>NC_140929.1:11122411-12582411 GCF_045865225.1 Trachurus japonicus | reverse complement strand
ACTCGGCCATCCTGACAATACACCCCTAGCCTCCTATCAAAGTCACTCAGAAAATAAAGCTGTACTGAATAAACTGCCAATTTAAGAATTTCTTGTAATGTATCCATCAAGTCTATATGGATAAGAAAACTCAATTTTCACCAAGACTTGCAGGTATCTTCTCCCTGCTCCTTTCCGACCATTGAATAGGAAAGTATTGTGTTTTGGTATGTTATTTGGGAAAAGTGGTAAATTACCTAGTTGTTCAGTCAATTAAAAGCTTTCCCAAGGAAAACCAAAAAACCTCTGTCAGAAGTGGGATTTGAACCCACGCCTCCATTTGGAGACCAGAAGTCCCTCACCTGAGGAAGGTGCAACCCTTGAGTCTGGCGCCTTAGACCACTCGGCCATCCTGACAACACATCAATCTACTCCCAATAACGTCAGTCAGAAAATAAAGTCTTACCAATTACACAGCAATAAGTATTTCCTATCATGGGCTCTCATGTATTGGCTGGGTTTGCATGGACAAGAAAACTATTTTTTCATAAAGACAGGCAGGTAAAAACTCTGTCAGGAGTGGGATTTGAACCCACGCCTCCATTTGGAGACCAGAAATCCCTAATGGAAGGAGTCAACCTTGAGTCTGGCGCCTTAGACCGCTCGGCCATCCTGACTACTGAAGTTCTCACATCACCACAATCGGTAATGACTGAGGTTCATAGATGGTTTATTAAACCATGGCCAGGGTGGCCACTGTGTTGGACTCTTAATCTTGGTTCAACTACATCAAAATTACAAACTGATTTGGCCCACTGCAAAAACTGGCAATGGTAATTTCCAGAGTCTCATTGAGGGTTTACTGGTGTGTTAGGGGCCTTAAGAATCCATGTACTCAGAGATGTATAATGTGATAGAGTGGAGTATCTTAGGGATTTAGTTTTTTAATCCTGTTGTTTGAATCTTTAACCCACAGGATTAAAAGTGTGTTAAAAGTTCAACTGACTGAGCTAGCTGGGTTACAAGATAATGCACAACATGATCGATGTCAGGAGTGGGATTTGAACCCACGCCTCCACTGGGAGACCAGAAGTCCCTTTGTTGAGGAAGGAGTCAACCTTGAGTCTGGCGCCTTAGACCGCTCGGCCATCCTGACTACTCATCACACCCCTATCAAAAGTGAGGCATAAAATTAAGATTCACAGATTACCTACCAATTTGAGATTTTCCAATTTTGTATTCTGTTAATGTATGGATTAAAAACTCAATTTTCACCAAGACCTGCAGGTAAAAGCTCTGTCAGGAGTGGGATTTGAACCCACGCCTCCATTGGGAGACCAGAAGTCCCTTTGCTGAGGAAGGAGTGAACCTTGAGTCTGGCGCCTTAGACCGCTCGGCCATCCTGACAAGCAACAAGCAGAGTTCACCACAGTCCGTCTGGCAGCATGGGAGAATTTTCTGTGAACACATTAAAAAGTCACAGGAATGGGCAGGAAAAGGAGGGGGAGAAGAAGAAAAGGAAAATGTCATCAGTGTTAGTGGATGTTTGGACTGTCAGTGGCTAACAGCTTATTTTAGGGGCTCTACTCCTCTCACATTGTTTTTATTTCCTCTCAGAAGTTTTTCCTACTACTCCCTGACTCCCGTCCCGTCCTTCCATCTTGCTACATTTCACCCTGGGCCCCTCCCGCCTTCCTTCTTTCCTCTGCTAATTTATTTACTTTACAAACCATTTAATAGGGGGAAATAATGCCAACTCTGTATGCAAAATGTAAACCAACAAGAAACAAGTCCACGGCTTGAAACCACAAGTGAGATCATTAATTATTTACCTTGAAAACATGGAATATACCCTGAATGTGTTTGAAGCTGAGCTGCTGTTTGTTTTGGTCTCAGACCTCCCTCTCCTCCTCTCTCTGTTTTCTCTCTCCCTCCATCACCCTCTCCTTCTTTTTCTTTTCACTCATGTGCGAGGTGATGTGTGATGATTGAAACCACATCGTCCCAAAGCCAACGAAAGTCCCCGGCCCCCCCTCCGACTCCCTCTGCAGTCACTCAATTTTTATTTCTCCTCCTGGCTCCCTGTGTGTCTCAGTCCTCCTCTATATCACTGTATATGTACAGTATGTATGGAAAGACACGTTGCACTGGATGTAGATACACATTTAACTGCACACGTGCTCACAAATACATGTTATCTCTCAAGGGCATCTGTGTTTTTTGTGTTGTGGACTAGTATCAGTAGGATCTTATCAACACTCGCTCTGTGCAAAGAGAGGTGCGGTGTGTGTTTGTGTCTTCTTGCTAATAGCTTGTTTTTTCTAACCAGTAGTCCAAAACCCCCCAAATATTTGATTTAAAACCAGGAAAAAATCTGCAAATCTTGTAACGTTAGGCTAATTTACGAAGTTGGAACCAGCAGATGTTCAACATTGCCTCATATGCAATAAAACGGGTTAAATTGATGGTCAAAATTGTTGCAAGACTGATTTTTCCATTGACTGGTGTGAAGATGCTACAATATATTTTTTAGATCTTTTTCTGAAACTGTTTCACCACCATTAATAATTTGTAGACTTTTTTCTTTAGCTAGGTTTGAACAACTCCCAGATTTCCCTTAGGCTTTGCATTTTAGTCCCTTTTAGAGCATGAAGCCATAAACTACAGAAAAACCTACTTAGCATTGGTCTAGTGCGGTTCTGGGACAAAAGGAGCATTCGTAGCCCACGTTAACTAATGCTACATCGCTAGCGTTAGCATTAAGACCTGTTTACTCACCAGCTTCGGAAGTTTTCCATCAAACTTTAGTCTTTTCCTCACCAGCCGTCTCCAAAGGTGTAAAACAACAACAGTGTTAATTCTTGTCACTTTTACACAACATTTTGTTGGCATGCTAGCTCTAGTTTTGTCACGGTCTCATTGTAGCCTCCACTTGTCCTGAAGATGATGGATGAACTCTCTTCTGAGCGCGCAACAATGGCTGAAGAAGCTTTCTCAAGTGACAATCACTATTTCTTCAACAGCAGTTAAAAATGACAAATAATCATTTTAAATGAGTCCAGCTTTGACTGAATCATTTTTTCCAACTTTATTTTTATAATGAGCAGTGTCCCACTGTTTGGCTCTTTATCTGTAGAGCTTTATGAAAAGGTGACTGTTTAGAGGACATACTGTTTCTTAGGGGTTATATGATAGGCCTACATATGGACTTCTCTGACACATGGCTCTGCTGTTAAAATATGTAATTTTATTCATTCTCCCTCCTCTGAAGCCGTGTGACAAAAAGCTAGAAGAAATCCTGACACCGAGTCAGGGCACAGACAAGAAGGTGAAATGATGCCTGCTGCTCACTGGGTCGTGTCTCCACTCATTTCTTATCTCTCTCTCCCCTTCCTCTCTCTCTCTTTGGCCATCACATAAATCAGGGAGTCATACATGCGTTTCTCTTCCTCCTCCTCCTCCTCTATCCCACTCTGTCCATCCCCCCCTCTGTCTCCCTCCACTGGCTTTTATTAGGACAGTAGATGGAGAAAGCAGAGCCGGTCCTCCGCTCACTCCCAGGTGCTCACACACGTGCAAAGCGTTGCCATATGTGAAGGTAAACACCAGAGCATATGCTTCATGTATAGACTGTCAGCGGTCGTGTCGTGTGATACCTTTTATTGTGTGAAAAACAGAATGACTCCAACGACCGGATGATGTTTTGATCCCAGCTTGGAAATTTCTTCACAGAGGAGGTCGAGGAGCTGGTGAAGGTCAAGGTGCAAGGTCAGCGGAGGTGGGGTGGGTCTGTTAACTCAGGTTTTCTGGTTGAATGAGTCTAACAGTTCCTTTGCTGATACATGCAAAATGCAAACACTGAAGGAAGCGTGCAAGGGTATATGTTTCAGACACTTTTTATTCCCTTTGTTATCCTACACACAAATGTTCACCCTCTTTCCTCTCCAAAATATTTCCAGTCTGTTTCTAATTTTAACTATTAGCCACAAAATATGATGTCATTAAGCACTAAACAGTCAGATTTAGAGTAAAAATGTCAATCTTATGTATAGTTTTGATGTTGAAACTGCATTTTTAATCTATAGTAACAGCTTCACTTGAATGTTTGGGTTTTAAAGACCACCAACAGGCTGATGCCCTTCAAAAGGACACTGCCGGAGATAGAGACGGCTGGGGTATGGAATAATGTCATTATAGTGGGCGGATAGGAAAATAAACCACTGGTGACAAGATAAGAGACAGAGTTTTTCTTGCATGTGAAAGAAGAAGATAGAGAGAACGAAGGAGGGGAAGGGAGCGGGAGGGAAGGAGGGGTCCAAAGAAGTGATGACAGGAAACAAATGGAGAGATGTTCCAAAGAGGTGTTTGCGAGTAAAGATAAACTGAACAGTTTCCCCAGAAGATTAAAAGAATGAAAATGTTATTTCTGTTTCACCAAATGATGTTTATTCTTTGTCTTTCTTTATGTCTTTTATTAGATACGTTCACCTCTCCTGGCCTCTAACAGTCCCTCAAATCAAATCGCCCTTTGGTTGCACTGCTATGCAACTCTTGGGGAAATGAGTCGACAGAGAAAAGAGACAAAAACAATCCCTCCACCACAAAATAAAGATAAATCCATATTTTATTCCATTCTCTCATTCCGGTTTTTCAAATCCACAACAAAGTTACGGTGAGTCCCAGTCATCACCATTCTCAAAGACAAAACATTATCAGTATAAAACACACAACAAAACATTGGATTTACAGCAGCAGCTCATATCTGACAGAGTTTCATTTCAAAATAAAACGGCCTCCGTTTGTCAAATGTCACACAACCTCCTGCGTGGTCATTAAAGCTATGTGCGAATTCAAACCAGTAACATTTGAGGGAAATTGCACCAAAGATGTCATCTCCTAAAACAGATTTGAAATGAAACTCACTTACACCCATGTTGTTTTGAGCCGTTTTCAGACACTGTTCAGGTGTCTGCTCTGAAAACCTTGAGATCAGAGTTGGGTGTAAAGTCAGATTTGAGAATAAAGTGTAAATCCCTGTCTCTGGGTCCTGTGTCCACCAGGTATTTCTTTTCTTTTTTTATCGTTTCTTCTTTTTTTTCTTTTAGGGTGCAGCGCTCAACATGTCTTCAGCATTCAATACAGTATGAGATTATAAAAACCTCCATTTTTGCTTGGATTCTGAAACAATTACAACCTCGGGTGCTCGGTGCTGCAAGCGTTTACGTCATGCTAAGGCTGTCAGCGCTGTGGAAAACATGCATCCGAGTGTCATTTCCACTGTAAACAACAAGAACAAGAAACCGGTTCTGATGAAGAAGGTTCCCGGTGGACACAGAACCTCCAGTAGGTGCAATGTACGTACATCCCCTCTAACAGTCTCCTGTGTGTCGAACAAATCTGTGGTTTCTTGCAAATCACAAAAAAAAGAAGAGATTTTGACACATTATGTAACATACCAACCAATGGATGACAATATTTTCAATTAAACAAGATAAATGTTTTTTTTATATATATATTTATATATATATTACCAAAAGCAAAAAAATATATAACAATTACTTTATATTCCCTCCCTCCCAAAGAAAGAAAGACAAGAGAAAAAGAAAAGATGCTTCATTAAGGGGAAATGAGTAAGTTCAGACTTCTCCTCATGTTAACTCTAAAGGGATTGTCACAAAAGGGGCGAGTGAGGAATTATCTGAACTCATCGTAATCTCAGCGTGGACACCGTAACTGAACACAACATCTTAGGTTAAAAAGAAACACAAACCATCTCCTCTGGCGTGTTTTAATAAAGGGAGTATTGCGAGATTTATTGTAGTTAGTTTGTGCCTTTCATCAGCGATGGAAAACAATAGATGAAAAGCGTCATGTTCCCCTGATGAAAGCTGTGTTTCTGTTAATTAAACTTCTCTCTTTACAATTTACACAACTATCTAGAGATTACTGCTGAAAGAAACTGCAAGCTGGTACATTTCATCAGATACCTGACAAAAAATAATAATAATACAAGAAATGAAGGGGGGGAAAAAAAGTTGAAAAGATAGCAGCAAATGATGTAAAGAACCAAAGGCAGCTGAAATAAACACACTTTTGTATCTGAACCAATCAAATAACGACGTGGCAAAAGCGTGTTAAGTCTGGCATCAGAGACGACGACCTGGCAAAGCTCAACTCACTGTCACCCCATTACTTTTTTTTTAATACAGTTTGAATATCTGAATTCATTAAATCACGATTGCAAGTCCAACTGCTGATTGCCTGGAAGGACACAAGATGGCCACTGTGAAGAGTCACAGATGGCAAGTGAAGTGAAGTGAAGGCTCCTTCTGTTTGGGACCCGCTAGGAAAGTACATGTTTAACGTCTCAATAACATCAACTATTTCCAATGGACTAGCATGCCAACAACGCACTCTGGACTGAAAATGAACAATGCTTCTCTCAGCTGGCAACTGCTAATTCAAAACTCTGGTGACTGAGGACTCAGTGGAAGAATATTTTTCAGTAATAATGTGATTTTTCTTTTTTTTTCTTCTTAGATCCCCCTTTTCCATCTGTGAAAATGAGATGAGTGAAGAGCTGTGGAAGAAAAAGTCTTCATCTTCATTTCCAACACTGTGGTTTTCCTTGTGTATCAGGGGGATTATGGGGGATTGCTGGAGACTTCCTGTGTGTGTGACTGAGTGTTAAATGTTTGGTGCATGTTCGCGTGCTTTCTTTCTTTTTTCTTTTCTTTTTTTCATCTGACTCTGTGTGCGAATCAATGTGTTCGTGCATCTGCTTGTGTGTATGTGTGTGTGTGTGAGTGTCAGCAGCTGTCCTCCAGGGCGTTGACGACTTGTTCCAGGATGTCGGGGCATCGGTCGGCGATCTGCTGCAGGACCTGATTGGCGTACTCCTGGAGCTCCGCCCCCTCCCTCTCGCACAGCTCTAACTCCGCCTCCAACTGTGGGAAACAAAGAGACAAGAAGAGAAGTCAACAACTTGTGATAACGCCATTTTGAGAAATAGGAAAATGGTGCATTTCTGAGCCCAAACTCAAGGTGACACACACACTACGCACACACACTCAATCTCTCATGCAGACACACATATCAGGCTGTAATCTGAAAACACCACAATGTCGTTCTTTCTGCCCATACAGAGTGGAACATTTCTGTGAGAGAGCGCTGATGTTGTTTTCTTTGGCTGCGGCCGAGCTGAGAACGTCAAACCTAACTGACTTAATGACCAATACATCTGTATCAATAAGAGCGCCGCCGCTCGAACACTCGTGTAACACAAGCCCACATTTATGTCGGTGTGTGTACATGCTGCATGTGTGTGAGGCGGCCTGAGTCAGATATTGGCAAAAATATTTCCTCGTTAAGCCTTAACCTCTTCCCTCCGCTCTCATCTCTCCGCCAGCAAATCTCTGTGGCATTTTATATTACAGTGGCTTTATTCAAGTGTAAAACTGCTGCAAGTAATAATACTGTTAATGACTAATGAAATCTCCACAATAAATCACACAAATAAATTGTTTCTTATCTGTATGTCATGTTCTAACATGTTGACCAGTGTGTAAATGTTTTGGTTTGACAACGTGCTCATTGTTCTCACTGAGTCATGGTCAGTATCTTACATCGTTTTTATTGTTTGTGTTGCGTGCATGATTGTGTCCATAAAGCACTTTGAATTTAAACTGGGATTTATCATGTGCTATTGGAGAGTATAAATGTAAAAGATTAAAAGAAATGCGTTGATCAGGCATGTACGCTCCGACAAAATACAGTACGTCATCAACGTGCATTGGGGGAAGTGCAGTATCCATGGTTGTGGGAGTTTGAAGCAACACAATGTGACAATTTTACCTTGAAATTATGGTTTCAAAGTCATTTTGAGATTTAATCGACTTGAAACTGGGAGAATGGCGCCTGACATTGACACACTAACTTGTAATTTAGTTGTCGCTTTACAGCATCCTCACCTCTTGCCTTGTTAAAAGAAGCTTGCTAGCTCACTATTCTTATATTTGCCATGGCAGAGCCGATCGAAGGAACTGGACGAGGATGGATCTTGGATGGACTTTTACTCGTTTGCAAGATGTCAGAGCAAAAAACAGGATGCAAGACTGACACTGAACTCTTCACCTTGATGCTGAACTTGTAGGTGAATGTGAGTGGGACTTAAAACACAAACAAACAGTACAGCACGGTACAGTACAGTACAGTATTCTTCAGCAGCAGGACTTAAAAAGTCAGAACATCTCAACCTCAGATATCAGTTTTTACCATGATCCTCATTTTACTCTGTCTCCACTTTATGGAAGCACTAAATACTAAGTAACCCAAGTTGCCCCACGATATTTACTAATTTATTTGCGTTTAGTTCAGCTCTGAGAACTGGTGACCACACTATATTTAAAAGATAGACGTTTAAAGCGTAAGAGACGGAGGGGTTGTTGGCAGAGAGGACGGAGGAGAAAATAGTCAAGGACATGAATGGAAAAGAGGGAAGAGAGAGAAAAATGGAGAGAATGAGTGAGGGAGTGAGTGAGTGAGTGGATGAGGAGGTGAAGGAGAGTATGAAGCCATGTGAGGGAAGCAATGAGGCTCGACCACTCCACCCTTCCCAGTGTGTGTGTGTGTGTGTGTGTGTGTGTGTGTGTGAACGGTCTGGCACAATTTGGCCCATTCTGAAGGCTCAATTAGCATCAGACAGCAGGGAAGCACCCCCCCCTACACACACACACACACACACATACACACACACACTCTGACTCACTCACTCTTTCCTGGTGGTTTAAATAGGAAACATATACTTTGCTGTGTACAACCAAACATGGAAAAAAAAACATTTGTGGAGAGTTAGGAAACAATATTTTCTCTTTTTTTTAGCATTTCCATTCATGAGAGAAAAATGAGAACAACATGACATTATCAGGAACAACCGTTATTTACCATAAGAAGAAGAAGACAGATGATAGAAATAAGATTTGGAGCAGCGATGAGGTCTGAGCACGTAGTCCATCTTTTATCAGTGCCATCCCCTGGAGCTCTATCTGCTCCTCTCTACACCTTGATTTTTATCATCCCACTGCATTTCCCGTCCACAGTGGCCAAACACCTCCAGGCCAATATCCACACAGAAGTGCATGCATGTGTGTGTGTGAGAGAGAGAGTGTGTGAGCCAACATATTTCCTCCATGTGAGTTTATGTGTCTGCAGGTAATTCATCTTAATGGCTGTGCATTTTAGTTGCAATCCCACAGAAAAACACAGCAGTAAAGATAAGGCTGTAACACAACTGAGACGAGATAAATGGTTTAGTATGCGTCTGCTGTCTCCTGCTCTCTGACTCACACAGCCTTGACCCGACACTTGGAAAGGTGTTAAAAAAAAAAAATCAAGATTAAATAGGTCAAACAGTGCGCTGCAGCAGCCATATACCTGAAACTGCATCATATATATATATACTGCCCATACAAACTGTGAGTGATACTGCCATGATATTAAGATCCATCGCTTCATAATCCATAATCCAATAACGCAACTCTTCTAGAGCTTGGAGGTGATAATCTGGAAATCATCAGTGCTAATGGCTTCATGTCATTCGTCATGAAAATCATTCAGTAACCACCTAAAGATTTGTTTTATTAAGTGTTGTTGAAGTATCCGCTTCTGGGACAAATGGCTTTAAACAGATGATGATGATGATCCCAGTACAAGTCAGTTGTCTTCAGCTGTGGTTTCCAGTCATTTTGTTTGTGACCCCCTAAATTTTAACTTGTGTCTGCTGTGGCCCCATCTCACACTCGTTAACAGCTCCACCAAAAACAGATTTCCCTGCGAAACACATGCGATTTAAATGTTTTTCAGCTTGCAACAGTTAAACTATTGTTTCATTGTTTCACATCAAAGCAAAGGTTACAGAGAAGTCAAGACACGTAGGCTGGTGACAGCTGATCTCCACCACTTATCTAAGGGGGGTAAGGGTTGGCCCTAACCTTACCCTGAGTTTACCTGACATCTACATGTGTGCACACTCATGGTGCAGTCAGTCAGCGGCTGGACTTAGGACACGCCACGTCCTCAAATCACCCGACCAGCTTCAGGGGCATCATGTTCTCATAAGTGATACAGATGATGGCCAAAACTTAGAGAAACAAGAACCGGTTTTCCGGGAGAAAGTGATCGTAATTGAAGGCCAGAAAAACGGACGTTGATGTCAGAGCCAGAGTGCCTTATAAAGTCCCGGGTCCAGCTTTATGCGGCTTTCTAGGCCTTTAAAATCGAGAAGGCCACAGTGCAGTCAAAGTGGAAAGGCAAGGCTACGTCCGTCTGAGAGACGAGGGCACGCATGAGAAGATGGAGCGTCCTCGAGCCCAGTCCACCGCGGACAAAACAAGAACACATGAAGAAAAGCAGAGTTGGTCAACGTCTATATTGTCAAATTCAACAGAAAAACCACAACCACAAAAACACGAAGAACACTGAGAGGAAATGGAAGTGAAACTGAAGAATGATTTAAGGATCTGATAGTTAGAAATATACGCACGTACTGAATCAGTGTATCAACAGAGAATTTCAAGCTCTTAAGCCTAACAACTATGTTGGGTGCAGTACGTTAATCAAAAAAATTACATATGTAAGGGTAAAAAGATAAATAAAGAATAATAATATAAGAGAGGGAAGAGGGAAGTTAAATCACAGTGGAAACACCAGATGACATAAGTCTGGAAAACTACCTGAATCAAACTAGTTTGTTTTAACGGCATCATGACATCGCATCAACCCCAAATATACCAAAACCGCCAAGTTTGCAATGTTTGTGTCACGAAGCCACTTCCACATACGTCAAAACCTCATCTGGTGACCCACATGATCTAATGTGGGGATTTCCATATTGGTAGATGTAATAATGACATAATTACACCCAGTTGAGGCTGGAGACCCTGAGTGATGGGTCTATGGCAGCAGTAGTTGGTCCTTGTTGACCTCTACAGCGCTCAATAATTAGGATTTGTGGACTTTTCTATCTACAGGTTGATTATCTGTTGTTGTTATTTGGTTAATTGTTGTCTTTTCTATACATCATCTTTGTATCCGACGCAACTTTACTGCTTAAAATGTTGTTATTTCTACATATCTTCATTTAAGTGTATGTATATCCACTGTGTCTTAGAGTTTATCTGAATTACCAGTATCCTCACCTTGTTGTTGAGTCTAGACTCTGAGACTAGCATTTTCCCAGCAGCATAAATATACTTGCATCTTAAAATAATATCCAGCAAGTACAACAAGTGTTACATTTTAGAGGGGAGATGTGATTAGCAGCGTTATTCTTAGGTCGGGACAGTAAGGGTGCTAATGAGACGCAGCAGAGGAACAGGCTGGATGAATCTGCTCTGCCTCATCTGATCAGGATGCCGTTGTGATCTGCACCGCTGTAATACGAGGAGTGAGGACAGAGCAGGTCTCTGTTGTGGAGCGCCTGGCTTACGCTCTGCAGAAAGAGAAAAACATCCCCATGTTGCTAAGCAATAAACTTATTCTCTTGCTGCATTCAATCCAAAGCTCATTTATGGGCTGAAGAAATTAAATATAAACAAGGCTTCACGATACAGTTTCCAGTTATGAGGTATAAGTTTAGATGTGGTGGTTGTGCGCTCCCATGGATCACGTCTCATGCGATCACAGTGTGTGGTCAGAGAGAAATGTAGATGAAATAATGCAAGTAGGCAGAGAGGCAGTGCTGCCAGATTCATGACTCCCTGTTAGTGTATATGCATAGTATGTGTGTGTGTGTTTGTAGGAGATGCACGAGTGTAGGTGTTGGTGAATATGTGTGTGTGTGTGTGTGCGCGTGTGTGATACAGTGGTTTGGGTGTTTTACATGACAGGTGTGTGTGAGTGCACAGCGTGTGGCTGCAGTGTGTGTTGCAGGCTCAAGTTCTAATTTAGTGAGTGACGGAGAGGATTGTGGGAAGCAGGGAGACAGAGGTAAAGGGTTTAGGATGTGTGTGTGTGTAGTGTGTGTATGTTTGTGTGACAGAGAGAGAGAGAGAGCAGAAGAGAGAGAGAGAAAGAGATAAAGTGAAGGTTTGTTGAAGATGATTTTTACTGCAGCCATTAAAGCTCCATTATCATGATGGATCATTATCTGTGTTATCGGGAGCCTGGAGACACACACACAAACACACACACACACACCCACACACACACACACACACACACACACACACACACACACACACACACACACACACACACACACACACACACACACACACACACACACACACACACACACACACACACACACACACACACACACACACAAATATCTCACTTGTGCACAAACATGTACATGCACGCACAAGCTATCAGCTTGAGAATGAGGATGAGGGCATGATGTGTGTGTGTATGTGTGTGTACACTGACCCCTTGACACAGATTGCAGGGCTTGAACCTCTT
Source organism: Trachurus japonicus (assembly GCF_045865225.1). Classification (NCBI taxonomy): domain Eukaryota; kingdom Metazoa; phylum Chordata; class Actinopteri; order Carangiformes; family Carangidae; genus Trachurus; species Trachurus japonicus. The sequence goes on along the minus strand of NC_140929.1, from coordinate 12,569,973 downwards.
TGCAGAGGAATGCTAATGTTTTCACAGAGAGAGAGAGGGAGAGAGAGAGAAAGAGAATAAGTGGAGGTAGCGGAAGAGAGAGAGAGAGACCAAATACATTATTTAAGTGGAGTGCATTAGCCCATCACAGAGCAGGTCAACCTCCTGCTGCAGACGCACATCTCACAAAGTTACTTGCCTACATGGAGCTTTTTCCATTTACAGATGATTCTGGGGCCAGAGGTGTGTCTCTTATCAGAAAACTGTCTCCGCTCCAGAGTTCACCGCTCTGAATCTTAAACAGTTACCTTCATCCTGCTTCGACTGGGTTAAGGGGAAAGGATGTTCTATGAATCATGAGGGGTCCAGTGAGTCCTACGTCTCCACAGATTAGGGCTTCTTATACACTGAGGCTCACCGACCTACTTCCACAACAACAACACACACAAAAAATTCTATTGCGTGCGGTGCTGCACAGAAAACGACGTAGTTACTCCTATATCTGCCTCAGGAATGTGAACGATTCGGTCTCTGTTTTACTTCAAAACAAGTAAGAATATCGATCACTGATATCACATATTTAAACCTGGCATAACACCGATGAAACATTTATGACACAAGGAATTTTGAAGAGCCGAAAAACAAATACAGCAAATGCATAAATGTAACACCAGGCTTTAATGGAGCTCATTAATTATAGGGATGGAAAGGAGCATTTTTTACCTTGATGAAATGATTCATGAAGCTCAGTGAAAAATCAGGTCATGGACAAAGGAAGACCTTTGGGTGTAATTACTGCCACCATGTAAGAATTTATACTTTTTATTTCATGCTCCAAGTCCTGGACTCTTCCTACATCCCTCTGTCCTTCTGCACCACTTAGAAAATGTTTAAACAGGGTGTACCGGTGCGTGTGGTATGAAAATAGAAATAGACATAATAAGGTTGACCTCGCTACAGACTCCAATTTAAACAAATACGACAGAGATATGTAGGGGACAGAGAGAGGGAGGGGGGGTCAGGAGGACATAGGAAAGGAAAAAGTCTGGAGGCCAAACGCTGCATATAAGTTGCAGGAGGTAAAGCTACAGTCACAGGAGGTTCAGGAAAGAGTCTTCAATAGCAATAGCAGCCTGGAGCGGTGCTATAGAAACACCATTATGAGTAAGAGCAAAGGGATAAAGTGTAATAGGCCTTTACAGACTATTATAATCCCTGTCTCTCTGCCTGTCTCTATTTAAACTATCAGGTTCTAACAGGCTTACACTGCGTAGACTGCTTTAGGAGTTGGCTGCCTGTAATGCACCAAGCCCAACAGCGTCTCAGTAATGTGACCAAATGTGTGTATGTGTGTGTGCATGTGGTCGAGTCCAGCACAGCTCCAGCTAACGACGCAGGCTAACGAGCTGCAGTGGGAATAGAGCTCCAGGACTTGTACCTAAAACTGCTCCTGGAGGACTGGAAATGCTGCGCGGCTTTAGCACTAACAGCTGAGGGAAAGTACAAGGGAGGTGCACTCTGTGGGCAATCCACCATCACTCTGTGACTTCGCTTTAACAGGTTTATTTAATCAGCCAAATCGACTATAGGAACATTTTCATATTTACAGACTCGGCCTCAGGGAGCAGTTAGTTAGGAGGGGGGACGGAGGATTTAACACGTTTAACTCTGTGAGCTCTCCACCATCCTGTGCCTTGCTCGTGGGCACACGAAGCAACCGCTCGCGAAGGGGAGGTCTACAAGCACATTACGGCATTTTTTTATTAAAGTTTGGGAACTTAAATCTGTCAGTCCAGCTCTCCAGCATTCACTTTAGCACCTAATAATGCTGGTTAAGCTACATGGAGAGCTGGGCTTGTGAATGTAAGCGTGGTAACTATAGTGGAATACTTTCAGAGAAAACAGGACTTATAAAGTGCATAAAAAAGACTTAAACCTTAAATTGGCCCTCCAGGAACAACTATACAAGGCTGTGCTCGCAGCACTAATGGCTGCAGAAACAAAACCACAAAAACAGACTGGAGCGTTGACTGTGTATAGTGTAACCTCCCAGAAGGCCAATCTGAAAGATGGAGGCAATTTAGTCCAAACTAATTCACAGTTTGCATTAAAGAACTTTCAGCTGTGGTTTACTTATCTAATGGCAAGGATGCAGGAAAAAAGGAAACACAATCTAACAGTGCCTCTACGAACTGTTCAGATGTTGATGTAAACAGAACCAAAACACTTAAGTGGTTCGTAGTTACTTAAAGTTTAAGGTGGCATTGTGTAAGTAGTTTCCTTTAATTTAAACCAAGGTGCAAAAACTGTGATCAAATGGCTGTTGGAGGAAAGCTGTTTATCTACATGGAGTGCACTCACAGGCTTCTTGGGGCCAGTCCCATTTTACATTCACACACCTCACCTATCCCTAGTCAGACCCCAATATGTCCCTACAGTGCTTCATCACATGCATCATAATGCACTGATATCCAATGAGCAGCAAAAAAGTTCACCTAATTTGCTGCTGCTGGATTTAAGTTACATTTCTGACAGTCAGAAATTAAGCTTTGACATTAGTGAATGTCACAAATAACATGCATGCAGTTTTTTGGAAAACATTTCTATGAAGAATGGGCTGTAATGTTTCCCTGAAAAATCTTCTTCATTCAAAAGAGAATTAGGAAACCCCCTACCCTTGTTGTGAACCTGCAAAAAGGAGGGGTAAAGCTGAGGGTTTGGGCTATGGGGTAGAAATGGGATTGGTTCGTTTTCAAAATAGCCAACTTGTTCAACAAATGATTATTGTGTTAATTGGTCAAAAACAATCAGGGAAAAGATTACATCTGTTTGTTTTTCCCATGAAGCCTTAAACACTCTGAGTTAGCCACCAAGTTAGGCTCAAATATTCCCATACAAGTGCAGTACACCCTACCTCTGACATCATGCAAGATATAATCTAATAAATATTTCGTTACGTAACACGGTGTACGGTGTGGCCTTTCTACATTTGACATTGTCTCCACATAATTGTTCCATTGAAATCTGTGAGGTGTGTAAAAGTCAGAATGATTTTATGGCCGCCCTGAAATAAATTCCTGTAGCATGGCCGCGTGGAAATATGTGCAGCAATAACGTAGGGGGAAATGTGTGAATCTGGACTTCCACAATGGCTGCCATTGTGAACTAAGAGTTGAGATAGAGACAAGAGAAGTGTGAGCGTGAGAGAGGAGGGCGTGTTTCTGTGTGCGCTTCTCTCTGCGGGTTAATTTAAGTCTTTGCCCTTCACCTGTCACCATCACCGGGGCTTGTCTTCCCATTACAGAGGAGAGATGACAGATGGACAAAAAGGATGGAAAGGAAAGGAAAAGGAAGGGAATGAAGTAGGACTCGGACGAGTGACAGAGAAAGTGTTTTGTGACAGAAAGAGGGAAACAAACTGATGGAAAAGGTGGAGAAGGGCAAGAAATGAAAGATTCAAAGGAACAAAGGGGGGAAAGTAAGAGAGAAATCAAGAGGAGGGGGAGGAGGGAGTGATAACCAGAGACAGAGGGAAAGATCAAGGGAGAAAGAAGTGAACGACAGAAAAAAGACAAATGCATGTAAAAAAAGAAAGAAAAAAAAAGAAAAAAGAGGGGGACTGGTAAAGCCATTAAGCCTGGATTCAATAAATCTGCATAAAAACCAGCAGTTACTCTGTAATGACCAGCGAAGGCCAATGTGTGTGTGTGTGTGTGTGAGGCTGTGAAATGGGTTCTGAGGGTCGGACGAGTGTGTATGGGTTCGTCTGACTGTCTCTCCTTTTGTCTGTGTTTCTGAGTGTGTGTGTGTGTGTGTGTGTCTAATGGTCGTTGAGGACCTCTGTGTCGTATTTAGAGAGAAAACAATCATCCTTGGAGCAGGAAGCAGAGCTGCCTAATGAAAGCCTAGAGAGACCCCAGACCACAACGCAGCACAGATGGATGGGTCTGAATCTCTGCTCTACAACCCCCCCCCCTCCTCATAGACCCTCCCCACTCCACCTCTCTCTTGTCTTTGCTGCACTGCACACCTTATTACAGCTTCGTTTGCACACAGGATCAAAAGCCCTTTCCCTGATTTGCATCGATGCAAACAGATGATTTTGAGGCCTCTTGGTGAAAATCTACGTCCAAAGTTCAAGAAAATTCACAAGTTACATTATCAGCAATCAAGTCACAAGAGTTCATGAGTCTTTAAGGTTTAACTTCTGGCATTTTAAATGAAGCAGAATTTGCATATTGGCCTTTGCAAAACTGTGATGGTTCATTAAATGGTTAAAGTCTGTGACTGAACGTGGTAGAAACTGACCTAAAGGTGAAACTACAAGAAACGTAGTCACCATCACCTCTCATGGTCCGTCATGTCAGAGTTATGTGGTATATTTACACAGCTTAGAATTAAAGTAATTCATGTTTCCAGCTTCAGTGTGAACTCTACTAGACAGAAAGTTATTCTGGGAAACAGCACAGACACAGAGCAGGGTTATCTGTTGTAATACGGCAGCTACACTCTTCATTATCGCCCGTGATGTTTGAGTTGCAGCTCCGCCTCATCCTGTTTTTGTATCTCCTGTCAATCAAAATTTGCCCAATCAGTGACCTTTAAATCATGAGGGGTCTTCACACACAGTTCCTGCCCAGTCTGTGAAGAGGGCATCGCTTTGCCGCAGGTCATCAGGCTGCAGAGCTGGAAAAACAATGATTGTGTGCATTTGAAACCTCATGTTTAAATGTAAAAAGCATATTTCACCAAGGTTTTTTGGTTTTTTGTAACATTGCAATTATGTATACGTTTTTAAATTTGTTAATAAGCAAAACGATCCAACTGTGACATAGTTAAAAATGTGTTTTGCTAATTAATCCGACCACATAACAGCCTTAATATTTTCGGCTGCTCTTTGGTTTAATGAGAGTTTACTGTCCTCATAAAAAATAAATTATCGTTCTTTTATTTTCGTTTTTTATTAAGCTGAACTAGTTTTATAGAGTTATAGTATAGCAGAGTCTGAAGTCATTGGGGCTGCAGCTGTATATTGGTGTTGTTTTCTTGTGTTGGAAGTTTATTATAAAGTCATCTGAGTCAAGCCCAGGCCCTGGAAACCTGTGAAGTCCTGTTGTTTAACTAGATGTAAAGTAAGCCAGGGAGAAAGTAAGTACTCCCCTCTTTGTCCCAGAGAAACCTTTTATTTTGAGATTACACTCTAACAACAATGACATTTGAAGTCTGTAATTGTGCGGTATTATCCTTCATTACAATGACTTGTAGAGTTGTAAATATGTGGGCTCGGTCCTCGCTGAGGTTTCTCCAGTTTGACTTGGCTCGCGAGCGCTCGCAGCCGCTCACTGGGAGCCCCTTTCACTCTGAGCAGATAGAGAGTCATGGGCTGACAATGCATACTGTGTTCATAAGAGCAGCGATACAATGTCCGACTCGGCCAACAACACTTCATACACATTTTTTACGGCACCAAAAACACGCACATGTCCGTGCATATAGTCTATAATGAACTACAATCACACACGCACACTTGTTCTTAAACTTCAACAGCTTTTACACTTAATGGAACTTGTACATATAGACAAAAACACGCATAAACACAGATATGCACATACACACAGCCAATTTTGATACCTTCACACTTCAGGCCAAAGAGAGAGACATAGGTCAGGGAGAGAGAGAGACTTCCTGTGTGTGTGTGTGTGTGTGTGTAAGATTACGATGCCAGTTCTCTTCAGTGCTCATTAGAGACGTCATTGAGCCATAAAGGTTATTATTATGACTATGGCTCAGAAAACAGCTCTTTTGGTAAAAACCTCACTATTGGATTCAGTGTTACTTTTGTAGTTCAGCTGAGGTTAAAGAGAGACATGGAAACAAACACACAGGAACAGGCGACTGAGAAAAAAGTTCACAAAATCCATCTTTTTCAAAATTGGCCTTTCACTAGCAACTCTCTGCTGGGCTCCACATGCTGCCTGAGTGATTTAACTGAGACCTGACAAGAGGAGAATACAGCGCAGACTGAGCATATGCAACAAAGAGTGAAGCCACTCAGACGTCGACGCGGCTGAAAGTTGTTGAGAGATTTGATTGGACCGGACGACACCGCCGTCCCTCGGCTGTTGTCTTGAATTTTTTCCTCTTTACGTTTCAAAAGCTACAGAAATCTGAACGTTTCCGTGGAAACTGAGTCTGACATTGAGTGAGAGGAGTTTGTTTTTTTAAAAAAATGACTGAACTGAAAGATAAATGTCCAAACCCACATCATTTCATTTAAACGATACAAACATCTGCACGAGTTAACGAGGGTTTTTACAATATGTCGCGTTATTATATCATTCTGTAAAATGCTCTTGATTCAGTTGGCGTGATGGATCAAAACATTTCAGCACGCATTTTCTTCAAACTCTGCTGACTAATGAGGTGCTGTGGTCGCCATGCTGGGATAATATCTTCTATTTATGCCACAAAGACACAGTGTGTGTGTGTGTGTGTGTTTTTTTTTTTTGTTTGTATTATGAAGCACATCTTTTGTTCTGTTACATCTGGTGTTGGAAAACAAGCCAAAATATGTCAAGGAAAAATCCAGTTTCATTTAGAAATGAAATGTCTGAGGCCCTTTTACTGTCGCTGTTTTTGAACGTAGTTCATAGGTTAATCATTTCACTCATATTGCATCCTTAAAAAACATGGCTTTACATTAGGGAGTTGTTTTTTCTCGGTTTAGCTTATCAGCACAGAAAGCAGGAATTTTGTTTCTGTACAGTCTGAATTTACTGCCGAGCCTCCCTGAGGTTTCTTGCTCTTAATCGGACTAGTTATCTGCGCTGGGAGGTGCCCGGTTGATAAACCGTGAAGACTAACTTGTTCTCACCCACCACCCCTTTCCTCCTGCCTGAGCCAGGCTGCTTTTTGGGCTGCGGCTCAAGTTTTAACAGCACAGGGGAAAGTTACATCAGACGCTGCCTTAGTAAAAATGTTTGAGGTGGTGACACTTTACAGAAGCGCACTGTCAGGTACACAAGCCTCCAGTGGTCGCTCACGATTACTGTGGATTCATATTAAATCATATGTGGGTGTTGGATATGTAGATTTGTGTGTGTGTCTGTGTGTTTGTGTGTCTGTCCATGTGTGTTTTACATGCTATTTTAGTATGATCCTAATGACTTTACAGAGTGCCAGGCATTTTAACAGAGCCAGAGAGAGGCTTGTAAAACACACACACACACACACACACACACACACACACACACACACACACACACACACACACACACACACACACACACACACACACACACACACACACACACACACACACACACACACACACACACACACACACACACACACACACACACACACACACACACACACACACACACACACACACACACACACACTCACCACAAGACAGAGCAGAGAGGCTGGCACACTGGAACATGGTGGTCTGGAGGGAGACAGTGTGCAAGTGTGTGTGTGTGTGTGTGTGTGTGTGCATTTCGAGGGTCAGCCAGGGTGATGGTGACACATGATGAAGGAAAATGAGAAACACGGGCTTGAATGAAAGACTGGCAGTGTGTGTCTGCGATTGTGTGTAGGCAGGGTCAGGGTCTAAAGCAGACGCATGGCGCCAAGTGGCACTGCCTGAGTTTGGGTGGATTTGGACAGAGTGAGCGGAGGAGAGGCTTTAAAAAAAAAAAAAAAAAAAAATCCAAACTTTGACGACGTTGTTAGGGGAAACATTTGGCTGAAAACAAAGTAAAAACTTCAGTTGTGAGTATTTTTTAAAACTAACAAGCTCTCGCACCTACAGTACATCAATGTGGAACAAGGGAGAGTAAAATGTTGTGGTGATGGAGGCAGGAAAGACAGTGATGGAGAATTGGAAGAAAAAAGGATGAAGAGGATAAAAGGAAGTAGGAAAAGAAAACTTGAGGGAGTGTGCATCTAAAAAGCCAAAAAAATGTTAGAGCAAAAGAAGTGTCCTTGTTGCTCTGCAAGTTTTGTGATTACCATTTTTTCCCCCCAAAAAACTTCAATTAACATTCTTAAAAATAAGGATTTTTGGCTTTGGCTATATTTTGTATTACAGGACAGTCTCACAAATACTGAAAAAACAAGTAGGAATATTTATTTTTATCTTTGAGCTGCTGTACCAATCCAGTGTTTTTTCTCTCACTCTTTGAAACTCCCATTTGCCAAAAAGGCTTTGGTAAAGGCACATCTGGTTACCTTCAGATAAAGAGCTATGCACTTTTTAATGGAGCTTTTTAATGGGAGGCATGCAGGGCTAAGATGGGGATAAAACCCAACCAGAGAAATTGCACACAAGTCATATGGAGCATATTGGGAGACACTGATGAATTCGGGTAAGAGGATACGCTCCGAGTTCATTCAGCCGTGCGAGGGTAACACAACTTTGACGACAGTAAAGGCAGACACGATGTTTTCTGTGATGGATGAGTTGGTTTTAACACTGCAGCTAAATAACTGTGCAGAAAACAAGAAAAACAACAAAGAAATTCAAAACACTGTTGTATGCCATGGAAATGGTTAGCTGTGATGTAAAATACAAGTGATTTGTGGTAAAAGGGCAAATACTGTCTTTTTTTTCCTTTTTTTTTTTAAAGATCTTGTTTTCCTCAGTTGTAAATCTGACTTGGAAGTGGCCGTGGGCTCAGCTTGGTTCAAATGTTTTCAATATCTTTAAATGTTTGTTTAAAATATAAGGTAGGAATAAAATACTGCAGGCAACTCAGCTGGCCGTCTAGAAGCATTCAATCTTGTTAGATAAGCTTTCACAGCTGCCCACATAATCAGTTTTAATCCAGAGTATGTTTTTCTTTTGAAAATGTGGATCCCGGGCCACTGAACCGCAGAATAAAGTCGGCATTTTCTTTTTAGTGAAAACAGGCTGATGATGAAAAATACGTATAGTAATTGTCCGTCCATGAAAGTTGCCCAGAGAATTTCCCCGGTGCCTTTAATGTACCCAGTGATTAAATGACAACTTAATTCTCTATATTCAGAGTTTATTTAAAGTGACACCAAACCGCGCAGCGCCATATCTGAAGCACTCATGCTAAACACAGACATTGTGAAACATTAAGACATACAATAGGGCTTTCATGAGGAATTTCGGAAACTGGTCCTGCTGTACCCTAACCGCACACTCTGTCACACCGCTCTGTGAGTATGTGTGTGTGTCTAGAGTTACCGGTTTTCAATGTATACCACATGTAGCGACCGTCGCCTGATATGTTTTCAATATGGAGAAAAGGACAGAGACAAAAAGAGAGAGAGAGAGGGAGAAAGACCGGGGAAGTCAAAGATGGCCAAAAATGATTTAATAATGTAGTGTTTATATTTGGTATCTGAAAACACAATTTGTTACCATGGCGACGGAGCAGGTTAACCGGCGTTTTCTTCAGCCTTCCCTAAAGCTCACCTTCTCTTTCTCCCTCTATCCTCATCCCCCTTCTCTTCTCTTCTCCTCCCTCCCTCTCTCTCTCAGATGACAACTCTTTCGACAGTAAAATAAATACACTCTTCTCTCCCCTCCTTTGCTCCGTGTATGAACCAGCCCTGCTCCTGCTGCCAAAAGCTCCAAGCAGAGTTTACTCCCTGTAAAAGAAAACGTCTGAAACGGTATTTGTTCCGCTGCCAGGCGCTTGTCGTCAGGTGACCCGCTGGAGTAAATCTTTTCAATAATGTCAGAGGCAGCGCCAAAAACCTGCCAGGCTGACCAGTGTGTGCCCTACTCCTACAAGCACACACACATACACACACACACACACAGCGAGAATAATCACACAAACTCACACACGTCATCACGTACAGTATGTACAAGTAAGCACACAGAAACACACTCAGTGGCTAGTTTTAGAAATTGATAAATGAGGAGTGACAAAAATGTCCTCAGTTTTTTCCACATTTTTCAGAAATACAGCACATTCACTCCACACCCACACACATACTTACATCTTACATTAGCAGTGAGGACACTGATTGCCGTTATGTATTACCTAGTCCCGTACCTTAAGCCCAACCCTCATCCAAACCTAATACCAACCCTGAAAACGAAATGTCTTCACCAAGATAGTTTAAACCAACCTTTGCCAGTATAGCTAGAGAAAGACATGAAGACACAAATACACACTTTGCATTATCCCCCCCGCCTCATCTCAACACAACTGTCCTACCTGTTCCTGCGTCATGCTGTGCAGCTGCGTATGCCAGGAGGCGGAGTCAGCGCGGTGATAGGCCGGGGGCGGGGCGAAGTCCTGCAATATGATTGGGTCTCGCTCCTGACACAGTGAGGTCAGGTGACTGATGTACAGCTTCAGTTTGCTGCGATTCTGATTGAGATCCAGGAGGGGAGAGAGAATCTGAAGAGGAAGGGAAGGACAGAGAAATTAGTTCAAGTTTTTTTTTATAATTTAAAACACAATGACAACAAAATGCCATAACTGCACATGACAACTTTTTAAAACATTCTGTTATAATCATAGAGAAAGAGTGAGACATTTATTCCCTCTGGTATAAATGGCAGAGGCTAAAAACACTCAGCCGCAGGCACAACCTTATTGACCTATATGCAAAACACCAGTTTGTCCTTGTTCACGTGTGATTGGCTGTCTGCTCTGCATCACCTGTTCCCTCACTCACTCACTACCAGTCCTATCTGTCACTCAAAGGTTTAATCTATAGAGAGCAGTAAAGTGAGATATCAGACACTTAATAATCCTCATGAGTCATCATGAATCCCACAACACAGTGGATTGTGGGCCTTTGTTAGGATGAAGTAGTGTACATGACAGACAATTAATCTAACACACAGAGTTTTGATGCTAAAATGAGTAAATATTGTTCACTATATAGGAAATAAGGAGCAATGTTGAGCACTGCAGCACCTAAATTGGCCCATTTGTCAGTGCACAGTTTATCTCAATGTATGAGCTGCACGAACTCTCCAAACACACAAGTAAATGGAGATGAATAGGGTGAGGTGAGATGAACACAGACATGGAGAAATAGAGACCAGACATCTAAATATTATAAAGTGATGTAATTATGACGGTTTGATTAAATTCTTACATTTTAGTGTGTAGTCTGATTACTCTTTAGTCTCTGGTGTAATGTTGTTGGTCAGTAATAAGATTTCTTTGCTACAATATTTGTGTTAGGCCTATATATGAGTAATTTTGCCCATTAAATCACATTTTTATTAATAGCAATAACTAAATGTAAAAGTTCAGACCAGAATCAAAGTCCTGTACCTAATTTAACAGGTTTCAAATGATTAAAATGAGTCATTGATATGTTTAGAAAAGGCCAGAGTTGACCGGCCATGACATGTGTTACTGTGGTCATGGACTTATAACATGATACACAAACAACTGCTAATAATGCAAATGTAAATGCTTATGATATTTTCAGCACTGATCATGAATGCAGCCAACTGATTGATCAGATGTGTACAGGCGATGACGGCTTTAATAATACAAATGTTTTTCTCTTGTTTAACAGAAACATTGACTAATATGTGTATGTCTGTGTGTGCAAGTGTGGGAATGGGGGTGAGATGAGCAAAACAGATGCACACACATTTTGGGGGGTATGAGACAGGAGGACCCCCCAAGAGACAGACACACACACACACACACACACACACACACACACACACACACACACACACACACACACACACACACAGATAAGACATACAGACACACACGGCTCTCCACGGGGGAACAGCAGGATTTAAGTGCAGAGGAAGCATGTTAAGAGGCCTGTTAGTGTGTGTGCGCGTTGGTAAAGTATATTTAATCCGAGCAGCGTCTGTCCGCACCCTGCGCTCCGTGCTCATTGTCACTCAGCATACACTCACACACACACACACACACACACACACACACACACACACACACACACACACTCTTGAGTTTCAACGGCAGGATCCTTTCACTCAGCGCAGTAACATCGCTCTGCCTCTCTGTATCTGGGCTCCACCTCAGCTCATTAATCTGCTTCTCTCCCAAACCGATAGCTACAAGAATTGCAAATATTCATGAAATGTTGGCTTTTATTCTAGATACATTGAATTACGACAGAAAGGAGAGGCCGTCAGACTGTATTAAATCATTAAATTGTTTGTAGTTGTCTTCTGAAACCGTTTATCAGGACATCTCTTGCATAGTTTTGTTCAACTAGCTGTAGCTGTAGTATCCATACCGATGCTTCCTGCCACATTAACTCACAATCTTCTTTTTTTTTTGCTTTGTTGGCCATTTGTTGCTTGTAATATTGACACTGACGCTGGATGCCCTCTCATCTCATACTCAGAATGACTGATGTGATCAAAAACGAGAAAGGTAGCGACCGCAGACACGCTGCAGCTTTAACATACTTTCTAAATCTGAACGCAGCCTCAGCTGCCAGAACAGCGAAAACACAAGTTGCAGATATAGGCAGATTTTGATCATATTTGAATAAAACATATCGTATAAAGCTCGATATATATATCCCCTGCATTCATTATTCAATAACCTCATGTGTTCGACCAGCCCGACAAACAAATGAAAACTAGACGTGGGTGGTTTTTGTCGGGGGAAAGAGGAAAGTGCTTTTGCGGACTCATCTCTCGCAGCATTGCAGCAAAAATGAAAGTTGAAGGTAAAGTGGAGGCAAATCAAAGTAGCTGTCACATCTGATTCTGACTCCTTACCTTATTTACTGCAAACACAACACACACACAACACACACACACGAGGAGTAATTTTGTGTTTTTCCAGACCACCTCCATCATGAGCAGCTACCACACCTTCCTGGCTCACAACGACTTGTTTCTCACATCACATAGTGAATATGTACTGTAGATATCTATACAGTGCCAGCAGATATACACAAAAACACTGTGACCGAAACACACACACACACACACACACACACACACACACACACACACACACTCATGCAGGGTCGTTATCAGAGTTGTAAATAGCTCTAGTTACAGTATTTTCCAGTGAGGAGCTGCCAGCAGGTTACAGTCCATTACGAAATACATTACTGAACATTTCCCTCCGGAGGAGAGAGGGAGGTAGACGGAGGAGGAGGAGGAGGAGGAGGAGGAGGAGGGGAGAGAAGCAAAAAGAAGAAAGGCTAGATCCTACACATACTGCATTTAAAAACATCTTTGTAGCTGTATGCTATGATGTGCGCTGACAGTCGCGACGCAACAAGGACGTTATCTCTCCACCACTGTTGTGTAATGTGACAAAATGTGAAAACATCTCTGAAAATCCGGCTTTACTGCTCCACAAACACACTCCACACATGTGCAACAGCTGCTTTCTCACAGCGTGTTCTAATCCGGACTATTCTGTCAAAAAAAATCACTGTCCACACTTTCCAGACTTGCAGTGGAGCGCCGTGGATCAAATACAAGACAAATGAGAAACAGGGAGAAAGAATGGAAGGAATGATGGCGGCACAAAGAAGACATTTGGTTAGAAATAACAACACCATTGCTTTCTTTTCCTTTTTAAGAACTGTATAATGACTACCAGAAAAATGTTTAAAAATAAGTCTGACTCAAGCCGAGCAATAATACGGTGAAATATGAACAAAACACTGACCTCTGAAAGTCTTTGCAGAGCTTAAAGTCTTTGAATTTACTGATTTTATTAATTCGTACAGTCTATACGGGCCTCCGTGTTTTTATTGCATTACACAACCTGCAGTGGTCAATGTATGCAGTGTTGTGTGTGTTTAATGAGTCCACAGTGCGTTCCAGTGTCTTACTGTACTACGAAACAGTCCCACAGGAGACATAATTTTATACGACACTGTGTGTATCAGAGTATGTGTGTGTGTGTTTGTGTCTCTTTATTGGCCTCCCATGACCGCCTACCAGACTCTTACTGTACTATGAAACAACTCCAAAGAGAGACATTCAGCTGGCCTCACTGACTGGCCACATTATAAAGTGAAATCTGGGTTTTTGTTTCTCCACTGTTCCCTCAGAGACGCAAAAGCGCACAAGCACAAATATATTTATTATTCGACCGGGAGCAGCATCTGTAGAGGAGGTCGGGTTTCTACGCAGGACAACTGTGACGGTGCTGGAGTCAGGGCTGCTCATGTGACATAACTAATAAACACCTGGCTGGTGGACAATCACTCAAACTCTCTAATAAATCTCCCTAATATAAAACACATACCAACAATAGATTGGAGCTCCTTCATCACCACTGCAGAGGAGCCTTTCAGCAAGGCACTACATAGACCACAGGGTGAAGAGTGACTGACCAGACTGTGGTTTGGTTTCACAGGGTGGATTTGTTCTTATGTTTAACAATTAGTCAATTAATCAGTTATACAATCCACAGACAACTATTTTGATCATGTAATAATCATTTAAGTCATTAATAATTTAATTTTAAATGTGAAGAATAGCTGCTTTTCCCCTGTTGATGTCACTGTTAGTTGATTATCTTTGGTTTAATGTTAGTGTAGCACTTTTCACAGCTATTTGAGAAAAGTAATACCACTGAATGTAATAAAAGTTAATTTGTAATAAAATAACAAAAAATATGAATAAACACAGACGTATTTGAGTTAATTCATGTGACGACCCGTTATCAGATAGCTAATTGGTAGATCTAGACTCCAAACCATTCTCTGTTGGGCTCATCATGTTACTTCATGGTCATGTTACTTCAGTTCAGTCCTTATGTTTAGTTATGTACCATACACACACACTCCCACTCCTCACTCATGCACAGTACCCCACACACACTCCTCGCTGTACACATTTCTACGCTGCATGCTGTAAGCGTTTAATTTGACGTCTTAAATAGTAACTGTTAACCATGCTGTGTCTCCCTCCCTCTTGTTGTGGCTGCGTGAGCGAGGTCACGACACAAAGTTTTCTACTGATCATTAGTGAGGATATGAACACCTGAGAAGGATAATTCACCATGTCACACTAAATATTCATCATATAGGTCAGAAAGTGCTCCTAGTCTTCTCCTGTGCATCTTGATGAGAAATCTGTCCACATTAAAATCAATACTCCTAGAAACACATACAACAAACAACATATACAATGCTGCAGCATCAGCATTAATGTCACGTTAAAGATTTACTTAAAACGAGCTGTGTGTACTCATCCATGTCAAGTCAAACCAAAACACTGAATTATACATCTTCTCTGTCCTTTTTAACTGATGCATCTAATACCACTCAAGACCATTAAAAATGCAAAATACCATAAAAGTCTTTTCGACAATGCTGCGTGTGTTCTCCTGTGTTTCTCTGCTGCAGCATTTCATTCTCCGACTGCAGCACAGGATCCTCTTATAGAGAGCCTCACAATCATTCACTGTTCGGATGTAATGTGCTATGGCGAATTACCCACCTCACACACCGAGGAGAGAGAGTGCGTCGGTACATGTGTGCGTGCGGCTACTCACGGGTAAAAGAGATGAGTGAGTGTGTGTGTGCTGGCCTCTCTCAGCAGGGAGGTGCTACTGCTAATTAATAACCGGGGACAGACTAAGATCTGCTGCTGAACCTCTGGGCTTTTAGCATCCCAATGGGAAATCCCACTGGAGGAACTGGACCGCACTAAAAGCAGCATGTGCTACTCATATGTGGCGCTGCCTCCACTGTCCTGCTTCACACCAAAGCAATGCCAAGCTTTTAGTATAAGTCAAAATGCTTATCATTGTTACATCCTTTCAAAAAACTTTCAAGAAACAAGTTTCAGGACTTTCACAGGAGCAAGTGACTTAATGAGATTATCAGACGCTCGTGTCAACACACACGCATTATACAAGAAAATGTTTATGTCATTGAAAACACATTAAAGTGAAAAGAGAAGCTTCTTGTCTTCAGACAGTTTGCTCTCCTTCATGATTAGATTCAGTTAGATAGATTTGTAGCTGTGTGTTTTTTGTTCTTGCTTGACTTGAAGGTTGTCACGCATATGCGATTAATGACCTTTCAAATACTGAAATCCCCTTTTGTGTAATTAAGAGGATTATAGGGCACAAGTCAGGGGAAATACCTACCTTTTATCATCCCTAAAAGCTTTTTGGCAGAGGAACAGCTTTCTAAAATCATCTGCTACATCGCACACATAAAGAAATGATAGGATCATGCAGTGATCTCAAGCGTCAGGACTCACACATGAAGTTCTCGTTAAGAAAAAACTGCAAACAAGAGGATCAATACATCAACAAGGACAAGGACAAAAGAAGCAGATGTCCAGAATGATAATCACTGAGTGGAAAAGGAAGGAAAAGATGAAAAAAAAAATTAAAATAAAGCAACAAATAAGAACAGGAAGAACAGTTGAAAAAGTAAAGATGAAAACGAACAGAATGAATATTTGATGAAATGTTTCAAGACATGAGATGATTTGGATGGTTTCCTGTTCAAGCCAGGGCAGCTGTGGCTACACACGAGAGAATGAATAATAAAGTTTTTGCCAAAAAAGTCCAAAACACAAAATATTTAGAGGAAGAAGTGCAGATAAAAGAAGTTTAGAGATTAGAAAGAATGAAAAAAATAATAAAGAATGAGAAATCAAAAAGCAAACGAAGTGAAATGACTGAATCACGACCACAAACTCACGGATGGAACAAAAAATGAGGAAAAAACGAAAGAGCACTGACACGACGAGCACATCCAAACGTGACCTAAAGAAGACGCTCACCCTTCTGTACAAAATGGTGGACCGAGGGAGAAAAAGAAGGCATGTGATTGGCTAGGCCCAAATGCCCTCCTCATCGTCCTATTGGTTGGTTCAGTCCAACCGCAGCGTGAGTTTGGAGAAAGCAGGAAGTTAGTTTGGCGAAGCAGGAAATTGTAGTTATACAAGGTGAGTAGAGAAATACTGGAAACTTTAAAACTTGTTAGACATAAATGAAACAAAAATATGCAATTGCACAGAAAGTCAAAGCCTTTACTAAACACTTGTAAGTTTGATAAATGCTTGTGGAAACATGCTGATATCCACATAATACTGATGATAATACAGGGATGACATCAGCACGTCCCGAGCCCCAGGAGGAGCACCCACCTGGTCTGGGGAGGGTTTGTGATTGTTGGGCTGCTCTGAGTTTGGAGACGCGACCTTCAAGTGGTCGTCCTCGTAGTTGTCCGCCATCAGCTTCATCCGATTCTGAGTCTACAGGGAGAGACAGAGAGAGAAGAGGCCACGAATGATTAGATGTCTCACGCTGAGGACAGTGAGAAGTGAAATCAACAGCATGAGTCAGCAAAAAGAAACTAACAATCATGTTTGAGAAAACAACAGAAAGTTGTGTGTGTGTGTTTGTGTGTGTGTGTGATGAGAGGAAAACCCGCATCTTGAATTCCTCCAGGAGTTAATTTGCAGAGAGGAGGAAGAGAGCAGAGTTTTGGACGACCGCCATGAGCTTTGCCTCCACTAACACACATTTTGTATTTGTGTGTGTGTATGTGTGTATGTGTGTGACATAGATAGAGAAAGAAAGAAGAGGAAAAAGAGACAGAGACAGAGAAAGTTGATGGGCAGGAAGAAAAGCAAAGTAACTCCAGATTGTCCATGCGTGTTTGTGTTTTAAACGTTGTGTTGGCTTTCCTTGTTAAAAGTCATGATAACATTTCTTTTGCACCTATCAAACTGCACGTGCACACACACGCACAAGCCACAAACACCTTCACACAACTTCACATTGCCACCTGTTGTGTAGCTTGTTAAGCGGTGCAGAAAAATAACAGGCTTGTTAACTTGCCACTTGGGGAAAGATCCATGAGGACTTAGAAAAATATTAGGCTACACACAAACACCTGTAAATCACTTCATGTGTTGCACACACAAATCACGCACACATGCAGAGGCACTTTGAAGTACAGACATTCACACACACACACTGTGGAGACTTTTGTCCTTTTTTCCTCTTTCTTTTCCTCTCTCATCTCTTTGCTCTGCCATCATTTCTCTTTTTTTTCCATGCTGTCTTTCATCCTCTCCTCTCCTCACTCTTCCTCTCTGGCCGCCCCATCTGTTTCTCATGTCACTGTTATACTTCAGTAGTACTACAGTAGGCCTGGAACGAGCGAGGGAGTGAGGGAGAGTAGGAGAGAGGGAGAGAAAGTGAGGGAGGGAGTCAGTCTAAATCTGTCTTGTACAATCTAAATCCCTTTAGTCTCTCACTGAGCCCTGCAAGGAACAGGGGCTTAAGCAGGCCAGACCGGGGTTTTGTGTGTGTGTGTTTGACAGAGAGTGAAAGAAATATGTGAATGCCAACTTTTATATGTGTTTGAAAGCTACATGAAAGACTGCATTTTGTGTGTGAGCAGGAGACAGTGGCACTCCAGCCATGTTTCATAAGCGTGTGTGTGTCTCCTGTATGTACATAAGTCAAGTTGATGAGTGCCTCCCCCGGAGTGCGCACACACATTTTTCATTTCCTTATTTTCTGAGCTTTAAGATAAATACACATGTATATTTAAAACAAACACGGAGAGTAAACAGTTCATCTTGAAACCATATGAGCGCAGACCGTGTAGTCCCCACTGCACCTGTAGACAAACACGCATGCTGACAGCTTGGCAGCCATGTTTATTTGTCTCTTCCTCTCTTCTCCACAACATCCTTCAGCTAGTAAATCAGTCATCTAAATCATTTGGTGATTGTCTAGGAGTACACAAATTATTTTTCCAAGCTGCAACTGTGTTTCTCTCCTGTTATTCAAGCTGCTTCACTGACGGCAAAATAAAAAGAACACAATATAGATAAAGTTAAAAACTAAAACATGCTCAATGCTCCACTCCCTCTAAGACACTTTAAAACCCTCTGATGTGATTGTATTACAGTGGACACCTTATTGACAGCACTGAGTCAGTTTTAGTCTTGTACAGAGTGATGACCCTAGAAGATCAGGTTGCAGTGTTGCAAAGAGTGACGCCCAACGTGGGGCTCGAACCCACGACCCTGAGATTAAGAGTCTCATGCTCTACCGCCTGAGCTAGCCGGGCTGTACATACTATGTGAAGACATTTCACAGAAAATTGAACGCAACTCAAGTTTTGCCGGCCCCTGTTCCAGCTGCCGATGAAATAAATGGATACAAAGTAAAACATGTCAGCACACATTCCTGGTAGAGTGCGTAGTGACATTACTGCCGTCGTAGAGTACAGCTGTTTACCTCCAATCGTCAAGATGACATATTGTAAAATTCTGTTTAGCGCAGAAATGTCTAACAAGCTGTCACACTTGTAGATCTGCTGCTCAAACCAGTCTTCCTAAATCAAAAGTCTTTACGTCTTATTTGTTCTTGAAGCAAGTCATGTTTTGACAGGCTTACGTGATTTCTCAGCAATCAAAGGCATGTTTCTAGTGTTTAAATGCAGGGTTAGTTTCAGTCTCAATCACAGATGAGTGATTTGTACATTTACTCAATTTACTCATTTAGTAGATGCTTTAATCCAAAATAACTTAGAAGTGCGGGATGTCTAAGTTTCAGTGCTGTCAGAGACCTTTGTATAAGTGCTAGGTTGGCCATATCTATTTTCTACTGTGCAGTGAATGTCCATAGCAAGTTGTTGTTAGACAGTTTAGGGTTTTAGAGGTGTTTGGAGAGGAGGTGATTGTGGGGATGATGAATGTTCAAGATTCCTTAAGATAGAGAGGGACTTTCCAACTCTGACAACAAAAGAATGCAATGATGCATGACTTTGATCTTGAATAGATGCCTCACCATTTATGATCACGGCCATTATGCATTATCATGTTTAATTTTCTAGCACGTATGCCTTTGATTGGTTGTTTACAACTTGGGGGTTTTAAGAGATGGCCCAGTTGAAGGTTAGGACTGCTCAAAAGCACTGCGCCCAACGTGGGGCTCGAACCCACGACCCTGAGATTAAGAGTCTCATGCTCTACCGACTGAGCTAGCCGGGCTACATATCCCACATGGGGAGGGTCTTTGACCTCTGACTCAGTGTTACGACACTGCCATGCCTGCTGTGGTGCAGCTGCATGGTAACTCAGGCTGCAGGGCAGCATGTTGGAGATAACAGATCAATGCTGCCAAGCAGACAACTCTCTTAGAAAAGTGAAATAATAAAAATATTGTCGCCCTTTGTCTAAGATCCTGTGGAGCTAGGTGTGCAGATCATGAGAAAGACGTCTAGGAGCAAGAGATTATTCAGACATAAGGAAAGAAGATTGGCGTTCCCCTGGCAATAAACAACCTTGTGGCAGTGGAGGTAGACACAGATTGATGTCTGGGGGTATTTTGAATGTAACTTTTCTCCTGGTCGCATGATCATGTTATAGACATGTTATAGACATTTACACCAAGGGAAAACATCTGCGCCCAACGTGGGGCTCGAACCCACGACCCTGAGATTAAGAGTCTCATGCTCTACCGACTGAGCTAGCCGGGCTGTGCATTTGTATGAATATTCATCAACGTACGATGGCTAATGATTTATTCAACAACAACCTTCACTCGTTACACTTCATACGCTATAATGGAAACACTAATAGTTAGTCTGCCAGACTTCTGTTTATGAACAACGCTGCTATGCAGCAGGAGTCTCTTCTCTACATGTTTTCTCATCAGCAGTATGTTTGGCCTTGATTTTGAGTGACGGATGAGTGAAGAAATTAAAAATGAATGAAGAATTGAACAAAAGAGCATGTTCCTGCAAGATTAAGAAAGAGAACAACTCCGGGATGGGGAAAGCAAGAAGGGAAGAAAGGAAGAAGATAGGAGAGAGTTAATTTGAAGATGATAAGCTGTGTCGAGAGGCTGTCTGATCTCTGATCTCTAACAAGGCCTTTCTACATCCGAATCTCTCAACCCTTCTGCAAACACAATGTCTCTGTGCCCTCCTCTCTTTCTCCCCATCTCTGAGCTTTCTGCATTTAAATAATCCCTGAAGTTCCTCCCTCCCGTCTTTATCTGTCTGCACTCTCATACTCAGTACCTTCTATGATTAAGTCTCCCCATCCTATAACAAGAACACTCCTTTGTCTCTCTTTTTGCCTTTCTTTAATGATATGTTTTTTTTTCATGTTGATTTTTAAGTCTCTCTCCTCTTTACAGACTCAGTATTTTATTTCCTCTCTCAGTTCGACTTTTGAGCTCCTTAACTTGCCCTTGTATCCATGACTAATTCTCTCTCCAGCTCTTTTCCGTCCAACATGTCCTCATTTCCATATCTTTCCCTTTACTCTCCTCCTCTTCTTCCTCCTCTCATTGTTCTCTGTCTAGTTCACTGGGTTCTTTTGTATTTTAGTTAATTTTGATTGTGAGATTTCCCCCCCCTCTTCTATTCTTCTTGCCCTCTCAATTCTGGACCCATTTTAACAATCTTCCTGTCATCTGAAAAACAACAATAGGCTACAACAAAGATTTGGGAGCAGAAACGAAAAGCAAGAACATAAATGTATCGAAATATTCCTCACATCCACATCTAAAATACTGAAAATTTTAATCATGAAATTGATTCATTCCAATCTAATAGAAAAAATAAGTTCAACTGAATTCAACCCATGAAATGTTTTGAGTCCAGTTTTGTGGCCGATGACGAGTGTTTTGACCTTTGAGAGAACAAAACGGAGGAAGCTATTCAACTTGCCATCTGCGTGTCACCATCAATTTTACCTCCATCCTCATCTGTTGGAGTAAAAACTGCACAGACACAGTTTACAAGCGTTGTATAGGGCTGATAAATACATGCTTTGAATAAACTCTGGCCCGTCAAAGCCCATTAGCTTAAAAATAACAGTGTTGAAGCAGTTTAGCAAGGTTGTTAGCTTGAAGAGTTTTATTTTACTGTCAATAAAACTGTCTGTTGATCCAAAATGAAAGCATGTGACTGGCTAGGCCCAAAATGATTGAGTAGAGAGAAAATACTTGGAACTTTTGTTGCTGACTGATGCAAGCATGTCCTGACTGGCTAGCGAGCTAACCACTAGCGTGCTAGTCTTCAGTATTTCATCCAGTTTAAATGCAGATTAATTTTGCTTTCTTTTGGGGATTTAATACTCTCTCCTTCTGCCTTTCTCTCTTCTCCTGTCTGTAGTCTATCCATGTGTAATACTGAACCCAAAACCCCAAACCCCAAAAAACCATGAATTATAGAAGAAGAGCGTAGACAAAAAGGAAGAGTTGTGCACAGAACAAAGTGGTAAAAGGTGGGGGCAGGGTGAAGGTGTGGGGGAAAGGAAAGAGGAGAGAGGAACAAAGAGCACCGAAGGAAAGGAAGAAATTAACGCCTCTCTGTCCTGTCCCAGTTCTCCTCATTGGCCTTTCTTTACATCTCCCCCTTTTCTCTAATTGTCAGGAATGCTGACCTCAGCTCACTTGTTTCGGTGCCAACTATCTCCCTCACTTAATCTAATCATCACACCATTATTTCACTCCTCCTCCTCCTCTTCCCTCATTGTTCCCTTCCTCTTCTTCTCCCCCTCCATCTATCCTTCCTGTGGCTCTGCTGTAACCCGCTGACAATGTAGAGAATGAGAAACAAATGAACACAGAGCAAAATGAGGTGAGGAAAAAAAAAAAAACAGCTGAGTCATGCTCAGAGGAAAAATAATTTCATTGTGCTAAGGCTCTCAGGAATATTAAATTAGATTATTGTTTCATCTTCTCCCCCAGTGGTGAAAGAAGAACCTTTGTTAATATCCATACAATTATCAATAATGAAAAGTTGCTGAGTCATGTTCGACAAGAACTACTTCATCATGATAAAAAATCAGATCCATCCCCTGTTTCTTCTGTCAAGAGGAGAAAGTTGTTGATAAGTAGAAAATTACAAATGACAATGAAAAGTGTCAGTTTAGCACAGAGGGGAATTATTTCATTTTCAAAAGTCTCTGTGGAGCAACAAATTAGATTACACTCAGATTTCTTCACTTTTGACAGTAAGGCGAGAGGTCATAATGAACACAAATAAAGAAAGAGACCAACAAATACAATCCCTATGACTCTAAATGAGACACATGACAAAAGTGTAAATAAAAAAATATATTGTTTCATCTGGGAAATAACTAATGGATTAAGGGTGAATTAAAATTTTTTGTATTTGTTTTACTGCAGAGATTTAAACTGTAAACCTTAAAGATTTCAACTTTGATTCGTGTTTCTTGCGTTTTTAATTTTTTTGTGTGTTCTTCTAATGTAATGTTTTTTTTTTAGGGACTAACACCAAACCGTGAATGTGGAACATACCACAGTATCTGATATGGAGAGCTGGACTGTCTCAGCCACACAGGTGGGGATCAGTGGTCCAGGCCACACACACACACCACCTGTAAACGTTAACCGTATGTATCTGTTATCAGAGGGTGAACATACTTTCTTTTTTTTAACCTCTCCCTCTTCTTTCACTTACTCCATTTCATAAAATACTACAGTCACTCCCTCGTCCCTTTGCCTTCACACAATATCCATCTTATTCTCTCACCGTTTTCTCTCTGTGCTGCTGCTGCTGCTGCAGAAAATAGGAATAACAGAGGTGGACGTTGACTTAGAGAGAGACAGGAGGAGCAGAGGGTGAAGAGAGCTGAGGTCACCTTGATCTACAGCCTCCTGCCTCAACTGCAGTTGGAGGTCAAAGGCTGACACGCAGGAAACACTTTGATGGTCACACACATAATTTGTAACACACACAAGTGTGTTTTTTATGGATGAAATGTGGGTACTACACTCCTCCATCCATTTATCAGCCTCTCCTGGTAAAATGTGATCATCTCCACCAAGTCACAGTGCAAAGCATCAACTAAAAACACTGCACTGACGCACCATAACAAATATTTAGTTCATCTGATTGCATGTTTGACTGTACGTCACCCTACAAACAGCCCTGCAGTATTTGCACGCTGCCGATTCAAGTTTAGCCTCCTGTTCTCTTTAATTCTCGCAGTAAATGACAGATTTGTCCAGAACAGATCTTGTCCCAGTTCCCAGAGAACTGAATTTTAATCAATCAGACTGATTTTACGCTTCAGTTTGATCCTACTCTGGAGCGTGGTACTGTAGCTGGGCTATATAAGTCACCATCCAGTTTTGAACTCAAATTCAGACCAGACTTGAGATGTCAGCAGAAAAAAAAAAAAACACTCACAGTGTGAACTTTGATTGGCTGACAAGTGATGGCCTTCAAAAAGAAGAAAAAAAAAAACACTCCAAGGGAAACTTCAGAAAATGTGGGTTGTCCATAACTTTGATACAAGTGACCTACATTCATGATACTGCAGCCAGAAGATGAGCACACATTTAGCTCTATAGCTCATTCTGGTACTAAAAATACTGCTTTCTGTTTACAGTCACCATATTTGGTCTAATGGCAACCAGGGTTAACTGCTCACCAAATCAATCACTGCCTCACTGATTTATACTCACTTTTTCTACATTTCATACCACAACTCTGCCCGTGTCTGTCTGCCAGGCAGGTTATCAGTGACAAAGTGTGCTTATATGTCACTCTGAAGGAGCACGCTAAAAATACTAAACTGGCCCTCGGCTCCCCGGATGGTTATACTGGAAACACGCACACACACATACACACACATACACACACACACGGGAATATTGAGGAAGTCTCGGCCGTGATCCATCAATGAGGGACTGAAAATTATGACACCACAGAGAGAAAGAGAGAGAGAGCAAGAGGGGAGCAAAACCACTCACACCCTTGGAAGCTCTCTCTCTACACACACACACACACACCTACACCCACACCCACGTAGCAGGAGACAGTGGAGTCTCTGTGTTGTTAGTAACCACCTTGGAGACCCCGAGGTGTCATAAATGACTTCAAATAGGATGAACAGAGCAGCGGCAGGACGACGGAGGAAGAGCGAGTGAGTGAGTGAGTGATACATGTTCTAATGACTTCATTTGACACAACCTCTCTTTAACGCTCCCCACTTCTCTCTTAAACACCCATTCAAACGCTCTCTGGCACACACACGCCTATTTTTCCCCTCTTGCTCGCGCGTGCCGCGTTTATCTCGCTCAATCCTTCTGAGCTTTTCCTATCCATTAAGTGGATTTTTGGCAATATTCAATAAGTGGAGCTGGTTCTGCTGCATGTTATCTATCCCGGCGCTTTCTGAGGATGAAAACTCAGTTATTATTTCTGAACAGCAGTTAAATTTCACAGTGTGAATCAAGGGAAATAAGAGTGAAAATAAAGTGCCACGATCTCCGCTTGGTTTTGATTTACTGGGCGTCATTATCATGTCAGTGTTTTGGAGATTTGTGCAATGTGTGTGTGACTGTTGGTCCCAAGTATGTGGATATAAGAAATGCATGTAGCTGGGGTTCAACTGTCCCGTGAGCTACAGTCACGTGTCCCGCAAGAGCCGAGTGTTGCTCTGGTAACAATACAAGCATTATTTAAAATGTGTGCATGTTAAAGGTACATTGTGTAGGAATTACTCCCATCTAGCGTTGCGGTTGTATATCGCAAGCAACTCAGTCGTATTTTTCATGCTGCATTCACGTGAAATTGGGCAGACGGCAGACGGACGACAGCCGCTGCACGTAACGGCATAAACAAGCCTCTATGTAAACAAGTGGTCCGAACAAAATAATCGATTTTCGTGAATAGATAACAGGAGAAGTTACACAATGTCCCTTTAATGTGCGTGATGGATGGACAGGTGGTTGAAAGACAGAAACACAGTGAAGATGAAATCCACCAAACTCCCAGAAGGCTCATTCACTAAGGGGTTGGTTAGTTCACTAGACCCACGAGAACCTTTACTGTGTGTGAGTGTGTGCCTATGTGTGTGTGTGAATAGACCTCTGTGTGGAACCACAGAGGCATTTGGTCATGTTTATATCCTTGCTTTTGGCCAGAGTGAGTGTGTACATATCAGGGTGTGTGTGTGTGTCTGTGCACATATTTGTGTCCTTGTGGAAGTGTTGTCCATACCAGCGAAGTGACGTGTACAGTGTGTGTGTGTGTGTGTGTGGATATGTGTACACAGCATGCAGACAGAGAATTCAAATAAATACAAAATCATATGAAAGAGTTGTCACCAGAGATTTGTAGAGGGTTTGAACTCGGTGTGTGTTTGTGTGTGTGGTGAGTGTAGGAGGGGTAGGTTAATCCTAAATTTACCGTCAGTGGTTGGAGGACTGCGGTCACATCTGGACTGGGTTTCTCTCAGCATCTCTTGTTTTCTTTGCTCCCCTCATCACTGCCACCTCACCTGTGCTCTCTCTCTGATTTCTTTACACTTCCTTCCCCAGTCTCGCCTCCTCTAATTTACATACCTGAACAAAAACCTTTCCCCCCGTCCACTTGGGTGTCAGGGTGTGTGTGTGTTTGTGTGTGTTTGTGTCTACACAGTCTCCGTACCTGCTGTTTGAGCTGTTGAACCAAGCCGTCCTTCTCCCTCTTCAGAGCAGCCACCTCCTCCTGGGTTTTCTTCTTCTTGGATGAGGAGAGCTCCAGCAGGGCAATGTTGGCGTCTTTCTCACTGATGGCAGCCAGCAGCGCCTCTTGCCTGCACAAAGAACAATCACACTTAAAAAAAACACACAAAACAACAACAACAAAAGAACAAATCTGATAATTTGCTTTAATTCTGGGTGCACTTGAATTGTAGACGGTGGAAACTGAACTTTTCACCTTAAATTAGATTTGTTTATCAAAATGACTACAAAAAAACACACTTATCCAAATCTAGTCATATTTTCCCATTTGCCTAGGTTTTAGAATATCTGCCTCTTGAGGTTTCTGCCTCTTCTCCAACACACTTCCTTTCACCTCCCTTGTTTTGGGCCACAGATAAAAATCTGGACACAGGAAACCAAAACTATCCGCATGGCTAGATATCAACTTGAACGTTACGGTGAACCCCATGGCATGTCAATAAGTGCAGCGATGTCCTCCGTATTGGAGCATCGTGTTGTGATTTAGAGGGATGAAATTGGTGTATTTTCGCAAAAAGACATGGGGCTCTCCGGTGGTCAAGTGTGACACACACCATGTAATCAAGACGTCGCCAGCTCATTTATGGTGGAGACCTTTATGGCACATGTTCAACCTTCGTCTTTTCCCTTCTCCACAACACCATGAAGGAAAAACCCCCCCAAAAAAGTCACTGCTGCATGTTGTGCAGCTTTTCCTTAAACGCACCTCTCTCTACTAATGAAATCAAAGACGCTGTCCACAGAGACAGGAGCAGGGAGCTGGCAGAGAGTCTTTCACATGGACACTTCAACAGGATGCGTGTTGCTAAAGTGGCAGCTTTAAGCCTATCAGCTGGTGTTGAAGGGATGATTCACAAGCCGCCAACAAAGACTGATAGCACCTATTTGGTATTTCATTAACACCACTACGTTTTACTACCTTTAGTCTGTATAAAAAGCTTCAGCCTGGCTGTTTTTCCTCGCTACTCTCTTGTCTGTCTCTGTTTCCATCCCTCCCGTCTCATCCCCTCCCCATGTGGACGGCCGGGCTGACAGATAGATAGCATTCCATGTGGTCGGGAAGCAACAAGCCGCATCCCATCCATCCCATCGGCCGCAGATCTGGCTCGGCCGCCTCTCAGGACACCCAAGGCTCTGAGTTCTCAGAACCCTGTCCGTTTCCAGAGAGGATCTAAATCATAACGTTTTCCCCACAATCCCACAGGGCCCGAGGACTGGCCACACACATACACACACAGACACAGACACACAACAACGCAAACTCTCACATAGGAATACTACTATACCACTATAATCCATTTTTGTCTTAATGTTGCTTCGTACATACACACACAGATAAAGCCTCAGCTCCTATAGATAACAGTGTTTAAGTCAAGAGATAAGAAAATAAAGAAATAAACTCAGAACAGAGGATCTGAACTCCATCACTAGCTGCATATAATGTGCATGCATGAAGATAAATGCACGCACAGACATACAATTACCCCGATGCACACAAATCCACACAGAGGTATACTTCATTTACATTTTTTACATACCATTTCACTTTCCTTCTTTGCTACACTGTTTCTCTCTGTCTCTCTCTCTTTCACACACACACACACACACACACAGATGCAGTGGTGTGGTGAGGAATGAGAGCATCTAAACGAAGACAGATTACATGTTATGACTGTGTGAAGACCCACACATTCTTTGGGCGGCCTAACTGACCACACTGTCAGTGTGCAAGTGTCCCATCATGCATCTGTGCTTGTCAGGGGAAGCTGGGGGAGTTAAGTGGGTTGGGTTGGTAGCTCGACTCTCTGGGGAAGTATAATCACTGTCACATTTTCCTCATTGCTTACTGTTTCACATTTTCAGATATGGATGACTCTGCACTTTTAAATTGTAAAATAATACAATATATCATTATGTGCCTTTGTCTTTATGGAATTTATCAATAGATTATGATGTTTGGTGATAGATTGATTGATTAAAAGAGGGGAAATCATAGAGATTTTGCTATTTTTGTGACAAAACAAGGCAAGCATCAAAATGTTCAAATGTTCCAGTGCCACTGCCAGTAAAATACAGGTGTTATTAAAAAACTGAGTTTTAATAACAATACCAAACCAAAGTCTTTATAATACCTCACATAGAGGAAAACCTCCAGTGAGCTCTTTAAGCGATCAGAAAGAACATTTCCTTTCTTCCAGGTTGCAAGACACTGGAGCACTGTCACGGTCTTTTCCCTCTCTTTTTCATACAAACACTGCACACACACACACACACACACACACACACACACACACACACACACACACACACACACACACACACACAGAAAGGCTAATGGAACATTAGTCTTGTTAAAGCTAACAGTGCGTCTACTTTTATACCATATCTGAGAGTTACCTGCCAGCACATGGCGCTTATAAACCCCGGTGATAAAATGATATTTATTCCAGATGCACTCGTCTCATTCTGGGGCTCAGTGTAACGCTCTCTTCATCTCTGTAACACACACACAGACACACACACACACACACACACACACACACACATACACGTACAAGCGAAGACTCAGAACACTCTTCTGTCTCTTCTCAGACTGCAGAGCTGAACACATACTTATGGCGAGCGCCGGTTGTGGCTACCGCTCTTGCTATGTGATCATTAAAAATACTGTTTCAAGTGCAGCTCTCCTTTGCTAAATCTTTAGATAGTTCTTCTGTCAGAGGGCACTTTAAAACATGGTGCGCTCTCAGCGGCGCTGCCAGTGTGTCCTCACTGTTGAAAATAACAAAGACAAGGAAGCCAGCGCTGTGAGGAGGAAAAGGTTCCCAGTGGATCGGCTGCCTTAGATCTGTAACTTTCCTTTCAAGTGTTCCCCCTCTGTAGCAATATGGAAAGTAAAGTAGGATAAAGGAGGGTCTGCTAACAGTAGGCACGGGGTGAAACCTTGTCATACTCATACTTCTTGATTTCTGGCTGCTTCATTTGTCTTAAATGTTGTGGCATTTTATAAATTACTGCAGTTTCTGTGTTCACATTCGTCTCGGGATTTAGTGTCTGTTTAGGATCTGACGGTTCGGCCGTGGCATCTGCTGTTAGCTTGAGTGGAGACAAAACAAAAGCAATGTATCACCAGGACGCAGCCTCCTCATTTATTTCAGTGAGAGGACTGCGAGGGTGCAGCGGCAGCCCGGAGGCTCCAGTGGAAAATGCAAGATCCGTCCAGCGACATGCTCCACTGACGAGTCACTGTAAAAGTTCATAGCGGGCTGGCGCCGGGCCGAGCAGCGTCTCAGACAGGTGCTAACGGTTGTGACTGGTAAAACAGCTTCTCATCTATTCTGTATGAACCTCACAAGTTACTCTGGATTTAACAACTTTCCATTTACTCTTATATTCTCTCCCCCCACACTCAGCCTCTCTCTCTCTCTCTCTCTCTCATTCCCTATCAGTATCTCTCGCCCTCCCTGCAACTCTCATCCCTTCCTCTTCACCTCCTCCCGTCCACCGTCACTCGCTCTATCTGCTTCACCTCTTCTCTTCTGGCCGTCTGTGAAGAAGATGTGTGGGGGGCGGGGGGGATTCTTTCCGTCACTCGGCGCGGTCGTGTGCCATGATGTCATCGCCGCGGCGACAAGGCAGACAGAAAGCAGAAACGCACGAATGTACCAGGCACCTGACCCCAACCCCGACACACACACACACACACACACACACATACACTCGCCGTGTGGAGGCTCTCTCCTTCCTAAAACCACTTAAGGCCCCTCGCTTTATCAAAAACACTAATGCCTGGTCTTAGATCACATATTTCCACACACACACACACACACACACACACACACACACACACACACTAGAGCAGCTTCCAGTGTGTGCTGCGATATCTCTTTCATGCTGTCACCCTGTACTGCAATCTACAGTGTGTGTGTGTATGTGTGTGTGTGTGTGTGGGTGTGTTTTAGTGATAGCTGTAAGCCCGTGTTATGACAGCATGTGTTTCAGTAGGTGTCTATGTGCTTATAAGGATGTACTGGTGTGTGTTTCGTCGTGTATTTGTGTGTGTGTGCGTGCATGTTCACAGGTTGTCTGTGCGTATTTGAGGCTTATTCCTGAGTATTTGTATGTGTAAAAGTGAAGTGTGTGGCTACATGTGTGTGTGTGTGTGTGTGTGTAAAGTAGATTCAGTCCAGTGTGACACTGGCCAGTCTCTGTCTAAGACAAACACAGAGCTATTTTAGAAATAATCCCCTCTCTCTGCTCTCTGTTTCCGACTGAACAAAGCAGCCCCCCATTGTTTTCTGTGACACTGTCTGCTCTGGTTACACAGGAGGCCGCTTGTAGGACGCCAGAGTTTACTCTTTAACCCCTGTAGGACGTGATGCGTGTCAAGCTCGACCTCATTTCTGCGAGGGGAGGTTTCGCACGCTGCACACACGGAGCTTCAGAGAACCATATTCAAGACTTGTTAAAACCTCTGGAAGTTTGGGGAAGGATTTTTTTTTCCCATAACAAACTCAACCCTTTCTGACCAATTTTGAGAAAATGAGTGATTTTTGAGGTGAAGAAAATCAGCACATTCACTTGTCTGGCGACGGGATTTAGAAAAATGTGATAATTATATTTACTATAATCATGAGTTATGTGAGCTTTGGTTTGCTTTAAACAAAAGCAGACAGAATGAGTTTCTCGCTCAAATGATACTTATTTATTGGGTTTAGGCAACAGTTTGAGTCTGGATGTGGCCTCAGTCACGTCATAAGATCAACACAGGGCAGGTCCAAGTGTCCCAATCAGAGGATCAAAGGAGCGACTGGGTTTCAACGAGTCAAGAATTAAATGACAGTGATTATAGCAGTATAAAACACTGGCTTTCTACAAAAAATCAAGAATAAGTCAGGCTGCATTTTTATTTTGCTGTGGTTGACCACTCACTTACGTTATCATATTGCAGTTTTAAAGAGACCAGATCCTTTAGTTGACCATAAAAAACCATTTGTTCAGGGATTAGACAGAACTAGCTGATGGGGCTCCCAGGCAAAGGGATCAATGCTTAGGGCTCCGCTGTTCTTACACTTGGAGACTCAGTTCTTGTTCTTCTAGCCACCTTTCTGGAGCTTCAAATGATGACTTAAATGTCACCTGTCACCTGGCTGCAGCTAAGGTCAGAACAGGAACACCTGAGTGTGGTAATCAGGTACAGTGATGTTGATGATTTCTGCCGTTAAAAACATTTGAAGATTTTGGTTTTTAACGAAAACGGTTGAAGAAGAACAAGGAGAGGGTGAATTGGAAGAGAAGTGTGATTTTAAAAAGAGAAAAGAGCAGGGGAGAGGTGAGAAGAACGGGGTACAGGAGGGCACATCTGGCTCTCAGTGGTAGCTCACGCTGCCCGGAGGCTCGCACACACACACACACACACACACACACACACACACACACACACACAGACACAGACACACACACACACACACACAGACACACACGCACACACACAGTGGGCTGTATAAATCTGTGATGGAGAGAGGAGCAGGAGGAACTGATCGATTCTTCTCCTCTGCCAGTCTCTTTCCTGTCTTTATCTTTCTTCTCACTCGCTCTTTCGTTTCCTTTGTGTCAGTCTGCTGCCAGATTATATGGTGGAATTCACTGGAGAGACCTCACACACACACACACACACACTTACACACACATACAGTACGTCCATGACTGGTGTTCATGACTCTGCATAATCAACTTGTACGTGTGAATATAAAATTAAACCATTTCTAATTCCTCCTTCTGTTTTTGCCTCACTTTATTTCTCTCTCTCTCTTACACTCACGCATACACGCACACACACACACACATACACTCTCACATACACACACACAGCTACTAGTTTAGTTTATGTGTCTCAGGAGTCGGGCCCAGCAGAGTAGTATTTTTCTCCCAGCTGACAGCTTCTGTCCTGGGGCAGACAACCAGCGAGTCCTGGGCCTCCTATTCTCATCCGCTATGAGCCAACTCTCCCATGTACGCACACACACACAATTGCACATGCACATATGTTTGAGGTGTGAACTGCTGCTAGGCCTCACAGCTCTAAATCGTGAGAAGTAGGAAAGAAAAAGGTAGAGAAGAAGAAACATAGCGAGAAGAATGAAGCTGGGGGCCTCTCTTTAAAATTTTATACATCTTTTAACACACATATGCACACAGACACACACATACGCACATGGGTTTATGGCCCTACAAGAGAAAAGAGTGCATTATATACAACGATCAGAGCAGGTTTTATGAAGCATTTGTTAGTGCTGGCCTGCCATGTGTGCGGCATCAAAGCAACGATAGCCAATAAAGCCTTGGTTTATAGTAAACCATTTACTGCTGCTCTCTCTCCTGCGAACGCGCCAACACAAAGTTTCACTTCATTTGATTATAACAGCAGTTATTAGAGAAAATGATCGACACCTACCGCAGTTGTTATGCGCATTCACAAACCTTAAAATTGTTCTTGACGGCTACATTAAACACATGAAAGGCGTAATGCTTTGTTCAAAAACACAGAGTAATGGCGAAATGATTATTGGTAATTACAGTTAAAAAATGCCCTCTGGGCTTTTATCCGTCGCCAAAAACGAAAATGTGTTTATTGATGTGGAAACGTTACTTGTTTATCGTGAGTGTAAAATACGGATGAGGCTGGAAAAAACTGATTTGCATACCGTCGGACAGCAGTCGGGTCGGGATTTGATAAAAACTTTGTTTCATCTTTGACTGATGCACCTTAGATTAAAGTGGCCTGATGTATAATGTACAACACTGAGAGCAGCAGGGTTTTTGGGATGTGTGTGTGTGTGTGTGTGCTAACCTATAGTGGAAGTGGGTCAGAGACACTGGACATGAATGATTTAGTATGGGGAGAGACGAAGGGGCGAGAGACCATCAGAGAGAATTGGGAAAAATGAGAGAGAGAGCGAGAACCAGAGTGTTAGGGAAATAGGTTAAAGCTGGTGCACACAGGATAAGTCCATGTGTGTGTGTGTGTGTGTGTGTGTTTGAGAGGGAGAGAAAAGCTCCCCTCAAGGAGCTGTTGTACATCAGAGAGGCTTAAAGAAAGACAGCGAGAAGGCTTACACACTTACGCGCACGCACACACACACACACAGAAACACACACAGAAAGAAACAGCACTGACAGGGAAGGGAATAAAATAACTGGAGGATTTGGAGGGAAAACAAATCAAAGAGACGTGAAGGGGGGAGAGGAACGGAGAGAGGGAGGGAAGGAGTAGCGGGAGAGAGAGGTTGAGAGACAAAGGCGGTAAGAGGAGGGAAGAGAGAGAAAGAGAGAGAGGGAGAGAGGGAGGGCAGGTGGGACTACTGCATGACAGAATGAGGATCTGTTCTTGACACATTTCCCCTTTTTCTCGCTCACTTTTTTCTGCTAAAAAACACTTCTCTTCTCTCGCTCCCTTACCTCTCTCTCTCTCTCACACACACACACACACACACACACACTGTGACTAATAAGAAAGGTGTAAAAATGCATTATCCATGGTCCGCGGGAGTTTGCTCTTTTCATGGGACCACACACTCACACATGCACACACGCACACACACACACACACACACACACACAGACTAAAGATGCAGCTTTGTCTTCACTGTGCTTCTTTCCAGTGAATCCATTTCTACGCTGCGCTGCACAGACCAAGACATCTGCTTACAATCTGTCAGCACAAACTCACTGCCGTAACACCGAGCAGCCTCGGCACCGGACACCTGCAACTCCCAACTGTGTATTAAAGCAGACGGTGTATATTTAAGATATTAGCTGCAATCCGCAACATGAGAGTGACAGATATGTCTCTGTGGATCTGAACATATTCTCTGTTGTTCAGCTCTACTGCACAGCGCACCGGACAAACTGCACACAGGTGCATGGACTGTGTGGATTGTTGCGCATTTGATTTTCCTAAACATGAAGTTCAATACTTTTAAACTATTAACTGTAAAATTAAACATGTGCTTGATTCTTTTAATGCTGTGATCATATGATATTATGTATTAGAAATACTGCTGAATAAAGACCAGCTCTGTTCCAAAACAATTAGCTCAAACCAAACAAGCGATTTCACCCATTTACAACATATCACATATAATTTACTTTACATTGAAGGTGACTATTTGAACCGTGCCGTCTTCTTCTGTGTGTCTTTTTATTTCTCTTTTGTTTACATTCATTTAGAGCATGTTAATTAACAGAGAATAAATATGTAAGTATTTACTTTGTCATGGTTACTGATGAAAAGACTCTACTGTCGGTATCTGCTATAATAACTATACTAGACTGTATTTGACAACAAGTCCTGACTGTCCTCCCATGAAAACCAGCCCATAATTCGGTCCTGCAGCAGGTTTTTATGACCCACAGTTGACTTTTGTTGTTAGGCGTAGAAACTATGACCATGAGCAAAGAGACATGACGCAGAGCGTTTAGAGGAGGTTGAGGTGGGAGGATGTACTGTATGACACAGTGGAGAAGTATTTGATTCCCATCTAAAACTAGCTGTTTATATACTGTAACTATGACAACAAAGTCTGTGTAAGGTGGAGGAAGTGCTTATTACAACCTAAATCACAATCCTTTCCTAAACCTAGCCGCATAGTTTTGGTGCCTAAACCTAACCAAGCTATGATAGTTAACAGTAACGATGGTGACAAAGGTGGATATGGCACTTTATTAGTGTAACAAGACATCCAAGGTCTGGTACGCCTGTCGCCATGGGGACCCTATTTCAGTAGACACTGCTATGGGTCATAAAAGAGGGTTAAAAAAACAATATAGTTGTCCAGGTTGGAGAAGTTGTTTGTTTGTTATGGAGCCAAAAGTGATGATTTTCATGTAGGACACATAAATTGACATCATTTTTTGTCTTTAAGTTAGAAAAACATTCACATTCAATCTGAATCTCTGCAGCATGAATTGTTGTTGAAATGATCAGCAATGTAAAGTAGGCTACATCTACACAAAGTTTCTGCAACACTTCGACAAACAACAGCCATGGTCCGTTGCAGACGACTGAAAACATCACAGTCATCCTCATTATCTTTAACAGCCACATTTGCCGTTTTAAGAGCAAAATAAAAGCACAGTGATTAACTTCATTATCATAATTTGGCTGAAAATAATGTTTCTGTTTCCATTGTTTCATCTGATTTATCTCGTACAATTGTGAGCTCAGTTCCCTCAGTCAGTATCACTTGTATCCACGGACTTCACAGCCTCACAGTGAGCCAACTTTCCCATTTAGGAGAATAAAGTCTTAAAATGAAAACAGAACCTGTACATTGTAAGTTGTACGTTGATTTATCATGCTGCTGATGTGAGAGATGTCAGGTTATAATTCTGTCTGTTTTTCGCTGCTTCGGTGTGTCACTCTTTCTCCCCGCTACGTTAAACAAGCCAATCACAAGTCTGTCACTGGCCCGTCCTGTTCTGCTCTGCCTGTCTGTCTACTACAGTTTTATTATGTCCAGAATAGAAATGTAATCGTTTGGCTCTTGTAACGTACAATCAGAGGCTTTCAAAAAAAAAAAAGCATGTTTTGTTTTCTTCTTTTTGATATGTTTTCCCTCTTCATCGCTCCCTCTCCCTCTTTAATTGCTGTTTAATGATCTGTTTGATGGCCTGGCAGGCACAACCTGTAATCAGCTGAGGAAAACAGGCGAGTTTAGGTTTTGCCGCATCCTTTTTTCCTTTATCTGTTCTTTCTCTCCACTTGTTTCTCTTGGTTCTGATGTTTTTGGTTGCCTTCCATCTTTTCTGAACATTTTGCTCTTGATCTCGTCTCCTTGTGCTTGTTTTAAATCCCCCACTCCCCTTTTTTTTCTCTTTTTATTCAGCTCCATTCAGTCTACTTAATTGGTGCGGGAGCTATGAAATACACGTACAGATTACACATAAAATAAGGACAATAACAATAGACATTACAACACAAAGAGTCAGCAGTATAAAATGAGACTTTCTCTGTTGCATATTCAGCTGAAGATCACTGGTTTCTCAAAGGCTTCTGAGACTTTCAGAAAACCCTGTTATTTAAATACAACTTCTAACTGCAGCACATCTTTTATTGCTTCTATTTTCCTGATTCCAATCTCTCCCTCAGTTTCTCACAAGGGAGACATAAAAAAAAAAAATCAAAAGGAGGACAAAGGAAGGCAGCCAGAGTCAGAGAGAAGAGAGGGCAAGAAAGGCAAGTGCAGAAGACTGAAGAGAGGAGAGAGGGAGACGGAGAGCGAGGCGCCCTGATTTGAGCTTGTAAGACTAAGTGTCAGAACCGCGTGCCCCTTTTTGTCACACTAAGCTCCCAACATGTCTGTCATGCACACAACACACAACAAATACAGGGCACGCTCACACACTTGCCTTGGCACAGTGTGGATTAATCTCATTGCTGTCTGAGGGGATCAAAGCACTTGTCTCTGTTTAGTGTGCTGCCATATGCATGTGTACATGCATTTGTGTGGGAGGGTGTATTATGATCCATGTGTGTGTGTAGGTATATATTTGTCTAAATATATATATACATATGTGTGCGTGCGTGTGTGTATATCTACACATTCCTCTGGGGGTGAAAGCTTCTATGAAGTCATGCTGTCTCGTCTGGTTTTGTAAGTGACTGTGTGTGTGTGTGTGTGTGTGTCTTATTTCTGAAGGCAACGTGTACTTCTATTGTTAGTGATGGGATAGCTGCTGTGTGTGTGGGTGTGTGTGCCAGCATGTGTGCGTGCGTGCGTCTTCTACACTTGCAGTCATATTGTTAGCGATGGCTTTCCGGCTGTAAAGACCAGAGCTGTCGTCCAATTGACAGAGCCGTTGAAAATAGGATCTTCTGACTACACACACACACACACACACATACACTCGCACATGCACACACATCATTGATTGGTTTCAGTATGTAGTGAAAACAGTGAAGACAGGGACAGACAGAGAGAAATACAGCCTGCCCAGACAGAAATCATTCGATAATGACGTTTCCAGACAGATGTAGCCTCAGAATGGAGAAGATGGATGGAAAGAGGCAAAGGGAAAATGGAAGGAAGGAAGGAAGGTAGGATGCAAGGAATGAGAGATGAAAAAAGGAGGAGGATGGGAGAGATGGAGGAGAAGAATGTCAGAGGCAAGGGATGCAGCGAGGGAGGGACGTCAGGAATGAAGGGAGGGCTTGGCGGAAGGGGTGCAGGGAGAGGTTTGAGGCTGGGAGGGAGATAAAAAGAAGAGCAGAGCAGCAAAGGAGAAATAAATTGAATTTATAGAGTTCACCTTGAGGCATCAGCCAAGGCTTGAACTGCGGGAGGCTGAAGACGGCGCAGCGGCTCTGTGATTCTGCAGACTTTATAGTCCAGTTTTTACATGTGGCGCAAAAATACATTGTGTTTGTGCGTAAACAGACTTCCTGTAGTCGAGACCGTCCAAATTCTTCCAGACACAGCATGTGTGAGACCGAGACAAGAGGAAAAACAGCATGAGTTCCCCATTCGCACACAACTGAAGACAACTAATTTGATATTTGGATTTTTTCGCCCCCTATAAAAGCGCTTCTAAAAGCTTCATTTTGATATGCACGGATCCAGAATCTCCAAATAGATTCTTGGGAGTTTTAGCAAAAAAAAAAGAAAGAAAATGTGCTCAGTGAATCACCCTCCAATAACTGATTATCACTTATTCCTTAGTGCCTGAGGCAGCCTCCCACAGACAGAGAAAACAACTGCAATATCAGTTTTTTTCCCCCCCTACTAAAGCAAACAAAAGTGATGTGACTCACTCTGCTGCCTGTTGCTGGAAGCCGTGACCGTTTGCGTAGCCAAAAAAATTGTCAAGTGCATCAGTTTCCGTACAGCAGGGCTGTTTCAACATGATGCTTCGGTGTTTTCTTTTGTAATGCACGGCCTTTTAAAACATCATTAATGCGACCGTCTCCATAACAACCTCACAAATAAAGACAAATCAGTCTCGCTGTTTTACATCTGGGAACATTTGCAATAGATCAGTTCTGATTTTAAAATGTTAAAAGCATAATTTTTGTCTGGTCACAGTTAACGACCAGTAAATTAGTCAATAATTATGGTCATGAGGGGAAAAAGGGAGGCTGGATGAATGTAAAGGAGGAGGATATCATGTAAGTGGTTATAAATTCAATATATGCTTTAGTCAGAGAGATTGATGGATGAACGGAAGGAGCGAGAGAGACAGAGATGGAGGTAATATCATTTCTTCGGGATATCACGCAGTTTTGTTGGCTGCGGTAAGTTGTTGTTGGACAGCTGTCTTTCTGCTCTTTGCTTTCCCTCCTTTTCTCTCTGCCAAAAAAACATTTCTGCTTCTTTTCTTTCATTTTATTATCCTCCTACTGTCTCCCCACCCCCCCAAAAAAGAGATTTATAACTCTTGCCCTGACCTCTCTCCTCTCTTTTCTTCTGCTCGTTTTGTCCTCTCTGCACTCGTCTTCTCTGTTTGTGTCTCTTCCCTCTCGTTTCCTGCTCGTCGTCGCTCCTCTGACCACCCTCTGGTCCACTCCTTCTCCTCCTTCTCCTGTCCTGATATCCAAACTGTTACTGGTGGTATTTATACATAATCAAAAGACTATTACAAAATGGAAAAAATATTGCCATACCTCATTTTACATTTAACACACGCAGGCTTTCTATGTGGGTGCGGAGACAAGTAAAACACATCAACTTCTTATGGAAGTCTTTCCATGAAAACATAACGTTGTGATTGAAAGAACTGAGTTGAATGTCTTCAATAATTTTCCATTTACTTTAACTAATCAATGTACTTGACATGTGAAATGATCAAAACTGCAGCTGCAGTTGTGAATCCCAGTTTAAATAAGTTCTGCTCAAATACACTCTGTGTCTTATGGATCTTCTTGGCGGAGAACAAAGTCTCTCAGGCAAAGCTGCGTGACAAGTTTCCTGTTTACGAACAGTCTCTACAAATTCAATCACCAGTGGTTGTGACATTTAATTTTACGCGTGCGTTTGCTGGCAGCGTGGGTGTTTTCATGTTGAAAGGATGTGTTTTCTGCGAGGAAAGCGTTGACATTTTAAGCCACTGCCATAACAGTAAAAAAAAAAAACACTAAATTAATAGAAGGTTTAAAATATCTAAAATTGTACTTTTAGCACAAGCTCCCATTAATGTTTTTGTTTGGATTCTTCCCCCATACAAATCAAAGAATCTAAGAATAGAGGGTGTTGTGACTTGTAAATAAAGTCGACTTGTCTTGACGACAACGACGACCTACAAAATAAGGTTCAGAAGACTCTTGTCTTGTCTCATCTTCTCTAAAAATACTTTAAAAGCCAATTAAAATCTTCACTGTGTATATTTTACATTAATCAGGTCTTGTTGCACTATATTGAATGTATCACCACTAAATTGTTCAGAAACATACCCACACATAACCAGAGACAAAACTCTGTGTGTGTGTGCGTGTGTTTCTGTGTGTGAGTCAGACAGGGCGGTACAGTGAAGGAGGAGATGTGTGTTAAATGCCAGTAAAGCCAAACAGCGGCGGATAAAATAGGCCTTAATTCATCCAGATTGGGATTTCAGACGTGACACCCCGCTGTTACAGAGACACTGTCAGCACATTCTTCCAGCTGCAACACACACACACACATACACACACACACCTGCATCCCCCTAAACTGTACAAACACATGACAACACACACAGGCCTGGGAAGAAAATGAGCATGTGCATATTTAATGTATAGCACAAAGAAAATATGTCTGTGTGCTTTACGAGTGTGTGTGCATGTGTGAAGGTCACTGGAGATGATTTATCAGTGGGAAAGTCGCATGTTGGAGCCCTGCAGGGCAGATGTGTGTATC
Organism: Trachurus japonicus; assembly: GCF_045865225.1. NCBI lineage: Eukaryota > Metazoa > Chordata > Actinopteri > Carangiformes > Carangidae > Trachurus > Trachurus japonicus. The sequence continues at coordinate 12,529,640 of NC_140929.1, read as the reverse complement.
TTTGCATAGTTCTGCATGAATATATTTGTGCATGTGTGCCTATATGGTTTTATACGTTTTAGGTGCTTATTAATACGTACGAGTGTTGATTCTTCCATCCTATAGGATAGTAACAAGTTCAACACACGTGAGCAGCTGACGGTCGGTTTAGTGTTGGAGTGAAGACGACGTGTACAACTAGCTGGTGAAAACAACAGTATAAAGATAGATAGATTCTCTGACAACTGCATTACAAAGTGTGTGTACAATATGTGTGTGTGAGGCAATAAGAGCAGGAAAGTGAGGAAATAAGAGACGACTAAAAAGCAAGACAGATCTGGAGTATGTGTTTTCTCCCAGCTGTATTTGAAATATATTTCAGCATGGGAGCGAGTGTGTGTGCATGTGTGTTAATATATTCAATGTCTGTCCCAGAAAACCTCTGAAACATGCCGTATCATATATCATGTCTTACCGTAACATTAAACCTAACACCGATGTAAAACTGGGCAGCAAATCAGACATCAAACCCCGAAGAGTTACGGCGGCCTGCGTGTGCAGAGACAGTTTCATGTGCATTACAGTGAGATATATGGACACACAGGACACAGCCACCTCAAACATCTCATGTTTTACATGTGGGAAAAAGCCAGACACAAATGACGTATTTTGCTGACCAAACCCTAACGTCTTGTGAAAAATATGAGTAATGGCGTCATATCCATTACTCACGGCGCGACAACTAGCAGCTACCTGAAACGTCTAAACTTTTCAATGAGGGGGAACGGACAGGAAAAAATACACAATATCCCAAATATGTGAGAGGAATATCTTATTGCAGCCCGAAAAATATCATGTATTATGCAGAGGCAAAGCTTGAAAGCGCTGTAGTTTTTCAGCGAGTTGCCAAATAATCACATGTGAATGCGACAACTCTTCACAAGCCCCTGCAGACGACTCAAAGGAGCATTTAGAGGAATTTCCAGTGAGATACTTTTAATCAGAAAAAAAACACGATACAAGTGGAAACAGTAGAAAATAGTAGATCTGGTAACAAGTGGGGAGGAAAAACAGCTGGTCAATGCAGATTACCATGCCAACAAAATGTAATATCTAAAAAACTATCAATAATTACTGCATATAAACACTGTTGGAGCACAGAGAGGGAAAATATCAACAAGCTCTGCAACAGGGCTGTGGTCAGAGATTTTATGACCGTTTCAAAAGGCAAATAGTCCTGATAGACCTATATCGAAGGTATTAAAAAAAAAGAAAATGATGTGAATCATCTGATTAACCACCACCTGTCACTTAAATTGATGGTGTATAAGACGAGATGAGGAAAAAAGCCGGATAATCTATTTGCAATAACACTCTGAAAGCATATGTCATAGATATTTGTCAGATAACAGCACATTGCAGTGTGTGTGTGTGTGTGTGTGTGTGTGTGTGTGTGTGTCAGCTACACAAACACCAGAGACGATCAGCAGAGTGAACATTTGGTCTCTGTACTGTGGGTGTGATCTGTCAATGGAAACACACAGTCATACCACAGCTCACAGTTTGGACATAGTGGTGACTGGGGCTTAACACTGATGGTAACCACAATGGATTCACACACGCACATACACACACACACACACACACACACACACACACACACACACACACAAACACACACAAGTACAGGATGCTGGTGGGAGAGTGAAGTTAAATGATAACACAGACTGAACTGCCCACTGGAGACTGATAAATCTAATCATGCATGTGTATAGAAGGTCTCTGTCTCTTTTCTCTATGTGTGTATGTGTGTGTGTTTGCGTGTTGTTCTGTGTGTTTGTGCAGTCGGTGGTTTTATGTGTATATAGCTGAAGTAAGGGATAATGTGTACTTCTATTCACGTCTTTGCCTGTTACATAAATATTCATCATGGAGCCAGTATCGTCATAAAAGGAGCGGTCGACACGTCTTGACGTCAATAAATCAATCATCTTGTGTTTGCACATCTGAACATACACACGCGCGCGCATGCACACACTCACGTGCAAATTCACATATGAAAACAAGGCCACGCATTCTGAAGCGCTGATGCCTGTAACAATCACATGGGTCGTTACTATGGCGATAAAATGGCCAATAACTTGCTCACCTGGGCTGTGAATGGACATGCTGCTGGACGGACACACAAGCACACACACACACACACACACACAGAGAGTCTCTCTTTCTCAGAAATAAAGAAATGCAATGTTGGTAGAAAAGCGCTGAGGACAGAGCGCAGGAAACCTAAATCACAGAGCATGCCCTCACTTTCCCATGATGCCACAATAAAAGATAGTCCCAGTGCGTGCTTAAATAGGCAGGGCATGCTAACATGGACTTTCTCCTTGGCTTCTATTTCAGCCCAAAGCGTCATTCTACTAAATTACACCTCGTTGGAAGGTCCCAGTTAGGATGTAAAACAGCAGAAAATACATGGAATCACTGCACTGCTGGACTCCTCTCAGCTGCACTTAAAATGCAAACCCATCTATTAAAATTACATTAAAATGTACTCGGAGTTACACCGTGCACATGAGTGTGCGCTAGTGTCTGTGTATGTAATCAATCAATCACATGAAGAGCCGGACGGCGGGACATGGTTATTGCATTAACACACTACTTAACTTCTATGACTCTAGAGTGCGGGGGGAAAGAGGGAGAGGAGATAAAAGAAGAGAGGTAAGAGATGAGAGGAGGAAGAGGAACAGGGGGAGTCGATGAGGTGTCGGGTGAGGATCGCAGTCGCGTCGGTGTGACCGGCGGCGACCCACCTTCCGGGAACACTGAGGCAACATGGGAAACTACTGGAGATAGAACAAGAGCTGCTAACTTCAGGGAGAGTGTTGAAGGTTGAGTCTGAGTTTTGAAAATGACTTCGAGCGCAAGCTGGAAAATGTTACTGTGCATCTACCAAGAGGCAGCTACAACCTGTCATGGTGACATAAATAAAGTAAATATTTGCATATGAACCTTATGGCACTGGATGGATTTAACTAAAATGTTTCATATTTTGTTTTTTGTGAGTTCTTGTGCAGAAAATCTTTTATAACCATTTTGAAACTTGAAACGTGTCCAGCAGTTGTTAATGTGTAGTTTGTTTTACACATCAACATAAATAACAGCAATAAAAACAGAGGGGGTTGTGTTCTTACTTCATCTCCAGGACCTCCTCCAGGTGCTTCCGCCTCTCGGCCCGCAGGGCGGTCAGGTGACCTTCCTTCTCAGCCAGTGAGAGCTGAGTCGATGACAGCTTGGCTTTCATCACCTCCAGTTCCTGTTTCACCTTCTCCATAGCAACCAGCAGGTCCTCCACCTGACACACACACACACACACACACACACACACACACACACACACACACACACACACACACACACACACACACACACACACACACACATTGTACCACATTATTTTCCCACACACAGTCTAAATCTTTTTTGTCCTTCAGCTTTTACTGTTTTTTTCTTTACATAGATATGGTTGGTCTTTATGTCTGCGTGTATGTGTATGTGTGTTTGTGTTTTTCATAATTTCTTTGTACATGAAATGCTGCAGAACATCAAACGTGTTGTTTTTTCTCCTTGTTTTCTTTTTCTCTCTCTCTTTCACTTTATGTGTCCCTCTCTCTCTCTGGGTGTATATCAGTGTGTCAGTTTGATGTCTGTGAGGTCTGAGAGTGTCCAGGTCACTACATATTTCTCTCTCTCTCTCTCTCTCTCCCTCTGGATACTATATGTACTACCTCTCCGTCTCTGAAGTGTTGCAGAACAAAGGAAGAAAAGCAACATCAAAACCAAACACAAAAGAAAAAGAAGTAAGAACTGAAAAACAAAAACATTTATTTCAATTCCACCTAAATATAGAATATAAAAACCCTGAGGACGAGCTGAAGCTGAAGCTGAAAAGCGGCTCCAGTTAAGAGAAAAGTGCGGACAAAGACAAAATAAAAGTCTTGCCATGTGAACAAAACCTCCATTGAGTGAATCCAGGACTCTAATGAAGCTGCAAGGTGGAAGATCTTTATTCTATGGATGGATTTCTGCTGTTTCTTTCCACTTTAATCTTGTTCCAAGACTTCTGCTTCCCCATGCTGTCAGGGCTGCTTTCATCAATCCTCATGTCACATGTGGCCAATTAAAGTTATGCTCTGTTCCTCAAACCAACTGGTTGTTGGATGCAGCGCCGCCATGATCTTCAGGTTGTTGTGGGAGATAATAGAGACGTCACACACTGTGTCTATTATAAACTTGCCCCATCTTGTGGATTTGACCAAGCCACAGCTGGTACAGAGGAATGTACAGTGTGTTCACTAAACAGAACAAAAGACACTGTATTTACATTAACTTTATATATCTTGCTGTTCACTAAAATCAAAATGTGACACAGTGAAGTGAAAAAACGCTGAATGGCGAAGACGTGAGTGACTAATGACATGTAGTAAAAGGCAGGTGAGTGCGGTCTGTGATGACTGATTGTTACCTTTGACCACCTAAAGCCGGCTGTGGTGAACTCATGCAGTGGAATGTGAGAGAGCTGCATCCAGGAAGAACAGAGAGAGAGAGAGATGGGAGAAAAGAGCAAAAAGGCAAGGGGACGGAGAGAGCGAGGGGGGAGAACAAAGGGATAGAAAATAAGGGGCAAGTGAGAGTATGAAAGAAAATAAAAGGGAAAAGAAGGAGTATAGAAAAGTGAAAAGACCAAAGAAGGATAAAAGGTGAACAAGAGGTGAGAGGGAAGGATGGATAAGAAAGTATAAACGAGTGAAAGAGGACAATATCAAAGCAGTGGAAGGAAGGAAAAGAGGTTACAAGTAAAGGTGGTAAGAGGAGGGGACATGACAGGGAGAGATACGATTAAAGCCACAAACATACAAGGAGGAAAAGCAGAGGAAAAGAGAGAGAAGGAAAGAGAAAAGTTGTAAAAGCGCTCAAGTGAAAAAATAAACTGCACAGCAGAAAAGGGAAAGACTGAGGAAGCAAGAGACACAAATGCTAAGAACATGAAAGAGAACCAGATAAAAGAAAGCGCAGACAGAGCGTAGTAAGTAGTACTGAGCAGTCAGAAACACAGGCAGAGTTAAAAATGCAATTCAGACAAGACAGGAGGAGGAGAGAGTAAGGGAGGAGAGGAGAGGAGAGGAGAGGAGAGGAGAGGAGAGGAGAGGAGAGGAGAGGAGAGGAGAGGAGAGGAGAGGAGAGGAGAGGAGAGGAGAGGCCTTTGGCCGACATCAGAGATGCAGGGCTTGAAGGATGGAGGGATGCAGGGAGAGGCGAGGAGTGACAAGGCCCAGCTGGAAAAGAGGGAGTTGGAGGACAGGAGGACAGGAACCCCTTCAGTCTTCTCAGTGTTTGTGTTTGCGTGAGTTCACCATTTATTTCAAGCGAAAGAAAAGGAAGAAAGACGAAGGTGCACTGGGTTCAAGAATTAAAATTGTCTGGTTAATAAAAGACGGAAAGCTGGAGACGAGAGCGTCTGTCTTTAGTTTGGTCTCTGAGGAGACAGATGGCATGTGTCATACTGTTGACTCACTTTTCACTGTCTCTCTCACACACACACACACACACACACACACACCTTTGTCCAGTGGTCACCCATACACTTGTGACTCACGTCTAGCAGAATAGATTAAGCATATTTTCTTGTGGTCAACCGTTTTTACCGTACGAACTGCACAGTTACAGTCACAGTGACACCCACACACACACGTGCAGAGGTTGTCAATATATGGCTGTACATGAACAGTGTGTTTATGTGTGTCTACCAATATTTAGTAATGGCACGTGTTTGTGCCTGGCTTGGCTGCATTTGCATGTGTGTGAGTGTGTGTGCCAGCAGCGCTATAATAAGCAGTGTGTGTGCCTTTGAACAGGCCGTCCTCATTAAGGGAGGAAATTGTCTCTCCTTCTGTCATCATTTTATAAATCATTATGTGAAAGGTTAATTGCAGTGACGCAGTTGTTAAGACAGGGACACAAAAATATTTATTTACAATTTACTTGTGTATATAGAGACACGTTTCCAGTTAGAAAACCAAAGTGGCGTCCATCTGGCTCCGGCTGAATGCTATGTTGTGCTGCGTCGGCGCACTGTTTAAATAGCAGTTAGCACTTCTTTCCGCCATGCTTGTGTGTCTGGAGAAATATGTGTATGTATGTGGAACGCTGTCTTGTGTGTTACTATCCAGCCTGAGTGTACACGTGTATATATGTGTGTGTGTGTGTGTGTGTGTTGAAAGGCTGAGTTAGTGTTGTTGATGTTGGGTGAGGACCGCGCTGAGCGTTTGGCTGCCACCGCCGCTCCTTCACCACACGCTGACGTTCCTGCTCCTTCCTCCTCCAGTGAAGCGTCTGAAGGCGAGGACGCTCTCCAGCACCCTGTCCCGGCCTAAATGGCTTCTATTCTGTCTAATTAAAGCTGCCACTTCTCCCATTTTGAACCGTTTCAATATAAATCGCTGCCAAACTCAATGCGAAAGCTTGGCATAAATGACTCCAAACAAATTAAACCACAGCATCAACTTCGGCGTAAACATGTTGGATGTGACTTTTTCATCTTAACTTCACTTGTTTCAATCTTCAATGTTGCGAACACTCAAGAGCCTCAGGCCTGTTTGCTCTGAAAGAGGCCCCGACTGCAGCTAAGGACTTAGGCCACTCTTCCTCTTAGTAATAAAAATGTTTTTAATTCCCCTCTTTTCTTAGAAGCCCCCAGATGTAATGGACCTATATGTATATATTTGCCACATAGCCCATCATAATGTACTAATCTTTTTCTTTTTCATTTTACATAACTGCAAAACGTAAATGTTTGTCTGTTTTTTTCTTGTTACCATGTCTGTTTTGTATTTCGTGCACAGTCCCTTTATGTTGAGCTGTTAATTCTTCGTGAAATAGACAATAAAAATATACAAAATAAAATAAAATAAAATAAATGTTTTCTTTACATACAATATAATATACAACATGCATATTCCCCTGATTGCCTGAACCTGTCATTATTCAAATTCAAAATGCTCTTTCTTTTCAGTTGCATCATCTCATCAAAAGAAAAAATCCGACCTATCAAGAGCGTCGTTTTAATCGTGTTTCCTGTGCTACTTAGCATCTCTGGAAACTTCAGGAGCTTGACTAGAATTTGAAATGCAGCTTTGAGAGATTAATAAAGCGTTTGTTTGAACACGGAGCTGGAGAAGCTAAATCTGTCTCGTAAGGCTTGTTTCACCTTTTTACGCAGAGCGGCCTGTCTCCGTCTGTCCATCACGTCCCGTTCATGCACTTCATCCCTCTTGTTTGTCTTTGCTCACGTTCGGCCTGTCTGGAACTTATTCCGCTGTGGAGCTCGCTAACATTTACCCGGAGACTTGAGAGTGTCAGCGAAAATACCTCAAAAGTCAAACATCTGTTTGCATGCCTGTCTTCACATCACGTGTCTGTCCAGAGGTTGTCTGCTAACTAAGTAAAGGCCAGAGAGGACGTCCAACATTTAGAGGCAGTAATAACAATGGAGTCCAGCTGTTGTGCCAACATCTACAGCGGGCAGTGTTTTCTCAGAGCACTTTTCATCCTCACGGCCCACGCTGTTTTTTCCCACTTGTCAAAACCTATCCAGGCTCTGAGGAACATTTCCCATCTCTGCGGCCTTGTTAAGTCACTGGTGCCCAGGGGAACGACACACACACACACACAACTGGTCTGAGGTTGAATCCACTAAAACCTTCCCCTCTGAGTCTCCTTTAGCCCTGGTATGAGCATTAATACTGTCTGCATATAGATAAAACAGATCACAAACTGGAGCGGTCGGCCTGTTTGTGTGTTGCCGGTCGCCGAGGACAAAACACAAGCTGTTCCTTAAATAGAGATGTATTTACCTCTCCCCCAAATGAGGAGTGACTGGGCAAACACACGTACAGAGCCACACCTGAATGAGCTCAGCTGGCACGGGGGCACGATGCGTGTTGCCGCTGCCATTAGCCACTTTTGGCAGAGCGGTGTTTAACTATGGCAGTAAGAGTTTTTATGTCGCCGCAGAGATGTTTGTCTGCGTGTGTTTTCTTGTATGTTTGTAGCTCTAACTGTCCCGCAAAGGCAGAAACTGGAGGAAATCCTCAGAGGTGAGGACAGCTCCGTGTTTGTGTGCAGGTTAATAACTGATAGGGGTTGAGATAAGGAGAGGTTTGGTTCAGACATTAATTGTTTGGGGGGAGATCGGGATCATAAACATGAAGTTTGTGTGTTTATGAGAGAGAGAGGGAGAGAGAGGGGGAGAGGGGGAGTACCTGTTTCTCAGACTGTGTGCGTGCTTGCTCCTCCTGGGCGAGCACCACCTCCCTCTCTGCTGTGATCTGAACGCTCTCCCTCAGCGCCTCCTCCAGCTCCTCGATGCGATCCTCCTTCTGACGGAGGGAGTCCTGTGGAGAGAAGAGAAAGTATGCGATGTCTAAGTGTGGGGAGTTGAGATTATGAGTTGATTAGCCCAGAATGTTTTAAGGATTAAGCCAACAAAAACAAAAAGTGTAGGTTATTGAGTCATAAACAAAGTACTGGACCGGAGGGGGATTATGAGGGTCTGAAGGTTATGGAGACATTTCACCCACAACCATGAAATTCATGGGGTTCACTAGAGTCAGTAAGCTCTATCCTCTCGAGACCATGAATGTCTGTATAAATCTTTATGGTAATCCATCCACAAGTTGTTGCGATAATTCAGTCCGGACCAACAGCACAATGCCAAAAACATGTTCCAACCTCTGAAGTGCTTAGATACAGTAATGTTATGTTTTATATTGATAAAAAAAATGATCACGTTTGTGCTGTTGATTAGATAAAACAACCTGTTTTTGACTATTTTCTGATATTTCATCGAACAATCGTGATCAATAATTAGATTAGATACTAAAGCATCTCTAATTTTTGTTTTTTATCTCATGGGACAGAGAAAAAAAACATTTAACTTGAGTTGTATACAATAGTTGCCAGAAAAGCATTTGTCTAACTCGTATACAGCAGCTCTTCCATCTGATATCCACTGTATCTGACAGAGTGTGCTCTCAGTTTCCCGTAACAGCCGCTTCCCCTGTCACATCTTGCTTTACATGTCCCCTGACTCAAAACCCTGAACGCTCCTCATTCCAGCCCTGCTGCTCCCTGCAACTGGAATAAGCTGCAAAAAAAAGACTCACAAATTAGACAATCTGATCTCCATCTGCCTCCGAGGACTCAGGAAATCACACATGAAGCTGTTTTTAAGTAAAATGACTGCATGAACTTCCTGCCAATTCCTCATAAAAAGAGCTATTTTCCTCCTGCCAGGCAATTGACTGACTTTGGTGGTTACATTAGAACAGAATGAATAGCTGATGGAGACCAGGTGGGACACAGAGGATGAGACATTACAGTGGCCATGAAGAAACTCTCCAGAGCATCTCCAGCACATGTGCAGCGTATCTCTGTCCTGCAACAGATCCAACATTACTTGGTGTCTAAGTATGCAGACTGAGATGAGATTTAATTGAATTAAAGCTTCTTATTGTATTGAATTGGGCTGAATTTACGGCCTGAATTATAAACTCACATTCCATGTACAGTCTTCAGTGCTGGTTAAACTATGCGGAGTAGCTCAGGACTGACACACACACTAGTTATGGTTGTGACCGCTGCGGTCTCATAAGTCTGAGTGACTCACATAGCTATCAGCTCATCCCCTAACCACACACATATGCACAAACGACAAGCTCCAACCTCCTTAAACCAATGATCAATCATAGCTAGAGGGAGCATATGCTTATTCACACAAACACACACACACATACGTACACACGCAGAAAGTGTTTTCATCTGCCTCTAATCAGAGAGGCCACTGAGATTAACGATTACTGGAAAGGGAGAGGGAGGGGGGGAAAGAGGAGGACGGATGAGGAAAAGAGAAAGAAAAGAGAGTCAGACAAAGTTGAAGGGAAATTCAGGGTGAAAAGGGTGAAATTAAAGGTGGGGATGGATGAAGAGGTGAAAGAAAAACCTGTAATCTGAGGAAATATGTGGCAAACCGCAGTCACAAATCATCACCGCGCACGTCACTGTTCATCTTGTGGTCACTTGACGCCTGAGCAGAAAATTAGCAGATGCTCTCTCCCACCCACAGGAAGCGTTTAAAGCCCACAACATTCACTTCATAGCTGAGTGTTTCTCCTCCAATCACCTTCTCCTCCTCATTCTATCAACCTTTTCTCCCCCTCACCGTTTATTGTCTCCTCTCCATCTTCCGCCCCGCTCTCCCTGTCAGTCATCCTCTTCACTTACCCGCTCTCACACACTCCCTGAGCGAGAGCTGCAGTGCATGTATGTGTGTGTGAGTGAGTGTGTTTGACATTGCCTCAGGCTGCTCCCTGTCATTATTGTCACCTTACGATGAAGCATTGTTGTCATAGCAGACAATATTCAAGGTAGGACATCGAGAGTGAGGAGAGAAACTTTTTCCCTCTCACTTTTTTTTACCCTCTTATTTCGCCCCTCCTCCTTCCCATAGCTCCTTCCTCCCTCCTCTTCTTCCCTCCTCTTCCTCCCTCCGTACCTTAAACTGCTGGGAGCTTTCGTTGAGATTGTCCTCTCTCTTCTTGGCCTCCTCCATCATTTGAGCGTTCCTGCTTTTCTCCAGTTGCTCCTTGTGTTTCATGTTAGCCACCTTCTTCGACTGGTCCTTCATCTGCCTGCATATACACACACACAAAATCCACAATCAAAGTCAAAGCATCACTACTATAAATATGTATGACAGATGTCAACAGAAGGCAGGGGATAACTGCACAGACAGGGGAACAGCTTTACAAATGCAAAACGGCAGCTGGTGAAAATCTCTGATCAGAGTTCATCAAAACTAATCATTTAATATTAAAAAAATACACAACAAGTTAATATCGATTGAAACCACAACATCATCGGCATAAAAACATTCAAATGTGAAAATATTTCAACTCAAAGAATCAAAGTCAATTTGAAATGGACCTATATGTTTTTTGTGAATGAAATATGTCCAATCAATATACAGATATGTCAATAACACCGGCTACTGTAGATGTCCAAGATGATCATACAAGTGAAAAGTCCCTGATTTGAGGTCAGCCAGGGACTTCTGTTGCAAGTCCACCTCTACTCTGTCTTTCATAATTTCCTACCAAGTCAGTGCTTTCAGGAAAAAAGGCAAAGCTGCGGGAGAAATCCTTGAATAAGCCAACCTAAAGAGGACTATTACTGGCTTTCCTCCTTCTCTTTCATGCTATATCTAAAGACCAGATCCAACACAATCCTCAAACCTCACATTGCAAAACCTAAAGGCTGTATTTTCCCCAGCAGCGACACTGCATTGAGGAGAATTTCAGGTTTCTTTTTTTTTCTTTTTTTCTGAGGAAAAAGTTTGTGAAGCGTACCAGGTTCATCCTTCATCCTCTCACAGCGCTTGAGAAACCACCTCTGACTGCAAAAAATCTGCCACAGTGACACCAGATGCACACACACACACACACACACACACACACACACACACACACACACACACACTGCAATAAAGCGAATGCACCAGTATTTACAATGCTGGCAGCTCCTAAGTGCAGCTGACATTTAATATATCGAGTCAAACCGTCATATTCGTAACACGTTGAGGACACAGTGCCTGTTTGTTCCATTACAATGATGCTACAAGACACTGCGATTAACTATTCTGCACAATACGGCGCAGAAATGAAATCCCTCTGGGCCAATATAATGTAAAGATCAGTGAGTGAATTCAATGAAAAGCCATGAATCAATGAGGAGATGACATTTCAGAATTCCTCCGCAGTGGGAAGTATGAGGATCTTTTCAGAGAGGGATTACTGGGTGTCGGGAAGCAGGAGTCTAAAATCATCATCTGGGGAAAGAAGCAGCGAGAGAGCGAGAATAAAAGAGGGGGAGAGAAAGAAGGAGAGAGAGAGCGATTCCTCATGGGAGCGGAGGGGTTGCGGGATGGAGAGAGGGTTTAATCCCGGTTTAAGCCGTCTGGAGGCCATTGTGGCTCTGTCACAGACCTATCAGCTAACACGGCAGCTTGACTCGATCACGATCTTTCATACCTTCCATGAACACACACAGATGTGGACTAACCCGAGCTAATGCCAGCGAGGTTTAACAACGTCTACTGAATGATGACACAAAACGAAAAAAATAAGTCAAACACAAAGGATGAATGTGCAAGCACAACACACGCCCACATCTGCGTACACAGGCGGCCGTCCAACAAAGACACTTGCAAGACAAAACTAAGCCGCTGACTAACCCATTAGAAATTAATCAAACTCAATAAGTCTCTTTTCCCCCTCTGCATGTGTCCACCAGTCTTTTGTATGTTTGCATTTTTCGACCATGTGCACAGTCTCTCCGCTCGCGCTGCGCAAATGTTTATGTGCGTGCGTGCGTTCCTGTTGTCATAACTTTTTACAGGCTCTCAGATAAATCTATTTTCTCCACTTCCATCTCTACAGCTGCCAGTAAAAGACCTCCAGTGATGGGAATCCGCAGCGAGCGGCGTCTCACACCAGCAGCAAAACATGTGCACTCATGGGAAATCATCTTTACGAGCCATGCGCAGCATATTCTGTTTCCGAAGGTGTAAACAGGTTCTAATCGTCACATGATGTTTGACCTTTGTCTCTTCTCCGCAAAGCTCTGAACTTAACTCGATTCCTCCCATCTCACACGTTATTCTATTTCCACTTCTTTTGAGTTGAAACCCCTGTGTGAATTCATAAGAGAATACAGTTTATTTGTTTACACCTAGAGTGATATACATATTCTGCAGTGTAAATATTTAATGACGGCACTTTTTTTCTTTTTTAACATCTTTTGAGTCTCTTCAAGCTCCAACTACCTGCTACACTAACCTAAAATAATGGGAGTAATCCATCAAATGGCTTTTACATCAGTATCACTGCCAGAAAAGTTGAGAAATGATATTGGCAGAGGATGGGAAAATAAAATCCTCTATGTGTTTGCTAAAAGGTCCAGGGGGCCCAATTGCAACCCGTCCAGAGAAACTTGGGAAGCCGGAGTAGAAACTGAAATGTGACGACGAAGCCAAAGCAGCACCTGGCCTGTTCAAAAGCTCACAAAATAATAACCTGAGCTGCCTGTGTGTGTGTGTGTGTGCAGGTTTCACTTGTATTATTTTTGTGTGCATCGTTTAAGGGCCTCCATGTGCAGCATATTGCATCAGTGAAACAGGAATGCAAATGAAGTAAGCATGGAGGGGGGTTTTTGGTTTCCTCTGATTTCAGTTTGCACCCTGCATGTGGGATCCAGTTATTTGAATATTTGGGATCAATTTTAGAGCTATACGCCCTGTGTGAGTGTGTAACAGGTCATAAACAGGCAGGAATGTTCCTATTGGAGGATTTCCAGGAAGCTTCAACCATCTGGTTAGCTCTCTGAGGTTTCCCCACTTCATGCTACATTTACTCTATGTATGTGAGTGTATGCACATGAGGAATAGACTCCGAGATTGCGATGTTTCCTATTGACTCAACAGCGAGGTCCCACTCACACTCTCCGTCTTTCTCCTTGCCCTTTCGCTAATGCTGAACACTTGTTTTGCTCCAGCCTCACTTGTTTGCCTGTATCACTTTTCAGCACGCAGATCATTTGCATGGGTAACTATCGCGCATTTGCATCAGACCGCAGCGAGTTCCTCCTCATCCTCCCTCCGCTTATTTGGAAATTTCTTGCTCTCCCAAACCAACGCTGCTATTTCCCTCCGCTTATTTGCCATTTTTTTACACGCTGCATTATAATTACTTGCATGAAAGCGACTGTTTATTTGCGTCAAGCCAAAGCATCAGGACGGATGTTCTTCTCCTCACTGCTCCGCTTCCTCCGAAATCCACACCCTCTCCAAATGCAACATTACCCTTTCCCTCGGATAAAATATTTTCATCGGACCATGGACCATTTCGTCCTTTCCTCTCACTGATTCCTGCCTCTCCCTCTTTTGTCACTTCCATCTCCTGTGCTTTCCCTCTGACCGCTCTTCCCCTCTCTAAAAAAAACTAAACAGGGATCACAGATGAGCAAAGCGAGAACAGCCAAACAAACACTTTTTTTTGGCTGTATGGTTCTGTTCTCTGCATATATCCTGTCTGTGTTCGCTTGTAAGTCCATCTTCATATGTTAAACATGAAGAAATCTATCAACATATGTATTGTATGATACAATTTATCTTTAAGGCTACAACTTATATGGCAATTATTATTTATTGCTGTGTATTAAGCGATTGATTTATCAATTTCTCTATAAAAAGAACAGTTTCCAGGTGCCCAAAGTGATTTCTTCAATAGATTCAAGGTAAAAAACCAGCACATTAAATAAAGAAAATGATACAGGACGTCATGCATCATATGTGAGAAGCTGAAGACAGAAGAATGATCTTTCTGTTGATCGACTAATTGTTTCTTTTGATCAGAGTTCCTCTGAAACACTGTTATAGTACACACTCATCTGTCTAGTCCTTTGAAAATAAAAGACAGTGAACTCTTGAACCTAATTCCTTCACATTCATAGCACATATTCATCCTGACAGAGTTTGACAAGACATTAATTCAAATAGATATATTCTACATGTTCTACACATCATGCACTACCTCATAATTTATCCTGTGATATCTTCTACACTTTTATATCTGCACTAACAGTGGGATGTTGACTTTGAGGCTGAAGCCTGTGGGTTTGTCATGATTACGATTCTACGACATTAAATGCATCATTATGTCAAATAAATAGATTTCATTCTCTGTCTTCTTTATCTCATCCTCATGTGGAACAGGCAGGAGACCGGAGTTTCCCTGCTTCAGTATCAGATGAAGATTGGTTCTGTGTTATTATGTAACTGTGATGCTGTGACGCAAGTTCAGATTCTTCACCAATACATCGTGTGGCATCGTGACCCCGGCTTTCCACTTCCCCTCCTCGCGGTCCTGACCAACAAACCGGATGTAACTTGAACACAGTTTTCATTTTACACATTTAATTAAACACTAAAACACTTTGATTGCGCAAGGAGCAGGAGTTGCTGGTTGAACTCGGTGGCTCTGCTCAGCGGAAGGCTCGGCTCCATTTGAAGTTGTTTTAATATGTAAAATACTTCCTTCTCTCTCCCTCTGAAATCACTTTCAACAACTGCTGCAAACCGCTGGAGGAGGCGGAATCACCAGAGAGTTCACTTCACCCACAGCGCTGTAAACACGACATACTAATGTGCAGCGAAACCACATCTGCACACACAGGGCACACATACACAATCATGCACTCTTTGACACGCAGGATAAATGGACATGAAGGCACAAATTTACCGAAAATGTGCCGATAGGACACACACACACACACACACACACACACACAGGGACGATGCCCGACTCCCAACACAACCTGCTTTGTATTAGATCAAATCTCTGGACCGGACCACACACACATTTTTTTTTTAAAGCACACACACATTTGTGCACAAAACATCACATGCATCCATTTTTCACACAGAAATACACACATGTAAACACTGTGGCAGATACTGTAAACATATATTATGTGCTAATGTAAACACACTCTAACATACTTGTTGACAGCGACAAGTATGTTAGTGTGTTTGATTTTCCTATATTTTGCAAAACCCACAAAAATATCCTCATATACTGACCAACATAGACATATACACAAACATAGAATAGCCTTCATTAAAGCTTCATAAGTAAAAAAGAAAACAGCAAACACTGCTCGCAACTCCTGGTAAAAAACACACACACAAACACATACATACACACACAATCTCATAAACTTCAGTAAACATCAAACTCTCCCAAAAAAAGAGAAAAACTTTTTAGCCTCTCTCATTAGTATGCTGCTGATATTCAGGGACCCACATTAAGGTAATATTAATATTACATTTGGAGACCTGTATAAATATTTGATCAGAAATGCTCGGGGGCCTCATGTATGTTTACTGCACATAGTTCACCCAACATTAACATCAAGGATTTCCTTTTAACTATTCGGAATTCAGTATTTCCTTTGAAAATACAGGAAATATTGGTTTGGTTTACTAAGCCTGTAAAAACTATAAAACATAAGAAAAAAAAAAATCATCAAAAACATAATAGTTTAGTCTTGCCCACTGCTGATGGGGAAGAAAAACTTACAGTACAAGGAGGACGTTTCTGAGGAGTAAAGAAAGAAATGCTTAATTTATGATTTGCAGAATGACTGTAGGAAATCCCTCAGGCAGACCAGTGAATTTGTGGGGTAAATAAGGAGCTGAGGCCTGTCTGTGTGTGTATATAAACCACCACTGTATGGGTTACTCCAAACTAGCTGTAAAAATACTGTGATAAAACTGCAGACAGAATGAAATATCTTTCTTAACTGCATCTGTCCTTATGAAAATAAATCAGATTTAGGGGATATATCCACACTTCAGAACTAACAATGCACTGGACTGAAAGTGTTTAGATAATAGTAACAGTGTAAGCATGTGACAGCGAGCTGGGGTTGTTGTTGGCACCGTCTTTGTTGAACATGGAGAACGATAAAGTCCCGGAGTTAAACACTGACACTCTGTTCTTCAGCCTCATATTCGTCTTCTGATTTGATTTCCAGATTACAGTCAACAGCACAGGAAGACCATCATCACGTCTGGATGCTGACAGTACACTGTTATATGCATCACATACGGTGGGTGGCGTTCCTTTAATGATCGGCTCGAAAAACACTCGACGTGTGACTTTTTCTGATTCTGAAGGAATTGATAACACGTTTACATCTGTTTTGAGTCCACATCTGTAAAAAACCGTGGATTTTAATAATCTTACAGCTTCGCCTGATGATTATTTTCATTACTGATTATGCTCTGGTTTACTTTCTGATTAAATTGTGGGTCAATAAAATATCAAAATATAAAAGAAATTGCTCAAAGATTGAGGTGACGTACTGTTTAGCTTGTTTTACTGTCCTCACTGCAAATATATTCAGTAGCTTTAAATCCTCACATTTGAAAAGTTGCACCCTGGGAACTTGTCTGGCAGTTCTGCTTGAGAAGTTATGAATTAATCAATAATCAATCTGGCTGTTGATGAATTTTTCTGTAAGTCGCTTAATTGACTAGTGGCTGCAGATCCAGAATGACTACAGATCACAAAATCTAATTTGCCTCCAAGTCACAGCTGCACATTTACTTGTCTGTAAATGAGTTTTTGTCCAACAAAAGTAACAGATTTGTTAACAGAGAGCCGACTGAACATTTAAACACAGTTAAAGCTTACAATATTTTCTGATTTGTTATAAAAATGTTGTTTTATGATCATCTACGTATTTCATCAGTTTTGTCAAATGTTCAGCATCAGAAAGCTGTTTGTAGCCGAGTAACCAATTTAATATTTGTCTGCATGTTGTATTCTAAAAACCTTCAGGCTGCATTTGTTACTCTGTTGAATTAAAGCAACAAACACAAAATGTTAATATGATAATACTAAGAAGCAGAATAATATTACTAATCAAAATTGTAAGAAAAATAATGTTTTTCATTTCCCCTCCACCCAATGTGTGTGTGTGTGTGTATGTGTGTGTGTCAGAGCGTGTGCAGGTATTTTTACTAGATAACTCTCAGTAGTCATCATATTGTTTTCACTCATTAGCTTGCAAATTCCTCCTAGCACGTGTGTTTGTGTGTGTGGAAGACAGAAAAAAACCAACATGCACTGTCTGTTGTACCGCACTAGTGTGTCTGTGTGCGTCTGCTTGTTGTCACCAATTAGCTGACAAATCCATGCACAGCCTCAATGCTCAGAGTCATACACAGGACCTCAAAGGGATCACACACACACGCGCGCACACACAAACACACACGCGAAAGAAACAATGCAATTCCTTTTTAAGCTACAGAAACCTTGATGTCTGACACTTGGCAGTGGATGAGGAGTTCCTTAGCTCAAGATCAAAACAACCAGAAAAAAAAGACAGGACGAGGGGAAAAAAACACAAAAAAAGGACAGAAGAAGAAAAAGAAGTTTTCTGTCGTCTACCAGACAGCAAGGCAATGCTAACTTTTTCTTTTGTTTCTTTCCCCCTCTAGAGTTGAATCACAAAACACCAGAACAACAGCAGTGAAAAAGGCTGACAAGACGGCAGGGGAACAGTGCCTCTAGAAGTTAAAAAGGAGAGGACGAGCAAAGACAGTCGGCACTGGGGAGACGAAGACCTTTAGAGCAGAGCGGAGCGCACAAAACACTCCGACCACCACATTTATGCAGGAAACAGAAGGAAGAGGTGGTTATTATGTGGTCGATCACAATGCGTAGGTCAGAGAAATTTCAATATGACTTTGATATGTCTGTTAAAAAAACAACCAAAGTCAGACTTTGGGTATTCGCATGCTGAAATCTCATTACAGAGTCGCTGTCTGAGCACAGATAATAGATATGTAAAAGTCAGAAAAAGACGAGAGTTTTCAAACTTGCGATGTGGACAAAGCAAATGACGCCATGCTGAAATAAATAGTTATGAAACATTAACTTTTTCTGAGACTTTCCCCGGTCCTTAAATATAACACCATAGCTAGAAGACAGGTAGCAGAAATCCTAATATTTAAAGATGCTGCTAATCAGAATTTACAACCTTAGGACAGAACAAAGCTAGCTGTTCCTCCGCCTTTCCGTCTTTATGCTAAACTCGCCACCAAATGTATCCTCTAAATTTGAGAATGGCATCATCTTTTTTCTTCTAATTCTTAATAAAAACACCAATAAACTTACTTCCCAAAATGTAAAACTATTCCTCTAAAAGCCCAAGACAATATGTTAATGGTCTAATTGCTGAGGTCATGACAATTTTGAGAGCTAAACACAGGGTAATAGACCAGAGAAGATTGTGAAATCTGAGTTGAACAGTGTAAAAAGTTCACCACAACTTGAGCTGAATCCCAGTCCATCTCAAACTGCTTAACAAAAGTAGTGACAGGAACAAAATGTGCTGTGATTTCTCTGGAAGAGCCACAAAGACAGAAACCCAACAGAAGTAAGGAGACCCCTGAGCAAAAGTTCACAGACGTCCAAGTTAATAATGACGATGCTCCGTTACAACGTTTTTGCTTGTTTGCTGTGGTCGTCTCAAATTTGAAGTTATTAAACTTAGCGGTGGCACTGAAGTTCAGACTGCCAGTGTCGTGATGAGGCTAGCAGAGAGTCATAATGGAGAGTGAAACGGAAGAGACAATAATGTTTCCTCTTCAAAGAGGCAGCGATGTGACAGAGAAAGAGAGCAGAGGGAAAGTCAAGGTGTCTTCTTCAAAGACAGACAGACATGATGAGAATGATTAAAAACAGGGTTTATGACAGAATGAAGGAGATGAGAGAGTGTCTCGATGCAAGGACAAGCAGTATGACAATGAAGGAGAGAGATGAGAGAGACAGTGACGGAAGAAGAAAAATAGGCATGCAGTACTAACCTTGAGGCAAGACTGGGTAGAGCAGGAGAGAGTGTTGCATTGTAAAGATAAAAGAGAGGGGGAGAGAGAGACAGAGAAGGAGAGGGAAAGGTGAGAGGGGAGACAGGAGTCGAGTGTTAGGTTAGCCGGCTTGATCAGTCTTCAAAGAGGAAAGAGATGAGAGACAGACAGACAGACAGGGAAGGGGTGAGGAGAAACAGCAGGCGGACAGGAAGACAGGCATGACCAGGCAAACAGCTGGGCAGGCAGAGAGACAGACAGACAGACAGACAGACAGACAGACAGACAGACAGACAGACAGACAGACAGACAGACAGACAGACAGACAGACAGACAGACAGACAGACAGGTCAAATGCAGGTATTCCCTGTTTTCAGTCCAGTCACCAGACGCCTCCTCACCTCACGCGACCTCTGCAAACTTGACCTCAACGAGCGCTTCAGGGCACAGACGCAATCACGGACCATAGAGAAGTGAGCAATTAGCCAATCAAAGCAGAAGCAAGGAGAGCGTGCTCAGTATGAATTACTTCTTCTTCGGCGGTTTTGGATATTGCAGACGACTTGGTTTTGCTGCCCACTGGGGCCACATGAGCTGAGTTGTGGAAAAGTGTCTCCGCCGTTAAGCCAATATAGCATGCAAACATATAAAGATGGGAAATTCACTTCCTGGTACTGGTTGACCTCAAACGTACAGTATATACCCCCCCCCCCCCCTCCACCCCCCACCCTCAATCACTCCTCGTGTGTTGGGTCAACCTGGCAAAGCCTAAACTCCAGGGTGAGCTCTTGCCTGGGAACGCACACTAACAACGGCGTGCCAGAAACAAATTGTCCATTACAGAACAATATAACACGCAATAAACTTCTCTAATTTCCCATTACTCTGGTTTATACTCCACATATCTCCAAACCTCCTTCCTCCTTTTCCTCGCTATTTTTCCCTCTCCTGTCTTTTCTGTCAGTTTCATTTTTGTTTTCCTAGTTCCCCACCATGCTGCCTGTTCTTTTCTTTCTCTCTCCACGTCTCCACCCGTTATTGCAGTTCTGTCTTGCTTTTTTTTTTTCTCCCTCCACCACCAACACCGCCACCGCTGCCGCCGCCACCACCTACCTTTCCCTTTCCCTTTTCCTCTTTTCTTCCCCCTCTCTCTGTTTTCCACTCATCCATCCAAATCCTTTATTTTGGCCATCAGGGCAGATTTTCAGCTCCATTTCCCCTCAGTGTGAAGTCACTCAGTCTGCTCCAATTACCATCCTAGTTACTGAAATAAATAACCTGGTACCATTACAGCTGGATTTACACTAGAGAGGAAAGACAGAGGTTTGATTTTTACCCTTATTTAACCCACATCTGATCTTTTCATTAGCAGTGTTCCCGCTGCTCACTCCTAGCCTCGGGTTAGCCTCGGTGCCAAGCTAAGACTTGGCCATAGGCAAATGTATCCTCCCCTGACATACCTGTTAGCTCGAGGCTAACTCTTAAACTCACAGCAGGGTTCGGTAGACCTGGAATAAAGTCTGTGCTTGAACACTTGTATTGATCCTACAGAGTCAGCGCTTGCAGGTTGAAGAAAAACCTATGAAACATGGAAAGAACCTCTGTAGAAAAGCAGTATCAGAGCAACCACATGTCTCAGTGGTACCTTGACAGTGGGTAGTACGAAAAAATAAAGATAACACCAGTTAATGGCCTAACCATGAATCAGAAACCATATTTTACCAGACTAGACCTGTCATAATCAGAGACACTCAGTGTAGGAGGTTGGAGGGTGGACGTTCTTGTTAATTTTTCCCTTTTTTTAAATGTTGTTGAAACTTGCTGACTCACTTACTTAATGCTGTTGCACTGAGGGCAAAGCAGCAAATCATTAACTAACAAGATTATAAGTTATTTTTTTGGAGTCATAGGTTACATACCGGTACATATTTACCACTAATATTTGCTGACTTGAGTCCTAATATTAAATGTTTTCATGTAATGTTAAGCATGAAAAAATGCCATTTTAAATATTAGGAAAATATTATCAATATTAATATGTAAGCATGTGGTGCACTTGTTTTGAATCAAATTAGATGTGACTTCTGGAGCTAACATTAGCTAACAGGCTAACTAACCCTGTCAGCAATCATTTCAGATGTGATCAAATTTATAATCAATATCTAGAAGTAAAGCTGCAACATTTGTTCATCTGAGAACAGACAGCTTGACGGGCATGTAGCGACATGAGCTAAAGGCACTGCCAACAGTTAATTCTGCCCTTTTCATGACCATTTTAACCACAGTGAGTCACCCAGGGCTGAAGTTTTCCTCATCGCACATCTCACAGCCGAATGAAACCTAAATGAGAACATGTATAAAGCATCACATGCTTTATAAAATAACCTCCACAAACCACTTCCTTCACAGTAAAGAATATATATGTGTGTGCTTGGGTGTAAAAGGAGAGTTAAATTTCCTTGTCAAAATCTACTTAATCTCATTTCTCTATTATAGGATACAGTTCTCAAACATGCTGAACTAACTCTGAATTTAATACCTTCCCAGTTTCATGAGAGCAGCCTGCAAAGTTCAGATATTAAATATAAGTTGCTGAGAAGCCTTTATTTTATAGTTATCCACTGGGAGAGGGAGACATCTTTCTAACATGATGTAAGAAATCCCACATGTGCACCCATCTGCGCTTTTAAATGGTTATAAAGTTACATTACAATGTTATCCTCAAACTTAGCACCGCTGTAAATCTGCATCTGTGGCTACTGGCATACTAAATAACACACACATGCAGTTAAAATCCACCAGTTTTAAGTCAGCAGGTGCTGAATTATTAATAGTCTACTATTTCTACTGGCCAGACGGAGACACTGAGGAAATACTGAATCTCCCCAAAATCATTAACAACCATTAGTCTTGCAGTCAAACTACTAAACACACAGACAGACAGGGGGAGAGGCGGAGAGAGAGGGGGGAGAGTTTAGAGTGGGAGTGGATAGAGATCATGTCCAAGGAGGAAAATGAAGGAGAAGATTAAAGAGCCAGAGAGAGAGAGAGATGGTGCAGACAGACAGCATATTCAGAAATCAAAGGCATCGAGATGCACACAGACAGAGAGACAGATTTTCATAACCATAGAAAGATCTAACCCATCCAGCCCTCAAAGGCAAATTTACTCTCACCACTTCAACTGAAACACAACCCAGTTCAACCTCTTTGTAGACTTCACTTTTTTTTTTTGCGGCTCTTATGTGACTCTTGGCCATGAGATAACGACCTCTGACCTTCCTTAAGAGGGGGAGGTTTGTGAAAGAAGTTGCTTTATCTCCTGAGGCTCCCAATTTTATAGTCCTCTTCATAGAGATAGGTTCATAAACAAAACAGAGAGAAAGAAACAGATATTCGGGGAGACAGGTAAACACAGAGCCAGGCAGGCATGCAGGCAGACAGGTAATTAGATACAAACAGAAAGTTTAGACTGATAAGAGTAGTGAGCGAGGGAGATATAGTGTATATTAGCAGACATAAAGAGCTTAAGACAGACAGGTTGATCCAAAATTACACAAACAGGTAGAAAAGTAGTTAGAAACAAACATTTCATTCCTGTTATTTCAAAAGGAAATTAAAAGAAACAAAAAAAACTTTGTGAACTGTCCAGACTCCTAATGAAAGAAAAAGAGTGTGTTAAACTCTGCAAGTCAAGCATCCTCAGCTGAAAGTAAAACAAAAGTGCAGCGTGAAAACAGAGCCGCTAAATGAAAGAGTTGCATCATTGACAGGAACAGAGGCTCAAAGAGATTCAGGCGATACAGCAAAGACTCTGGTGCCAAACTCTGCCCTCATTTTACAAACTTTTGGGAGCAGTTTGGCTTGTCATACTGCAGAATAACAGACGACAAAAACTTCTGCTGATGGCACAGACGTGCAAGAGTACGACTAGGGCCGATTACTGGTATTTTTTCTTCTTTTTTTTCCAATCTGTGAACAGTCCAAATAAACTATAATGGAAGTCTAGCAAATACTGATCCAATGCTGCAACTCTCTGATGGTGATTATTAGTGAACATACTCAGCTATGTCCCATGTGGAAAAGGCTGTCAAAAGTAAATTCTATTGGAAAGTCACATTTATTTCTTTTTAATGTGATCCACTCGGTGAAAACAACCAACAGTTTTGATTATCCATCAGTGGTTTAACAAGTTAATTGTTTATCTATCAATTTCAGAAAATAGTGAGAAATTTCAGTTTAATTTCCCAAATCCAGCAGTGACATCGAATTGCTTCTTTTTATCAAATCTTTAGTAGAAAGTTATTTAGTTTAAAAAATGATTCATCAATTGTTATCAGCAGTTGACACATATAATCATTTCTAAAGGATTTGTATTTTCAAGAACTATACCCTAAGAGCATGCTTGTACATGCCATTATTAAAGCTTTAATATGATAAATTACAATATAAAGTTAGTAAAAGAACATTGTGAAGGTGAATATATGTGTCAAATGCACTCAGATGATATCTTAATTACAGTATCATAGTCCTGTGGTGGTTGATACTTGTCGACTTTTCCACATGGGACTGTTCGCTATCACAGTGCTCTCATACCCGTCCTCTGACAAAGTACGTTTTCTCGTGCATCGGTCTAACTGACTGACAGGGCCACCAGCCACTCACGTGCCCAGGTAGTCCCACACCAGCCCCCCCATTGGCTGCTGAGACGCAGCGGAGGGAGGGGCCTGTTTTCGCGACTGCTGGGAATGCCACAGATGAGAAGCGGAGGGAGTTCTGGGGTGTGATGGTCACACGCACGCACGCGAACAGACATAAACCCACTCACACAGATGCAGAATCACATGAGTGTACACACATTTATGTATACACACATGTGAGTAAAGGGAAATGACAAAAGTAAGAGGAGGCGATGAAGAGAAGAAGGAATGAAGTAGAAATTAAAGGAGAAAAGGGAAGGAAAGAAGAGAGAGGAAAGGATGAGAAAACAGGATAACTAAAGGATTAGTACTTTAGGGAATATTACCATAGACTCCAATAGTGTGCTGCCTGAAATTGAACCGCAAATGGACAACAGAAAGGAGCCTATTCTTATATTAAATGATCATTTTAACAGGTAAAGACAGTCTTTGTTGGTTTCTATTTACTGAGGTTAACAGAAGAAGGACAGAGATGCAGGAACATTAGAAAAGTTCAGGTTTTAGGATTTTCCCCAATGCTTCATCCCTCTCACCTCTCCAGTTCGTGGATCTTTTTCTCCTTGTCGTTCTTTTCATTCTCCATCTCCCTCAGGATCTCCAGCAGCCGCTCTACCTCGGACTGGGCCTTCCCAGCATCCTCTTTGTGCTGGGTCACTTCCTGCTCCAGGCAGGAGATGCGTTCAGAGAGTTCAGTGCTGGCCTGGGACTCTACCGCTGCACTCTGAGCCTGGAACCAAAATTAATTATTACAAATAAACCAAGCGTTAGCTTTCAAAATGAGGTGACCACCATTTGATGGAAGCGATAAATCCACACTAAAAAGAATGTGCCAATAACAACATGTGTGCTGAGGATAGGGTGGATAGATTTGATGAAAGTGACACATGACTTTTTCAGATTGCTTCAGGGTAGAAATGGTCTCTAACTACTTTGTACTTAATAAAATGATTCTCACAGACACGGGATTTGTGTGTTATGCAGGTACTGTAGGTTGAATTGTGCAGGTCTATCAGTACAGTAATATTCACATCCAAGTTAAACATGTTAGCATGCTAACAGGTGGTAAATAGCAGCTGAGGTTGATGGGAATGTAAATATTTCAGGTAACTGGTCATCAATCAAAGTATTGGATTAATGTGGTATGTTATAAATGTGTCTGTTTGTTATTCAGCTGGTTTAGGTTGTTAATAAGTGTAAGTCAAGCACACACACAGAGGTAAGGTAAACTGAGTTGCAATGGCGTCCTTGTTTCTCCTCAGTGATGCAGAAGACACCGAAAACGAGAAATAAAAAGTTGAAATAAAACAAAGAAAGAAAAAAACGAGTTATAACCAGCTTAGAGGTTAGAACAGCTGTGTGTGTTTCCCAGAAGCAAATGTTGCTCTTGGGTTGGACTGACTTGTGTGTGTATGTATGTGTGTGTGTGTGTGTGCGTGTGCGTACGCGCACATGCACATGTTTGATCCCACAATACATAAACCCTATTAGTTTTGGAAGTGCACAACAGTTTTTACAGGTCTTTATGTGGAGAGGAAATGTTTGGGTGTCTGACGATATTATAAGAAGATCTGGGTGGAGGAGAGAGAGAGAGCGAAAAATAAATAAAAAAGGAAAAACATCACACACAATGTCACATGCAGAATCTCAATCAGTTTCCACACAGATGCGGGTTCTCCGTCTTTTTTCCATCCACGGTAACAGAAAGAGACTTCGGAATTAAGTCAAATGAAATGAGAGAAACACCAGTGATTCACTGACACCTTCATACACATTCTCACTCTCTCTCTTTCTGTCACATACACACACACACACACACACACACACACACACACACACAGAGAGAGAGAGACACACGTGCTCAGACGCACATACACACACACAGACCTGCATACACATTCAGGGTGTGGTGGTGGTGCTGTCTTCTCCACTCTGTGAAAATGACTGTAAGGCTGTCAGCAAGCCGTCACACACACACCGTTTTATGGGCTGCTGTGTGGGAGGGAGAGAATATGTGATATGAAAACACACACACACACACACACACACACACACACACACACGGCCAGCCATCTCTCTTGGAAAACAGTTAAGGGAAAACAAAGAAGGGAAGAAAGAAGGAAAAGACGACAGGTTCTTTCATTTAAAACCCTCCACTTCTGTTCAATTGTGTTTCTCCCTGTACAGTATGTACTGTATGTACGCTGCTGAGCCCCGTATATCATGGCTGATGTTTGACTGAATCTTGTTTACCCATCATGGCAATTCGTTTTGGCAAAAGCGTCAGATTTTGTCTGGTTATGTCACTGGTCACTGACGATGTGTTGAAGCTAACCTTTTTAAGCTGGTTCTCCAGTTTGAGACACTCCTCCCTCTTCTGCTCCAGGCCGATCTCCAGACTCTTCAGCCTGTTGTCCTTCTTCAGGGTGGAGGAAGCCAGAGAGGAGGCCTTCTCCTTCAGATCCAACACTGATGTCTGGAGGAGACAAGAAATCATTATGAGTTAGTGTTGATTAAGTAAATGAACACCCGTCTATTTATTTTCATCCAGTTGTGTTGGCATTGTAATTATTATGACATAAAACCATAAGGGGTGAGCAATGGAAACCTACATTGCACAGTGAATTCACGTGCGAGCAAATAATATAAAGATTACAGCCAAAATCAAAGCTGTAATAAACTGGAATGACCCTTTAAGGTGTCCCTTCACAGTTCGGATACTGACTCTGTCCCTTGTTCTTCAAAACCTTTTCCCATGACCTGTCTCTTCTTTCACTCTTCCAGCTCAATCCCTCCATCCGTGAAGTCTCTCACTCCCTTTCTTTTCTGGTCTTTTCCTCTTTTGGTAGGGGCAGTGAAACAGAAACCAGCGGGACCAGAAGGACAGACACCCAGACGTGTAATTTTACCCTTGACTGACAATACCAACTCCAGACTACAGATCATCATGTTTGACTGGGCTTTGGTCAGAGGAACCTTGCTGCTTACTCTGATTATATTTAGGTGCACATATATATTGCTGTTGTCAGACAAACCCCAAATCTGTGTTTAGCAGTGTAGAGAGGCATGCTTGTTTTCTCCCCGACTTTTCCCATGTATTTTTGAAATTATATAATGGGAGTGCAACGGGGTTTATGACCCCACAATAACAAAAAAATTAGCTGAGCAATCAGAAAAGGCACAAAGGACTATTCACTAGTATAAGATTTAAAGGAATAATTGTGCTTTCTTTAGAGGGGAAACTTACCTCTTTATTCTTTTGCCAAGAGCGAAATGAGATGATTGACATTAGGGTCACGTGTTTATGCTAAATATGAAGCTACAGCCAGCGAGTGGTCAGCTAAGATTAGCACACAGACTGAAAATAGGGGGGAAAGAAGCTCCACAGTTAACCTGGCTCCATCCAAAAATAAAAACTCCACCTCCCAGCATCCCTCATGCTCACTAATTAACAATGCTGCATCTTGTCTATCATGTTGTGGATATTTCTGTCATCGTTCCGACATGAGGTCAAAAACAAGGCGGTGGTTTGATTGATTGTGTTTTAGTTCACTTCTTTCGTTAATATTTGGTCATTGCTCAGGGTTACAACTGTCTTCCTCTGTTGTGGGATGGGCATGATTTAAGAAACACTTATTAAGAGTGGGTTTGCACCTACTTAAATCTCTGAGCTGACACTGTGTTAAATACATAAACAGCTTTCCTGAAATGGTTAATTGAAACTTTCCTACTGAGCTGTGCTGCGGTGAATAAAGAGACGACATCGTCTGAAAATGTGTTGTCATTCTCTGTCTCTCCCTCTCTCTCTCTGCCTCTGCTCTGCTGTTTTGTATGAATCACAGGGGTCACAGCAACAAGAGCTGAGCTCCCATCACCGTTTCCATTGGTTGTGGTTTTTGCATATTGTTGTCAAGGAAACGTGACAGTTTTATCGTTGTTGTCCTTCAGTGTGCAGACCGCGGGAGGATTCGAGGGTCTGTTCTGCAGTGATAGATCAATCACGTCTCCTAGACAGCGACTCAGAGAGGTGGAGGAGAGTGTTTTCTGACTTATGGTGCAGATATGGATGTATGTGTGTGTGTGTGTGTGTGTGTGTGTGTGTGTGTGTGTGTGTGTGTTCTACCTCGCGGTCAGCAAGGTCAGCCTGCAGCTGGGAAACTTTCTCCCTCAACTCCTTCAGCTCCTTCTTGCTGGACTCCATCTCATCTCCCTTCTCTCTCTCCTCCCTCTCCCGCTGCTCCTTCAAGCGCTCGATGATTCGCTCCTAAAAACACAGAAAGGGAGGAAGAGGAGGAGGAGGAGGAGGAGAGGATGAAGGAGGGATAGGGATTAAAAAGACAGAGAGAGACAAAGGAAAGAAAGTAGACAGGAGAAAAAAGGTAAGTAAGGGAGAAGGAGTGATGGAAAGGGAGAACAGACATAGAATAAAATCACCTCATACACTCCGGCAGCCATTCACAGTCACTCAATATCAAGTTTCTATACCAATAACAGTCGCATTAAACTTTATGTACATGGCAGCTTTGACAGGATCTAACAGCCAACAGTGATTTTAGACACGTAAGACGTTCTGGCACGAGATGTAAAATTCACAACCACTAAAACACTATAGACGCTCTCCAGCTATAGAACTACACAGAGGCCAGTTCAAGAAAAAGTACAAAAGTTCAGACACACAAAACGCAGCGCAGCGAGCCCAGAGAGTGAGTCCTGGCTGTTCTGTGTGAGTTCTTGTACTTCTGTCTTTGTGAGGAGGGATTTAAGTTTCACAGACATTTTTCGGAAAGTAGGGACATTTAATTAGGCTTTAAGAATTTAAGGGAGACTTGTAGAAGTGATGTTACGGTTAGTGCTGGTGTCTAGTGGGAGCACTACAACAATGACAGCCCTCACAAGTATAGACATAGAAATGAATGTGAATTAGTCTAAGCTACAGTGGAATGTCTATTTAGATAATATTAAAAAATGTTATTTGGTTTTATTCTTTAGCAGTCTTATAACATATATATTAACATTTTAAAAAACACAAATAGTGAGTGCAATATGGGATATTAATACTGCATGCAATGTCAAAAAATAAAACAATAAACTCAGTAGCATGAAACAGACGGGATGTTCTGCAGAATGTTCTGCATAAAATTTAAGTACAACACAAGACAAAGACAGTAAAAGTTGATATAGTATTTCTACTCTAGTATGAAACATAATACTCACAGCGGAAAACAGTGTCTGTGAGACAGTAATAAAAATAAAGAAGACATGAGAAAGATGGAGAGATGAAAAAAAAGAAAGGAAGAAACCCAAAAAAAGAGCAATCTCCAAAAAGCCCAAAAGTACCGAAACAATCAAAATGTGGGGAATAAAAGCTCGTGAAAGTCGTTTGAGTGGAGTCGTCCTGCCAACACTCACACATCCAGCCAACACCCTGAGTATTAGTCACCGGACAGTTAATAGCCCTGTTTCCTGTGTGTGTGTGCAAGTGCGAAGGAGATCCGAGTCGGTAACACAATCGTGAATAACAGCACAAAAATATATTCTCATCAAACACTTGAAAGTGGTCTGCAGGTCTAAGTGGCACCGGTTGTTTTCCCAGAATCAGGGTCAAGTCCTCGTTTAGAGGAGCCTGAAGAGCCATAAAAGGGGCTGTTGCTGGTTCAGGTGGTTCGGGGGCTGTTACATGACGACGGTGTCTCAGCGTTTGGACCTGGACCGCGATAGATGGCACAGTTGTTTGTTCTGCTCCAATCTGTTTGCACCATGTGGCTGCGTGTTGGAGGGATTACGATCTTTTATGAACACAGGCTGCGAATGGTTTCATAATGAAACAGCCGATGTGATTATTGGTTCATTTCCATTCATCTAGAGTCATTTGATCATTGTGTGGGTGGTCGGCGGTTTTGCTCATAGTGGTTTTATTAATGTAACCTTGCCCGGGAGTTGACCTGAGGTTGACCAGCAACGTGTACGCATGTGTGTGTGTGTGAGAGTGTGTGTGTGCGGGTGTGTATCTACCTTCTCAGCCAGAGCCTCCTCCAATGTTCCCAGTGCTGTGTCGGTGTTGGATGTGTCTGTCTGTAGAGACTTGACTCGGTCTTTCAGGCCGCTCAGCTGTTTCTCTTTATCCCTCAGCTGATCCAGGAGATTCTCAATCTGCAGAGACAGGTGGATAAATAACCATCAATAAAGACACGTAATGAAGACAAAGATATCCCACTGGGCCATTGAGGAAACTGCTTGTGACCAGAAGTAGATCTATAAGCTTGACCTAGGTCCTTCGATCTTAAGGATGTACACAATCTACTAGTCACAATCTACACACAGAGATTGTGACATTTAAAGCTTCAGTTGGTAACAATTATTCAGTCATATTTGCTGGAATTGTCACTATATTCTGATGGTCAGACATTAAATGAGTAATTTAGGACAAAATCCAACTCCTCTGGCTCCACCTACAGCCTGTAATCGTATTTGCCAAAATCCACCGCGCCCGACGATTCTCCACCAGTCAGGTAGAGGGAGCAGGAGGAGCAGCCAATCGCCGCTCCTACACGTCGTGCTATGGATACGGTACATCTTTTTTTTTTTTTTTTTTTTCCTCTGTGGGTGCGTTCATGGCTACTTTGTGTGTGTCTGTGTGTGTGTGGGGCGCTTGGCAGAGGTTCATAAAGGGACCTGACGGAGTATTGTCTTGAAATTTCCGACCAAGTCGCGGAGTTTACTTTCACTTTCGTCAACTTACCAACTGGAGCTTTAACCACTGTACCTACTGTACTTGATCTACTGCAACAATGTAGCTCCAGACTGCATTCACAAACCAACAGCCTGACTGACCAATTAAATCCTCTGTAGTCTCTATCATTGCTGCCATGTGTAACATTTCTGATTGAACACCCTTATTTAACAGTTTAACTTAACTGACATTAAATAATTTTAACAACATAAAAAGTAACAACAATGAAGTCAAGGATAAAAAGCCACAGCTTTTTAAAAAATATATAAGTGAGAAATACTAAATGTTGAATGTAACATTTTTATTTTCTTCACGGTTTTTCCCTTTGTGGAAATGCAATATGAAACATAGGTACATCTACGATTACAGTACCTAAAATTACATTTGTCCTCCCAATTTTTCTACAATTCTTCTAAGTAACAGAAACAAAAAACTGAAAAAAGATTCTGTTTATGTATTTGGTGTTAATACACCGAATGAATGAAAACTGAACAAAGCTTCGAAACAAATGTTTTAATCTTTTACAGTTAAGCTCCAAAATAATAACCTTTTGATTATTTTACCTGCAGCTCGGCTGCTTTGTATTTATTGTTACATGTGACTTAACTGAGTTTAATAGAGCTTATCTGTCAGTTTATAACTGTGCACACAAACAGAGACATACAGTACATTAAAAGATTAATGAGGATAAACAAAACAGAAAGGTTTTATCATTAACATTAGGTCCAAATTTCGCACATTTCCTCTGTGTCTCTCTCGTTTCCTCTCAAACTGATTCAAAAGCAAACACAAACGCAAATCCCTTGTTAAAGGGCTCTAATGTGATTCTATCTGGACATTTTAAATACACGGAAAAGGCTAAGAGACGCTGCGCCGTCAAATATAAACGCTCTCCCTAGGCTTTGCTGCCTTTAACCCCCTACTCCAAATACACACTCTCCCCCTCCACCTCTCTCTCGTTCTCCGTTCCTCCTCCTGTTTCCTCTCACAGTGATTTGGTAGCAGATTAATTTTCAATTAAAACACAAAATCAGCGGAAAAACCTGAAAGAGCCGCTCTCTCCCCGAGTCCACGATGAGTATGTGCATGCGTGGCTCTATGTGTGTGTGTGTGTGTGTGTGTGTCAGAGAGAGAGAGATCACAGACAAAGATAAGGCTGAGTCAACTTTGTGGTCTTCATTAAAAGATGGATGGAACAAAAGTTCGAACAGCACAGAAATAACAAATCTGGGGGAAAAAGATGGAGAGCTCATGTGATGTCTTAGTGTGAGTGAAGCTGGGTGGTAAAATTGCGAAAGAAGAAAAAAGAAATCTCAGTCTCAGCGACTGACGTGTCACAAAAAATGAAAATCAGATTGGTATGTAACCTCTGACTCCACTGCAGGTGAGACACACACTTTTACAGTGCCACGGAGATGGTGAGTGTGTGTGTTCATACAGTACAGTAAAACATTTCCAGCGCCTCATTAATCAACTGTTGACCTGACAGCTTGACTGACACCCTCTCTCTCTCTCACACACACACACACACACACACTTGACATTGAGAAGCAGTGAGACTCTTTGATCCTGTCTGCACTTCCTGAAACTGACAACTGCTGGATGCCTGGCATGTACACACATATGAACACACACACACACACACACACACACTAGAAACCCACACACTGCATGTGTCTTGTCCTATTTTAGTCCAGAAATCATGGGTGATAACGACCTGGAACCCGTTAGCACAACCGGCTGACGCTTCTTTCATTTATGTCATAATGTTCCTCACATGAAACAGAAAATTACATTCAGCAACAAAGAGAAGAGGATGATGGGTCATTAATTGTCTATGCACTCAGGTAATTTCCTTCGCCGCAAACAAAGAGCGACAGATAAAACCATGACGGAAAAAACGAGAGGAGGAAGAGGTGGACAGACGGCAAAATGTTTTAAAAAAGAAGATATTTTTAGTTTTTCTATGTGCAGGAAGAGAAATGAGGAAACCCTAAGTACAGATTAGATAAAGGAGGAGTCAGCAGCATCTCTTTCCCCCCTCTCAGACACCGGACTGTATTCTATTTGAAGACGGCAGAGGTCATCATTTATTGAACAAGAGGAACTCATTAGTATGCATCTGATTTCAAACACACTCCGTCTCTCTGCTCTCCCTCCCCTCCTTGCTTTATGTCTGTCTGCTTGATTGTCTCTATCAATTATCTCCACATTCCCTCAATTTATACATTGTTTTTGTCTAACGGGGAACAACTGGAGAGAAAATGAAGAGGATGTTTTAAAGCAAGAGAAACAAAAGGTTGGAAGTGAGAGAATTATTAGAATTAAGAGTGAGCTGTGTTATTGTCTAAATAATTGGTGCTTGTCCTTCATCCATCAATCCATCCATGTTGTTTTACTTTGCCTCCTCCTGTTTCCATGATGCTCTCCACTTGTGTATCTCCTGTCAGGATGACAGTGAATTGTGTGTGTGTGTGACAGGGGGGTCAGTCTGACCCATCCATCTCTGTGACAGCATCACCACAGAGACGCTCACACACAGAACTATATTTTGAAAAGTGGGTAAAAAAATATGCAGAGAACAGCTGTAACACCTGTAAGTCTGTCAGTTAGCTGGTCACCCACAGTATCCGTCTGTGAATCTGTGAATCTGTCTGTCTGCTTGCCTGTCTGTCTTCCTGTCTGTGCCCTGCCACTAATCTACACAGTCTTGCAGCCCCATCTAGTGGTTGTCATATCACATGACAACATTACATCACAGTGGAGGAAACACTGAACCAAGTGAGTTTACAACATCATCACAAGCTATTTGAGTCTGCTGCTGTCTATTTCTATTTATTCCGTTTCATATAGTATAATTTGTCAAGTCTCAAAATCCATCTAATTAGACAACTTTATTATGGGATACAAACTATTTATAAACACGTTTTCAGTGGTAGTGGTAGTGGTAGTGACACTGTTGTGTTTTTGTATATAAAAGTAAGTACCTCTTGGCAGCTTGAGCTTTAAAAGAAAACTAATCAGGAAACAGTGATGACTGTTGTATTTTTTCCTCCTGTGTGTCTTCTCACCTTCTTCTGCAGCACATTAACTTTGCGTTCTTTGACGTCCAGCATGTCTTTGAGGTCGGTGATCTCTCCCTGCTGAGTGCTCTTCTCCTCCGTCACCTCTGATATCTGCTGACTCTTTTTGGAGAGCAGAGATTCCTTTTCTTCGAGGCGCAGGCGCAAAGCATCCACCTGTACGCACACACACACACACACACACAAATATGTTAGAGAGTGGAGTTGTATATGCATCTAGAGTAGGGCTGCACAATTAATCGAATTTTAATCACGATCACGATTTTGGCTGCCACGATTAAATTAAGATGATCGTCACGATTATTAACATATTAAAAAACAGGCTGTGCTGCATATCAAATCAAGCGCTTTCTCAACCAATAGTCCGCCAACCACCAGGGGGCGAACGAGAGGTTAGGGCTTCATGAAGCTGCCTAACTAACAAGCGAGCGCATCCTCCCTTACATGTTGTTTACAATCCAGAGTGTGTGTCCCGGCGGTCAGTCTGCACCTCCAAAGGCTGTCGTACTGTCGCCGTCTCACTCTGGATCAGACCGAGACCACCCCGTCACCCCACGCGGCCGTTTTGGTGTTAATTACATATTACGTTGTGTAATTAAAACGTTCCGACCGCGATCATAACGGCCGGTAACGGCGATCTATGGCCGTTTTGGTGTCACCACAATTGAGCTAGGCCGACCTGCTGGACGCTGCCTGTGTGAAAACACTTGGTCTGTTCATTAAATGTTTTTAATTCGTTCCAAATTGCTGCTGAACCACCCGTGCTGAGCTTTGGTCCAAGCTAGACAGACTCTTGCCCACACATCTCTGTGTATCATTGATGGCAAAAATTTATTTTTACTATAGCCTACTTTGAAATTACATTTCAGAGCCTGTACTTTCTTACTTTTATTTGAGTAAAGGAGTTGAATCAGCAGCTACTTCTACCAGATTTATTTTTTTGTTTTTTACACAAGTATCTGTACGCTACTGTACAGAATGACACCTCTGCACTCTGCAATGGCATTTATTTTTCGCTAGCCCTTTGTCTTGGGTCAATTTTATTTTAGGCTATTATTTATTTTTATTTTATGTTTTATTTTGAACTGAAAACCTTGTTCACATAGCCTATTGTTTGTTTCAAATAGAAAGTGCAATAAAAACATGTTTTATCTAACATAATGTATAATCGTGATTAATAATCGTGATTTCAATATCGACAAAAATAATCGTGATTATCATTTTGGCCATAATCGTGCAGCCCTAATCTAGAGTGTTAGTGACAAGATTACATAGTGTACCTCAGTCTGAAGTATGGCTGCTCTCTGTTCCTTGGCAGTGAGTGACTCCTTGAGTACATCAACGTGTTGTTTACTGTCGGAGAACTGATTGTTCAGAGTCTCCAGTTTGGTCCTGAGAGCCAACAGCTCGCTGTCCTTACGACTCAGATCCTGCTTGGCCTGTTCCATCTGAGGAGCACACACACGTGGCGTGAAGAGAGAGGAGACCAGTTAAAGTGTAAACTAGAGTGGACGTCAAATTTACATCCATTAAAATCCGCTACAAGCTTTACTATTGTAAGTGAGCACTTAGTTCTACGCTGCGTGTTAAGGTTTTAGTCATTATTCATGTTTCCTTTGTAGAAGACCAACTGTAAAAAAGAAAAAAAGAGAGATGCACAACATTCAGCAGTGACTGGTACAGTGATGATTTAAAAATAAAATATATTCCTGTATTTCTACTTAACAAGCTTTTACATAATTCAGAGCATGGTAGAAAGAAATAATAGTTTTCTTAATTCTCTTATATAGTTTTAAATACTTACAGCCTGATAGTGTTAAAAAAAAGGAGAGCATGATGCCATTGACATAAGATGTCCTCATTAAAAAAAAACAATAGAGAAGAATTGGTAGTTGTACAATAGTATAACGAACAGTATACAAAGTGTGTGAGTGGCCTTCTACAATGGACAGTGTGTCTGTTACACACAGACAACTGAGTTTGGTCAAACCCAATCTCAACACATCTAAGAGTTTTGTTTATTGTTAAGAAAAAATACCCTTGTTTTCCTGTTCCTCTCCTGAAAAGCAAATAACAGTTAAACACATGAAAGTCGGTCCAGCACCAAACTCTCGTGCTCTCTACTTCTCAGCTGTGTATTTGCACTAGATGATCGGGGTCAATTCTTTCAATAAGCCCAAGTTTATTAAAATGAAAAAAGGTCAACATGACTGTTTCATAACTTCCTTTGGTATTTCATGGGGTGATTGAGAATGAATTTTGTGAGTGAATTTAATATGACATTAAAAATAAAGAATGGACCCGAACCACAGAGAAAATTCAATCCTATAAAACTCTCAGCAAACTGATCCCAGCCACTGGCTGAGTGAAACCTCATGCAAGGAGAAAAACAAGCAGGTTAGAGATATGCATACTGTAGCACAGCACAGCTGGACTCTGAACTGGAGGTCTGTGATTGTACAGGTCAGACTGCGACAAACAACTATGACTGTCAAAAGCCTCTGATCACCAACAGAATAAGAAATGGGTGTGTGAGAACACAGTTTGGACTATTAGGTTTTACGGGATGTGGAAAATTTGATTGGGAATCAGACAAAATGGAGAAACAATAATGTGATCAAATTATATAGAAATTATATAAATAAATGTCTCATTTTGAACTCTAAATCTCAAAATGCAAAATTGCTAGTCGTTGCATTGACATATTTTCATCTTTTATTGTCTGAGAGTTATAGTTGCTTAAGTCTGAACAGTCACAGTCACTCTACTGGGATTCTACAGGGAATCTACTCGAGCAGCAGCAGCCATTAGCCAGTCAACCTGGGACACAGAGAGCGAGAAAGAGATCAAGAGAGACAGAGGAAGAGAAGAGAGGAAAAGCAAACAGACACAGAGGTGTGTCTCTTACTGCAGACACCTCCCGCTGAAGCTCATTGGCTCGTTGCCTTAGCTCCTCCTTCTCTGATTGGCTGTGAGTGAGCTCTTCCTTCAGCTGCTCAACCTGGCAGGAGAGGAGGGCGTCACCGTGACCACACAACATCTTAGCCGCCACAGTCGCGGACCACGCACAGAATAATCAAGCAGCTCACATGCAGAAATAATACAGGAAAACCACCAGCTGCACATCCTGCATCACACATACCTATGGTTTTAATGTCAAAAAACATTTCAAGGTCTCATATGTCATACAAGTTAACAGATATGTGAGGAATGAGTGATGCAGTTTGTCAGACAGTAAATTGACAATAACCAAAAATAATAAAACCACAAATAATATAAATTTAGGATAAAGATACTATAGTAATCAGAACACACTCTTGTGCCCATTGACATATGAGCCATTCCTTACATTCAGACAAATCTGTATCAAATTAGTTCATTAGTTTCTCTTGACAAACAAACAAGAGGAAGTCCTGTAGATTCATGACTGGATATCAGCCGTCCCTGGTCTTCACTCTGTTTTAAGACGGCACACATACTTTATGCACAGTGTGTAGCATGTATGGAGGATGTCAGGTATTCAGTGTACCGCTATAATCATCTATGAATGCAACGATGACAAAATCAAAGACAGAAAAGGTGAGGAAGAGGTTTAAATGACTTTTCTCCAAGATGTGAGATATGAAAACCGGCGGAAAACACAAACAAATGCATTTCAGCTATAACGAGCAAAAAAAGGCTAAGAGAGAGCGAGAAGAAAAAATTGACTGAATTTCCAAACATGCTCGTCTCTCCATGACTGAAGTGCAGGTTTGTTATAATGAGCATGGCTCCCATTGCAATACTTTTTGGTCCTGACACTAAAGCTGTATCCATCAGTGGTGGGGGGGAAAGACGAGTTATTTTTCCAGTGAGCTTGAAATTTTTTATAACACAAAGAGAAAAAAACGATAAGACAAGCAGATATGTGTGTGTGTGTTAGTGTGTGTGTGTCTGTCACCTTGTTCTTCATGAATTTGGAGTGGGATCTGTAGACCTCCATCTGTTTGATCTCCTCCTCCCGCTCCTCGCTGCTCAGAGCTCCGTTGGACTTGAGCATGTTCACCTCCTCCTCCAGCTCCCTCAGGCCGCGCTCCATTGAACTGATCTTTGCATCCTGGCAGGACATGACGACAACGTGCTCGAGTTAAGAGACTGAGACGGTGTGACTGACTCTACCTGGGCCATATATGTGATGAAAGATTCAATACATTTCTGAAGCATTGCTGAATGTTGAGCAGAGGTGGAAACCAGACTGGAGAGGGACTGAAACATAAATTATTCTGAACACAGGCAAAGCTGATATTGATTAACTAACAAATTTTACAGTGTTGATCTTCAGTATTACCCCACAAACATGTCCATGCAGGCCAACTGTGGGTGGCTGTGGGTTTTAAAGTGGGACAGTGTGGGTTGTTGTTGCCCACAAGAGCCCCTATGTTTTGTCCCTTTAAACCCACACCTGTTGGCCCTCAATGGACCCCATTAAGGGCCCAATCTCTGTGAAGTCTACACTCAACCCACGCTGTGCAACTCAAGGCCCCGCCTGTGCCCTATAATGTGGGGCCTCCATATGCCTCACATTTCATGCCCGTAATGGGCCCAATTTTCTGCCCACAGTGGCCCCATGCGAGTCCCAGATGGGCATGTTTGCTGGGTTAAGGGGCAGCCAGTCACATGTACCCATTTCCTGATGATTCTCTAGGTTTGAAAATCTGAGTATCGGCCAGCAGAGGGAGCAGCTTGAGACTGGGAAGTTGGAAAATTGTTAAGGAAGATGTAGAACATTTCTGTTCGACTTCATCATGTCATTGACAGCTGAATATGAACAGTATGAATGTAGAATATATTGTGTTAATGAAACTGCAAAAAATGAATGTGTCTCTTTTTCCAATTGACAAATCATGTTTGAAATAGATTTTGAGCAAATGTTTCACTAAATCTGTGAATCACAGGTAATTTTCTGTGCAGAGGAGACAAATGAATGCATGCTCTGTGCAGGGTGAGACCTACTTTTCTAGAGAGAAAAAAAATACAGAGTACAAAAGCAATGAAATAACAAAGCAGTAAAGATGTAACTCTTCAAATGCACCAGGGATAATTTGACATTGCCTTTGCAAAGCAAACGGTACAAACTGTCACTTAGGGTTGAAATCAGAAAACACTCATGATATGATATCAAGTTAATTTGTAATTTGATATTTATTCTTTTATCCAAAATTAACAATTTTGAAAACCAGAGAGTTGTAGATTTATATATACTGAAATAATAATAATAATGATCATAATATTGTAAACATCCACTAAATATTTATTAAAAAAAACACGTATTGACAAAGTAATAAAAATAACATAGTCCAAATTTACTACTTAAATAAACTTAAATAAAGCTCTGTATTTATGACTTTATCCTCTATGTATTTATCACATTATAAAGAAAATTCTGATTTCGATGTAAAGCACAACACACAACATTTACCTTCATTTCGATGACTGTCTGCAGGGCCTTGGTCTTTGTCGACTCTGGAGCTGCTTCATATCTCCTGTGCAGCTCCTGAGAGACACACACACCACGATGGTCAGCGGGCGACAGAGAGGGAGACACAGAGGGATGGAGAGAGGGATGGTGTGGGGGATGGAGCGAGGGAGGGGAAGGTCTCGCACCAGGAGAGGAGGCGACAGCGACTGAAGGGAAGGCATGACGGGAGGGCTGGACGGAGGGTGTAGGCCGCGGAGCAGGGACAGGGAACGAGTGCTGGAGCGAAGGATGGACGGGGGAGGCGGCGACGAAAGCGTGGTAGTGGGGAGAACAGGTGGAGGGGAGGACGACAGGATGGACGGAGTGGCGATGGGAAGGAGGGGAAGGTGCAGGGAAGGATGGAGAGGAACGGAGCGAGTGGTGGCGCGAGGGGGAGAAAGGAGGAGAGGGCTGGTAGGGGGGAGAGACGTGAAAAGGAGGCGGAATAGGGATAGACGGGGAAACGGGGAAAGAGGGAGAGATGGGGATGCAGGGGGAGGCGGGAATGAGATGTTTCCCTCGCGCAAAGGCGCTGGCTTTTAGCCTCCTCGGGTCGATCCGTCCATCCCACATCCTTCAAGCTGTGAGGAACGAAGGCACCAACGAAGCTGACACCGTTTCAGCCTCAAATGTGAATGAATGATGAAATCTGACAGGCTGAGATGACACTGATGAACCAGCTCCCAGCTTCAAATGAAATCTAAACCAGTTTCAATTTCCTACTGTAACCCTTCAGAAAATATCCAACTTACATCACAACTAAAAAACCCTGCAAGAATTTGTTCAATTTACTCTAGATTATTTCTTCTCCTAGAATCCTAAAACTCAAAACTCTCCAGACGTGCTCTAAAAACAAATTCTTCACTACTCAACTCCACGGATAATTTACTGAGCTCCATGTAAGGAAATTCTGTCTGTCTGGCTGTTGTTACCACATCACAACTCACTAGTCAAATGAAGTGAGAGCAAAGGAGGGGGAGTGTGGTGGTGGTGCTGAATGTAAAGGCACAAAAAGAAAAAAGAAGGACAGGGAGAGAGAGTGCGAGAGAGGGAGGGAATGAAAGCAGAGGGGAGGACGTAGCAGTGTATGCCTCACTGCTTCTCTTTGGAGGAAACACAGTTAGAGGCCAACAAAGGCGGCTAATGCATGAGCCAGGATGGAGAAAAACACACATATGTGAAAGGGATAGTAGGGTGCCATGGCTGAAGGCGCTAGTATGAATACTATGAATGCTCATGGGCACACTCACGCAAACAAACTGAAATATCCCTTATTTGGTCATCACTTCCTACTGTAGAAAGAGTCACAGGTAAAATCAAGTGCAAAGAAAGGGCGTATAATAAACAGATTAGCTAACAGTTAAAAGCTTCACATTCTGAACCTCTTTAATTTCATAACCATCTTTTTTAGAAGGTGTTTGTGTATGTGTGTGAGTTTCCAGTTGGTCATCTTAAATTCACACATTCATGATATTGTCATATCTGTGATCACATTATTATTGGAGCAGCATCCTAATTGGCCACTGGTTGTATGTTGTGATATTGCACATGAAGTGTAATGTTAACTACTTTAACAGCTACTGTTAGTCTACAAATATGTGATCTGTATTAACTCCTTTTTGTCATCATAAATTAATTATTATATTTATTTGTATTTGCTATACATTTTGTGATATTTCAATTTAAAGATTCAGTTTTCAATGATTTAAGTTAAATGATTACATTACAGTGGTGATTGTTAGGTATGACATAGCTCAGATTCAAGTCCTCTGTTTGCTTCCATACAGAAACCTCTTCTTTTTTTCTTTTTTTACTGTTGTTGCTCTGTTACATTTTGGTACCAAAAAGAACAACAACAACTCTGCCTGAGCTTTAGGAAGTTGCAGGGACTGTTCCGTTAATTAGTGAAATGAACCATGTTGTCAGCAGTGCAGCAGGAAGTCTTCAAGATAAATATTTTGTGGAAACATCTTCATTATTTACAATCCTGATTTTCACTTTAACCCTTAGCACTGAGCTAATAGATACTGATACTGCAGATACTGCATGATTTTATTCCAGTCTTCCCGAGGTGTTTCCTGCTTTAAAATTAACAATGTCTGTTGTGAAATGCAGTCAGAAAACAGAAACTCTGTCCAGCAGACTGATGCAATATGAAGCAACAAGAACCAAAAGATAAGTTAGAGTGTAGTAATATAGTCTGGAGGGATCTCCTAATTATGTTTTAAAGCATTGCTGCCTATGACACAATTATGATGCACCACTTGCTTGTGTGTGTGTGTGTCTGTGCCTGTGTGTTTATGCATGTTTGTCCCTCACAGCTGCGGCCCATGATGCATTTGGAGTTGGTCATAACAGGCTGGTGTCAGAGCTGGTTTGTGTATTTTCGGTGTAAGTGACACAGTTTTCCACCAGGCAACTCAAAGTTAAAACACTTTGGCTGAATGGAAGCTACTTTGAGACAATCACCACACATACAATGTTGTACTATATTTGTCTATTCAGATCTAATAGAAGAACTGCATTCTGTTAATCTGCATACTGTGTGTAGTAGCGCATTAATATTAATTAGGATTAAAGTGCTTTTTGTGGATGTTTGCTCTGTACATTGAACTGTTTTTGAAGTTTAATATAGTGTTTCTTTTATTCACCTTGTTCCTTGTCACAAATATGTAAATATAAAAGTTTGGGGATTTTTGTTTAAGACTCTTTGAAAAATTTGATTTAGAATTAAGTATGGGATAAAAAAAAATCCCAAAAAGATGCATCTAACATTTAGTCTCCTAAAATAAATACTTCGTATACTGAGAGGTTGAATACCCATCTGTGATTATTTGTTGTCATTACAGCATCTTTCCACTAGAGGGAGCTGTTGTATAAACAACAACATGATGGACTGGGAGTTGAGACGTTGGAGAGATGTTAAGAAAGAGACAAAGTGAGCAGTGGAGGGTAGAAAAACAGGTTGAAGTGTACATTCCTGTGTGTTTGTGTGTGTTGATGTTTCTGTGTTCTATTAAAACTAAATCAACTAAGCCAAGAGTACAAGCAGCCAAAAGCCTTGCCTGGTTTATACACACTCACATCTGGCTGTGCACAGACACACACACCCTCACCCATGGGAATTCTTGAACAGTTTGTGTTTCTTCTTCACCAGTTGCACACACACAAACA
Source organism: Trachurus japonicus (assembly GCF_045865225.1). Classification (NCBI taxonomy): domain Eukaryota; kingdom Metazoa; phylum Chordata; class Actinopteri; order Carangiformes; family Carangidae; genus Trachurus; species Trachurus japonicus. The sequence goes on along the minus strand of NC_140929.1, from coordinate 12,486,928 downwards.
CACACAAACACACACACACACCTCTCTGAGTTGCAGCATCTCCTTGTCTTTTCGCTCCAGCAGGCCCTCCAGTTGATGGATGGTCATCTCAGCATCGGCCAGTCGCCTTGTGCGTTCGTGGTCCTCTTCTGTTGCCCGTGACGACAGGCCTTTACTCTGCAACATTTCTAGTAACTTCTTTATTGACTCATCCCTATTAGAAAGGAGTAGTATAGATTTAAAGTCAACATAATGGCAGGCAGCCTAAATCAGTGGCGTCATTCATTTCCCAGTCTGTGGCCTCTACTGTATCTTTACCTGGCAGTCAGTGTGTGTTTCTGTGTGTCTATCCTCAGCTCCATCTCCTCCACGGTCTTCCTCAGGAGGAACAGCTCTTTCATCTGTCGCTCGTACTCGGCATGGAGACGCAGGAAGTTCTCCTCTGTCATTTCCTGAGGGGAGATGCCCTGGCCTCCGAGGTGACCGGACTCCGAGTAATCGGACTGGAAGAGCTGGTTGAGATCTCGTTGGATTCGCAGCTCATCTTGTAAAGCCTGGATGGTGCACTGGAGATGCTGGAGGGAGAGACAGATGTCCAGTTTAAACCAATAAGATAAAAGACAGTGTGTTAATCAACCTTAAGCAGCCCACATGCTGACTTTTTTGCAGGAAATTGGACGTATGAGCAGCTAGGACACTATTTTTGTAGCCATGTCCAGCTCAGATCGCCAAGTTTGACAGATTTCTGGACCAAGACACGAAATATGTCTTGACTGGGCTTCATGCAGAGTGTGAAGCTGACTGAGACAGCAGCGTACAGTATGTTTATGTCACCTTGAGTGAGTGAGAGCGCTGTAAAAGCGTGTTGGCAGGTTAGTATCACCATCGTCATCGTCATGGCTGAGGACAACATGACATGACTGGCCCTGAGTCAGATGAAAAAAAGAGTTTATAATACGTATGCATGTGTGTGTGTGTGTGTGTGTGTGTGTGTGTGTGTGTGTGTGTGTGTGTGTGTGTGTGTGTGTGTGTGTGTGTGTGTGATGTCACTACAATGTCCCAAAGCTTTTTTTAAATGCGTCACGCATAACCTGAGGAACCAGGTCAACTCCACACAACTCATAGGAATATTCCCACAGACTGAAATAGTCATATGGGTAGAGGGAGGTGTGTAAATAAATGCAAAGTAAAAAAGAAAGTAAAGATTAAAATAAAAGGAAGTTAAGAGGTCAGAAAAGGCAGAGATGCTAGTGCTCCAGTGCAGCTATCGTTAATCAACATTGACAAGAGAAAGAATGAGATTAAAGGAGAAAGGAAAGAGAGGAATGAGCTGAGATGCAAAGAAGAACAGTTCTTATATTTTAGGGAAGAGAAAGGAGAGGAGAAAAGGCAGATAGTGATCACAGATAAACTGTGCGCTAGTACAAACAGAAGCACTAAAAGAAAATGGATGAAAGGTAATTGAATAAAATCACAGCAACTGTCTGTAACAATAGCTCTGCTTCGTGTTGTGTGTCTGTGTCCTGCTCTGTTCAATACAGATTGGTGCATTTTCTTTATTTCTATTAAGAGTGTTGCAGTGAATATGTGGTGCAACTCTAAGTTATATATTTAATAATCTTTTGTCCTCGTTGCATCACCAAGTGTCAAACATGTTGACAGGACACAGACATTTCTAGGACTTCTCTTATGACACACAGACAGACACAGTGATAGAGAGCATCCTCTCTTAAATCTTAAATCTGCTGCATCTGTCTGTCTCCATGCCAACGATGACTCCTCCTGCAGACTCGCAGGCTCTGACCCTCCCTTATGAATGATGACAATATGCAAGAATTTGCAAACAACCTCGAAATTTTTCAAGAGAGCTCCAATCTTAAGCGCTTTATCAAAATGAGAGAGATATCTCTAATCCTTTCCTTGCTTTGTTTTTGAACTGTTCACACAAACTAAAACACAAAAGAGTTTGCAAGAGTCAAGGGTCAAGAAGCATCCTTGAGATATTGTAATTTTCTGTTGCTTTCTAATTCTGTTGGTCAACTTTATTTTCTTCTCAGGTTGTTTATCTTTGCTTTTCACCAAAACAATTAATGAACTAATAAGAAAATAGTCAGTACATTCATCAATACTTAAATTACTCACTGGTTGCAACCACAATTACCCAAATAGAGAATGTACAGAGAAGGATGGAGCCGTGTGGTGTGCAGTCAGTGGGAGAAAAACACATGTTCTCATGCTCATTACAGAAATATGTGTAGAATATAACATATATAATATATTTCATGTTCTATTTAGACATTAAAGAAATGTTCATGCATGACTACACACACCATCATGTACTGTTATCAGTCAGGCAAGCACACACAGTCACATCAGGCACAACTATGTCCGAGCTGCAGAAATGAATGCATACACACACACACACGCACACACAAACACACATAGCCTCAATAATCTTGCTCACACAAATGCAAATCAGTGTGTTTTAGTTCAGCAAATAACACACTTAACTTCAAAGGTTACACATAAAGAATTCTGAAACACACACACAAGAAAACTTGTGCCAGTCCCCACACTCCCCACACTCCCCACCTCCCAAACACACACACACACACACACACACACAAAGACACACACAGCTGGAATGTAGAGCTGAGAAATGCCAGACCACAAGAGAGAGAGAGATGAAAAAGAAGGAATGAAATATAAAAGGAAGCAAGCAGAAGGAAAAGGAAAACAGAGGGAGAGATAAGGGGAGCGAAGTCAGACAAGGAGAGAAAACAGTGTTAACCATGTCCGGCAGAAAATAGAAGAAGACAGGATGAAAAAAAAAGAGGCGAGAGGAATGAAGTAGCGCCATAGCGCAAGTTGTGTTTTCCGTCTCAGTTTCTGCTGAGTCGTCTTCGGCCTCTTCACCTTTGATCCCGTCAACGGCTTCCTGATTCCACAGGGGGCCGAGGGGGTCGCTCAACACGCGGGACAGAAGTGTAAACGCCCACAGAGCATCAAGAGACATGGACACATATGTCCACACATATGTGCTGCCTGCAACACTGTGAGTTACAAACACAAACACCATTTAAAGAAGATCAAAAGTTTCCAGGATATGAACGAAGCCAATGCTTATTTTCCAGTCTGATTTTATCTCCACATCTCTCCTCTGTTTACTTGTGAGTACAGATGACAACATAGCACAACGAAAAAAACAAACTAATCTAATCTGTGCATCAATGTGACAAACACTAACAAGGACACGAATCAAGTCGACAAGTCGTTGCCTGAGTTGTCCAAGGGAAGGACAGATAAAATCTTCGTGCTGGTGTTCAGTAAACAAGTGCAAGATGGGAAATGATCTTGATGCCGGAGATGTTCAACAGATCACAACTTGTGAATATGATTGAAAAGTCTTCATGCTCTCGCAGGAGGAGCAAATCGCTACTGACAAGCAAATTTATGAATACGACGGAACGTATTTACAAAAACACACACTGCAGCAAAGCCGGCTGAGGTGAGTGTGAACAGGAAACTGTCGACTAATCTCATGATGACTGTAAATACTATCTGAGATAGCTACGTATCACTAATGTATTTACAGTACATGCACTTCAATAACCAGATGACATGCATTCCTTATTAATCCAATTTCTCCCATATACAACCTCCTTAAAAAGGGAAATGACTGTGCTCACACCTTTTATGTCTATGTGGTCTATAATAAATAAAAAGATGGACTGTGTCTCAGCTCCAGGTAACAATGTTATATGCCGCCATAGTCATGAAATTAATTAAAGCAAACAGAAAAACTACTAAAATGAGCCCTGTATTCTGTTTTTCCACTCTTGAATTTATAACCACAAAATTGGTGGAAGAACCTGAAACTGGATGGAAAAATATTCAGACGAAGAACTCTCAAAATGTCGCACTATCAACCCACAACCACACTGGCCTGCACTCAGCCCATTACACCAGTGTTCCCTAATTATTTTTGCTTGTGACCTATAAATATGAGTTAATATCTCTTTATCTAAGGCTGCATGTCAGCTGTCAGCAGTTTAATCAAAATAAATATATTCTTTTTCAGGTCTGATGGAATAAGAAATGAAAAAACTAAACATAATTTTAAGCATCAGCATTTGTTTTTTGTTGTTGTTCCTAATGTCCTTCCAGGACAGCTCTGCTTTCAGCAAAGTTTCACGACTGAGATGAGATCGCTGCGTTTCATGGAGCTGAAAATCCAAGGTCTCAGCACGACACGAGGATTTTACACCAGGATGAGACTCAAATTCACATCACTGGAGGGATTAAAATGGGCTCCTGACAAAATGTGATGGCTTCAGCAACATAACCGCCGTCTGAAAACACGAGTTCACGCCAAAAAATGATGTTGCGACGAGAAAGGCCGAAGAGACGAGAAGAGACGAGAAGAGAAGAGAAGAGAAGAGAAGAGAAGAGAAGAGAAGAGAAGAGAAGAGAAGAGAAGAGAAGAGAAGAGAAAATCCGTTTGTGAATATGGTGACAATTTTTCCATCCGCTGCCCCCTCCCCTCTCCTGAGGCCACTGCTCATCTGTCGTTCAATATTAACCATCTCTCCGTTATTACTCCTCCGTCTCATCCCTCGCTTATTCTGTGCTCGCCGGGTGAGTCACGCTTCCCCCGTCGCAAACGGACACACACTGTGACAGAAACACATATACACACACACACACACACGGATGGACACACACACAACACGATGATGCCCACACACAGAGTTACAAACACACATATGCAGACAACATAATGTTAGAGGCAGTGGCCGTGCTGTGTGTGTGTGTGTGTGTGTGTGTGTGTGTGTGTGTGTGTGTGTGTGTGTGTGTGTGTAATGACCGTGAGCAGTTTGAAAGCATCGCCCACTCAGGCATCAGACAACATGCAGATTAACACACTCTCTCTGTATTCTCTGAGGATAAAGGTGGAGGATGAAGAACATAACGAAGAGGAGGAAAATAACATTTAGAGGAAAAGCATCATTTCAGAAAAGATGGGGAGCAAGCTCACGGAAGAAAATAGAATCAAATTGGAGGAAAACAAAAGAGGAAGTCAAGAATAAATATGGATGAAAGAGGAAAGAGATTAAAACTGGGAAAGAAGGAATAAAAAAAATAGCCAAGAGGGGGAAGAAAGGGAGGGAGAAAAAGGCAAAAGAGGAGTGTTGACCCTAATCAGTCACTTTGAGATGCAACATCAGGGTCAGTGGTGAGTTTAAAGAGCAAGAAGAGAAGAGGGGAGAAGAGGGAAGGAATTAAATCAGCAAAACAGCCCGTCGTAGCTGTCACGTTTCTTCTGACTGACAGACAAGAGACAGAATGACAGATTTCAGAGGAGTAGAGGGAAAGAGAGAGAAAAAGAAAAGTCTGCAGGAGAAAAGGGGAGTGACCGTACTGTAATTCTCCTCATTCCTCACCAGCTCTTCCCAAACCCACTCCTTATAAGGAAAGACATGGCTACCACAGTACCACAGGCCCATAACACACACACACACACACACATGCACAAAGAGAGTGAGAGAGAAAGTGGAGAAAGTGAGACAGCGAGAGCAAAAACTCACAAAATCACAGCCTCATAGGCGAAGAGGGAGAGCTGACTCCCTCATTTCCTTTCACTTTCAAACCTCTCTCTTCTCCCTACATTTCCCTCCACAGTAAAAAAAGAAACCAACACTGTGCTTTTGTGAAAGAGAAACAGGGGGAAAGAGGGGCTATTTATTTCTCTCTGTGCCATGGAGTTAAAGTTTTATAAGACTCCTGAGCGTGGGAGTCTGCTCTCTCTCTGCTAAATTCTCTCCATGAATCTCCCTCTTGCTCTTTCCTCACTGTTCCCCTTCCTCCTCCTCCTCCTCCTCCTCTTCCTCTGTCCATCTGCCTTTTCTCCCCCCACTATCATTCCCTGTATTTACCTTTTTTCCCTCTTTCTCCCCATCCCTCTCTCTTCCTCCTTCTCACCTATCTCTCCATCCTGACTAAATAAACACACAGGTCTGAGGGCCATCTGTTACTGATGAGCATTCATGTGTGAAATCCAGTGACACACACACACAAATAAGGTCCAACATATAAAGATAAAAACAAATGCAGAGATGTGATAGATAAAGTATTTTTGGAGTTTTTTAATCTTTTAGTTGGAACTTGAAAAAGGTAAAATAAATCATTGTCTCACTCTTGCCACACATAAACCTGGACGTGCACACACATATATGCCAATTCAAGCAAAAAACACCATACACACACACATATACACACACACAAGGGGGAATAATGAGTCATAGGTGGATGGGCTGTGGATGGAAAGAGAAGCAGACTGCAGGCAACAGAAGGAGGAGAGACAAGGTAAGGCAGAGCCAGACAGCGAGATGATTGTCATCACATTTTAAAGCGTGCTGTCTCCTGTATCAAAGAAGACAAAGAAGAAGAGGAAAATAAATAAATGAATACTTTTTTTTCTTTTCTTTTTTTTACTTTGCTGAGCCTGCAGGCTGTCGTTTCCTGGACCGCTCTGCATCACGTTCATACAGTCAAACACATTTCCCACTCAGACCTTCTCAGGCTCAGGCTCCACTGTAGCCGTGCTGCAGAGAACTCACACCGACACACGGAAAGACTATCAGTCAAAGTCAGCGTCCACTCATCGGACATTGGGCTTAAGAAGACCGGGTGACCAGATCAGATGATCAAGACAATCAAAGAACAAAGAAAGAGACAAAAAGTTTGGAGAGTTGTGGATCTGTAGCTGTGAGGAGCGTGACTCCTGAGGAATGCACACAGTGTTTGCAGAATCCTCGACTGTGTGTGTGTGTGTGTGCGCATTCAGCATTTTTTTCCCCTTTATAAATCCGTCCCTTCCTCTGCCTCATCTGTAACTCACATCCAACAGATTAACATGCAAGCTTCACTTTTTTACACATGAAAAACATCCACCACTGGAATTCAATTCTGCACAATTCAGATGAACATGTCTGAGTTTTGTTCTCTGCTTCCTGCTCACCTGCTATAATAAAAAAAACAGGTAAATGGCTTTTTAAATGGGAATATATCACCACCAAATGGCTCCTAATGACAAAACAGTGTGTCATCAGTACAACAATGTAACTATTGTCAGCTCAGCTTGATCTGTCCATCCTTCATCTTTAATCTCCTCTTTCCCCCTTTTCTTTCAGTCAATCTATTAATTCCATCTTTTCATCCACCTTCCTCCTTTTTGCCCATTTCGCTCCTGTCACATCAACATCAATCAGTCTTTCCATTTCTCTACATTTCATCAGTTTTTTTTTTTTTTTTTTACAGCTTCAGCTCAATTCGTCCGCGCCACTCATTCATCTTTCCTCCTTTCCCTCCCTCCTCCCTGCACACCGCCGGCTTTCCAGTTTGATCTATCCTCTGCTGATTTCCTCCTTCCTTCTTCCTCTCTACATTTTACACATCTTTACATCTCAATCCGTCTTCTCCATCCATCCACCCCTCACACACACACACACACACACACACACACACACACTCACTCACTCTCTTTCTCTCAGGGTCTTTGCCGGTTTATAGATTGCCAGGCGAAGCATTTTTAGCGGCCAGCTGGCACAAAAACTCTGGCTGGCAACATTTTTCTCTATACAGTAAATGGAAATCTCACACAGGAAACAATTGGCCCCGTCCGTTTCTATTGAATTCGAACTAATCTGGGTCCTTGAGGACAACTCAACGCCAGCTCGGAGTAATTAAATTAGAAATGCAAGATGCTCAACTTAAATCCAGGTGTAATAACGTTAAGTGCTGAGCAGTGATTATAAGTCCTTCCTCAGTCAGCACAGAAAGCCGCTCCAAAGTGCTTCTTCAGTATATTTACGGTAAAATATCTCTTATGTGCTCTAGTTCCATCTTTTATCTTTAATTGAGAACAGTAGTTAATTCTTTATTTAGTGCACAATAAATGTCCTTGGCTTGTTGCAGATGGTTTAAGCGTTCCAGCTGCAGAGGTGGAACAGATCAGGACTCTGGTAGCACCATCCATTTACACATTAACCTGAAGGCCTGATTTACTGCCATGTTCAAAGAGTGGAAAATACACTCAAGTGCCAGTCTGTGTGACTACCCCCCCATCCTCCCTCCCTCCTCTCTATCTCTCCTTCCCCGTCTCTTCTGCTTCTCTCTCTCCAAGTTTGTCGCTGTGAGCAAAAGAAGGGGAAACATGACAGAAGAAGAAAGGAGGTCTTCTCTTCTCTCTGTCTCATCTCTCTATCTCTCTCATCCCACTCTCCACCTGAAGGCAAAGTGTCACCCAGGTGTAACAGGCACTGTGTTCACCTGCCTGTTAGGATTAACCGCCACACACACAGACACACACACACACACAATGAGAGAAGGAGCTGACAAAGCACCAGACCTTTTGCCCACTGGGTTCAGCAGGTGGTGGGTGGTGTACCATTTTAATACCCCACCAAAAACAAAATGGAACCTGAGGGCTTAAGTTAACACAATAAACATGTGTTGTTTTGACATTTTTTTGAATTTCAATAAATTATTAAAAGAAAGCTCAATGGCTGGCTATGAGTGGGTCACTTGTAGAGTGGCTGGGAGGGAAGATTTATTTAATGAAGTATGGGGCCTGTTCCTACTCAAATGCTGGATATGTGAGGATGTCACCACCTACCTCTTCATATACAGTATATATACACTTTATTAGATTCAGGTACAGGATTTGTATACTATGTAGGCAGAAGAAATTATTTTCGACCCAGAGCAGCTGGGAGACCACAACGCCCAGGTAGACTCATACAAATATTTGGGTATACACATCGACAAAAACTTATGTTGGAATGTTCATGTGAATTCTGTTTGCTCCAGGATACAGCAACGTCGCTACTTTTTGCGACGACTCAGGGTGTTTGGGGTCGAACAGAGGGTACTGATGGTATTCTATCATGCTGTTATTGAGAGCATTTTACGTTATCGAATTTCAGCTTGGTTTGGAAACTTATCAGTAAATTGTATTTGCACTTAATTGTATGCACTGTCTCGTCTGCTCACCTGTGGGTATATGTGTGTGTGTGTGTGTGTGTGTGTGTGTGTGTGTGTGTGTGTGTGTGTGTGTGTGTGTGTGTGTGTGTGCAGCAGCTGCATGTATGTCCAGCACAAATTTCCTGCGGGACCAAATAAATTAACTTAACTTACAGTATGTAGACTGCCTAGGGTGTTTGGTTTTTGTTTTTTGCTTTTTTGTTTTGTTTTGTGGATCTTTGTTTTGTGTAGGTCTGGCTTGATTTGTACGTTGTTGTTGCTGGACTGCAGACTCTTTTTTTATTTATTTACTTTTTGTTGTTGTTGTTGCCTTTTGTAAAGAAAAAGAAAAAAAGACCGGGCCGATACTGAAAAAGGACACAATTTTTGTTTTTCTTATTCATGTAACTGTCATAATGTAACAGTTACTTGTTTGTATTTGTCTGTCCAAAACATCAATAAAAAAATAAATAGTTCTCCACCATGACCATGATATAATTGTGCTGAGCTGGTATCAGTCTGTAAACCCTGCTGACAAACTAACAAACACTCTCACCGAGGTCCATGCATTATCATGGAGGAAAATGACTACTTTAACACACACACACACACAGTCACCTTTATTTGAAACCAGCACCATTACCGCTAAATAATTGAAGAGAATAAAAACAGCGCAGCAGTAAAAGTACAACAGCCATTGGGCTGCTGTACTTTCACTAACACACACACACTCTGCCTTTCGACATTAAACCACTGACAAGTACTTTCCATTTCCATAAAACACACAAATTGTTGCATTCAAACAAAAACACACACATTTGATAAAAACAGAAAGGATGGGCATCATGAACAACAATATGCATGTTCATGTATGTACAGATGAAAATGCAAATGCACAATTATGAACATGCAGGCAACCGTGCAATGTGTGCCTCCACTGACAAACACATACACACACACACACAGACTTGTGTATACAAAAAGCCCAATTGTCCTGACACACACATAAGCCTGCCAACACACACGCAAGGACAAAGATTCCCTCCTGCTTCTCTCTCTCCCTCCTCCCTCCCTTGCTTTTTTCCTCATCAAGCAAACAAACAAACCCATCTGGCAACTACTTCTCCTTAAAAATGCATACATGCAAATCACCACATGCAAACACCCTGCATACATGAACACACACACACACACACACACACACACACACACACACACACACACACACACACACACACACACACACACACACACACACACACACACACACCACACACACACACACACACACACACACACACACACACACACACATGCTGTGACATCACAGGGCTGGCCTGGAGTACAGTAGACAATAGATTGCATCTAGCAGCCCCAGAAACAGACACACACAGCAGTTATTGTTCATCGGTATGATTCATTTCTGGGACAAACCACACAGAACAAGAAGCAGGCACTCACTTCAGAAACATATTATATTATCCCCCAAATCCAGTTAATGAAACTTCATTTTGGTGTGTAGCTCAATATATATTTAATATTGCATCATATTGCTCAGATTTCATACAAAAACAGCATTTGCAGCGTGTTGTTTGCGCATTAAACTCTTAATCGCATGACAGGCTGGAATAGAAACAGTGACGCTGAGCTGAACCCCACAAGTCAAGGTTACAGTCATGAATGCCAACTGTTGATCGTCTGCTTGAGCTTGTTTGTCTATTGAACAGAGAAGTGGGCACAGTTTGGAGCGCAGATGGCAGCAGCCGAGAAAATAAAAGTTCTGTATTTTTTGAGCAAGAAAGAAACTCAATCTGCGATGGAAAGACGCACAGAAGTGAAAGCTTTCCTACAGCATTCCTGACATTCCTTCATCTTCCCTTTTTTTTTCCACTCCTCGCTTTCTTTCTGCGTGAAACACTGTAGTTACCTGCTGTGATCAAACGGGTGGAACAAATTGGGTGAGCATGCTCACACAGACACACACACACACACACACACACACACACAGCCAAAACCAAGAGCAAGGCAGGGCACTAAAAGTGACAAAGGAGGCGCACAACGGTGACCACAGTATTAGGCTGAATAGACCGGCCATGTGTATTCAGATCAATAGATTTGTTGGACCAGGGCGTGTCCCTTCTACTGAATGGTGTTCTGTGGCAAAGCTGCTCCACAGGCCCAGATGGAGAGCGAGGAGACGGAAGAGAGGGAGAGGGGCTGCCGTGAAAGAAAGAGGGGAGCAGGATGGAGATGGAGAGTGTGACGAGTCGACAATGAGTAGAAAGCGAGGTAAGACAAAATGACTGGATGTGGGAGGTGGAACAAGGGAAAGTAACAGACAGAGGGAGACAATAATAATTGAAACCTCAGTGGGGATGTAACAGAAAAGAGTCTGCTAATCTAATCTGACTGGAAACCTGCAGATTTGCTACATTTGTCAAATGAAAACTTATTTTCTCTTGTCTCTCACACTGACAGGTGATCTTTTCCTCTTTTGTATCCGAGGCTAATAAGCATCCCACCTGTCAGCTGCACAGACAGAACGAGCTCCACTGTCATGTAAGAGTTTGTTTCCAGTCCTCTGTTACGGCCCCAGGGGTCTAAGGGAGAGGGGAGTAACATGAATGAATGCAGGAAACATACAGTAGATAGGCCCAATATGTATCTGTTCATTAATCAGTCCAACTCAAACAACCGTGGGGGGAGCTGCCACCTGGAATAATAGAAGAACCAACATACCACTTACGGCCGTAACACCACTCACAAATCTGTAAAAGTCGCCCTGTACTGATCAATATTTGTACGTTGATCATGGATTGAATGACATGTGACACTTCCTACATTTCCCGTCAGCCTCTGTGGAGCCATTTCATGGATTTCAGCTCAGGCAGCATTTTTCAGTGAAACAGCTCTGATAAAAAACAAATAGTAGCCTACATCATGACCTGCCCATCATCGAAACACCAGACTCATCAAGTCAGCGGCCAACAGCGGTGAGCACACAGGAGCAGTTAGCAGCTAAAGAGCAGATACTTCCCTCAGGAGTTGGTGGAGATGAACGTAAAGCAAAAAGATAAGTGATTTTTTGATAAAAAATTCTGTGAGTTGTCCTGAAAAACCACTCCCAACCAAGGCTAAAGTTGTTCTGTGTCGGTTAAAGGATTTTTAGCTTAACTATGCTACATTTTTACCTTAATTAAACAGCTTTGGACTAATTGTGACGGTTTAATAAATGACATGTAACTTGTTACGAGGGAGAATGTTTGCCAACATCCACAGTCTCAAAGTCACATGGCAATAATGCACCAGTTGTGTGTTTACAGCGAATTTCACTGCCCCTGAGAGGAAGGAAGAAAAAAGAAGTAGATGTAATGTTCACTTGCATTATTGACTTATGTCTAGCTTGTTTGTCATAATAAATCTATTAGTTGTTTAATTATTAATTGAAGAAAAGAACAAAAAAAGAAAAGCTGCAGATCTGCAAAGAGGACGTGTTTGGAATTTTTGTTTAATAACTGACTAAAATTAATATTTGATCAGTCGTTTAATCACAAGATTGGCAGGTATGATCATCTAGATAATCGTACCATCATTGAATGGATTTTGTTTTTATAGACCTGAGTCTAACAAGTGCAAACATGAGTTCAGGAGCAACTGTTCCTCTGGTTTTTTAAATTTACAGTGACACATTGTAATGATATGGGAGGAAGAGAGTCATGCACAGGGCGTGCAAACAGAAGGAGAGGAAGAGATAAAAACAGAGGCGGGCGGAAAAGAGGTGAAGATACTGAGCCAAGCATGAAGGAGGAGGTGAGTAAGTGAGGAAGTGTGGAGGAAAGAAGGAGGGAGGAGGAAGGACGGAGGGTGGAGATGAGATGTGCATTCCTCTGCAGGGGCGTGACCGAGCACGTGTGTGTGCATAGCAGTGTGTGTGTGTGTGTGTGTGTGTGTGTGTGTGTGTGTGTGTGTGTGTGTGTGTGTGTGTGTGCAAATATGCCAAAATGACTGTGAGGTAACTTAATTCAATTTCCAAGATGAAGGTAATGGCAAAGATAGAGAGAGAAAGAGGAGGGAAGGTAGGAGGAGGAGGAAGGGACAAGAGAGAAAGCAGGAGCTGACTCACCATGTGATGACAGAAATAGAAGAAGAGAAGCAGAATGAGTAAGAAGAGAGAGAGGGGGAAAAAAGGGAGCGAGGGGACGGAGAAAAGCCAAAGATGAACAGAAAAAGAGAGGGATTGAAGAGAGATAGGGAAGGTGACAGGATAATGGGAGCAGGAAATAAAAAGGACGACGTGGGTTAAAAGGGTGGGATTTGTCTGGAGGAGCGAAAGGGAACGTGAAAGAGATTAAGAGAATACTATAGCACATATTCTCTGACATTAGAGATCAGAAAATATTCTTACATGTCGTAACACGTGTATTCGCTTGCTCCAGCGCACACACATACACACACACACACAGAAGGAGGAGTGTATGCCTAAGTGTGAAGGCACTTGAGGATTTTGCATGGTTGAAGGCCAAACACATGATAGATCGACCACCTCATCATCTGCTCCTTTGTTCTCTCACATGTGCACACACAACACACACACATTTTGAGATTTATGGACACACCCACACACTGCATGCGTCCTCACACACACACACACACACACACACCAAACAGGTTGTAAATTATCTTGAGGAGCAATTTAATATCTGGTGATGTAATTTCACATTCGTCTCATTTTTTTAACATTAAATTGATCTTGGGAGCAACATAAAAGCGTTAAAGGAACACACACACACAAGCAGAGCTAAGAGCAAGCGCTAATGACCAAAACATAAATGCAATTGTTTACTTGAATTAAAAATAAAAGGCTGTGAGTACCGAGCACTTTCTGCACTGGTTTCACGATGACAGCGTGTGAAATGAGACACTGCAAGGCAGCAAGTGACAGCAAGTGTGTGTGTGTGTGTGTGCGTGTGCATCTCTTGCATAATATTCCAGCCTCCTGCCAGATTAGCTGTGTCTCAGTCTCATCCAGATGGCTCCTGAACCAAAAGACAGCTGGGAGTCCCCAACCAGGCAGCCCACTTCATCTGTTTACCCGTCTTCAAGGCCGCCTTGCAGCAGCGAAACAAATCCGACAGAACAGTCCATAAATATCAGGACGTGCCCCCCCCTCCTTTGTGCTGTTCCACAAAAATTCTGCATCAGACGAAACTGAGCAGAACTATGTCACAAGTCAGGAGAAACCTTACCTACAGCTAGGAGTGATTTTTCAATTCTACAATTTACTGCCATGACAAAATTAAACCTAACAGTGAACAGGAGATCACAGCTGACGCACTGCTCCCTCAGCCTTGGTTAATTTTTTACGAGATGCATTCACTGTCCCAGAGAAACACACTCACACACAGTTGCACGCACACAGTCGCCTTTTTCCCTTACCTGTGTTTCCTCTTGTACCACTCGGTATTGTTCCTTCCAGACGGCCATCTTTGTGGCTTCGTCCTTCCTGACCGCTCTCTCTTTCTTCAGCTCTGGACTCCAAAACGTCTTAATGGAGTTCATGGAGGAGCTCAGCTTGGACTCTTTCGCCTCCAGCTACAACAAGTCAGCAGCAAATTTTGTTTTAATATATATTCAGTTACATCCACTGGGATGTTTCCTCTTTCTTGGACAAGTTCACAGACGCACTCATATTATATTACTCTCCATATATCACTGTTCGCTTTTCGTTTTCCTTGTAGCTATTGTCTTAATCTTAAATTCAGGACAGCAGAGGGACTTAAAAGCAAACAAGCAGTGTAATTAAAGCAAAATGCATCATGTTATTTCCTTAGAGAAGTGTGTGTGTATGTGTGTGTGTCCTTACTTCTCTGCGTAGTAGTTCGTTCTCCCTCAGCACTTCTCTCAGCTGTGTCTGCAGGTCTGACATGGCACCTTCTCTCACCTGGTAAAACATACATACAAAGGTCAAATAAGAGACACTGACACTCAAATGCTGTAGTAGTGCACACCTAACATCAGTATGAATGAAAATGGCTCCCCATATAAATGTTTAATTCATCTCAACATCAGAGCAGAAGTGTATCAATGAACTTGAAAATATTTTGAACTAATGTAAGTGCTTACTCTCACAAGGAGAGTAAGCACTTACATTAGGCATCTACAGTCGCTGAGTTTAAATCACCAACATGACACATAAGGGAGTAACAGCCTCATAATAAACATAATGCACTGTGAATAAATGTGTTATATAAGTGAGATAAGCCTGTAAAGGAAATAAGGGTTAAAGAGAGATCAAGAGATGTTTGTTTGAGATATAATTAGAAATAAATGGAAGATGGAGGGATGGAAGAGGGATGAGAGATGAGCTTTCAGGTTATGACTAATGTTGCAGAGAGTGGGAGGGTAGAACTTATCTATTTAAGTGTACTCGATTGTCTTTCTGTATTATTCATGGTAGATCGCTACAGTATGAATACTCATACAGCTCTTAGTTTATTCAGTCGGCTTTAAAAGAAAACATTCACACTTAGATGACTAATCTTCCACCTCCCATCTCTACACAACACAAATAATTCATGTTTATGACAACACTTTTTTTTTCCGCCAAGTGCGACTGGATTCGTGTTCTGTAAAGTTGTTAAGAAAAAGTAGACTCGTCTTTTTTAAGTAGTTTTCATTACAGTTATCACAACATCGGCCTGTGTGGGCTATACAATTAACACATTCTTGGTAACATCTAGGAACCACACTCAGGTGTTCTTGATCTTGTACAAACAAAAGATAGAAAGATGAGGGAGAGGAAAAGAGAAGACCTGGCAGATTAGCATTGATTTTGTATTTTTACTGTAATATTAAGCTGTAGGAGTGCCACCAATCCTTAAATAAGTGTACAGGGGGATTTTCCAAAATGCTGAACTCTGAAATTTTGCTGGACATAAGCGACACTGCAGCGCCTCACCTGTCTCATGGAGTGGGGCACAGTAGCTGCCTGTGGAGGTTGGTTTTGCAGCTCCCCTCCAAATGCTATAGCATCGCTGGGCATGACGGCTCCACCACCAGTGTTTATATTTGGACTGCTTCCCATCATGGCCGCCCTCACCCCGTAGGGGACCCTGGCCCCGGCCCTCCCCAAGGTCATGGTGCTTTTGGGCAGCGAGGGATTCAGCCCGCTGCCCAGGCTCCCGATGCCGACCGGGTCGTCAATTGTGTCGGCGAAGTACATGGGACCACCGGTGGCGTAGGCGGCATTTAGAGACTGGATATTCTCCATGGACAGGGTTTTACCGGAGCCGGTCAGTCCCCCGGTGGAGCTACTGCTGCTGTTTCTCCGGTGTCCGAGGCGTGGGGAGCGAGGGAGGCGCGGGGAGCGACCGGGACTCCCGGACACCGACCCGTTTCCGTTGGATCCGACGACATCCAGCTTCGAGACGGAACGTGAGCTACCGTACATTGTGAGACAATATGTGGTGTGTGCTGGAGAGACAGAATGGGTCAAATTAATAAATCGGGTGAATCGAAACCGCGAGACGACAGTCCAGAAACTCAACTAGTGTTCTGAGGAAAAACTCCTGTCAGTCTTCTACTGCAGAGCTGCTTGACTTGACGTTTCTTGATGCAGTGTTGACATAGCTGTGATCAAGGCCTCTCCAACACCCTCGCTGTAATCCATGGGCTTTGTTAGAAAACAATGGCCAATAGGGCGCTCCTTTAGGTCAACGTGGCCAGCTCATCCACAAGGCCTGCTGTGATGGGATTACCTGGAGAGATAAGGAGAAAGAGACAGAGATTGAGTGATCAGTGGAAAGGAATACACTAAATTTCTAACCAAATTATAACTTTGATTAACCCATTTTTGATTTATATAGACACCATCATTTGTGTGTACAGCTTTTTCCCACTGCTGTTAAGTGCATAGAAAATTGTTTTAAATGATCAATTAAATGAAAAAGTCAACATGATGCAAAATTACACAGTATTTGAAGGCCATGGTTGCCAGCATATCGTACTTCTACTAATACTCATATTGCTTTGGGTGTTTTCACTTTGACAAAACAGAATTTTAAAATGTCTCTTGAGTTTTTGGCAACCAGCAACAAGCACTTGGCATTACGTTTGACATTTCATGGGCTAAAAGATAATTTTAAAAGATAATAATTATTAAAATAATCCGTCACAGTTTTGCACTGCAGCGCCTTCAGACAGCGTACATAGAAAACAAGCTTTAGACGAGCTTCACTAAGCAACCAGAAGTAAAACCACCACAAGTCTCATCACTGCAGCAGGTGGAGGAAACAGCTTACAGGCAAATACAAGTTGAAGGTTCCTGATGCGTGTACTATGGTTTCATTAACATACGCCAGTAAACACAAAAACTCAAAGCTGCTTTTCCTAGTGCCACACTGACCTCTACAAACATACTCATAAAAAGCTTCAACTCTGGTCACAGACTCTGCCACGGGCATAAGCACCATGGTGGCTTCATGTGATCACACTGGCTGCTTTGTCTCTCCTCCACCCGTTACGCCTGCGTCTTCAGATCACACTCTCTCCTGACACCTCTGGCTGCAAAGTGAGAGTCAGTGTCCTGCAGCTGTGATAAGCTGGATACTAGTAGGTAACATTCACTCAGCTGACTTCATACAAGCTGATCATTAGCTTAGATGAATTTTGTGTATTGGAAATAGAGCACTTGTGACTGATGGAGCGATATATTGTAATATCGTTGTGCTTCTCTATGATTGATATTGCATTGCTGTAAATTCCCCTAATGGTATACATATCTGTTTTCTATCTGATTCACTTTTATTGTATTTCATGTACTTGTATTATTTTAATTCATGGGGTCCTATGTTAGTGAATGTTTTGTTTTGTGGAAAAATTAAAAGAACTGAGTAAAAAGGTTTTTTTTTTAAAGAAAAAAAATAGAGCACTCGAATCTTGTTATTGGCCTATTTACACTCTGCGACAACAAAGTCGGAAACATAAAGTAAAAAAAAGATAATAAACAAACGCCCATCTGTTCTGTTCCTGTTAATCATATGAGTCACACTGGATATAGGGATCAGCTGTGCTCGAAGCCAAAAATGTAAACCTCAAATACAACAGAAACATCACGATAATGTTTTTACACATAAATAACCAAAACATTACAACTGGTTAAGTCAATCAGGTCACAGAAAGCATGTAATTAACAGAGCTGGGAAGATAATTAAAAAAAATGTCATTCCTGTCACTCCCTCAGCGTCTTCACTTTAAAGGTGCCATCTGTAACATTTGAGTGCGTTTTTTGCGCATAGTCACATAATTTATGAGCGCTGGTTCGCATGTGTTGCCGTGAAATGCCTCAGAGGCTGCAGAGATTTCATGCTCTCTGTTGCAACGGCTCTCGTCTCCCAGGCCCCCTGAACTACCCACCCTTAGCTTATATTTGATTGCCCAAGCAACAGCGTGGCATCTGAAAGCAGAAGCAGAAGTTAAGTTTCAGACTCTGGCGTATCAGATTAAGGCCGAATATTTAAAATTGATGGCCATCTGTGGACACATGACACTGGCCATCAGATCTACTTTCTCTTCTTAGTAGAATAAATTAAAAGTGAACTAAACCACCTCAAAAGTAGTGAAATGAAGAATGAAATGAAAACTTGGATTATTTTTTATCGGGCTTGTTTCTTCTTCCAAACATCAATTCTTAGAGTGCAGACATATTTACGATTTAGTACATATTGTACATACCGTGGAAAACGTCTTAATACTTTGAGTTGTGGAGTTGAAATGCTCAGTTTAAGACTTATTAACTGTGCAGCCATTCAGTTCACTCATTTTAATCCACCTGCACTCCGACTCCGAGTCCCTACCCAGACCTTTAACAGCCCCACGGTTGTGTATCTTTCCAACTGATGTTTTGCTGGGCACAGATCTTTGGCCGGGGAGATCTTACTGACAGCCAGTCAGTTACAGCTACACACACGCATACACACTCTCAAATACAAACAGGGACCATCTGCTCTGTCTCCCCTTAGGCCAAAAACACACACCTGGACAGAAACAGGCCAGAACCTTGCCTCCAGCACACAGCTACACACACACACATCCTCGTAATGCTATCTTTGTGAGGACACTCATTGACATAATGTATTCCCTAGCCCCTTACCCTAACCTTAACCATCCAAAACAAATGCCTAACCTTAACCATTACTCTTAACCTAATTTAAACCTTAACCCAAGTCTTAACCCTCAAACATCCCTTGGAAAAAGTGAGGACCGGCTAAAATGTCCTCACTTCCCATAAAGGTCCTCACTCTGTTGGTTAAAAACTCTTTCCGGTCCTCACAACGTAGTAAGTACAAGAACACTAATAGATGCACTTACACACACATGCACAATGGGCAAAGACTGTGCAGGTCTACACAGTCAGCCAAACAAGAGACACATAGACACACACACATACACACACAGATGTATCAAGCCACATACAAGTAAACATGGAAACAGTCAACACATCTGCAGATGCACGCAAATCAACACACATGCCCATGTCAGGGACAACATGTACACATCTAATGCTTCATTTGAGGTCAATATGAGACTGCAGAGATGGGGGAGAGTGTGTGTGCTGCTGGGGGGGTTTTCCTCCTCCTCCCCTCTGGACTTGCTGACCTGTAGATAATGTATATGTTCGTGTCCCCGTTCTCACTATAAAGCAATACAATTACAGTATGTCTGGCTTCTTCTTTTTTTTGTAGCCTTTATCGCAGCATTTATCAAACACAACACGTTTGGAGCTGTTTTATGGTCATGACCTGCCTCTGTTCACATATGTTGGCCCCTGCGCGGCTGCAAGATTACCAGCCCTGCTCAAAGGCATCTCTTACAGGCTGTAGAAAAGAACATTCACTTCCCTCCACTTACATTTTCCCAGTAGATCCCACAGGCTCGGCCCTGTGACCAGAAGCCTTCCACTGCAACGATGAAAATACTACAATACTGTGTTAACTCTGTTTTTCCTGGATCATTGCCTCAGACTCAAACACTATGCAAACGTTTCATTGCGGGTTTGGTAACACACAAACTGCATATTTACTGTATCCACTGTAATGCAAGTGTTTTTTGATGGCTGGGGGCTATCCCAGCATGCATCAGATCTAAGGTACCTGCATCTCATCACATGGCTACACAGACTTCCTTTTTATTTTTACTGGCTTGAGAACTTCATGGAAACCACAACAGACACCATGTTGTGTTTTCTACAGTTCAAGTCTAACGGTCACGACAATAAACAACCACAAGTTCAGAATGTATTTGTGGTGAGAGAGGACCCGTGGTGAGTCAGATGCAAAAAACAATAACTCCAAGTTTATAATTTCACATGAACCAACCACAATCTTTGTAATAAATCTGCACTTTCAGCTTACCTTCCAGGAAGTGTTTTGAAAGGATGAAAGATTAAATACAAAAATACAGAACTGAAAAAAAAACTGATAAAAGAAAACACACCTATGACGCAGCTGGCATCATGAGATCCAGCACACACTAGCGTATGACTGTCCAAGACCCATTTATTAACTGGCTTACTATCTCCATTGCCCTCTCAGACAGCTGTGAAGAAAAACATTGTGGTGCTGCTGTAAAAAAAAAAACAGCTGTTAGACAGTCCTCCACCGAGAGTTCATGAAAGTTGAGAAAAGCTGTTCTCATTTACATGCGTTTCTGTTTCTGTTGTCAGACAACGGAACATGTACGAAAGTCAATGAAATTAGAGAGCACATGTTAATGAGCAGTCGCTTCCAAGCTGCTGATATCTTCATTTTATCCCGACAAAAATCCCCATACAGCTAAATTTAAAACTGTGATCTATGTGTTACTTAAATATAAGTCTTTTTTGCAGTCTTTGTCATATAAAATACAACAAAGACTGCAAAAGCCACGTAGTATCTTCCTTATTTTGTATACAGTGCACAACCTCCATCTGACTGCTGCTCGGCCTCTCTGCCACTCACTATATGGAGTTGATGAGTTGATCCAGAGATACAGTAGATGTGCCGCTCATTCGGGGCAGTACTGGCGGCTCTCTTCTATGGAAGGCGTCCAAAGAGTCGTTCAATTTAACACAAGATGCTTTTTTTTTATTTTATTAAAAAAATAAAGCTAAAGCAGTCTGAGAGTGGGTCCACTGTAAACCAGCTCATTTTCAAAGAGCAACAGCGAGTGGGTTAATTAAACTTCATCATAAAATCAACTCTATCACTCAGTCATTCACTCACTCATTCTGGTACATGTGGGGGTGTAGCACTGGCCAAGTGGTAGGTGCATCCAAAAACTAGCAAGTAGGCCTTAAGTTGCCCAAATTCCAGTTCATCCCTCTGCAATACTATTTGATATGTTACTTATGTTGCATACACGATTCTGTCTGAAGAAACAGTCCAGGAAAAATATATTAACTCAATGTGAATTATGGCAATTGCTTTTCATGGCTGTAACTAATTCTTATCTTCATGACATTACTTTGTCAGTTTATTAGTTAATCATTTGAGCAATAAAATATCAAGTCGTAAAATGCTCCCACAGCCCTAGGAGACATGTGTGTAAATGTCTTGTTTTGTCCATCAAAGAGTCAAAAACAGTTTCCGATCATAGATAACTATCAAAAACAGATCAATTTCACCAAGGCCAGTGAGAAGTGTGCTTAAAAACATTGCTTCAATGATTAATCAGTGATCAAAATTGTTGCAGATACATTTTCTACATCAGCTAATCAATGAATTGTTCAAGCTTTAGTCAGATCGCCAACAGACAACTCTGCTGTTGAAAAATCTAAATTATCATCCAAAGTCTGACTGGGGCATCTATAATTGGAATTAAAGATTATCTGCCTTTTCATTATAGCCTGTCCTGTAAATATCCAACCACAATCCGCCCCATTAAAAGCCACAACACCTACTGGAACTGGTCCTGAAACAGCCCAGGAGTGAACTTGGGAACCAAAATAACCTCATCGCCTTCATGTCTACAAAACACTCCACAGGAAACACCAGCGCACACAACGCCCTGTGTTTCATCCTCTGCCTCCCTGTAGCCTACTGTTCCTAACAGCCATGCTGCATGTCTCATCTTTCTTCCACACACTCCCTCCTAACACACACAGACACACACATACAATGCTGTCTTAGGCCTCAAAATCCTAGAATATCACACTCGGCTACCAAGAAAGTCTCCACAGTTGAATGCCAAGTACTTGTACTTGTGTAGATATCCAGTAAGTGTTGGCACAGCAGAGGACAGGCTTCAAATTCTGTCATTTGGGCAACATGGCTCCAGATAAAAACTTTAATTTTAAAACTTACGTAGCAGCAGACAGACAACACTGCCACATCACCACCTTTAAAGTTACTATTGAAAACCCCTTAGCAATACACGTACATAGGCCTATATATGATGTGCTATATATACATCCTCATAATTCAGAGACATGTTTCTATCCACCTGATGAATCTAAATCCAATATTCAATCCCCTTTCAGCTCTGTTTTTGGTCTCTGGTGACTCCTGAGGGAAATATCTGGCTCTTTAGCTGCTAATGCTCCATTTTGTTCTCCAGCTAGTCGCCAACTTTGTCTGTCTGTTGCTTGGTGCCGGCCGGGCATGTAGCCTACACTGGGTTGTTTTTTTTGTTTGTTTGCTGAAAACAGCTGCCTGCTGCAGCCAAAAAAACGACACCCCGAATGACCCAAAATGGTAAAGCTGCTGCCCAGAAAACCAGAGGAGCTGAAAGACGTTCTAAAGCGTGGTAGAGCTAAGACGTACCAAAGAGATGGCCGACAATTATCTGTGTATAAAACTTGGATAATGATACAATTGTTGCTGGAATGCGTATGATGGAGCCGAGCAGACATGTTTGGGGAGATTATGACTATTAAACACAAGGTACTGGTATGGAAGAAAGACAGGTTGTTAGTTACCTAATAAGAGACACAGCTGTTTCATCTTTTCTTTCCACCATCGCTCTTTCTCTCTCTGTCCTGCTTCTAATCCATCCTTTCCCTCTCTGACTCTCACTTGTCTCCCTGATGCTTTCACTTCCTCTCGCAGCGTCTCTCTCTCTTCCTCTCTCTCTCCATCAGCATTCCTGAAGGTGTTCAGCATGTTCTATTTATGTGACAACCACGCATCCGTCTATCACACTGCACAAAGCAACACACCACTCAACCTATACTTATCCGGCTGGCGTTTCAGCGTGGGAGCCGATTTTGACAAAGTTTGTCTCTCGCCGGAGGATCGAGCCGCATAAAAACACACTGCGCTCATCTTGAATATTATTATTCTCCATTACTTTCTGTTCCTGTCAGGCTCGTGGTGATATGATGGGGCTGGAAAGGACTCGCTGGTGCTGTGTGGTGTTACACATCTCAATGAAAGCCAACTTGACAGCTCCACTGAAGGGGAGCGCCCAAGTTGTTCTGCACCGAATCTGTCTGGAGATAGTAATGGTCCACCAGAGTCAACATTTTTTAGCTGTTTTATCAGGGCAGTGAAAACATTACCACTGTAAAATCAGATTGCTACTCATCTAAAGGTTGCAAGGGTGAGGTGAACTATCTCAACTCCCAATAATGTTACTGTTTCATCATGGTAAGGACAAGATAAACACAAGACAATGTGACGACTCATGTGTCATCCAGGGTCCAGACACTTAGAGTTCTCTAAGAACTTGCAACTTTTTCTCTATGTTTTTCTGAAACCTCATGTTAATGTTAAAGTCCATTTTAAATGCGAAATAATGAACACGTCTACACCAAAGTTAATGGTGGTCTAATATACAGTATTTACAATATAAATTCAGCTAGTATAAAAGGGTACTTTAGAGGAATCATAAGACCACAATAACATGCAGATGCAAGGAAAGATGCTTCAGTTGTCACCTGATTTAGTTGTGTTGTTTGCTAAATCATAAAAAAGTTGTATCATGTATGTATCATATATTATTTTCAAATCATGTATAAATAGTAGGCTATGCTTACTTGGGTTAACATTCATTTTGTACACAGAGTATGTGTATTTCTCTGCTTCAAGACCTACTTCTTCATTTAAGAGTAATTCCAACCTCCAAGACATGATAGCCTTTATACTTAAGTTGGCAAGCATGAATAAAAGTTAATTATTTTTACTTTCACAAGCCACTTGAGTCCACTTTTAGCAGTACGACAAATACAGGTCACCGAGGCCACTCGCGTTGCTGCTTCTTCTCACTAGTGATGAGTTTGGGATGACCCCAATTCACCACTGCACAATGCATAACTCAGACATCGCTGCTGTTATGGTTTCAAGTACTGTATTATTAGTGGTTTGGCTTGGTTCCACATGCAGACACAAGATAATGTCTCTATGTCTGGGCTTGATATCGATGACAAATCATGCATCATCTACACTTTTGTGCTGATTTATGCATTTTCACCTGGATTCACTGTATCACATGTAAAACAACTTCTGCAGGAATCTATAGCAGAAATGGAAAAACTTAAATTTTATAATTAAAAAGTTTTTGTTACTTGCACCATGAATATAAAAACAAGTAACCTTGCACACAGTGTACCAGAATAGGCAACTGGAGTTTTTTCAATTAACTCGACAGCCCAATTACAACCGGGAGAAAATATTAGCAGCCTGTGACAGTGAATAATGTGTTAGGCAGAAGATGTCTAGGTAAGATACAGACTTTGGCTCACCAGAGTGACAGTGCCACGGGTCCTATCTGCAATAATATATATAATATGGTTCAGACACTGGAGAGCACAGCACTGATAAGAGACAGATAGCATCAGCTCCAGTCTATTGTGTACCACAGGAAATTAATCCGAGATGCAGGCTGGGCAAACAAAACCTGCATGCATATCAGCCGTTCACACACACACACACACAGTATATGACTCACACACCGCCCATACACCCAAAAAGAAAAAAAAAAACACACCGATGCCATGGACATGCAATTACACACCGTACCCTTATCTAATCTTGGGTGTAGCTGTATACATAACAAACATGGAAAATGTACCGTTGAAGGTTGCGACAATTAACAAAGAAGCACAGAGACGCACAAAAACCAATTCAGGACTGTGTCCAAGTTAATGGAAGAGAAAGTGAGAGTGTAACTCCCCTAGGCTCATCCTGTGCAGAGGAATGTGCTCACACTGTCAACTTGCAGTGGTTTTACAAAGGAGAAGGTGACCCATACATCCCCTGAATCTATCTATCTATCTATCTATCTATCTATCTATCTATCTATCTATCTATCTATCTATCTATCTATCTATCTATCTATCTATCTATCTATCTATCTATCTATCTATCTGATGTGATGTGATATGATATGATAGATACCCACAAGCAAAGAGATACAACAACTTGAATTAAATAAATAAATAACAGACAGGGCATCAGAGATTAGAGAGAAGTGAAATGGAAAGTAATTTCAAGGAGCTATTATCAAGATTGGGTTAAATTCCTCATGTTGTTTCAGAGTCTTAAGACAAAAGTTTTTTACCTTTGATGTTGAACCTGGAGGCAGAAGACTCAGACTGGCTCCAGAAAGATTCATTAGGGCTCAAAAGTTCAGGTCATGTTAAGGTCTCTAGAGAATATTATTACCTGGTTGTTAAAGATACTGTAGCCTATAGTATTAGAATAAAGTCTGGCCGAAGGCAGACTGAGGTGCGCAGGGCTGGGACATTTAAAAATGCCCAGTGTTTACAACAATCTCGGTGGAAGGAAGCAGCTCAGTTCCCTGACTCGGTGTTCCCGGAGGAGGGGCGGTGCAAAGAAATGGAGCTGTGGGCGGAACCGGGAGGAAATCACAGCGTGCCCCCCTTCTCCTCCTCACCCTTCCCTTCACTTCAAACCCACCACCACCACCACCAACCCCTCTTGTGAGTTGCAAAACACACGCAGCAGATTTCATCAACATGATCACAACGCGGATCCATGGATCGATTTGGCTTTGCAGGGGCACTTTTTTTTTGTTTATCAGCCTTTTCCTGTGTTGCCCTGTGCATGATCCATCCGTGTCTCGTCGCCTGCGTGGCTCTGCGTGCGATCTGTCAGCTGGCAAGACGTGGCCGCTGACAGCCCTTTAGTGGGAGGAGGAGGACATGGTAGAAAGAGACGTGCACAGATTTTGCCTTGAGAGAAAAAGTTCAGCAGACAAACAAGCAGTCTGAAGAAGTTAGAAAAATATCACATCACAACTAGCCTACGAGTCCCAGAAGGAATGGAGATGAAAATAGGCTATGAACTTGTGTAGCCATACTGACTATCGCAAGTCTAAGGGAATATAAGCGATACCACAGGGGGATATAAAGTGCAATAAGGTCACTTAAGTGCTGCTGTAAGTGAATATTTTATTGTATTAAGACTATGTGTGGCTTTGGGGAGCTAAGGTTGTTGTCAGCAGCACTTCATCTGCTGCCTGCAACATAGTGAACAGATTGATAATCGCATTTGGAGGTGCACAGACAATACTGTTATTAGCCCGTTATTCCCGGGGAAGCCTCCGGCCGCTACAGCTACAATTGGTTTTAACGAACAAAGCGCGAGGACGCCTTGTTGAATGGGCTCGCGCTGTCTGTCGTTTGTTTTGCCCGCAAAAATACAAAATGTAACGGAAATGACAGTCCGGCCAAAACACGTAGACGGTATAACTAAGCCTGGATATTTATGACAGAGCCGCTGCACAGTGTAGTAGAGCTGACCTGAAACTGCTGCACCTCAAAGCGGCCATCAAATTTTAATTGTGTTATTGCTCATGTTCCTGTTTAGTCCTCAGATAGGGCTGCTACGGTACACGCAGCGACTCACACAAACACACACACAACCAGCTGCACACATGCTGACCGAGAAGTGGCCAACATGACAATAACATATCTACCTACATAGAGACAGACACACACATACACGTAGGCCCCATGTAATAAATCATGCATGTGTATACGCACACACACTCAGACTGACTGCCGGCTAAGTTCCAATACTCACTGCGGCTGTGTTAACGTTGCTGCCCTCGGTTGTGAAACAAGCTCTGGGTTTCCATTAAAAAAAAGGAAAAGCCAAAAAAAAAGGGGGGAGGAGGGGCAGTCTTATATATCCTCTTCAGTTATTCTGCTGCTGCCAAAGCTCAGAGTGACGCTCGGTAACGTAGCAGACGTCCAGCCGCGGGGGAATGCTCTCCTTCGGGTTGTCTCCCCCTCTGTCTCCCGTCTATCTCCTCTGTCTATCTTTCCCTCTTTTCCGTCTTTGCCAGCTCCACCACTGGTGGCTTCCCCACTGCCCGGGCGCTCCCGTGACGTCACGACGGTGGAGAGCGCGCCCCCGAGACGTACGCGCCCCTCCCCCTCCCCACCTACTCCTCTCTTCCATTATTAATACAGACAAACACTTTTCTTTTGTGTACAGTGCATCTATCTATCTATCTATCTATCTATCTATCTATCTATCTATCTATCTATCTATCTATCTATCTATCTATCTATCTATCTATCAGTTTTGAGGAAATTACATCAATGGACATCACTGCACCTGTGATATTAAATTTTTTCAGTCCATCCATACTTATATTAAATTTGTTAGTCACCTTACATTTGCAGTCTGTATACATGTCATTCATACAGATACGATTTAACAGGTTATCAAATAGCACCACTACAATAAGGAAATACGGGGGTTTCTAATAACCTTTTTCATAGCAGACTTGTCAAACTCTGGTGAACTAATAGCATCATTAACAGCTTCATTGCATTGCAGTAGAACTAACTGATACAATTAGTTCCACCTGTGTTGTTCCTCCAAGAAGACAAAATGTACATTTCTATTACATGTCAATGTTCATTTGTCGAATATTCCTTAATCTACAGACTGTGTGTTATTTCAGCTCAGAGATGGCCACTAGGAGGAGTTCATTTCACACATTTTGATTATTAGTAATGTCAGACTTGGATTGATGTAGACATAGATGACTTCTACTCATTCGTTCAATTTTAATTAAAGAAGCATCTCATCTTAATTATGTTAATGTGCTCTTTCTGCAACCATGCTTTTTCAAATGACAGCAAGATCTATGGCACGTTCGCACAAACACAGTCAGTCAGTTTGTGTTTGATGAGTGAATGACCTACATACAGTATTGGGTAAGAGTAAAGAGAATGTGGCATATTCCATATAACTGGTCACTCTGATCCCGCATGTCTCCTTTTTTTTTCTAAATCTCTCACATACAATAATACATCATCCTAAAGACATCTGTCCAACTAGACACTGAGCAAAGACAAAGACATGCACACACACATACACACACACACAGTGGCCCAGTTCCCTGGGCGCCAGTCAGTCAGACAGCTGAGGTATAAATAGTTTGCTGGCTAAAGTTCCCCTTGAGAGAAACACATCAGGAGTGGTGGACCAGCGCTCTCTTCTGAAATGTCTCCTCCACCAGCTCCATCAGTATGAACCCTAACTACTTATTTTAGTTGCCAGTATGTTTTCCTATAGTGATAGTGAGGGCTATCATAATTAGTTCATAATTCTATCCACCATATTGATAAAGGTATAGATCATTAACTCTTATCAGACATGAGACACTGACACACACACTGGACCTGGGGTGTCACGTTTCTTTTTCAGGGAAGACACCAAAAAAAATGCAAATTCTTTTACAGTTTTATTAAGCAAAATGTTACATGTCACTTGCAAAATATGTTACAAATATGTTGAAGCTCCTTTCTCAGATATGTTTTGGTAATGTATACCATTTGCATGATTTGATATAAAAAAACATTACATGACATTAAATTGTGACATTAAAAGATGAATGAATAATGAACTCCAAAGTTGAAGGTTTTCTTGTGAAGTGATCTAAACATAAAATAATATCAATGTAATACACCGTTCTAATTAACACTTATCCTTTATTATGGCATATTATGAGGAAAAAAAGTGTACATGCAATGAACTGCATCTCCACAGACAATGTAAGTCAGAAAACAACAGCCTGGAATGATGGTTACACAATGGTGCCACTCTGTGGTCATATACAGGTATTACAATATGCATGACTTGCGCTTCCCTTGAACAACTAGAAGTGAACCATATCACCAACTGTCAGTTTGCAGATATGCATTTGCACATTTTATTTTGTGTGTGTTTGTGTGTGATGTGACACCTTAAGTTGCATGACCTACAGGAGTGATTACAAGTACATTGCTGTCATCTCCATAAATACCAAAAACAGGGTACAGCTTTTGCCTGCCACTGAAGGGATAGCCAATAGGATATAGTAAAAATGATTTTGCTGTGGGTATTTTCTCAGTGAAGTCACATCCTGTGTATGAGTAGATCAGAGTCCTGGCACCAACGTCATAGAAGGACACCTCTCCCTTCTCATAATCAACAAACACACCAACTGTCTGTGGCATTTGCTGCTGCACGGGTCCAGTCTTAACACTGACAAAAGAAGAGCCATCTGGGCAACGGGTTCCAAAAAGTGGCCAGCCCCACTTTTCAACTTCGGTGCTGTTTTCATATTTAAAGGGTTCTTTGACCACTCCTAACACCCAACCGTTGCTCCCGCTGACTCGAACCTCATAGTAGAACCTTCCAGAGGAGTAGCCATCTTTCCCTAAGACTTGAGGAGGACATCCTTCCACAGATATAGCTTTAAAAAACACTTGCAGTCGGCTTTGACTAAATCTGAGTTCCTTCCCATCTTCAGTCATCACAAGTGAGGGATGAACTGTCCTGGCATCCAGAGTCACATCCACTGCATTACACTGCTGGATCATCATCAGCTTGTCCTGAGGTGGATCCCACACTTCATTAATGAACTCACCTGAGCTCGGTGATACCGCTGCATCAGGTTGTTCAACATTCTCACATCCATCAGGCAACTGAACCTCGTGAATAAGCATCTCCATCTCATTACTGAGTGTGTTTTCCATCTGAGCCACTGCTTTTTTAACCACTTCCAAGTAAGTCTGTTGACCGCTGTCAGAGAGATCATGTGTAGGTGTAGGTATAAAGCTTGAATGTGTGTGAAACAGTTCTTGGTTAAGTGCAAGGGCATCTAAAGATGGCCAGCTCAACAGGAAGTTAATTTCATCCTCTGTTTGTAAGAGATGCTCTATTTTTGATCTTTTCCTTCTCAGCTCATTGACTTGTTGCTCCAGTTGTGTCACGTGGTCTTCAACCTGCTTCTCTGCTGCTTTCTCTGTCTCTTGGATCGACTCAGTCAGCTTGGCTTTGCTTCTTTGGAGAGAGGCAGCCAGAGCAGCGAAAACCTCATCAATATCTGCCATCTCCTTATCCAACTTTTTCTTCCTCTGTTCAATTGAATATTTCATTTCCCCAATGCTCCTGGTCTTTGTGTCTTCCATCATTTTCATTTCGGACATCACGTTCACCAGCTGGGCTTTCCTCTCCCAGAACACATGCTCTAACGGGACAGCTTCATGCATCACATGGCTGTCTTTCAAACACATGAAACAAATACACATCTCGTCTTTGCGACAGAAGAGTTCGAACATCTTGCCGTGCCTCTTACAGATCCTTTCTTCGAGGTTTGACACAGGGTCAATCAGCTTGTGCTTCTTCAAAGCCGTGACTCTCTGATGAGGCTCCAGGTGAGACTGGCAGAAGGAGACCAAACACTCCATGCATGTCTTCTGGGCTTTGAGCTTCAGCTCCGGGCAGATGTCACACAGCACCTCCCCTGGTTTTGCAAGTATTTGATCTTCTCCCCTCACTCTCATGTTGTTCAAACGCTCCACCATATACCTGAACTCTGTGTTGACCTGAAGCTCTGGTTTACTGTGGAACGTCTTTTTACAAAGGGGACACTGTATCAGGTCACTGCTAGACCAGTACTCCGTGATACAATTTCGACAATAGTTGTGTCCACATGGAGTAGTGACAGGCTGAACGAACTCATCCAGACAGATCGAACACTGGTGCTTTTCTTCACATGGATGGCTGCTGGCCATGTCTAGATATAAGGAGATGATTTGATTATTATGAGTTTTTAAGAGTCGGGATATGAAGGATACATGTAATATGCAAATGTATGAAAATATTGGTTTCTATTAAATGCAGCTGTCGGTTAGATTCAATATGCCAACACTTTATGCTAGATGACCTTTACAATGTTCTGAGTGAGTGCCACCAAGTGCCACCTTAACCCACCAGAGTGTCCATCTTAAGCAATGAGTTACATATCATCTCCTGTGTAGTCTCCATCTTCAAAATATGTTCAATCACAGTAAAAAGTCATTCTTGTATCCACCCATGAACATCTGCAGTATCATTATCTACAGTAAGTGTGCTCAAATGGCATTTTGACCCGCATTAACGTCATGGTGTAAGAGTTTATCTTCCTAGGCTGACCAGTCACCAGTGGAAATAGTGATACACAGAATTTCCTGTGGAAAATTACCAGCGGAAACGGCTGGAGTCAATTAGACTTTGTCAGCAGTTCATGACGATGCAGAATGTCAATGTTATGATCTATGCCAGTATCTGAGGACCTCATGTTCTTCTCATGATTAGAGACAAAAAGAAGTTCAAAGTAGGGTTAAAAAGGCACACAAGAGCACTTTAGTAACGTAAGCTGGAAATGTGCCACTATTTATTTCACCTGGAAAATTTGAAGAAAACAACATGCTTGGTCCATTTTGAATCTGTGATTGAATATGGACCTCCATTGTCAGTATGCTTACCGTACCGTACCCCCAACACATCCTAAATCTAGTTCAACACTGAGTCCGTCAGAGTGAAATATGATGACCTAATTAATAACATATTTATCATGGATATAAGTACTAACTATACCCAACAATGGAATAAGAAATAGGCAATAATTTGTTAAACTTTACCTGCAGTGAAGTCTGTGTTGTCTGTGAAAAGTTAGTAGTTTCGTTTCTTCAGAAAGACACATGATCCCTCCCTTCTCCCACCCCTCCTCTTCTTGGAAAAATTTGGTAACTGACTTCAGCAGCCTTGTCCCGTCCCCTCAAACAGTAACAGTTTATTATTCATTTTTTTCAACAAAAGTAAAGATTATCTTGACAACATGTGGTTACTTTACCGTTTCTATTTTATTAAATTAGTTTGTCTGTTGTTTGTGACAAAAATTCAGTTTTGCCAAAAAAAAAAAAAAACACATTTGACCAGCCCTCTGGCATAACACCCAGTTTCATTTCTAGATGAAGTGTTGCAAATGAAAAAGACGCCTTAAAAACACATTTCTGAAAAATAAAACAAAGTTAAATGTCAGCCATTTTAAAATTCTTCAAGCTACAAGCTATTTGTAAGTTTGCTATTGCTACATACTGTAGCCGAAGATAGTTTGATAGCTATTTACATACAGTACCAGTAAAACAAACATATTGCCAGTTCAGTATCAAACTTGATTCTTTTACTCACCAAGAGCTGTCTCCAGAGGTGGAGGGCAACTCTTTTATTTTAATTCTGTTTTTTAATTTTATTTATTTGTTCTATTTTTTTCTTTTTCTTTTCTCAGATAGCCCTAACCATCACTTTTTGATACCACGTCACTGGGGTGTTCAGTCTGCCTTGAAGACAAATCATTGTTCAGAGGGAGTATTAAAAACATTTATCAAATAAAATAAATTAAAATACTGAAAACACGTCAGTCAAGATAGTACGGCTATAAATGCTAACATTGGCTATGTAGCAATAGTTTCTCTCTTCACTTTTGTCATAAAGTTTGTTCTTAAATGAACTGAGAGCTGAATCTTGGTCAAAATGACTGATCAAAATGTTGTAGAAATAGTTTGCCTGATAAATACATCCCTGTACTTGGTCTATTTTCTGTCACATAAACCCACACAGAGCCATTAGAGCTGCATTAAAACTAATCTAGAGTAATAAATGTGCAGGTTGCATTTGACCTCTGACCCTGTGATTGTGGTGGTATAAGCAAAAAAACAAAATGTTCAGAATTATAACAATGATTCATGCTTTTGAGTGCCCCCTCTCCCTCAAATTTCATTGATCTTGTTAAGGTGTGTTATTCTGACATCCTACACTAGATGGCCCTATTAGCTAAGAAAAATGAAATCACAGCATAGCCAAAGTGCTGTCCCAGTTACATTACAGTAAAATAATCCATAAAGTTTACATGGTTTATTTAAAACACTCAGAAAAAACATTTTGACACATTTTTATTTATGTTCTTCGACAAATGTTTAGGGGGGAAATTAGGCTTGTGTCCATCATAGTAGAGAAAAACATTTGTTGAGGAGGTACAGTAGTTACAAACTATATTTTAATTTAATTAACCTATAATTTAAACATGTTAAACATCTACAACAACTCTGCTGAAGCTGATGTGAGTATTGAAGTTACACATCAAGCCAAAAAACATCTTGTTATGAGCTATTGTGTGTGTGGTAATTTAGTTTACTGTAAAACATAATATTCAACAGTGTGTGTGTCTCAATGAATGCGCATCATAAGCCACGGGAAGTATCCAGAGCTCTTCATGCCGAAGGTGCTGATGAACAAGTTGAGGACTGTGGTGATGAAGACTATGATGGTCGTTACATTGTTCAGGTAGTCCAGTCGCTTCTGGAGAGCAGAATTATTCAGGTCCCGGCGTCCTGTGACACACGCACACACACACACACACACGCATACACACACATACAAATACATAGTAGAGAAAGAAAGGTTTCAAACTATACTTGGTGCTGACACACTGAGAGGATGCACCATGTTTTGATTCCCCTAAGAAAAATTTCACCTTGTCCTTGTACTTTTATCAATGGAGTACACACACATACACTACATACACTTCTCATACTAATGTTACTTTGCATAATTTTCACCCCAGTTGATCCGTCACAGCGACAAATCCACCAATACTCAGCAAAAACCACAATAAGCAAAACAGAGGTTTCAGTTAAATCACTACATTTATTCAGCTTTCTGGAGAATAATGTGTATATGTCTCTTATTATACCCTGGTTTTTGACCATTTTTGAGATTGAATCTTAAAAAACATTTTCCTGAAACAAGTTTTGAGAATAAATAATACAGGCATTAATGTTAACATCAAGTTTTCTAGATTTTTTCCATTACTGCCCACCACACAAGGTAGAAAATTTCAAGTTTGAAACATACACAATGAAGTGGAGCGCATGCACACTATTTCAGAAATAAAAATTCAAGCAGATTATTGTGGCAAAAGAAGATAATACTGTAGATATATAGCTGGATGTTCAGTTGGTTAAAGTGAAGATATTTTAGTTGGATTATAGCCTGAAATCAGCATTTAAACAACATTGTATAATAAATAAAAAATGTGGTGTTTGAACATATGTGACTTGTGTCTCAGCTTTAAAAGTGCACAAATATTTTCAAATGAATTTTAACATTGAATCAAGTGTTGTGCTTGTGCGAAGAGTGTGTGGGTGTGTGAATGCATGTGTGTAAATGTGTTTGATATGAGGGTACATTATGGAGTTTGTGCAAAGTGTGTGTCAGAAGTGGAGTCGAGCCAGCAGCCAGCGGAAGAAGCCGGTCCTCTTGGAGCCGAAGAAGCTGACGAAGAAGTTAATCACCGTGGTGACAAAGATGACGCCTGTGGCAAGGTTGTTCAGGTAGTCGAGTCGTTTCTGATTGGACACCACGTTCAGGTCCCTGCGAGCTGCGACGCACACATACACACACACGCACAGACACACACAAACACGTATATTTCGAACAATTCAAACATACCAAGCCAGATACACACACACACACAGAGTTGATGCATACTCACATGCCCAAACACACATAACAACATAGTACCCCATTCCCACACACATACACCAATGCATCCATACAAACAGCAAATTCACACTCTCTTCAGTCACATGCCCCCCAGCCTCTGCGTGATTTATGTCACGTTTTGACCAGACGTATGGTGACAAAGTTGATGGCTCATTTGTATAAAATAAAGCGAATCTCCTAAGTGAAGGCTGACTTTTAGAGACAGTTTGACAGTTGTGACATGCTGCTGTAAACATGGTGTCTGGTTTGTAACTTATAAGCAAACACACTTTTCTCAAATGTGAATGAATTTTACATGCTGCAAATACTGTATAAAGTTAATGTAAGAAACACAAGTGAATGCGGACAGATGCAAATTAGCTTTGGGCAGCACAAAGGAGAAGTTGCGCCCCTGTGATTGTTGCTGGATAAAGTCAAAGGTTTTTACATACACTTAATATCGCAAAAACAGCAGTAATACTGTAGCAATAAAAAAAACTGAAATATGCAATAAATAGGTCCAGGGGAGCCATAACTATCTGTATACACAAAATATAGCCAACGGTGTAGTGCCTGTGGAGCAAATGCAGAATTCCTTTTTATTATGAGAAAGCCGGCCCGGCACTTAGTGCCACCTCCTGAACGGCATGCTATGTAAAGAGGATGAGGATGTTTATACGCTGCACCATCAGCCTCATCTAGTGGCCACATAAAGTATTGGAATTTGCGATAGTGCTACTTTAAGTACAAGGGAACTTGTCATGAAGCAAAAATTTAGTGGCCAATAAAGTGTCTGTATCCTCAAAGAATTGTCCTTTATTATGGGAAATATCCATATTCGCTTAACAGTTGACAATAAGACAAGAAGTCAGAAGCTGGTTAGCTTAATTTAGCACAAAACCTACACACTCACCTTTGTTTCTGTGGGGTCATTCCTATGTTCCCACAGCCCTATGTTCCCACAGCCTTATGTTCCCACATTTCTAACTTTTGTTGTCATTGAAAATTAGGCCCCATGTTCCCACAGCCCTTTGGTCCCACCATTGGTTGGGTTTAGGCAATGAAGAAAAGAGTTGGTTAAGTTTAGTAAAAAGACCCGGTAGAGGCTAGACAGGCCAGATAGATAGAGTCCAGATAGGTAGATAGAGTCCAGTGGGAACATAGGGCCTAATTTTGAGAAAAATCTTAGAACTGTGGAACATAGGGCTGTGGGAACATAGCGCTGTGGGAACATAAGGCTGTGGGAACATAGGCATGGACCCGTTTCTGTAAATTAGCGAGCTGTTGCTAGGCAGATTTTGTTACTCATAGGCTCATAGCTCCTCTGTGTTCCTAGTCTTTGTGCTAAGCTAAGCTATCCAGCTTAATAGACCTCGGTCATGCACTTTTCTGCTCAGCTTTTGTTAATGAGTACACATACAGAATGTGAGTGTGTCTACTAAGTGTGCCTCATAGGATAAAACGCTGGAACATCCATCGCAGCAGGCAGCTGCGTTGTGTGCCGAAGGCCGCTTTGATGATGTTGATGATGAGGGTGAGGAAGATGAGGCCGGTGACCAGATTGTTCAGGAAATTTAAACATCGCTGACAAGAGGGGAGGAGGGTGAGCTCAAAACGAGCTACACACACATACAGTACGCACACACATGGATAATGCATGCATACACACGTAGATAACAAGAACACACACACACAGAAACATACAGAGACACACACACACACACAAATCCAGTTGGTCTTTGGCCCAGTCCATTCATACTGAATAAAATCAAAAATATAGAAATGCTATAGCAGATTAGTAGTGTAAGTACAACAATAAGTTACAGTATGTGTCTCTGTGTGTGTATGTCTGTGTATGTGTGAATAAGCATCTCTTCCTACTTTCCAAAAAGATTTACAATCTCCCTACATCGGAGAGTCAGAAATGCATCCTGGGAAACAGGCCGGTGCGCTCCATCCCAAAGACAGAGATGAAAATGTTGGTGACGAAGATGAGGAAGACGAGGACGGTCGCGATGTTGTTCATGCTGTCCAGGCGCTTCTGGTTGGCCTCCTCACTGACATCTCGCCGTGCTGCAACACACATGTGCACACACACATGCACGCACACACACACAGCAAAAATAACAACAAAACAAGATTCTACACTAAACATTGATTCGTTATCGTTTTGTAGTTGTGTTTTATATATATGTATTTGGTGGCTTGGTTTTGCACCTAAAGTAACTGATTTACAACAAATCAGCATGTCAGTGAATTAATGTGTTAATATGATTGGTTAAAAACATGGAGGGTGGATTTCTGAAGCAGAGGAGGATCATTTTGTCATGCTCACCGATGATGATGATCAGGACTCCAGCCACGATCTGAAGAGCCAGGGAGAAGGAAATGAGCGTCAGGACAGCGGCGTAGTACCTGAGGACACAGAAAGAAAATGACATTGAAATATTGGTTGAGGCAACAGTACATGTGGTAGCCTACTAATGCTAACTGAAAAACTTAATGGCATAATAAGTATACACAGAAGAGTTACGGTGCATTTTATTATGATCATTGTACTTCTTAAGAATGTTATCGCTGATTGCCTTGTTGCTACAGTGCATCTGATGCTGATGTTGATGTGTTGATGTTCATGATGCACTAGAGAGGGTCTCTCCTGTCTGTAGTCTGGTCTACGCAGATGAGATTCACTTTCTACCCTGGGGGATTAAGTGTTTTGTATCGCATTGTATGTATCACATCGCATCCCATTGCATTGCATCGCATCGCATCGCATTATATTGTTTCATACCATATCGTGCTGTATTGGACCATATCATATCGTATCGTATCATATCACATCGTATTGTATTGTATCATATCTATCATATTGTATCATATTTGTATCATATCATATTGTATCGTCTGGTATTGTATTGCATCACATCGTATCGTATCATATCGTATTGTATCTTATCGTATCGTATTGTATCGTATCGTATCATATCGTATTGTATCTTATCGTATCGTATTGTATCGTATTGTATCATATCGTATTGTATTGTATCATATCATATCATATCATATTTGTATCATATCATATTGCATCGTCTGGTATGGTATCGCATCACATCGTATCGTCTCGTATTGTATCTTATCATATCTTATCGTATCATATCGTATCGTATTGTATCTTATCGTATCGTATCGTGTCGTATCATATCGTATCGTATCGCATCGCATGGTATCGTAACATATTGCATCCCCTACACACACACACACACACACACACACACACACACACACACACACACACACACACACATGCACTCTGTACCTGTATCCAGCTCCCTGTTCAATGACAGTCTTCATGTGTGTGATGTTAGCCAGGAACAGAGCGATGTCCAACATGCCCTCAGCTGCCGTCTTCTTCGTGGCATACAGATTCATGTTCAGATTGGAGACTGAACCTCCCTGAGAGAAAGAAAGGGAGAGAAATTTCAGATTTAGAGTGATCCTTCACTTGCTTTGCAAACACACTTTAACCTTCTACCCCAGCACTAAGGATAAGTGTGGCCTAAAAATGCACATAAAATAATGAAGCTCAGTCAGAAAGACGACCCCTTCTCGTCACAGTCTAAATCAGCCAACTTATAATTCTCATATCCTCTTCGTCATCCATCTCCAGTCTTTATATCCAGCCAAGCCAAGCTCATCATCACAATCAGATCTCCAGCTTTTCCTCTTCCTATCTTCAGACTTCCACCAGTGTCTAGACCCCAGGGGGGATTACGCTTCCAAGCACCTTGCACCTTAAGTGTATTTTTTTTTTCATCACACCAAATTTAGCTTCTGCCATATTCCAGTTGAGCCAAGTGGAGATAAGGGTTTCTTCCAATTTGGGCTTTTTTTTTTTTTGCAAATAGAGAATTTGCAGTTTTTTCTCTGGTGGGTCAAGTGCACAAACTGCAGCTCATTTAGAAGTAGTTGTTTTTAGAGTGATAAAGATTTGCACTTTCTTGCACATAAGGAATTTCAAATATTGAGTTTGTGTGTGCGTGCGCACGTGTGCGTGCATGTTTTGAATTATTCCTATTTTTCCTATTTCCCCAGAACAATCATTTGATAGAGAAGTGGGAAATAACAGGTGAATAGCGAAGAAAGAAATTACTGTTTTGTTTTCTTTTGTAGTGCGTGTGTGTGTTTATGTGAATGTGTGGAAGGAGGGAAAAAAAGGAAACATTACAAGGAAACATTAAACATCATTACATAAAATCTTACGACTCCTAACACATGTCATGAACAGAAAATTGGAGAT
This sequence comes from Trachurus japonicus, assembly GCF_045865225.1. Taxonomy (NCBI): domain Eukaryota; kingdom Metazoa; phylum Chordata; class Actinopteri; order Carangiformes; family Carangidae; genus Trachurus; species Trachurus japonicus. The sequence continues at coordinate 12,447,820 of NC_140929.1, read as the reverse complement.
TTAAATTATTTTCTGGCTCCAGCGCATGGATTGCAGATGCACATGTTGAATTTATTAACACTGAGCCATAGATTAAGGTTTTCTGTCCACAAAAGGATCGTTTTACTCCTGGCTGTGTCGGTGCAGTTTGAATCAGCACTGTCTGTTTTTCTTTAGGCTGCACAGAAACAGACATGTGCTTAAGGAAGACACACAGAAAGTCAATCATGGGCACACTAGGGACACTTTGTACTTTATGATCTCACTATGCTGTAATGTGCTTTACTGTTCCAAGAACACTGTATTGACTGCATTAACACTGTAAATGCCCAAATAACACACAACTATAACAATACCAAGTAGCAAGTAAGATCAAGATTTTTTGAGACGTAACCTCCTAAACACTACCAGTGAATAAGTATGCTGTGATTTATGGAGCAAAAGATGAGGCTTTAGTTTTTATATTTGCGCACCAAGGCAACCTGAATGTGTGGATCAGCCACAATGCATAAATGTGAGATGGTAGAAGCATTTTGACAGACCTTCAACACTTCACGTCAGCTGGTGCTGGTCTTGGTGCCCTCTAGTGGTGGCACTACATGTATACTGAACAAGAGGCTACAGACCACACTTAATCCATCTATACAACCATCTGAGTTATTTGCAGCTGCTGAACCCCCCCCCTCCCCCCTCCTGTATCTCTCTGATGGAGACTGTCCCGAGACAAACAGCAGCATCAGTTGCAATAGTGAGTCAATAAGTAAGGAAACTGAAGGTGTCAATTGATGACAATGTTTAATCATGATTAATCACATGAGTGTGCGTAGTTAATCAAAATCACACATTTTTTATTTGTTGAAAATGCACCTTAAGGGGTGTGTTTAAAAATGGACAAACATGCTGCTTTAGCAAATTATAACTTTGTTATACATTAAAAAAAAAAAAAAACCCTCCAGAAAAGCTAAGATAGTCCCCTAACCCTAACCCGGTCCAGTTTGCAACATAATTCACTTACAGCAAACTATGGACAAAGGCCAAACAATAATTTAAAAAAAAAGAGAAAGTAGTGGCATTTGTAGGAATTTGCATGAAGCCATTATTATCTTTTTTTTTTCATTGTGCAAAAGCAAGTAGGATGTCAACATCTCTCTAAAGCCTGGAGTCTGTGACAAGTCAAGTCAAATCAAAGCTCTTTGCAGAAGTTAGTTCATTTGAAGCATAGGCTAATTAATCCAACGCTGCACGATGCACTATACTAACTACTAATCACTGTATGTTTGTATGTTTTCAGTTGTTATAATTCAGTTGTGTACTCCAGTATTCGTGGACAGGGCACACATGCATCATGACACTGCGTTGGATGTCGACACAGCGTTCTTGCTGGCTGAGATCACGCGCCTTGGTTTCTTCCTTGTTGTCTGGCAATGCTAACTCTTTCCAATTCCTAGGAAGTTCACCATCGGCGATAACCGACCGCACCACAAGACAGCTCTCTCACTGTGTTTACATCCACTTCCCTCTCGCCCACGAGGACTGGCACCCTTCCTTCGGTGTGGAGACAGCGATTTGGCAGGTGCAGTCTGGTAACAAATAGCTTTCGCTGAATGTGTTTCTTAAGAGGTCTGTGGCTTATCATGACTGGGCCATCATTTCTTGAATAAGATGTTGACGCTGACATTCTCAAATGTAGCTTTTGGACTCTTTGGGTGCCACAAACCAAAAACCAATGCAAACTGATCCTGTGCATATGAGGAAAAATATCTTCTTTTTTTCTGAAATACCCTGCACCTTGCATTTTACCAATCACAGTGTGATATATAGAAAATTGTGATCATCCCTCTTTGACCAACAAGTGACCTGTTCTGGAGCCATGTGATATACTGTAATGTTGTGTGGTGTGCTGGAAAACTTGATTTTATCCCCCCATGCAGCGTATGGACGAGTACAGTTTGATCCAGACTGGGTTAATCTCCAAGAAAGTATGAAGCAATTCCTAGAACTGCAAGACCGTCAAAACACTATGAACACATGTACCATGGGTTCTTGTTTTTTTTTGAGTGTGCAAGAGAGAAGGAGAGAGAGAGAGAGCAGGGTAGGAAAAAAGAGAGAGGGGGTGAAAGGAGGAAGAAAGACAGGGAGGGATGTGAAGAACAAAAAAGAACAGCGTCAGATAGAGACACAGGGAGAGAGTGAGAGAAAATGTATGTATATATTCTGGCCGGCTTCCATCTTTTCTCCATTGGGGACTCATGTGGTCACACTTTATCAACATCAGCCTTGGGCAAGCCGCCAAAATACACACACACATAGACACACACACCTACACACATACCACAACCAAAACATTGGAATGGCCTACATACAATTTTATGGCCCATGTGTGTTCACTTAGTGTAATGTCTCTCTAAATGTACTGACTGTGCTTTTATTGCACTTAATCTGATCTTATTTTTGATGTATCCACATATGTTGATCAACTATTCCCCTTGCCCTTTGTTTCACCGCGCAGGTAGAGGGACCATAGATCTTTATTTACAGCTGCAGTCTGGAGAGGTGGTTGCAGGAGGTCAGCAGGGTTACACTCATTTACCCTCCAAAGCTGTGAATTACAACCAGGTGGCCGCGGGGCAGCTCCATCATGAACGTCCAAGACTGACGACTCGCCTCAACATCACATTGGCAGTTACTTAAATGGAATGAGAAAAAGGTTCCTGCTCCTTTTCTTACCTTTTTTGCGAGTGGGCACCAATAGAAAGTGCCTTTTCCCCCCTAATCATTCACAATCCGCCTTCCCTACACTAAAAGAAGGGATTTGAGGTTTTAGTTACCACTAAACTCAGCACAACTGTCAAGTTGAGCCATATTGAAATAGGACGTCTAACAACAAACCTCAATTTTGGATCAGAAGTTATTAAGGTAAGAACAAACCTTAACACTGCTTGTTTTTCTCAAAATACATAATGTTGGACAGGTTAGATAAATGGATCATCAAAGTAAATTTGACAGTTGCAGTTTTTTTTTTTTTTTAAAGCCAAACATTGTTTTTGGACAAATTTAGAAAATGGAAAATTTATTTTTGTCTGATATTTCACCAAAAATCCCCAAAATGTGAATCTCTTGAGTGACATCAAAGAAAAAGTCAATAAATGGTAAAATACTTAAATCTGGATCAAAGTAGTAGTAGTTTCCATTTCTAGCTTCGCCGAACCTACAACGTCCTGCTTCTGAGTCAGGCCAACGGTTGAGTACAGCTCCATACGCAGTCCTGAGCTAAGTGAGTAAAATGCACTTCTCTACACAGAGATCTTTTTCCCACTGGTTTTGGTGGATGTATGTTATTTATATAGTAAATTCTCCCTAGAAATCCAGAGGCCTTGTAAAACCCCCATTCCTGAAAGCCACCGATCCACAGCTGTGGGCACAAGGCCACATCACATAATGTACACATACATGCACACACACGTGCACGCACACAGACAGACACACACACACACACTCTTGCACTACTATATTTGAGGGGACTCATGATTGACGTAACGCATTCCCTCAGTCCTAACCCGAGCCCTAACCATCACAACTAAAAACCAACCAAACTAACATCAACCAAAACCTAAATTCTAACATCAAAACCGCAAAGAAAAGGATTACATCTCAAACATTTAACTTGTGTGATTCAGCAGTTTTGTCCCCGCAAAGCTGTCAGACCTGACAACACAAATATAGGAAAACAAGGCGCCACACACACACACAGAAACCCACACACAAAGCACAAACTTGATGTGTACCTGTTTAGACACACCCAGGGCACATGTGTGCCAACAATATAGGCCTATACAAAAATATGCTTTCAAAACTGCATGTTTACACTTCTGACTGTGCACGCACACGCACACACACACACATCAGACCACATTGGAGGCCCCCCTCGATCTCACAGGAAGTGCTCCTCCCCTGGACTCCGATTGGCCGCTAAAATAACCAATGGGAAGGGAAGCCCAACAAGGAGTGGAGCTCTGGTTCTCTTACAGTATCTTATTTTAACTGTCTGTCTCTCCATCGCTCTGTCTGTCTGTCTGTCTCTCACTCTCTCAGCACTTGCCTATGCCTTGCCTACTCTTTTTTTCTTCTGCTGCTTTTTTCCACAGCGCTCACTGCCTGAAGGCATCGTCTTTCTGTTTGCTTTTTATGTGTCTTCCATAGAGTCTGAGGGAGTAGGAAGAGAGTAGAAAAGCAGATGAGTAGAAACAGATAGTGACACAAAGAAGAGCCAGCATGAATGGAGGAAGAAAGCGCAGTGACAAAGGGATGAATTGTGTTTTCCCTTGCTGGATTTCTGGCAGCAGAGAAGTGTCTGCAGTTATGACGCGCTCAAATGATTTTGGCTGTAAACATCAGGCCTTAGAGTTTGCCCAAAACTAGGAGGAAACTTATACTTTCACTAACTAAGCTTTAGCTACAATGTTCAAAATCATCATATCCAAGATTTCCAGATTTTATTAACATTTACCAACATAGCCATTCAGCGCATTATCATCCAGCAATGGCTTCTTTATACAGTAGATTTCTCATAAATGGAGGAACTTATCTTTCTGGGGTTATTCAGTGGAAACAATGCATGTTATGTTCTGGATGTGAAAAGCTTACGTATGCATTTCACATTAGGTTTTTTTTTTTTTTTTTACCTCAGTTAAAGATGTAATACTACCTCTTCTACTACTATACTGAAAATTACAATGCTGTTTTTTGTGAGGTAAACTTACTGTTTTATAATGGAGTCTGGTGGCTTTGAACAGCTGATTCAACAGTTGTTTCGAATTAAACGATTAAAAGAATCATACTTAAAAAGATTAATCTCTGCAGGAATCATTGAAAAATGTTGCAGCACCATCTAAAACAGTCAAAGCCAAATTAAGCACATCTACTGGACATACTCTGACTTTGGGTGTACTGCTCTTGCTTCGTAACTTAATGATTGGGATTTTTTTCCCCCACCATCAACTAATGATACTCAAAACATGAAGGAAAATAATGTCCCACATTTGCAGTTATCAAACACACACCTGCTGTTACCACTAGCAACCACAGGTGTCACCAAAAAAGACAGGCCTTTGTGTAATTTTAAAGTTTGACTAATGAGTCCTTACAAACAGCTTGGGTCACTGTCACCACTGTAATAGTGTCAATTGGCAGACTATTAGCACTCTCATAGCACTGTGAACATATAGCTGAACATAAACTGGAACATAGACTGACTCATATTCATCCGATGGCCAGAAACAAGACTAGAAAAGATTGTTTCTCTGTATCTCAATATGAATCTGAGACTGTTTGCCACGTCAGTTTTATAATGTCATAATATACTGTATACATTTAACACAAAATCTTCATAATGTGCATTTCCAGGGTGAACACTCAACATTTCTTCCACTTTCAAAGCTGAAAACATTGGCAAGGATTCAGGTGACCGCTGAGCACCTTCAAACATCACCTCCTGACATTTTCTGTTTGCTTGTGTTGGGGGACACATTCAGTACATGAAATGTTGCGTTTCAGGTTGTTTATTTATCTGTATGAGTGTGTGTCAATGACGGCCGGGGGTAGCAGGCGTGTGAGTGAATGGACTTATTATGTTTGGAAACAAACAAACAAAGGAGAAAGGTAGTCAGTGCACACACATGTGCACACACAAACTGAGTTAAACTGAGTTAGAGCCACAAGACTTATTAGGTGAACTTTGACATGGAAAAACAGGGAAGAGGCTGTTATCTACAAACACACACACACACACACACACACACACACACACACACACACACACACACACATGCAGCAGTGGGTCCACAACTAAAGAGCAAGTGACTCTTGACCTTTGACCTCATCAGCCTACTTACTGGCCTGTAATTAGCAAAACTGGTATGAGAAAACAACTTTATAAAGGTGTATGTGTGTTGTATTTATGTATTAAAGCCAATGGGGATAATTTAGTCCTTTCCATTATGGTTGAAGATACACGTCCCTTCCAAAAGTCATGAAGCTGTTACTTTATTACAGCTCTGTCCAGCAAACCTGTTCCCCACTGTGTCCTTTATGCCACGCCTGAGTGAACACACATGTCATTTTAACACACCGGATACATCCTCTTCATCCTCTCTGATGATTTCCTTCTAGCTCTTTTCTCCTCTCATCCCCTCTGTTTACTGTCACATAAATCATGTCTTTCTTCTTGTGTCCACTGATTACATTTTGAAAGACACATATACTTTAAACTAAGGAATGCATTCAAACCTAACTATAGGATAGACATGCATCACACGCCATAATGATTATAAAACCTTTAACACTTGGTGTGTTTTTAATCACAGAGTTATATAGGCTTAGTTAAAATTATATCTTCTACTCTATTAGATACAATTTCACATACTGTAGGATGCTCTAATAAATCCAGATTGTGTATTTTTGAATTATTGATGTCATGTTTGTGCATTATAAAATAGTTTACTGCTCTTTTCCATCCGTGTTTCCGTTGTTCATCTGCTTATCTGCTGGTCCTCCCCTGCCTCTTTGTGATGATCAAAGTGTCCTAGTCCTCCTGCCCTCATGAGGACAAGCAGTTACTCAGCAGGACGGGCGCCGCGCTAACTGCCAGGCAGGAAGTACACAGAGAGCTATTTTGGTGAGACCTGATTTAAATTTTGGACCTTAAGGGAACAGGCTAGGGAATGCATTATGTCAGCACGTAATGTGTTAACGCATATTTGGATCAATTGTATGACTGTAACAAATAATGGGCTCATCAATCAAGCACATTTTATATAAATGTGTGTAAGTGTGTGTGTGTGTCTGTCTGTGCATGTATGTGTGCAAGCGTGTAAGAGATAGAATACTGGGAAAGTCAACAACCCTCACGGTGACCTTTGACCTCTGATCTCTCACCCACAATGGGAAGACACTCGCCCACACACACAGACCCTCCCACACACGGTGCTACCACGACGACACCACGACCACAGAGAACAGTAAGGAAACTTTGAACATGACACATACATTATGCGGTATGTAAAGGTAAAAGGTACACAGATCATGATGTGTCTACATAACACAAGGCAGCACACAGTGGACACCACATGCATTTGATCACAGGTGTGTGTGTGTGTGTGTGTGTGTGTGTGTGTGTGTGTGTGTGTGTGTGTGTGTGTGTGTGTGTGTGCATTTGGACTGCCATCTGGGAGTAGAAAGAGAGAAAGAGTGGCAGTGATCTGATATCAGTTGACTCTCTGCATTCCTGACCGTAATCACATGGTGTAACAGAGTTTCCCATATCAATGACTCAGCCAGCTGGCCCCTCCAGTCCTGCAGGGGGACCCTACGGAAGCCTTACAGGGTCAAATTTCTGACTGACAGTTGAGGAAAAATAGGATAACCTGGTTTGTTACAACCTCAGGAAACAGCTGGTTGGATGTATACAAAAATAACAACTTCAATGTTACTATCAATATATAGCACTGATGAGGAATGAATGTAGCATAGATGTATGAGGCAGATGTCAATAATAAAGTTGAAGGACAGCAATTGATTGTGTGTGTGTGTGTGTGTGTGCGTGCCTGCAGAGTGTCCATAAACACCTGGTTGCCCTCTGACGTCAGCTGTGCTTTAGGAGTCTGTTGCATAAAGGGTTGGCGTATGTTGCATATTGTTAGAGAATCATGAAATACCCTAAAAGAGATGTGTGCCAGATGTGTGTGCGGGTGTCATCATGTGCCAGTGGTGTACGCGCCCTCGATGCATTCCAGTACACACTACGTGTTCTCATGGCAACATCGCAAACACATACGTATAAAGAAATGTTTCTGAACGGCTTTCTCTGAGCAGGCTGCCTCAGTTAAGTTCAGCGATGACAAGCAGGAATGAGAAGTATGTTCTGCCTGAGTCTCCTACACATAATAATAACAGATAATTTAAAGGGACAGTTCAACATTTTGGCAAATTGGCCCATTGCCATAATCCCTATAGCCTTAGGAGTAGGTTCGTTACCTGCTTGTCGCGAGCTGCTCAGAGCTACGCTACGGAGGCTCATGGGATTTCTTGATTTCCCTCATCAAACTCATCAAATACACAATCCAACAACTCCAAAACACTCTCATGGACAAGTTGTGACCTGCACATTCACCACGCTATGAGATAATAGCGGAAAGTTATGAGACAGAGTTGTTTTCGAGGCAAATGCAGAGACTGCTTGCCAGAAAACGACGGGAACGCACATCAGCGGTTTTGCATGAATTCACCTCGAAAACAACTCCGTCTCATAACGTTCCGTTATTATCTCATAGTGTGATGAATGTGCAGGTCACAACTTGTCCACGGGAGTGTTTTTGAGTTGTTGGATTGTGTTTTTGATGAGTTTGATGAGGGAAACCGAGAAATTCCATTAGCCTCCGTAGCGTAACTCTGAGTAGCTTGCAGCTCTGCTCTGCCGTTCTAAAATTATCTTACACCGACAATTAAAGGTAACGAACCTACTGCTATGACTACAGGGATTATGGCAATGGGCCAATTTGCCAAAAAAGTTTGCACTGAACAGCTGTACTTACCTGTTGCATGCATTACAGGTCACACAGTCAATCACATGCCACATGTTGTTATGTTCAGGGAGGAAGTTATGCATGAAAAAGTTCTATAGGAATGCTCTAGGGAAGCCATTTTCAGTGCCACAAGGGAAATATTGTTATCCTGTGTGCTTCTTCTTCATCTTCTGTGTCAAATTTCAGTTTGCTACTCTACTGCTACTACAATGTTATTTAGGACCTGCAGCCAGATTATGAATCAAAACTTGTGGCTTGATCAGAATCGGTTTGCTGTTACTTTTCTTGGTAAAATACACATTTTTCGCAATGTAAATCACCTACAGACTCAACTTATTGTCTGTCTCACAACGTCTTTTGTCAAATAATCCCATAGCCAAGGCAGAAAGTCATCCTCTGTCTCTGTGTCTGTGCTTGCTTCTCCTGGGCGTCTGTCTATCGTTATGGCAACCCCCTCAAATTGCTGTGGCGACCTCTGAGCCTCAGGCCAGAGCCACAGCTGAGACCAATTCATTAATCAGGGACTGCTCTGATATCTCTGTAGGTTATCAACTTCTGACCCCTTTTTCCCATTCAAGACATACAAGTCTCTGTAAGACACAACCACACACACACAAACATACACACGCACACATGTAACTTTATGTGATAATAACAGGAGGTAAAATCTCCATGGCAACCACCAAAGAGGTGGCAGTGATATGGTTTGTCCTTTGTCAATAATAAATTGAAGCATTGAGTACAAATGTTCTTTGGTATTCTTTTTCTGTACATAGACAATGTTGATCCTTTTATATCCACAAAGTGATGTTGCAAAGAATCAAGCACATGCACGCACACCATCCTGCAATTACTAAAAGGAAATACAGATCTACTTTACACAATGGCATGTAAAAAGACCTGGGTCCCCCTTGAGCATGATTTGTGGAGTTGTAAAAATATACATCATTGTTGAGTGTTTGCTTGAAGGGTTTATTAGAGGGAGGGCCTGTTTGGAGAGTGGATGCACTGATGTCAAAGAGTCTTTGTGAGGTAGAAGATGGCAGCAATAGTTGGAATTCTTTGTTGTTGCTTTTTCACCAAGCTGTTTTACTTGTCATAAAATGGATGTGTGACCTCTGTGAACCGGAGCATCACATATACTGGAATTTTTGCCAACTCCATGACAATCATTTCTCAGTATAAATAAAGACGGCTCATAATGTTGCAGTGTTTTCATCCAGCTGGTAAATTTCTCTCACCCTCTTCCATAAGGGCAGAGGTCAACAGTTAGGTGCTCAAGGACCCTTCAGGGTGCATGAAGATGTTTGGTCTCATCGGAGCTGGTTTCAGGGTTTCTATTTAAAGAATATTTGGAATATTCTTCAAACAGCCTTGTCCTTGTGAAAGTGAAGATTCCCAGTAAGCAATGCTGCAGAGCTGCATATTCTGCCATCATGACCAATGAGTGATGCCATGATGGAAATCTGCATCACAATCCAGATGACACACCATATATCACCATTATTTACTCATACTTCTAATCCAAATCCAAAGAAAGGGGTGGTGTGAGCATGAGGAAACAAAACGCAAGAGGGAAGAAGAGAAAGTGAAAGAAGGGGCAAATTTGTAGCATCATGAAGGCTATCATATGCAAAAACCAAAAAAATATGAGGGACAAAATATTACATAAAAAATGTAATGCCCTAATAAATTATTTTTGGCAATTAAAAATGCTATTTCTGTTTTTTATTTATGAATTTCCACATTTCTGCTTTTTTCTAGTATGGACACAGAAATACTCAGATGAATAAATTCATCATCAAAATGAATTTATTTTGTAATTATTTAGGGATTTAATTCTTAATTCATGTATTCATTCATTTATTCATACTTCTCTGACCTTCATCCCCAAACTCTCTACATGCTATAATGTAATATTGTGAGGTAAGTAGAGAATTCTCTCCTCTTTCCAACTATTTCCATTGCAAGCTTAAAAAAATACACACTTCAAAACACCAACAGCTGGAAATTTGAAAGCCCATTACGCGCCATGGCAGGACATGCATGGAGAAGAAAGCACTGTTTTATCCCCATAGTTAACACATTCAATCACACAGAGCTCCAGATACAGAATAACAATTAGGGAATGAGACATTTCCCCTCAAAAACCACCACATATTTGCATAAGTGTGTGTGTAGTGTGACCTGGGGATCAAAAATCATTAAAGCATTAGAAACAGCAACATTCTTGTTAAATAGCTCAGTGCTATGAGTCACCTACGCCTCGGAGTAGAGACATAAAACCATTGCAAACACAAAACCAGTCCTAACAGTGTTTGTGGTTTGGTGTAATTACAGTTCATTCAACTGAAACGTCAAGTTTGCCACAATATGATCTTGACTTACAGTCACGCTGAAGTGTCTGTATTCAAAACAAACAACACGAGATGAGATGAGGTGGGATGGGCACAATGGAACGACGGGCAGCAGGAAGTGTGTGTTTGTGTTGTGACTGTACATTGTATACAGTGAGCGCACGCTGCTGTGTTTTGGTGTTGTGTCTTAGAGAGGTGTTGCGAGCAGGTGTTAAGATATGTGAGATGAAAGCGTGACATGGATTTTCTCTGTCGTGTCTCTCTGTCTTTCTCCAGATAAGCCGAAGCTGTTTGGAGTTTAAACCCCCCGCCCCCCCAACACCACCACCCCAACCCCCTCAGGCGTACACGCATTCAGGCCTCGGCCATGTGTGACACTGCAGGACATTCCTCCCAGCGACTTCCTGGCTTTTATGGTTCGGCCTTCATCACCATCCACAACACACACTTCCTTCCTCTGTGTTTGTGTGTATGTGGGTATTCCCGCTTCCCCGAGTTCCCCGAATGCTGCTGTTTTGTGTTGAGACTGCATCCCAAATGAGAGCCATTGAAAGAGGATGAGACAGATTTAGACACTGAGAAGGAACACGGAGGAGTGCAGAGAGTGAAAACATGTGAAGAAAAAAAAATAGAAGCATAAAAACAAAAACACTGAGTGAAGCAATTTTTCGACTGCGTCTATTAACAGATGAATTCTGCAGAGGAATACTGAAGAACGACATGTTTGCATTAAATGTGAAATTAATCCACATGTAATAACAGTTTGTTTTCATCCTTTTCACACTTTTTCTTATGGGAGTTACCACCCGCCTGCCGTTTAAAGGGATAGTTCAACATTTTGGCAAATTCGCCCATTGCCATAATCCCTACAGTCACAGTAGTAGGTTCATTACCTTTGATTGTCGGTGCTTGTTGTTTTGAGATCCATGGGGCAAAGATGCGAGGTGCTACAATGGAGGTGGCGAATGTGCATAGGTCACAACTGAGCATTTTGGCGTTGTTGGATTGTATATTTGATGAGTTTTGGGGGACTGGAGTCAATGTACCATTCACCTCCATGGTGTTCGCTGAGCAGCTTACGTCCCACATATCTCAAAACAACATGCACTGACAATTAAAGGTAATGAACCTACTCCTACTGTATAGGGATTATGGCAATGGGTGAATTTGCCAAAATGTTGAACTCTCCCTTTAAAGTAATAATTTTACAGTGGCGATTCCCCAGACACGTGATATCGCAAAAACTCGTATTTTCAAATGGGACCTTGGAAGAAAAACTAAATATGGAGAGAGATCGACATCATCCGGCCGCACAGTTTTTTGCAGAGAAAAACAAAAAAAGAGAAAACCAATATTGCATCTATGCTGCCTGTTATTCTTAGCTGCCATGTTTGAGATCTGTGCCGACATGCGCTTGGTGGTGCTTCCTGGTCTGCTCACTCTGACTGAATGTTGCTGGTATTGATTAGCCTATAGTCTGATCTGGAATTAGAAATATCAAAAATGTTCAATATCGATATACAGTATTCGGGACTCTGACTTGGGGAGCAGTAAAATAATCATAAGGACACATCCCACTTGAGGACTGTGTGGGTAAATAATGCTTTGCACCAAGCATTGAATCAGGCCACATCCTCCTGATTGTTGGGGGTTGGAGAAAATCAACTCAGCTGTCCTTTATAGTAGCAGTAGAGTCAGAATACATTTCTATTATATTGTATAAAATTATGTTTCTAAGGTAACTGCTGTATAGAGTTTCAGTTTGTTTTTATGAAACAAAGACCATAAGACCCTGTTTTCAACCTTTGCCTGATTCCCATTTACGTAATCTCTCTACTTCTCTGGACCACCAATAATCTCATCATCCAATCATGTATACGTATGTATGTGTGCACAGTATATGTGTGCAGAATGTGTGGGATTGTTTTTGTTAGCGAATAGATAGGCTATTTAACGTTACCAATCTAACTTGTTGAGATATCTTTGTCGTAACTTCAGGCTCTATCCCTGCCAACTTTTTATTGACTCTGTCTGTGACAGGTGAAATCTACTGAAGCCAGGAGTTGTGTTAGTGTTACATATCTGCACTCAACACTCATCTGGAACCGACTCAACCAGTCAGACATGACCAACCATGCAGCAAGGTCACGGTCTCTTTCTCTCTGTGTACACACACATGAACCTGTGCTTCATTTTGTTGTCATGCGTATGTTTCTCCAGCCTAAAGCACATACTTACAGATATGTGTGGCTGTGTGTGTTCATCATGTTGGAACAATGTTAAAAATGCAGGTTATTAGTTAATATTGTCAGTGAGTCAACAGGCAGAGTGTTGACTTACTAAAGTCATGAAGGACAACACACACACACACACACACACACACACACAGAGGTATAGGCACAAAAAAACAGGGGAAGCAATAACCTAGGTCTCTGAGTTTGTATCACCGTGGCAATGTGGGAATGATCAGCGTGGATCTAAGGCCTCCCTGATCAAAGCTGCTTCATTTTCAGATAACCTCAAGGCTGTGATGTCCTATCACCGCCGCAAATGAAAGAGTTTAACCATGATGGAACTTTTCCACTGAGACGAACCTCTCAACATTTGGTCTGCTTCTTGCTTTCACGTGTGCGTAGACAGTAAATACTTGTGCTTGGCTGAACACTGTGACAAAGACCACATCTCAGAAATGACACATTGATCTTGTTGTTATTGCAGTATGTCCATTTGAATACATGTCCTTTGTCTATATATCTACCACAAAATATAAGATAACACAGACAATCATTAGCTGTCAAATTTAAAAGCGCTCTCTTTCTCCACTGTCATCCCAATGTCATTTTGGCAAAACTTTCAGACCACCTCCACCCATTCACCACCTCCACCTCCATCAAGATACAGACCGTCTTCATCGGGATCTTCAACCAAGGAGTTTTTTCGACAGACGGCCTCATGCTGCCTACCACTACCAGTGTCTAGGTCAGAGGCAAGCTTCTCATCCCTAGATCAGTTCACTTAGCTGGTCTACTCCCCAGCGTCTAAGCACCAAAGTTTATTTGTGTGCACAATAAATTTAATTTTGTCTTCAAACCTGTCTCTCCTTATCCTTATTAGCCTGTCCTGATTGAAATATGTGCAGGATCCAAAATGTATCAGAGCAGAAATGGTGATTACCACAGTTCTTTAATTTCCATATTAATGATATCAATATAAGTGTTATTCCATGTAATTTATGTGACTGTGTGTTGGGGGGGTTCCATTTCCAGCGTAAATCTAGTCTCTTTTTGGCAGCACTGATGCCCGCCAGGTGAATATGTTTGTTCATGCACGCTCATTTTAATGAGGCGGTATCATTCAAAAGTAGCACAAACTTCACCAGCATCCCTGGTATTTTGTTTATTGCCACCAGATTCCATGGCATCGGTCCATTTCCCCCCTGGTTTCCAATGAATGTCATACACTAGTATTGGCTCTTCTAAATGCAATGCGCAGGCATCTTATCTCTGTGTGTGTGGCTCTGGAAATAAGGACCATTTGTCTAAGAGTTATAGCTGCTTATTTTCACTGAAGAGGTCAGAGGTCAGGGGTCAGACAGATATTCCTTAGTGAGCAAAACACACACACACACACACACACACACACACACACACACACACACACACACACACACACACACACACTGCTACAGATTTATAAAACCTCAATCAGGGCATGTATTTAGGTCCTTGGAGACTCATAAATATGATGTATGTTTGCACAAAGCGAAGGCTGGTGCAGTCAGTAAACTGAGTGAAAATGCTGGGAAACATTTTATGTTTCCGACGGTGAGGGAAGTTTTAAAATACAAAAAACACAAAGCTACAGGTTTGCAAAAGTAGTTTACAGCCAAAGCAACTGCCTGCACGCTGGGCAATGCCAATAAATGCTAATTACATTTGGACATTTGTTTTTACATCTTTATAGCCAGCATTGTTTTAAATGTAATCCAGAAATGGTCTCACTGCCCTTTAAAAACATAAACATGTGGTAAAACAATTAAAGTCTCTTCAAGTCATAGTAGAAGATATGCCAAATTTAAATTTCACATTCTTCCAGTGTGAATGGAAATAGAGTCTATTCCCTTAAGTCCTGGTGGCTTCATGGTTTTGCACAGAGAGGACAATTAATAACAGAGTGCCATTGTTTCATGTCAGGCGTGATCTCATTGTGTCCAGACCAACAATAGTCCCATGAGCACCAAGGGCACCGGGGGACATCAGCGACGGAGACTGGATGAGGTAAGACAGAGCCTCGCCAGGCTCCCACACACCCTCCTTCTTTCCCACAATCCCTCTAGCCCTACTTCGTGGATTTTTTTCTTTTTAAACACATTTGAAATCATATATGACCTCACACGGCCACCTCAGTCTACTGCATTCAATAAAATGCAGTGATTGTACTGTATGGTTGTGCACAAAGCTTCAACTGGCATCATTTTTGATTATTGAACCATACGTGTAACATAAACCATCATGTTCCACATATGTTAATGAGCAATTTGATTAATGTTCATTAATCTTTACCTGAATGAAAGAAGAAGGGGAAAAAAACATTGTCATTCACATCATTGTACCACATTGTATTAGTATTGTTTAACTTCTATTGCCCTGCATGCACACACACACACACACACACACACACACACACATTGATGCACACCCACACACACTTTCCTGGCAGCCGTTTAAGTCACATATTTACATATGCACTAACGTACACTGTACATGTGTCAGATTGACAATTTATACATTCACGAATGCTCGTAAACCAACATACAAGATTGACCAGGGACGTCCAGGTCTGCGTTCTCTCTCTTACACAGACATACTGTACACACACACACACACACACACACACACACACACACACACACACACACACACACACACACACACACACTTTGTCTAATCCGATGACCTAACACTCATACCAGTGAGAAAGGGAAACAGTGATAGCGAGAGGTCTGTATTTACCTTCAGATCACCCCTCAATTAACATAAACACACCCGTACATACGTCCTCCATACTGGCCTGCAGCCTGCAGCATAGCAACACATTTCATCAACAAACACATGAGGAGGTCAGATTCAGTCAGTCAGTGTGTGTTTATATTCCAATTACGCTTTTTTTTTCAGAAGTTCTACATGCCAAGTCAACCCCCTTACACATGCACACACACACACACACACACACACACATACACACATTCCCCACCCTCCCCTCAGTTCTCTTTCTGTGTTTTCTATCAGTTTGCACTGTTGACATTTCTCTTAAAGGAACAGGAGTCTTCTAGTTAAAAAGATGAGAAGATCACGCGCCACATGCATCCTCTTAAGCATTGTACACCTTCACAACTTTGCATGTTTGTTTATTTCTATGCACGAGCTGTAGCTGCAAAATGTGTGGCCACATGTGTGTGGCTGTGCCTCCATATGTGTTTGGCCATGATCCAAGCACAGCACACAGCACACTCTATGGGTTAACAGTTTATAATAAAGTTCTCAGCACCTCAAACCCCAGCAGTTAAAGGTGGCTGTATGTATTCTATGCGCGGTTGATAAGCAACGCGCAAATTTAGTAAGTAAATCAATCCTGATGAATTCTACGAAAAACCATTAAACTGCGACATGCTTTTTTTTATGGGAAGGGTGTGTATACAGAGCTACATGGAAACTGTGAAAAGCCTTAAAAGATTCACATTGGGTGAACTCTGGATTTATAAGTCTGGTGTGCATTTGTGATTTATGTGCATTTGAATGTGTGTGTGTGCGCATGTGGTTCTGTTGGAGTGTTGTGAGTTATAATGTCCCGGTAGGGGAGCCTGAGCACTAGAAAGGGGGTTTCCTGTTCCTTCTTGGCAAATACGGCTGGAACAAGTGGATGAGGAACAAATGTGTGACACAACACTCTTGGCCTTAAGCTGCAGATAGAGATTTATTTCACGTGTAGTAACTAGCTCGAGGTTTTACGGATGATCACTTAGTCAATATGACAAACAGTGTCCTGATGAAATATAATCATCCAGAGTCCAGAATGGGTCTTTCACTGGCTGAAAGTGGAGCTAGGCGTAGACGTAAAGATTTTAAATCCTGCTCAAGTAGATGTAAAGGAGCAGCCGTTGCGTGTCTGTGATGAGAGTATGTGCACTTTATATCTGCTGTGTTTCACCCGGTGACAATATAATTGTGGGTTTGTCAGAGAGAAAGAGCAGGAGACAGACAGACTGGCCCGTGTGCGAGTGTGTGTGTGATAATCTAATTGTTTATATCTGCTAGGATCTAAAGTTTCGTCTGGTATCACTCATCTGGGCTTTTTATTTTTGCACACATACCATCTAAAAGTCTTTTCACGTTTCTGCGCACACACGCACATGGCAGTGAATTAAGCGCTGGGTCCCGTAAAGCTGCTTCACATTCGGACTGAGTCAGCTGTCATTTCCCCCCAGAAATGAAAGGAAAACACACAGACGCACACACACACAGAAACACACATACACTCCCCCCCTGGACAGAGAAAGAAGAGGAATAGAGAGAAATGGAAAGAGGAATAGAGTAATAAAGAAAAAAGGAGAAGGGGCACGTACATAAAACTGATCGACCGAGAAAGTAGAGAAATGAAAAATATGATGTGCATTCATTATGAAATAAGAACACAATTGTAGATTAATATGTAAATGTATAATACAGTATTATATGTTTTGGACTTTATTTATTCCATTAGAGGTGTAGTGGTGTCTGGAGACGTCAGGCCTTTAACACCCTCCTAGAAAAAAAAATCATCTGCTAATTAACTATGCCTGTGTATGTAGTGTTGTATACACTGTGCTACTTAGAGGAATTACTCCCATCTAGCGTTGCGGTTGTATATCGCAAGCAACTCAATTGTGTTTTTCATGCTGCATTCACGTGAAATTGGGCAGACGGCAGACGGACGACAGCCGCTGCACGTGACGGCATAAACAAGCCTCTATGTAAACAAGTGGTCCGTCAGCACGAGACAAAACAATACACGTGACAATATGTTGTCATGGCGATGTTGTATTTTTACCTGACCCACGTTTTACCGGTTTTCTCTCGACTTCTGTGACTATTTGGTTTGTTACCGACAGCCGTCTGCCCGACTGCAGGTGAATGCAGCATCAGTGTAACGCTCCATTCCTCCTCACTGCGTTACCGCGGTGACTTTTCACAGACGCCACCTCGACCTGAGCCGACAGCTCCGGTGTCTCCGGTGAGTTCCCGTGGTTTCCTACCGTCACGCTGCCACTGAACGTAAAAACATGGCGACACGACATGTCAGCCAGCACCGAGCTTACCCGCTCCATAAATGATATGAACGGCAAATTCAGAGCTGAAAGGAACACTTCAGTTTGTTGATGCAGGTGATTACTGCTTAATGAAAAACATACTTTTGAACGAAATAATCGATTTTCGTGAATAGATAACAGGAGAAGTTACACAATGTCCCTTTAAATGCATCTATTACCAGAATGTAATAAGGGGCTGCCAACTGTTTAAGTGTTATAAATGTAATGTAAGTGTTGGCACTGCCATACCACACTTCAGCTCCGCACACACAAGTGTAGAAATCCCAGTGTGTCATTAACTATGCCATCCATTCATTTAACCACACCTATTACCGGAGGGAAGAGCTGCTAAACGTAAACATGTACGTATTTATTTATAAGTTTAAGACATATTCTGATATTTATCTGTACGAGTAAGGACTGATTGATTTCACACAGGTGTTATTTGCAGTCTCCAGAAGCTGGACGACAAACTAAAAGGTCAAGTGTTAGATTATCGGACCAGGAGAATAAATCTTTGAAATGAAAGGGAGGCACTTGACTCCTCCTCCTCCTCCTCCTCCTCCTCATTCTTCATTCCCACCAATGAGATGCCTTTGAGCGAGGGCAAATCCTTCCAGGTGAGTGAACCCTAAATCCTTTGTAAGCACTTTGGCATGTAATTGCTCAATTCACAACACGCCAATCAAAAAGCCTTTCTAGTAATATGGCATATGCTCTTGTTATTTTAAAGCACACAAAGACTATTAACACACTCGCATACACATACACAGCCTTTAAAACACACGCACAACTATTGCATAATGACAGACATTTAAAGATGAGGCTCAGTTGGGTCTCGGATGAAAGTTCCCGGAATTGTACTTCACACCAGCACTCAGAATGTGGCATTTGCCATGTAGGGGCCAAGAAGGGGTTACATACACACACGCACACACACACGCACACACACACACACACACACACACACATACACATACACACAATGTATTCTCGGAGGTGAGAGAAGTGGGAAGGAGTTGAGAAGGACGGTGGCCAGGGAGGGACTAACAGCACCACCAGACACTAGATATAGAAAAAAAACAAAACGATAGTTAGTAAGGACAACACCTAGTAATGCAGTTTAATAGAGCTGCTGTTGTTATGACACATGGAGACCTACAGTGTTATTTTCCATGGTATTGTTGGTATATTTGCTGTGAGTGGCATGTGAGACTTGCCCTGAAGTGGCCCTGCCCTTCTGGCATCTACTGTACCAAAGTCACTTGACGGCCGGTTCAGGCTTGTTCACATGCGAGAAACGACTTTACATATCCCTGAAATATTACTGCCATGCTTCTAGGGTTGCTGTGATTTCAACTTTCGTTTTGTACCTCACACCCTGCCACCAGTACCTGAACGCTGGGCTTTATCGCAGAGCTCTGTGGTACACTGTAGAGCTCCTGAAGTGGTGCATCAGTGTCAGTGTGCAATCACAATGCATGTGGAAAGTTTCATCTGAGATAGTACAAAAAAGCCCCTGAGAGAGGAAGAGATAATATTATCTCTCTCCTCGGTATTTGTCAAGGTGAAATATTCCGGATTCAGAGGAAAGTAAAAATCCTCTTTGTCTCTTTCACTGACACGGCAGCGCTCGCAATCCCAAATTCATTGTGTGTTATCTTTGAATGCACCATGCAGATTCAATGGATATACAACTTTACTGTTCAATATGAAGAGAGGGTGTGGAGAGGGTTGGTTCTGGGTGAAGGATCACACTCCTCGAGACTCAATAACAAACAAACCTATTCTCACAGTTTTCACAACAGCACCCCAGACAGGAATCAAGAAAGTTTCCCACAAACACTCAGAAGAAAAGCTGCATTGAATCATCTCTCAAAGGGAACGTAGGTGATATTTCACACTCTATATGATAGTGAACGTTTCCAGTGTAAAGCCCAAAGCTAACAATAAACCGATCTTGCTGTAAATCCTTCTGTGACTTGGACCTTCATGTTTAACCAATGAGCCACATCGCCGCATTGGGCGATGTCATGTTCCTTCATTACCACAGACATTGGCTCTGTAGTTTATTTTCAGATGATCTCACAACTGTCCTGTAAATTACTAGCGCACCAAACCCGCAGCTGAAAATTGCCCCACTCCGCACCCTTGTTTGAGGAGTATTCGCTGAGAACCACAGTTGTGAAGTGTTTTAGGAATTTTTGAAATTAAATCAAATGAAATATTTGTGATCTGTTTTGAAGATGAATGTCTTAAGTAAGAATGTGTCCACAGACATCCTGGAAAAGTTGGAAAGCACTCAGAAACTATGCATTGTGGTCTTTTTAAGGAATTTGTTAAAGTTAGGTGTAGGCCTAGGGTTAGGCTTCTTGTTGGGGTTAAAAACCAGATGATCATCCATAAAGACATTCTATGTATTCAAGTATTATCTACTAAAATTAGTACCTATATTCTTCTCTATGAATGTGGTACTTCTCTGTCTTTGAAACATGACTGTCATGCTTGGATACGCTGTGTGATTCCAACTAATTCTGTGTCAGCGCTCCTCGCCCTGTTGCTGTGCTCTATACATAGAGAGTGACTTAGAGGTGTGAAGCCTTCACACCATAGAAATAGATTCATCATGGCGGCTTCAAACAGACACTGTATGAAAACCTCATAAATCCAATTTCAGCAAATTACATGCCACACTTTGGGCGTGATTTGAAACTTTATGCGTTTGGATTCTGTGAGAACTCAAAATGCAGAGGCGCGTGACATACTGAAAATCGAGCAGAAATGCAAAAACATCGGATAGTATATATGGTCCTGTGGCTGTTTGACATACAAGGGTTTCATCTGCCAGCAGATTATATAAAGCCAGCTCATATCCCAAAAGGACTTAGAGGGTAAGTCTGGACAGTTCGGGTCAGGTTAACTTTATACCTATCTCCTAGACAAAACATGACTAAAAAAAAACATCTGAACTGAACAAAATACCAATGTAATGTGACGGATTTAAGGAGATTGTTGACTGACATAAACAACTCAGTGTACTTCATTACAAACTGGCAAGATTCCCAGGTGTTACATTTTCAAGGAACATTGACATTTTCAGTCCAAAATCCAGGGACAACAACAACAGTACGTATTGTTGTGACTAAAGATATCTTGTCACTCATGGAAACAGCTTGTAATGTATCAACACAACTTTATTTTTAAGCTTTTGATCAGATGATTTGATCTTAGATTAGATTAGATTAGATTAGATTAGAAAACTTTATTAATCCCCAAGGGGAAACTGCTTTGGCACCAGATAAAACACATACATCCACTTGACATACAGTTCCGTTGCACAGCTGTTTCGACATGATTAGATACTTCAGTGATAATATATGACAGAGTACTCAACACAAGTGAATAGCAGCAGAGAAATTGATAAAAGCATAAATAAATAAAAATATACACCTCCGGAAGGTAAAAGCAACAAGCAACCGTTAGTTAGTGATCGTTGTTAAAAACTGACTGCTGCAGGAACGAAGGAGCGCCTGAGTCATTCAGTAGAGCACTGAGGCATCGCTAGTCGCTCACTAAATGAGCTTTTGAGCTCCTTAAATATATTGTGGAGTGGGTGGTTTTCATAGAGCAGGACTGTTTTCAACTTGGTCCTTGTTCTCGTCTCCACTATTACCTCAAGCTTGTCTGAGCTGAAGCCAATCACTGAGCCAGACCTCTGCTCTTGTCGCCAATAGATACAGTATACTGCCTCCCCAGCACAGAACAGCATAAAACAGGACACTAGCCAGGATGCCCTGGTAGAAAATGCCTAGCAGCCTTGAGCTCATATCAAAGGATCTAAGTTTCCTCAGAAAGAAAAGCCTGGACTGAGCCTTCCTCAATAATTCCTTCCAGTTGAGCTTATTGTCCAAATGGACACCAAGATATTTGACTCTTCTATTTTTTTTTTCAATTTCTATTTTTTGATTGTTAATTGTCACCGGGGCAGCGTCCTGTTTTTTCCTCTGATCTTCCTCTCAGAGGGCAACGACTGCCCAGTTCTCATCCAAATACAGATGTTCAAATTTAACGACTTTTGATCCACTTTGGCATCAAGGATGAGACTGACGCTTCGATCTTGACTTGTGACTGTAAACAAAATCATCCACCACCACGGGACGACCGGTCCAGTCCAATTCCATCATGAGATACAATCAAAAGCTCCTGAACAGTTTCTATGGTGAAAGTTTGTTTCTGCTGTCAACAGAGTGCACAGAAAATGGCAAGTAGAGCTCACAGCCGAAACCAAACAGAGCTGGCTGTGGTGAGGTCAGGATATGACAAATGTATATAACAAATGTTGAACACACAAGCACAGAATTGAAATTTCCAAAGGAAAATATCAATTTTATAAATCTTTACACCTGGCTCTTACTGTATCATATATAACAGAGACACCTGTTGCATCTTAACTCTAGGTACAGTTAAAACAACATGATATGAGCTGCGTAATATAGAGATACTATAAGCTTCGGCTGGGGTTGACATGTATGCATGACGTGCATCTGGCTGAGACTTATTTCTTTGCTTGGGTTACTTCAGAACAGACACACATGCACATGCACATGCACATACACACTCTCATCTCCACTTTTCCAACAATCACACAGTTCTCCCAACGCATCTGTCGACATGCGATGAGGCAACCGGGGTGGATGTGAATAGTTGTGGCCAACACTTGGCATCTGTGGATGTAAACATTTACATTCTGAGCCATGTGATACATTAATTACTGCCACAGCAAGCGGCTGAGGATGCTACAGATTCTCAACTTATACCGTATGTGCTGAAGGGTGCAGCAGGGCCTCAGGCTGTGTCAGAAGTTGTGGAGGCCCTCACCCCAGGCTCATGCTTCAGCTACTGTAGCAGCTGGCTGTGGTTACAGAAATCTGATTGCACTTAACATGGTGCATTTCAAACACTATGGGCAATTAACACATTCATTTCTGTAACATTTTTATATCATTCCCTTTCCACTCTATGACACGACTCGAGTGTGTGCGTGTGTTTGTGCATGTTTGGCAGGGGGTAAACAAGTGAACAGAGCCAGTATTCATGGCTGGTAAATTTGGAGTTGGCTGGCATGCAGGTAAACAACCATACATATATTTGCCGCTTCATCAATTCAGAACCGTCAACTAAAACTGACATCCTGCTTACATAAGATTTTTACTGAGCTCCACCAGACAAATTCAGAGATTCACAACCGCAGTGAAAAATGACCTTCACATGGTGACAATTTTCACTCAAAATCTGAGAAGCATTTAGAAAAAAGCTATAACAAAACATTTTTGCTGTCTTTGCATGATGCGATGTGCAATGAGCCAGCAATTGTCTCTACTGTCTTTACAAAGGTGTGGATGTGGTGATAAGGCAGGAAAAAGCACCCAAAAGAAGTTAAAAATAAAATTATCACATAAAGCAAAACAAAATGCTTTTTGATTTAGGTTTCATTTCAACCACAACATTTTAAAGGAACTATATGTACCACATACTGTAGCCAATGTTAACAGTAATTAACATTAAACAAGACAAAGAGGAAGAAGCAACAGCAGCAGAAACGTTGGCTTGTGACAAAGATTTGTGCACTTCCAGTTAAGGCACGCGTGTTTGCGAATTGTGTGTCCATACGTTACGAATACACATGCATTCTTTTTACGTGCCTTTTGAGACTAATTGTACGCCATAGAAGAAAGGCTTGCTGGCAAGGATGAGGTGTATACTCACGGCCACTGCACTGCGCTCTCAAATTTTGTTTTATGTGCGTATACAGTACGTAAGACCATTTTAAAAAAAAATCATTTTATGTGGTTTTTATTCACATTTTCAGAAAAGATTAACACCATATACTTCCTTATATGATGGACTGCAGAAGACTAGAGTCAGTGACTCACTGTTGCCTCTTGAGGTATGGTATTACAAGGCAGGTCCTGGTGAGCATGCGAAATTCACAAAGTCAAAATTATACTAAATACCTGCCAAAACTGTTACAGATCAAATTCAGTTATTAATTTTATTATTTGTATTGATTGCTGTTTATGTTTGAGAGTTTTCAATTAAAATACTTTATTGTGTGACGTTCAATTTCAATTTCTCTGACCCAGAAGCAAATTTGATACTAAATTACACATACTCCCACTGAGCATACCCTTTCTCCCACATCTGTCACTGTCTCACAGCCAAACACACTGACCCTCTCTCTCTCTCTCACACACACACACACACACACACACACACACACACACACACACACACACACACACACACACACATGCACACACACAGCTTGTCTTGAGTAATAGCACTTTGTTCACTGGAGGCTGTGTAGCTAAATATACCTGTAACTGATAGCCCTGCTGCTTGATGGGCAGGAACACTGCTGGTCCTGACACCGATACATAAGATGAATCGCAACAGACAGCAGGGAGGGTGTGTGTGTGTGTGTGTGTGTGTGTGTGTGTGCGTGGGGGAGGTCAGCAATGTTAAAGGCGTACCCAGTGAAGTGAAGTGAACGATGACAAAGAAACAAGCGCAAAGCTGTTTTGAACAATACCAACTAAAATTTTCTTTGAAAATTAAACCGAATCCTCACAAAAACAACATCTCAGGTCCCTGGCCCTACCTTGACCCCTATTACTTGCCGTTAGTGAGTACCTGTTCTGTTGACCTGAAGCTACATTAGTGGAGTTTATTAGCCTTTTCACCCAGGCCCTAATTGATATTTGATGGATGTCGCGATCATATCTTGGTCTCAGAATAGAGTACAGACACTTAGTCTAACCCAGAGAGCCTCTGATCCTCAGCTCTCACTTAGGCAGGACATACCACAGCTCTGTGGCAAAGCTAAGACAGGAGCAGCGATTCAGCGTCACAGATCAACCAAGACCGAGAGAAGGGGAGATGAAAGAGTGAAGGGAATAGGGACTAAGAAAGAGGGGGAAACAGTTTGGAAGAGTGAGAGGTGTGAGGCCGCTGCTGAACAGAAAGACAGATGCAGTGTAGCCAAATTTGTCCAATTTGACGATTCACACTTTTGCTTTTTTTCTCCCCCCCTCTACTTTCCTCCTGTCTCTGGCCTCACCTGACTCACTCCCTCCCCTCCGTCTCCCTCTCTTTTCACACACTTTTCTCTCTCTTTTTGAGTGCACTAACCTGCAGAGGGCCGCTGGCCGGCATGGTGGATCTCAGCGATGTCAGGTCGATGTCTCGGCCCTGCTCCCCTCGCTCTGTCTTCCCCAGTCCCTGCATAATGAGGCTCGAAAATGAGCAAGCAACCAAGCAAGCGCGCGCACACACAATCAGTGTTGCCCTTACTGCACTGAAAATGCAAATGCACGGATGGCAGTGGTCGGTATGAAAGGAAATTACCCTGGATGCCAGGCACCGAGCACCAGGCAAGGCCAGGGAGGACAGCAGGAGGACAAACAAATGGCTTATTCACCCCATCTTGGTCTCCCCCACTCCCTCTCTCTCTCACTTTGCACTCTTTCAGCCTGTCTGTCGCTTTTTCTCTCTCTTTCTATTCTCCCTCTGTTCAAATTCTCGGTTGTAAAAATGCGAGAATACCAACTGAAACAACATATTGAAACCCAGGCAAATACTATGCAGGTTTCATACTTGTCCCTATGTATGGCCATATATTTGAATGACTGACCGCTGCAAACCAATTCTGTCTATTTGTGCCTGTTTGCTCAACAAAAACACTGTGCAGTATTTCTGTTAAGTTAACTGAGGTCAGACATGGTCTCCGTAAAGCACTGAGGGTCCAGTGTTAGGACTTTACAGGCCTCTAAACCCGGGGACCCCTGGGCTCTGCAACATGGACCCATAGACACCACGTGTACAGGAAGCAGGCCTTGTAGCACGAGTGTTGGTGACAGATATCTCAACAACTGCACAATTAACACAAAAACGGCTGCAGCACATAGAATTGAAGTTAAATCTCTCTTTATTAGCATTAGCCACACATTAGGACCATTAGGAGTGAGGCTCCAAACTTAACTGTTTATTTGTAATAGGAAAATATGTTCTTTTTCCTTTCAATACTGTCGTTTCATGGTCCTGCTTTGACGTAAAAGAGGCTGTACGTGTTGAAAATGTGTAATTGTAGAAGGAAATACATGTAGAGGAAGCGATAGCTGTGTGTTTTTAAATGAAAATGACGGTTTATTAGATTATACGTTTGAATGGCCTTTTGTGAAGCTTAGGTGACACAGGAATGTGCCGCTGTTGACTTTAAGGGCCGAAAGGGGCGAGACACACAGAGGAAGGAAAATAGACAGAATCCCTGCAAAGCCAGAGGTTACCTGTCATTATAATAAAAAAGACTTGACATAACTCATCACAAACAAATAGGGATCGTTGTTTTTTTTTTTTCTCAGTGGCTTCAGACCACCAACACTGGAAGACTAACACACAAAGGTGTTGTTACCTCTCTCTCTTGTTCAAATACTCAAACGTGGCATATCCTGCGGGGAAAGGCAGTTGTCAGCAGTGATTAAACACACCGCCAAAAGCCCATAATCCTCTGAAAAGAAAGAAAGAAAGCTGGAATTTCATTATGTTAAGTGTATGTGGTTGCAAAACACTTGACTGGTAACTTGAAGCATCATTTTCCTTTTTCAATCAATTTTTGAAAGGACTACGATTAGATACACAATTGAAGAGCGTTGCCATTGACTTCCATAGATAAGTATTGTATCCTTTTGTAACACACTCCAATCATAAACACAACATACAAACAACCTGTGTTGGATTATGTTGATTAGTTTTTCCCAAATGGACCAATGGATGCTGTTTTCTACTGTTCAACTGAGACGCACGTTAAGGGACTGAGCTGTTGACAGTTTGTTTTCATGGCTCTCTGCTTTCTTGAAAGATGGAAACGTCCCTTTCACTGCTTTCCTTTCTTCTTTTCTTTCTTGACACATTAACACGCTTCCAGGAACTCTACTGATCTCGGCTCACGCTGTCAGAGAAGTTATTTTGTTTTCGTGGTTTTCCAGAATTACGCCTCTGTCGTCGTACAGGGATTTTCAGGTCGTGTTGTGACGACTCACCAACGCATAATGGACTATTTCACTCGTGCGCAGATTGTTGGGCTATTTGAGCAGTAGATTCCAAGTTAATCCCTAAATGAGAGGTTAAAAAAGAAACGGCTTGCCCGCAGATTTTTTTTTCCCCTTTCCATAATCGTTCCTAGAAGCTCTTTTAAACTTAGAGACAACAATTATTCAGCCAAACCTCCTCATTCTTTGGTTTCTAGAATCAGAGTCTCCAGAAGATGACAGTTGTACTATTCACTGACTTCTCAAAATGACCAGCTGCTGTGTAGGTGAACTAGTTTGCGCCATAGGGCAGGGCAAACACATCTACTTGTTCTTGTAGTTTACAGAGATTTGCAGCCGATAAATGCATGAGCCTGCTTTAGAATGGTTGCTTTGTGTGTTTGTTTCTACATACATGTGGATGTTAAACAGTAGTTTTAAAGCTGGATAAGATGTGAGTAAAGCCACAGTGGGCACTTCTGCTTTTGATGTAGCTGTTTTATGTGACTGTAAACAAAGTTTTGAGGAGGAATTGCGAAATGCTAACAAAACCTGCAATACAGGCTTTCTGTTTACGCGATATTATCCCCTGAATGAGGATAGCCTTCATTTGTATATGTTATTAATAACATTGCTTTTCATGCAAATTGATTTCTGTTGTGATTTGCCTGCAGCCAATTACATATATTATGTATTTTATTTGGAAAAATGGCCCATCCTGTTTGTATCTTTTTTAGATATAGATAGGTTTTTTCTGTAATGAATGGAAACTACTTGCTACTGCTTGAATGATCTTATACTTTTTAAAAAATATATGTATTTACTCAATAGTTAGAGTTGTGATACAGAGGTGTTCATGAGCTGAAGGTACAAGCTACTGAAAAGAAAGGGATATTTAAAAAATAAAATAAACTTGTTGTGTGTTATAGTGTAGCATGAAGCAACATGTTGAGTGATAGATTTGGGAACACACAGTAGGTGTAGAGTGAATTTAATCCGGGACTTGATGGCAAATCCTTTCATGCCTTTGGTTTTGACCTCTTTTAACAACAATATAATTCCTAGAACAAGAAATAAAAGAATAACGCACCTTGGGTGGTGACTTGCACATAACATTTTAGAATTAACACAGTTGTAAAAGTAAATTACAGTAAAGTGCCTCCATTGAAGTTGTGTAATTTGCTTCTCAGGACCGTCAGTCACTTGTCCCCAAGGACTTGAAACTTGATTTGAGACTTGCTCTGACAGATTTGTGTCTTACCTTAAACTTGTCTCAAATGACTTGAGTATTGGACTTGTTCCAAACCACTTAAAATCAGCTTTGGCAACACATGACAGGATGTGTAATGATACTATGCAGTGTACAGTACACTCCTCTTTGTCATCCTGCCTCTTTGTTGCGCTGTCAGTCTTTGTCTTGTTGATCTGTATTCCTGTTCTCTCCCTCTCTCTCTCACACACACTCGTACAGGCACACACACAAAGATAGGGCTTCTGCAGTTGAGTACCAGGCAGTGCTGACCTCTCACTGTCTACCTCTGTCTGTCATACACACATGCACATACAAACACACACTAACCAGACAGTACCAGTCTCTCACTCTGGCAATAATAAAAGGTCCTTTATGCTCAGAGAATTTTCATTATAGCAATGGAAACACACACACGCACGCACGCACGCATACATACACACACAAACACACACACACAGACTCAAAAAGAAACCAACTTCAAAGTTAACACAGCGACTTTGCACATGAGCCCCTGATAGCAGCTGATAACAGGTATCAGACCAAATGCTCACATGCATGAGCACAAGCTGGCCAGATATTCAGCTCCCACATGATCACACCCACATTCACACACGCACACACACAAACACACACACACACACACACACACACACACACACACACACACACACACACACACACACACACACACACACACACACACACGTAGACATGAGAAGGAGCGAGTTACCTTGGGATGAGAGTGACAGATCAAAGTGTTGGTGAGTGTCACTGACGGTGGAGCAGGTGCACATGTGCTTTCATGTTTCACCTGCTCAGTCAGTGCATGTGTTATGATTCAACACCGTATAAAGGCCCAAAGCATATTTAAACATACTTTACTGCCAATAATGGTGACTAACACAGAGATGATTCTTGGCTCTGCAACACAGAAAACAATGTTCATTTTCTTATTACTATCTTAAATTTATATTTAAACAGGAACTGAGTCAGTTTTTAGTGTTGCACTGACCTGGGCTAGCTGTTTCCCTGTGTACTATTCCTTATGCTAAACTAAGCTAACTCTCCTGGCTCTAGTTTTGTATTTAAAGGGATAGTTCAACATTTTGGCAAATTTGCCCACTGCCATAATCCCTATAAGTAGGTTCATTACCTTTAATTGTCGGTGCATGTTGTTTTGAGATCTGCAGGGCAGAGATGCGAGCTGCTCAGCTAACACAATTGAGGTAACGGTACATTGACCCCCGTCCCTCACAACTCATCAAATATACAATCCAACAACTCCAAAACACTCTCATGGAGAAGTTGTGAACTGCACATTAACAACGCTATGAAATAATCATGTATAATTATGTAACATTATGACACACAAAGCGAATACACGGAACTGCTTGCGCTTTTGAAATCACCCAGCATTTACGCATTTGCCTCGAAAACAACTCTGTCTCGTAATGTTACATTATTATTTCATAGCGTGGCAAATGTGCAGGTCACAACTTGTCCAGGAGTTGTTGGATTGTGAGTTTTGAGGGACAGGATCAATGCACTGTTACCTCAATTGTGTTCGCTGAGCAGTTCACGTCTCTGCCCCGCAGATCTCAAAACAGCTTGCACCGACAATTAAAGGTAATGAACCTACTCCTATGACTATAGGGATTATGGCAATGGGCGAATTTGCCAAAATGTTGAACTCCCTTTAAATGTATTTCCCAACATATGAAATTATTTCCTTAAAATACAATATGTGAGTGCTGGTGTACAAGCTATAAACTCCTGTTTTTAAAGGACACAGTGAGGAGGAAAAATGGGTCAACACTTGATTTTTGTCATCTATGTGTGTGTGTACCCCTGCTGCACCTATACTGTTGTTCCAGCTGAATGTAGCTTGAATGGCTCTGAAGGTGTTGTCAATGAAAGATGAGTGATTCAGTCACCACAGGCGGGCTTTGATGAGTGACACAGGACAGAAAATGAATCACACATGTACAAACATAGGTGACACTCAATCAAATGCTTCTTTTATCATATGGTAGCCTACATTTATTTAAAACGATTTTTGTAAACAAAATTACACCAATTTTAGCCTCAAGTGAAAATTGATGCATTTCTCTAAATATGAAATGCGCACACACACAATCACACACTTAAAGCCACACATTCTAGAGTGGACTGTTTTCTTGTGCCTTCGAAATTATTAACTCCCAAGAATATATTACTTTCCCCCCTTGGAATGGGAAATTAGATTTTAATACAGAACAGTAGATAACGAGAAAATGGAGTACACTTTCATTTTTGTAACATTTTCCACTTGTTCAACTAGGCTACGAGGCTGATTTTGCAATAAAGACTTTCATGGTCAAGCCCCTTGTTGAGCCAGCTGGGTATTTTGTCTTGCTTTTACAGATCTGCACTCTTATTGCACATTTGTTCTAAAAAGATTTAGTTGCACGATGAATTGTTAGTCGTCATTTTAACATGAGCAGTAATTGGAAGAAACAGCAGCACAGGGGCTGAAAAGTTTGGCATATTTTATTGCCCTAATAACTTGATCTCAAGGTCGTACTTTAGTATTTATGACAGTTGTGGTTTGGACAATATGGCTTTGTATGAGCGCAAACTGTGGTCTGTAGCACATTCTCACACTGGTTCCTGTAGTTACTTTGGCGAGAAATTATAGTAAATTCTTGACATAAATCCCACATCCATAAACTATTTGCACATACCATGTGGTAGAGGAAGCTTTAACACGATTTGATAATAGTTTGTATTGCTGCTAACTTCCCTCACATCACCTAAGCTGTCCCAATACACCTAAACTCTCCAGGGAGGGACTTCTAGGATGTAAAAGAAAAAACAAGCTCAGACTCATTAGGGAGTACTGATAGTTTGTCTCAGGGCAAGTGATTATTTAAGTTAAAGACAAGGCTAACATATTGATTTATAAAAAGAGAAAATAATCATCTTTGGTTTTGGCTCTTTGTTAATCACTCTCCATGATTAATGATATTTATCAAACGCTGCTCTCCCTCCCTCTCTTCACCCTGCCCCTCCCCTGAGAAATTACCTTTCTATACAATTACAGTTGAGAAGCAGAGCACCATGTCATGTTTAACCCCGTCCCCCCCGCAGGGACAGAGACCTCATTTACATTAATTGCCTCCTCTTTGGAGTGTTACCAGAGAACATGAGTAGATGAACTGTGTTTGGCCTTGTATTAGATTAATGGGTTTCTCTCACTGTGTGGGAAAATGTATGGAACCTGGGAAAAGCAGGAAAAGCAGACGGAGGAGAATGAAAGTTTCCGCAAAGATCAGGTGAGATCTGTCAAACTGTACACACTGACTGAGACTAAAACACTGGACTCTTTAGTGACACTAACTGGCAGGAGAATGCACTGCATCAGGACTGATCTCCATTCAGTTTACTGCACACCATTCAAGAACAGGGCATACCTTTATTCTGTAACTTGCATGCCATTATTGTATTATAACTTTATTGTATGAGCCTTCATCATGTGTAACTAAATCATCCCTGAAGGACACTTCTAATATTCCTGTGCATAACGCAAGGCAGTGGCAAGGCAATTTATTTATATTTGTTTGATGTGGACATTGCATTATCTGTCAATATAAAACTTGTGGAAATGTTCACCCTCTTAAGTTTCCAAGATGTAGTATCAGGGGTGTCCATAATATAGGGAAAAATGCTTGTTTGCTGATTAAAAAAAAAAAATTAACCAATATCAGTGTTAACTGTCATGTCAGGATAGTTTATTATTTTCTAAAATATGACATAGATATTAGAATGAACACACAATTGTAGGTTACACACACACCAAGCATGCATGAGGGCCCCATACACCTTAATGCAGAGTTATATCTGTCAGGCTCAGTCAACCTCTCCCTCTCTCCCGCTCTCTCTGGATGCAGTGTCACTAAGAAGGGAAGTGACAGCCTCACTGTTGCAACAGGAGAGCTTTTAAAGCACCTCCTCTGACACCCGCTCACTCTTACATAGATATAGTACATTCACTGAGTTACAGGCATGCCGCACATAACTCAAGAGAGCTCGGACTTGATCTGAAGTTGCTGGGTTAGGGTTAGAATAACATGAAAGTTTCATTCAACATCCATGGAAACAAGTGGTTGGAATAATTCTCCAGCTAATTTTAATCATTAAACGAACATTTGTTGTATTTAAAAGCGGAAAAGACAGGCAATCTGCTTGGTCACTTGCATCAAATGCCAGATGTCCCATGATGTATTTTACAGAAGTTGCACATGGCAGAGCAACATAAAAGTGTCACACATAAGACTTCTGATCAGTAGATAATTAAATATCTCATGGATGAGTGTTCAATCTTAATTTTTTTAAAATTAATTTTCCACATTCAAGTACTTTGAATGTGCTTATTGTACATTATAATTAAAGATAAATGAATGAATTCAATTGAGGTTAAATTAAAAGAAGGAGAGGAGGTTGAGGGAATAGATGGGAGAAAGGAGTATCAGTACACAAAGGGAAGTAGCCAAATGAAAGATAAGAGAGAACACACACAGAGAGGGAGGGGGAGTGAATGAGAGAGAGAGA
The DNA here is from genome assembly GCF_045865225.1 of Trachurus japonicus. Lineage (NCBI taxonomy): Eukaryota > Metazoa > Chordata > Actinopteri > Carangiformes > Carangidae > Trachurus > Trachurus japonicus. The sequence goes on along the minus strand of NC_140929.1, from coordinate 12,414,632 downwards.
GAGAGAGAGAGAGAGAGAGAGAGAGAGAGAGAGAGAGAGAGAGAGAGGCCCCATTTACCTGTCTGTGTTACCACAAGTTCTCCAACCTGTTGCAACTTGTTAGTAAGGACAAATTCTAAGGTCAGACGTTGCCCTTTAACAGAGGGCTATTTGTTATTTCTCTAACCTGCACACACGCAACGCTGCATGCAACAAAAGATTTCCCCTGCACAAAGACACTGAGAAATGGAGATAAAGGAACAAGCTATAGAAATGGGGAATGAGCAAGGCTGAAACAGACTCACAGGAAGACCAGGAACACATCGCTATCAATTAACCAATTTTTGGGGTGTTTTTTTTTTTGTGTGAAATGAAAATCATCCATGCAGAAGTGATTGATAACAACTGAAGTGCAGTAGCAGAGTTTGCATGATTGCATGCTTGATATGATGATACATATACACACTGCCAGGTCAGCAGCCTCTTTTTTTGCATATTTCCCCTCTGCATTATTCTTAGTCATACTTAACATACTCCAGCTTCCTCTTTTGCTCACTTCTGTCTTGTTTTTGTGTTTGTATGTGTGAGGAGATGAGCTGCAAGACCGGACACACAGATACTGTACCTGTACGTGCATTCCCTCAACATGCACTTTTCAGTACGACTCATGCAACCCGCTGCTAATATCCAATACGAGCAAAGAGAGAAAGAAGACGAGATGTTTGAAAAGCTGTGAGCAATCATGCAAAGTAGACTACTTCAGAGGAGCTACTGTAATTAACATGTATTATCATAGAGAATAGTGCAATCTGATGGTAAAAATCAACAAGGGTGCTATTTTAAGAGTGGAATTGTTTCCTGTTTTGAGTGGGAATGACCAACTGATCCGGTCTTTAATGTAAACATAGCTGCTGGAGACTGACATGCATAAAGAGTTGGCTTGATTTCAATCTCCTATTCACTGGATAATACCGTAGACACTGGCGTAACAAACTCAACAGAAGGGGGAAAAAGAGTGTTTATATAAGAGTGTGGAAAAAGTTAAAACTAGGTGATTGGGACACTGAGAGAAAAGGACAAATGAGGAAGAGGTTAAAATGTCCCTTATGGTTTATTACTTAAAGAAGTCAGTGAGTGAAAGCTTCACTTCTCAGAATTTCTCGGCTAATGAATTCCAACTGTCAGCTGTCCCTCAACGAAGCCCGTCACTTCCTTTAACATAGGGCTCCTGTGGCCGCTGGGCACCATTAGCAGGCCAAAAGAGTATCTGAATGATATTGAGATCACACTGATGTCAAAAGCGACACATGGTGCAAGAAAAATGCAACCGTAGGATGAGCTTCATTTCCAGAATTGCTTAAAAAGAGCATAAGGCAACTGTAGCTCATTGCTGAGTCAGCTGAAGATAAGCAATTGTACCAGCTAAGTGTGATTCACGCTCATGCGTTTGCTCTGTGGAGCAGATAGAAAATTTCCACAGGAGTAGGGATTTGTCATTTTGAGAATGTTGCTTTTTCTTGACAGTCAGTGTTTGAACTATGCAAAAAAACAAAAAACAAAAAAACAGTCCTTATGTAGTCCTTAAAGGAATAAGAAGATTGTATGAGACCAAAGCCAGCAGGGAGGTATCTTAGCTTATCTTAGTTTAGCATCAAGACTGGAATGATGAGGAAATCAGCTGGCTCTGTGCATCTATCCATCCATCCATTAGCTATACTGTTTATCCATGCAGGGTCATGCTGGAGTCAATCCAAACTGACACAAAACAACCTCAAGGCCTCAATCTGCACACTTTGGAGTCACCAGTTAACTGAAGGTGTGTGCGTTTGTACTGTTGGAGGAAGCTTTAGTACCCGGAGGGAATCCGTATAGATACGAGGATAATATGCAAATTTCACACATGGCCTCAGGCCTCACACTTTTTTTTTCTCCCATGGAATAAACGGACAAGATACAGTATGAGATGTTAATCATTGAGTAGTTTGATTTAGCCATACCAGCTGATTCTACCTGCATCATGTCCTTATGGGCTTGATTGTGGCATTAATCTTCTGAGAGGAACATGAATCTGTCACACTTTGTCACTCATCACCTCACTGACACTTTGTGCTTTGCGACTGCGTTGATACGGTCGCCTCAGGGTGTTCCTCTCTCAGTCCGGTATCTCTGGAACTTCGGTGGCTACAACGCGTCATCACCCAGAATGCAGGTTGCACTCGGTTTTCAGGTCAACACAGGTACAGGTCAGAACATAGACCATGAGTAGTAGAATAAATCATCCACTCGCACAGAGCAATTTTCAGAGGCAGTTTTACAGCTTTCTGAAGGAGAGGAGTAAGGTGTGTTGAGGTGTGTTTGTGTGTATCTGTGTGCACTGAAGGAATGCTGTTTGCTGTCAGCTGGAAATGGCTCAAGGTGCTACATACATACATGCACGACGCACGTGTTTTCTTTCCAGGGTTTTTCCTGCTGTCCACTCAACTGCTTGCAATAAACACTCTGTCATCCCTGACCCCTGTGTATAGCAAGTCTTCAGGTATGCGTTTACATAAGTGAACACATGCTTTTTCCTAAGTCTTAGCTTTTGACTGCAGCCAGGTGTTGCATGTAGAGGGAGACATTTCTGAAATGTGAAATACAAAACCTAAATAAGGCCAGAATTCAATAAAATATTCAATGCTGACACTTCCTCAAAGAGAAGCTGTGAACAGAGAGGAATTGTAAAGTGAATGTCAGCATATAGATTAATGATATTTGTGGACACCGCACGTATAAAAATAGAGCAAAAAGAATGTCAGACACACATTCGAGGCTAAGCCATACAATAGCTGGACTATCTCTCACTGACTGTCCACAGAGCACATTTGATGCATTCAATGACGTCTTTGTGTACTTTCCGAAAGAGTTTAGTTCACACATATTGTCCCACTGCCTAAAGCAAAGTGCAGGATAAATATGTGCAGCATGTGTGCGCACAGGCAGAAGACCATTATGCACACACACACACACTCTCCTTTTCAGGTCAGGAGGAATCAGGACCCAAATTGAATGATGTGCCCTGTGCTGAAACACACAGACTCATTCATGTTCTGCTGCAATATTAAACTCCTGGTGGTCATGTGAAGACCCAAAACAACAAGTCCATGACCCAGTTTGTGTCTCTCCTCCCATTCCTCAGCCGAGCATCTCAGGTGCAACACCGTTCTTTGAAATTTCTTTATCATCCAGGAGTGTTTGCTGATTGCTACAGTAAGCTGCTATATGAGCAAATTATCCCGCGTTTAACACTGGAAGCTGAGATAACAGCCATATTTGGCTAGGATACAGCAATGAGTGCATTAATTAGTCAGTATGATTTACAGCACTTAGAACTGCAGTGATAAGAAGCAAGTGTGTGGAGTAGGCTATGTCTCACAAAGTTTTGTCAAATAAATGGAACAAAAAGTGGACAAACTGCTACTGTAGAGGAGACAAAAAATTAGGTATGATAATAAAAATATTTGGTCCGGACATTAGGCTATTTCCAAAAATAAAAGCAATTTTTTTTTTTCAAATTCATTCATTCAAACTTGGGTCAGTAAACCACAGTTCAGTGTTGTTGTGGACTCATATACATCTGAAGTGTTGATATGAATGGTGGTGGTAGCCTATGATTTTGTTTTCGTTGAAGGTGATGAGCTTGACACATTCTCAGAAGTTGTGCACATCAAAGAGTGAGTCAGAGGACCACACGCAGATTCACACACACTGACACACACACGCACACACACACACACACACACACACACACACACACACACACACACACACACACACACACACACACACACACACACACACACGCACACAAAGCAGGCATCATTTGGAAAGTTTGATCATAAAATAAAAGCATGATGAACGACGTGTTGTTTCACACACTGCAGCTGTTGACTAGCCCTGTTAGGGCACTGGAGTTTTCCTCTGGATGCTGCCGTAAAGTTGGGCGGGATGAACAGTATCATTTCCGGTTTGAGCTGTCAAAATAAGATTTTTGAATGCAACTTTTTTTTTGACAGATGCTCAATTTCGACTGTGTTTCGACTGTGTCTCTGATAAAATGAATAATGACATCACTGTCACACTGGTAGTTTTATTTTTCAATAGATGCAGATTATAATTTGACACAACTTTATAGGATTTTATAGCCTACAATAAAATAGGCTATCAGTGCATAAACATTTAAAATACTTTTAGTAAAGAGACCATAGCATTTAAGATGATTAGGCAATTGTGATATAAAAGGGACAATCTATATTTTAAAGGGACCATATTGATATTTATAAATCAAATCATAGTGAATGTTATAAATTAGGCTTTCTGAAAGTGCCTTGGAGTTTATTTTATTTTATTCTATTTGTTACAAATGTTTTCAAGCAAGTCATTGATTAAGTCATGTTCTACTTATTCTCCTATTAAAATCAATCAATTTTTTTCCCTCTGGTTTAAAAAGATATAAGCTGGTCCAAGTATCACAACCGCTCTAACAACCCAAAGGAAAGCAGCAGGGCCACTGATGAATCTCCATCAGATTAAATAAATACTAGCCTCGCCAGACCATCCTCCAGAGAAGAAGTTAAATAAATGCAGACTGACTCCTGGTCCACAAAAATCTTTGGTGCAATGTAGGCTAATATTGTCATGTTGCAGGATTTAGCCTAATTTTCATGTAGCCTGAAAAAGTGGGTTATTTCAGCTATTCAACAGCTAGACTGGATCTTTGAAGGATTTAATTTCTGATCTTTCTATAACTTAGGCTAGTTGACTACATGGATGTGGTTTTAGTTTTGCAATGTATTTTATTTCTTGCTTTATTTTGAAAGAACGCCCCTATTCCGGTACCATCCGGGTTAACAGTAGCACCCTTGCCGCGGCACTTGTGTGTGAAAGCCCTTGTCGAGTCATCGTTAGAGAGGAGCACGGAGCAGACGGAGCCGCTGTCTGATGGCTTGAAAACAGGGAATAAGTGTGGATCACAGCGGATTTACTGCACCACACGAGCCGAGAGGCGCCAAGCAGCGGTCGCGGGAGCGAGTCTGGATGCTGATACGGATGAGGATATTAGCGCTGCTTGAGTGAGGCTGCTGGCTTTTTTTTTTGTGTAGCAGTTGCAGGGTACACAGACAACACACAGAGACAGACAGAAAGAAGTACCAGAGCCGCCGCGACACCAGCGAGCGAACTTGGCTTCTCTGCCCGGTGGGAGGTGTCTGTTCGTCTGCTGTGGCTCGCTGCACGTCTCGCTCTCAGCGTCGCCGCTCGGACCTGTGCGGAAGGATACGTTTGTAGCTCAAGTAATGTTTTTGTAAACAGCGTCTTTTTCGGGGGGTTTTCACTAACCAACTGTGGCTTTAACGTGACGCACTAGACTGACATTAGTGCTGTGTCGGAGCGGACCCCCACTGCAGAGGAGTTCACGGCTTTTTAAACCAGGGTTTTCCTTCATATTTCCACGGTATACCAGCACAGCCCATACCGATGTAACAGGTAACGGTGCATTTTGTGTTTTACTGTGACGCTTTATTTAAGTCGTGACTGTATGTTTTTTTTATGGTTGCGTCTTCTTTTTGCCTGTGGGCAAAGTTAGCTGCAGAGAGCCTGGTTGTGTGGAGTTCCTCAACAGGCTGCAGACAGTGAACCTCTCACTGCACGGGCTGCTGCTCAGTTTCAACACAAACCTCCACGGTTCAGGATAATTTAGTAAAAACATTGAACACTTAGCAACTTCCAACCAACACTGTATGTATCATATTGAAGCTACATTTTGTCCTGAGATACCCCTTAACTTTAAGTGTTGCAGGACTCTTGTGCCTCCTCTATTCAAATGAACACATTTTTCTTTACTTTTTATCGAGTCAAACATATAAAATGTAATTGATTTACTTATTTACATGTATACAATCCTCTTAATAATTGTTGGACTTATTCTGTCATACATACACTTTTTTAGACATCTTCTATTTGCAAAAGCATTCAATTTTTGTTATATTTGACAGCTTAGATAACAGTAAAACAGTTTTGCGTTTCAAATATTGTTTAACATAGTATATATGCTTAAAATCAACAATATCGTAATTATGTTGCAATATAATCGAGTATTTTAGTGATATTTTCATGCTAGCAATGCTGGCTAATTAAAGGGTTGGCCCTTAATTAGTCGTTGTGGGACACCTGTGATGATAATGATGCATGTCATGCAAAAATCGGCCATATATATTTAATTTGAATATTAATGTTGTACACTCGCTTAAAATCCACCAGTGTTTATTATTGCTGTTTATATTGATATAAAAAAGATAGAGAAATATTATTTTACTGTCTGCCTTCATATCAGGTAATGCTTTATGATTGTGGAAGCATTAAACCACTGCTCGTGTTACACCTAACAACACCCCCTAGCTGCTGTCAAACCACTGCAAAGGCATCTTCTCATGACTGGCTTCCTAAAAAAAGACACAGGTCATAATAACACCCACAGAGAGACAGATGTTTTTCAGCAGCTGTGATCTTAATTAATGTCACCTCGATATCCTTTTGGGGTCATTTCAGTCCTCAGCAGTATGATGTTACCATCCAGTTCAGATCACAGACTCAGAAGTTCCTGCACTGGGAGCGTACGGCGGACGAATGAAATATTTAGATCTAAGAGATTTTTTTGTGTGACTTAGATGAAACACACCCTGTAATACACTTCAGTGAGCGCTGCTGTTTCATACATAAGTCATCAGTCTAGTCTCTTCAATTGGTGTCATTGTGCTGTGTGATGTATTACCTCATTGATCATCGCAGGTCTTTTCTATGCAGTCTACACCTGGTCTGGAAGTTGAGACATCTGGTTGGATAAATGACTTCTCTGGGGCAACTAGGTGCCATTATAGGCATTAGAGAAACAGGATTTATAATCTGAAGGAGACACAATTTGAAACAGGAAGAGGAGCCTATTTTTATATTTTTTAAAACCCAATCAGATTCTACTTAATGCCCCATGACCTTTTGACTACATATCTGTTTCCCATGATTGAGACCATATACAGTAGCCTGTGTATGGCTGCTAATGGGAACCCGTCGGAACGAATCAAACTCATACTCCATCCAAAGAAAACTTCACAGCTTAGCAACATGAGATCATCTTTGGCTTTCGAGCATCCTTTGTAGCATATGCATTCATATTAGATGGTCACACACCATCTGTGTTGATTTGGTGCGAGAGTGATTTGTGCATGTATCGGTTCGCTCACAGACTTTGCACAGAATTACTAAATACAGTTTAAAATCCCCTTTCACAGGGGAGGCAATTAAAGAAAATCCATAGTTTACTTCACAAAAATGGAACAATTATCCTGCAAGGTTTTAGTTATGGATTATTTTAACATGAATGAATGCACCGTGAATGATTTCTGATATCATAAGCAGCTGCTGTTCCTCTGTGCCATTTCCAGTATGATAACACAGTAGAAGTTATCTGTTGGATGAGAAATGAGGCAAATTGCAAATTTAGCTAGCACATTCCTTCCCTACTAATGAGTTAATATGATTTCTTTAGTGCAATATGTAATGTAATATACACAAATACACTCTGCAGATTTTTGTTCTATCTATCTATCTATCTATCTATCTATCTATCTATCTATCTATCTATCTATCTATCTATCTATCTATCTATCTATCTATCTATCTATCTATCTATCTATCTATCTATCTATCTATCTATCTATCTATCCATCCCAAGGCCTCCCCCCCCCTCATATCTAATGTTAAACTGCTGAATCGCCACAGCCAGCCTAACCTTGGGGTCAGCCTGGCTGTGGTGACTTTGGGCTAAATTTGGAACAAGGAGCAATTAGGCGCACACTCACCTGCATCCCTTCACTGCATTAACTGCATGGGGGCAATTGGGAGGGAAAGGCAGGGGTGGGATGCAGCTCTCTTTTCTGTCAATGAGCTTGTGTTGGAGATTAAAGCTCGTGCCAGGCTCAGATCAAGTCAATAAATCCTAAACCAAGAGTGAATGAGTTTTCCTGTGAGCCTCAAGTCTGACTGAACCTACCAAACAGCCAGATCTTGAATAATTAACTACTGATTATAGCTTTAATGAATATGAATATTCACATTTTTTGGTTTGAGAAATCCAGCCTTGTCATACAGTGACCCAGTTTCACCATTTTATCATCTTACCACCCAAACTGCTCATGAAACAAACATCTCAAATGAGGGACAGAGCTCTGCTTAGTGGTCACAGAAATTGACAGATTTGTTAACTGTGACCTAACTTGAAGTAGTGTTTGGCTAGTGCTCATTTCCACAGTGCTTGTGTCACTCATATCACTGATTGTGGTCCAAATGGTGGTAAGATGTCACAGTATTTGACAGCTTGGATGTTCTACTAGGCACTTTGGCAGAGACCCAAGGATCATTTGGGATGCTCTGGGAGGTGGTTGGGTCAGTGATGTACTCAAATGAAAACAGATACTAAATTTTGTGATGTATTGTCAGATATATTGTATCTTTCAGCTCTTTTCCCTCTCTTTATTTCCAGCAACAAGGACAGAAGCAGACCAAGCTGGGCCAGGCTAGGCCAGGCTTGGCCTACCTAGCCCCCTGTCTGGCCTCACCAGGCAGGCAGACAGGCAACGTCTCCAACCGGTCCTGCCTCCAGTGAGCAGAGGAGGCTTCAGCCTGTCCCTTACAAACACTTCACCTGACCTTCAAGTCGAGCTGTAACAGATTGGATTCCAACCATATTTTGTCTTATCAGCCCCTGGGAGGCCTTACTGGTCTGGTAGATCTCCAGTTCTTCCATGTCGTGGTGGTTGCTCTCTGGATGTTGGCAGCAGGATGGATTCAGGTGTTAACTTGACGGGTGTCTCCTCACTGCAGTGCTTGCACTCCCCCTCCTTTGACTGCCTTTCGTCCCTCCCCTCCCAAACCTTGAAGAGAAAGCCCCTCAATTTCTCCTGGGGCTTCCCTGAGCCCTGTACAGAAGGGCCTTGCAGGAACTGTAGGTTGTCTTGTTGAAACAAGTCGACATTGGAAAGAGGAAGTAGAGGTCATAAATCCTTGCTCAAAACATAACAACAACAGATCGCTGCTGTCAGTCGATTTGATTGATTTATTCTCCGAAACCCCTTCAATTTTCTTTTCCTGGAGTTTGATCAGAGGTTGAAGAGCTTTTGGTTTGGAAAAAGAAGCTTGCTGGTCAAGATTTGTACCTACAATCAGTTTACACATAGGTTGTCCTTTTTTATTTTATTTATACGTATATAATTTCTCTTTTGTGGTCTGAGCCTTGGGGAGGAATGTCTGAAAGCAGCAGCAGCAGCAAGGCAGTGAAATTCATTGCGCCAGCGCCCCCTCCTTCCCCTGCCTCCCTCTGTCCATCACCCCAGACCCCTCACAAGAATGTGAACGGCTCCGCCAGTTCAGACTCGCACGTGGTGGAGAAGCTCGACGGACAACCCGAGGTCCGACGTCGGCGCCACACGATGGACAGAGACTCCAAAACAGCCGAACACCGCTTCTTCCGTCGCAGCGTCATTTGCGACTCCAACGCCACAGCTTTGGACCTTCCCAGCAAAGCGGCTGTGATACTCACCTCACCACCAGACTGCGAGGGGCCTCCCACCTTCCTCACTCCACAGCCCTCAGGGCCTGGACCTGGGGCGCGGGATGCTGAGGACGGGGAGGCCCAGAGAGGCTCCTATTTGCAAAGTACAACCATTCAGCCTTGTCTTGAGCTCAGTGGGGCAGTTGCAGAGGGGCAAGTACAAAATACCGAGGAAGATTTAACTGTAAGCAGTATCACGGTCGCCGTTCCCACCAGTACCAGTGTTGAACATAGTGCAGAAGGGGCAGTTAAAGAGCCCAGCCCGACAGTATTGGATGTTACAGACAAAATAGTAGACAAACAGCCTGATGTCATATTGCGTCCCAGGGGGTCTGAGAACACACAGCAGGCGGCAAAAGATGGAAAAGCGCTAGAACATGTGGATAGTGTCAGTAGTCCGGCCGAGGAGAAGGAGAGGGAGACGGAGGAGGAGAGGGGTATAGCGAAAGCCCGAGCAGAGCAGAGAGAAGCTGAGAAACGAGTGCAGGATGATATAGAGGAGGTGGAGACGAAAGCCGTTGGGACTTCACCTGATGGACGCTTCCTGAAATTTGACATCGAGATCGGGAGAGGGTCCTTTAAGACTGTTTACAAGGGACTGGACACGGAGACTACAGTGGAGGTGGCCTGGTGTGAACTCCAGGTAAGTCCAGACTCACAAAACTGTCACCTCTTCACTGTCTATGCTACGTCTCCTCCTGTTCATCTGAATACGTCTTTCATTAAATGTCTGGTTGTGGTTATCATTATCCATGCATCCAGGTAGTGAGTTTAACCTGTCTTCTCACCGCCTCTTGTACTGTATGTCTTATTTCAACTTGGAGGTACTGAGGCGTCTATGTGAGGACTTCCTGCTCACCCAACTGCTTTCCTGTAGAAATGTTCACGAAATGAGATCAGAATCTGATTGAGATGGAGATACTGTTGCAGATTACATCCTGGCTCAAGACGCATGTGTTTGCTTTGATTTTCGCTGAATTTTAGATAAAGCGTGACGAGTCTAGAACAGCCGTAGTCCTACCAGCAGCCAGCAAAGTGAAACGCTGGGGAAACACCAGATGTTGCCGATCAACAAGATGTTTGTGCGTAATTTGAAGCAGCAGTTATGAGGTAGTTGATGTTCAGTACTTGCACTTCAAGATTAATTTGAGTTTGGATGCAACTTCATAATTCCTTTCAGGTTGTATGTCTTGAGTTAAGGTGGAGTTTTTCTTCACATTTGTTTTCCGAAGATGCTTAAACTGTTGTTTTTGGATCTTACTGATTCAGTCTCTCCATATCAGTCGGATCATTTATTGCAAGATGAGCTGTGACTCAGGAGGCTGCACTGCTTGAAAATACAGTTATTAAAATTTTATGATATTGACCTGTAGCTGTAGCGACTCCATAGGCCAGATTTATATTCCTAAAATGTTGCAACAAAGTTGTGAAATACATAATTTTCCCCAGAATCGTCTTCTTGTTTCTGCTCATTTAGCATGACAAAAAGAAAAACCTGACAAACTGAAGGAGGGATGGGTGTGAGTCCTGCCAGCTGCTGTGGATCAGGCGCTTCTTTAGCTGTCATGTCATGGTTTTGATTTTCATTGCTACATCCCTTCATTTACCCTGCTTTGACCCTGTGTGTTAACGGCTGATCCGTGTGTGAGCGGATGCCGTGGTGAGTCACGTTACCACTACCACACATTGCCTAAATGAGTATCAACTGAAAAAACGCCGAACAATCGAGGCCACGATGCAGGTTCATATGCGCAGTTTTGATTTTCAGAGATGACTCATAACAGCCTACTTCTACAATGTAGGGTGATTTTTACTTATTTAGGACAGTCTCATCTGAAGGTTAATAAATTTAGGTTATAACTACAAACTTTCTGGTCAAAATCCCCAGACTGTCTGGGACTTTCAGGATACTGAAAGTGAATGAGTGCAACTGTTGCATCTCTCACCTAGTTTAGTTGCCCTTGAACAGGACAGATGACTTCCTATCTGCTCCAGTATAGTTACCTCTGGCTTGAACAAGACAAAGTGCACCATGCAGGCAGCTCTCAATAAAGACACATGAGGGTTAACAAAAAGGTGAAACACAAGACAGGATGGCACACAATCCACCACAGGATGCTATTGCTACATGCTGGTTCACTGATGCAACTTCTGCAGCGAGTGTGTGTGTGTGTCAGGAAGACAGAGATATAAAGTGTGAACAAGAGACATGCAGAGGAGTTGAGTGTGTGCTGGTGTCGAGATGGATGACAGTAAGCGAAGAAAATGGAGATTGCATTTGTTTCTTGTCTGGTTGACAAGTGTGCACAGAGACAGAGGTGTGTTGAGTTGTCGGAGATGTAGAATGAGAGTCTCGCTCAGTCATATGACATCCAGGGCTCTGACTGAGCTGATGTTCGAGCACAGGAGGAAAACAGAGACATAGACTCATGTGGAACTGCTCGCTCTGATGAAATACTGAACCAGAGAAACAAATAAAGATTAATGTACTTTCAATCTTTTGTTCTGCATATTTCTATGGAAAGATAGGACATTTTAGGGAGTTGACATAATCAGCCACATGCTGAGAGTAATTTGTAATACATCAGTAATCAAGCAATGGCTTATTTTTCCTGTTAGAATTGAAATGCACGAGTAATCTGAGCTAGTTTTTTGTGTGTGCTTAGTCTCTACCATGACTGATTGGTAAATTAATCAGAACCAGAAAAAAAGTCAAACAAGGTGAGATTGTGTAATTAAATGTTATCTCTGCAAATCTGCACATGGTTATATTTGTCAGCGTGTGATTATTTCCTGTGGGACCGTGAGGTTATTTTCCTGTCATCTCCATCACAAGATGTTCCTCGAGTCCTCCTGAATCCCAGGAGCTAAAATCAGCTTCGCCCTGATGCCCAGCGTCTAGGAAACGGCAGTTTGTTTATGAGAAAACAAACGTCTAGCCTGTCAACTTTTCTCTCTGTCACACATGCCTCTTCCTCCCTCTCTCTCTCTCTCTCTCTCTCTCTCTCTCTCTCTCTCTCTCTCTCTCTCTCTCTCTCTCTCTCTCTCTCTCTCTCTCTCTCTCTCTCTCCTTCTGTCCCACTTGCTTGTCAGAGAGAGGAAACCTAGTGTTGTGTGTCAAGGAGGTCTCTGTCAGGACAGATTCACATCTCAGATTGATTTTGATGGTGTGTTAAAAAAATTATGAAGTTGTAACTCGGGTCAATAATGAAAGTAAACATTTAATACTAGTACGGCACAGTATATGCTGGATTAGTAGGGTGAAATTTTCCATTAAACATGTTATATAAGGGTATTGAAGGCCTGTGGTGACTCGGCTATATGCACGCAGAGACAAGTACTTTTCTATAGTGCCCAGTTGTAATCCTGTGTGTGTGTGTGTGTGAGTGAGAGATGTCTGAGCAACTGCTGACATGTGGCAGAATGGTGGGGGTAAAGTTACACGCACACACACAAACGCACATGCACACACACACTACAACCAATCACATTCTCTCACTGGGTGGGCATGGCAACTGGAGATCTGTGGGAGTCAGGATCATCTGGAACTTGTCGGTTCTTTGTATGTGCAAATTTGTGTTTGTACGTATGTGTGTGTGTGTGTGCGTTTCCATCCCTTTGAGTCACTACAACATGCATATGTAAGTGACCTGCGGTTGTTTAAATTCAGGGGTCTGTTAAAGATAGATTTAAAGGAAGGAGGAGGGGGTGGGGGTGGGTTGTGTCTTAAAGTTATTTGGCATCTGATCCAAAGCAGGTTAACTTGTGTTTCCAGAGGAATCCATAGATGAGTGGAAACAGAGCAGAGAGAGGGAGAAAGGAGGCAGAGTAGATAGTTCAGCTTTCATGAAGGAATAGATTGATGAATAGAGAGAGGGAGAAGAGAGAGAGAGAGAGAGGAGGAGGGTCACCCAGTAGCTTATCTTAAGGTGCCTTGTGAGACTGGATGGTAGATGATGGATGGGAAAGAAGAGGCTGATGCAGTTCTCCTGGAATGAGAGGGAATGGACAAGGGGAAAACTTTAGGCTCGGGTTTCTTTTGAAGCTCTGTGGTTACAATAGTGTTTATTGTTTGAAGGCCCTCAGTTGACTTGAAGCTGAGTGTTGGCATGAAACAAACAAAAGTTCTGGAGAACCCCTTTGTATGTGGCTCAAGAAATGGTGAAGGTGGTGAAAGATGTTTGATAGGAAACCATCACAGTGGTCTGTGCAGATAAACATTCACTACTTGAAATGAGAAGCATTTGACGACAACCTATGGCAACAGATTTAAATATCGTGCTCGACAAAAGTTAAAAGCTTCCTTTCTATAAAAGAGAAAGGAAGGAGAAAAATGATGCCCTACAAGTGGGCAGAGATGGAGGATGGAGGGTTAGAGGTCAGAGTTCAGCCTGTTGTGGCAGAAGCAATCACTAGAAGCCGGCCTATAGCATTCATTCATTCATTCCTTTGGCAGAAAGAGATAAGGAAAGAGCCAAAAGGAGAAAAGATGGGACAAATTGTAAAACCAGTAAAATGTAGAATTGGAAAACCATTTGGTGGACAGACAGGTGGTTGGCTGATGGGAGGAGGAAGAGAAGGAGGAGGATGAGAGCGGGAAGAAATATCCAGATCAGGGGTTTGGAGGAGGGAGGTGAAAGTGGAGGGAGTTCAGCGACAGAATCGGGAAACATGGGGGGGAGGGAGGGAGGGGGGCAAAGTGGGAGAGAAAAGACAAAGTGAAAAGGGGGAGGAGGAGGAAGGGAGGGAGGGGAGAAGCGGGAATGGAACAGAGGAGCTGAGGAGGAAAAGAGGAGGGACCCTGTGTGTGTGTGTGTGACCTTAGGCTCTTAGCTCGACTGGCACTCAAAGACCTTGAAATTTCTCTCTCAACTGCAACACAAGGCGGATTAGCCCCCTCCCCACACACACACACACAGACAGACACACACATACACACACTTTTGGGGCTCCGAGGCCTCTCCCTCAACGGTTATTCAGTCAGTGCCATAAGAGAGAAACTGATCTCTGAGCTCAGACAGCTGTGTTGGTGTGATGAAGAATCACACCAATGCATGATATTTATTTCTTTATTAATGATAAAGTCATATGTACATTTTATATAAGAATTTATCATCATTTTATGTTGGAGAGGGAATTCCCAGAGAGCCCATGCACCATACAATATTATCATGACACTTATCATGACATGATCCAATCCTATTGTTATTTCCAATTTTGACTATTGCAATAACATATTGAGATAAATTGCGAGTCACCTTTTTGCAACTGCAAATTATGTCTTTAAAGGAAAACTTTGTCAACATAAGTTTCATCAAATTAGTAAATTCACATGATAAAAGAATAATTCCTGGCATCCCTGTATCAATACAAAATTGGCAATTGCTGTGATACTATGCTGTATTGATGTTTTTTAATGTTGGTAAATTGTATGAGTAATGCCTCCTGTGTAACAGGGCTAATAACTTTGGCTCATGGTGTTCAGTATTAGCATTGCTGACAGTGATGATGACCCACTTTAACCTTCTGCTGGCCTGAAATCTGTCCACATGCTGGTGAAAGAATAGAAGGAGTAAGAAAAGATCACAAAATGTTGGGGGCAAGAGGCAGAGGGAGGACACAGTGACGTTTGTCAAGATTGTCTCTATCGGGCCCAAAGCCAGTTCCCACAGTCAAGTGATGCTTTTGGAAATGGTGGAATATTCCATGTAAATGTTTGACAGAGAAAAAGTATTTTACTGAAAGATGAATATCCCCAGATCACTCCAAAGCAGCAGAGCTGAGGTGAAGCGGTTCGACTTTCCAGAGGTTCAGATTTCCCTGACAAAACAGCAAACTGCAGCTGTGTCAGGCCTTCGGCTAAAAGGCTAGTTCTCACTGCTGATTGATACTGAAGTTGCTATAAAACACACGGACACACACACACACAAACACACAGTGAAAAAAGGAATGGAAACTGTGTTTGCAGCTTAAACATTTTCTCGTAAATGTTTTAAATGCTGGCTACAAATAATTTACTCAGTTCCCTTTCCTTAATAGCAATTAAGCTAATTTCTATGTGCATGTAAACGTGGGTCTATATATGAGTTCACGTGTATATGCAGTGGCGGTGTGGGTGTGTTGCTCACTGCAGCGAGCTTTGGGGATTGTTAACTTATTCATTTGGCTGAGCCTCACTGCAGATGAGCTCAGCTGTTTAATTATAAAAACCTTAAAGTGGAAACGTTTTTTAAACTTGCAGGATATTTCCTGTGTTTTTAATGTGATGGACAGACAGATGGTTTTGCGGACTGTGGAATTTAAGAACGAGTTAAAAACAGAGGTTGTTACAGGATTGAGGATCTGTGCAACAGTCAGGATTGAAAACAGCAGCAGCTACTGTATGATACCTGGCTCATAGGTTCATGTGCCGTCCATCATCGTGACAACATCACTCATGAAGCTGTAAAACGGTCAAACGTTACGTCTCATCTTATAACAGTCGCAGTGGCCAAACCAGTTTGTAAACTGCAGGAATGAAGTCAGTTTTACAGGGTTCAGAGTGTGGTTATGTCTGCGTTACACAACTTTGCCTATAACACTTAACTGCAAGTTATGTAGCTCAAATACATGGGTGCCCCATAGCCCAGTCAGCTGGATTTATGAATGATAAAACAAGGCCATGCTGTGCCATGAGGTCACTCAGTGTTCATCTCTGATGTAGGTTAACCTGTGGATGACTGAGCATAAGGAAATCTCCTTTTCATTCATTTTATTGCTCATCCTGTCACTGTGTTGCTCTGTCTTCTCTGTCATGTTGGTGAGGAAGTAGGGGAATGGAGACAGAGAAGCTGACACTTCCTCATATGCAAACCATCCCTGCACTTCCTTTCGCACTATGTGTATGACTGTGTGTTTACACCAGGCAGCTTCCCCGAATGATGAATAATAGGGTCACACAGCCCCGTCTTTAAGGACGCAAGGGGGTGTGAGTTAAGGTGTAATAGATATGATTAACAAAAATCACAGTTTTAAAACAGCACAGTCACTGAAACATCACATTTAGAAATACTGCATGTAGTCTCGACCTTCCACCCATGGGAGTGCAGCATTTTATCACACACATAAATCTCTCTTGAGAGATCTGAAGCCTTAGATACAGTATGTGTGTGTGTTAACAACAGTTTAGATGTTTGTGCGACTGTGTGTGATTGTGCGCTCAGAGTGAAAAACTCTGCTGACCTTCCTCCCTTCCACTCTCTGTGTTTGTTTAGAAAAAAAAACTAAGTAGCAAGTGTAATCCTGAGCTAACACTTTGTGTCTATTTGTGCGTGTGTGGCTTTGCGAGTCACAAAGATGAAGATGCTGAAGTGTTTTGGCACCTACTTCTAAATAAAGTCATCCTGCGAATGAAAAGAGCTGAGAGAGAGACTGAAGGATGCTTTACAAACTGCTGATGGTGTGTGTGTGTGCGGTGGGGGTAGGGGGTGGGTGCATTGCACTGAATGTGCACTGTGTGTGTGCTTGTGTTGGTGAGTGTGCTTTATTTGATTATAGCGTGGTTTAATTGAAAACAGGTTGTCTGTATATGTGTGTGTTGTTGACTCATGGAAAGGCAGTGTGTGCTTACAGTGGATGTAGGGTGTGTGTGTGCGCGTGCTCTGTGGGGTGAGTTGGGGACATTGAATGCATCACGCAGATGTTAGATGACTTGCACAGTGAGACATGATGACATAGCTTACACTCACTCTCTCTCTCCCAATCACATTCACTCCTCCCTCTCTTTATCTCCCTCGTCTATTCCTGCTCTTCTCATCATGCTCCCTCTCTCTCCCTTCTGTTTCTCTCTCCATCTTAATCCCCTCCTCTCGTCCGCTAACATCAATCTTTCCCTCCTCGAATTTCGCACATTAAGAGGAGGAGTGACTTTTTGTCTGGTTGCTCCTCCTCCGCTGCCTACTCAGTCATCCCATCATTGATCTTTTTGTAATGTAATTTAAAGATAATCTCAAGCCGTTGCTAGATACTACACTGCTGAGAGAGAAAGAGCTGGGAAACATAATAGTGTGTGTGAAATATGTGAAACCTGCAACGCTTATATCCAGTATTGACCCTGAGGAAGCCTGAGTTTCCGTAGTAATTAGGACATTTTAACTGCAACCCACATTCAAGCCCGAACACTCTTGCAGACGACTGACTTAACGCAAGTGTGCCCCTGATTAGCGAAAAGAGGGTTATGGTTTTCCCATTTTTAATATGTTTTGTCAGGAAGCTGGTAAACAATACTGACATTGTAAGAATAATCACTTCCTGGAAATCCAGGGCAACGATTGGCCGACAGCTGCAGATCAGAGGCAGGGGATTGGGTCACGTTGTTTTCAGCCAGAAATGACAAATCTGGGATCAGGTGGACACTCGGCTTCTCCCTCCTCAGACAGATGCAGCGGATCCAACAAACAAAAGCCGAGACACCGTGGCCCACATTGAAAATATCAGTAATTAGCTCAATTCCATTGGTCAAAAAGTGCTTATAAAACTGTACCAGTCAACCAAGTTCCCACGGACAAGTTCAGAGTGGCTATGGTTGAAATTAAACCCTGACCTTATAATCACTGTGTATTTTCTTAAACCACTGTACTAAAGGAAAAAGCACATTTTTATATGTAAACGGTGAAATAACAGAGAATTGAGAAGAAGTGGAGAGTGTTTGTATTGGATGCATCAGGAAAGATAGTAGTGCAGGTTTGTGGCTGTGGCTATAATAAAGCATTCAGTGTAAGCTGCAAGAATTGAGTTTTGGAAAACACTGTCATAATATTGAAAATCTTCTTCACTTTTTCCATCCTCTCTGGACACAACATTTACAGGGGGTCTTCAATCTATATCCCCCTTTTTTTCTCTTTTTTTACTGTATTGACATGAACTCACACATTGGCTCCATGACTCTGGTTCTAACCAGGCTGAACGTGGATTGAATGCTGCTCGGGTTTGGAAAACAGCCGTTCCTATTAGAGAGTTTGATTAAATATTAAATAAGTCCTATCAAGTATTAATAAAGTTCAGACAATATTCCTGGTCAAAAGAACAAAAGGAAGAAAAGTGCAGTCCCAGATTAGTGTCTCTGATACAACAGATCAACCAGTGACGGCTGGGATGAATGTGTGTTCAATAGACCGTTGGAGGAAAGGACTGAAGGAGGCTGTGTGAGTGTGACCTCAGTCTAAAATAGATCAAGTCTCTAAACTGACTGTCGTCTGCATCAGCGTAAAGTGACCTGGGCTGCACATCTAGACTGCTTGCTCTACAACACTGTGTGTGTGTGTCCCTGTTTGTGTGTCTTTTTTCCTGTGTGTTTAGTCTGCTCTGGCTTTTGTCTGTGCACTGACTCTACGACTCTACACAGGCTATTCTGTGTGTGTGTGTGCGTGCACTGCGAAGTCTGGCTATAGAATGCGTGTGTGCATGTGCAAGTGAGCTCCTGTTTTCTTTGTGTTCACCTCTTATTCTGTGTGTGTGTGTGTGTGTGTCTGTGTGTGTTCGGGGAGGAGGCAGCTCCCTGGTTTCATTGTACCCAGATTCCCCACATTCCAATGATAAGATGTCATTTTCTCAGCAGAGTGGGGTTTGTGGTTTGTGTGTGGGGGGGATATCATAATGTGAGCCCCCTCCCTCCATAATAAATGTGTCTCTGCTGGGGAGACTTCCTAAGTCTTTGTGTGTGTGTGTGTGTGTGTGTGTGTGTGTGTGTGTGTGTGTGTGTGTGTTGGACTGAGTTACAAACCAGAATCTCTGCTCACTGTGGATTTACATTTCATACATTATCTGATGATATTACTTTCCCTTTTGGATACTTTTGATATATTCTAGGCTTTTCTTTTGCCTTCTTTTAATAGTTGATAGTAGAGTGAAGACAGGAAAAAGGTGTGATATGTATCCAATGCAGATTTGAAGCTTATTAGATTTTGTGAAGCTGAAATTTCAGTAGTTATTATCAGTGTTTGCTTTAATCCACAGTTGGCGTCTACTGCTGCTGCTCACTGAAGGTTTATCTACTGGTACCGACCGTAGCTGAGGAATTACAGGCCAGTTGTAGAAAAAGCTCAATTTTGTTTTGAGGTACATTTTATTTTCTGTGCAGTTTGCTTAAAATATTTTTCCCAAATCACCAATTTCTGTCATTATAAAAGGCAAAAAAAAATCTAATTTGTCTCTGATATGTAATCGGTTTATAAAAAAAATAATTCAAGTCAAACCAGTTGATGCTCAGGATAAAAACGTCTACAGACCAGAAATGGTGTTAAAGTTGAACAGGTTCGTTTATGTCTGGAAATAGAACTGAAACACAGTAAGACAAAGAGAAGAAAGTGATGTATTAATGCCCTCTGCCTGTGTGCAGCTGTGCATATGTGTGTGCTGTTGTTGTGTTTGCCACACTCTTTCATTTCTCTTTACTCTCAGTCTCCGTCTTCCTCTCTCACTCTCTGGTTCCATCTCTCTCTCTCTCTCCATCTTCCATGACCTTAACTGAAGCCCCCTGGGAAAAGAAAAGAGAGGGACGGAGACGGAGAGAGAGGGAGCAAAGAGAGAGAGAAGAGATGGGATTTTTCCCTCTGTTTTTTTTCTGTCTATAAATAGCAACAGAGCAGCAGAGTGTCATCTGCTGAGCCATAACTAGAGCAGAATGAGCGTGGCTGCATGTGTCAAATTGATATGTGTGTCAGCGTCTGTGTGCAGGACCACGCTCAACTTTACACAGTTTCAAATGATATACAGTAAGTTTAAGCTAAAAAGTATAGACTAGACAAATGGTACTTCACTGTAAAACTATTTCATTGTGATACTATGTTTTAAGAGGCTATTAGCATTTTGTGTATGCAAAATGGAAGGAAATATTCCACCCAGGAACTACAGTAGGCCAATGCTTATTGGATTAAATGGTTGCTATGATCAAACCCGCTCCTCCCGAGCCTTATTTCTCGATGCCGACAGTTGTACATGAGAATACATGATGGATTTTAAGGCTGAAATCCATTTTAATATACTTTTTATAGACACAATACACTTTTTAATGTGCACAGGAAGGAGCAATTGTTGTTATTCCTTGGCTGCATGTTGGTTCAGGATACTTGAGTCTCCTCTGCATGCGTCATAGCCAATGAATGCCACGGAGTTGTTAGAAAGTTTGCTTAGCTACAATCTCTAATCTCACTCATCACTTCCATGGTCAGTATACGCCGAGAGAGAGAGAGAGAAAGAGAGAGAGAGGGAGAATGCCAGCCGGACACAGTGATGAGTCAGTGGGAAGTGGGACAAACACACATACACAAAATCACGCACAATCAAACGTTCTGTGGTCAGAGAGGTAGGAAGTTCTCCTCACCAGATTAGGAGTCAATCCCCTCATAAGCCACAGTCTGCATGATGTAATCACCGCAGAGCGAGGTCACATGGACGGTATGCAGCCCTCATGCTGTTTGAATTGAATGGGAAAGCCCCTTCTGGCCTTTTTAATGCTGTGGTCGGGTGCGAGGATGAACAGCTGCATGATTTGCAACCGTCATCTGCCACAAATCATTTTAACGTGTAATAAAACCATGGTATTGTGAGACAGTGTAGACAGTTTGCCAACAGTGGATCTCAGTATTACTTTATGTTTTTAAAGCGCTGCATGCTGCGAAAACCACAGAAAATCTTTTATAATATTAAATTATCCTTTTTTAGATTAGGTGCCATTGTCAATCCCCATCACCGGTGATCTTATAATAACAAGCTTGTGTTGTACATCCATATTAATCAGTTTCCTCTGTCTCGAGGTCTGTCAGTGATCAATAAACCAATAAAGTTGAAGCCACGGACTCAGCTGATTGCAGGGTTTGTGCTCCCCTGAAGTGGTTGGTGCATGATGTCATGACAGGATGTGGGAATATTGCCTCATGGTCTTATCTTACCATCAAAAAGTCAGATGTTGGATCCTTGCAGCAGACCCGTGTCCTGTTCAAGTGTCCTTTTAAGGTGAATTTCAGTCTTAACTCACAATCAGATATTACTGAGAGGTCTTGTTCCTGCAGCGGCTGGGATAAAACACGTTGTTACGATCGCAATATTTTCTGAAATGTTTAAGTTTCAGCTGTTAAAGCTGTTGCTCGCAAGCAGTAAAACGTCCCACCCGTCGTTCCTGCTCAGACAAACATGTGTGCCGCAACGCACACACTGACATGCACACACACAAATTATAACAAAGCAGGGTTGACCGAGAGGTCAGGTCTGTTTGTTTACTGTTGTCCTTCCTTTGTGTGCGTGGATGTGTGTGGGTTGGGTTGCGTTGTCTATTCATTGTGCTATGGGTGATAAACAGCTAACCTCTGTCACCCTGTTGTTGACTCGGGCTAAGTTACAGCGAGGAGAGGGCGGCGCTGAGCAGGCAGCCGAGACGCAAGGTGGAAGAAAAGGATAGTGAAAATACAGAGAGAGAGAGAAAGAAGGGAGGATGACGGGAAAGAAGGAGGAGAGAAAGAGATGCATCTGTAAGGAATGAGTGAGAGGCTCAGGTGGAGGTCATGTGTTAGTGGTTCGTGTGTCTCTCCCAGAACTTATCTAAAGGCCTCTATCCCTTCTCACTCCATCAATATTTGATATCCCATGTTCTTCTTCTTGTGCTGACTGTGCATGTATGATTGCATGTGTGCACATTATCAGTAATGGAGTTACAAGTCACGCAGGAAGCCTGAAACATGTGAGCACACCAATTAGGGGCTGTATTGTGTGAACTACAGTTGCAAAATTTCAAGTGTAAATGTTCCATTAAATGATCAAACATGACTTCAAATTACATGTTTTGCCTGACAAATAACCCAAAGATATTCAGTCTGAAATGATTTTTAAAAACTCACAAATTTAGAAGCTTCAAGTTGACATGTGATTTTGTTGGTGAAATGTGTCATTAGTCTGCGTGTCAGGGCTTTAGTTCACTCTAATATTGATTATTCAGTGTTAAAATGGATCCATAAACAATTGACCTCCTTTTAACATTATAGATTAGTCTTGTTGAAAGGAACACACAGTTTGAGAGCAGATGAACTTGGACCTTCAAACTAAAGTTAAACATGAGACGGTAACACAGATGCAGACACAAATTATACAGGTATTAGGCAGAAACTGTGGCAAAACCACCATAGAGAGAGAGAGAGGGACAGTGAAGTAGCCACAGAGATAAGTCATGAGCAAAAGCCAGAGGGAGAAGAAAGGGGTGAAGGGAGAGACAAGGGCAGAAGAGCACCAGACAATTCAAAGGGACAGAAAGGCAACAACCCCCAGAAGAGAGTGCGATGTTCGAGATAAATGCAGACAGACAGAAAGGAGAAGATTAAAAAAAAGAGAGAGAGAGATGCAGACGACGTCAGAGAAAGAGACGGAGGGAGAGTAAGTGAGGGTGACGCAGACGGAGTGAGAGTGAGACAGCAAGTTAATGGGGAGCTTTAGAAGGTAATGGACTGTAGATCCCCTGTGGTCTGATGGAAGTCCCATTCAACCTGTGTACTTTAGACATTGTCTGCTCCATTGTATATTCAATATCCAGATGCTCCCCTAGCCCAGGGGCTTTTGCGGAAGAGCACAGAGCAGCTCACGCAGCAGTTTAGTTTCAGCTTGCTTTAGTCTGAAGAAAAAATTATCATTTGACTAGTTTGGTTGAACTTGTACGTTGTAACAGACATTGAAAATAAAAACAGGGTATGCCAGCCGCTGAGGAGATCCTGCTGTATGTGCTTCATGTTGATAATGCTTCACTGAGCTGCTGTGTGTCTAAACAGTTTGTGTGTTTGAGGTGTGTGTGGCCATGCATGCATAATCATGTGACTTTGCCTGCTGACAAACAGGTTATAGGGAGTTCACATCCTGAATTCTTTAAATATTAGGGACACAAAGCTGCATCTCCTGCTAGTTGTCCAATCAGTAATCAATATTAGTGATGGCTGGTGGTGTTTTGTGTTTTGTTTACCTTCATGTGACAGAGTGACAGAAGCTGACATGCTCCATAGCAAAAAAACAAAACAAAACAAAAAAACTCAGAGGCGCCAAAACTTTGCAGCAATGCAGTTGTGGTTGCAGGTGGCATCAAACCACATGGCAGTCTACAGCACATCCGCACTCTGTGCTTCCTGCACATACACAGACACTGTGCATGGCGCTATTTCTGTGTGAAGATGCATATTTCAAGATAACGTGTGGTCAGCCGCCAGCTATCTGCTACCTGTGTACAAAAGGCCTCTGTCTACTTCCACCCTGCTCTTTTTTATTTTACTTCAGACTGATTGACAGAGAGTTGTTACCATATTTAACCTTTCATTTATTTCCTTCACTAAATATTTAATTTGCCGCAATTTGCAGAATTAAAATTTAACAGACTCCTCCAGGTTTGTTTTCTTGGCCTGATGAGGTTGTGAGTGATACTTGCTGCTCCTCCTGCTACATGACACCTGTCTGTGTTCATGCCAGTGAGCATTATAAAGCATTTTGTGTTTTGCTACCTCCGCTCGGTGCTGCATGCTGAATATCAAAGTCAACACTGCAGACAACCTAACAGGCTGAGAGAGACAGAGAAAAGGTGTATCAACATGAACCGTGGACAAACAGCTGCACTTGAAATTTGTTCTCATCGCATGGCGCTGCCTCCCTGTGTCTCTCTGCCATGATGAAATTACTTCGGTGCAAGGGAAGCTGCCGTCCAAACAGGTTGATCCAAGCCACCTGTGAGATGCATGAGAAACACCACTGGTCATAACATGATAGTGTTATGAAATACATCTGCTGTTAAAGGCTCCTAGAATATTTGGCATTAGTAAGGGAGTGTTGCAAGATTATTTTTGATCAAATTGATCTGTTGTTTGTGCATAATCAATTTTCTTGTTATAAATATGTATTTGGCTCTGCTTTGCATATTTGAATTGATAATTTGCATGTGGAGTGGCAGCATGGTGTTTTTTTTAATTTATTTCGCCATCATACGTGATTAGGCTCCCAACAGAGCATGGCTTTGTTTTGGGGGGGTGGGTTCGTAGCCAAAAGGGCTAAGAACTGCTGGCATTTCTAGTATCTTCCAGCACATTTTAGGGAGGATTTAACTCTAAACTCTTGAGAAGGTTTTCCTTTTTGTTGAAACAGCAAATCTGCTAGACTGCAGTGGTGGGGAATGTCCTTAATTAGCCCAAACATTAGCTCTGTTTCAGCTCAGCAGCTTGGAGCGGGCAAAGTGGGGGAGGACGAGGAGAAGAAAGTAAAAAAAAAAAGGGGGCAAAGTGATGAAAAAGGTGCAGCGGAGGAGGAGAAGGAGGCGAGAGGGGGAAGATGGAGAGCTACCAAATGCTGATGCTAGCTTGGATGAAGCACCAGCTTCAGTTCCTGTGTCCTGCGCCTGTGCACATGCCAGTTTCCCAGCACCTGTTAGTCCGTCTGCAATCTGTTGCTTAGTTAGGGAGGAAAAACTGGATGTGTGTGTGTTTGTGTCACCCATCAGGTTTGTCCCTCTTTCACCACAGATTACTGAGAACTCAATCTGTGTGGCTTGGTTAAATATTGGGCAATAACGTGAAGAATAAAGTGTCTGTTTGTATGTGTATTTTTTGGAGTGAGTGGTAATCAGCACGTTCTGTAACACTCGACTATGGGACGGGCCATCACGCAAACAAAACTGCACGTAAATACAACAACATGAGGTTTTTACCTCTCCTGGGAATCCCTCACTACGCTGTTTATTTATTTATTTGAATTTTAAAACTTGTGTTTCTGGTTTTCCCTGGTCATAAATAAACCTTAACTCATTGAAGAACCTCTTTTTTCCCCCATTAACCAAAACAAGCTCTGCCAGCAAGTTTTTCCGCCTCGCTTACAAAACAAAATGAACGATAGTCGTCGCTTGAAACAATGTGCGCATGCATACACACCTGCTTTTGCCAAGCAGGAGGTTTGGCGAGATTAAGCTCAAGTTTGCCGTTGGGGAGCAAACTCTGAAGTTAGCGATACTTCAAAAGAACAGATGCATCATTTCGGTGTAAATGGGTGTGTGAAAATGTTTTTGTGGGTGTGTTCTTGAATCCAAGCTGCGCATGCATGGATCACTTAACCCATTGTGTTATGGCACTCTAAAACTGATGAATGACTTTTAGTTCAAGCCTGACTGACACTGGATTTTATAGGTCAATATTGACATTTGACTTTCAAATGATCAGACATGGGTGTATGAGCAAAGATAAGTTAATACAGCAACATATTATCACATGTTCTCGATCTCTGCACTGTAATTACTTGTAACCAAACCCCCCAAAAACATGTATCAACACAACTATTAGCTCCAGGCAGCTAGTACTGATATAATGACCCGACTGATTGATTGATTGATTTGTTCGAATGCTTTTTTTAGCCAAACTGTGGATGATTTAATGAGATCACAAGTCAATTCATCTACTTATTTGATCCAAAGAGGAAAAAAAACAACTGTTTTATTACTTGTTTCATCATTTGATTGTTTTATTTCAAGCAAAGAGGCCAAATTCAGTGACTCCACTTCTGTCTCCTAGTCTTCTAGTGTGCCCGTATTTCATTACAGTACATAGGCTACATGTGTCATTTAACCAGACAGGTTGAATCTTGATAGAAACACATTTACCTATAAAATAGTAATAATGACTTGTCGCCTCACGTTTTTGTTGGCAGACAAACAAATTTCCCACTGACTCAGTGGCCCATGGCAGGTATGTGCACCCATCTCATGGAAATGACATACAGTTCTGAGGAACCAACTAAAAGACGTCCTCCACACCCAGCCCTCTTGTTGCTTGCACCATGGCTTTTCTTTTTTTTCTTCTCTGTCTTCTACTTCTTGTTCGTCATTCCAGTCATCCTCCAGACGGCCGTAGTTTGAACCAGGTATTTTCTCAGTCTGGTGCACAATCATTCGTCCATCTCTTCATTCTCTCTCCCCAACACTTTCCTCTGTTTATCTTTTGTGTGTGTGCTCGCCCCTTAACTGATTCTGTCTCTCTTCAGCGCGCTCCTTTTTTGTCCCTTGTCCCTCCTCTCATTCTTTCACTGCTCTTCCTGCTGTCTTCTCTCTCTCTCTTTTGCCGTTTGTCTTCCTCACTGTTATATTTTTGCTCTCTCTCACTCTCTTTCTGTCTCTCTCTCTCTAAAAATAGCAGTCCCGTGGGCTGGAGGTGTTAGCAGCAGCAGCAGCAGCAGCAGCAGCAGCAGCAGCAGCACATGATTCATATTTCTGATATTACATATCCTGTCGTCTTATTTACCTTTACCAGTCTTCTCTTCTCTTCTCTTCTCTTCTCTTCTCTTCTCTTCTCTTCTCTTCTCTTCTCTTCTCTTCTCTTCTCTTCTCTTCTCTTCTCTTCTCTTCTCTTCTCTTCTCTTCTCTTCTCTTCTCTTCTCTTCTCACATGAAGGCATCTGGATCATATTCAAATTACTCTCACCCCAGTAAACTCTGTGTCTCTCTGAGTCTTCTCCCTGAATGGAGGCCACGGACAATCATGGCCTCCATTCATCAAGCAGCCTCCTCTTTAAACTCCCACGTAACCTCCGACTGCTTTCATGCAACTAGTTGTCAAACACTGAAACCAGTAAGTTAAGTCTCAGCACTTCGCTATTAGACAAACTTAATTAAAAAAAAATCACAAACGGGTATCTGGCTTGCAAAACCTGTTCAGAAGTGAAAGATAGTGGCAGAGTTAAGGTGAGGTAGTGTCCTGAGACATATTGCTTTTTATTTATGAGATCATTAGCATTGTTTTCTATTAGCTATGATGTTAATAATTATGTTAATTCACGCAAACAACCACATATGATTGATTAATTGTTGCATTTTTGAAATTCATTGTCCTTAGTGTAGCATACTTGTTGCATTGCACAGTGGGAGTTTTTTGTACTGTTGACTGAAAAAGACATGATCCTAGATCAACCACCAAACCAGTGGCTGGAAAACACAAAAAAATGATCAGTATCAGATGTGGATTGGGGATTGATATTTAAAAGTAACATTGAAGATAATCTGTATCTGTGTTGGTCTTCGCAGTGAGAAAATACCACACTCATCCATGTAAATAAATCCCACATGCAGTTGAGTGTGTGTTCAAAAAAAGAGTATGTGCATCCGTCCACATCAGCACATTCACTTGTGTGCACACACACAAGGAGGTGGATTGAGAGTCTCATTGAGTAGAGGGGTCTGAGGTCAGACCTGGGGTCAGCGTTTGGGTCACTTAAGGGCTCCATTTGTGGGAGACGTGATGATAGATTAGCAGAGACAGATACAAGGAGGAGGAGGAGGAGGAGGAAAAGAAAAAAGAGGAAAACCTCAGCACACATGCATGAGTCATATCTGATGTCCTGTGCTGACTACACAGGATGTGAGCATGAAATCTCATAGTCCATTCTACGTGTGTGTGTTTGCATGCCAATCTCTCATCACTCTTCATTATCACGGGTTGGCCCTGTGGTGAACTGATGAGGCAGATGGTTTGATTTTAGATGGATTATTGGTAAATTTGCTTCATACACAGCAGCTTCCACCATGATCAATAACCTATAGCTTCATGTAGAGCTTCTTCTAACTCTGTCCTCCTCCTCCTCCATCTCCTTCTTTTTCTTCTTCGTCCTCGTCTTTGTCGCCTTCAACTTTGTTTTTTCTCCTCCTCCCTGTACTTTCTATCTTTTCTCTTCTTTACATCTCCTTTTCCTCCAGACTTTAAGTGATCACACGCAAAGAACAACTCAAGTGTGTTTCTATAGTTCATATACCGTACACGATGGATACACTTGATTGATTTTAAACTTACCTTTAAACTGTTGTCATTATGACATCCGCACGATGTCAGCTATAGGACGCCATTGTTGTCACTTCCCAAGTATTTTTATGACCGGGTTGCCTTATGATAATGACAGTTTTACACAGTAGCACATGCCAGTGAACTATGTCAGTGCAGCGATTTGACATTTTGAACATTGTGAAAGATTTGTGTGTAGATGAGTCACACACCTGCATTGTTTGCACCAACAATGACAACAAAAATATTTGACATTGCTGCCCTTCTTAGTCATCAGCAGTAATATTAGTCAGTTAATTGAATAAATATTTTGTTGTACAGCGGCATTTAATTGTTGCAGCTAGGATGACATACAGCTGCCTGCCACTAACTGGGCTGCATCCCTCATCTAAATTTAAATTACCATTGAATCGATAGCAGGTGAATGAGGGCAGTTATGTTTTAACAGGGTTAGGGTTCAGACAGCATTGCAGGCCTGTAGTTTAAAGTTTAATTCCCAGTGCCTAAGTGCTTTTTGAAGAGAGCCCCATTTGTGAGTTGCCGCCGATGATAAATGGTGCCGCTCTGATAGCAGCCAGATCTTTTCATAAACGTCAGACAGTTTCAGAACATGACTGATAGAGAGTGTAAAGGTGTTTTTCATGTTTTTATCAGAGAAATTAATGATTTACCTCCGACTTCCAACCACAACATTCATACACACTGATGCTGCTGTAAGTGTCGGCGCAGTACTTAGCATAAACCGGAGTGGGAAGCCTTTTGAAGTTGTGGCTCTGATGGATCATGTCCTAGTACACACACTGCTGCCGTCTCTCTCCAGCTTTACCCCCGAATGAATCCGAATCGCTGCCAGACGTCACATCAAGTGTGTGAACCCACAGAAGCTGTTTGAACACGCAGCCAGTTACAGTGAAGCTGCTTTTCAAACCCCAAATGTATTCATCAATGCAAACATCCTGCTGCAGCAGCACATCCTTTAGCCACACACGCGCGCACACACACACACACACACACACACATGCACAAACACACTTCTGTCACTGTCTTTTTACTGTACACTGCCTGTTTGGCCCAGACTCTCAAACTTTCTTACCTACTTTCTTCGTCTCTTTGACTTCAACCTGTTTTTCTGACCTCTCATAAACCTCCAGCAGCGTGATGTAACATGTGTTTGTGTGTGTGTGTGTGTGTGTGTTGTTTTTTTTTTATCACAGCCAGAAAGTCTAGTAGAGTCATTTCTGTTGACATTACCTCCTCTTTTTCTGTCCGTGTCCCCCTCGCTCCCTCTCTTGCTCGACAAGTCTTCCAGATTTTTCCTTTTTTCTTTTGCCATCCATGTGTGTGTGTATTTATATAGTGTGTCTGTATGTGTGTGTGGGTATCTGGAACATTTTGCCCCTACGTCATGTATTTTTGTACTTGGACACACACCTCCAAACACCAATGGATATCAGATGTTGGACCTAGATGTGAAACCATTAGTCAAATAACAAAAAAATAATTTCAGTGCTGCTTTGATAATTGATTAATTGTCATGTAATTTCATGTTTTGGTACATTTGGAAAAGTCTTTGCCATATTTTTACATTCTATTGACCAAATACTTAATAGATTAATTGACAAAATGATGGCAGACTAAATGAGAGTGTGTAGGGATCAGTTTTTTCCTCACTTCAACAACATGACCCGTTGGTGCGGTGATCAATCATTGTCTACAGTTGTTGCTAAGATTTGGTCATCCATCATGTTCTGACCTCATCTACTAGAAATTCAAACCAGCAGCGTTCACAGCCCGACTCACTTTACCCTCAGGTGGTTGCTACTGTACTGTACAGAGGAATGTGACCAAAGAAAAGAGAGGAAAAGAAAAAAAAAGCATCACTATATTATTCAGCGTCTCTTTGGCCTAACCCAACTTATATTTCATTGTACGGATATTTTAAGCAGTAAATGTGTCGACCTGTGCTTGGAAACTGCATGATCATTTCTCATTGTTGCCATTGTTGCAAAGACAGAAAGTTGGACATCTTTTATACTGAGTCACATTCAGGTGTAAAATAGGGTGTAGGCACAATGAAAGTTTTTGTTCCAGTTCGTGTGTGTGTGTGTGTGTGTGCACTTTTGCCTTTGTGCGTTTTGTACTCTGTGTGGATTTTTGTTGAGCGTGGGTCCTTTAAGATGTGCGTGTGTGCATGTGTGCGTGCACAAAGCCAGGCTATTGTACAAGTCTTTGTAAAGCTAATTGTAGCCAGATGTACTTTGCGATTAATTATAGTGTTTCCTTTCAGAGGCGACAGAGCTGTACATTATTGTAATTATCTTGCTTCTCTCCTCATAAGAAAGTCTGCCAACCATTACACCAAAGCAGAGGCAGGTGAAATAACAAAAGCACTTGTTTCTTAAGTTTTGGGTCCAAAATTGGTCACAGTTTGAACTTTGAACTCGATGGAGAAACACAGTGAGAGATGTTTATGTTCAGGTAACTTTGAAGCCTTTAGTCAAAAAGGTGAAATGTTCATGTGTTGATTAGGGCTGGGAATCATCAGAGACCTCGCGATATCATATTATCATGATATGAAGGTCATGATATGACATTATTTCCATTTAAATGTTTTGTCATAATGTCATAACATTGTAATACATTTTGTTTTATTTTAATTTTTTCAACTGGAAATTATGTCCTGAAATAAAAACTTTCAACATCTGTTTTATCTACTAATAAGATAAAGTTCTTAGTCTTGCAATATGGGATCGCCAAGCAAACAGACAGACAAAGCCGTAAGTGTACGAGTATACACTTAACACTCGTATTCATGTATTAAAAACTTGAAATCGTATTTGCAGTTTACACAATAAAAGACTGATACTGGACGTCTGTGAATTGATACAATTTTGCCAATACTTTTTGCCCACGGCCGTTAAGCCCAGAATAATATTCAGCATGAATAAAATACACATTTAATGATGAGTTTTATGAATTATTAAAAACTTTGTTTAATTCTTAAATATATTTCAAAAAGCATGAGCGAGTGAGGAGTGGGTCTGGAGACCTGAAGTCGTATTATAAGGACAAACCTTTGTAACTCTAAAATAAGAAGTTAATTTATTCCTTTTATGTTTTTAAAGGGGTGATTTTGGCTGCCACTTTATGAATAAACTTTTTTTTTAACTTTCTCCTTTATGGAATTGTCTTTGTTAAAAGTTTTAATGTGGGCTGGTGTTATCAGGGTATAACAGCGAGCTCAGGAAAAGGTTGTTACACAGTGTGAATCGGTGTCGTGGTCTCATTAGTGGGGCCTCGTTGTCATTATTACACTTATCTTTCCTGAGAATGAGACTCATTACGAAGTTGTACAATTCTGCCTTTGTGTCAATTGACAGTTCATTATCTTTTCTCTCTTCCCTCCCACCTCCTCTCACATCAGCCCCCACCCCGCCCCCTCTTCTCCAGCCCCTCTCCTCCTCAACATGTCCTCTTTTACCTCCTCTTTCAGCTTCCCCGTTACTCCTGATCAACCATTAACATCTGCCACCCTCCCATGTTCCTCTCATCTTCCTCTCATCATCTCTTCTTCCCATCTGCCCCCCTCCCCTCATCCCCTCCTATTTATACTTTCCTCCTAACATATTTCTCAATTTCCCTCACTTTCATCCTCTCCTCCTGCTGGTCTTGAACCTCCCCTCAACTCACCTCACTCATTTCCTGCCTCTACTACAGTACCTCTTTTCCTCTCCTCTTCTCTTACATATTCATTCACAGAACACCTTTTGCAACATCATGGATAAAATTTCACCTCAGCAAAAATAACATCTCCACAGTTTCCCACAGGGTGAGAAGTTTGCAGTTGCAGTTTAGAGCATAACCAAGGTTATTTTCTTCAGCAGCAATTTACAGATGGCCCCTACATGCCTCGCTGGTAGGCTGTGGGTAGATATGAGGCCTTTAGGCTCCACCCAATGACTGCAGGGCTCACAACTCAGACAGGTGTGCTGCTAAAAATGAAGTCTCAGATGCAACCCAGTGATTCTGTCCACCTGGGCCGGCTGCCCAAGTCGGGCCTGCGTAGGTGAAAAGCTGATCTGTGGTCTGTGCATTGTGCTTGTGAGACAGTGATTTTGCTTGACAAAGGCAGTGTGTGTTTAGTCGATGTAAGCGTTAGTCTGACTCAGTCCTTGTGACATTGACATCTGTCTCTCAGCGAGGGTATACTGAGACACACAGGCACCTCTGCAGTAACTCTACACCCCGTGTGTGTGTGTGTGTGTTTGTGTACATGGTGTTCTCACAGTTATTGCATCATTGTGTCACATAATCCGACCTCCATTTCTCCCTCCTGCTTGTCTTTTCTCCTCTGCCTCTTTTCACCTCCTCATGAATCTGCTGCGACTTGCACAGTGGAGCTCTCGTCTGTCAAGGAAGCTGCTACCTCGTCTTGTTTGCTGTGAAGTGTCATTATTCAAACGAATATTGCTTTGAGAAGGAGTAGGTGCCGTATGGAACGTTTCTGCATTGTGTGACATCCTAACAGGAAAGACTTCAGAGGACAAATATGCCCATTTCCTCTTCGTCTAACCTCACTTCCGTCCTCGCGTTTGCTCTCACCCCCTCCTCCACGTTTCCCACCCGTGTTTTGTCGGTCACGTGTGCACAGTGTCTGCATCTGTTCAATTATTTATACAATTATTGTCCCGTTTAAGTTAAGAACTAAATATATATTTGTCATATATGCCTTTTTGGTGCTTTTGTGTATGGGCTTATATCCGCGCCACCATTTGTAAATGTTAGAGGTGATTCCTTACATTTCTCAGTTTAGCATGCCTGCTTCAAATCATGTGTGTGCACATGTGTGTCTGAGAGAGCACGATGGAGACAAAAGTACAAGAAAAACTAGGCTAATGTCTTGTAACAGTGTGCGCTTTGGCAGTAATGGCCTCTCATCTGGAACAAATTAACCCCAAAACCTGCATGTAACAAAACCACAGACAGACCCACAGAGAAACACACACCAACATGCACATGGTCATCCACGCACACACACACACACACACACACGTTCATTTGGCTTCTGGACGTTTCTGGAGCGCGTCCAGTTGTGTGTCATAGATTACTTTTCTTTCTGGTGCGGGGCTCCGCTGGTAGCCTGTATCTGTTTAACTTCTCTGGTTACCCTGTCAGAGCTCGGGCCTGAATCAGTTCCTCTCCCTCCACTCAACTAACCAGCTGCAGGAGAAATATAGGCCACTGTGAGTGGAGGAAAAGGAGAGAGACGTCGGCTGCGAGACAGAAGGGGGCACAGAGATACAAAGGGGGGAAAGATGGAGGAAAAAAAGGCTCGGTGACTTAAATATTTGATCTTTGACTTTAGTTTTTCACATTCACCTCCTCCTTTTCCTCTCATTTCTACCTCTTCCTCCATGTCGTGCCCTCTCTCCACTCTCTCCTTTTCTCTTGACATAAGCTAATCCCCCCCTTTTATGTTTGTTGTATAGATAGGAGGCGTGTCTTTGTGTATTTAGGCGCACATGCATGCGCGGGTCACACAGTTTGTACATTGATTTTTATACATTTGTGTGTGTGCTAATGTGTTGACAACCACGCTGGCTCGTGGAGGAGTTCGAA
The DNA here is from genome assembly GCF_045865225.1 of Trachurus japonicus. Taxonomy (NCBI): domain Eukaryota; kingdom Metazoa; phylum Chordata; class Actinopteri; order Carangiformes; family Carangidae; genus Trachurus; species Trachurus japonicus. The sequence goes on along the minus strand of NC_140929.1, from coordinate 12,380,589 downwards.
ATGAGACCACAGCATCAGTGTGTGTGTAGTATTCTTAGAGTCAGTATTTGTTTGTGCCAAAGCGTCACTATGTCCAAGTAAACACACTCTCACTCGTGTGGTCGTCAGGCTGACGAAGCAGAATTATTCAGTACTTTAAATATTCAAACCACCGTCTTAATTGCTCACTTCTACTCTCCTCTGTGTGTGTGACCTAAAAAGCTCTGTTCTATATCAAAGCTACAAAATGATGTGGGTAAAAAATAGAAGGTGTTGTAGTATCAGGGCGCCTACTGTAGGTGGTTTACTGGGTGAAGCGCGTACCACATGGGCCAGGTCTGAACTGCAATGGCAAGGGTTTGAGTCTGACCCACGGCACCTTGCTGCATGTCATTCCCTCTCTCTCCTCCTAACCATGTACGAACAAATTGATGTCTACAATAACCTAATGGTATTTTGTGTGTCAAAAAGTGTGAAGTTTGCTCATATGCACACATGATGATAAACACTGGGGCCACAATCATCCCTGTCACTCACAGAGAGGAGGTTGAAATGCTTCTTGGTTCCTATGTTCAACACAAGAGAAGATGAGCGGACATCGCTTTCATTTAAAAACACTGAAGCTTTTTCCTCCACAGTGAGTGTAACTCCTCGCTGGCTGTTGTTTACAGCAGGACTTCAGAGAAGATGCTGCTCGGTGATTGGCTGCTTGTGGCTGCTGATGCTCTTTAAAGCGAAACTTGAGAAGTGCTAAAGTTCAGCTTGGGCGTTAATCGTGGAGGCCTACGTTTAATGGAGTGTAAAGGGATAGTCCTCTCAGATTATGTAATCGTTTTATCTGGGACAGCCCTCGTCCTCTCTCCCTGGCGTCGGCCCGATCCCTGTGTTAGATCATCAGTTACTGTAACAGTGTCAGGACCTCGCTATAAGACGTCATTTACACCCGGTGCGATCCGGGGGGACTTGCACATAAGCACACACACGCCACATAACGCGCTCAGGGTTTCTTGGTATCGCGCCCCTGCCAGTAGTATCTGTTGGTGTTTTAGCAGGCTTTAGAAGGGATTTCACCCATGATCCGTGATCCTCCTTACAGCATATGGGATGTTTCTCCTTGCTTCCGACCATACGGACCTGCTCAGGAGCGCTGCATTTTTTTTAACCTTATTTTAACATTATACCTGTCACTCAGTCGTAGTGAAAAAGATTTAAACGCCTGAGCAGCAGTCAGTCACATGGTGGACGGATCACACCCGTCAACATATCAGTATCTGCTGCATCTGTTTGTTTATGATGTGTTAACAGAGAGGCAGGTGGACATTCGCTATATTAAGGCTGCAACCTTTTACATTCAAAGATACTAACACACATATAGTCACTGGAAAAACACTTAAAAAGGCTGAAGCACACACACACACACATGCACAGAAGCACCACTGATTTATACATATTTGACTCGAACACATGACACACATGCTGCAGCAGCACGATGTGGCCTCTTGTGAAAAAAAAAGGGTCAAATCCTCGCAAGTTCAAAGAAGTTTGGGTTCCCTTCAAGGCCCACAGGGTTGCTGATATATGACAGTCATTACCTCAAATGTCTCATGTTTCAAATTAATCTTTGTGATAGTTCAAAGAGCGTTTTACTGGCAAATCAATCAAACTAGACACGTAAAATATATATAATATATATAAATGAATCAGCTTTACAAGATGCTGTTTACTTTTAAAAAGTTTAACAGGGATGTTATTGGGGGATCAGAAACAAACTTAACTCAATATATTTTATAGCTAATTCAAAAGGATGCCGTCATTTTTGCTCTAAAAACCTTATGTCTACATTTGTCTTATATAGACAGATAATAACTGTTTATTACTTATTTACACGTTTAAATATCATATTTCATCACGTTTCGTTTCAGACTCGTCCTAAAACCCTCAGTTAAAATCACCCCTGATTATCTTCCTGTCATACTAATGTAATAATGAAGCTGACGCAAGTAATAAAAAAAAAAACCTTCTGATGCAAAACTATAAAACTTTGGATCCCTGTTTTTGTTCACGTGATTTAATTGGATCTTTGTTTCCTGTACGGTGAACAAGGAGCTCCATTGTTTGGAGCTAATCATTTCAATCAAAACCACAATCAATGAATGAATAGAGCTTTATTGGAGCCTTGGGTATTGGCACAGATTTGCTCAGCTGATTCAGGATTTGGGTATTAGATTGGTGTTAGATTATTATCTTGAGATACAATTTGGCATCCTGAAGGTCAGAGGTACATAGATATGTTAAAACCAAATAAATCCCAGAAACTCTGTGTTTTTTATGGTGATATAAATGGGATAGTTGATCTTTTTTTCTCTCCTTCAGTTGTCTCTGAACTTTGGAAACCCCCGTGTGTCACCATGTTTTACTCATTACCTCCAAATTTGGGATGCGATTCTTTGTGCATGGTGAGCTGCTCTGTTAAGGATTAACACTTTAGAGGGGAACAACTTTACACCAGAAGTTCCACTCATTATCCTCAGATTTCCTCTCATTACCCCTGGATCAAGATGACAGGATCAAGTGGCTGAACTGTGGCCTGTTATGTGGGAGGGAGGGAGGCCTTTTTTTTTTTTTTTTTAAAGAAAGCATCCTGCTTATATTTTAGGTAACCCCATGAATGGAAAAGAGAAAAGAAGCAAGGGAAGGAGAGGAAAGGATGGGAGAGGAGAGAGGCAGAAAAAGGGAGAAAGAGGGGGGGAGACGGGGGAGACGGGGGAGACGGGGAAGCTGAGGGGAGATGAGGCGTGACCGGCAGAGCAGAGGGTGATGACTGCACTGGCACATGGTGCATCTGTTGGTGGTCGCTGGGGAGGTGGTGTGTATGTGTGTGTGTGTTTGTGTGTGTGTGTGTGTGTGTGTGTGTGTGTGAGTCTGTGTGTGTGTGTGTGTGTGTGTGTGTGTGTGTGTGCAGCCTGAGCACAGAGAGATGAGACAATAGGGTGCACAGTGAGTGGCAGGCAGAGATGGCACCTATTGTTAACACAAGAGTTCACAGCATGTGCACACACACTCACATAAGGCTTGTTATTGAACCCATCCTGATGAATGGGTCTGTTTGTAGTTGTGTTAAAAATCGCACAAAGAAAGAGAGATCAGTGCGTCCCTCTTATAGAAGATACCTGATCATGCTTTTTCCGGAACTTTGTGCGATCACCGTTTTACAAAAACTAAACCAGAAGACAGAAAATCGCACAATTAACACATCAACAATCACCATATTTCCAAAAAGAACAAAGACGGAAACCCAATAATGCTTGTATCTCACCACATTTCCTCAGCCGCAACTGTGTCAAACTACAGCTCACACACATGTGCACACATATGGCCCTGGTTACTGCAATATGTAGAGTGGTGACTGATGGGAAACCAAAAACCAACTAAAAAGGAGGGAAGGAGGGAGGTAGGGAGTCAAGGAGGGAAGGAGGGAGGGGAGGGTGGTGATGGAGAAACAAAGAGTGAGAGCGAGGGAGGTGGTCAGAAAGAGAAGGAGAGGACAAAAAGAAAAAGCAAACACATGAACGCGTGGACTCTAGTCTTTCTTCTGTTTAAATGATGAGATCAGTCTCCATCTTTCTCCTGTTCTGACTTTTACTGGAACTTTCATCCACTTTTCAATAATCCTTATTCATAACAGATGCTTTCTCTCTCTCGCTCCCCCTCCCTCTGTCCTACCATAACAAGCTGTGGTAAAGGTCTTGGAGAGGTTTTGGTTTGTGTGTCTAAGTGAAACATGTACACGTGTGTGTGTGTGTCTTTTTGCGTACATGTTTTTTAGGTGTGTGTATGTGTGTGTGTGTGCACTGCAGGGGGGTTTGCGGTTCTTTGCAGGAGAGCATTTCCAGAGTGTGGGGGGTCTGAGAGACACTTATACACATACACACACACACACACACACACACACACACACACACACACACACACACACACACACACACACACACACACACACACACACACACACACACACACACCACCCCACCCTGAGTAGGTCTTTTACTGTATAGAAACAAATCAGCTCACTCACTCAACCCGAGAGGCTTAATATAATAAAGATTTACAAGTCCTGATTTTTTCCCCCTCTCCTTACAAATCAACATTCTTGGAAATGTGGGGCAGGACTCGAAGGTTGATCAGAGGAAAATCAAATTGGGTCAACAACACATTCTGGAGAAACTGGGATGAAAAGTTTATAGTTCAGTCAGGCTCCCCAAAATGGGGGTAACGTGATTATAGTGAATAGGATGCTGCCAGTTGTTCTGGTGAGTGTTAGAATAAGGATCTTAGGGCAAAACTACAATGTGGTTGCAGGGAATAAAACTGCACTTTTTCCTCTTTTTTTGCAGTGTAGTTATTCTCAAATCTTCTGCAGCTAGTCCTAGTACTACTACTCTGCTTATACTCCTCATGTACAACGTTTATTTTCGGGTGCAGCTGCAGACCTTGGCCGAGTCCCTGTGTTTTCAACATGTGGTTTTGAACTCAATCATCTCTAAACGCTCTCAGCAGTAAAAAGCTTTTCATAAACATGCTCCAAGAAATGATTTTCATCAGTGTCTTTGACCCAAAGCAAAGTTTACTACTTTGAGGATGGTCTGAATACAGTTTTTCTGTGGTCACATGGCTGCTTGTTGCACAGTGTGTAATATTTGACATATTGCTCCGAGGCGAACGGGATGAATGGTATCACTCAAGTAAACAATAATCAGCTGCTCGGCATCGCTGTGCACCATTATGTGTCTTTGATTTTATGTCATTATTTCATAATTGTTGGATTATGTGGTGATATTTTCTGAGGAGAGTGATACGTTTTTTAAACAAAGCGCCATATTTGACGTAGAAAACACAACAGCAACTCAACAGAATCATTTCCTGCTCTCAATGCTTCATCTGTTGAACGCTGCTCTGCAATCAGCCCTACCGTTGTGGCTTTGGAGCGGAGGTTCGATGTGATGATGAAGTCCGTCTTTGAACTGTGCGTGTGTGGTTACGTTTAATCACTTTTAATTTTTTTCATTTAATCAGAAAAAATATTTTTGCCACACAGCGGCCTTTGTAGGGGTGAAAAGTTGTTAGGAGAATCTCCTGAGGATGAAGAGTTTATCCAGTTATGTTACCGCCGTGACGGCTACAGAGGGTATCTGTTTCAGCAGATACCTTCGCTTTTTCATTGCACACAACACCACAATGCGTGTGGATGTTGATAGTCCTGGCATCCTCTAGGTGTTTTTCCTGAGAAACAGGAACAGATTTTGATGAGAATCCCCAGGAAATGCCCAGATCTGAGTTCTCAGTATTCAGCCCTAATAAACACTGCGCAGGATTGTTAAATCTACCAGTCCCAGGTAACAGGACTTAGTGGAATCTATGGCCTATTAGCTGCTGACATGGTCAAAGTTTGTGAATTTCCCAGCCACTTCTATTCCTTCCAACATGTTTTCGGTTCTCTCACTAAACAAATTAAGTTTTCATATTATAGAAGGCCTGAGAAACGGGTCATATGCAATTATTTGTCCTATATTTAGACCTCCGCTGTCCTCAGGAGAGATGCAACATCCTGTGAATTCGGTACCCAGGAACTAGTCTGGACCATGTCGGGGTGTTTACTGTCTGAATTTTCTGGCACTGGCGGTGTTGTCTTGTGCTGCGACCTCCATCCATCTGGTGCTGGGAGCGCGGCACGCTCGCTGGGGTGCAGCAGACCAGAGCAGATGATCACAGAGTGTTAAAGCGCAGTGGGATGTCCAGACTAGATGAGCTGATCAGAGGGTTTCAGCTTTCAGCCTCTCCGCAGGAAGCTGCATAATGCTTTAACACTGCCAGTTCTGTTCCTGCCCGCCTGTCTGTCTGTCTGGCTGCCTGCTTGCATGTGGGTGGGTGTGGGTGGGTGTGTGTGGATGATGTGTGCCGAAATAGGGTAGACAGACTAAGAAATGACTGTCACTTACACGGGGATGTATAGGTGGCTTCTTTCAAGTCCTCAGATAGGTGCAAGGAAGATAGTGAGTAAGCAATACGGGGCTTAGAGAGTGAGAAGTCCTTATGTCGAGACGAGGAGTGTGTGAGTGTCAGATAAGGAGCTGCAGATTTGACTGAATAGGCTCATCTTACTTAGGTGTGTGTGTGTGTGTGTGTGTGTGAGGCACAGAGAGAGAGAGAGAGACAGAGAGAATGAGGGAGGCATGGATGAAGAATGAGAGGATATTTCTGAGTCTGACAAATTCAAGTCTCATGATGTTTTGAAGCTCGGAGCAGAGAAGAAGGGATGAAGAGAGGAATAAAACAACCGCTCTCAACAAGGAGACTTGATTCAGATTAATTCCTCTAACACCCATATGCTCACGGCGCTTTTTCTTTTTTCATACATCAGTTGCAGATCTACGGTTACTGTATTTCACATAGAGCTTTTACTATGTGTGTGTGAGAGAGATGTGTACCCATTTATACTCAAGAGTGAAGAAGGAAACATTAATAATGGATTAGGAAGCCCCCCCACCCCCAGACCTGCTGTCTGCTCATGTCTGTGGACGCACACAATCGGAAGCACACAAACACACACACAAGCACGAACACACTCGATAAGAGAGAGCAGGACGGGGTGGGGGTGGGCGGGGGGGTTAGGTAATCTTCTAGTGTCCTGAGGGAGGTGTATAACGGTGATATGGGTGGTCAGGGTCTTTTCTGAGTGCTGCTGGGAAATGGAATGTGGGCTTCCAGGCAGTCAGGTGACCTACGGCGATGGTCATGTGATCACAGGGGTCACATGATCACAACAGGCAAAAAAGAAGAAGAAAGAGGAGGAGGAGGAGGAGGAGGAGGAGGAGGAGGAGGAGGGCAGTGATGGAGACAAGGAGGAAGAGTTAGTGAGTGAGCACATGTGGATGCTGCTTCGGTGTTTCAGTTGCTAATGGGCCATCATCAGTGAAAGGGTTTGTGCTGTAGGATAAAGAGATAAGCTGTTATGGGCCCTGAAAAACACACACACACACACACACACACACACACACACGGATTCCATGCACATTAATGCACTCAGAAACATGTTGAAGCTTTCAGTCTCTCTCTCTCTCTCCCTCACTCTCTGTCTCCCTCCCTCCATCTCTCTCTCTGTCTGTAAGTCATATGATATAGATGAGGCCCCAGGTTATACAATATGACAATATGAGATCATCACCTCGGAGATCGTCCTAATCTCTGAAGCAGCTCACAAGGTTTTCTAATAGCTTTATAACCTTTAGAAAGACTCTCTCACTGTGACCAGGCTGAATCTTCAGAGCTGAGTTGTTGTTGTCGGTCGGCCGGTGCGCTGCGCTGCGCTGCGCTGGGTGTGTTGAGGGATTTTGTGGCTGTTGTTACACATTCAGGGAGTGTAGTGTAGCTTTGAACCACTTGAATGATTGATGATGAGGATTTTCTTTGTCGTGGATGGTTTGAACTAAAGCACTCGTTGCATTTGTTTTTTGTTAGTTAATTCATGTATAAATAAAATACTCAAGAACAATACAATGCTATAATGAATGGGCAGTGATTCACATTCTACCTGTATATTAGAAATATCAATATTTATTGAATAAAAACAACGAAACAGTTGAATTGGAGCCGAAGTGCTCCTCATTGGACCTCTTTTTAAAACTGGTTGCCATGGTGATAATCCTGATGATGTTGCTGGAGTAGGTGTCTAACCTCTCAACGTCGGATCTTGCGTCACCTTTTAAAATCACTGTTGCTTCTTTAATGCAGCCTTAAATTTCTTTGTGCTCCGAGTCTGTTCCCACTCTGTGTTTCAGTTATTCTGTCGTCAGACACGTTCAAACCGTTGCGTCGGTGCTGCTGCTCCGTCTGTGCTCGTCCACTGACCGGCCCCGTCTGTTCACTTGCCTATAATTTCATCCTCTAAAAGGGTCACAGACATTATGAAACCTTGGGGATGTGTGTCATGATTTTCCTCCCCGGAGCACAAATTTCTCTTTGTTCCAGGTTAATTGGAACATCTCCTCCATATTTGTTTTAATCTGTTGTTTTTGTAATATCTGGTGCAGCCTACTTATAACTGCAGGTTAGCTGTGAAGACTTCACATGAACAACTTTATTCATTTACTGTCACTGAGGAAGTGGCAACCATATTTGGGCTTAAATCCTCCAAGTGTTGAGCTTTCGTCATGTTATTTTATCATTGTCAGACAGCTCCAATTTTGTTTATTTTTGGGCCACTGATGTGCTGGATGTGTCAGCTACTGTTAGACACAGAGCTGGTGAGGAAACTACAAACACACTCAGCCAAAAGCTTGTGCACATGCAAACACAAATTACCATAGATTATATTCCTTTAAATTCCATTTGATTTATTGTTCAAATAAAAGCAAACCAACGACAAAATAACACTGATTTATTAGACGGGTGAACAAGCACAACACAGACTAGGCTCAAATGAATGTCTGACAGCTCTAGCAAGTGTAAGAATGCACACACACGCGCACACCAACACTTCTTTACAAGATCCAACCTGCCCACACTGCCCTTTGCATCGGTGTTTATTGACGAATCGCTGTCAGAGCTGGAATGCATGTTAAACTCTGTGTGTGTGTGGATGCATCGGACGTTTTCTAAGAAGCTATTCTTGACCAGGATGAAGAATGTGGACTGTAACTTTCATTTCTTAGCTTGTTTTGGTCGAGCTCCCACTGGGTGCCCACGACCAGCGCTAATAAAGACTCGCTTAAAGTTTGGTGTGAAGCAAATAAACAGACAAGAGGAGCAGGAGCCAGTGCCTCAGGCTTTGAAGTGTGTTGGAGTGAAGTGCAGTGTGTCCGAAATCACTTTCTTATTTACCCATTCGCTAATCGACACTTAATTAGAGCTGAAAAGTCAATTAATTGATCACACTCATTGATTATTTTATAGTCGGATTATAAAATGAGGGGGAGTGAACATCCGCTCAGTTCAGACAGTTCACAGGATAATCACAGCCGTGCTGATTGATGTTCAGTCCAACATGACTCTCACTCATTTATTTGGCCGCGCCGACACAGATGGTTCTGCAACCGGACTGGCACCACACCGTTGCTAAGCAACACAAACATTTTCCTGACCCGCTCACTAACTTGCTGCAACTGTGTTTTCATGTTACCTCAGGTGTGCGCTGAAGTATCCAGACTTATTTCCATCCCTTCATGCTCTTTTGATGACCAAGCATCATTTAATTCAAAAGTTATTTATGGAAATGCATTCATCCCTGCTAAGCCAGTTAAATACCAAGTGCTAATTAATGCTTGATTAACAGTTTAACTAGTTAGCCCGCTGTAATTTGATTAGATTTACATTTCATGAGAGCTGATATAAAGCAAGACAGCACCGGGATTTTAACCTTAATGTTGTTATCTAGCTTGGATTGTTAAAAAAAACTGCATAGAAGAATTATTTACTTCCAGAAATAACATTTGAGTTAAATGATGAATGAGTCTCTCTCATCCACTTGAATAACTCTGACTGTACTGTTGTATAATAATCAATGAAGAAAATAATTATCAGATTGAGTTTTGTTCCACTAGTAGCTGAACTACTTTTACTTCACATGTGAATACAGACAATCCAGTTTATTTACGACCCCGCCTTATTTACTCTTTTGCCATCAAGTTCCTGACAGAGAAATGAAGCAGGTATTGTGCAGATGGGGAAAAAAAAAAGTCCAGGTGAAAATTCAGCCTGAGACTCGCAGTAATGGATGTTCATGGCTGCTTTGAGTTTAGATGAAAGGACAGTCTACTGTTTCATCCATGTCCAAATCCCTCCCTAGAGCTGTGTTTTAATGTTATCTGGCAACATTTTCTGATGCCTGGTACCTGGTTTCATATTTCACTGTACGTTGTATTTTAAAAGCATCAGTGGTGGATTTAAAAAAATGTTTTGTACCCTGTTGTCAGGGTACTGCTGTTGTTGCTGTTTATTGTTTCTCCTCGGCTCCTCTCTCGCTGTCGTTTTTCTCTCCTCTTAATTAGCTTCCCTCTCCTCCCTTCAAAAGCTCTTCCTGCTTGATTTGATTATAATCACTCTCACTATAATCATGTTGTACTATTAACACAACGTGCTTTGTTTGAGTAAATGCTTCTACCCTCCAGATTTCAGATGAACGTTTCCTTTGCATTGTGCACCTATGACTAATTCTCTCCCTCTGTCCTGTGTGTAGGATCGTAAGCTGTCCAAGTCGGAGCGACAGCGCTTCAAAGAAGAGGCCGGGATGTTGAAGGGTCTCCAGCATCCTAACATTGTCCGCTTCTACGACTCGTGGGAGGGGCCCTGCAAAGGAAAGAAATGTATTGTTCTGGTCACAGAGCTCATGACATCTGGCACGCTCAAAACGTGAGTACATGAGAGTTGAAATAATTTTTCCAAAATGTTACTTCAGGGATTGTGGGAGAGAGCAAAAATGAAGCTACCCAGAAAAAGCGGTGTCTTTTCTCACAGAGATGAGATAAATAAAGAGAATAGACTGGAAGGTAGTGTCACCACGTACAAAACATCCTGGTAACGATTTTACAACATTAGCACAATAATAGCATCTGGCTAATAAATGATGCTTTCAATAGATTCCAGAAAAAGAGAGCTGTTCATGCTCAGCTTATTAACACGGCAAACAAAACAGGTATTTGCGCCGATCACACATCATTTTCCCCTCTTTGCTTTTGAAGAGCAGTGTCATTACAGATGATGACTCACCTCCAGTGCTCCAGTTAAAGTGTAAAAAAAATTGCACACACTCGAAAATACATATGCCCCCCCTCCCTTCCCCCTGTCACACCAATCTGCACTTTTTCCCCTCTATTTTCAACTTTTCAAACGCTCTTTCACAGCAGTGACGTGTGCGCCTCACATCCCAGCATGAAGTCTGTACCAAGTGCAGCTGTTAGCGGGTTATCTAGTCTGTGGTGACTGATGACAGGATGTGTTACATTGGACTCTCTCAATTATTATATCAGCTTTGAAATAATATTTTGAAATCAATTTCAACCAGAACGAGTGGGTAAAGCTGAGGAAGCATGGGTAGCCTCCTCTCTGTGTGGATGACAGACTGTAAATCAGTGGTTTGTATGTCAATAACAGGGGCGTCTGACAGTCTCCCCCCCTCCCATCAACTCACTGGGGAGAATTGATGTGTCTGTGGCTGTCATTGTCCATGCCATGACCGCATGCCAGTCTCTCTGCTGTACAGAATAGATGTGCGACTGTGAATGTGCGAGCGATTGTTTGAGCTCCTGAAACAATAAAAGCTGAAATGTGGGGCGAGTGGCACACAGAGTTGCCCCCATGCCGTGCATCGTGGGACATTGGCCCACCTGCCAGCTGCTGCTTCTGCTGCAGATTCCTCTCATTCCTGACAGAGAGATGGACAGAGGGAGAAATCAATTGAGGCATGTGTGTGTGCGGGGCGGGTGGATTGGGGGGGTAGACAGACCGACGACCAGACTCAAAGTAATATACAGTTATTTTTAATCAGAGGCAGAAAGAGACAGATCAGAAGCAGACAGGTCAGCAGACAGAGATGCAGTCGGCCAAAGAGGCAGATAGATGCACAAATAGAAAAACACGACTAGGTATGCAGATTAAAGACAGAGTGACTAATGAACTAATGAACTACCTGTGACCACAGAGTGAGAGAATTAATCCAGCAGCACAGTCCTATCAAGGACAGTAGCTCCCTCCAGTGGAAGAGGGAAAAAGCTCCATGAATCTGTTAAGAAATGAAGTAAAGTTAACAGTGTCCAGCTCCCCATTGCCTCCTTCACTAATTTAACATTAAGGACAAGATTAACTGAATTGAATGTTCACAAGAAAATAAGACACGATTTTTGTGACAAAAGCTTGACAATCATTCCTGAACTCCCAAGTGTGTCAATATTACTTGGATGATGTGTTATCAAAGGAAATGAATTAATTATATTGTTCGGTAGCTCAAGGGCAGAATTATGTTTAGAAAAACCAACAAAATTGTGGATGAAATTACTTAAATTAGTTCATTGAGCCTGTTCTCGTTCGATCAGCATCTGCAATCCAAAAATACGCAATTTACACATTCACATAAGTTGAGAAAACCAGCAAATATTCACATTTAAAAGTTGTTTTTATTTAGTTATTTTTGACACTTTTGATGGTAAGACTCACCTTACCAGTGCATCGGTTTACTCTTTTTAAGTTCCACCAAACATAAGTTTGTGTGTTGGTGGATGCATGTACATATATGAACAGATTTGAGGTTGCGGAGCGATTTGGCCGTTGGCCAGATGAAGACTTGGAAAGGAGCGGGTCGCCTGTGCTCTGAAGTGGTGGAAAAAGTACGAGAGCTGACGAGAGGGAGGACTGATAGTGAAGGAGAGATGATGAGGGTGGAAACACTGGCCAGCCTGGGTTCAGAGCATTAGAGACCCCTTATCTGTGTGTGTGTCCTCGAGTGTGTGTAGGTGTGTGTGTGAAACACAGAACGAGGTGTGTGTCCTGTTCCTGTTGATGCTGCTGTGTGTATAAATGCTCATTCATGCAGGCATGTATGTACCGTTCACATACTGTTTATACAAATAGATATTCTAAAAGCACAAATCCATCAAGGTGTTTAGTTCTGTGTTGAAAAGAGAGCACGGTTGACTGACTGTGTGTGTGTGGGAGATGTTTTGTGCAGTGTCACTCCAACATCGCATGCCACAGCATTTAACGTGTCTGTCAGCACTGTTCTGACTTCAGAGAGGGAGGGAAGGAGCACAGAGGAGACAGGCGAGGTAGAGGAGTGAAGGGAAGGTGAGCAGAGGAAATAAATGTCGAAGAATGGAGTGTGATGGACTATGGAACTGGGTGTGAGGAAGAGGGTTCGGCTGGAAAAAGGTTTTAGTGTAAACACTTGAGTTTTGCAAATGTGGATTTTGAGGTATGTTCTCTTAAAATTAAGTCCCCAAAAGATTATTATGTCTGTTAACATGTTCCATGCCCTGCAGTGGGAAACTCCTTATGAAAACATTTGAATCCATCCAAGATATTTTCTCTTTAATGGATTCCTCCTTGTAAGACGGAGAGAAATAGTAGCCTATACAAGAAACACACAGCACTCACTATATAACTGAATAACCAACTCTGTGATATTTATAATTTTGATCATACTGTAAATAAAAGTTGATCCTGGAAGTTTTATTATGTTAATTTTCTTGTAGATCATCATCTTCTATTTATAGCTGTGCTGCTGTGGTATTAACATTACAGGGCAGCAGCTGCTGCAACACCAACAGCTACTACTTTATATCCATCTATCTACTTTATATAACTTTACCTGTTGTGAACCATGTAGCTTGACCAATAATCCTGATGTAGCTACTTCATTGCAGTGCAGAACAGAGGACTCACTTGACATGGTTATTCTAGCAGAGATGCTGCCTCTCATGTATCAGAGGGTGTGTTTGATGCTGCTGCGACATCCAATAGGAAATCACCTCCCAGTGCTTCCTGTGTACAATGGGGAAAATTATAGTGGCTGAAGTATCATAAGCATCATAATTTATAAATTGATCATTAGTCTTAGGTTAAAAAAACAGTTTTCAGTTTGTACTGATTCCCCAGTTAGAATAAGTAATGTAAGTATAATATATATAGTCCAACTGAAATACTATGGAGCTCAACTCAACAGTCTGGGGTTGGGTCAGAACAGATCGGTCTGTGATGCTGAGTCCAGAGTTGTCCAAGCTGCTCCTCATCAGCAAAGACAGATCTGCAGTTGCAGCATTATTAGAGCAGCTGTTGACACTCAGGATCTGTGGAGCCGTCGGTGACGCTGGAGTCAGACTCAGCGATGCTGTCTGGACTCGGAGCGGGCAAACGGAGACGGGCTCCACTGGTGAAGTTGACAACATTCTTCACTGGGTCACTCTGTTGGGTCAGTCAGCTACCAGTTACTCACCAGGACCATGGGCAGATGGAGGCTAAGTTAAGTTTAAAGTGTGGTATTGAATTAGATGCACTAAACAGAACAAGGAGAAGATTATTTTGAGCTCTAGGAATCAAATAAGAAAAATTAGATTAAATCAATTTGCTCTGCCCACTGTGACACAGTGCAACTCTCACATACCTGCACTGTTAAGCAAATCAAAAAGATGATGAGGAACACACCCTGCTTACTACGTCTGTCTCCGTGTCTAATTGGCGCACAGCTGGGCGGAGAAATGACCCAGCTGTGGGGTTTCTTCCAGTTTTCTTCCTCATTCCACACACACGTACAGTACACACACACACACACTACTGTATGCACCAACAAGGCAGAGATCTGTGTTAGCTTCATCGCTGCCTGGTGACCTGTCAAAAGGTGTTTCACAGCTTTCCACCCAGTGCATGCTGGGATGGGTTCCAGACCCCTAAAACTCTGGACAGGAATAACTGTGTAAAGGCAGGGGATGACTGTTAGGAAATACTTAAGAAATACTTAACCCTACCTATTGGACAAGTAATGGGCAACTGCACAAAATCAAATGTGCATAGGACAATCAGTGGGAAAAATGTGCCATTTTCATGTTGGGGTAAAAGTTATTTTTGCTTGATGTAATGTGAGAATGACTAAAAGAAATGGTTTTAAAAAGTTAAATATCCACTGAAATCTAATGTATGAATTTGTAATGTCTGTTTTCAGGTGGTATGTCCAGATTCAGTTGGATGTCTATTTTAGTGCATCTAAAGACCTTGTCACCACAGAAACACCAGAATCACTGCCTTTTTTGTGTGTTGTTCCTATTAAGGTAGAATTGTTTTCCCCTTTGGTTGTGAAAGCTTTAATCTTTAATTGAAGCATTATCCATGTTTCCGCTGCATCAAGATCTTATCTGACTATCATCTGCCTCTGCATGCTTTGCTTTGGTGAAATTATTCTCCGCCTTGGTTGGTTTTTAATGTACTGCAACAATATTAGTGTAGAATAAATCAGTTTGAAGTGTCATCTGAGGTTTATGATATTTTATATGAAGCAGGGCAGCTTTGCATTTTGTGTTGGTTGAATTGCTTCATCAGTCTGGTTTGTTGGCAGTTATTATGTCGGGACAAAGGCCACTTGAACAGAACACACGGCTGATGATTGGCTGTTACAGGGCAGAAACCGCCGCTCTCTTTATGTTTTCGTACACCTGATCCCTCCCTGTTGAGTGACATGCTCTCCTCTTGTGTGATATCTTTGTCCCGCAGCTACCTGAAGCGTTTCAAGGTGATGAAAATCAAGGTTCTGCGTTCGTGGTGTCGACAGATCCTCAAAGGCCTTCACTTCCTGCACACCCGAGCTCCGCCCATCATTCACAGAGACCTGAAATGCGACAACATCTTCATCACGGGGCCCACGGGTTCGGTGAAGATCGGGGACCTGGGCTTAGCCACATTAAAGAGGGCCTCCTTTGCCAAGAGTGTGATAGGTAGGACGACACCCAAAGTTACCTCATGCATGTCATGAGTAAATGTTTACGTTTGTGCAGGTAAAGAAAGTGAAACAACCGATAGAATTGATGTGAGCTTATCCCAACAATAACCACTTTACATGCACTTATTCAACTCTACTTAATGTCCTAATTGGTATTGTACTGCATACATTGAAATGAAGTGTCTCCAGTGGTATGTGCAGTACACATTGTTATTTACAGTAACATAAAACTTTAGCAGAGACATTATCGTCTGTATAAAGAAATCAGAATAAACAAATAGTATAAAACAGAAGTATAAAAGCAGAGTGACTAATGTAGTCAGTTATAGTGCACAGAGTTGGGGTATTAATGCACATATACAGGATAGGGTTGCACTTGCGCTTGTGCAGAGGTCTCCAGTGGATAAAACACAGTCTTGTATAAGCAATGGCATGAGCACATTTATTCTTTACACACACCACACACACCTACTGCAGATTAATTTAACTGCTTCTAAAATGTCGGGTTGTTAATGCAAACTGCAGTTATATGAAACACACACCAGTCAGTCTACTGGTAAGCTAGGATTAAGCTGTCTGGAGACGTGACGGCTGCACACACACGCACACACTAACACACCCTGCATAAAATACACAAGTGAACAGAGTGTCTGTTCTGCTCCATGTAATAACTTGGCTGCTTCCCGGTAGTCCAGTCGACCACAGGTATTCTGGTCATCACACAGTTTCTGCATACACAATACACAAATGCACATACTCTCATGCACTCTGGGCTACAATGATATGCTTAGTGAATCTCACAGCTGCTTTGTAGTAATTAGGTAACCCTCAAGTATGAAGACATCTACACTGAACACCCACAGGGAGTTTGCACTTGTGCCTTTCCAGCTTGTTTACCTAAACTTCATAGTGTGAGATTTAGAAGTGTGTCTTGGTTTTATTTTCTTGTAAACTACTTTATGATCCAACAGAGCCATCAAAATAAAACATCTAAAAGCATTCAAATGTGTTTTTATTCAGTACGTACAGTACTATATTCTTATCTATGTTCGTGCAAGTTGTAAAGACATTCCCACATGTGGAAATACTCAAAGCAGCTGATATCATCCTGGTTTCCATAGCGATGATGCTCTGTAGTATGCGTTTCCCAGAGGGATGAATGAAATAAAGCAATATCCAATTACAGAACCTCTATTTTCCTCTGCTCTCCTTTTCATCAGGTACCCCAGAGTTTATGGCTCCAGAGATGTACGAAGAGAAGTATGATGAATCCGTAGATGTCTATGCCTTCGGGATGTGCATGCTGGAGATGGCGACCTCAGAGTACCCCTACTCTGAATGTCAGAACGCTGCCCAGATCTACAGGCGGGTTACGAGTGTAAGTCTATACCTGCACAGCTGGGGTAAAAACGACTTCTTTCCAGAGTCTCAGGCTCTGAATGCTGATACTGTGGAGACACCACGCTGCGACATTCATGTGGTGAATCTAAAAGCCAAGCTTGTCTTTTTTTCTTTTTTTTTGTCTCTAATCCCATCCTCCTCTGCCTGACTCTCTCTGCCACTCCCTCACCACACTTGTTTACTGACTATATTAATAAGTTTGGCATGAGCTGCAGGAGATTCAGTCATATGATGGTGTTTTTGCACTGATTAGCCTCTCTCTTGTTCTCCAGCCCTCCCCACCTCTCTTTTGCAAAATAAAAAAACACACACACACATCATTGGCTACGTGTTTTTCACCACCACTAGAGAGCAGTACTGAGCAAACGCTGTCACAAGCAATGTTCCCTTCATCCTGCTGTTTTGGCCTTGCACAAGTGGTTTTACTCTCACCGAGTTGGAAATAAATGAAGTGTTTCTGCAAACAAAGGCTTTGAAGTAAAAACAAACAAACAAACAAACAAAAAAATATATATTTACCTGTATGTATTTATTTCCAATATCCAGAAAAGGCTCCAAAATACTTCTCCACTCCAACTCTTCAAACACCACATCAGACCAAATCTCCATTTTTCTTGTGGCTCTCTTTAGTGACAGACAGAGAGGCTCTTTCGTCAGCCCATCTGACTGATATGCTCCTAATTCCTCTTTAGTTTTTGTAACATTTCCAGACTGAGCTAAAAATTTTAGATGACAGTTGGCTGGAAACACTAAGAGTAAAAAAAAATATCATAAGACAGAGGCAAAAACACAGACAGAGAGGACAACAGATGCAATCACAGGCTTTTTTTTAAATTAAGTGCTGCTGAGGTCATCACCCAACACACAGAGAGGGAGAGGGAGAGAGAGGCAGATGCAAACTCCCTCCCTCCTTTTCCTCAGGGGACTGAGTTCAGCTCTGTGCAGGCTGACAGTGATGCTTAATGGACCATAGGAATTTACTAGAAATCTCTCTCTTTTTTCTGTTCAACCTTCTGTTCTTCCTCTTTTCTCTCTGCATCTCCCTGACTCTCTCTTCTATCGCATCTCTCATTTCAACCTCTGTAAGCTTCAATTAAAACTCGGACTCATTTTTAGCGTTGGCACATTTTACTAGATTAAATTCAATTTTAGCAAAAACATTCATTTCAAACAGAGGAGGGATTAACACCAGTGTGCTAAACAACAGGGTTATTTATAGCTGATAGATGAGTGCAGCCTCCCGTTCAGCTAAAGCAAGTGCTGCTGTTACCTCAGTCAAGACTTACCATTCAAATTTAATGGTAACTTTAGACACACACTGGCAGTTGTTGGATTTTTCCTTTTAATTTGAATACCAGGAATTAAAACCTGCCATGACCTCTACTTCACTTACAGTACGTTAGATAATGATAATCACACAAGGGCTGCATTAGGACCAGTGTTTAGTCTTTAGTCCTGATAAATGTTGTATTTGCAGGGTTTGATCCTAGTGTTATACACATTTTTTACTTTAATGTGCCCATGTTTCAGTATTTATTGATCAAATCCTCACAGTGTTGCTATCTGCCTCCCTGTGTCTGGCTCTCTCAATTCAATTTACAAGGCTGATATCAGCAGAATAAATTCAGATAGTTTATTTAAACACATGTGTCCATAAGGCCGCCCTCCTCTCCTACCATGTTCCCTCCGCTCGCTCTTACGAAACTGACATTTCTTTCCCAATGTAATCCAACCATATTTGATTATCTTGGTGACCTCTGTCTCTGGGTTCACGGCGCTGTGTGTGATGTGTTTGAGTGATAACTTAATAGCAGTAATCTCATCTACTGGAAGCAACATTTTTGCTCAGATCATTTTTTTATTCATTCATCAAAATATTTAGTCAAATGGCCAACTCCAGTTGTCCGTATTCGTTATTGTCACT
The DNA here is from genome assembly GCF_045865225.1 of Trachurus japonicus. Lineage (NCBI taxonomy): Eukaryota > Metazoa > Chordata > Actinopteri > Carangiformes > Carangidae > Trachurus > Trachurus japonicus. The sequence goes on along the minus strand of NC_140929.1, from coordinate 12,361,813 downwards.
GGCAACAGACACACACGTACATGCGCACATGTGCAAACTTGTGACAACCCCAGGATGCCCCAGTCACCTGCTTCCTCTAATTTTGCTGCCTAATCCATGCTTACAGCTCTCCACCCTCTATCGCTCACACTGTTTCTCCTCAGTTAACCCCTCAGCGGTTTCCTGCAGATGAGTTATCGAGCAGTTCTGAAAGTTACCTGGTGATTTGGTGCGATTTAATTTTCTGCTCAATTACTTAAATGTTATTTCAGGAACTTTACAAAGCAGTAAAGTTCTACAGTAAAATCTTTTTCAGACTTCACCATTGCCGTCAACTTCAATCTGAACTGGCTGATTTATTTTGTCAGTTGACTGGTGGTTTTTATAACCTTTATTTATTCTTGAAGACCATTGAGGAAGGTCCTCATTTATAATGGTGTCGAGAGAACAACAAATACAGCAAAGAAGAACGAGAGTTTACATAAAATAAAATATTAGAAAACAGGTAAGAACACAGTCAAACAATCATTATCAAGTACAATTAAAACAATTACAATCCAGGTCTCACAACAAGGATGAAATTACTGGGGCATTGTCAGATTAATCGAAATGGCAAGCAGAGAAAATAATTTCAAATACACAGAATTACCAATATTTTTTGAACTACTGGGTAATTCAAATTAAGGGGTCACAAACTAAAGAGTTTGAATTTTGGTTTAGCATGAGCAACAAAGTGAAAATATACTTTAATAAACATTTTAACTACGTATACATAATATATATTTTCACATGATTATTTCAAAATAAAATACTCTATTTGATATTGATGTATAATTCATACAGGATTAAAAAGTCCTCTATGTTATTCTGGATGACTGAAGTGCTTAGAGAGTCAGGATTGTGTGGATAGTCTTTATGGCTCATCCTCTTATACGTTGACATACAATGCTGTTGACATGTTTCATGGTCCCTCTCCTCCGGGAACATTCCTTACCGCCAGTCAGCCTTGTTAAACTAAAATCTAGCTTTCTCCTCTCTCTCTTTCTCTCTCTCTGTCCATCTCTCTCCTTCATCCTCCCTTCCTCTGTCAGACTTAATACCATTACTTCCTCCATCAGTCCTAACTTTGTTTGGTTCTGTAATCGCAGTGAGTGTGTGTGTGTGTGTGTGTGTGTGAGGGACATGGAGGGAGAGAGAGAGGAAGAGAGAGAGAGAGATGGGGGGGGTGTTATGTAATGATGAACTGGGGGGTTGCAGAAGAGAAACAGGCCAAGAAAGTAAAGGAGGAAGGGACGGCGGCCTGAGGAAAGAGCAGAGGGAGGTGGTCATTCGCTGGCACAAACAGGTTGAGATAAACAGTCAGTCCATCTGTTTGGCACCCGGTCACTTTAGACTAAAAACTTTTTTCAAAGACATCTGTCAGTCAAACTCTCCAGTCCACTTCTTCCAAGGTAAGTTATTGTACTCAGCCTTTATTTGATGGTTACTTAAAGTAACTGTTTTCTCTTTTACTTTGGGTTTTTCCTGTTTTCCATCGCTTTCGATCCGTCCACAGCTTCAATATTAAATGTATACATTTGTTTCTAATATATCTGTTAGGAAAAAAGTTATAAACTTCACATGTTGAATGTCTTGAATATTAAATTGCAACCAGTTTGGAGATAAAATACTCTGTCAAATATACAGTATATATCTATATCTATATCTATATTTGACAGAGTGAATATAGTATTTTATTGTTGCTCACTCCCTCTTATTTATTTAGGTTTTAGGTTCAGCTCCCTACTTGTTGCTCTTTGTGCTGGTCATTAAGATGCCTTCTGGTGAGTAGTGTAGTTGAACTTCTCTTCAGTGTTGGGCGAATGCTGGACCTGTTATTACGTTTTTTTTAGCTTTAGAAGTTCCTTGGCCACAGTCATGTACTGCACCATTTTGGCACTTGAAAGCAACTTAATTTTTCATTCGTCATCACTGGGCTGCATTACGCTAATCGGCTGTGTTATGTTTTGTGTTTTAACTGTTTCTTTTTCTTCTGGGTGTGTTGCACCCTTTTCTGTAGGAAGAGTTTATCATCTAGCTTCAAAGTGTTTTTATTTTTATTTGTCTTATCTTTCAGTATGTAGTCCCATGTTCTTCATTGGCCTTGAAAGGTTGTGCTACATTATTTATTCCAGAGAAGTCGTTCACTTGCATTAGTGTGGGAATTAACCCTGGATCAAACTATTACTGTGCAGTTTCACCCTGCAGGACCTCTACGTCCAACACTATTAAAGCAAATAATTCATTTGCATGTATTTCACAGACTTGGAGGAGGTTTAATTTAATTAGCAACAGAAAGTCTAGCAGTATATAAAAAAACATTTGGCATCTGTCTTTTCACATGCTCCAGTGTGTTTCACTTTTTACTCAGTTTTTCCTGTTTTATCTGTCCTGTTATCCATTTACCTAAGAAGTAAGAGAGGTGAGCATGAACTGTGGTACTGTGGCTAATGGATGGATTCATGGATATTGAAATATGAGAAATGGCTCACAAACAAATCAGTGGTATATTCTTAAAGAAAATGACCCTCAGGTGTTCACAGAATGAATGTACAGCACATACAGTATGGGAACAGTACGTTTGTGTGTGAGTGTGTTCAAAGCCAAGGTTAAATCCCTGCTGTGCACAGGCAGCAAAGAGCAACTCTTTGTTTTAGTCCTGTGTAAAAAGCCTGAGTTTATCCTCACTTATGTTTGTCTCCTTGTGTTTCTCTAAAAGCTTCCCTGTCTTCACTGCTCCTCTCTGTCTCTGTGTGATTTGGCAGGGAGTGAAGCCTGGCAGTTTTGACAAGGTAGCCATTCCTGAGGTGAAGGAAATTATAGAGGGCTGCATCAGAACAAACAAGGACGAGAGGTGAGTCAGCAAACACAAACAACCGAATCTGGATCTGTTGACGGAGAATGATTCCCTACATTTGCATTTGCCTTCAATCTCTAAAAATAATCATCATCATCATCACTGCACTCAGCAATGTCTCAAATAAAATTCATGCCTGAGTTTTATTGTGCACTAGTGAGACTGAAGAGTAAAATCCTCTTTTCTCTAAATCCCGTTCTAACTCACAGCTTCTTGGTCAGAAATAAGAAGAGCTCTGTTCTCTCTCCCCATGCTCAGTCTCTGCCAAAATATCCACCATAGCCTCTCGTCCGCTTCTTTAGAAACTTGACCAGAGCTTAGACCTTCTCCCCCTCTTGCGCTCACTCCTCTTTTCTTTTCTTTTTACTTATTATACAAATCCAGTTACCTTGGTCTTTTGGTAAAGAACAGTCATCTGATTCATTGTCCTGTCGCAGGAACACTGGGGGTCGTTTTTAGGATTACTGAGTTTTCTCCCCCTCCTACAGGAGCCATCAGGAGCTCCCAGACTGCAGTGCTAAATGACAGAATGTGAAATGTATGTGGAAGGCTGTCTTTGGGCTAAATGCAGTCAACATGTTGTGATTCCCAGCAGATTAATGAAACACCATGTCTCTCCTGTTAGCTTATAAATTGGGCGTCAGCTCACAAGGCATTTGCGGTCTTTTCATCTTTCGGTCTTCATCCGTGGCTGTTTATCTTCTGTCCTCAAGTCGGTTTTTTTTGTCTCTTGTTCCTCTAGGTATGCCATAAAGATCCTGCTGAACCATGCGTTCTTCCAGGAGGACACAGGGGTCAGGGTTGAACTGGCAGAGGAAGACGATGGGGAAATGATTGCCATCAAACTTTGGCTCAGGATAGAAGACGTCAAGAAGCTCAAAGGCAAAAAAATTGTCTTAATTTCATTATCTCAATTAATACTTTTATATTTAAAAGAAACTCCAACATGAACATCTTTTTAAAGTCTTGGTCACATGTGGTGCATATTTAAAATCATATCTGTCCTAATTTGACAAATTCCGAAATCAAAGTGGTAATTTTGTACAATAAAATGATATTTACACTATAATTATTGTTTTGTTTCCTCAGGCAAATACAAAGACAACGAAGCCATCGAGTTCTCTTTTGACCTCAACAAGGACGTCCCTGAAGATGTGGCCCAGGAAATGGTAGGTGTGAAGGCGGAGAGATGATTATGGAAGGAAGACTGAGGGGAGCAGTATTGTGTAGAAAGAACTACTGTATATGATAAAAATAGATGGATGTTTGTTAATGGGAGCATCATCGGTCCCCTCAGGTTGAGTCTGGCTACGTTGCTGAGGGCGATCATAAGACCATGGCCAAGGCCATCAAGGACCGTGTGTCTCTGATCCGACGGAAGAGAGAGCAGAGGCAGCTGGTACGAGAGGAGCAGGAGAAGAGGAAACTGGAGGGAGAACAACAACAGCTCCAACAGCAACAAAAACAGCAACAGCAACAGCAGCAGCAACAACAACAACTACAACAACAACAGCATCAACAGCAGCAGCAACAGCAACAAGAAACACACAAAACCTCACACACACAGGTTTGTAGAATTTGTCTGTTTGCATAATTTACCTGTTGTAATATGTAGAAATGTAGACAATGGGAGTTTTTTTCTTAAGTTTAACCTGAGTTGTGTTTGTCTACAGGCAGAGGCAGAGGAGACTGAAGTGGAGCAACACCAGCTTCACTATCAACAGACCGGCATCTCACACACATGTAAGACATACTACAAACAGGATCTAGCAGCTGTCGTAGACCTCTGCATCATCATATCCTTCCTGTGTATATATTCCTGCCTGTGAAGATCTTTGAATACTTTAACACATGGCTCATGAAGATCAGTTGTTTCCTGATGAGTTGTACGAACACAGACCTCATCGATGAAGATGATTTGTATGCTAATTTCAATTAGATCTTAAATTACATGTCACATATCATACAGTATCAGCTCAAGTGTCTGAAATTTCTGATTTAAAGCTGGGTTAGGCAGAAATCTAGACAAGGCATAAACATTAAAAATAGAATTTAAGCCTTTTCTTATGGTTAGCATAAGGCTAAACTATCAGCAGTATTCAATATGCACCTGCATTTGTGGACCAGCCAATAGAAACAATCTCTTTCTGAATAGAAGAGACCCGTTATTGTTCGTAAGTTTTCTGTCATAGCCTAGATTTCCTTAAGTCTGAAAAGACAAGTCCATTGACATTACAATATGCTGAAAGGTAATAATGAAATAAATCCAAAGAATTCACAACACTGTTCCAAAGCATCTTCTGTACCAGTGCTTCATGTTTTAACATGATGTGGGCCGGAGTTTAAGGTTAACCTGCTCATGTCTCCACATCTTTCTCTCTCAGCTGAAGGAGGCATGGACAGCGGCCAGGGTTCTTCGGTTTTCTCCTCAGACTCCCCTCATCTCGGTCAGCTGACCATGTCCTACAGCTGCCCCCCCTCCACCCAGCCCCCCTCCCAGCCACAGACCCCTTATCCCTCCACCCCTGCTGCCCCTGCGCAGCAACACCCGGGCTATGCCCAGCCGCCGCAGCCGATGGTGAGTTGTGATGTCGTGTCGAGTTTTGACATTATGCATGTTCAGTTTTTGGGTTTTTTTTGCACTTTGCACACATCTCTGCGTGGTGCCGTGATCACAGATGCGCTGATAACGACTCATCTAGTTTGAAGTGAGCGCTGCACCATGGTTTGGAGTGGGTGTTGCAGTTGTGTGTTTGATTTGGAGGCGATAACCTTTGACCTGGAGCATCAGATGAGACGGTCCTCAGTGAGACGTGTTACCTACGGTGTTGTAGAGATTTTACAAACACAACACACTTCACTATCAATATTTCATATTTTAGCCACGTAAACAATCATTTGTAGCTCACAGTCTGATATTCAGTCAAATCTTTGATTAGTCCTTGAGGTTTTTACTGCTATTTCGTTTCGGGTGTGTTTCCTCACAGAAGTTGTCATTTGCTCCATCTTTACCCTCCAGATGTCACGTATCTCTGTCCCTCAGTCCTACCATTTTATCAACCAGTTCTCTTTCTGTCTCCCTCCTTCAAACCTCCTTACACTGTATGTTAAAATCCATTTTTCTTTATGATCCTTTTTCTGTACATCTGGTTGTTACATCTGTTATTTAGTATCTGTTCACTATGTTGTAATTCTTTTGTTGTATTTCTTTGTTTTCATAATTTGTTTTTTATATTTGGTCATCATTTTGTTTGGATACACATCAGCCCACAGTTCTTGTGAATATTTTACCTTGTACCTTCCTTCACTCTCTCAGGGAAAGTTTCCTGGGCACACTGTCTATTTTAACTAATAGTTGTTGTTTGCTGACCTTTTAGCAGCCCTGAGTCAAATTCCTTGCTCACTGGCACCTTATGAGTATTTGCCACTGGAGCAGTGACACTGAGTATTTCTCATGTAATTCTCCCACCTGACTTTTCCATCTGGTGACCTTTTGGCTATGAATGCCGTTCCAGATCACCAGCACCCTCACTGACCAATTTCTTGTTGATCATTCCATTTGTAGACTGATTGAATAACTCAATTAAGCTTTTTTATTTTTTTATTTTTTTTAGGACTTTTCTTTTTTAGATCTGTCTTTGAAGCGACCTAACATTTCTTAGTAGATTTATTTATTTCCTTTTCAAAGATCGTTTTTGGAGCCAGCAGAATATTCGTAGCCACACTGATGTGGTTTTTTTGTATTAAATAACAACTTAATGAACTGTTTTGGATAATTGCACTTCCTTATGCAGAGTTTTTTTCTTTCTAATTTGGTTTTCAGTAATGTTGACTTTAGATACGACTTTAGATGTTTCTTTTATGAATTTGTGTTCCCGTCTCCCTTTCATTTTGTCATTAGAATTTTTGAGTATTTGTGTTACTGTGTTTTGTGTTGCTGTACATTTTATGTTTATATTTACTTCCTCTTACAAAGTGGTGCAATGTTCTTTCCTCAGAGAATGATTTTCTCTGTAAGTCTTTTAATAATTTAGTAGTTGTTATCTTGCTTCTTAATTTATTCTTCTAATTACGGAACATGACACCAGTTTTTTTTTTCTTACACAAAATGGGAACCTTTTTAGCTGATTTTTTGTGTGCGTTTTCTTAATGTAATATCTGAATTTTCATGTTTGTCCTGTTCCTATTGTTTTCTGTGTAAGTGTATTTGTATTTGTTTTTTGGTAGTTAAATTTCTTTGTTTGCCTTTCATGTTGATCCCTACCTACCTTTTCCATCCCCGGCCTGCAGCCTGCATCGCGCCGTCGTCGAAGTCGTAGCATGTCCGTTTGCGTCCCCCCCTCCTCCTACTCCTTTGCCCATGCTCCTCCGCCCCTGGCAGTTCCTCCAAAGCAGCCCTCCACCCCTCCTCCAGATCTGTCCTCCTCATCCTCCTACGTCACCACCCCTCCCTGCATGCCTCTCGCTGCTGAGAGGGAGACGTTCGCCGGGCGCCTCTCCAAGGCCCTTGAGACAGTCCTACCCCTTCACTCTGCCTCCTTTGTGCCCCGAGCCAGGCAGCGGAGGGCCAGCCTACCTGCCCTGTTCTCGACCCCTGTAGGTTCAAAGTCTCAATCACCTGGGGCCAAAGTGGTGGTGAGAACCAGAGGGGAAGACAGAGAGAGAAAGATGAGGGGTATGGGCCACGCTGGTGTCTGAAATGAGATAAATTCTACTTTTTTGTATTTATCATGAGAGTGCCCATTGTCTCTGTAAATGGAGACTCGTGACAAATTAAATGTACTATTTGAGTACAAATAATTTGTTCTAACTGCTGGATGACACAACTACATAGATTCAGAAAATTAAATTTATTTGTGAGTTAATTACAAGTTAAACTACAAGTCTTGAACTTGTTTGGTAAGACTGCAGCCGTCATAGTCCTCTTTACTGAATATTGATTCAGTCTCTAGTCTTCAATAATTAACTGTGTCAACTGAGCCAGTACTGAAATCAAATTGTACAAGATTAAGTCAATCAGATTATCTTTATTCTGAATTCAAGGCATTTTAAGTGGCACCTGTGTGAGTAAGTAGATTATTATGATCTCAATCTTTCAGGCACTGCTGTGTCTGCTCCTCTACCCATCCATTTATCTGTCTTTCCCTCTCTCTCTCTCTCCCTCTGATAGACCACCTTACGTATATCTTGAAGACAAAATGTCTTTCCTTGACTTCACTCTAAGATTTGAATGTTTAATATCCTGTGCATCTGCTCATTTGAAAACCAAAATTATTAAAGTCATCATTTGTGAAATGACTATAAAGCGCTGGCTATTAGAAACCACTCACTATTAGAAAGTTGAGCTTTTTCCAAGATGTAAAGATGAATGACATGGCTCAAACAGGTTTAGCCAGGTAGCACACAGTTTTTACTTTCTGTACTAGAAGCTGCCTGGGCTGTCTCTGAGGCCTTTTCAGCCTTTGTTTCTTTATGTTTTTGTTTTTTGTTTTTTTGGGTTGCGGGGGCATTGCTTTTATTCAGGCAGCTTGTGGTAGAGAGATGATGGGAAATGACAGGAGAGAGATAAAGTAGCATGAGCAACAACACATGTCACCCTAAACCTCAGGAAATATCAGTCATTTTATCAGCGTCACACCATGGATCAGTCATCACGCTCTCAGAGATGAAGTAGCCAGCAAAACACTTTGTTTCTGCTGTCTATTCTCTGACAACATGTGTGAAACATTTATAAAAACATTCTGCAACCAGTTCTCTCATTCAGATTTTCTCTAGAGCAAAATGGAAGCAGCTTATCTGTGTGCTAGGTCAAAGTGGCATAGAGTGACGTCTTGAATTATTTATATGTATTTTGATCCATTACCCTGTTTTTCACATGAATTTAAAGTTGCTGGCTACAGTTGAAGGGTCAGCACTCTGCAGGGATGTTTTCTTGTGCAGATGTGTCAGGATATTGTTGATCTTAGAGCATTTGGGCCTCTTCTTTGCATTTAATACCTCCGCTTCCTATCTGCCTTTGAGCTACCGGTGTGTGTTCCTCTCTTTCTGTCTTGTCTTTGTCTTGTGTGCCTGTCTCTGTGTTGTCACATGGTCTGCCAGCCTGTTGTAACCTGCTCTGTGTCTTGTATGTTACCAAATGGCTTCATCTCATTTAGTCTTTCTACAGTTTTTAGGTACGCTGTGTTTCCTGACCTGTTCTGTGTTAACCATATCATTTTGTCTCTAGTATGGAGAAAGAATATCTGTCATTTTTTCTCTTGGTATTGTTTTGGAAGTATGCTCTTTTTGACTATTTGACTATTTTCTCCATTTCATGTGGGCCTTTGCTGTGGTTCTCTCTCTCATTCTCTGAGTTTCATTCTTAAATCCATTGTATCTCATTGTCGCAGCAGCATTCAATGCCGCACCCCTACAGCGGAGGAACAAGCGCAGGAGGAGGAGCAGGAGGGAGCATTCCCCTCCCAACCCTTCCTGACCCCCCTGCTATTTTCTTCCCCTCCATCCCTGAGCGCCCCATTTCCTTCTCGCCTCCACCCACTGGGCCTCCGAAGGCCTACAACACGCAGAGACGCAAGAGCACGTCCATTCTCGAGGCGCACACCCGCCACTTCCAGCCAGCCTACACTCGCTATGGGAGCAGCCTGCACCCCTTTTCTGGAATGGAGGGTGTCGAGACCCCCTCTCTGTTCATGATAAACCCCAGTTTTGCAGCAGCTGCTCAGAGACTTGGTGTTGCGGAGCCGCTGCATCTCCCAGGACAATCTGACCCGAGTCTGTATGGCTATAAAGACATGAGAGCAGAGCACGAGGAAGCAGTGAGGAGATTAAGTCTAAATCAAGCTGCCTTACTGGACCATTATGAAGCCATGGCCTACGGAGGATACCCGATGACTGCACACCAGCTTGGTCACTTGAGTTTCCATCAGCAGAGGCAAGCAGCAGCTGCTGCCGCCAGTTTGGGTTTCGATCCCGGTCCTCCACCTCAACCAGGTTTCCTGCACCCTCACCTGATGCAGAGAATGAGTGCACACAGTCCAATCCCTCCTCCCTTACCTCCCATGAGTGCGTCCACAGGTGGCTCTGTGTCTTCTTCATCGTCTGAGGGCTGCTATCCTCCACCACAGCATGCCTCGCCGTCTGCCTTCCCTATCTCTGCACCTCCAGTAATGGCCGACGCCCCACCATCCACTGGAAGTGTCTTTGAGTTCCATTTAGCGGCGGCTGCCGCTGCAGCAGCTGCCGCAGGAGACCCCGGCCTCCTGGCATCCAGACTTTACCGAGCCCGTAGAAGCTCCATGGACCTCCCTCTGGAAGACAGCACTGGAACTGGATCAGGAGGCTCAGGCACGTACAGCCGTCTGCAGCCGGTGACAGAAGAGCTGTACGCTTATATCAGTCCTGAGCTGCCCTTACCACCAGGAAGCCTTCTCCTCCACCACCCGGGTCTAACCATGAAGGACAGAAGCCCAGAACCGTCTAGTGACTCTATGGCCTCCTCTGACGCAGGAGAGTTCCAGTCCCCCCCTCCCCCACCCCTCGTAGCTCCATTTGACTTCTCAGCCGCTCAGTCCATCCCTCACTCATCCTCCACCGCGCTCTACGATTCATCAGGGGGAGTCCATCCCATAGATCCCCAGGGACATCCACCCTCCATGCAGAGCTTTCTCCCTCCCACCCCATCCTCCGAGCTCCCGCATGGGGGAGCGTCATCAAATCATCTGGAGTCTCTGATCCAGAGTGCCTGGGCCCGGCATGGAGGGGTGATACCAGCCCAACCTGACATGACATACCATGAGTCACTGCTGGCCTTGCAGGCCGCTAACCCCACTCTGGTACTGAGTTTAGACTTAAAAAACATCCATACACCCCTGGGTCAATTACTATTCTAAATTATTGTTTTCTCTTCATAACGATGATGGATATTGTGTAATTGCTATATTAGGTGGTTCTATCCTCTTTTTAATTGCTGCATCGCACTGACTATGATAATCAGGTTGATTGCATAGTGAAGACAGTTAATGCATCCATTTTCCCATTTGTGCCAATTAAGTCATTTAGTTTGCCAAAAAAATAACATCATCAGGTAAAATGTCTCCTAGAAAAGTAGTGTTATTTAATTTATAATAGTAATTTGACCCAGAGGCAATTACACCCAATCCCTGTTGTTTATACATTACCCACCCAGAAGCCCAGTCTTTGGTTGTGAGTTTAACCCCCCCCCCAGTCACATGGAGCCACAGAGAGAGTCTCATGGTCTGCCCTCATAATGTCACATTATTCATTCGTTGACACTGTTTGTTTGTAGAGGAAGAAGTTGTTGACACATGTTTGTTTGAAACATGGCCTCTGTCAGTGCTACTTCAGTAAAGATTTACAGAGCTGGGTACGACCCAGAGCACATCTGACCAGAAAACATCTGACTTGAACCAACATTAGAATCATTATAGTCAGTCAAGTAATAATTAAGTTCAAAAGTAACATTTAGAGCGCAGTCTTTGAGACACTCTCTGGTGTATAAGCTTTATAAACAGTCTAAGCCCCTATTTTCTGTCTATATGTTGTGTATTTGATTTATTTGTCAATATCAGTAAGTAATATTTTGTGTGTATGTTCATATATGAATGTATATGAGAAGCGTGTGTTTGTACAGGTATACTGTACACATGGTATACTTGAAATTGTTGCTCGTACAAATCCAAAGTCCAACGTCAGCATAAGTAACACTGTATATGGAAATTCATAGCCATATATTCTAGACATATACAAGTTATTTAGTATGATATGTTATAAAAAAATAAAGAATTAAAAAAAAAAAAAAGTCATTTGAACTATAATAAGGCTGTGAGACTTTGTTGATTTGTACGTTCAAACACACAGAAACATACAACAAAACCAAGGGGGCTTAGACGAACCTGGCAGTGTAACCATGCAGGGAGACACTTCAGTTGTGTATTTTAGGTTCTCTCAGTTGTGTTGTGTTGTAAATAATTGCTGATCTTGGCTTCAAGTCAGTTCCTTATTTTTTACCATATTATGTTGCCATTTCCTGTCCAGACAACTGGAAATCAACTTCTCACACAGGGTTCAAAGGTTTCATTTGAAATTCATTTAACCCTTAGAATGCTGATATTATCAATGTCATCTATACTTCTATCTATGTTGTTTACTTTGAACCACTTCACAGAATCACTGTCCTGTCTTTTCATTTCTTCAATCTTCAGTCTCTGTTTTCTGTCTTTTGTTTCATGTTGTTTCTCTTGAGTTTTTAAAAAAAAAAAAATCTTTCTATACATTTGATTTATTTATCTCTGTGCTGTGGAATTTCTGTGACTGCTCTGGTGTTAGAAGAAGGTAGGTTGTAGTGTGTCTGGTGCAACTATACTTAACTGTAAGCTCCTTCCACACGAGCTTCGTTCCAAGTATGAAGTTGCATACAACCTTCTAAGGGTTCAGTCAATAACAGAGAGGTCATAACTGCCTGTGTGCTGCAGTCAGAGCCGTAGATCATAGAAATCAGGTTGAAAAAGTACAGCTCTGTACGGCCTCAGAGATAGACCAAGATCAAAAATCAAAACGCTAATGAATTTAACCTTTTTGGAAATGGATAGCAATAATTTGTATGATACTTTAAAGCAATTAGAGCCTGGTTGAGGACTCTGGATCATAAAATGATCTGAGGATTTTCTAAACTGACTGAAAACATACAATCAAACATGACTCAGGTACCACAAATAATTTTTTTTGTTTTTTGAAAATGCTTTAGAGAGGATATTTTCAAGACAATGGCAATGAAGGTTGGAAATCTAGACTCTTTTAGTTTACTGTTTGATGTCCCGCTTCCACGCTGTGCTTCAATGATTGCGTTAACAGCCACTTATTAGTGCCAATCACCTAGGGCCCCGACCTGCATGTGAAAAAACAACAACCCTGTACTCACACCCTGCCTAACCCCCAGTGCAGTGCCCGTACTGTTCATGCTACACCACAAGCTGTGTGTATGTGCGTATACTGTACATACAGTGGGTGTCGCTGTGCATATATCTGTTGCTGGATGGATACAGTACATATGTGTTGTGTCTTTGTACATGTGTGCATACACAAGAAGAAAACCTAGACCGATCGGTAGAGAGACTGCTGACGTACCTTGTGTTTGCACTCATGCAAATTTTCTGAGCCAGAAGCTACAAACATGTCCTGACTGTTTTTCTTCTCTCTCCTTGTTCCCAATTTCTCTTGTTTTCTCAACTTCATCACCCCGTCATTTTGCATCGTACGACATCTCCTCCTCTCTGTCCATCTTTCTGTCTTTCTTTGTCTTAATCTGTTTCTAAACAGCAGATGCAGACTCCCACTGGCCAGCCCACAGCGGGACCCCCTCTGGTCCCCTCCAGCTCCCAGCCTGCTCCCCCTGGAACCTCCCAACAAGTGAGACTACCAGGAAAAACTACACAAAATTCAAGTCACATCTTAAACATCCAGTTTTTTTTTTCTCCTTACATTATCAGTTTGCACACATTTCCAATGCCTTGATGTCTAAACCCCATAAAGATAGAATACAAAAATAGACCCCCCTCCCCTATTTTTGTGCTTATACAGTAATGACTCTGGCTTTCTCTTTGAAGTCGCTGCCTTTGCTTGAAGGTAACCACTTCCACAGAACTGGCACTCTGCCTGCAGTAACACCACATACTTTCTAAGAACTTTTTTTTTTCTTCTCTCTTTTAGCCCCCAGCACACACTTCAGCAATGAACTAATTGAAGCCTTAAACAGATTTGATTGAGCATGAAATTGGGTGTTAATTGAAGATCAAATGTTTCTTGTCAGCATAAGATGGAAAGTTGTGATTTTTGGACCAGTCTAAACGGTCAATCCTGCACGATCACATTCGCCATGTTTATGTAAGGGGTATATTCCATTTTTAGCAAATTTTCTGATATCATAACATTAAAATCGTATTATCTTGTTATGTTCGTCAACAAACAGTCAAGAAATCGACAATAAAGATAAAGTAGATTATAATGTAATAAAACTTCTATTCCCCAGCTGACATTTTCCATATAGTTCTGGGTTACTATAAACAGGACATGACTGGGAACTGCTCCAGTTAAAAAGGCATCAAGCCAAAAAAGGATGTTAATGTGCATGTTAATGCAAGTTTACATCTACACTTTCAAACTTTTTGTCTGTGTTTGTGTTGCTCTCCAGGTTGTTTCATCCAGTCAGAGCAGTACGTCAATCCAAAGCCCCACACACTCAACTCTGCCGCAGGCACCTGCACAGGTACGTTTCAATTTAAATTGTAATACTTCAAAAACACATTCCTGGAGTTTGGCTAAGCTGGTACTAATCCCCGAGAACAACAGGTGCTGGACTGAATTCAGCATCTGTCATTTACGTCTGCATTCATCTTTAGTGACTCACACACCAAACCTACATGTATATACATACAGTAATTATGCACCTTTCTCAGCTGAGGTGACTCATTACAGGCGTCATAAGCACATCTCACAGTTAATGTGAGTTCTAAACATCTCTCTGAGTGTTTTACAGTACATGAATGTATGTCTATAAGTGGAAGCGTGGAGGCCACAGGGACAAATATGGACACATACTGTAGCCTACATACACAGACATTCACATATAGAGTCAGTTTATGAGCTCCAAATTCAGCATAGCAGCAAAGGTTTTGACATAAACTTTTTGTACCATTAAATGTACATAACAAAGCTGACAAACATTCCCTATGAATAGATATTGAATAACATATGAGTTGTGGACAGATACGTCTTTATTTGACTGTCTTCAGCGAGTTGGTTGTCATGTTGCCGTCAGTAAACAAATGGAAATTCAAAGATCATGTTGTTGTCACACCTGGTCTAGGTGTAACTATTGCATGTTTTGCGCATTCTGAAATTTTCTCTCACTTTAAAGTTCTGCATCAACTCAGTTTGTTTTCTGTGTTTTTCTTTCCATTCTTTGGCTCTCATCGGCATGCTGCCTGTCTCACTGGGTTTGTTATAATGTGTGTTTACGCGCGTGTGTGTGTGTGTGTGTGCATGTATGTGTGTTTTGTGTATTTAGCTGTGTGACCTCAGTCCGTCTCCCAGCATAGAGCACCTTTATTTCCTGTACCAAGCAGCTCATCTGGCTCTGGTTCAGGTATCATGATGTATCACTGTATGTGGGTGAATTGTAGGTGCCATTGTGTCTATCCTTATGTGTAACTTTGTGCTTGTATGAGTGTGTATCGTAGGGTGTAATTATGATTAGTTTGGAGAATGTGTTTGTAATTGAACTGAATATTGATAGCCAGATTAATCCCATTTGTCTTTGTGGTTTTTGGACATAGCTTCGCCCCTGTATTGACGTCTGTAGTTTGTAGTTTTCCTTTATTCACAAAAAACATTTGATATCAACCACCTGATTAAAATGCATGGACGCAAATACACGAGCAAATTTTATGGAAATGGAGATGGAAAATGAGAGGTATTATTTCCCGGATCAGAGCTGATCAACAGTGAATGGTTAATATGGGAAACATATTGAAATGTGTATATACATCAATGGTTCAGTCCAATTTAGTGTTACTTAGATACTTTATTAATAGAACAATTAAGAAGCAGATACTTGCTATAAATAATATTGCAGTCTTCAGTTGGACATGTTGTGTTCAGAGGGGTAATAACAGTGTATTTAACCGCTGTGCTGCATATCGTAGCACAGTCCTCTGGCTATGAGGGACTGGTAATTGAGGTGTTTAGTTCAAATGACAGAAAGCTAGTAAGTTGTAACAAGCTTGACTGGTTTGTTTGCACATTCTGCAATACAGCTGTAGAATTTAGCTTGTATGCTTGCTGCTAAGTTCAGTTTGAGAGGCAGCAACCCCAACATATTTAGGGGGTCATTTTGACCTTTTCATGCGTAGTATGTGCTCCAATTATTATTCACTGGAGTGAGTTTTGTAAAAACACTCCTCAACATAGAAAATACCCAGGACTGTGATGTTGAGTATTTTCATCTATGCCCCTTCAACTTTGATTTGAACAACTTAGTGAAGAAAAGCATACAATTTTCCTGACTCCTGACTTTTAAGGCATTTCTTTTGCAGAGGTCAAGCAGGGGAGCTATAAGATGACTAACCTCAGCACAGCTCTTCCAATCACATAAACAAAATCTCCACAGTGTATTTGTGTTTGATTGTTGCCCATCTGCATTGCACAGAGAATTTGCTTGGATTTGCACCACCACTGACACTGTGCCGTACACTGTCTATAGAAGTTTTTTTTCGTGGTTGCATGGTCTCAGACTGGCGTGTGTTTCACACGATTGTCACGTCACAGAGTTTGTTGTCTGACTGAAGAGCTTGGGACATTGTTATTAATAGACGTGATCTATGTTCCAGCTGTCTTACTCGGAAAACATGAAGACTCATGAGCTGACACATCTGTGATCTGCTCTTTTCCACGGCACATCCCTTTTTTGATGTGAAGCCTATAAAGTATTATAGACGAAACAACAGTCAGACCTATGACTCTCTGCAGCTCACTCATGTTACCATGGTGATTGATGCCGTCTGTGCACAGCTGATCACTACTCCGTCGTCTTCACAGTGACGTTGTTCCTTTCCTCTTCTCACTTCTTACAAATCCTCTCGCTACATCTGCTTTCTCCTTCTCATCTTCCTTTCCTCCTCTTCTTCTCTCTGGCCCCTTCTTCCTTCTCTTCTCAGCCCAGTGTAACTTCGTCTTCCTCTACCGTTTCCTTGGTGACGCTCCGTTCCCCTTCGCCTTCCCTCCCTATTACCATGCCGACACCGGTTGTGGCTTCCCCACCTTCTCCTCTGCCACCCTCTGTCGGGGTGGTGCCTACTATTGTTTCCCCTCCTCCTCCTCCTCCTGTGGCTACACCTGTGCCTCCACCATTGGCCACTGTGGTGCCAATCATCAGTGTAGTCACCGCCCCGCCTGATACCCCCATGGAAGCCCCTCCCCAGGTACTGGTCACAGACGGTCAATCCCACCAAGTGGATGTCATGTCCCTGTTCAATGTCCTCACATCTGTCCACGTTAGATGCTGCACGGTGTCGTCACTGGGTCCTAAACTTGATTTAAACCAGGGAACTGCTTCATAGTGATTGTTTGTTTGTTTCGTGGAGCTCCGTCTCACTATACTGTAGGTAACTCATGAAGATGTTAGTACAGTGGACTATATGTTTCAGTAAATGGTCACTACGTAACAGCCTGTATAATCAGGTAAATGTGTTTTCTAGGCTGCTTTAAATTATATGAAATGTACTGGCAAGTGCCCATTATGGTATTATTAGATCAGGGAACAAAACCAGTTTGTAGAATCTCACTGGTACATAACATGTCTGCTATACATCATACAACATAGTTTAAACAGGGTTATTTTGATATTTATTGCCAGTTTTTTTTGTGTGTTTTGTGAAAATTGTGAAATTTAATGACATTGGTGCAATTTGAGGTTAATAAGTAAGAAGAATTGCAGCATTCTCTGCCCATTCTTCTGGCACCTCCACTTGGATCCATATTTGCTCTGAGTTGTCAAACCAGTGTGGTCTGCATTACACGTCAAACGCATAAATGTCAGTGATGCTCAATGACGCATGACTGCAAAAACAGTTTGGTCTAATTTTATGAGATCTGTGGTTAGGTGCTTTCCAGTGCATTTAGGCATAATAACCAGTTTGTTGTTTTGCGTTGAACTGTGTGTGTGGCGTAGTTTGACTGTGGCAACATTGATTTGTTTATCAGTAAAAAAAAATCCACAATCAAGTAACGATTGCTGGAGAGGTTTCTCGGGTTGTTTGTGCAGCAAACACAGCTGTGATTGGTCCGCGGATACTGGTGTTTAATAGAATCACTCCATCACTGTGTGCAGATGACTTCCTGTGTCCAAGTGCCAGCCTTACATGAAGTCACTTGTTTTTTATTATTTCGAAGCCATCATTTAAAGACATTAGCAATGAGATCAGGTTTGCATGTCCTATTGGAGTTCCATTATTTAATTTTTCCTTTACGACTGTTCTTGTTTTGCTTCTTTTGCTCCATGCTCTAGTTTTAGTCCTTAGTTTAGTTGTTGCACCCATTTCGGATGTGCTTTGTCCAAAGGCAGAAGTCTGCTCTTCGTGTATTAATTTGATTGAGTTCTTACTCTAAAATCATGAAGGCATTGCTTGAAAGTTCCTCTCTTGCTTTGGTCACACTGTGCTTGTGTTTTAATGCTTTCCCTGCTGTGTTTTCTTTCCTTGAAGTTTCCCTGGTGTTGGTGGTTGTGTTGTAGGTGATTATACTGAGTGAGTTCTTGTATGTGTGTTTTCATGTTGCCTGTGTGTGTTTCAGTCTGCCTCTCAGTCTTCAGAGCTGTCCCAGTCCCAACTACAGCCACCTCAAGTTCTCTCGTCCATAGAGAGGTAATAAATGCACACACACATCTGCTGACCTGGTGCTTCCATCCGCCAACAAAACCAAATGTTTGCAACACTCTCTCTCATTTTGTATCCACGTTCTTCTATGTCCTCTCATTAAATTGGACCCCCATCTCTCCTTCGTCTCCTACAGTGGCCACTCTGAGACTTCAGGTCTAAGTGACGGCAATGAGGGAGGAGCTGGAGGTCGCCATGAAGGGCGCTCCACCAAGCGACATCAGAGACGCTCCGTGCGAAGTCGATCACGCCACGAGAAGACCTCCAAGGCGAAACTCAATGTTCTCAATGTAATAGCACATCCCATAAATCCTATAATGTCATAATTAAACATTAAACCTTCTTTTGTGCTGAACCCTCTGACGGGATTTACTGGTTGTTACAGTGTGAAGAGCTGCAGTCAAAGTAATGAAGAATATCTAATTGAGACGCTCATCTGTTTATATTCTGCCTCCTTTCCATCTGTGTGTGTGTGTGTGTGTGTGTGTGTGTGTGTGTGTGTGTGTAGATCTCCAACCGAGGGGACAGGGTAGCAGAGTGTCAGCTGGAGACCCACAACAGGAAGATGGTGACCTTCAGGTTCGACCTGGACGGTGACAACCCAGAGGAGATCGCTCAGATCATGGTGCCTGCACTGTCTCTTGTTTCATTTTCTCAACCACCCTCTTGATTCAATTACGCTCTCTCTCATCATGGTGCTGTGTTAACAGCTCTTTATGAGGCTGGAATATGTTTCACATGCCGGTGCGCGTGCCGTTCATCCTTTCGTCATCCGAAACCACTGAAGTACACATAATCGCTTTGCTCTTGTCCTTGTGCTTTGATTTAGAGCGTTGTCACCAGGCTCACTCATGAGGCTGAATGACACCTCACCAGCACAGGAAGCATGAGCCAGGCTATTGCTTTATTTGTTTCACATATTATACACAAACGTCTGAATCTGACATTTTAATTGTGTATTTGTGTGTGTGTGTGTCCAGGTCCAGAGTGAGTTTATCCTGGAGAGTGAGAGGGAGTCGTTTATTGAGCAGGTCAGAGAGGTGATAGAAAATGCTGATGAGAGGGGTCTGGAAAGAGACACAAGCAGCCAGGTAAAACCAGCACTCAGTCTTTTTTTCTGTATTAACATTGGACCCCAATCGATGAGTCAGGCTTTACAGTGTGTTGTCTTAATGATGAGCAGGTGACGGGAGACATGGAGCAGCAGATTCCTGTCATATCTGTCCCTATGCCAGGTAAAAATAAATGTTATGATAACCATAATTTACATTTTTGCAGATGAACAGCTGTAGAGCGGTGGATAATCATGGCGTGTGTCACTGTTTCTCTATTCCACAGACATCACACCCAGTGCAACAGCACAAGTGGTCCATTCAGCAGGTCGAAGGTTCATCGTCAGCCCCGTACCTGAAGCCAGGCTGAAGGAGCAAACAATGTTTCCCACCACTCCCTCTACTGCTCCTGCACCTCCTGCTGAAATCAGTAAGTGTGTGTGGGTCTATGTGTGTGTAGTAAATGAGTACAAGTTGTTGTTGTTTCTTTACAGCCATTACACTACTAATGTTCCATTCCCTGTTGTGCTGCTGGAAATGACGTTGATGTGGCTTTTCTGCGGATGCACAAAGTTTCTGCTTCAAACATGCACAGATATCACATTAAGTGATAGTGTGCCAACCACGCGCGCACACACACACACACACATACACGGCCACACACACAAACACACACCCTTATCAGATTAAGCTGTTACGCTTTTAGAGGAAATTGCCCAAATGTTCTGTCCAAATGCAATAACACACAGGCATTTATTTAATTTGATACTGTAGGATCCTCTGCTAGAACACTGGAATATAAATAACTGCATCTAAGCCTGTGTCAGATATGATGGAATTCACACATCAGTCCATCAAATGTACATAAGGCTCTTACATTATATCACACTGTAATGTCATGGCTAAGAAAATGTAGTGAAGAACTAATAAATCACAATGATTTTTGGTTCTTTTTTTTTAACAATGCAAAACAGAAATAAGGTATACCGTTACTGGTTCCACATACCTTTGCAAGGCAGATAACAAATCCAATCAAGATCAGTGACTGTGGGTAGTTTCCCTTAAGTGGTTAATTGCATTCCCATCTCCACACTCTGAACTTAGTACATGCTGAAACCTGACATTCCTTCATAAATGAATGTTACCTGGGATTTCATGATGAATGTCCTTCTAATTTTCTCAGCTATGCAACGGAGGTGTTTGATTAGATTTTACAAACACACACACATCTTCAGAATCGCTTGGATGTTTTGCAGTGACATGACCTCATTCTTACATTCCATAATAATTTCTTCCGCTATGTTTATTTGACAAAAATAGTTTCTACTGTAGTTACTTTGCAAATGAGCATTATGTGATTTCTCCAAAGACTAGAACTCACTATGGGCTTTGTATCTTCAATTAGTCTTTCTCTCTTGTTCCAGTTCCTCCAGCTTCAGCTCCAGCTCCGTCTCAGACTCCAGGCCAAGGTTTGGTGCTGTCCCAGTCGGCAGGAGCGATCAGCTTACAACAAGCCTTCTCTGAGCTCCGACAGAACCAGAATCAGTACGATCCAGGGCCCAGCACCGCCCCGGCCTCCATTCACTCCACCCATCCTCCTCTTCAGCCTGCAGCTGCCCCTGTCCCCTCACAGGCCAGCATCATCACTCCGACCGCCGACGCCACCGCCGGCCTCGTCCCCTCTAATTTAAACAAGGCACAGGAGCAGGGCTTGGATGCCTCTCTTCCTCCCCCTTCCTCCTCCTCCACCCCCTCCTCTGCGGCTGCTGTCTGTCTCAGTCGTCCTTGTTCCTCCTCTCCTCCTTCGACGGTGGGGAGTCAGTCCATCCTTCAGTCGCAAGTACTTCCACAAACCCAGGGACAGGTGCAGATCCAGGGACAAGCACAAATCCAGCCCCAGGCCTTCGCCCTGCCTCAGACCCAGAAAGTTCCCGCTGTCATTTCTACTTCGGCACCTTCCACTTTACCACCGGTGAGCATCCCCCCGACGATGCTCACCTCCCCTCCTGCCGCCCAGACCGTCCCCCACGTCTCCTCCCCTCCCTCCTCCACTCTCGCCGCCAGCGAACTCTCCTCCAATCAGCCGTCGGGCTCTCCCACCTCGTCCTGCACTCCTTCCCTCTCCTCCTCCGTCATCCCCACCACTGCCATCACCGGCCCCCAGCTCGCCCCCTCCACCACCTCCCACCACGCTCCCCCTCCTCCCGCTGCCGCCTCCTCCTCCTCTTCTGCGGGGCTCCAGCCAGTGACCACAAATGTCCCTTCAGTCCAACCAACCTTGGTCCACTCCCAGCCACAGACGGCAGCCCTGCCTGGGCAGACGCACACACACTGTGGGGAATGTGACGCAAGGTAAGAGTCTGTAAATGTCTGTAGTTACTCTCTGCCTCTGATACTAACTCAAATATATCCCAAGCAATCAGTATCAAACCGTCAATTACCAAAATGTGGTATATTTTTGGAACAGCTTTATCATAGTTACAAGGCTAAAGTTGCAAAACATTCATTAATCTTTTTCACAGGTGCGAGGCATCGGAGTCCCAGGGCAAACCGGACGACATCCAAGCTCTGGAGAAGAAGTTGCGGTCTCTCTTCATGGATCTCGGCGGAGGGGTGCCCTCTACCCAGGGCGACATCTTAGCTGCTGACCCTGCCTCTGGAGTCCCGGTGGCAGGTACCTCGTCCCCGATGGGGCCCGGCTCTACCTCCACCACGTCTGTGACCACACCTGGCTCTAGCCTGCCAACCAATCCTCCTCAGCCGCCCTCCACCCTGGCGTTGGGGTCACTGGGGTCTCCTGTTCCAATCCAGGGCCCCGGGACACCGATCTCCACCCCCACAGTCATCCCTGCCTCATCCTTTGGCCAGACCACTCCATCTAAAACCCCCTTATCCAGGGTACCGGTAAGTAAGACCGTTTATTATTACATAGAAATATTGGTTTATTTTAACTGTAGACAAACCATTAATATGTATTTAATTATTAGGTCAGACAGCATGTGCATGTTTTAGGTGAAACTACTAAGATAATTGACTCTACTACACTTTTAAATCTCAAGATAGTTTAGGACTTATAGGCTCCAACATGTTCCTACTCACTTTCCCTACAACTCACATGGCATGGAAATTTCTTTTAACATTCCCTCCAATGAACACCGTTCTTCTAACCTCCTCTACCAATCGTTCTCCCTCTCATTTCTCCCACTTTTCATGACCTCTCTTTCTCTGGGATTAGGCCACTTCTCCTCCTTCAGAACTCCTGCCATCCTTCCCTGGACCTTGTCTAATACAGGTGTTTGTTTTTATTTAGCTCATTTTTCAGAGTGTCGTCTCCTTTGCAATGTTATAATGCATTCATACTGCACTTTATATGTTTGTAAGTTTGTCACTTCTTAGTTGTACTTGTGTTGGTCTTGATGTGAGTTGTTATTTATAGATGGTGCTTCTGCTTCACTCCTGCTTTATTAAAGCTTAACCATGTGACAAAACCTTAGAAAGAGACAGAAAACAAAAAAAAACAACTCAAACATTGTATTTCATTTCCATCATGAACTCATCTAACTTAAAAAGAATACATTTACATCTCAAACATCTAAATACACATAAAAATTAACAACAGAACTTGTAAAATAAAATAGATTAAGATATATCATAGATTCCAAAATTAGACAGAAAAATGTTATGAAAAAGAAAAAATCATCAAGATAAAGGAGACAAAAGAAAGAGATTGGAGGTAGACGATCAGAGAGACAGGTGAATAAAAAGGGTGAGAGGCATGGAAACATAATTGGATAGAAAGAGAGAGAGGCAGCAGTCAGAACAGGTACTTCAGGCCAGACACACAGTGGACGCTCTTTAATTTCCAGGCTGTTGTTGCGCCTGTGAATGCCATTGTCCAAAAATAGACTTTCCACTCAACTAGAGCAGCACAGAGAACACAGACACATGACCTGTAGCTCCTTCTATGAAAAATCAGACCTGCCAAGGCACTCATATTCATGTCTCGTCTCTTATGTAACTCTCTGGGGAGAGACTTGTCCTCTTTGATTAAGATAATCCCTCTGTAGTCAACGCTCGCAAGAGATTGGATTTTAATGATTTATTTTTTAATTGCAGTCACAATGCTCGAGCGAATGAAAGACCTCGCGTGTCTGCACAGGAGAGAGGACGTCTGGAGAGATGATGATGATGATGATGATGCAGAATGAAAAGTCAAAAATTAGACTTAGAAAATCCTTATTTGCATACTGAATCATTGATTAAAAAAATAAATAAACTGGTGTTATTTAATACAAAACCAAGCTCTTTACATTGTATGTTTAGTTTTTTTAGTTTGGATTACTCATCTGAACGGCAGAGATTAGTAGATAATGGCTGCAGCTGCCATAGCCACATGTGTCCTTTTAGCTAATCTGTGCTTATGTTGCTAACCAACCACAATACTGACCCTCTCTGTGTGTGTCTGCGTGTGTTTTATTTTTTATATGTGTGTATCTAAAAGTGTATCTGTCTTTCTTCAGTCCCAGCAGCCTCTAGAGGACCTGGATGCACAGCTGAGGAGAGCACTGAGCCCAGAGACTGTTCCTGTCAGCACACACACACAGGTGAACACACACACATTGACCATTAATCTAGTAGCTCATAGTGACATTGAACTGTATTGTTCATTCAATCACATGGCTCAATGTTAACACATTTTCTCCTTTGCCAACACAAACCCCAGGCTTCTCACAGTGGCATATCTGCAGTGGGACAACCAAGTATGTGTATATATTTTAATAA
The DNA here is from genome assembly GCF_045865225.1 of Trachurus japonicus. Taxonomy (NCBI): domain Eukaryota; kingdom Metazoa; phylum Chordata; class Actinopteri; order Carangiformes; family Carangidae; genus Trachurus; species Trachurus japonicus. The sequence continues at coordinate 12,337,658 of NC_140929.1, read as the reverse complement.
ATTCTGTCATTTGTGTCTGTATCTGTATCCGTTTTATAATTATACCATTTTTTTTTTTCAGTCCCCTTCTATCTGGATGATGAAGCTGCATCCGCTCCTGCTCGTCCTTCTGCAGGTGGAATTCAACTCGGAAGATTTCAGGTAAAATCTCTCTCATGCTACAGTTCAGACATGAATACCTGCTGCATCATACATGTACAATACACTGAATCCCATCCTTAAAATGTGTCTGTTGCTTTTTCCACTCAGGTCTCATTGGCTGCCGAGGAGCCTCCGGTCCACCACCCGGCCTGCACTGAATCGTCCTCCACCACCTCCTCGTCTTCGTCCTCTTCCTCCTCGTCCTCCAGTCTCTCCAGCCCAGAGAACACGCTGCACAAGGACTCCTCGTCTCCACTGAGAGGGAGAGGAGGACAGGGAGGAGACATTGTGGACGGGCTCCCCCAGAGGACTGTGGGAGGATCCCACCACCCTCCCCCCCTGACCTCCCCTTGCCCCTCTCCTAAGCCCACTACTACCATTGGACGCTTCCAGGTATATTTTGTGTTTTTTTTTAACAACTTTTTTCAAATGTGTGTTTATCTGTTAATTTGCAATAACCTGACAAAGTTTAGAAATCCCCTTCACATTTATGAAAACTTCTCATACAACTCTGCTGTCCTACATTTCAGGTCACCACCAACCCTGAGGCCCGTGTTGGTCGCTTCTCAGTCAGCCGTGCCCAGGAGCAGAGCCTCGAGTCCACACAGACCCCCCCACCCGCCGCCCAGGCTGCTAACGGACCCAGTGATCCTGGGCAGATTTTGACTCCAGACTCCACTCACAAAGCCTCCCTGCCAAGTCTCAACAACAACTCCTTCAACAACTCCTACATTAGCAGCGACAACGACTCCGAATTTGAGGATGAAGACTTCAAACGTGAAGTCCACCGCCTCAGAGAAAAGTAAATTATCCTCCCTTCTTCTTAAACCTGAGAGAAAAGACAAACTGTATTCTCCCACTTCCCTCCAAAACTCTCCTCCTTTCTAATTTCTTTCGTTTTTGCCTGTTAACATTTTACTCCGTATCCCATATTTATTGTTCCTTCTCTCGACCTCCAGGCACATGCGAGAAATCCAGGCCCTCCACTCCCGTCAAAAGGAGGAAATAGACTGCCTCTTTACCAGGCTGGGAAAGGTAACTCAGCTCAGTGACATCAGTGCAGACGCTTCAAACAGCATCACATACAGTTTTATAACAGGCAGTCACTCTTTTTTTTTGTCTTTGGTGTTGGTGCAGGTTCCTCCGGCTGCAGTGCTCCCTCCAGTTATAGCTTTGACTGGCAGGAGGAGACGACCCACCAAAAGTAAATCTTCCAAATCGTCCAGAACCAGCTCCACACACGGCAGCAAGAGTCCGTTACAGCCAGGTAGGCTCTCGCTCCACCATTTACAGTAAAGTCTCAGTTCACCCAAATTCCAAAAGATTAAGAAACTTACCTCGAGCGGTATCAAGCCATTCAGATGAAATGTGGTCCAGGCCAAGACAATGAATCCTACTGAGAATTGATAAATTGAAGATCCTCTACCTTTTGTGTAACATCGTGTTGGTATTGGAGGTTTTCAGTGAAATGTCTCAATAACCTTGGGATGGACTGCCATGATACCTGGTGCAGTTATTCATCTCCCCCTCAGGATAAAGTGCAATAACTTTGGCTTTATCAAACATGATCATCATCATCAGTTTAAATCCTCAGTTTGTCCAGTACATTGCTTTCTCATCAAAATCCTGCCCAACTTTCTAAGTCATTTTCGGATCTCGTGCACAACGCAAATAAAAAATGTGGACAGACTAAACCACAAACATCAGCATGGCTCGATACCACCAGGCTCAGGTGAGATGATGTGCATTCTTTGTCATTTGGATGAACTGACCTTTAACCCTTCACCTCAGCGAGCAGTAACTCGCCATCAAAATATTCAGCCCAAAGTCCACTACAGCCAAAAGTGCTCACAGACATTTACACTAACATTACACCGTCTCTGTGTTTATGCATCTGTGTGCACATGTGTGCGTGTGTGTTCATCTGCTTGGTTTTACGTGCATGTGGGTGTACGCTGGAGCAGATTCGGAGCTTTAAACATTTCTGACTGCTTTCCCCTCCGTGTGTTTTTCTCTGTGTGTGATGGGGGTTTTGTCTGTGTGAATGTCTTGGGTGACGGGTGTCTTATCTGTCTGTTATCTTTTGTGTTTGTGTGCGTCTGTTTGTGTGTGTGTGTCTCTGTTCCCTGCGGTGTGTCGTTCCTGCCCTGTCCTCCCCTCCTGCCTACGCCTTGTGCAATCTCCAGGCAGCACTTTATCCGCCCAGAGCGTCCCGACCATGTACCCCGGCCAGCTGGCTCTGCTAGCCCCAGGAGGATTAGCCGATTCAGGCAGCAGCACTCTACTCCAGCCCCTCAAGCCCTCTCCCTCCAGCGACAACCTGTGTTCAGCCTACACCAGCGAGGCGGCACTCTCTGTCCCCAGCCTGTGCGCTCCCACCCCAGGTAGGCACGCTGCTGGGAGTCCCAGCTCATAGCAGGCCTCGTCACCTCCCCCACCACACAAAACACACTTCACACAGTCGTTGAGCTGAAGCGGCTCATTGTTACTCTTTGTATGCAGAAAAAAGACGAACGCATGCAGTCAGTTCGTCCTCACTCCCTCACATCTTTTTCTACCTTTCTTGGTCTATTTCTCTCTCTGTCTGTGTAAAGCAGCGTGACGGCTAACTAACTGTTACAATCTTTCTGTGTATCCTTCACTTGTATCTCTTTCCTTCCCTCTCATCTACAACCTCTCTGTCTTCTGTCTCTTTGCCATTCTCCTCTCTTCTCTCCTCTCCTCTCCTCTCTCTGCATCTCTCTTCCATCCTCTGCACTCTCCTTTTTCTGTTTCCTCACCTCCTCTCTCCTCCTCTCCCTTCCCTCCTCCCTCTCTTCAGGCTGTGTAAAGTTCAACTGGGGTTCGGAGCGTTTGGCCTTCAAGCCTGGCGGCAGGAGGACGCGCTTTCTGAGTACGCCCTGCTTGGCTCTTTGTGTGTAACGCTTTATTTCTTTGCTCTTCTCTTTTATCCGTCATCCTTACTTACTTTAGTTCTTTTCTTTCTTTTTTTTACTCTTACATCCATCAAGTCAAAGTCATCCTGTCTTCCTGTGGGTTTTCTTCTTTGATGGAAGAAGACCCTCTGCTTCTGATATCACCAGTGTCCTGCAGAAATCTGATGAATCCTATAAAGTCAGCTTTCAAGAATTAGTAGAGTACATTTCCTGGAGTACATAGAGGTTTCTTTTAAGTATTTAGCTCCAAATTACCAGCCAAACTAAATTTCTACCTTAAATTGAGGCCTCTAAACTAAAATCAGTGATTTTACTTAACTTTCTCATAGACATCCTTCCTGTGTACAGTATGTTGGAAACCTTTTTAGATGGAAAGCGTAATGGGAAAATTAAATATAAGCACTTCCTCCTTTCTTTATCTCTTCATTTCAGTAGTGGTTGTTTCAGGGGACACGCATGGCTACTGGTGGTAACAGCAAGTGCTATAGAAAACAATCATTAAGCAGTCGCTTATTGTCCAAAATTCAGCAGAAGAGCAGCTGGTGTATCTGCACAGTGCACCTACCACTGTTGAAATAATGAATTCAGGCAGTTGTCGGTCTTTTTCCATCACGGCATCTGATTTCAACAGCAGGGCACGGTGGAGATGGAGGCGTTGATCCATGTCCTGCTACATAGAGTGTAATAATACTGAGCACTAATGATGCTCCAAGGACGAGCTTCATCAACATGTTAAGGATTAGTTCATTACAAGTAGAAATAATTGCATGAACGTAAGTTATGAGCCAATTTCATTGCGCGGTACATTTACATTTTAGTCACTCCGCTAATGCTCCATGGCAACCTGTTAACAGTTGACTAGGCTTCAAGTGCATGGCAACCCGCACTGTGGGCAGCCGGCACTGCCAGCACACCACTCCAGCCCATTTCATCTGTAGGCCTCATAAACTAGAGACGGATGATAAAGTTTTGTTTGTGTGTCAATGTGACTTTCAAATCCTCACAGAATCCATCTTCAACTTTTTCTTAGACTAACAAGGAAAGACAAGTTGAGACGTGATGACTTGAGAGTTGTCGGGACATTATTTCTTTTATTTAAATTAAACTGTTTTGGTTGATTAAAAATGGTTCTGTTCGAATACTGTTTATTTATTGTTTACTTATAATTCAGTTGTTTTCCTCCATATTATAATCATAATATGTAGTGTTGGTGAACTGTTTTGTGCTTGATAAAGGGATGTATCTGAATGCTTCTGAACCCTCCGCAGCTCAAACCCTTTCTCTCCCTTCCTTCTATCCTTCCCTACCTCACTTACTATCCTCACCCCCTCTCTCCCTCACCTGCCCCTCTGTCACTGCTCAGCCAGGAGGGGAGAGAGACAGACCTGGGTCTAAGTGATAGTGACTTGCTCTTGTTCGTAAACATCCAGCTCGGGAAGAAAAAGAACATTAAATCGGCACAAAGTTGATGTTTGTTATCCAAATAAAAACACCGGTTTGTTTTTGCCATTTCCAACACTGAACAAATCAGATAAAGCAACTCAGAGGTCTGGAGTGAGCTTTGATGTACAGACGGGTGACAAATTAAAGGAAAATCCTACGTAATGTGTTTCACCATGTGAGCTAGAACACCCTGACTCCTCTTTGGCTTCCCTCATTTGTTGTTGTGATGGTGATGAAGAGCGTAGTCTGACACACTGGTCCAAAATCAAACCAATCAGTGACCTTATCATCCTTGAAGAAACCACTCCCGTCAGGATAGAAATGTCCGTGTTGATTTGCAGTGACCTCTCCCTCTGAAGGAACAAATGACCCGGCCCCCCCACCCAAAGCATAACAGAGCTGCTGGATCCCCTCACTGTAGGGATCAAGCATTCAGTCCTGTTCCACTCTCCAGGTCTATAAACACATGTATCAGCCACATGTTGACAATATGGTGAAGAATGACTCATCTGATCAAATCACTTTTTCCAGTGCTGCTGTTTTTCCCCACTAAAATCACAAATGTGCTTTCATCCTTCTAATGAGAGTCTATTCATTGCAGCTCTGCTGTAATGTTCCTTTCTTTGTTTCTGTTGATATTGGCAGACACCAGGTGAAGACCTTTTTCTTCTCTTTTTCTTACATATCGCACTGATGCACAAGCATCACAGCCCTCAAATGTGAACCGTTGGCGACAATGTGCGACCCTTATATGATCCCCATAGATGGGGCACCTGTTGAGCGGTTTTTTGACCGAATCTCAGTCACTATTTTCCTCTCTCTAAGTCAGAATGAGTTGGGCCTGCTCAGCATTTCTGGATGTCACCTTTATACAGTAATTATACTGTGCAGTGCATCTGCATTTGTGACATTTCTCCACTCATTTATTCAGGTTTAGCATTTAATTTGTCACCCGTCTGTATAAATGAATCTTATGTTGGACCCAGTTCTGGTACGGCCCTGTGAGCTGTAGAGAGGACTCAGAATCATCAGGTGTTGCTTACCCAAAAGCATCTTAAAGCCACAGTGCACGGTCAGAGACTTCAAGGCAGTGACATCGTTGACATGGAAAGCAAAGCTCAGTTTAGCTCCCAGTTGAGCATGTCCATATAAGTATGGATGTGACGTATTTTATTACAAAGTATTTATATTCCGGGATTACCTGTCGTTTGTTGCTGCTGCAGTAACTGTCAAACAAGTATGCACAAGGTCGGTGTCTGCACTTCCTCAGAAAATGTCCCACATAACGTGGCCTTGTCAAAGAGCAGCTTAGTGACCTGATGTCTGGGGTCAGCGTCTCTCACAGTGCAGCATACAGATCTCACAGCAGACATCATGACATCGAAAATAAAATTTGGAGATTCACACTCTAATGTCGTATCTGTTTGGTTTCTAGGGTCTCTTTGTACTAATCTGTGTTAAGATGTTCTTGGGCAACTCAACCCCAAAGTGTTGTTTACTGACTACTTTAAGTTACAGTAATCATACTCGGATGCATTGTGTTTGGTTGTCGGGTGTTGTGGGCGGGGTTTAACTCTGACTCTCTCCAAATCCTCCAATTGTTGTCTTCCGGCCACGCAGGGAAGATGGTGAAAAAAGTCTGCCCCTGCAACCAGCTCTGTAGTAACTATCTCTCTTTTTGGTCTTTCTCCTCCATCCATACCCCTCCTTCATCCTTGCACTTGCTCCCCCACGCTTCCCCCCCGCTACCCTCTGATAACGCGTAGATTCAAACTCTGACCTTCTGCCAGATTTGAGATCAGATCAGATCAGTTCAGTTATTTCAAATGGGAACATAGTATTTTAAAATCTCAGGGATCTGGTGAAGACAATTGTGATCGGTGTCTGACTTTGAAATGACTGAGCTGAGGAGCCATCACAGACTCAAATTGGCAGTTGCATGCATATGCGTGCATACACACACGCACACACAGACAAAAACACACAAACACTCACCTGATCAGCCGTTCACCACTCCGCCCCTCCCTTTCCCCCTCCTTTGTCATGGCTTGTGGTCTGGACTACGTTGCCCAGAATCCCATGCTGCTGCAGTCAGTCATGACTCAGCGTCTCCCCATTCTTATTTTCCTCCATTTTATTTAGCATGACATGACAGTTTCTGTTCGAACCAACTGTATGGTTAGCTCTCTGGCTAATCCCTGCATATTATGTCCTTCCTCATGTTGATGTCTGATTGGAACGCGTCATAGAAATATTTCACAGCCAGGCTCATTTTGTCAGCATGGCTTTGGATTCCATTTGTCTGTAAAGGAATTGCATCAGCTACTTGTACTTCAAATCTGAATGTTAGGTACTTTGCAGTAAAAGGAGGTAGTTAAGTAAGAAAACAAGATCGTATGACAATAAATATATAGTTATAGTTCTTGTTTCCTCTTTTACTAGCCTGAATGTCAAGATAAAACATTGTGAAAGACGCACATTTATAGTATCTGAACTATTTTGGTGGAAATGGATTCATTTATTCAGAGATTCTGTGACTGACAGTATAGAGATGAGGGGTTTTACAATGTCGTGTTTAGTCATTTAGTTTCCTCTTGGCTCAGTAAAGAGGTGCTGACATGAAGAAATGCAGGGTGAGAACATGGTATGATAATGGTACTGGTGTTATATAATGTATAATAACAACTTAATGTTTAACAGAAGCTGTTTACATGTAGACAAACAGACCAGTTTTTTTTCTGCAGTTGAGTTTGATGTTAGTACTGGTGGAGAGCAGACTAGCTGCTTCTGTAACAGAGCTCAAGTGCCATCTACTGGTCAAAAAAGAAATGAACACACAGATCATCTGTACATAGCCAGGGCTACACTGTGATCAACATCACTACTGTTGTGTAGCAGTGTTTTGGAGGAGTTTGTGGCTGGGCATGACAGCTTGACATATTATCCATAATCTAATACCATGTGTATATAATGACACATTTTGTTATAGTTGTGGGCAGAAGTGTCAATGTTCTGCATTGAAATGCTCCTCTGTCCAGTTTATCATCATTACATCCATCATTAAAACAGAATCATGTCGACATGCTGACCTGCCCTAAACCGGCCTCTGTCACCATAACAACCCCCTTCATGGTCAAGACAGGGACATGTACATCCGCATTCATTCAGTTCCATCCCATTGTTTGAGTAGTATCTCACATTATCTGTTTCTCTTCTCCCCCCTCTCTGTTTCTCCTCACAGGGACAAACAGCACCAACGCAGTGAGCGGTTCAGGTGGTCTGGGCCAGAGCCAGGGCGGTTCCCAGTGTCTGGCCCCCACCATGTCGGCCCCCCACCAGAGGAAAGGAACCTTCACCGACGACCTCCATAAACTGGTGGACAACTGGGCCAGAGACGCCATGAACCTCTCACAGGTGTGCTGCCGTTTGCTGATCCAAGCCAGCAGAAGTTGTTTTGACACTGAGCGTGTTCCTTCCACAGTGACTCACCAGCTCCTGTAATTAGTTTACAGACAAGAAGACAGAAACTAAACTCTAAATGGTAGTTTGTTAAAGTCCAGAGTGGTCAGAAGGATAAACAAACCTCAGCCAAAACCTACTGGAACTTGGCTGCCGGGATGTTTTCAAAACATGTATCCATTTGGCACTTCTTGAGAGTTAACATCTTCACTAACTCCAGATTTAGTTCACTGGTGTTGTTGCACAGTGATACAGAATCAGTATGTTTTTTTATTTTGTTTTCTTAGTCTTGTTAATTCAGTTATTCTATACATGGATTACTGAATAGACAACACAAGACATTTGAGGACACCACCTTAAGACTTTGGGGACTTATAGTACACCTTTTACCATTAGCTGACTAAACAAGGAATGGACTAGTTGAGACTTGAGTACTTAATGAAAGTGTTAGTTTTAATAATATTCATTTAGATACAGATGTTTGCAATGGAATTAGAATGTAAGGTACATGTTGTGAAAAACATGCATTAAATGTGTTGTTCCAGACTGCGAATAAATGAAGTGAAGTCATTTTTAGTCTATAATAAAGATTTAAACACTAGTTTAATTTGGTGACGTATTTAGTTTGATAAGTTTTTTTATGCAGGTGAGTAAAGCATCAAGCACTAACAACATGCAAACTTTTCCAGGGGAAGAGAAATGCCAAACAGCTGCAGCAAGCTCCAACACAGGGACACAGCTACGAGGTCAGTCTAAACACACACACACACACACAAGTTGCTTGCTAAGTCTTAGGAAAGCAAAGTAATGAAATATTATAATTTAATAATGTAACATATCCTCCTGGTCCAGGTCATCCAGTCAGCCAGTCTGAGCAGGAAGTACTCAGCTCCCAGCCAGCTGTGTCCCAGCAGCATTGGAGGCTCCGCCCACCTCCCCACAAACCCCACCACTGCTACCTCTATGGCCGCCCGCAAGGGCTCGCTGTGCCACCCCCCTGCCTCCTCCACTCCACCCCAACCCCAGCCTCCACAGTTCATCCACTACACCCCCACCGCCGCCTACAGCGCGCAGTGGTCTGGTCCGGCTCACGGTTTGTCCACTGGACACCAAGCGCCAGCACAGCCCGGGCCTCTGCTGGTCAGCACCTCCCAGCCCCTGGCCCCCTATTCCACCCCACAGGGCCAAATTCCCGGGCAAGGGCCACTCCAGGCTTTCCACCTGACCAGCGCTCTGCAGAAGTCAGTCAGCAACCCAGGAGGGCCCAATATGAGGACCACGTAGGGCTGGGGGTGAGGGCTGGTTTGAATCACGGCCCGACTGGACTGAACTGGTTTGGAGCAGAGTGTTTGTTTTGGGCTGGATCAGCTGGAGAGGACAGAAGAACTGGAGGAGTGCGGAGTTGTAGATGTCAGAAGCTGACCTGTCCATGAGAGCAAAGGAGAAGCAGAAGAAAGGAAGGAAGAAACCAGGAAAGAGAAACCACGCGAGCGATCTGATCTCTACTTGCCTCTGCTTCCATCCGAGTGTGCGAGAAGCTGTAGACACAGACACAAATGCAGCCACACAATCTTCCTGTTCGCTGTATTTGACTGTGGGCTTGTGACAGTCGGCTGAATACTCAAGAATAAAGGATAAAGACTGATGAGTGCAATGATAAAATGGCCAAAGAGGTTCTGACAGGGTGTGGGACTGTTGTTAATAACTGTTTGTGTGTGAGTAGTGTGTACGCGCTGTTACGGCTTGGTCACACACCTGGTTCCATTTCATGCTCGAGATTGCGTGAACAAGTCCATTAGTAGCACATGACAGAAAGGGGGCGGGGGGGAACATTTGTCCTTGCTTGATGCTGGTATGAAGGTTGAAGGGAGGGACGCGGAGACCAGATCTCACAGTATCCAACTCCAGTCTCTCTGTCCACGCTGTAGCTCCTATAACATCTTAATGTTACATTAATTTGTGTGGGAAGACTGTTATATTTTCAGTTTTTCCACTACAGTTAATAAAAAGTAAAGTGGTGGATACAGGGGAGGACAGGTGGACACAGCTGGTCTTCACATTACAGCTGTTTTGTGTTGTCAACATCACAGGGCACAGTAGGCTGAAATATCAAGCAAGAGCAGAGAAAAATAAAGAACTGTAAAACGAGATAATTATCTTAAGTACAATCAGTTCAGGAAGTGGTTTTTCTTCAGTATTGAGAAGTTTCTCTCCATTAAAAGCACAAAGGATCTTGAGAACAAACCGCACTGAGAGCAGGTGCAGCTCTGTGGAGCTGTGACTCGTCAGCTTTTGAGAAAAAAAAAAAGAAGTCATGATGGCTACTCCTCCGTCACTTCCTGTGTCTTGTTCCTCCCCAGGTCTGACAAACCGTTGGAGCAGAGAGAGAGAGAGAGGTGGAGGCGGGAGAGCAGGTGAAGGTGGAGAGACACGAGAGCGCTGGTGTGTCATAACAGCCCCAACACCGCCCGTTTCCTGTTCCACCGCTTACTTACTTTAGGAACGCGCGTTGGAACGGACTCCGGATTCCTCTGCACGCCAAACCACCTCTTCACCATCACGACTCCACCTCTCCCTCCATCCCTCTCTCCGCCTCTCTGTTGCCATTTGAAGCAATAACAGCAGAAACCTTTCTAGAGGAGAAAACAAAAACAAGAAAAAGCCCAAAACAGGAGAGAACTCGGCGTGAAAAAAGTGGCCTTGTTATCAGAATAATATCAGAGTCCCTGTACAGTTTCTGTTTGTTTTTTAGAAAGTCAGCTACGATGATTCCATTTTGTTGTTTTATTGTTTGTTTCGTTGGGTTTTGGTTTGCTTGCCGCCCCCAGCTAGCAATCTGACACACACACACACACACGGTGCACAGGATATTCATACAGTACAGATACACACATACATACAGTCATGCACAGACTCATGTAAATATTCACACTCACACAGACATTGTTGGAGGCATAGCAGCTGTTTAACGGACATCAGACTCACAGACTAATGTCTCAGTTCTTAGTGTCATCATTAAGCTGGTTTCAACGTTTGGGTTGAAACGGTTGCAATGTACATTATTATCATCATTATTGTTGTTAATGATTATTATTCTATTTAAAAAAGAAACAGAAACAAAAATGTGTTCTGTCGATGGACCTGTTATACACACACATCGGTGCTCGATGTGGAAACACTGTGATTATTGTTGTTTATTATTAGCAGATGTTGTTGGACGACATTAGTTTTAGGGTGAAATGTCGCAGATTTAAAAGAAAAAACTGAAAAAAAAACGAAGAAGAAAAAAATGAGCATACAAAGAACGGTTTGGGGTCCTTTCACTTTCAATTCACTGCTTTCTGCAAACGGATTCTCATCAAAATGTGAAAATTGAAAACTCCCCGCTTTTCAATAAACGTCCTTACATCCAGTTCCTGAGGACACACTCCAAAAACAAATGCCTTACCAACAACAAATCAACTGCAGCTTCAGTTCATCTTTATAACTGATTGAATTGAAAGTTGAAACTGACCTCCAGGCCCAATTATAAAGACAAACCGGCAGGATAGTTGATATTTAGATAATAAAGTAATGCTAGCTATTTTTTTCTTAATACAGTACTTATATATCAGACACTTTAAATAGCCCTCCTCTTCCCTTTCTCCCCTGGTTTTGTTAGATGAATGTGAATGTATAAACCAATGGTGTCCATTTTAATGTACTTGAAAAAAAAAAAGTCTGTCTTTTATTTTTATTTTCGCTCTTATGCTTCCCCCTGACCCCTCCCCCTCCCTTCCCCAGGACCTCCAGTGAGTACTGGAGGTGCTTACTAGTGCCTTGCATCCTTCCTGTTGCTTCTTTGTCGGGGGGGTCGAGGACTTGGGTGAAAGAAAGCACAGCGTCTGCTGAGAGTTGTGAGGTGTCGCTTCGGAAGTCAGTGGTGATCTGCTGATCTGTCGTTGTTAGCTGTGTTTTTGCCGTGGCGGCTTCGTGGTTGTTTTATTCCTCAAGATGAAAAACTGTATTTGTGGAATGATTTAGGACTTGGTTTGACAGAAAGACGAATTGACCCGTTCTCCACCGCCGCCGTGTCAACCGGTGAGACTCGACCACTGAAAACTGGATCAGGCCACCGTTTGACATCAGTGTTGTTTGCCTTTTTTTGAAGTGAGGCCCATTGCTGTGTGTTTTAAGCAGGCGTGGAGCCTGACAGCGTGTAAGGCTGGTTACACCACCAACAGGATGAAAGATGGAGAGAAGGTGATTCTTTATCAGTGCCATTTTCAGGGTTTTAAATGTAGATATGAGAGAGGGTTATGGGAGGGGGGGGGGTTGAGTTTTATGGAGGGAGGTGTTGAAGATTGTATTTGAAGCTTGGACCACTCTGTACTTTAGAGGCATTGGCCCAGGTGCAGCATACAGTCAGGAGGAGAGGATGCATTAATACAGTGATACTTTCATTTTAAGCTCTAGAGACAGACAGATTTTATTGCAAAATTTAACTTTAAAAAATCTTTTAAGTGAAATGAGAAGAAATCAAAGAAGCACGGTTAAAATGCTCAACAGCAGTGCTCTGGTGTGAAATAGTGCAAAGGACTGATTCTGATCGCTTCATTAAAAACAGTTTTTTAACAAATGGTGATCATTCACAGTTTCCATAGAGATACAGTAATCTAACATGTTAAATCTGCTTCATTGGAGTTGTGTGGGTGTGGTTTGACATGTGACATCACCTTTTCCTAACTACAGTAAGTCCTACCCACTTCAAACCAGTGAGACAAGAAACAGAAATAAATAGATATAGAAATGAACCAAAACTGTTTTTTAGTGATTTCACACAGGAACAAGAAGCTGATTGGCAATGATACGTTTCCAGAGAATTTAAGTGTCGTGAATTGAATGTAACATGTATTCTCCTGTTATGATCAAAAGCATTTATGAAGCCAGTAGCACTATGCCGTCCTTTTTAACAGGTTTGATTCTCATGTGAAAATTTGCTGCTATATGGAGGAAAAGAAAAAACAAACATGTCTGCAAAAGGTATGAATATTGTCTCATCCACTCCTACTACCACTGTATGTTTGTAAAGCTGCACCAATAGGGTCAAAGGAGCCAAAAATCTAAGTGGTGGTGGTTGTTTAAAAATGACTGTGAGCATCGTGATGGTGGTTGTGGTGGTGATGATGATGATGATGATGATTGTACTGGTAGTGAGGATGGTGGTTGAAATGATGAAAGTGATAGTGATAGTTGCGATAATGAGGTTGTAGATTCAAGGCCTTCGACACCCAGTCCTGTTTTCTCTTTTTCATTTGTTGCTGCAAATGAAACATATCTGGTACAAACTTTGACATTCACTTAGAAACCTAGAATCTGTTTTTTCTGTCTTTTTTTTTTTTTTTGGCTGGGTATGGGTGTTCTGGACTCACATCAGAAATATTACAAAACGGTTACTTTGTAAAGTTTGTACAAAAAAAAAAACATTGCTTTTGCCTGTTTTTTTCTGATATTTTCCATTTTTCTCATGAATAATAATGCAACATTTTTACTACTAGGCAAGTTTGGTTGAAGCTGTGAATAATCATTGAGCCACTTTGCTTTAGTTCTGGTCATGAACCATTCTGTCAAATCTTTTAACAATGCCACCGACTCAGTGCCATTTTTACTTGCTGTCAGTGCAGTGGAACCATCAGAGGTGAAGAATAAAAAAGAAGAAGAAAACAAACAAAAAAAATAGAGTGTAATTACCTACTGTTATTCTCTTGAGCTGTTTTGGTTGAGTTAACATCCTGGATTTTCACTTTGCAGCTGCTTGAGCCTCAAATGATTTCCACAGTAGCAGTTTGATAATAATTTGCTGTGTCTCTACTACATAATGACTATGAAAGGAATGCCTTCTGTGCAATGGCTGCCGTTCAATATTGATTAAAGTTACAGTATGCCGTCAAGCTCTGAGGTTACAGTTGGGTTTGGAGGACTCTTATTTTTTTTTAAAGCTTGTAGAGGTCAGTGGGTGCACAAGTGTTTTTTTTTTCTTTTCATTTCTTTGCTCTTGGAGTTGTATTGGAGGGCTCTTACTGTGAAAGGCTCAAGAGTTCTCCAATGCGGGCGCTCTTATTGTGAAGTTTCCTGAAGTTCAAGCGGGAGAATAGGATTCATTTCCTGGTGACACATACAGTGTAGCAATAGTTGTTTTTATGCACTTGCATTAGGATCAGATTTAGTTTCTGTTGGTGTTTTACAGTTTTCACCTGTTCAGGACTCGCTTGCCCTTTATGCTTTTTACTGTAAAAGTGCCCTCATGAAAAAAACAACTAAAAAACAAAGGCACACATACACACAACACAGATTCATTTAGTGCATCCTCTCTGTTTCTTGTAGCTTCCTCCTGTGGAATGATGTCGACTGTTACTGAAAACTTTTTTTTTCTCAACATGTTGATTATGTTTCTGTTCTCACATTTAATTTTTTTTTTCTCACTCATTTTATCTGCAGTTTTAATGTCTCTAGCGGCACCTGACTTCATTCAGTGGTTTCATTTTTCTGTATCATGTTTGACATTGTACAAAAGTGGTTGAATTACAAAAAAAACACATGGATGAATGAATGAAAGAAAAACAAAAAAAACATATGTAGGGAGTCATCGGCAGCCTTTAATGGTATGTTTTGCACTAAGTATAGAGTGTTCAAGCTTCATATTAAAAAAAAAAACTTTGCGCTTTGCGCTACAATACAATGAAATTTGTTACTTTATTTGTAAAAACTTAATAAATAAAAGTTGTTTAAATGAATAGAAGTGACTGGACTTCAATGAAGTGTTAAACCATCCATCCATTGTCTAACACCTATCCATGCAGGGCCTCGAGGGGCTGGAGCCGATCCCAGCTGACCGAGGGAGAGGGTGGGGTACATACAGTCTGTCACAGGGCTGAAACTGTATGTAGGCAATTTAAAGTCATCAGTCAACGTGATGCGAGTGTCTTTGGACTGTGGGAGGAAACTGGAGAACCCCGGAGAGAACTTATGTAGGCACAGGGACCCTGAAAGGCCCCAGGCTTTAACCACCTCCCACTGAAAACCAATTGATCTTTTTGTTGCCTTTCTTGGGAGCTTTGGGTAATTAGATGACACAATCATTTTTATTCTAACGGACTGATCTCCTTGTTTTATTCAAAAGCCTTCACCTTTACATGACTGACATGTATCCAAAGCCAAAAGAGTCACTTTTTATCCCAGTCTCCATTCTCTTTGACCAACAGAGACTCCAGTTGTTGTCTCTGTCCTTGCAGTACTCGTTCTCTCCACACGGCCGCAGCACTCGTCCTTACAGAGCATTTATGACCTGAAGGATTTACTGTCAGTACACTTGGTCTCCTTCCAAACAGCTTCTTGCTTCAAGCTCAATCAGGAAACAGCTTGTAGTGAGGTGTGAATCCAGACTTTATTACTTGTCACTATGGATACAATGAGAACAACACGGTCAGCCCAGAGAGAAAGAGGCCTGAGGAAGGAAACAGAGACTTACCGGTAGATTATAACAATATATTTCCATCAAGCTCTTTTCCTGCTTTGATACCAATACTTCACTGTAAAAAATGTGGATATCAAAAAGTTAAATGTAGTTTGAAAAAATTGTCTTCATTCATCTCAATACCTCAAAGTAACACATTTTCCAGTGTTGATTAATTAAACTGTTTGGCTTTCAGATAAAAAACCTTAATGAGCTTCACTTTTTGTATTTTGTAATTTTTTCTTGCAGTGACGAGATTTATTTTCAGTCATTCAAGGGTGAACCTACAAAACATTTGCATGTAGAGGTGTTCCCTGTAACACACTCACATTAAAAAGCAACACCAAGTAACCACCATTATTTAAAATGAACGTTAAAGTTCCTCTTTTCTGTCTCTTAATTTTCTTTTCTGTCAGATGTCACATTTATCCTCCATGCATTGTGACATTTATGAGATGAAGCTGAACCCACAACTTCACACTCACAAGCTGCTACTGTAACAGCATAAACAAGGTGTGACATTGCCCCTTAAACAAAAATCACCCCCGCATGATCGTCTCCTTGGAGGTCACATATAGATTAAAACAATGGCATTTGCATCATAGGAAGATTAAATGCAATATCTTTGTCTTGTGTATTTTGTTGGAACACTTACTCACGTGTGGAAATTCCCTCTCGTGCTTCAGGAAACTTCAGACATTTGGGATCCTGTTTGAGTGAGCTGTGAATTGTGGGATTTACCCTTTACCCCCACTGTGAGGCCCCGAGGACAACACTGACCGTGGTTACACCTGAAATACAGGTGAATGATTAAGTGGTGGTCACCTAATGGAGCACTGAAGACGAGTTAATCATCCATGATCTTTATTGTGTATAGTAAAAACAGAAACAGAGGACTTGAGCTCACGCACACACACACACACACACACACAAACACACAGCTCTAAAATAAAAAAGGCCCAAGAATAATTGAGAAAGTAATTGATTAAAATTAGACTTTCACAATAAAATGTTTAAGAAGGGATGTGAATGAAACTATAATACCTGCCTCTATTTTTACCTTGAATAAGGGTTTGCGTATGTGTGTGCGTGAGTGTGGTACTTCAGCCTGTTGTCATGACCAAGTGTTTTTTTTTTTTCTTTTTTGTTGTTCAACAGGGTGGAATGAAAGGACACTTGAGAAAGCGCTGGAACACAGAGAGATGGTGGTAAGGCGAATGAGAGAGGGAAGAGATGCTGGGGGAGGTGATGGGGGGGGGGTCTTTGGATGTCATGTGTGTGGGAGAAGGTACAAATGCACAGACTGCAGACAGAGAGAACAGCCTGTTCTATGCTTCAGTTTATGTAAATGTTACAAGAAATAAGCTGCAGAGCCATTTTACTGTATGAACCTACAGTACTGATGCATCACAACTTAATATGTTTTACCACCTGATGCTTTATCTAATTAATACTAATCATTGCTAATTAATTTCATGTAGCGTTTTAGAATTGGCAAATATTTGCACTATTTTAACTTTGGAGCACCACTACTGTATGAAGACACTGCCACCTCTGCTCTACTCCACGCTGCAGACGTGTGGTTCACTGATGACATAAACTGAAAGTGCATGTAATCTTCAGACATCCACCAGACAACCACTACAACGGGCTGCTGCCAGGTCAGCAGTCTGCTGCATCAACTAATGTTTCAATAATAATAATCAGCTCTGAAGCAGTTAGCAAGATGTTTATGTAGCGTTTATGTAGCATTTAAGCACATTGCAGTGTTTGGAGCTTACTGTAATGCTAACAATGCTCACAAAACATAGTATAGTGTATGCTATGGTCAGCATAAAATTGTAATTTATAACACTATTCTCACATTTGCTAATTTGCTAACTTGGCACCATCTCACGTGTTTATGGGAACTGTGTCTTTTCATCAGCATGTCACATTTTCTTTGATGTCCTTGATTTTTCTTATTATTGCAAACATGGATAAAAAAAAATCTCTTCCATCATCTTTTTTTAGCTGACTGAGAGTTTCCATAAAGGCCTAATGAGGGGCTGAGTGTGTGTTTACTAAACAGTCAAGGAGTCAAGTGTCTGTCTCTTCCTTGTTCTCCCTCCTTTTCTTCCTTCCTCACACATGGACTCTCTCATTAATCCATCTGCTGCTCCCCACTTCATCTTCAGATGCCCTTGAATGAAGCGTTATTGACCTCAGATCTGGAGCTGGAACGTTTACAGTGTGGACCAGGATGCAGGTTTTTGCACTGACTTTGCTCACATGATATTAAATGCACATTCCTTTGTGTTTCTAGATGAGTCTGGGCTCATAAGAGGGGAAGGGTTTTGAAGATGTGAGACACACAGAGCTCTCAGTTCCCTTTACTTGCTCGTATTTTATGTTGCTGCCTCATGCTAAAGTTTTTACATTCTTTGACATTTTCTTCTATCATTAACTTACTCATTGCCCCTTGATGTTAAGGAATGTACAAAATGTGAATGTGCAAATTCACCCTAGCTTTGAAATCTAACTCAGTTGCCCTCCTATTTCTCTTGATCATCTTTGACATATTTCATCCCTTTGTTTGGAATTCACCTGTGGTATAAATTACATTTATTGGACATTGTTTTGGAAAGGCACTTCCTGTTCATATAGGATATCACAGCTGACAATGCATATAGCAGAGCCAAGGAGGAAGGAACAGGCTGCAGAGCTCAGAGACAGGGCTATGTGTTGAGGCACAGATCTATAGTAGGGAAGGTTAGGAGGGAGCACAGTGGCCTCCATAACTTTTAAATGGAACAAGTGGAACAAACAGGAGCTGAGAAACTGAGAAATCAGGATCTTGCTACCAGAGGTGACCAAGAGCCTGTCACAGTCACTCTGGCTGAGCTCCAGAGAGTCCGTGAGGAGAAGGACAACAAGTTCAAAGCATCGTGTCCGGCTTCCTCCAGACGTGACGCTCAGAATTAAGGCCAGACAGTTCAATCCTGGTGTCATCAGAACAGATAATAGAGTTCCTCACAGTCTGAGAGTCCTTTAGGTGTTTTTTTGTGTGTGTGTCTGGTCACTTTAGTATAAAGAGAAAGTATAGGGTTTTCAATATAGTTTGGTTCTGATGGTAACATGAGACACATCCCTCTGTGTTTCAATGTAAAACAAAGAAAAGGAAAGATAATCACCTGCATCTTGGACTATTTAAGAGAAATCCCATCCCTCCCCCACAGTATGTGGACACAGCGGTGATGATATTGCAACCTTGGCCTGTTTAGTGTAATCACGTCGCCGTGGCGATGTGGGCTCCTGAGTGGAGTCATTACAGGTTCCTGCTGCTGTTTCCTGTGGCCTGAGAGCAGCAGCAGCTCCTGTTTACACGGCCCAGATTAACAGGGCAGAGCTTTTTAAATGGCTGCCTCTGTGTACATGTGTATTTCTTTTACTTAAGAAAAAAAAAGAAAAAACACCTGTGGTCGTGAACGTGTGTGTGTGTACGTGTGGGTTTGTTTGTGACGACCTGATGTGAGTTTGTGTGCGTTTTGACTTTAAATAGACCAGAGGAGCTAGAGTGTAGCTGAACACAAACAAACACTGTGTATCTCTACACACCGTCCGTCCGTCCATCCAGCAGCCAGGAGGTCACAAGGAGCTGCTGAAGGGCCTCTGAGCAAGGCACCGAACCTTCCCCTGTTGACCTATTTGCCACACTGTAAGGGGAAGCCCCCCACCACCACCTTGTATGAAATCACCTGAAACTAAAAAGTTTTAAAGAGTGTGTGGGAGAGGAAATGAAATATAACACCGGGGACGAGCGAGAGCAACTCATCCTGATAGCTTACGTCGTTTCATACGCACAAGGAACCACACAACGGTTTCCAAAATGTTCAACCTCAAACACCCACCTGTGATTATCTAATGATGTTACATCCAGAGTGAAGGAAATAAGCGGAGTGCGTTATCCCGTACAGTGCTGTACACTCTTAACAGTGTGAGCTGTGGTTTTTTTTAACTAACCTACAGCTTCCTTGCTGTAAGAGTGCATGTTGTCAGCAAAAAAAAAAAAAACATATCAGAGAGAGGTTGTGAAAGAGAAACAGAAAAGCATTTGGTGCAGATATAAATTTCAATCATAATTTTATATGAGCAGAGTCTTCCATGATTTTTATAGAACTTTATACTTGTCACTCAAGCAGGAAATGAACTGTCATATCCAATAATTTAACTAATAAAAGTATCTCATCTAGAACTGGTTTTAATTGTGAGCTATTATTGAATACATTTTTAATAACTGTGAAGGTTATGCAAGTCATAGTTCATGTGGACGTTCACGATGCTGGTGTATTCAGTTACTCTATGTGTGTGTGTGTGTGTGTGTGTGTGTGTGTGTGTGTGTGTGTGTGTGTGTGTAGTAAAGTGGGTTCAGCCTGTATTTCCTGGACTTAAGATACACACCAGTATACACAGATGCACATTATCCAAACACACAAAAACACTTTTGCAGCAGTGAACAGCCCCAAAAACCAACCAACACGTTTAAACGTGGTTGATGTGGTTGTATACTTGTGAGCATGTCCACTGTGTCTATGTGTGTGTCTGTGTGCGAACGTGCGTGTGTTCAGAGATTTGAGTAACTGTGTTTATATAATGTTAAGTGATTAGTGAACTCTGGGCAAGCTGTGTTTTTCCAGGTGCTTGTGTGTGTGCGTTATGTTTTATAGTCCTGAGAACCTTCAAGATACAATCTGGCCTTGAACAGTAGAATTTGCTATTATAAACCTGTTCCTTATTACAGGGGGAGGAGTGGGGAAGGGTGAGGGCTAAAGATTGTGTGTGCATGTGTATATGCGTGTGTGTGTGTGTGTGTGTGTGTGTGTAGGGGAGGAGGGGAAGTGTACTATCAGCAGAGTAGGGTTGCATATGCATGTGGTCTCTGCAGACACAGTTTAGTTTGTGTGGTGCGACACAGCGAGCCCTGTAGTTAATGTAGTGGTCTGTACATTAGACACTGTGTGCAGCTAATGAGGCCGGGCAGAGCTAATAAGTTGTAAATGCAAGTTGGCTCTAAAGTGACAACACGCACACACATAGACACACGCATACATACACACACAAAAGCCTATGGAGCTGCTGCTGAGTGGCCTGGGCAGTAAAAGCACTCTGTAAGTTCCAGTGTTTTCAGTGGGCTGCTGCTGATGTAGTGTTCTGACTGTGTATTATTTCACTATGAATTAAACATGATGCGAGTCCAATCTGCTACCAACAAAGACTCCCAATGTTTTCAACCAGCTTACAAAGCCGCTTCTGCTCTGCACTAAAACACCACCAAGTCCAGGCAGGAGTTTGAATTCAGCCTCCTCTCTCTCTCTCCTTCCTTTTTGTAAATCCACCGCTTTTGGTCTGGACTGAAATATCTCAACAAATACTGGATGAACTGCCATTAAAGTTTATACAAACATTCATGATACCCGAAGGATGAATCTTAAAGACTTTCCTGAATGACCTTTGAACACATGCAGCTTCTTTACTGTGCACTGGAAAAATCCTAGCCATAATCCAAGTTTCACTACTGTGTTGATTTGATCCAAACCCAATTGGAAGTGATGGTGCTTTGTGTTTGATTGTTGCCTATAAGTCCCAGTGCAGTAACAAATCATTTCACAAAATAAAATAACATGCTAATTCACAGGCAGAGTTATGTGTCTTTATTTTTTATCATACTCCCCCCATGGCAACCTATCTAAATCTCGTACTACCCCTTTATATAATATAATAGTAATGCTAATACTAATACAACTAATACTTGATTTAAGTTCAAGTACACATTGTATTACAGTACTAAAGAAAATGTGCTTAAATGTGGTTTTCATCCCTAGAATTAGGTGTCATATAAGTATAGATGGGTAAATGTCCTTAGGTTTGAGAGGTTAAAATTGAAGCTATTATTAGTTTCAGATTACTCCTGTCTGAACCATCCCGATTTTGTGAGGAAAACCTACTAGTATTGGTTTTTATTATTTATTATATTGCACAATTGTAACATTAAGAAGTAGGGTAGGGTTAGGGTGGCTAATATTATAATAGTTGACTTCCTGAGCTTTACTATGTGGCAGAAACACTTTCTTTCTTGTTATTGCCTTCAAACTTCTGCATGTGCAACCTGTTGATTCTTCAGATAATGGATGTACATGGAGGAGTCCACTGAGTCCAGAAGTAGCAGACATGATCTTTATTCTCCTCATTATCACAAACTCAACACAAACACACATGACAACCACAAAGACTTCCCATAGACTACATTTCTCACCCATCGACCCCTATACAAAGCCTCATGTTCACATACACACAAACACACACCCACACACTACACACATAACACCGCCGCCGTCGAACCCTCTCTCACACACATTTCCTCTCTCTCTCTCTCTCTCTCTCTCTCTCTCTCTCTCTCTCTCTCTCTCTCTCTCTGCTGTGTGACGCTCGCGGACAGTCCTGACTGCGCTGACAGCTCGCGGGCAGATCACATCTTCTCTGGAGAGAACGTGCGCAGCAGAGCTCAGCCTTCACGCGCCGCCGCCGCCGCCTGCGTTGACGACGGTGGACTGTTTCAGCTCCGCGTGAAGACCCCCACCCGCTTCCCGCGAGTCTTCACGGCAGCACGAGACATATCTCAGTCCCACTGAGTGATTTATAAACACAGGACATGATTTAAAGCGGCGCGAGGAAGTCTCCTGCCTGAAAAAGTGAGTATAATACAATCAGCTCGAGCTCCAAAGTTCAGATAAAAACGTTGTCGTTTTATAATGATGGAGAACGACAATAAAAAAAAGTAAAAATTGCACTTAATTCCTAAAATTAACTTTTTAAATTTACACAAATCAACATTTTAATAGCAGGATATGAAGAAATGTGAGATTTTTTTTCTCCTACTAAGTGTTATTGATGGAGCTAGCTAATTACAGTCCTCTGATTTATAGTGCATTGCAGAGTGTTTGTCAGGGCAGGGTTAACACACGCACACGCACGCACACACACCAGTGGTTTGTGTTTTTTTCTTCTTTACAGCAGGACCTCCAGCCTGTGGTTTGGTTTTCTGCCAGTGAGGCTGGTGAAGCAGACAAACCTGCTACAAAGACACAAAAAGACATTTACTTTAGCACTTGTCTGTTGCAGGGTGGTTATTTCCCTGTCCTGCTGCCAGTCTGCAGAATGGTGTGTACGTGTGTGTGCGTGTGTGTGTGCTTTCCACCACTTGAAGCAAATTATGGGTGTTAATTTTCAAGAGTGGAGTCCCTGATATCTACTTACAATATAAACTGTCTTTTGCTCAGAGAGAGGTGGGAGGAGGAGGAGGTTGTGTGATCAGTAAAGTCAGGTTTTTTTTAGTTTTTTTTTTTAAAGAAGAAAAAACAGTGTGAGTTATCTGCTAATGAAGATCTGTCAGGTGCCTGAATTAGAATCATTCAAATTCCCAAATCTATAATCCATACTGTTTAAGAGCCCTGAAGCAAGCAGGTTTAAGAAAGACACTAAGTAAGCATGTGCTGCAGGGCCAAGGTATGATTTACCAGAGCCACAGAGAGCCAGAGACGTCCACAGATCCAGAGTTACGACTGTAATATTACCATGCACAAACTTTAAAAAGTGGAAGTGGTCTCAGATGAGCCTGTCTGAGCAGGTTCACCTTGACTTGTTTCTGTGGCTCGGAGGCTTGCTGCAAATAGAAGGTCCAAGTTATTTTCACGTTGTCAGATCAAGTAAATCTATGTCAGGAGCACATTTGTGGTGTCCAAAGTGCTTTACAAAGAAAACAAGGTAAGAGAAATGCACATGAATAGAATGGATGGACTGGTTAACGTCTATTTACTGCAGCCGCCAGACTGCATTAGATCATGGTTTATATTGCATAGCGACAAATACAATTTCCAGGAAGTACAGTCTGAACGACTGGAGAGTCATTACAGGCAGAGCAGCCAAACACACACAACACTATTTTAATTTAAACAGACGATGAGGATTGCCCTGATAGTGATAATTAAGCAGTTTCGGTGATTGCTTTGCTCAGTAATCAGTAATCTAAAACTATCACTGTAATTCACAGACATGTTAATGTTGCATATTTCACCAGTGATTATACACGACTGTGGAGCAAGAAAAACAAGGAGCAAAAATGCCCTGGTCAGGATATAGGTCATGAGGAAGCATCAGCCTTACCCCATTTGGCCCTGTACCACAAACCTGCCTCATATATAGTGTTTCATTCTGTCGGTGTGTGTATGTGTGTGTGTGCATGTGAGACAGAGCGAATGTGCATGTGGGGGCATTTGAGGTTGTGGTAGGATCAGATGTCTTTCTCAACCACTTTGCTGTAATTTGATTAGAATACTGTCTTGTTAGCCAGACGGTGAGTAGACTAGACACCTGTTTGTCTGTCTCGAGTGAGTCGACTGCATCTGTCTGAAGACTGTAATTTAACTGCAACTTTTATAGAGCACTGACATATCCCAGCATCTTATATTTTAAGTTTTTGAAGCCATTACACACGTTGCTATTAAAGAATCCGTCAAGTTATGACAAGGTCTCATGTTTTCCATCGCTGAAACAATCCTGGTGAAAATGCTGTATTGTTTTTAACACCATTCACCCCAGGGTCAGATCCACAAGGTTATCTCTGTGCAGTTCTGCTGCCAGTGTCTTTTTTGATACAATGACTGAGATCAGCCAAAGTTGACAAAGTTCAGATCCTATTCATAGCAGCCTAATAAAACCAGAGTGAGCTGCAGGTTTTAACTGCGAAATCTTTTACAAATGACATTTTTTTTAATTTTGCAAAACTCAACCGCAGACATAGAAAAACACGGTACATGATCAGCAGCCGATGCATGAGAGCTGTTTCAGGCGTTAACCTATATGCAAAAATAGGACAATAATCAGGTGGATGTTTGTGGTTTCACCTTTACGCTGTTCTCTGGCTTTTTCTGCAAGACCTTCCAAGTGAAGAAAATAGCATGTTGATTTTCTCCAGGTTAGTCAAAATTAACCGAGGCCTGTTTTCCGGAAGAAAAAAAAAAAAAATTCCAGTGATTTTCCACAGTAGACATTTCTTAATTGAAAAGTGCTTCTTTTTTTTCACTGACGATGTTAAAAGAACTAGGACCCCGAAGCAGGTAAAACCAAACAGTTTATGAAAACTGCACCAGGCATTTCTATTGTACGTAAGAGAAAAAACATCTGTTCAGTCTGGAAAATCAATCATGTCCATTATTTGTATTTAGCTTCGCTTGTTTGTTTCCTGGGTTCCAGAAGTGAAAGTTTGTTTCTGACATGATGAGACCTGATGACAGTCACAGGATGCTCTCAACCAGACCAGTCATTCTGTTGGTTCTCGCTTTCAGATGCTGCTTGGTTTGGTTGGTGGCAAGTACTGGACGGTCACTAGTTTTGCAGCTGTCTGTCAAGACTAACATGGAACGAGAGGGCTCATTCAGGAGGTAAGGACACACACACACACACACACACACACACACACACTGCAACCACCAGGTCTCATTCATGCAGGAGTTTCTCTGCAGTTCCAATACTTATTCCTTTTTCCTTTTCTCTCTTTGTCCCAGTCCTTTGGGAAGGACAAAGATGGATGAAAGTGAAACACACACACATAGACACACATTCCTGAATGACCTCATTCATTCTTTCATTCATGCAAACATCCCCCTTATCCTCCTTTGTTTAGTAATTAGACCACAGCCTTTTCTCTCTCAACTCTTCCCGTTGTTTCTGAGCCAAAAACAAAAAGTATCTAACTTCTGGGTTAAATCCACATCCTTTAACTCATTCAAATCCAGAAATAAATAGTTTTTTTCATCAGCAGGGGGGCTGCCTCTAGATACTTTTTGCAACCCTACAGTTTATTTCAAGTCCCTTCATGTTCTGCTTCTGTTTTCATCTATTTTTCACAAGTGACTGACCGAATTGTCAGTAGATCCAGTGGCATGAGGTACAACATTGCACCTTCTTTTCTGAGAGAATTTGGAAACACTCTCACTTTGACATGAGCGGTGTGCGCGCGTGTCTGACTCTGTGTGTATGTGTGAGAGTGTGTCTCCCCGTGTGTGTGACTGAGCCCAGGGCTCCTGTTTCTCACACTGACCTATTTATGTGGAGTTGAACTAAGATCCAGGTTGACAGACGGACCTACAACACACACACATACACACACTGTCTCTCCTCCTCCCTGCCATATTCTTTTACATGCCCACGATTTTCCATCCCCTCTTTTTTCTCATCCGAACTTTCTCTCCTTCCACTTCTTCCTCTCTTTTGCTTTTTATGTCCAAATTCAGTTAAGTTCACTTCAGTTAATTCCATCCATGTGAGCAGTGTTCATCGGGCATGGATAATTAAATGTACTGAAATCCAAGAGGAAAAGCAAATAATTCCAGTGCAGATGGCAGTAAAACCAAACTGAATCTATAGTATAAATAAAGGAATAATGAACAGTGATCGGTGATTGAGGTCAGCAGCTTAAATACAGCTTCTATCTGTCTTGGGCCCCACACAGAGAAACACAGAGGAGAAAGGAAGTGAAATGTGTGTCACCTTTAAATCCTTCCCCTCCCATTTGGCAGCTCTTGAACCTCAAAGGGTTCCTTTGTTCGCCTGGCACAGGAGCTCACAGGGTCACATGGCCACCGACTGGCACAGACTGGCAAAGGGAGAAGGAGAAAGAGAGGTAGAGTGGGTGAGAAGAAGGAAGGGAAGAGTAGAAAGGTAGAGGAATTCAAGAAAGGAGAGAAGAGAGAAGGAGCACGTGAAAAAGTGAAACAGAGACCTGGAGGACAAAGACACTTGTTCTCCTCCAGTGTCTTTATCCTCTCCTTCATCCACCTGCTCAGATCAGTGTGACACACACTCATGGAGTGGGGATATGTGGTACCTTTTCAGTTACTTGAGTAAGTACATCATGTAAAAGAGTTTGTGTGTTTGAGAGGGGGTGTTGTGTGTTTTCATCTTTTGCTCAATTTTCTTTTATAAATTCATTTTCATGCGTTGAACTGTAGAGACAACAGCTGTTTTCTATTGTGCACATTCACTGTATGCTTACCTGTATGTGCAAAATACATAGTAGTTGTCTATAGTGCACATATACAAAATACATAGTGCTCGTATAATTCAAAAACCTTTAAGCTGTGTATTATTGTCATGACAATGTGGTAATGTGTGCTGTTCAAACATCTTTTTAGTAGCCAATAATAGCTCAAAACTTCAAAATAGATTCAAATTTCTATCTCAGTAAACAAAGTAAATACCAAACCTCATCTTTAAATAGCTGGGAACTATTTTTATTTGCTTGGTAAGGGTTCACTGGTGTTATCAAAGTCGTTGCAGACGATATTATGTTATCTCACTTACTGAAAACACATTTACAGTATGGCATATTTAGCAGTTTTACACTAGTTTCATTTTCCATCGCTCGATTTCCTGTTTACCCCCGAGCATGTTTGTTCTTCTGCACTTATGAGGGTGCATATTGAGATGTATGGTGTGTGTGTGTGTGTGTGTGTGTGTGTGTATTCCCTTGTAGCGCACCTTAACTTGACCCGTGGCTGACTGTTGCCCTCAACTTTCTGAAATCTCATTCTGACCGTGATACACAAAATCAAATCTATCACTGATTCTTTTGAAAAAGTTAAATTCTACAATTTTCTACAACATCCATGTGATTACAATCCCAAAATTCAATGAATTTAGTTTATTTTGAGACAGAAACAGCATCATCTCAGCCCCACACTGAAAAAACACTGTTGATATTTCTTTCATTTCCCGGGACTGACTGACTGACTGACTGACTGACTGACTGACTGACTGACTTGTGGTTTGGAAGTTGTCTGAATATTTATGGCATCTTCCCTCCTCTCGTGCCTCTTTTTTACGCTTCTCCTCTCCTCTCACTTCTTTCTTGTCTTTGTCGTGTCTCTGCTCCGTCAATCTCTCTTCCTCGCTCCGCTTTCTGCTTTTTTTTCCACACTTCCCTTCACCCCACCCTTTTACATCATCCTTCCTCTTCCTCTTCAATCTGTCTCTCTCCTCCTTCAGGTTGATATAGCCCCATATAGTTCTCCTGAGTGCACCTGTCTCACTACTGGATGTTTCCACAGCAGTGTCGTACACCAGCTTGTTTAAAACCTCAATAAGTCACTCCTCAATCCAATAAATTATATGGAAAATGATTTTAAAATAGAAATCAAAGTGTTTTCACCCCAAGCTTTTGAAAACATACAGCTTTAACCTCCACGTGTTGTTCCATATTGTGATTGCTCTTTGGTTATCGTTTCTATTCTCTCTTTCTTCCTTTTGGATTTCGAGGAGTCTCCACAGCAAACTAAGGTTGGGCAGCAGCTCGTCCTCCAGTCTGACCGACCTCTCTCAGGCGAAGAGCCCTGCAGGAGGAGGAGGGGAGAAGGGAGGAACAGCTGGGGGGCTGACGGAGGAGTGCAGCAAGGACAAAGGGACCCAGCAGAGGAGGGCCGGGGCCAACGCCACCTGGAACAGGTCGGTGTTGGTGTTGGAGCCAGATTGACATGTTTATTCCCACAAAGTGTGAAGTGTCAGCCGTGGAGATTTACTTTATGAATGTGAAAATGCTCCCAAGCTCTCATGCTTATTTTTACACACATGTTTTTTAATGGGGGGTCCGTGTCTTTTTCACTGGCGATGTCATGTTGGAACAAACATCACCAGAAGAAAGCTGCATCGCTGCCATTATTCATGCTATGAATAGGAACCTTAACGCACATGCACGCACATAAGCATCAACTCTTTCTGTCTCGCTCCCCTCAGGGTCCATCACCATCTCTCTTTACCTCCATCCATCTTTCACTCCACTTTTTTTTTATATCATTCTGCCTCATAGATTCTTTTCTCCCCGGCTCTTCTCTCTCTTTTCTCTGGTTATTTTTATGGTTTTTCAGCTTTATTTGAAACTATACAGCTCAGAGTGGAAAGCAAGAGCTCTCTCTCTGTTTGCTGTGTGGATGTAAGGCTGCATTAACCACATGAGCTGGGCCGAATCCTACAGTGAGATGAGTTCATGCCCTCTCTGAAGTTTTATATTTCACACCTCTGTTTTGTTTTTTTTGCTGTTTTTTCTCCTTTGTTTAGACTTTAGATTTTGTTTTTTGATTTTGATTTTTTTAAATGGTTTGCTTTCTTTTCTACTGTACTTACTTATGTGGGGTTTATCTTCTGTGTTATTTGTACTCACATATGCGTGCGTGCGAGCCTTGAGCCTTGTTTTAAAAAACGTCAGGATCAGGGTCAAAGCTGCTCAAATGTTGGTGACTCCAAATTGTATCAGCAGATAACTGCCGCCAAACATCATGACATCAGAACAAATGCACACTCAAGTTGTTATTATAGCTCCAGTTTATACTTTTAGTTTTCTAAACTTTATAATTTTCATTTTTAATTTTGCCTGATCCCACAGCATATTTAGTAAGTCTTTGTAAATATAAAATTAACCATACATGCTTCCCTGTGTTTTTTTTTTTTTTTTTGCAGCATCCACAATGCAGTGATTTCCGTTTTCCAGAGGAAGGATCTGGGAGAAAATGAACTCTACACTCTGAATGAAGGTGTCAGGTTAGTGCCGCGTCTCTTCATCCATCTGTTTTTTATTTGTCTGTTTTTCTTCCTCTCTTGCCGACTTTCACACGAGCGCGCTGAATTTTTAGCTCGAGCTGGTTTGTATTTTAGGATGTATGACTAAATTATAGTGTTTTGTTCTGTAATTTCACTGTAGCTGAAGATTTCCTGCAGGCACAAACACTCTTTCTCCTGTATACACACAATGGCAGCTTCAGCATGCTAAATTTAGCCACCACTGAAACATTAACACATTTAACAGTTATTATTGTGGCATCATTCTCATCTGCACCATAGGTAATGTGTTCCTGACTATGTGCTGTCCAGTGAATAAGAAACACCTTAAGAGGGGACGTGACAGGTTGGGGTTACACAGGGGTCACTGCTGTGTGTTTAGTGTTTAAATACAGTGTAGCTGTGGGCTGTGGACGCAGGACTGCAATTGTGTACAGTAAATATTACAAACTATATGAGACATGCAAGTACATGCACACACAATACTTGCAATGGATGAGTGAATACATCTTCACACAGCAGTAATCATGATGTGTTCCGTATCTAATAAGAGACATTTTGTTAAATTAAAATTTTATGCCTCCAATTATGTTCTGTTTGCTCAGTGTTGCTTTGTGTGCCACGCAGATTGAAGGGTCAACTTTTCCCCCCGCTGTAATAACAGCAGCCGAGCTGTCATACAAATCTGTACTCTATGTTTTTGTTAACTGGCAATCAGTGTAAAATCCTGTTGCTGAAGGCTTCAGATGTTTGCCTAGCCTTTGTTTTCAGTGCGAACATCTTTTTTCATTTCCTGAGTCTGCTGCAGTTTAAACACTGCAGCCTGCGCACACAGTCTCATTACTTCTGCTTCATGTTCAGCCCTTGGATGTGTCAGTGATGGTTTATGTGTGTATGTGGGGATTTGCCAGACGCTGCATATGTGTACACTCATAAGCAGTTTTTTTTTTTTTTTTTTTGCAGACAGCTGCTGAAGACAGAGCTGGGCTCCTTCTTTACTGAGTACCTTCAGAACCAGCTGCTCACTAAAGGCATGGTCATACTACGAGACAAGATCCGCTTCTATGAAGGTACACATTAACACACACATATAATAGTAGTATATTTATATTGAAAGATAATTTTGTGCAAATATAAAGCTAGGAGGTTAAGGAGTTATTCTCATAAATATGAACATAAATAAACACATTT
Source organism: Trachurus japonicus (assembly GCF_045865225.1). Lineage (NCBI taxonomy): Eukaryota > Metazoa > Chordata > Actinopteri > Carangiformes > Carangidae > Trachurus > Trachurus japonicus. The sequence continues at coordinate 12,307,352 of NC_140929.1, read as the reverse complement.
TCAGAGGTTAAACGCCCATATTGCTTGTTTTGCTACATTGCTTTGAAGGAAGTGTCTGAAAGTTGATTATAACATCTGAAGGGGTAGAAAAGGTCTGTTGTTGAATCCTGAGCTTCAGATTTCTGATGCTTTGATTTGGAACATTCCTGGGAATGATTCATTTCAGGGAAACTCAGACATGAACGCTCAGACATCTTATCTCAAAGTAGGCAGAAATAATAATTGACCAAAATCTCAGATGCAGAGTTAACCATTTAACTACCTAGTTTGTACAGTGAGAACAGATAGGGCTTAATCTCTCCATCATCACACCTTTTTCTGCAGTGCACACCTGTATGCACATAGACACACAATCATAGTGAAAGAGACAACTTGAATAGATGAGAACAACCAGCACGAAAATTATTTTGCTCTGTCTTTTGTGGTGAATGTGTGACCTTCATTTGAAGTACCTCCGAAATTATAAAACACACATTTTCACTCACAGGAAGTGAGGCTTTACGTCAATCGCACAACATTGAGTCAGTGAGAAGAGATATAAGAGACAAGAGAAACCACAGTGACTCACAGACTCTTTGTTTTGGCTCAATCAGCAGTGCTGTAGTTCATTCTCAGGACCAGAGTGACCCGTGGACCTAATGTCATTCAGGGATTTATCCCCCATTCCTGTTTCTGTCAAATAATGAATCAATCACACAGCTCAATGCAGGATCTGATAATCTGAATCTAATCTGAAATATCACAGAAGATGAGTGAGCAGTACAGTACTACCGGTACAAATGCTTTTATTGTGTTAGATTATCTCAGTAACTGATAAAGCCCAATGAGCACTCTCTTTTTCAAGTCATCTTTGATATTACAGTCGTTTACAGTTTCCATTGCAGAGAAGCACACAGACATTTCAAGGTATACAGGGCAGTTTACACAGGGTGTGACAGGGTGTGGCATCACGTGTGTGTATCTGTATGAGACAGACAGCCACACAAATATAGAGTAGACTTAAATCTCTTCCTCTAACAGTGCATAAAAGTCTTGTTGCTGCACTCTATCATTTTCTAATTGTGTCAAATAGGTCAGAAGTTGTTGGACTCTCTGGCTGACACGTGGGATTTCTTCTTCTGTGATGTCCTGTCCATGCTGCAGGCCATTTTCTACCCTGTACAGGTACACACACCTAATTTACACACTCACACATGAAAGTTCTCCTCACACAACTCTGTTATTGACGTGTGTGTGTGTGTGTTTCAGGGAAAGGAGCCGTCAGTGCGTCAGCTGGCTCTGCTCCACTTCAGGAACATCATCACCCTGAACCTGAAACTGGACGAGGCTCTCGCTCGACCCCGAGCCAGAGTTCCTCCTTCTATCATACAGATGCTGCTAATACTACAGGTACACACACACACACACACACACACACACACACACAAAGCCTCTCTTGTTGCATCATCCACACACACACTGTCAGACAGATATTCATGACTGATGTGGGGTGAAGGAAGAGGATAACTGACAACAGATGGGGAAAGAGGTTGAGGTTATTTTTCTGCACAGGGATCTCACAGGAAGTAATCTCAGTGTGAACACAGAGCACAGTCTTCCCATGACCACTCTGTACCCTCTGCACTGTCTATATGTGTGTGTGTGTGTGTGTGTGTGTGTGTGTGCGTGTGCGCATGTGTGCGCCTGAGGAGATGTTTGTGTTGATGTTTGCTTGTGTGAATTACCCATGTTTTTTTACGCTGTCATTAAAACTGCAGCATCCGCACAAGAACAGCAGCAAGTCAGTTATGAACAGAGCTTATCAGACCTCATTAGCTAATGTGTTCATTGTTATACGTAGATTCATAATGAAGCAGAGAGTCTTGTTCATAAAGTAATGGCCACAGAGACCTTTATATGTCCCCTGTGGATAATTTCACATAATTATACACATATATAACTGAACTAGTTTTATTTGGTTTAGTTACTCATCCACTGTGTCGTGACGCACAGCTGCACACAGTAAATTGTCCATTACCTTCATTTCCTGTGGGAACAGAAGGAGTTGTTTACTTGTCATTTAACTGTGGTGTTTTTCTGCTTTTCGTACTACCACAGTATTTGGTTTTCAGGTAAAGACGCTGCTTATTTCTCAAAATTAAAAAAAAAAAGCTCTATTATCCATTATTTGATCTGTATTTCACTGTTGAAGGGTACATTCATGATATTTTTCAACTGTATAAGTTAATGCTGTGCAGTTTTAGCAGTGCGCAAAAGATAATTCAAAAGAGAGAATCACATTTTTTTATTGAAGTGCTCATAACTTGTGTCAAAAGTAGAAATAATAGTTTTGTAACCACTGCCACACAGTGCCACAGTGCTCCATTTCTGAGAAGATAACAGAAAGTTTTGTTTCTGAGTACAGAAGAAAAGAAGAAAAGGGACATGAAAAAGAGAACATCAAATAACCACAGCATCCTTAGTTTGAATTGCTGATCAAGATGAAGTGCAATTATACTGGTGTAAAGAAAACTTATAGGCAAATGTAAAACAAAGTTAACTAACACAAATCTTACAATAAAAGTGCACACCGAAATGGATTACCATGCGCTACAGTTTTATGTTCTTTTATTTTTGAGAGTCTGATAAAATTACTTTTCATTGAACCTCAGAGACAAAAATCACAACATTAAAAGGCAGAAAAAGCTTCCATTTATTATGCAAAGGAAGCAGGTTATGTAGAAACTTGTTTAGCAAAAGCACATTCATCATCAGTTTGTTTTCTGTGTAAGATTTTTAGCAACCTTCGGCTCCTGAAGGATTACAAGTTAAGCGGCAGCCTCTATAGTTTATTGAGCTGTGGTCCAACCAATCAAAGATTAAAGGATGATTATGGTGTGGACACCTAACATTTAACCTGTAAGCCAATCTTCCAAAAACTCAGTATATTGCTTTAAAGTTAGAAATGTATTGGTCAGAGGCAGGATTTGGGTCAGGGAGTGAGTAAAGTGGATTAAATGTGCTCTCAAGTGTGTCTGGGTGTGTAAACTGTCAGTCTGTGTGTTTCTGTGTGTGTTTGTGTTAGCTTGGACGTCATTGTGGAGACTCATTGACCCAAATCTGCTGCTCCCAGACTCAAACAGAGTAAAAAAAAAAAAGAAGAAGAAAAAGACACAAATAGAAAACAGGATAGGCTATATTTGCTTTCATGTTCTGTGCACTGTGTACAGATATGTATTTCAGTGCACTTTTGGTTTTTCAGTTTTTTGTTCATCTCCAATGGTCACAAAACCAAGAGAAAGAGGAAGAGAAAAACAGGTAGAGTTTGGGATGTGAAAGCAGACATGGCTGCTGAGAAAGAAGTCTGTGAGAGATTAAATTCAACATTGGATGTTGGCTGTTTGCTACTTCTTGTTTCATCTGTTAGTAATTTCCCTTTCATTCTGTTAGTATGCTGTGACGCCAATTCACTGAAGTCTGCTCCATTTATGTGGTTTGTTTCTGTGCTGCGGTTTTGATGCAAGGGCTTAATGATTCAGAGCATTGAAAGTTGATTGATCTCTGCTTTGTTATTCTGCGACATATCACACCGATGTGAGGATTAGTTTAAAATCCAACTTCTTCAAGTGTTTTATGAGGAAACTAGGAAGTGCAGCATCAGGAGATGGGGGCTAGAACCAGACAGAAACAAAGAGCCTGAACCTCTCACACTGCAAATGTCTTTTTTTTTTTGTTGGCTCCGAGTTCATAAAACAGCAGCATCTTGATTATGAGGGTAATTTATTTGCAAGTGATCTACTTGAAAAACATGAAATGCACAGTGGGTTTCAGCTCTGCTGCCGAGATGAAAGAAAATGTGAAGCCTGTGTTTCCTGGTGACAGTGTGAAAACGATTATGTTGCTCCCATGAAACAAGAGGAACCATCAATAAATAATACCCAAGGCAACGAGGGCTACACATATGCAGAGTGACTGTACAGAGAAGCTGGATGAGTTCAAAGTTACAAGCCTCCCCCCACTGAGAGAACAGCCTCTTTTATTCTATTACAAAAAATGGTTGTGATTATACTGTAAAAGCTCACGCTACCATTTCCCTCTTCCCCCGTCTCCTGTCTTCTTTCACTTATCTTTTTATAGCAGGGTTTTGTGTGATTCTAAAACTTGGACCCCAACAAAGGCCATGTCCTTAAAGCTGCTCTGATCAATACCAGATATTCAATGGAGACCAAACCAGAACCAGAACCAAGAGAACATATTACATTTACATTCATCATAATGTGGTAGAAAAACAACATGATGTTTGTGTTTGTGGGACGGTTAGCTTACGTGATCAACTTTTGAACTATTAGATGATGACAGTTTGTAGCACTGGCCCAATCCGTGCTATATTTCCAAGCATCATGCATTACTGATCATTACCTTGTCTGATTCAGATCTACTTTCTGCAGCGGAGACATATAGACAGAAAAGCATGGGAAATTCTCCATTCAACCTGAAACTGAGCCACACCCAAAGTCAGAATTGAGCTACTGTAGCAGAACTCTTTCTCCGAAGGTCATTTAGCTCCATGCACTCTTACACCCTTACACTTTCCACACCTTTACCACACAGGAAACGAAATATTTCTTTACACTGAGGATGTGCATCATTTTCAGTCAGTGTGCTCCGCTCAGATGTTGTGGACTCATCATTCTTGATGTGCGGAGGAGCTTTGTAAGGCTTGATCCTAGAATGACAAATAACAGTGCAAAGTTTACATTCTTTGTGGTGGGGTTTCATCATGAAGTTTACGTCCATTGTTCACTTCCCACACTGGAATTCTGTCGATACTGGACCAAGTCACATCAGTTTGTTTTGTCTGTCTCTCTTTATCTAAATTGAACAGTGTTGTTTTTCTTATCTCACCATGTTTATACAAGTTGATACAAGAGATTGAATCACGATTTGGCTATTTTACTCATGTGGCTCTGGCTGGGTTTTTATAAAAGCATAGTGTCTGTTATCAGCAGCTGTCACAACAACAATATTAACATTCAGAAAACTTTTTCTCCAAGACCTTTGATTGAGACCATTTGAGTATGGATGATACAGTTAAAGAAAGCTAAATTTCTTTCTTTCTTTCTTTCTTTCTTTCTTTCTTTCTTTCTTTCTTTCTTTCTTTATTTCTTCCTTCCTTCCTTCCTTCCTTCCTTCCTTCCTTCCTTCCTTCCTTCCTTCCTTCCTTCCTTCCTCCCTCCCTTCCTCCCTTCCTTCCTTCCCACCAATGTTTTCATGGTTTTTAAAGTTTCCATTACCACCAGCCAAGTAGCAAAGTAGCACCAAGTAGCAATTAGTGGATAATAAAACATTGTGTTTGTGTGTGTCTTTTTGTGTGTGTTTGTGTGTGTGTTTGATGCAGGGTGTCCATGAATCTAAAGGTGTCACAGACGACTACCTGCGTCTGGAGTCTCTCATCCAGAAGGTGGTCTCTCCCTACCTTGGGACTCATGGCTTGTACTCCAGAGATGGATCCTCCAATCTGCACTGTTCCTCCTGCCTATTAGGTGTGTGTTTGTGTGAACATGTGTGTGCTTCCAGATGTTAAAAGTTCCACATTTTCCATGTTTACGTGTTCTCTTGTACTTGAGGTTTCCCGTGGCGTTCTGTGGCCTGTTTTCAACCATAAAGTAATCCGAATGAATTTAATTTCCCCCTCACTCTCTTTAGAAAAGCGTTTGCAGCGCCCCTGGCCCTCCAAACCAGGCAACTCCCCCGCTGCCAAAAATCCAGTGGTACGGTCTAAAAGTTACAACGTCCCCATGCTGACCCCCGTGGTGGAATATGACGCGGACGCTTCCCTCGGAGGCGGCACGGGAATCAGACGACACTCCGTCTCTGAGATAACTTCCTGCGTGGAGGAGAGCAGCTCTGTGGTCGAGTCCACCACCAACCTCACCAGTAACACCAGCACATCCAGTCTCGCCAACCAATCCCCGGCTTCCACTGAATCTGCTGCTCTTTCAGGTAGGAAACAAAACAAGATTAAAGATTAGAAAGTTTTCTCTTTTTAGAAAAACAAATGTTATTGCTTATGTATATACAACTTGGAGCACTCTGCAAAATCATTTGAAACTTACCTCACTTTTATCAATAGGACAATTTAAAACCATAACTACATCTTATTTTACCTCTAACTGCTCGTGCTTTTAACTATGTTTCAATTTATATAGTCACCTTTAAATTCTGGTATTTTGTTATGTTTTTGTATGTTTCAAATGTCTTGTCTTCTGTCCTTATATGTTTTGTGTTTCATCTCGGCTATATTGTAAATGAGGTTACTCCTCAATATATCTCAGAGTTTGAATAAAGGTTATGAAATGAAATGTGTGAATTTCTAACCTTAAAATCAAACTTTAGATTGAGAAATAATTATTGTTCATTCATGCTTCATTATTGTTCATTAAGCTAACTGTAAATTTGTTACCATCTTTTCTTCAGACACTGTGATCTCCAACCAGAGCCCCCATCCCAGAGTTGCAGACAGCCGCACAAGTCCCCATCTTCAGCCACAGCATCACTCCCCAGGCATCCTCCCAGAGCCCTCCCCACATGAGGACACACAGGTGTGGGACTCCCCCTCGTCCGCCACCAGGGTGTTGGCTCAGGACACGAGCTCCGGTCCCAGCCCGTCGTCCAGTCCGGAGATCATGATGGACCACGCCCTGGAGTCTCTGGACTCAGAGCCGGAGCAGGACGGCATCTTTCTGGACTTCTCACAACGCTGTTCTGGAGGGTCGACGCACAGCAGAGACAGCAGCAGACAGAGTGTGGCCTGACACACACACACACACACACACACACACACACACACACACACACACACACACAGACACGCACATTTATCTCAGGAGACACATGTGTGCAAATAATGCTGAGCCAATACTGACATTCCTCACACCCAGCGATGCCCCCTGCTGTTTTGACATATCACCGGGGATTCTTTCAAACTGAATTATTTTTTTAAGTGATGTCGCTAAACACAAGTCTTTACTCATGATGAGGAGTAAACATTTCATTTTGGCACTTTTTGGTGTGTTGGAAACATCAGCACTGGCTTCTATTGAAACTCTACAATCACACAGATCTCTTGACTTTCAAACTAAAAAAGTAACTACTACTCCCTTTTTTCTCTTATGAATGAAAACAAGGAGCCAGTGGTGATGACATGTCCTACGAGCAACAGAAAATGTTTTACTGTCGTCAAATGTTTTCAGGACCATGGCTATTGAATAGCTTGGGTTAACAAATTCAAACTTTTAAAATTTAAAAATATATACAAACTTTAAGTTTGATGTTTGTACTGTTGGCTGAATATCAACATATTTTATGAACTGATTATTAAAATCTTCTATTAAACATGGATTTTGCACTTTTGACTTTACGTCTAAACCTGCTGGTTTCTCCCTTTATACCTTTAATCAAAACCCTGTATCTAGTATTTAGATGTGAGAAACGTAGTGGTATTTAATAAATAGTATGTGGTATACACAGAGAGGCTTGTACTGCCAAGAGAGTGTACGACGTCATGGTGTATTTAGCTTCTCAAGGGAAGAAGGGACTGGAAATGGTTCCAGCGTATTTCAACTGTTTTGCTTTATAAGACCTCCTTTACATAAGATCAGTGACAAATTTCATATCCACTTGTTTTCTGCTGCTTTGATGTCGGATCAAACACGTTTTGCCCGGTACCATCCAAATAAAAGCTGATCCACAAGTCACCATACGTTAATGGCAAATATTATTTTTATTTTCCATTTAATATTTTTCATTCAATTGTTGATTTATTTTTTTTATTTAATAAAGATTTGGCCAAGATATTTTCTTATATCTTCATAATTTTGGTATAATTCTACTGTTGCCAAACCTTGGACTTGTTCCTTGTGCCTTGTGTCAAATCAGAATCATCACTGAAACCTGCCTCTGCCTCAGTGCGTGGAGGATATGTGAGTCAGGGTGGTTCTCATCAATCACATAGTTGGGGAATTTTTTTAAAATCATTTTTGACAAAAGCCCCCATTATCTTATATGGGACAGTGTTTATTTGGTTATTTATAAGAATGTTTTCAGATGTTAGTAAAGGGTGATTTTTTTCACAGGACCATGCAGGGCTTTGCCCACTCCTGACTCTCAAGACTGAAGGTATTTTACTAGAGACTATACCCTAGGCTTATCTCAGCTCCTCACACATTATCTTAGTTGACACTTAAATAGCAGACAGACAGGTGTAACAATTCTGTCATACAACCACAACATGTTCATGCTCAAACCTGTCCAAACAGTGACAATGAACTGTTTTCCTTGGTGAAAAACTCACAGACTGACCACAGACGTTTCCTGTTATGATGCAGCCTTTGGAGACATGTGATGTGTGCTGTGCTCACAAATGTAACCCATTTCAATATGCTACTTCTAAATAATGATATTGATGTGGTTTACAAAAGAAACAAATCTAATATTTATTTTAAGAATACTCTTTTTCTTAAAAACATCCTGTCAAGACTGATGATTAATTACATTTACCCTCATCATCACCTAATAGGCTATAAGATATTGGATTGAAATGAATAGAGATGTGAGGCATATAGTTCACTTTTGACAAACAAAACTTAAATCAATTAGTTTTTCGCATAAAACAGTAAAGTCAACAGTTTTATTCATATCCATAGTTTTCAATGAAAGATGAAAAATCTTTGCAGATACTGCCACCTTGTGTCGAACTTAAAGCTGTGCAAATACTGTGTGGTATTTTCTTCACTTTTAAGAAGATGCAAATGCAAGTTGGACAAATTGCACTAACAAACACTTATTAAAACTACCCAAAAATAATATAATTTTATGTCCGCAGTGGCCCTACATTTTGTAGCCTACTACAACAAAATGTTATCCTGTCATCCAAGTCGCTGGGCGGCAGTGTCCTAAAAACAACACTGTTCTGAAACTGCAGGAACACCTTAGTCACCCGAAGTAAATAAAATAAAATAAATAAATAAATAAAGACACCAATTGTTTTGAAACATAGCCTAATTATTTCGTTAAGAAATGCCGCCGGCATCTTCTTTTGAAATTCAAAAACAAATAATTTCATTTTAAAAATGGTTTTATCATTGAACAGAAAATATAGGAAATATAGGCTAACTGAAATATATTTAGAAAAAAAAGTGTTTGTGATTTCTAAAAACTAAAAACTAAAAAAAACAAACATGTTATAACATACAGAAATACAGTTGTAGTCGGGGGTAATATTTAAAATAAAAATAAATAATCAATAAAAATGTAGGATAAAAATTTGACCAAAATAGTCTTTGTTTGCCTTTTGGTTTTCCAGTCCATCAATAAAAAAGTGTATGAAACTTGGTTTGGAGTCGGTCCATAAAAAAAACTAAAAAAACCTGTTGTTGTTTTGGGGACGACACGCGCGGTCCCGCCCATCTCTGTGTGACGCCACGTCCCAATAACAAGCCCTCTGATTGGCCGAGCGTCTGACGGGCCGGGGGGTAGAATTTGTGAATGGTTTCAAACTGAGATGTGAGATGATTTATAATGTTTTATCCGCACTTTAGCAGATGCTGTTGTTGTTTTTATTCGATGTGACGTTCTTCAGGGCTGGATTGTAAAGGAGGAAACGATGTCGGACGCTGAAGGTGCTCGCAGTCCTGAACAGCTCAATAAATTCAAGAAACTGACCGGCAGGCCGCCGCACGGTGAGACGTTAGCAGGTCGGTCAACAACATTAGCAACACATGCTAACGATGGGTTTTTTACCTTAATGTCGGCACATTTTACCAGTCAGATAAACACCGTGGTAATGACATCGACTGCTTGATACACAGTGTTAATTTTAACACCAAAAGACTGGAGGTGTCGTCCTTCCTGGTGACATTGCTAAGCGCAACGTTTCAGCTAACTAGCAACATCTCGTAGCTCTGCTTGTTTTTATTTTTTAAGCGCACCTCAGCTAGCTAACATCCATTATAACACGAGAAAAATCACATCGTTAATCAATCTGCTTCACGTGTTTTGTAAAAAATCCGTTTTTTTAGCTGCATGGTCGACTAAAGCATATGAGCTGACACCACACAACCACTGATTAGCAGGTGTTACTGACCTGAAAACACCTTGATAGCTAATTTTAAGGCTGGGTTTTTAAGAGGTTCACAGGACTGCAAATTACATCATTGTGTTTGAATGGCGTAAGGAAAATAAATGTTGCGGTTTGACAAGGGCAGACATTTCAATGATTGGTGGCTTTTAAGTGTGTTCAGGAGCAAGTTCACGTTGTCTAACAGTTCAAGGGCTGGGCAGGTGTGTGTTTGCTGTGTTTCCACTCTGCAGTCAGTCTCAGACAGGGATGGTTGAGATGATCCATGTTGGTATAAATCCAGGTTACATCCTGACTCCTTCATTTACTAATCTACAGCACAGACCCGCAGCCGGCTCTGGTCTGTTTTCAGTTTTCTATTTTTGTGTACCACACATGTAGTCTGACACTCAGAAAGGTCAGTTACATCTGGGGCTCAGCAATGTGCAGTGCACAGTCCAGCTCTGGTAACTCTGACTGATAAAGCTGCAAAGATATATGACCCAGTTGACAGATATTTATCATTGACATAATGTCTTAATGTTTTTGCTTTACACCTGCCTTTAAAAGCACTGACATTTCTTCCAAATCCAAAAAAAGAGAACAGAGGCTAGACCTTCTGTGTTTTGTCACAGATTGGTGGGACTGATGTTAGAGAGATATATGGCCTAAAGAGGCAATTATTTCTTATAGTTTGTGCTCTTACAGCAATTCCTATTTCAAGTCAGCATTTTGGACATTCAGCACTTATATATCACAAGGGGATTATATAATGTAAAGCTTTAGTAACACCTGGTTACAGTCAGTGATTGTTGTCTGCTGTGACTATTTGAAAAGGTATTTGAGACGGTAGTGTTACAGATGACGGCCAAAGTGTTAGATTTGCGTCAGCGTGGCTGTTTGGTCTTGTCACTCCAACATTCCTGTGCTCTGTAAGCCCGCTTTCACAATCCATTAAAAAAAAAAAAAATCTTGATTATTAAAAATGCATTAGCTGGCTGAAACATCAGAGCTGGGTTGTAGGTAGGCCTCGGTGCTATTTTTACTCCATCAAACAGAGGCCCATTATTAGACTTAATTTGCTCTGTATTCTGTCACCCTGCTGATGGAAACCTGCTTCAAACAGTCATGTTATATTTTCTGCTGTTTCCATAGCTTTCCTCAGAAGGGAAAACAGTGAGTCTCACATACAATGTTGTGAATGAAGAATCCAAATGACAAGAAACATGGGTTTCATTTTTTTTTTTTTGTAATTAAACTACAGAACTGTCTGATTTGAACAATTTTTAGCTTTAGTGTCAGGCTGTCATTTAATAGGGACTGCACTACATAGTCAGTATGTATATGAGGAAGATACACCGTTTGATTGTAAAGGAAATAGTAAAAAATATATACGACCACTAGCTGTAATGTGCCATAACTCAGTTCCTGATTTCAGAGCTGGCACACTTTACACACTTTGCTCCAGCTACCAGTTTAACTTACTTATTTTAATGACAACTTTCAAATAAGGCGTTTGACCTCACAGCAGATATCAGGATTAAATTATTTTTATATGTTGCACTTCTCTCACAGGGAGTTCAAAGTCATGCATGGTCACTTGGGATGTTCTCGTTGTTGTAATTGTGACCATGGATGTGTGTGTTTATGTCTCAGCCCCGTGAGTGACTGTGCTGCTAGTCGAGTGTTAACCCTGTGAATGAGTATGTTGTTTTCCTGCTTTCTGTCAGGTCATGTACGGTTAGCCATCAACTTTGCACTCTAATGTTCTGAGTTGTGCCCGGTCATAGTAAAACCAAACCAGAAATAGTCTTTTGTCTTCAGCCGACCTCCATCCATTGTGTATTTTGACTCACTTGCATTTGCATCTCATTTTTCATGTGGCAGGCGATGCGAGTTTATCTTGTCGGCTCACTCTCAGAGCTGTTCCTCTATTAACATGCTCCTCTCCTTATGCTATGACACCCCAGGTCATCGTAATCCCCCTGCCCGCAGTGGCCACCGCTGTGTCGCAGACAACACCAACCTGTATGTGTTTGGAGGATACAACCCCGACTACGACGAGTCCGGAGGCTCAGACAATGAAGATTACCCACTGTTCAGGGAGCTGTGGAGGTACCACTTTGCCACAGGCTGCTGGCAGCAGATCCGAACAGAAGGCTACATGCCCACCGAGCTGGCGTCCATGTCAGGTTAAATATTCTGCTTTCTTTTTGCTCTGATTGTTGAAATACATTGAACTTCATCAGTAATATATCCATCCATCCATCTTCTTCCGCTTATCCGGGGTCAGTACTACAGTATACACAAAAGAAAATAAATCCAGTTTTACAATATTAAAAAGACAAATACATTTGATTGACAAGAGCTGTGACACTCTGGATTTTCTCATCAGTAATATACACAAAAGAAAATCCAGTTTTATTTTTAAAACCCTTGAAATTAATTAGATGTCGTTATGTCTCTTCAGCTGTTTTGCATGGCAACAACCTCCTGGTGTTCGGAGGCACTGGGATCCCCTTTGGTGAAAACAACGGCAACGACGTTCACGTTTGTAACGTGAAGTACAAGCGATGGTCACTGCTCAACTGCCGTGGGAAGAAGCCCAACAGGATCTATGGACAGGTAGCCTCAGGGATTTTTTTGACACTTTCTTGAACAACTGTACAGATTGGATATTATTTATCAGAATGTGTCAAAATCCAGTCGTCGGATTTTCATTAAACTGGCTGAAATGTGATGATCTTTCCTCCACCAGGCGATGGTGATTATAAACGGCTTCCTATACGTGTTTGGAGGGACTACGGGGTACATCTACAGCACAGACCTGCACAGGCTGGACCTGACCACCAGGGAGTGGATCCACCTCAAGCCCAACAACCCCCCTGATGACCTGCCTGAAGAACGGTACGCCGCCACGCTTGTGACAAAGCTAGGAGTCGTTTCACATTGTAATTGTTGTAATTGTCACATTGTCAACGTGGCTCACTGTGGTGTGTTTCACAGGTACAGGCATGAAATAGCACATGACGGGCAGAGGATCTACATTCTGGGAGGGGGAACCTCCTGGACATCTTATCCTCTGGACAAGGTACTGCTTCACCAGGATTGAGTATAACTAGACATACACTGCTTTGCTTGCACATAACAAGATGGTTACAATAGTGCAACAAATGCTTAAGTGGAAAGGTGACGTAGCAGTTGTTTCAGTCTTCACATGCTACTATTTTGGGGCTGAAAAAGCAGAGGATTGAAGAAACTTAAATCGGGCACAACAGTGTTTCATACCTGCCATATTTTTAAGAAATGAGACGTAACTCAGAAAACAGCCACTTAGTCATCATGGTAAATACACTGTTTTTCATCAGGTGCATGCGTACAATCTGGAGACCAACTCCTGGGAGGAGATTACAACTAAACCTCATGATAAAATAGGTCTGTATCCTCCACCTCACTATTAATTCAGCTTATTGTCTCGTCTCGTGTACCCAATTCTTAAAAAACCCCAAAAAAACCAACATTTTTTTGCCTGTCACAGGGTATCCTGCTCCAAGGAGATGCCATAGCTGTGTGCAAATAAGAAATGGTGAGTTTTTCAATAATGCTGCACAGCCAACAAAAAAAAAATCCTACTTAATAATAACACATCCTAAACCTTCAGTGTGAAGTAGCATCTGATCATTCATTCATTCATTCTTCTCCCTCTCTCTTGTAGATGTATTTATCTGTGGAGGCTACAACGGGGAGCTGATATTGGCCGATCTGTGGAAGATCAACCTGCAGACTTTCCAGTGGAGTAAACTACCAGCGGTGATGCCTGAGCCGGCCTACTTCCACTGTGCTGCTGTCACTCCAGTTAGTATAACACTGTCTTTTCCAGTCATTCTGAATCTGCTGATTTGTAAGTTTAAAAGCTTAGAGGTTGGTTTCTGTTCTAATCTCTGTGTATGTCTTCCTCCCTCTCAAGGCTGGCTGCATGTACATCCATGGTGGTGTGGTGAATATCCATGAGAACAAGAGAACTGGCTCTCTGTTTAAGATCTGGCTGGCAGTGCCCAGCCTGCTGGAGCTATGCTGGGAGAAGCTCCTCCAGTCTTTTCCCCACCTGACTTCACTCCCCACCATGCAGCTGCTCAACCTGGGCCTCACACAGGAACTCATTGAACGTTTGAAATAAAAACCTGCACAGTGACGGACTGACAGAGGAATGGATAAGATGGGCTGGGCCGGACTGGGAGGAGAGCACAGAAGTCGATTCGCAGCAAAATTCTCGGGAAAAAAACGCCCTCTCGCCCCCCCCGCCCCCTCCTACCTGACGTAGCCCCGCCTTAAAACCAAAAACAATGGGATGCCTTTTTTCGTTGTTTTTGATCTTTCATTTTTTTGCAGTTCCAGTGATGATAAAGGAAATAAATGTGGAATGTTTTATGGATTTTATTCAAGGCCGCCACTACAATGCCCCCCCCCCCCCTTCTCCACCATCACCACCTTACATGATGCCTTTGTGTCAAGCTAAGTATGCTTCTCATCAGCCAAACTGTGATCGCTGGAAATAATTTATTTTTGCCATCTCATGTTTTCAAAGACATCCCCTTTCCTCTCCGTTTTTTTAAAAAATCCACCTTCTCTAGTACTTTTAAGAATGCCGCGTAAAGGAAGAATGCATGTATATTTATTTGAAGGACTAAATCTGTTTTTTGGGGGGGGTTATTCTCATCACCTGAAATTGCTGTTTGCACACTTTGTCTTGCATATTTGTAGGCATTTATGTTTTTTTAAAATATATTTCTTAAGCAGGTTGTCAGTCTGAAAAATGGCAGAGTGGTTTTTGTTAAAGGACCATGCCAGTATTTCTGTGCATTTTTAGTCAGTGTAGTACAAATCTCACATATAAATTTCACCACTGTTGACATTCAGTAGTATTTTACATTTTTAACCTTTTTTTTCCTGTGATTTTCCCCCCCTCCTCAGGCAGCCATTTTGTTTTCAACTTCCAGAGGATTGAGTAAAGTAGTTAGACTTTTATGTCAGGTTATCACTGCAAAACGTTGACATAAATGTCCAAGTCTTTCCCAGATGTTTTGTATCTGAATGTAAACAAGGATCTGCCTGGGTTAAAGCAAAACTAAGTTATAGTTTATCTTGGTTTACATGGCCATGAGTAGTGTATGTTATTTGTGCTAAATTGACTAAAACACATGTGTAGAAATTTTTAAATGCTGGTTTTGCTCATGTCTGAGGCCCCTGTAACTTCCTGTTTATTATGTTGAAACCTAGCCTGGAGAAGCATTTGCAAAAAAACAATAAGGGTTAATGTCAGGTAGGTATGTTTAAGATAATTTCATCCCGTTTGCCCTCGGCCCTCATTTGTAAACCAACCCATGCAACACATCACTGTGAATTTGGTGCTCTTTAAACTTAATTTAAAATGCTTTTATTCGAATAAAGGACTTAATTCTGTTAAGATGTTTACTCCCTCTCTGTTGATGGCATATGGTCTGGTTTTGTCACAGGGAGTCGCTTTAGTAGCAGGCTTATACAAACATTAGCGTATACTGCAGTGCCTTTCAAACTGAAATGAGAAATTTCACAAGTTTAGGAAGTATAAAATCTTTTCATGTCTAGAAAAACAGGTTTTATGTTAAAAATTTGTTGTTTTTAGAGTAATTGATCATTCTTCACAACCAAACCCATTACATAGTATATGACTCAATATGTTGGTGGCCAAAATGGTGATTTCTGTATCCAATTCTTCATGTGTACACAATATTATTCTCTTCCTGTTAACAAGCAGACAAAGAAATCTGGGGGTAGTGTATATTTCAAGCTGATGCCAAATAATTCAGCACTTTGAACAAAGTATGATTATAATTAGGAAAGAGAGGTTAGTGCAAGACTTGATGTTTCCAGATGTTTTGATGCCTCCCACAAATGCATGAATCTGCCTGCACTTCTTTACCATACCTCTTATTTATGTTCTGCATTACAAACTACTTGGTGCATGATGTCACAACCTGCTTTTTTCTATTAACACAATCAACTCTTTACTTTTGGACATAGATTTAAAAAGGTGACCACTTCAATGTTGTACAGTAGACCTGTGTGAATGTTGTGTTGCAGTTCTGTCAATAAAGGTGTTCTGTAAATATCCCTCTGCTCACACTTTTTCTTTGCTTGACTAGTAACTGGCATGATGCATAACACAATAACAACCCTGTTGATTTCCAATTTTTGCATGAAAATGCACACTGGATAACTGCACTAACATGCATGCCACGTGTCCTGTTAGTGGAGCGTACTAAATGTGCAAAAATGCCTGTAATTACAGCACCATGGAGATGTACTGCAGGGTGGACAAAGGTTTAATAGAAATCAAAACGACGCACATATTTATCTGCAAAATCCAAGGAAACGGTTCTTATTTTTGATATATTTATTAAGTCCAATAGAAACAGCATTCTTCAACCACTGTGACCAAAAAACACCACAAATTTACATCAAATGCAGGACTGAGACTCAGTCATTGATTCTTCTCACCGCCAGAACTAGGAGAAGTTCAAGCAGACAAAACAGTATGTACAGTTCTTCACTTACACCTTCAAACTAAATCCAATCCTTCTCCCATATTTTGTACCACATCGCCTGAAGACTAAGGATCATTGTATTCAGTGGTGTTGCATTTCAAAAATATCTTTTTTTTTCTTGGTTTGTTTTTCTTCTGGATTTTTCTTGAAGCGATCAACATGAGCGTGGAGAAGGAGCAAAGAAGTACAGAGCCAAAAGGATGAGGTAAACCACCACCAGAGCCGTACCTGCAGACAAAACAGAATCCATTATAATGAGGAGCACATCTACACTATTTTCTTCTCTTTGTCTAGTCTCAATCCCTGTGAAGTGATGATTTCTGCTGTCGGGAAAAACACTTTGATGTGACTTACCCTGAAAGTAATCGCATTTTCCATCCATGAAGATGTAGTTGACCAGGATGACGCTGAAGATGCTGGCCCACAGATGAATATCACTGAACACCAGCACAAAGCCAACATCCTGTATACACAAAAAATGTTGTTTAGGTGGAAATTGTGAGGAAGGAAAACATATAATCTGCGAAGAAACAGAAGTTTTCACTTACATAGAATGCATTAAAAAGGATGAGCAATGGAATCTGGATCATGCAGACCTGCACGGCAATGCAACTGCCCACTTCGAGGCTGCAGAAGAAAATAACATGGACATACAAATTTAAAATGTCATAAATGCCCCTTTTAACATGGCTCCTTAATACAGAACATGCGTGAATTATTGTACTTCTGCTGTGGCCAGTTAACGACGAATCAATCACGTGGTTCATCTTGGAAAAAATTACACACACACACACACACACACACACACACAAAGCAGTCGTACCTAAGGCTGATGTTGTTCTGCAACGCAAACTGGATCCCGTTGACGATCTCAGGAAGCTCTGGCACCATGGCCAACACCGTGACACCAATGAAGTACTGCAGGAAGGCAGGACACAGGCAGAATTCATAAAACCTGCAACCTAGACATTGGCTTTCCTTTTAAAGAAGCGTTTTGAATACCTGTGAGATGTAGGAGTGGGTCAGCATGGGCTCGATGTTCTCTGTGCTGAGGTCAGCGCAGCAGGCCATCAGCACTGTGGCGACAATCAGCACCGCCAGAGCCCTCCACCGTGACCAGTGGACCACATGATGGCCTGCAGGCGACAACACACCGTGAGCTCACCAGGAAGCACCTTTAATATTCACGACTTACCTCTCTGTTGAGGGGGTTTTCCTCTTTCAAACACCGTACACCCATCCAGGATCTAAGGTCTAAACGTTCTCCTACAGTACGTTTCCGTCCTTCACCCTGACATGCTTCAGAGCTTTCACCATGCACAGGCACAACTTTACCTGACCGCGGGGGGACAACCCAACCCTCCGTCTTTTGACTCGCATGCACACAGGCAAGCTAACATGGCAGGCAGCAGGCAGTCAGTTCCTTCACCCCCAAAAAGACACACACACACACCTGTCTCAACGTGGCTGGTGGTAATAGCGCTGGCATTAATACTCGCGTTGGCGAGCAGACGGCCAGCAGTGGCCTCACTAGCGGGGTGGTAGAAGCGGGTACCCCCTAGTGTGTACTGACCATGAGCCTGACCCCCTTGGCCATCACTGATATGGATATCATAGATGTGGGAGTGGGTCTTCAGTGTGAAGATGAGGCCTATCAGGTATGCAGCAGGCAGCAACACAGAAATTGTGTACACCAGAGGCCTGGGAATTATTTTCAAATGCATAATTAGTCAAAACATAATTAGTCAAAGTATGAGGGGGGAAAAAAAGTATGTATAGTATTGGGACTTACTCGATATGGGAGAGAATTGACTGTTGCTCAATTCGACTCTGAAACAAAAAACAACAAGGGGGGAGGCTTTAAATATCAGCAGCTAGAAAACATGTTTTCTCGAAAGCTCAAAGTTTAGTTGCTGTAAGACCTACATAAATCTTCATGGAGGGAGTGTCTGAAATATCAATGCAAACAATTAAGAAAGCATCTTACTTGTAACTCTATACTTTTACTCTCCTATTATTGAAACTGCAAATGTAAAATTAGAAACGCTGCACATTTTACAGGAGAGTTGCTGCCCACCATGTCGTAGTGACAGTCCATGCAGATGTAGGACACGCTGCTGTTGCTTGGTTTGCTGGTACAGCTGTCACACACCAGATTACCGAAGGTCTTTGAGAAGAGGGTTGGAGCAAACACACCTGAGGACAGATATACAGCATAGGATCAAATCTTTGGTTTTATCGTCTAAGAATTATATACACGTGCATGTGCCATACACACCTCCTACGGATATGAAGAGCAAAGCTGAGCTCACTCCAGCTGATCGACTGTTAAATCGCTGCTCACTGTGTTTGATGCCTCCAATGATCATACAGATTCCCTGTGCAGTCGACAAACACAAACCACTTTACACCTAATCCTCATAGTGAAAAGGATGCAAATGAAGATGATGAACATGCAAAATTCTTACAAAGGTTAACTGATGTTAGCGTGTCTGTCTTTTTACGCACTCACAGGTATGAACAGTATACACCCGAGTAAGGTCCCAGTTAGGGCTGCTTTCACAATCTCCTCATAACATTTGGTGGAAGCATTGTATCCCTGCAGCAGGGCGGTGATGTAGAACGTCATTTCCGTTATGGAGCCGAAAGTCGCGTTCACCACTGCCCCCACTGCAAAGTTACTCTGTGCAGAAATGCTGTGGGAGCACGCACAGAAAACATATAGACATATTAAATACTATAGACATTTCCAGTTATAGAAAAGATGGACAGGCATCCTGTCATCAGTCAAAAATCCTTACCTGGCTATTCCCATGCCAATATAGTAGGACAGAGGTATGATGGAAGTGACGGCTAGAGCGAACTTAGTTTCTGGACTAGAGTAATTGTGTTCACGGTCAGTATAGCCAATAATCAGAGTAATCAATACCAGGGGAAGCAGGTCTGAAGTAAAAAGACTTAAGGAGTATTGTAAAATATAAAAGTCAACAGTGGTACTGTAGCTGACCTCTGGCCATTTGTTTTACAAGGCCATTACCTTTGTCAAATTAGATACAATACAAAAAGGATACTGAGAGCAAATATGTTGATTCCTTGGACAGTGTACTTGTAGTAATACACATTAAATGCGTGATAGCAGCACAGCATGACTCTGCTCTCGGACATACGGGTCTGGAAAAAGGGAGCAAAACATTCACTTCAAGTTACAAACTCATTTGTTAGATCTGAAATGTCAATTAACAAACAAAAAAAAGTTAAAAGTTATCGGCAACATATCAGTGTCCAAATCATTGCACATTATCCACTGCTGTCACTTTTCATCTAGAGCCATTTTCTGTACTGAAAACTGTCATTGAGGGCAGACCAACATATCATCTTGACAAAAAATATCTATATCTAGACACCTTGAACAAAAATCTAGATTGATAACTAGTTCTAGATCAAAATCCAGACCTACATTGAAATCTAGATATCAATTCTATCTAGATATCGAAATCTAGATTTCAATCAAGATAGAAATTGATTTCAATCTTAATCTAGATATAGATCTACACCAAAATCTAGATTGATATCCAGGCTGAAATTTAGAATAATATCAAACTCGATGTCTAGATCTAGATTGATATCTAGATCAATATCTTGATTGATCAATGGAATCTAGATATCAATCTTCTTCTAAATGGTCTTTCATGACAATAGGAAAATATTGCACTTATTTCTCAACCTGATATCTCTCAGACATTTCAGAAAATGACCCTCTACCTTCTCTGCTATGTGGATCTTGACGTCCTCTGGTGCCATGAGGAGGACAGTGGTCAGTGTGCGAGCGTTCATCTTGGCTACAGGGATGGTGAAGACGGGCAGCCAGGAGAGCACACAGACGAGTGCATGGACCACAGCCAGTACAGGGAAACCAAGCAACAGCCACACATAAGTACTGACGCGACACTACAGAGGGACAGATAATGAGATTTAAGTCATTAATAATAACTAAACATCCCACTGCATCAAGTGATGAAGGCCATTCTGACTTCCTTACCCAGTGATTTGAAATCTTTCTGGCAGGTGGTTCTGAGGCAGGGATGTCAACAGGGATTGGGGAAGACACCAGAAGGGGTGCCGAGTCCTTGTTACCGTCCTCAGTGTCCCCCTCTTCAGGAATGACCTCAATCTTTGGAGCCTTCAAAGTGGAAGTCCTCACTCCATCACTGGCCTGAGAAATAACAGATAACATGTCAGTTATCAGTTTTCCAGAAGGTGTGCCAAATAAAAATCGCATGTACTAAATATATGTGAGTAAGTACTGTATGAATTCAAAGACACATGACGTCCAAAAACTGGACACTACATATTACCTTCTCTACCGACTTCCCAAATGGCCAAAAGAAATAGATCCCCAACTTCCAACAGAGTTTGCCTGAAAATAGCAGAAACAACTAAATTATGTTCCACATGTAGTGAGAACTACAATTCTCTGAGGATACAGCATTTGTAGAATACCTACCATAAGGGGCGCCAAAAATTGTTAGGAACATTACAGGGGAAACAAGGAAGTAGAAGAAGGATGTCCACCATCCAAACAAAAACACATAAAGGATGTTCCCAAAAGTGATGACTGAGCCTGAAAGAAAGTAGAACATAGATCATGTATGTGTATGTCATGTTAAACTAAAGTGGAAAGAGAGAAATTAATGGGAAAGACCTTCTCGAGGTTTCACAACACTGAGATCGGAGTACAGCTCCTGGATGATCTCCGATCTGTCTTCGATTGGTTTTTCCGTTACATTTCCCTTCCACTTCCTGAAGCCAAACTAAGAAAAAAAAGAAACAAAGTAAAACACACAGTGCTAATCAATAGTGTTTATCATGACAACTGTCTGTTATTAGATGAATGTAGTCAGTTGGACACAGCTACAGTGTGATTTAAATGAAAAGCAGAAAAATATCCCCCAGAATTTATCACACTGAACTCATGTCCACATTATCCACTGTTCAACTTGAGCCACTTTCTTTGCGATTTCCTAAATAAGCCCTCATGAGCTTCATGAACATCACCCATCTTTCTTTGTTTCCCTGTCAGCATGACACACGTCTGTGTGTGCAAAATATGTACAATTGGGTAACGTGCAATATCCATTCAGCACCTTATAACTCTAGCACTTTAGCACTCTAGCACTTTACCATTCAATGGTCACTTTATTCTCATTCTTGGTCTGTCATGAGTCATTGTTTGTCTAGATGTACTGTACCTGTCACTTCTATTGTTACTGTACTTTTTTACCTTTTTACTATTAGTATATCTCTGTAGGGACAAAGGATGGAAATTAATTAATCCTACATATCTACATGAAAGTGTCTATTGATATGTACTGTCCCCTGATTTTTTATAATCAAAATAAAATAAATACAAATACAAATGTACTCTTCCCTCCAGTCATGCAGGTTACACCCCCATGCCCCCAGGGTAGGACTGCCTAGGTGTAGGGGCTGGGGAGTTTGACATTGAGTCAGTTCAGGGCTCACCCTGTAGTTGTTGGCTTCCCTATGTGCTTCGACCTCATTCTCAACTCTGATTGTGGTCTTTGTGGTGCCCTCTTGCCACCCCTCTTCTCCATACCGTGAAGGAGTAGAACGTGATGAGCCGCTGTGGCCTCCTGTGCAGATCACAAACCGTTAGACGACTCCAGAAAAACACCATCCAAAAACAGCTGTAGATGATTCCTGCTCTTTCCACAAACACTTCAGTTACTGATGATTTTAACCACATCTTTAATGCAATTTTTTATATTTTTCAAGGCTTTCCAGTGCATCTGTTCTTGTTTAATCAATTTCTATGGTGTCAACTAATGGCTCACTCGCTCACCTCTGTGGACAGTGAGGAAACATTTTGGTGTGTAGTGACAGAAGTGGTGAGCAGAGGCTTCAGGGGAGGGCGTCTGCACTGTACCCAGCTCCGGGTGCTGGGGGGCAACACACAGTCTATCAGACTGGGCCTGTTGTCTTGGAAACCGGTGATGCTGTTCAGGATCTGCACAGTTTTCTGAATGAGGAATCATGGAAAGAAGTGGACATAGCGCTAAATATTAAAAGTGCACACTAATAACACCGTTTAGAAATATAAAGTACTGGACAACAATCTACACAACTGAGAGGTGCTGCATTGAAAAAGTGACCAACATACATGACCAACGCCCTCCAGCTTTCCCATGTAAATGTGTGTGACTAACAAAAACCTCCTGAGAAGTCATGCAGTGTCCCCTTTTACACTCCTGTCGGCTGCTGTCTGCCAAGACTGATCGCATTATCAATGCATTGCAACACACAGATTATGGAAACTCAGCCTAGTGTGCTAAATGCTGAAATTAAAAATAGAAGCATGCTGGACACACTATGTATAATCCATCTGATTTTATAATGTTGTTCAGGAGAATCTGACTTTAACATCCTACAATGTTACTGCTAATGGAGCATTGAGCAACAGGTTGATATTTGAAGCAATTGGAAGTCAGTGATGCAGAAAAGGGATCTGATGAGATCTCCATTTGGAAAATAAAACATCCATAATGAGGCAATATTTTTTTTAATCAAATAATGAAAACTACCACAACGTTTCTGGTTCACCTGCAGCCTCACTGCAGCACAGGTGAGTTTAATTAGTGGGCTCGAGACAATTTAAAAGTTCAAATAAGTAAAAAGATCAAGACTTAAGTTACATTTTAACATATTGTGTTGATATAAATACAGACACTGAGTTGTTGTGCGGAGCTCATGTAGGAAAAAGTAGTTCCAGCAAAGTTTGGGAGCAGTTTGGACTCACCTGAGGAATCTGCCGCCGACCTCCTCCGCAGGCTCTCCGCATCACCCGGCATCAGCGTGGACTTCCTGTGGGACATTTCTGACGCTTTTACTCCCCGAGTATGGCTCCTCTGTCAGCACATCAACCGTTCATCCACTCTTTATAGTCCTGTGTGTGTGCCTACGGTGCGCGCTCACTGGTATCTCCCCCCTCGCCTCACTCACACACACAGAAGGAGGAGGACGCATTTGAAAACTTTGAACTTTAGCGCCCCCAGTGGAGTAACAGTAGCAGAAAGCTCAAATGCGCATGCGCAGCTGAATGAAGGATTATTTTTTATTTACAGAGAATAACAAAAAGTACACCTGCACAATAAAAGTGACAGTAAATGTTTTTGTTTGTTTTTTGTTTTTTTTTACATTTGCGAGAAAAACATTTCATTTTTCTGACACCTTAAAGACTTTTGAAGGCTTAATAAATCATATTTAATTCCCTAAACAATCTTCATTTAATTCCTTAATAACTCTTGGACATAGACTTTTAGGGTGGATGTTCGCCAATTTCACCACATAGCAGTGCGGTTACTACGACTTCCATAAATAATCCTCTCTCACACATATCTCACATGATCTGGACATATTAGACAAAGCTAAGAAGCGATCTAGCACAGTCTACTTCAGCATCATTCATCCACACTGGGTGTACAATGACAGGACTACGTGACATTTTGGTTACAGCACAAGTACAGTGACAACTTCTTATGGCATGACTGACTCTTCCCTTTTTATATTTCATGTCAGCGTTGTATCAAGTGATTTATTTGATATATAAATCTGTACAAATAATACCCTTATTGAGAAATCTATCCACAGCCTATGTACAATACAAACACATTTAGAAAGAGTGACAGAGAAATATAAGCATTTTGTTCAGATTAAGAAAAAGTGTAAAAAAAAAAAAAGAAGATTTCTATGCTGCAGTGTAAAAGACTTCACACAAAAGAGTTCAATCTGGACTGAAGAGATAAAGGAAAACACATTTAGACTGAATAGATACAACAGGTTAACAAAAGTAGAAATACTGCTTTATAAAAATAGCCCTTTTTAAAATAATCATACAAGGGGGACTTGTTTTTTTTTTTTAACTGAATACTGTAATAGACAAAACTGTTGGTTTATTGCACCAGGCAACCGAATGCAAACAAAGTGTTAGACTGTATTTTAGCTCAGTAACATTTAGTTATACCAGTGGGTTAAAAAATAATGTGACTATTAGATAAGAAGTAAAAACTATGAGATAACAATTTGGGTTAATTGAAGAAAAATCATCACAGTGTGAAGCTGTTCACTTCAAACTATTACATGCCGTATTGCCACTTCCTGGCTTCACTTTAAGTCCCAGTGTTTATTCCAATTTTTTTAAGAAACCGCTCATAGTCCAACCACTTAGCAGTGATGTTAGCACTAATAAGGAAAAGGAGATACTGGTTAGTACTTCAAGTTAACTGTACATAAACACAATTAAGTATTGGCTACATAGTGGAGGGGGGAGAGCAACAAAGAGTCTTAAACACTAGCCTACATTAAAATATAATACAAGAGAAGACCTGGGTTCAAATGTATTTGCAAGCAGCTTGTATTTCATTTTTTAAAACCTGTATGGTTTCCTGTGTGAGTCAGATTAAAAATATCATTGACTTTTAATTAGTTTTCTAGGATTACCGTTTACAAACCTCAGATGTGGTGTCCTTTTATTAATCCTAATTAGTCGCTTGGGCCAGTTTGCAATTGTGACAATGGTTTTGATTGACAACTGAACTCGTCTGACACCAATAGGTTCGACCTTGCCATGTTTAAGAGTTAATGTTGTCACAAGCAGGGCTGAGCTGACAGGGTTTAAGACTAAAGGTTTCTCTATTGTTTCAAGCCACGTACAGTTTAGCTGCCTCACTTGTCTCGTCATCATGAAGTTGCCTTTGAAATTTAATTGGACACAAATAAAGTACAAAAAATATTTCTTTCATTAACTTATTCACAACATATTTTTTCTCTTTATCCTTTTACTTTTTCTAAAAACAACAAAAACAAACAAAACAAAAGAAAATATAAGATGACCAGCTTAGTTCCATCTTGACCTCTGGGCATTGGGGTTCAGGTGCACTGTGGTAAGAAGTTTGAAAGTATCCAGCACTTTTTTTATAGCTTACAGTCTGTGTACCACAAAGAAACAGCAAAAATTTATCAGAGCTTTGCTCTTAGAAGTCAGAGTCAGCATCCATAAGCTCCGCCTCCATTAAATTGGTCCGGGAATGTATGGGCCCGTAGCCCGCCCTCCGGCCCGCAGGTACCCGAGCCACCTGGGCCAACCTGTCTGACAGCCCCTCACCCACATCCAGCTCCCCGCGGTAGGGAGAGGACCCTCGAGGCTGCCAGGTGGAGGTTGAAGGAGGGCAGCGTGGGCCGAGACCCAGATCCTCTGGACGGTCGTCGAGGGTCAGGGGGTTAGAGAGCAGCCTGCGGCCGTAGTGGTTCTGGCTGCTCTGGTAGGGGTAGGGGCATCCCTCCTCACAGGACATGAGGTGTGAGGGTGGGAAGTCTGGGTAGGACCCCGGCAGGACTTCCTCCTCCAGCTTCTGCTGCTGCCTGTTCTGTTCCCGCAGGTTGGCCACCAGGCTCGGGTGGCAGGGCAGCTTGGGCAGCCGAGGCACCGAGCTGCGGCCAAACTCACGCTGATGATAAGCCTGATGCTCCGCCACGTCCTTCACTGGACGCACCTCCTTCTTCCTCTTCTTCTTCTTCTTTTTCCTCTTTATCATCTCTGGTGAAATCTCAGCCTCTACCATCCACAGCCGGTTCCTCTCCTCTGGGGGTGGCACTGTGGGGACAGTAACAGATCATCCATGATAACAGTCCTCTGATAAATGAAAGACAAACAGACTGGAGGAACATGTGACTTGAAACATTCTGCATATTTATGTCAGAGTCACGGACTGCAGCTCTCACCTGGTGTCCCAGTGGGTGTGACCGAAATGTCCTGAGGCAGGATGGCCCCTCTCCTGGCCACCATCTTGGTCACATGCTGCGCCCATGCTGATGACATGTCATTGGACGGCTCATTGAGGTCGAAATTGATGCCAGCTATGAATGAGAAAGGACAAGCCACACACTCTGCATTTAGAGTCAACTAAGGGCAACTTTAAATCCATCACACCCTTAATGACTCCCCTGTGGTGCCCCGATAGCTCTGAAGTGCTCCAAGCAAAATAAGCACAGCAGCCACTGCAGCCTCACAGCTTATACGAGCGGAGGAATGTGTCATTCAGTTCTTAGCTACAGTCAGAGCTAACTGCCCATCACCATGTGGCCTCTACGCCACAGAAAAAAGCACATGGAAAATCTCTCCGGGCGAAATTTGAATGAAGAAAAACAGAGCAATAAAATGACATCAGTACACAGGGTGCCATTTTTGACATTATGTCACCAAACACAACCGACCAGTTCACCCCTCTAGTGGAGCCAGGCCATGCTGCTGCTTTAGGTTGCTACGTGTCCATAGATCATTAAGCATTGAAGTTTAAAAGCTAAACAATAACCAGTCTTAGCAGAGACGATGTCCTGATTAGAATGACTTTCTACCAGAGACACAATCTATACTATATCACACAAAAATTATCTTATTGATCTTATTTTAGACTCAGACTCTGGTTCTGCTGCATAACTGGACAGCACCCATAAGAGTGAAAATGTCTCCTTGTATTTAGGGTGAATCAACCATCTACTGTTATGTTGGGCAGAATCCACCAACTAATCCTGTACAATAAAAAATAATATGAATTTGAACAGTAATATGAAGCACTATTTAGATCAGGAATAATCCAAATAAAACTCAACAGTTTGAGGTATTCACCACCAGATGGCAGTGCAACACGACTTCCACTGCTTCATTCTTCAACCAAAAAACAAGTACAACCAATGATAACATGCACTTTAGTTGAACCTAACCTGTCAGATTAAGCTTTCTCTGAATCAGCATTATTATCTCATGTATCTTCACAAACACTCACCCACGGGCCCGTCATGGGACACAGTGTGCATGCTGAATGACAGCTCCTTCTCTGGGTCTTTGTGGAGCTCCTTCCTCATCGCAAACGCCTTAGCGATCATCTTGCTCTTCTTGATCCTCTTGGGTTCATTGTCACTACGGCCAATAATCCTGATAGAGGATAAAGCAGGTTAGAGACAGAAGCTGCAGATGAGAAGGAAGTTCCTGAAGTTTTAGGAGAAGCTTTTTAATTAATAATTTGAATTATTATAATTCTTTATTCTGGATGATAAAATATAATCGATATAGGCCAACTGTTAACATGAATGTAGGACCTAAAGGTTAGAAACAACACCAGGTGACTGAAAGACCACGTCCTACACGTTCACTCATTTTGTGGTGTTATGGAAAACAATGTTGTTATTTTATCTGTGGCTAAAATGCAAAATGCAGTGAAGCCCCAATGAAACCAGGGATTAAGATTTCTGTGAAATGTGTGCCTCCATACTTTTGAATGATCAGGGTGGAAATTCCCAGAAAGCAGTGCAGCTTTAACGGTACACGCCTGGCTGCATAAAAATGAAGAGTTTTCCCACACTCATCATATCCTCATCACCATATATGGACGCAGACAGGCACGCAGCCACGATATGCTCACATGCACTAAGTCGTCTTCAGTATCTAAAATAACTTGCTTTTTTTTTTTTTAATGCTACATTTCCTGTTCACTGGTTGCTTGCTTACTTGCACCAGGTGCGTTTCCAGATGAGGATGGTGGCTTTGGTCCACACCCAGGTGCTCATAGCGATTCCCGTCCCGAACATGGAGAACAGGTTGATTTTCTCCACCATGAGGCTCGGCCGGTTCTTGATGGTGCATTCAGGGATCGGCTTGTTGGTCTGAGAGGCGATGGTCACGTTGGCTTCGCACCTGTTGGAAACATCGCAGAGATGATCAGTGGACGTCCTGGGCCTCGCCTGCTACGGGCCTCCCACACATTCAAGCCGTATGACTGAGGTGCATTCAAATGCTGCTTCTGGTAAATAAGACGCTCTGTTGCATGTTTGGGCAGCAGAGAGGGGTTTACATTTTTGAGGCTAAATTAATTCAGATCCAGCCAATGTCAACACTGTGGGGGGAAAATAAGGAGGCATTCACCGTTGTGAGTCGAGCGGTTGAGAAGTGGTTTTGGAATCTGAACAGCATCAGATTTGTGGATTTGTGTGTGAGATTGGACGCAAAGGGCGACTGTGAGGAGGTGGCTCGAGTCGGTGCTGTGAAGTAAACAGGTGTAACCCTTTGTCGTTGTACTGTGTATAAACAAAATGAACTGTGTGTGTATTCAGCCATAGAATAGCAAATATAGGTATTTCTTTAAAAGAAAAAAAAATCACGCACAGCACGTATTCCCTGAAGCTCCTCTCCCATTCAGCCTGGTTGAAGAAGTCGTAAAAGTGGCACCCGAAGGTGATCAAGACAAAGCCGAAAGCCAGGAACCCAAATATGCCTGACGAGGAAAAACAGAACAACAAAATTAGATGTGAGATCCCAGATGTCTCACAACACAATTCATACAGAACACAACGATGCACATCTCATACTGCTCCAAAAGTATTGATGCTCATTATTAATGCATTGAGAATGTACCTGTTATCATTATATTAGATATTAGACACAGGGATTTCCACACTTGCAGAGATTCTTTGAACATGTGATTTAAAAGATTAACCCAGCTTTAGTCACTTTACTTTTATAGAATATTAATTTAAGGCCATCCATTCAATTTTAATTTGGTTTTATTGCTATGGTTCTATTGTTTTTCTTTTTTTTTACTGTTTTATTGACCTTTAACATTTGCGGGTCAATTTTATCTACAAATACACAGATAAGTGCGCTATTGACATTACTAGAGCCAGTTATAATTAGCCAACATTGTCTTGTTTTGCTCATTTGATTTGAAACAATAATAAATGGTTTTTTTTAAAGAGTCATAACTGTTCTCGTTTTTGTTGTGATTACAAGAGTGGTGATGTCGGTTATATTATTTGGTCAGAGGCAGAGCTATAATATTAAATTCATCTTTACTTACTACATCTTAGCCTTTCTTTACCTCAGGTGTTTATTTAAACTATTATAAACGTTATCTATTTTGGCACCAGTTATAAGAAGCAGGAAGTTGTTGGTTATCGTATCAGTGGAAAAAAAGAGTTATCGTGCATCCCTAAGTTGATGTTTATAACAGTTAATATTTCTAAGTTTATTTTAGCTCTACTTTTATATGGCTTATTCTTATTTCAGTCTTAAGTATTTGCACTTTGTTGTTGCACTTTAACATTGTTTTTAAAGGTTCTGTACAAATGAAGTCATTACTATTAAATTTGAGGTCTTATATCTTCTCAAGATGGTTTTCACCCTCATGTTTTCTACTTCATAGACTGGTTAGAACTGGTAATGACCATCAAAAGATGAAGGAACAACTTACCAAGTCTCAGCATCGTCTCGTTGATTTTGCTCGCTGCTTTCTCGCTCAGGAGTCCAGGGTGGTTACTCTTGATGGAGAACAAGGTCATGACACCTACAATAGAGAATGATTTTGTCATAATAATGATTTACTGCTTTGAAAGCTCTTGAGCTGTTTCAATAGACATGACTGAACGTCACTGCTGTCATCGTGCCATGTGTGTGTGCTCACCCCGAATGAGGAAGTAGCCACCGACAACAAGCACCACGCCGATGGGTGCCAGCACGAACCCAGCTCGGTATCGGTAGTTTTTGTAGCCCACAAAACAGATGCCACTCACTGAGTCTCCATCCACCTGCGGAACAGAGTATAAAAAATGTCAGAAAAACAAAACTTGTGATGAAATCAAATTTTTTAAAAGCTTTAAGTGTGAGAATATTTAAAGAAACTGGCTCCGGACCTCGGCGATGGCCAAGATGGCCACAGTGAGGACGAAGGGGATGGACCAGGTGACCATGTGGAAGTAGGAGGTTCTGCCGGACAGCGGCTGGTGGGTGGTGCCCAGGGCTTTGAAGGACGTGTGCCAGGCGTAGGTCAACATGACGAACCAGATCACTCCTGACATCAGTGAGTAGTAGACGATGATGAAGATGGTGACGCACGACAGCGTCTCTGAAGACCTGTGGAGAACACAAAGGTGAGTTTCCTGTTCTATTTTCACAAGTGCCACGGGAGACACGAGGGTTGAGGTGATTGACTCACGAGGGCTCCCCAAGTCGCATCGTGTTGTCGCTCTTGCACACGATCTCCTCGCGCGCACCGTCCAGGAACTGTGCGAGCCAGCCGATACTGCCCACAAAGAAACAGGCGTTGATGTAGAAGAGGATGACGGCTGGGTAGCGGTTGGAGTTTTTCCAGTCGGCGAGGAATGTGGCCTGAAAGGAAAAATGAAATAAGATGATCAAAAATGTCTTCTTACAGAAATATAGTATATGTATATTTGTAGGCCTATTTCTGTCTCACCAGGGTGAAGAAGGTGCAGAGGAGGGTGATGGTGGCGAAGTAAGCAATGTAGACGTGCATGTCATTGTGTTCGGCCTCTGTGAACAGAGGGTTGTCACACTGGATGCCGCAGCCCTCCACGTCCTTGTACCAACTCGACTGAATGTCCGTCTTCACCAGTGGAGCTTCACACTGACCCGAGGTGTTGAACTTCAGCTTCTGCACCTCGTTCTGCTTGCATAGGAGAGACAGCGAGAGGACAGAGAGCAATTCAACATCAGATAGTCTGGACAACAAACATAATACATGTACAAAAATGAGCACAGTGAGGAGCCGGTGATTATTCTGCTGCTGGAGCTTACCGAACATCCCACGGGAAACTTGTCGCATTTGAGGAATCCGGGCCACCCCCTCTCCTGGTCCACAATGCTGCAGGGCCGACGTGTAGCCAGACACAGGCTCTGGCTGGGCAGCTCCACACGACCGTTCTCACATTTGGGCATGTAGACAGCACAGAGCAGCGGCTGGATGACCGACCAACAGCGAGGAGCGTTCCGCAGACCTGGGATGTAAAAACAGTCCATTAATTTATCCCTATAAAATAAATGGTGAAGATTCTCATCCCAAAATCATCACAGTGGAGAAGCTGGGGCTGCCTAATGTTATCAACAATGTAGTTGTAGATTTCTTTATCAATCAACTAATAGTTTCAGCGTAATAAAGGTGTTTGCTATCTAGACTTTTGAACGCATTCAATACTATAACTACTATGCAACTACAACTAAACAAACTCTACTGCATCACTGAGGATGTGAATGGTGGTATACCAGGACATTGTGTGTCAGTACAGAGGGATAATGTATCCAGCATCTGGATGGAGGTAGACTTCATTAGCACAGATATATGTACTAAATGAATGGATGACACTGGCCTGTCGTCCATTTGTGATTGTGTGTGTGAGACCTGGACACCTGTCAGACAGTGACCAGGCTCTGACAGCTCATTAACAAGGCTTTATGAATGTGAAAGTCCTCATGCAGATGATCTAAACACCTTCCACCGGTCAGACCCTCCTATTGTTTCCTCACTAACACCTATGAGTGATTCCCCTTTGTTTCTTTTAATGGCTTTTAACCCTTCACTTCCTCTTCCTCTGAGACTCCTCATCACAGCTCATTGTCACACCAATTAACATTATTATCACATTAAAGCAAACAATCAATCTGGATCATTATCAAATCAACCTCACTGTTTTCTTGTTTATTGACTTATTTATTACAAATTAAAAGTCAGAATGCAACTTTTGCCACTTGCATTGATTACTTATACATCATGAATTCAAAGTGCACTTATGATCACTCATACAACTACACATTAATAATATTTATCCTGAGGGGATCCTGCACTGTCAGACTCTGTAATTACTGCAGTTTACTGCCAGATTAAAGGGTTATCCCGTGAGTTACAGGCTGTAACGTGTAAATACACAACAATGATAACAAACAGCATCTTTCAGTCTTTTCATTGTATCTTACCAGACCACATGGTCAACTTCTCAAAAGCCTCTTCTTGGGTGCTGGAGTCCTCCGCCAGGATCAGAGAAGTGTGTGTGTACGGTAAAGGCGATCCCAGGCATGTGTTGTATTTAAGTACCTCGCAAGTTGAGGTTTTTCTGCAGTTGTCTTCAAATATTGTCCCGTTAGGAGACAACACTGCCCTGCAGCCCGAGAGCCAGGCAGCCCAGACGCAAAGCATCCCGTAAAAGCCAACAATGGGGCTCCTCCAGCCCTCGGACGACATCTTGGGTTTGGGAGTCGACTGTGAGAGAAATAAAAAACGGATTTTTTTAATACTCTAATGCTTCACTGATGCTTTTGTCAGATGAGATCCAAAGATGTTGGTTTCTTCATCAGATGCGGGAGATGTTTCCAAACGCGGCATGGTGAAGAAAAGCTGCGGGGCGCTCCGAACTTTTCTCGCTGTCCTCCCAAACTTTTTTTTTTTTTTATCCTGCACTTCTGCTCCGATCCTGGCTGTGGATCCTCCAGGATTTCTTCATTATCCAAAACACCACCAGCTCCAAAAGAGAAAGAGAGGGGTAGAAAAAAGCTCTGTCTCATGTGTGGACAGAAGGGACGATCAGCTCAGAGCCATATAAAGAATTCATTTGGTGCGTTTTAGGGCCGAAAAAGACTCCAGGCCGAGAAAGTTTGCAGCTTCGCCCTCCCCCCACCGTCCAAAAAAACTTGCCATGAAAAAGTCTGGATCTCTGTAACAAGATCTCCAGCTCCGACGCACCACCCCTTTCTCCTCAGCCTCCCCTCCTCCTCCTCCTCCTCCTCCTCCTCCTCCTCCTCCTCTCTGCGTTAAGCTGGCACAAAAATAAGATGATAAATTATCCTACATCTCTCTACGTGTCCCTGAACGTGATTTCTCCCCGGTGGAGTGTGTGTGATGAGAGGTTTTCAGGGGGCTTTGTTGTGTTCCTCTCAGTGTCTGCTTCTGTGTGTGTGTGGTTTTTTTTGTGTGTGTGTCTCTGGTATGCACATGGTGGGGGGAGAGCCAGAGCAACAAAACCTCCCCTCCCATCCCCCCCTTTCTGCAAGTGGAAGAATGTGCTTTATGGCAAAGGCCTTCTCCAAAGAGTCTCATATCCAGGACCCCCAAAACAACACAAACCCCTCATCTGGAAAGCCCAGTCCCATAGGAGAGGAGGGTTTTGTCCTCAGAGTCAACTTCAAGGAGTCAAGCTGAGGCCCCAGGTGTACCGGGCCCTTATGAGAAATACTCACCTACAACAGCACACACACACACATGCTCATATTGTGTCTCAATATTGATATCAGTGGCTGATTATGGACTTTTCTGAGGATGGTGAATTATCGTTATGAGTTTCTTCATCACCTAGAACGTCGGGGTTCACGTGCCACAGCAGCACAAGAGTCGGGCTGATAGGCAGAAAATAAATAAATCAAAATAAAAGAATAAAGCCATAATAAACACTTTCTTCACTTTCATAAATCACACTGTACTTACAGATGTTCCAGATTTAGTTGATCTGTTCACCTGTATTTCAATGTTCAAATAATTGCTCAAGTTTTCATTCATTCTTAATGTTTTTGTGGATTTCATTGTCGCTTCATTTCTTGGCACTTTCTCAATTTTATTGTGTTTGTGTTTCCTGACACTTTTACGTATAATCTCAACGTTCTTGTGTCTTGTGTCCAGGCCCATTTAATTTATCCTTTGCTCGGCTACATCATAAATGAAGCTTCTGCCTCACTGTATTCCTAAATTAAAAATAAAGTTTGAATGAATTAATTTACATAAGCTGCATCGTCTGGGGATGAAAGGTCGACAACCTGTGACTGACCGGGGCCCTGAGGAATATTAGATCAGTTGGTTATTATTATTAACTTAAATCCCTGTTTTACATCACATAAATTAAATATTCTTGAATATTAACTATTCATGCAATTACTGCTGCAGACATAATATGTGTATAAATATAAAGCAGAATTAAGAATGATACATTAAATACACAAAACATATTGTATGTGTATCATCAAGCAGAGTGTGTAATATACACACAACTGCATAATACACATGCAAACACATAATTCACTGACAGTGAAGAGTAAATTCTCTTCACCCCCCTCAATAGACTATAATATACACATGTACACATGACGTTACACAAGAAAGAGATACTACTATAACAGATGCAAGATTTAAAAATATATATATATATTTGTAGTTTGCCTTTAGGCGATTGTAGTTACAGTGTCTCAGTCTGTGTCAGTGATGATGTAATATGAATTTAAATTGACTTTTGAATAGCTGTTATATGTTTATACGACAGCAGTGTGCATGTCTGTCTGTGCGTGGGACAAAGAGACACCAATGAGTTTCCTTTGGGACACTCATAATGGACTGGGCTTCCTCTGGCCTGGTTAAGGTAGTTACAGAAAAACACTGAATCTAAAATATGAGTATATTCAATCACATGAGATTGTGTTTATATGTGTGTCTGGCTTTTGAATGTGTCAAGAGGGAAGTAATAAATCCAGGTTTCTGACGGCTCAGACCTCCACCACGCTGCTGCTGTCGTTATCACATTAATTGGACAGTGCACTTGTGGTATTTGCATGGCTGCAGATGCTTTGTTTCTCCCCTGGTGTTCTGAAAGCAAAACTGGGTTAACTCTGCTCCCTCTTCTGTGTGTGTGTGTGTGTGTGTGTGTGTGTGTGTGTGTCTGGGCCTCCTTAAAACCCACCACAACATGGCCGCCTGAGTGAGTCAGAGGCAAAAAAAAAAAAAAAACAGGGACCACACACAGAGCAATGGAACTCAGGCCAACACGCACACACACAAAACACACTCACCATCACAAGAGACGAGTCCAGAGCCGTAAACCGCAGTTTTTACTGTCACTTTTTTTGTTGCTTCTCCAAAATTACAACATGTTACATGTCTGAGAAAAAAAGTGTCACTGCCAGTGCTTTGTGGCATCAGATTGGTGATGCAGTAGATCTTGGTGTGTGCTGAAGGAAAAAAAAAATCACAGCAATGGAGGAGTAACCACAGCTTTAAACTAACATAGAAATGTCATGTTTAGATTGTGGACTTGCGTCAAAGGCTGTGAAACATGCAGGAGTGTTTCTGCTCCCAAAGATTACAGGCGTCAGGTTTCAGGTTGCAAAAAGGAGAAAAAAAATTCCTTGCGGCCCGAGGTTTTCATTTGTCGGGCAGGAGAGACGGGGTGGAGATGGGAGGTTGTGTCTGTTTGTGCTTCTTCACAGCTACATCAGACTTTTGGCCGGAGCCTCGTTTTGGTACCCATTCAAATGACAGCGCTCCAATTAAAGAGAACCACAGGATTTGCCTTAAATTAATTCCTGATGATAAACTATTGAATCTTGACATTTACAGCTGTGGGTGTAATTCACAGACACAAAGAGGAGAAACATTTGTGGCCGCACTGAACCTGAATCCTAACAAAAACCTTTTCAATTAGAACAAATCAAACTTTAATTGCTATTGTATAAGACAACAAGCAGAGGAGGAGGAATTATTTTTGGTGTCTAGTAGTAAATCTGTCGGCTCACTGATAGGTCACACAGTACAAACTTGGCCTGTTGCAGTGACTACATCAACAAGCAACTCAGGCGCTCACACAACTGTTTTCTTTAGTGGGAAACCCAGGACTCCCCTCTTCTTGAGTTTAAACAATGGAAGAAGAAGAAGAAGTGAGAACAGGATTCAAATGACGCATACAGGGCTTAAAACACACCAACCACAACCACAACATACGTTAGTACAGAATATGAACTATGTGATGTGTTTGTAATGGCAGCCTACGCCCCACAATGTCCAGGAGCTCTGCAGTCATGCAGGCCGCCGGCTGGCTAAAACGCGAGCAGGAAATGACATCACGTGCAGCAAAGAGGTCTCGCCAGGACAACCAAGCAGTAAAGCCAGACATGGCCGTGTAGAGGAGGGACGGGCCACTGGTGTGCACATTTCGCTTTGGAGCTCTTGTCAAATAAAACATGTTTATTATACTGTAACAAGGATACAGAGCATCCAGAGGTGAATGCTCTTTTTAACACGCAGGCTCATGAAAACATAGACAACTAGAACACAAGAGAATTTAGCACAAGTATTTTATCTATAAAGTTTAAAAATAAATGCATATTTTAGGACACACAGTTTTCAAAACATGAATAAAAATAATGTGATATATTTTCCAGAAAGTGTCGAATCATCTCACAGGTTTGTAAGAATGAGCAGCAGCACGGAGGCGACACTCTGAAATGTTGGTTCATCATTTCCCTTTTTTCTTCAGGACAGCTCCCTCTCCAGGTTTACATCCCAAATAACAATAAAAAACAGACAAATTATTTTTTTTTAAATGCATTTTTGTAGGTTATACTGACTGAAGTTCCTCAGTAAGGGTCAGTATAATTTCCCATCAGCCCCTGCTTGGGAACAGCTACTCTACTGTAAAAGGTTTGGTAAATGTAAGTGCAGCCTCTGTCCAGTGGAGGGCGACAGAGTCCTCTCTCTCTCTCCGTCTGGTTCCTTTCTCATCCCAAGAGGAGCCGAACTAGACTTGAGCACCAGGATGCATGGACGGTTCCGCTCATCTTCCCCTCGGCTGCTTGTATCACAGTGTTGGTCATCAGGATGTGGTCTGGTCGGGGTCAGCTCCACGGGTCAGAGCGGTGTTTCTGGTTGTAGTTCTGGAGCTCGATCTGGTCTTTGATCTGGTTGATCAGGATCTGAGAGAGGAGGATCCCAACCAGCTGTAAGGGAGGAAGACACACACACACACGTAGAGTTCAGTGGCTGGCTACGACTGTTACCCTCTTCTCTCCCAGGCCTGTGTGCTGATAATGTGTGTGTACCTGTGGTATGGCCAGTCCCAGTGCAATACCGCCAAGCAGGAACATGTTGCTATGAATCCAGTTGACTAATTTATCTATGCAGCCGTTGGTGTGGATGTGTTTCCCAGCGACTACGTAGTCTAAATCCTGCATGTCCTGGCCACACATGGTGTTGATAACAACCTGCACGTATAGATAGAAAATCACAGATAAAAAAACACATTAAAAACATTTTAAAACACACAAAAGATTACAAGCAGAGTCAGTGCAGAAATGACCTTGTCTTTGGCTATGATACAGCAGGAGAAGGGGACAGAGCAGCGCTCTCTGCTGGGGTTACTGGCGTTGCAGTTGAAGTACATGTTGTTGGTCCAGTCGTTGTACGCCACACCACCACAGCAGCCAAACTGAGGAGACACACACATTTAAGATGGAGAAGACAAGAAGATGTTTCAGCTTCCCGTGTGTACGGCTACAAAAAAGGCCACAACTACTCTGAGAGATGAACGATGATGATCTATGTGGCATCAAGTCTGTCTCTGGACTTAGTCCTTACCTCCATCTGACCAAAATCAATAAGGTTTTGCAGATCAATGTCATCTCTGTAGTGGATGATGGCCTTATTGATCACCTCAGTCACTTTACCCCGAGCCTTGGAAGAGTATGGGGAAAAAAAGTTGAGAAAAATTAAAAAAAACAAAAACAAACTACATGTGGAAACAATGATAAAGAAATATTTAGTTCTCAACAGTCTGACAAAAGCCTATTACCATGTTCATACTAGTTAGTTATATCCAACTTCTTAATGGTTTCCTGCCTCAAACAAAATTTCAAAAGGTAAAATCACATCTAGCTATTACAGGCACAACACAGCAGGGGGCATCCTTTTGTTATTCTAAAAAGAAAAATCAATAACAAACAAATAAGATGAAAAAAACAAAACACGCAAACAACAATTATATCAGAATTATTTGGTTGGTTATTTATATTTGACCATTTCTAGTGAAGCTGCATCTATCTTTATTCTTTTCAAGCTTTTTAATACATTAGACATCTGAGAAATTCCTTGAACTCCTTCTCGCATTTAAAAAAAAATGTGCCAGAGAAAATACTTAAATATTGTTTCTGTACCGTATCAGAGAAGACAAAGCCCAGGATACCAGCAACAAGCTGGAGCATGAAGATCACAGTCAGGGAGATACAGAACTGAGAGAGAGAGAGACGGTTACAACACTGATCTGTTTTGCATTCACTCTTTAGAAACTGATTCAAATCATATCCAGTGACTCCATGTAAACAACTGGTAATTAAATACTGATCTGACAGTTTGTAACTTGTACTGAGTAAAAATCCTTTACAACTCAGTAAACAATGTATTCATAGCTCTGTTTTGACTCATGTTGACTTTGTGTGTTCAAATCTAACCCATGACCCCCATTGTATGTTACACAACATGTCTTTCTGCACTGTTTCATGCTTCAGCCCCCCTCCCCTCCCCCCACGATAAATAAATAAAAGTAAAATAAAAAATTAAATAAATAAAACAAATAAAACAAACAGTGTATTAACGTCTGTTGATTGACATGCTCCTCCTGACTTACTGTCTGCAGGAGGCAGATGTTTTCCCTCAGGGAGCCCACGCAGCCACAGAAGGTGAGGAAGAACATGAGGACCCCCACCACCATCAGCATCACAGCGGGGTCCACTGACAGACAGGCCAGAGCTGCCTCTGATGTAAAAAAAAACAAACACAAAGTTTGAACATGGATGTGAACACAGTGAGTCTTTTCATTAGCTAACAAAGAAAAAAAACCTTTCAGACAGAAGCATAGGGACATTTATAGAAGTTTGTTTTTCAAGCAAACATGAAACATTTGATTTATGAGATGTCAAACAACACAGATTTAGAGAGTGTTTTCCCACAGGATGATTATTTACCTGCGTGTTTCATCATGCGGGCATACACGCCGATAGACACCAACACTAAGGCAATGATCTGAGGAGAAGATAACACATAATTAAATTGACTATTTCTTTACATTTAGGGCATTATAAGCCTGAGGCACAGAACGGGGGAAGAAACATCTAATCTCTATGTTTGTACTTGTCAAAGGAGTGGCACCGTTCGACAGAAAAATTAATCACTATACCAGGAGTGATGTACAGGAATTGAGTCATAGACGAGACAGTTCTTGCAGACTTGGCCTTGCAGGAATCTGTACCCTTCCCTAAAAAAATAAAGACCCTTTCACTCAGTGCTCCCAGGCTCAATAGAATAATAGGGAGCCCTTAGAAATACTCTTCCCACCATGAATAAACCATATCCAGTTACCACAGACACTGCAGCCTCTCGTTGCCTGAGGTTTAGTTTCACAGCGAGTTAACTAGACATGACACCTGAAGCAAGCAGGTGGCTTTTTTTGGTGGAAAAAAACTAATGAATTCACATGTTACTTTGGTGATTTAACTGATATGCTAAGATTTTCTTAAGCATCCTCGTAGCATATGTTATGAAATGAAACTGGACTTTCCAAGGAGGTTTCCTACGATTGCAGACAAGACAACTGCACAAACTTGCAGTATTCTGGTTTGTCCTGTATGGAGCTTATTGTAGCCAGAGGCAACAGAAACGACAGCAGCACATTCCACGTTGAAGAGCTTCAAGTTTTTACACAGCCTTATGCTTTGTACATGGCCACAAGTCAGATTCATGGCTTGAACACAGTTGAGACATGTTAAACATAGAAAGAGAGTCAAGAAAAGCTCAAATTCCTTTGATTTGATTTGTCTACTTCTTCTTTCTCCAAACACTCTGCAGGTTTAAGCTGCAACAGCAAATCAGCTCTAAAAATGCTGCTAAGAAA
This sequence comes from Trachurus japonicus, assembly GCF_045865225.1. Classification (NCBI taxonomy): domain Eukaryota; kingdom Metazoa; phylum Chordata; class Actinopteri; order Carangiformes; family Carangidae; genus Trachurus; species Trachurus japonicus. Next base: position 12,267,119 of record NC_140929.1, on the reverse strand, counting down.
TCTCCTTGTGTTACAGTCGCTAAGCACCTGACACTGAAACCCACTGATATGAACTTTGCTTTGTTTACAGGCCACTGCTGAGCTCTGCTGTTCATTCACACTCAATTTTTCACTTTTAACGTCTAACTTTGTGCAATTATTAACAATCCTCACCTGCTGTGGCTGTGAAATGGAAAATTAACTCATGTGCCATGACAGAGATCATGTTTCCTCCAGTCAACAAACTTCAAACACAGATCTTCAAGGCACAATCAGTGTTTATCAATGAAAGGTTTGTGTTTCATGGCAACTGTCAGATGTGGTATAGTACTGTACTATAACAAACCACAGCAGTTTTGTTGATTGTGTGTGTGTGTGTGTGTGTGTGTGTGTGTGTGTGTGTGTGTGTGTGTGTTTTATTCATATGGAGATGATAATGTGTTTGAGCAAAACAAGTTCTGAGCTGAGCGGGGGACGATAATCTGATACATTCCTGATTTGCAAAGAAGAAATAACACTCGGTCACTGTCCAATGACAGAGCAGCAAACACCTGGTCTGTGTGTGTGTGTGTGTGTGTGTGTGTGTCCACCTTTCACCAAAGTTAAAAAACAACTCCAACTCAAACAAAGCAGCCCTGTTCTCCAACTCCCAGCAAACAAAACCTCACAGATATGACACTTTCAGACTAAACAGAAGTAGCAAACACATCATGTCACATCCATGCCCTTAAACTCAGTTATTATTTATTACAATACTATTTAGTGCTAATAAGTGCTAAGAGCTTATAACTAAATATAGAAATGTTTCTGTCCTTTGATCTTTAATACTGATCATTTAAATAGCATAACAACACTCACCCAGAACAGAAAATTAAAAATGAAGAGTAGATATTTCACAACTGGGCTGACAAAGGAGTAGTCCTCATCAGACCCAGGTGTTCCCCTGCGTCTCCCTCCCATGGCGACAGGTATCCAGGCGTCTAAAGCCAAAGTTTGCGGATAAAATGAGTTATCTGTAAGAAAACAGGTGTTCCGGAGGGTTAGAGCAAAGACTCTCCAGCATAGTGACGACGAGGAGCTGCGGAGGTTCCTGTAGTTTCCCCCTGAGCCGATACGCACAGCCCCGCAGTGACTGCTTAGTGGTTACAATCTGCCGCCAGCGCTGTCTGCTGCTGCTGCTGCTGCTGCTGACTGACTGACTGACTGGGCGTGTAGGAACTGGGTGTGTTGGCTTTGTGATCATATCATACAACCATGCAGAAGACCTGCATGTGTTTTCTATATAATCGTTTTTGTCATTCATTAAGTTTCAAGTAAAGCACAGTTTCAGTTTAGCCGTCATTCTGAAAGTGAAACTTCACCTCAACATGATGGATTTTATTAAAAGTGTCTGTTTTAATCTCTAAATGCATAGGCTACATGTTAATCAGTAGCCTATTATCAATATTAATTATATTACAAAGCACGTGAAATTAAAAACGTTAAGTTTTTCATTATCAACCTTTAGCTGAGATTTACGATAGGCTATATGAATAGCCTATATGAATAGCCTATATGAATAGCCTATGACAAATAATTTATATATAAATATAGGCCTATATAAAGGCTAGATTATTTTTTTAAGCACAATATAACAAACAATAGGTCATGTTTCTTTTAGTTTCAAGACGTGAATAATAGCACGCTTTTTCTTACTCCAGTCATTTTCACATATGAACAAAAAAAACACATTTCATAAATCAAATGTTCATGTAGCCTGGTCCTCCAGATGGGCTACCTAATTTTATAAGGTGTGTATTTTGTATTTTGTATTTCAGGGGAAATTTAGTGTCTAATGTAACACTGTCTGACTAATTATTAGTCTATTGCATGTGGTGTCTACTGTCCAGATGATTCATATGCTATATTTCCCTGCTCATTCACACCTGTTGACAAATGATGAATATGGGTTAACAGGAAACCTGGGAGGGTTCTTCAGATGTGATGGGTTAGAGACTGTGCGCCATCTGCTGGCAGAAAGTGCTATGTTCATACTTTGTATAGAGTTATGAGCGTATTATACACACGAATAATTAGCTACTCTTATCAAGTCCTGTTCATATTGTTTTTTCCCTCGTATGTCCATCACATCGCCATGTTTATCTTTTTAAGACCAATATTTTGAATTTTATTTTGAAGGAGAGCGCACACCACACGCACGGTCGTTTCCATAACATCCGGTTTACCCGGAAGTTCAAAGTGTGTTGTCCACTTCTGTACGATGAGTGCGAAAGTGGTGTATATAGTCTTGTTTCGGCGGTTTTAAACCACAGAAATGGCGTGGAAAAGCAACGGTTTGTCTTTTCAACTATCCCTCTGGTTGCTACTATCATTATTTAATAATTTCAGCGTATAACAGAGTTATTAGAACAGCAGATAAGGATAAGCTAGCTAACCGCTGCCTTGGTAACAACAGTTGTGGACAACTCGTATGTAAATGTGTGTTTTAGCCTCTGTAGAAGAACAAAACAATCCATTTCAGTCCTTTCATTGCAGAACACTAATGTTTCCATTGCTGTTCGCAGGTGTCCCTCTTCCCCTGAGCTCCTTACACCTCCTGGTTCCTCCAGTCAGGCTCATGTCTGCCTTCATATGGCAAACAATACAGCAGCACAATGTGATGCAGTATGATAAGCTGGTGGACTTCATCAGTTTGGTGACAGAGATCGTCCCAGAGCTCCTGAGTCCACTTCACAGAGTCCAGCTCGTCGTGGGCCTGAGAGCTAGGGTGAGGGATCACTGTGAATGTGTGTTTACATGTGTATGTTAATACAAGCTATATAGGCTGCATGTAGGCTCTTAGGTTTCCCTGTCTGGTTATATAAAGTACTGATTAGATTAGAGACCTCACCAATGAAAACTAACAAAAACACTTTCTTTTCTGTACCATTTAATCATAACTATTTGTCTAAGTCTTTTCCCTGGTGTGTCATGCTCTTTTGAGTTACCTGTGTCTCCTGCCTTTGCCCATCTGCAGCTGGTTCTGGAGCTGTGTCGCGATGATGGCGTCGCCAACTTGCAGGCCATCCAGAGCCACCTCGATAGAATCCATACCTGTAGTATTGAAGTGAGCTCCGCTGACCAGATGGTGAGTTTTTTTTAAAACAAATCCAGAGCAAAACATGGGCAACACACATTTATAAATCAAATGCTAGACTTTTACTGTAGTAACTGACCTTCTACCTTCTAACCTTCAACTAACCTTCAATGAATACAAACCTGACATAAAATTCAGGGGACAAATTTAAAAAGATTCAAAGTGCTTGAAATGTTTCCAGCTTCATTGTTGTTGATGTCACATCTTGACAGGCCAGCAGTGATATCCTGAAGACATCATACACCAACTTTGCCAACCTGGTTCAGAGCCTTTTGAATGTTCCTTTTGAAAAAGAGAGCTTCTTCAAAGTGAGTCTACCTCTGGAATTTCATGAATAAAGTATTTTTCAGTCACCAGCCATTTACAACAATGATAATCTAACACTCTCTAGGAGGTTTTTCCTGCAAACTACGGCTCTGCTTATGACCAAAAACTGGAGCAGCTGGTGTCTGAGCTCCTGTCCAGGCTGGAGCAGCTGCTGCCCACACCAGACCTGCAACAGGTACTCTCTAAATACTGATTTGATTTCTTTATTTCTTTTCGTACACGTAAAAGGTAATCATAATTATTATTATTATCATCATCATTTTGTTTTTAAAGATTAACACAAAAACTATAGACTGCTACATGCACATAATTATATAATATGAAAACACCAATACATTTTTATTTCTAAAAAATCCAGTGAAGTCACAAGTTGTTCACTTATTGGTCACTTGTTATTTAATTCTCTACTTTTTGTGCTTCATTTATGCATGAGTCTTTGTGTGTCTCCTCTGTGTCTCAGATAGCAGCGTCGCTCACTGACACAACATCTGTGTCAGAGGAATTTGGACAGCATCTGTCTGAACCCATCGCCATGACGACGCTGCTGCTTCATCACAGACAACTGGGCACTCTCAGCACTGGTGAGTCTTAACTAAGACGACCTTTTCCAGAACAGAACAGAGGATTCTCAGCAAAGAACAAAAGGAGCAGTTTTCATCACTTTCATCACTCTCATCATCACACAGTAACTTTTTTTTTTTTGAATAACTGACTCTAACGTGAAAAATGTTGAATCCCTTACTCCACAGCTCCATCGAGCAGTGAGGAAGACATCCTTCTGTCCATGTTGGCCCTGCCCCCTCAGATTACAGTAGGGAAGTTCACCGAGGCCTACAGTGAGGAGGATGATGTTTATGACAATGAGCAAGAGCTGCCGGCGTTGAAGTATGTAGAAGGAGTGGACTCAGACGGTCAAAGCTCAGACGTCACTGCGGACGAGTGGTTGGCAAAAAAGGAAACAGGTGATGACAAAAGCAGTGACAGCAATATACCAGAGAAGACCTGAAGGCTGTTTATGTTTTCATACTAATGTGCTGTGTTTCCTGTTGTTCCCAGCTCCTCTGTCGCGTTTATTCATCTGCCCTCAGTGTTCGTTTGCTCACCGGCAAAAGAGGAAAGTCCAAGAGCACATCCAGAGGGAGCACCAGAAATCAGCTCCCATTCAGAAGGTGTGTGTGAAAAGACCCAGAGCAAAGACTCAGCTGAAAAGTAAAGAGCTCAATGCAGAGAAGAAGAAAGATAAACAAAAAGAGAGCGTTGAAAAGAAGCAGGAGAGAAAGCAGAAGAAAGACAATGTGGAAAACAAGAAATGTCGAAGACGGAAAGAGCGAACGGGAGAAGACAAGAGGTTTCTGAGCACACGGGCGGTAAATAAAAACTTCACAGAGGAAGAGACTAAATGTCCGACATGTGACAAGGTTTTTGAACATCCGAATCAACTGAAGACGCACGCAAAGCTCCACAGTTTCCGATACCACTGCAGATTATGTGATAAGGGATTCACCAGCCCATCAGGGTTTTACCAGCATCAGAGACTCCACAAGAGGGGACGAATATTCCCGTGCAGCCAGTGCAACAAAGGATTCCTGTGCAAGTACTCGCTCCAGAAACACGAGCGGCTGCACCAAGGCCCCTCCAACCTGTGCACCATCTGCGGGAAGAGCTTCAGCAAAGCGGGCCTGACGAGACACGTACAGATGCACAAAGGGGAGAAGAATTACCTCTGCACCACGTGCGGTAAGTCGTTCTTGTCGTCGGGGGAGCTGCTGCTGCACAACCGCTCGCACACGGGCGAGTTGCCGTACACCTGCACCCACTGCGGGAAGGGTTTCTCCTGCAAGAGCCACCTCAACGTGCACACGCGCTCTCACACGGGCGAGCGTCCGTACCTGTGCTCGGAGTGCCCAAAGCGATTCCTCACGCTCAACTGTCTGAAGAGACACACGCTCAGCCACAACGGGGTGAAACCGTTTAAATGTCCAAACTGTGACAAGGAATTCTCTCAGCAGGGGAATCTGAAAAGACATTTGGCAACTCATAAACCTGACACATAATATTAACTTATTTTTTTCACCTTTTTTGAAAACCTGTACTGAAATGTAATGTTAAAGTATTTGTAAATTTAATGTTAAATTTACAATTTGCAGTGATGGTGGATGGCATTTCATTGCTCTTATGACAAAGTCGAAGTCAAAGTTGTGTTTTTTGTCATGTTTCGAGAAAAAACTGTCAAAAGTAAAGAATCTGAAACTCTGGATATTTGCTTTGATTTCTTCACTGTACGCCATTGTCTAACAAGACAACTCCTGTGGGAACATTCAATTCACATTCTCTCTTTAGAAAATCTGTTTACACTTAAACTTTATGTGTGGGGGTCCAGAAATCAGGCTGGAGCGAAGAAAACCTCCACTCACCTGTAGATTTCAAGGGTTGACTCACAACAAACGCTGGGAGACTTTGTCTTGCATTCAAACCACTGCTAACTCTTAATCAACATCAACATCTTTGATTACAACATGAAGTAAATGAAAGGATGGACAAATCTTGAGAAAATTTCACATCTCAATGGGAAGCATGAAACTAGACTAAAACCTGAGATTAGTCCTATGTAAATATGAAATAAGAATGAATCAGATGTTGATATCAGGTTTACTCTTATCAGACCCAACTACACCCTACTACGCCGCGCCTAAAAACTGGCTATAACAATAATTTGTATAAGATAGACAGCCTTGTACATTGATGCATGCATATGTGTGTGTCCCTTTGTGTGTAAGTGTGTTACATTCAGTAGCTGTGAAAACACCAGTCAAAACTGCTACATCTGAATATTTTTCTGAACATCTGCCATCAGGTTTTAGTGACTTAATATCAGAGCTGGCATTGCATGCAAATGTGAAATGGAAGTGAAAAACAGAGCTGTAGGAAATGCAATTTATTTGCAATTTTTTAATAACATCATTCCTCAGATAAAAATGCAATGTTACAGGAATATACATCAGATATTAATTTAAAACTTGCTTTCAAGGGACCATACAGTCTAAATATACTTTTTCCTTTTTTATTTACTGGTAGCGTGCGTTATAAGCAAGACAGACTCTGTCACCAATGACAGACTGACAAGTTACAGATACAAACTGTACATTACTTATTTACAAATCAACTTTTTGTTTGGTTTTTCTTTTCACTTTTTATTGAAAATAGGAGTAGAAAAAGTGATTGAATTAATATTCAGATTTATTTCATTTGTATTCTTTCTTTCTAAAATCTAAAATGAAATGAACCAAAAAAACAAAAAAACAAAAAAAAAAAACAAAAAAAATCAAGAACTCTCCTTTAGAAAAAAGAAAGAGAAGCAGAAGAAGAAGAAGAAGAAAGAAGATACGGGTGTGTCAACTGTGAGACCATGCAGTCTTCACTAAGGAGACAAATGGTAACCGAGGATACCAAATGATGTTGGGCCAGTGTCACTTAGCAACCTCAGAACCAATGAAATCCCTCACAGAGTTGAGGGGCAGTGGCTTATGTTAAAGAACTCAGTTACAAAATGGCCACCTGCCTCCAAAGCTACCGCAAGCACAATAACACACTCTAGTTCTTTTTTTTTTTTAACCATAAATAGTGCTGTTATTAAATACTACATTTAACAGTAGCGCCACTACTAATATTACCACAAATTGGTCTCTGTGTGAACACCTCTCTTTCAGAAATTAAACTCGAGGATTAATAACAGACTTCTCTCCGACAGGAAAAACAAACAAACACAAACAAACAGCTCAATCCCATCAAAGGCCCTTAAACACTTTGCATGAGTAGTGAACGTAAGACTACGAACGAGATCGTAAGACACTACTGACCGGTGGAGAAACGAGCCGACACACAGCCCTGGTATTTAAATAAAGAACAGAAGAGCCTTCGTTGCTGTATATGGAGCTGTGGATCCCCTGCCATTGAATTATCAGGCTGGCAAAAGAAAAAGAAAAAAGTCTGGATAAAGAGTGTCACTTCATGATGCATTTAAGCCATGGAAGAAAACACTGATGATGTACATGACACTGTCGCGTTCATTAAAGCTGCATTTGGCCACACAGGCGTGAGAGATCTGTTTGTGATCGACTCTTTGTGCTCTAATGTGGACTTCTCCACCTAAAGTCAGGGTTTATGAAGATCCAGTGTGTCAGCAAGGAGTTAAATCCAGATCTGTCATGTCTGTGATAGTCAAACACTACGATTTTCTTCCGTTAAAAGCTGCTAGGAAATAAAAAAAAACAAAGGGAAAAGCCAGTTGCCTGATTCTAAAACTTCCAAATACTGTGTCCTACATTCAAGGGATGACACTGTTGAGATAATTATCATTCAAGGCGCGATGTAAAATAGGTCTTTTCTGTGAAATTAGAGAGGAGGAGCAGACGCGGGGAGACCGAGACATTCATAGTTCGACTAGAGGATGAGAAGGTCTGCATCGTAAAGCTGCTGCCACGCCCCTGGAGCTGTTAGCTGAGGTCAGATCCTGAAGAAAAGTCACTGATTGAAACTGGAGCTGGTACAGAAAACCCAAATCTAATCATCAGGCTGTGGGTGCAGCACCCTCCGTGGTATTCTCCTATGTGCAAACTGGGACCTCCATAATGATTTAGACTTCATATAAGAGCGTAAAAGACGACAAGAGAAGGACTGAGTGAAATACAAGGCTTTCAAGGCCTTTATAATACTATCTAAGTTCACATAGGGGTGCTGCTGCAGTTGCTGCTACACAATGGGTGAGTCATATCAAGCTATGTCTAAATCTATTGGGCAAGCAAATCTCATCTACCTGCTTTGTTCACCAGGGGCTCACCAACCCTGGGAAAAGAGGGAATAAATCATCTTAATCATTTTCCTCCTCACCACCAACAACCCCTCCAACAAATCAAACTTCCCTGGGTGAAGACTTCACATGCGTCTATGAGGACTGTCATGCTATAAGACAAGAATTCAAGTCATCGGAGTGTTACTACGAGCTAGTACAGTGCATTATGCAAAAAGGATTGGATGAGTTTGTTTTTTCCAAATACTGACTGTGGTTTTAAGTGTTTTCCTCAAAAATCTTAACGTGTATTAAAGTCAAGAAGAATTTTTGAGCCCCAAAAAACAATCTGATGTTTGGTTTCATGATCATAATTGACCCATTAAGCTCCAAAAAAAGGCTGTTTTATTGAATACAATGCACAACTGTATTCTGTTACTCTTTTGAAACCCTGCTTTTGCATTACACTCTACTAATCTACACTCAAAGGAAACTTATCGGTAACGACTTCTAGTGGAAACATCCAGCTGATGGTGAAAAACCAATGAAATGTTTGTCCTTTGGGTTTCAAATACTGAAAATGCCAACATGTGTGGAGTTAAAACAGTATGATGGCACCTCCAAACCTGATCTGAGCTAAAAGAACAGGAGTTCTTTTCATCCTCTGCACAATCTGGGTCCAAACTATCATTTCATATCTTATAATTTAGATATACTTTTTTTCCCTAAATATAATATCTGAAATAGAAGATAGTTGAAATATAAACTTGTGATTAATAATATACTCCCTCTTTGACTTTCTGTTCAAATTTCCAAAGCTTTCATCAGCGTACCACATCAAAATAACATCTGTACAATGGGAAAACATGGAGGTGATGCGCTCCACTTTCTCCTGCAAAGGGAATTTATGTTTTCATTCCATCTAATTCGATTAATTAGAGTCCTACAACAACAGGTTATGCTGCGTTCTTTTTACCTAGAATAAAAGAAAAATAAATCTATATTCAAAATAGTCCTCTTAAAATATTTTTGTCAGGATCAAACAATGATCAATGAACATTTCAGTTTACAAGAAAATATAACTTACATCTGTTGCGACAATGGAGATCTGAGCGACCAAGACAGAGAAAATAACGACTCTATTCTCCAGCCTCACAACCTCTGAAATGGATAAATTACACATAATCTGTGTATAGCTTAGGTTAAACACACAACTCTAACACTTTATAATACTCTTCTATTTAATGTCTTGTTTATACTGAGCAGCTCAATTATTCACTGTCATATAGCAGCTTGTCAAAAGAAAATCAAAAAGGGTCAGACTCTTTTTTGGGATTTTCTCACTGTCAAGACGACATCAAATAATAGTTGGCTACTTTGTTTTACTTCCTGCTCTGCACCCGATGCAGATGAATGAATTTCTCTTTACAGGTGGAGTTACATTTCCTCCAAATCTGTTCTTGGAAGAAAATAGAAAAAAAGGACGCTACATGGTTTTCATGGCTCAAAGCATAGAGAGAGAGAAAGAGCGAGAGAGAAGAGAGAGAAGAAAGAGACAGAGAGAGAGAGAAAGAGAGAGATCTAGTCCTTGACAGGTTGAATTTTTGGTTAGATGTCTGTAAGAGCTTAAATAAATTATCTGAAGAAGTGTACAGTGTATCTATATATATATTTATATATATATATATATGTGTGTGTGTGTGTGTGTGTGATTCGCTGATGTAGGACTAGTTCAACAGAGACAGGTCTCTCTGTGCTACAGTAGGAAAACGTCCAGACTCTGACCTGCACTGACAGGTTGCTGGTAGGTTACATCTTTCAGCCTGTTCCACATAAACATTAAACAAAACAAAACACTGTGAGTGAACTTTTCAATTGTGGATCTCTCTGCTGCTTCAAATTCAACAACTGGACATCATCCTGACCTTCAGTCATTGGGTCTCCTATAGATTTTCAAAATCAATATGTCACTAATTACATTCCCTTTCTCTTACTCTATAACATTCTGGTGATTAAATATTATATATTTGTATATATCTTCCTATATATGGTATATAAAAATATACAATCATTGGCTAGTGGTGAGACAAAAGATATTATCATTCACATAGGACCAATACTTTATACCCTTATAGAGAGAAACCCATGCACATTTAAAACACTACTTGAATATATGATTCACCATGTCAGACCTTTGACCACCCTGAAATCCAAACATGATGAGATACAATTTTCTAGTCATAGATAAAATCGTCTCCATGCGACACTCTTACTCAGTCCAAACACCCACGGCTTCCCATTGTCATCAACCGCTAACAAGATTGTCATCCGTCAACCACAAACTGAACCTGTACTCTTATCGCTTCTGTTGCTGGAGAAAATGATTGGAAATTGATCTGCAGCCTTTTGAGGCAGAGGGGTGTGGTTCTTCTAGCCAACCAGACCTTATCAGCTTGATAATCAGCCTGGCTACAAACCATCTACAGTGAGACAGAGATTACGGGGACACACACACACATACAGTAGACCTTACTCATGGTATGTGTACTTTTCATACTTATTAGTTCAAATACTGTGTTCCAAGTCCATATTACATACAGTTTTACTAAATACCAATCTCTATCCTATGTATTTCTGCAGTAATCAGCATATTTATCTGTTACTAGTGTCAAGAGGCCAGACACATTATTACACAGTTGGTCAGTTTACCATGAGGTGTACATGGAGGACCTCTTGTGTCGAAGATATCAATAGGATTATTTTATATAAGACCGAAAGCGAAAATTAAATCTATGAATGAGTATGTGTGAATTAAAGTATCCAGAATATTTAAAGCTTGACTCAAGATAACCTGGCTTCTGCTGCCTTAAGTACTGCCATTCCTCTTTTTGTTTTTATGCAGTTTCAAAACTAAATGTTTTTAAAACTAATATTTTCTGCAGCTGTCCTAAGTTCAGTTTTTACCATGTTGAGTTTACTTTATGCAGTGACTTTTTTATGTGAACACACTAAGCATGTAGTATGGAATTGGGACACAGTTTACTTTAACCTGTCAGTATCTATTTTCATGACTTTTTATCACTTGATGCCTGAATACATCGAATAAGGAATAATGTGTGTATACTATGTGTAGTTCCTGCCTTTAGATTTGTTTTTCCATCAGAATGTATCAATATACTCTGCTATTTATGGGCAATTTGGTCCATTTCATACAAATAATTCCCACTGTTCTGTTTCCACATGTCAGCAGACGAAAGGGTAGAAGCTGGAGACAAAGTGCGACAAGAGACAATGGCAACGCATACACAAAGAATCAGCGACACCTGTCTAAACCGTGGAGTAAAAATACTGTAGTTTGACATTTCTCTCATGTTTCAAAAATCACATAAACATGAGCTCTGTCCCTCTGCGGATTAAGAATCAGAAAGTAAACTAAGTGTCCATAAGACACAAGATATGCGAAATCACCTCCCAAGTACCCCTCTGCTGCTGTCCACTGTCAAATGTTAATTTAGAGAAGAAATACCGACTTTAATACACTGTATGTACACTAAATAGAAATAGCTACTCTGTCGTAATGTGATATGATACTTAACCTGATTAAAGCAAAAACAACTTCAAAACCTGGAACGTTCAAATGTCAACATGTGAACCTCATGCAATAGTGATGGTACAGCCACGGAGCTCAATCCATTTAAACACTGTAACTAGAAAAAAACAAGAGAAAGGGATACAGCCAAAAGGTATCGAGTCAGGGAGGAGAAGTTGATCACTTTTGCTGTTGAATCTAATCTGTTTTTCACCCTACATCTCCATTGTTTGGATGTTAAACCACGAGCAAAAGCCCTGATCTCAGGTCACTGTCTCAATACACACTTCTGACCGCAGATGCAGATCTGACACCCTCACAGGAGGAAGATAAATAGTTCTTTACATCTTTACTATACCGCACTGCAATGCACCTGATTTCAAGTATGTCAGGTTTCTCTGGCAATGGAAACCACTGAGTTTACTTAAAAATGTAGCAAACAGAAAATAATACATCTTCATGATATTGATTTTTTTTGTTTTGTTTTGTTTTTGTACTTTCACAAGTATATTTACTCCGGGAACCTTGTATACAGTCATAGTTATTGCATTGTTTTTGCATATCTTGTGGGATGTAGGAGTACACCCACTCATACTGTTATACTGCAACACAACACCTCATAGTTCATGCTAACCTATACAGAACTAAAGAAAAGAAAACTGCAATGTTGCTCCACTCCACACGGGGGCACCACAGGCCTCTGAATCTCTCTCCTCAGCATTTGAAACCGAAGAGCCTCCAAACACAAACAGCTGGCACTTCTGATATGCAGGGTTACTCTGTGTTACATGAGTTGAAAATATAAAGTGACAATTATTGGGAGCATTAAACTAAAGGACTAGAGCTGAGTAATTTCTGAGCTCATGTAGGCCTACGCGTTATTCATATTTATTTGATATTGAACATGGTGAACCCTTTAGTAATTACTGATAATTCATCTTAAGATAAGAAAAAAGGAGATCTGTTATGCAACCTTGTAGAAACTTTCCCATGATATAATTCCTTGATTAATTAAGGTAACGATGGCCATTCGTTATGTAGCTAGGTCTGCACTTGATGATAAAATGGCCGTTAGGAAGCAGATGCACCACAGTCGCAGCTTGGATACAACAACCACTGCTTTACAGTTCAGGTGCCTGCAAGTTAAAGTTATCAGTGAGGGCTTAGACCTAGGAGTCTTCAGGTTTATCAAGTAATTCAGTAAAAAATAACATAAAGGAATCCCTGTTTTCTTTTAAATTCAGGGTTACCTAAACCTAACCTGGGCTGATCCAAAGCAGAAACTGAGATTGTGCAAATTGTTAAGGGTAAAACACTGAAGAATAGACTCTGCCTTGCACATACATGAACATCCTTGACTATATCATGTACAAACTTTAGATTAAAATCTGCTCATGAGCGATCTGATGTAGCCGGTTAGCTTATGGAAGGAAATCAAAGGCGCCTACTTTGATGAGTTAAATTTAAGTGAAAGGAAGAAAGGAAGGAAAACATGGTGAGGCCAAAAGATCCTGGGTAGGAAACAAAACATCAACAGCAACAGACTAAATGTCAGGGAGGGTACTCCTTTGACAACACAGACTTCTTCAGGGTTTGCAGTATGATCATAACCACAAAACAACAACAGCACTGCCACTAAAAACACATTCAACATTCACATTTAATTTGCATAATAATGTCAGAAGTCTGTTACTGGCACAGGATGCAGTGTATGGCAGTGTGTTCATGCATACCCTTCCCTGCCACAAACCTGCTCTGATTAACATGAACGAATGAGAGCTCAGCAGTGAGACCTTCACCATAAATTAAAACTGAAAACTAAGATAGTTGTCATGTGATAGTTCTGGGTGGAGACAGTTCACTGAATTTCTTTTATGTGGCAACAATTCTTAAGTTTTAGAAGCTCCATTTAATTTACTTTCTTATTTTTCTGATGTTCTAACCAGATCAACTTTGCTATAACTGCATGCGAACATTGGTCTGGTAACATAGAGACTTTCAGTGCTCATCTTGACTTTGCATCAAGATTGTGGTGGTGACAATAGCAATAACATTTTTTTTTTCAGTTTTAAGTGGCTAGTACAATTTCTCATATAATATTTTGTGTTTAATTGATTGGTTTCAATATTACAAAGTAACTGGCATTATAAGAATAAATGTAACATCTGGTAACAATGATGTGAGTATGATGTTTTCTTTGTTTTTGGAGAGAATACAATAGCAAAGTGAGACCTGTAACTTGTGTAATGTACTGAGGCCTGAGTACCAGACTTGGCTATGGCATACAGTAGCCATACCTTATCCCAAATGAACCCAAACTATAATCAAGGGACAAAACTGTAGTTGAGAGAAGTCAATTAGAAGATGTCAACATGCTACCTAGAATGAATTAGGAAAAACTGAAACAATGAAAAAATACACCAGGAGATCTCCCATGACACAACTTCCCTCTGACAGTTTTCTGATTTATATCCTCTAATTAATCACATTAACCAAAAAAAAAAAAGAAAACAAGAAAAAATCTTATTAATTATCAGTGAATCTCCTGTTTGTATTATAATTTTCCAGTATGGAGTTTTACCAGTAAATCACATTACAGACAGAAAATGACTTTATCTCTAACAATGCTTATAAGACAAAATGTTTTGTGATATGGCCACACCTCAGATACAGAGATGTGATTTAGAAGTCTTGCAGCATCTGTACACCAGCCCTAATAATTCATTTGGAGTTTTTACTACGATTAAATGATGAAATTATGTGATTACGGTGTGTTACAGCTGAGCTATCAGGGCGTCATCACCCCCACCCCCCAATCCCACCCCAGTTCATTCACGAGGCGTCACTGTGGCAGTACGAATTTGGTGCTTCTACCATTCAGAGCAACCATCCATGATGAAGTAAAAAGCAGCAAATTGCCAAAAGGCTAGTTACCTCCTGGCCAAGCTGCAGTGCCAAAAACTCCATCATCGCTGTAAACCTAACTGTCACTCTGATGTCGCTGGAGACCTTGAGGTTCACTATCACTGAACAGACGGATGGAAAAGGACAGTTTTTTTCAAAGACGGAGCGACTCGTGGCTCTGCAGCTTGGCTAAAAAGTAAAAACCGTGCTAAAGAAATCACAAAGCTTTGGAAGCATGCCTGTCCATGGTAACCCTGTGTTAAGGAGGCCCATTATCACTCTCTCGCTCTCTCTCTCACTCTCTTTCTCTCTCTCACACACACACACGCATACAAACACCCCCACATGCGCACACACACACACACATCATACTTGTAATGCTACCTTAATTTACTGTCTAGGCTTAAAATCAGCTTTTTAGAATACATAAGTAACCAGTCACGCACAGGCGCACACACACACACACACATTCAAAGACACACACAAATGCATATCCTCACACACACACACACACACACACACACACATACAAACGCATGTCCCTCACACATTTTTTTCTCTTCTGGGAAAAATAAATAAATAAATAGATACAATCTGTAAAAGGTGCATACTGATAGAGAGAAAGACCCCCCCTTTTAGATACACACGCTATCTCATACACTCGTTCACACACATACACACACACACGCACAAACCATCCTGTACTAAATTGCAGACACACACCCACACACACAAATATAGTTATACACTTGCACGCAAACTCTACGCCCTGCTTCGATACTTAAAACCTCTTAAAATTCTCCTAAAGTAAACCGAGCAAAAAATACATTTATAAGACCAGCACCCCGATTGTGCAAACAAATCAAGGATAAATTAAACCAATAACATCATGAATATAAAACAAAATAGTCATGGCTAGCCAGTTTTGCACAATATTGAACTGTTAAATACATAGTGGGTGTGGTCTGTAGAGAAAGTGTGTGGCAGCAAATCCAATAGGATTCCACGCTGAGAGGAAGAGGAGGGTCTCGGAGAAGGAAGTGAGGTTGATTGACGGACAGATCCTTGTGCGGATCAACGTCCCGAGTCTGTTTTCTTATCAATCGGTCACTCCCGTTCTCTCCTCCACCCTGCCGTCTCTGTTGCCCTGTTCAACACACACACACGCCTTCCCAAGGGCTGAAAAAGCAAAAACCCAGCGATGGACGGAGAGAGGGATGGTTGAACAACCAAAGAGGAAGGGAGGAAGGAGAGAGGGAGGACCGAGGAACGACGAGGTATGAGGCAGAAAAAGGGGGCTCGCTGTCTCTGCTTAGCCACCAAATGCTCCTCCCATTTCCTGTTTGGGGCAGGAAGTGGGCGTGGCCAAACAAGGAAAAGCGGTGTAGGAGGCAAAGCCAGGTCTAGGTGACATACGAGGCGAGTTTGTCTCTCGATAATTGACCAGTTGAAAAATAAAAAGAGCTGGCTGGCTTCCTGTTGGCCAGAGAGTGTCTCTCTCTGCCCGTGGCCCCCTAGAGCAGCCCTGTAGTGGCTGTTGGTCCATTCCTCAAATCCTTCCCCCCCTTGGCTGGGGGTGGTGCGTCACCTTAAGCCCACCCCCAGGCTGGCAGGGCTGTGCTCCAAGGTTCCTTAGCTTTGGAAGAGGAGGAGAAATGAGATTTCAAACAGGGTTTTCCTCGCCCCCCGTTTTACTCAATACAGCGCTTCATCATCAGTGAACCAAGAAGGAGGAGTTGACCTTTGACCTCAAGTGGGGTGCGGTCAGATTTTAATCCTTAACTGACCCCCCCCACAAGCTGGTCTGCTGTCCCCTACCTGGCTTCATGGCGGCCAGACAAACAACAATAACACAACACCAAAGTAGGCATAGGAAATGAAAACAATAAACACACTATGTCAACTGCAGGAAGTCTATAAAAGGACTTCCTGCCTCTGTTGGTTCCTTTCTTCCTTTCCTTCATCAGTAATTTCCTTCATCCCATTTTTGCTTGTCTCTACCTTTCTGCTCTTCACACTTTGAGGACATGATAAAACTGTGAGGCACTTTAGAGACACACTCAGACACGTGTGGAGAACACACGCACCCACGTATACGTACAAATAGAGAAAATCATAGACCAAACACACACACACACACACACTCACACACTCTCACACACTCACACTCAGATAGTATAGAGTATAGTGTGATACACTGTACTACAAACATTCACGCACGTACAAACTCTTTTAAACCAACAAAGTTGTAACCAGGTGTTTAAGATTGCGTCACTGGCCGCCATTGTCCAGAGCGGTCACGTCTGGCAGAGAGGCAGACAGTGTGTGTATATGTGTGTGTGTTTGTGTGTGTGTCTGTGTGTGTGTTGGTTGGGGGGGCGGGGACAGACAGAGCCAGCCGCGGCGCTGTTACCCAGCACCGACAAGGGTCAGTCTCTGATGATGTCAGAGGGGCCAGTCGGCCAATCAAACCCGTCGAACCGACTCCTACAAACTCGTCACACACTCCATATCCTCGTCCTCCAACAGCCCGCTGTTCCTCTGCCGCGCTCCTCCAATCACGACCGAGCCTCTGTGGTGCCCCTCCTCTCTCTCCCTCTCCCCCGCCTCCTCCTCCTCCTCCTCTGGTCCTCTGCCCCCCGCTAGCAGCTCCTGCCGCTCCTCCACAGAGGACGGCCCGTGAATGGAGCCTCTGCTTCCTCCTCCTCCTCCTCCTCCTCCTCCTCCTCCTCCTCCTCCGGCCTCTCCTCCGCCCTCGCTGGGACTCAGGCCGACCACTCGGTCCCTGTGCGTTGCTGCTGCTGCTGCTGCTGCTGCTGCTGTGTGGAAGGGGAGGAGGTTGCCGTTGGGGCTGTGCTGGGAGGTGGAGGAGGTGCTGGACGTGGCGTTTGTGGTGGTGGTGGTGGTGTTGCCGTTGAGGATGTTGTTGGCGGCGTGCTCCATCTCCTCGATGGTCATGTCGCAGGCGTCAGCTAACTCGGCTTTGGTTGCCTCGATGAATGATGGGTCCTGAGCGAAATGACCCAAACCCTCTGATATTAGCACCTGGAGAGGGAGATGGGAAAACGAGGAGTGGGAAGTGGAGGAGTGGCACATGAGAGAGAGCGTTGGAGCGAAAGAGAAAAAGGTTAATGTAGCAGATGAAAATGTTAAGAGGTGGTGGTATATTGTTAAGAATATAATGTCCTCCATCCTGCACACACACACACACTCATACTCACCGCCTCCACCAGACTGCCTGCGCTGCCGTGACACAGCGAACTGGAGTCTTTCCCCAGTAGCGAGGGCACTGTGAGCGACACCGGCCGTGGTGCTCTTTGATTGGACACCGACACGCTGGGGGTCGGACTCGGACTCGGCCCCCGGCTGTTCCCATTACTGTCGCTGTACCTATGGGCAACACATGGGTTTATTAAAAAGAACACAGTGCCTGTAATACCATTCATACTGGGTACTTTGGTTGTGGCTAGATGGCGTACATGAGCTGCAGGAAGTGACGTAGGATTTTACCAAAACTCGTCGAGAACTCCCGACTGGTTAAGTTTAGTAAAACTGACATGTACAGGTGTAAAATAGGGGGAAAAAGCAAAAAGTAAGTGAAGCCATTGGTTGGGTTTAGGCACAGATAAGTAAAGATTGCATGTGTTCTAGGATGTCACTTCCTGCAGCTCATGTACGCCATCTAGCAACAACCGGGTACTTGTCCATGTTCCCAGTTTGTCTTACCAGGGCCCACAGTTGACAGAGGGCAGACTGGTATTGAGCTTTTCATGGGAGTTGGAGCCCTCTAGCCTCAGAGAGGGCACTCGCTGGTAGGAGGCATCACTGCCATGAGCTGGAAAATATACACAAAGATAAGAAAACATCATTTAGGAGACCACCTTATCTCAGTAAGTACCATTACAAAACCTGCAACATGACAGTGAATGAAGCATGCACTCCAAAATTCACTATTCTTGATTAAAAAAAACTGGGTTTTTTTATCCATTACATTAATGTCTGGATGTCTTTTGCTGGGGAAATGTAATGCAATATTTTTGCCAGCACTTGACAAACAAGCTTTTTTGGCTTTTGATGTGTGCACAGGTTGCAGTGTACCTGTGGGACTGGCTGGAGGCGTTGAGCACAGCCGGCTGAAGAGGGTGGGTGAGTGACTCCTTCTTAGCAGAGGACTCAACCCTGCCACTGCCAGCGCCTGGAGGAGGAGGAGGAGGAGGAGGAGGAGGAGGAGGAGGAGGAGGAGGGGGAGGTGGAGGGGGAGGAGAAGGAAGGGGAGGGGGGAAGAGAGAGTCAGACAAGAGCAGGGAGGGAGAATTGAAGTTCAATTTCACATATTTACAACCTGTTTATGTGCGGCTAATTGTTTCTGACTTTATTATATTCTACCTGATGGTGTACAAGGTGTAAGGGCACAGCCGTCTTCTGGGAGACGTCTGGCCTTGACTGTCTCCGGAGACAGTCCAGATGGAAGGACGATCTCCGCTCTGACACCCACACCACACATGTGCAAATACACAGCAGGAGAAAATGTGGAAATTATAGGTTGTGTTTGCATTGCTTTTTGCACAATTCTTTACATGCATACATATATATGTCTGTGTATGTGTGTCTACTTACCCAGAGAAGTGGGGCAGAGGAAGACGCTCCTGGGAGACTGCCACCCTCCTCCTCTCCTGTCCTCTACCTCCTCTCCTTCCTCCATGGGAGTCAGCTGCTTACATGTTTCATCTGTATACACTAGCCTGATGTGAACACACACATTCACAAAGGGGGGTTAATGATAGAAATGTATACATTTGAATATATGGGTGATAAAAACTAAATTGTCTGGTGCAGTACATGTCAGAGGAGAGCGAGTGGTCGTCCTCGTGGTACTCTCTGTCGTCGGCGTAGCTCTCATCGTACGTCTCCTCTGTGGACCCCTCCCCTCTTCGTATGATTGGCAGACGGCTGTCACTTGAGTCCGAGCTGCAAACAAGCGACCACACAACCGAGAACAGCAAACAAACAAACAAAATGAACATAAACACGGGACACAGATGGAATAACAGGTAGACAAATACGAGGACGGATGTAAACACAAACCAACAGGAAAAAAGGGAAGCAGATGATTAGTGAAAACCTCAGAGAGGAGCATATGAGGAGAGACTGAGAAGCCGACTGAGGCTTAAATACTGCATGTAGTAGGGGGAGAGAAGAGGATGAAAGAGGAGAGGAAAAGGCTAGAGGAGAAGAAGGAGGTGAAGCTGGTGGGAATCACAGCTATATTGTTAAAGCAAAATGGTAAAAAGCATCAGAGGCAACACCTGGAATATGACAATCTGATAGCATGACTGAGCTGCAGACATCTTTCAAAAACAAAGATCACGAGGATGATCAAGATGATGCTAATACTTAAAGGGCAGTATTTTAATGTAGACCTGCTGGGAAATTATAAAGTTACTTATTTTGCTGTTGTCATCATTTAAAAAAACAAGGGCCAATGAAGTCCAGGAATCAGATGCTGTCTTTGTTTTCTACTCGTCTCGTCACAGTGGATGCGAGACTGATATGGTGAAATTACATCCTGTTTGCAGAAAACTAAAGAAAGTATATCTCTGTCCCAGTACTTGTTCCATCTATCCAATTCTAAACTCTGTATTAAGTTGTATTCTCTTTGTATTGCAAAGATGTCAGTCACTCTCTCTGTCCACATCTATTTCATACTCCAGACTTAAGCATGAAGGAGACATTCTGACATTTGAATTTAACGCTTTTCTTCTTCACCGGCCTGTTTTTACTAAAAGCTTCAACATGTCTGCTTCCTCAAACCATCTGTTGACAGCTGTGTTTCAGATTAAGAGTCATAACAAACTGCTTAGCTTGCAGTAAGCGGCACTCATTATTTTTAATGAGGAAAACTTACAAACACAACTATTTGTTATTTATTTGCTTTCCGTCACCAGCACATAAACATCTCCTAATAAGAGCCAGGTGAAGAAAAATAGAATCAAATTTCTGAATGTCAAGATGTCCCTTTAATCCACAGCTTCTTTTTTTTGAGGGCTCCACAGCAAACTCTGGGTTAGAGTAGCATTAGATTAAAACAGAACTAAAACTGTTCTGGATGATTTTGTTGAAGATCACTCCACTTGGCAGCTGGGTGGAGGTTAGTCCGCCGTTAAATGGACTAAATCCAAAGCGGTAAAGCATCGGAAAGCTTATACTTTGCTTTGTCTGTAATGCAGGACCTAAATCTAAGTCTTACTATCTAAACAAGGAAACATGAATCTTAAGCCCTCTGCTCTCATTAATTGTTCCAAAGCAGTTATTTACCAAGGCTCCAAGTGTGTGCATGCCCCAACCCTACATACATTGTAAATGCACTAAGGTTTAACATCTGTGAGCAAGCTATTGAAGCTAGAGGGTTTATTAAACTCCTCATATAAAAATAAAATAGAATGAATAAATGAATATGCTAATGGTTTTTATTATCTTATAGGTTTGTCAGTACTACGACTAAAAGTGTCAATTGTAAAGACGTAAGGGTAGTGAGCTGCCATTAGGATTTTGAAATCATAGATAAAAGTATGGACCAAGCCTAAAATTCTTAATATTAAAGGCAAAACTTAGATGCTAATGTCAAGGTAGAAGTGCTTCTGTAGCCATAAACTGAGAGTTTAAATTACATTTTTACCAATTCTGGTGCAAATGTAGTGAGCTATTCTACTTGAATAGAAGATAAGTATGAGCTTTCAGATGTTTGACAGATATGATGGATAAAGAAGGGAAGTTGTGTCTAACCCAGACCTGCCTTGAAATACAATCAAGCCCTCGATAGGAAAGGTTTGGCTAAGTTGCACCAAACAGTCCATCTATGGCAGCAGAGTTTATAATAGCAGCATGTAGCCTGGCTTCTGCTATAGCAACTGAAGCATTGTGTGCATAGCAACAAGTGTCACAACGGCATCGTGACAGCTATGCACTTTTGTACAGCATTATGAAAACCTTTTGACACTCACTGAGGGGACTAACAAAGCAAGCACACACACACACACACACACACACACCCATCTCTCCATACACTCACAAGCACGCACACTCACACATACACACACACACTTTCTCTCCGTCCCCTGGCAACATACCGCATGAGGTTGTCATAAAAACACGTCCTGCTCGCCACCAGAAACAAAAGACAGGGAAAGAGAGAGGGAGGGAAAAAGAAAGTGAAGGACATAGAAGAACCAATTATGTCCATACTGAAATGTGATTTTTTTTTTCTTAAGTAAGCTGGCTAAATATCTGTAATGATGCTCAGGAAGTGAGACAGAACTATAAATAATTCCTGTCTCAATTCAAGAAGAAGGAAGAACAGGAATAAAAGACTCAGAAGAGAAAATCACATTCAAGCCCTTAAGGTGAAGATGAAACCCACTGTCTGGTCTGCACTCACCTCTTTGGTGGAAAGCACCATGCAGATTTTGGCAGCAGGATGGGGGTGAGCGGCTGTCCTGTGTGCCCGTCCACAGTGCTTATAGACGGGCTTGGGAATCGGCTGATGCCCTGGGTTGCCACCCCGGCCATGCCGGTGTTGTTGGCATTGTTGATGTTGGCGTTGGAGCCTGATGAGGAGTAAGAGGAGGGGGTGAATGTGGTCGAGTCCATGAGCTTCTCGTGGGACGGGCTCTCGCCTTCGCAGGGTGAACCCTTCTGGCTGATATGCAAGGGACGCTGGGTAGTGAAGGACTGCGGGAAGGTTCCACGACCATCACTCTGGTTGTAGTAGTTGACATGGTTGCCGAATAACCCGCCCGTACGCTGTGGCGACGAGAGGAGAGAGGGCAAAAGAGAAGGTGGAGACAGAAAAGTGAGAAGAAAAAATGATATGATATTAATGCTTGATATCTTACTACATTTACAAACTCAGCCACCATCACCACATTCACTGCTCGCAGCAGTCAGCAGCCATGATGAAAATGCAAAGCAAAAACCTGACGTCACAAACTAAGGAGAGGTATTATTTGCAATGCATCCCAACAAATATCAGAAATGTATTTTCAGGAGATAAAATCCTTCAGACCTTGATCTAAAATCTAAATATTACTTAATATTATCTAGGTAGAAGAGACATTATTTCATTTTAATCCATATTCACTTAGTTATTGTTGCTCAGACAGTTACTTTAGCATATTATCTGCAATTGTGACAAAATACTGCAGCAAACAAAGCAGAGCATATGAATGTAGCAATGATAGTGGAAATGGAAAGCTGGTAACTTGCTTGACTCACCCTCGCTGCACAGGAGTAGAAGAATCTGTGTGTGTGAGTGTGTTGTATGGTTCCAGTGCTCATTTTTTGTTGCTTTGTTGTTTAATTTGTTTCATAAAATCATTTTCTATTCTTTCACACCTTTGATGACCAATTCCAAAATCTGCAGTGATTGGATGCCAAGTTATAGCAAGTAGTGGAAAATGAGGCTTTTTTTTTCAATGTCTTTTTTGATCCTGTGAGCACATGCAGGCATGTATGTGTATGTGCATGGAGCAGTAATACAGCTTCAAGCTGGATGCTGATCATCTCTCTCTCTTTCTCTCTCTCTCTCTCTGGAGAGTGAGTGAGGGTGTGTGTATCCGACCTTTACCCTGAAGATATCGTCCTCGGATGCAGCCGACACGGGCTCTTTCAGGCCTTTATCCAGCTCCTCCTCCACGGTCAGGTCTCCAGAGATGGCCCTCCGAATCTCTGGACCAATATCATGCAACGTCCGCAGGCCCGCCTACGCACAGACCAAACACCACAAAGTGTTGCACTTATCACAGAATAACATGTTTATTTTTCGGTCAAAGCCCAAGAAACTGCATCTGAATATACACAAAATATTTATTCTTTCTTTCTATAGTTCATAACAAGAGTCCTCCCACATAATGCTCCATTCCCCCCACACACATTTCTTTAATTTTGCGCGAGCAGTCACAATTTGAAAACTCAACAGCTGTCTTCTCAATGTCCTAATATGTATGCTTGTATGAGGAAGAGGCAACAAAACTCCTGTGTGTGTGTGTGTGTGTACCTGCAGAGAGAGAGCAGTTTTGGGGGGCACCTTGGCCACCAGCCCTTGTTCTTTCCTCTTCTTAAACTTGCGGAAATATTCCTGGATGAGGAAGGTAGCATAGAACTTCCCAACTGTTACTTCATCATCTGCAAGAGATAAAAAAAATATATATAATTGAAGTGGTGGTAACACAGCGTGAGTATTGAAACTATTTCCCTCTTTTATTGGATACTAATTGAGACGATGATATTGTGTTGCAGAGGGTACACACCACCAGCAGGGGGCACTACTTGATCCAAGAGTTTCATGCTGGTTCTCTTCCAGATCTTCTTCACGATCGCCCTCAGCTCCTCATTGGCCTGCTCCAGGTTACCTGCACATATACCAACATTACACTGATGGATCAAAGTAGAGTTTTCACAGTAACCACAGCCGGATCAGTGTGAGAGCAGGTGTGTCTTTATTTGAATCTATGGAACAATATGTAGCTCTTACATTGAGCACCGTTACACTGGACTAAAAAAAGAGTGAAAAGTTAATTTAGTATTAAGCAGCTAACACACAGACAGCTTTCCTTTCAGTTTAAAATCTCCTTCTTCATGTTGATGTTTCTGGAGCTTCAACAGGTTGTTGATAAAGAGAACTGGTGACATCACTGGCCTGTCATGCCAGTGACGTTGTATGTGGTGCCATAGATTCTCACAACCAAGGTTGTAAATAAGACTCCCAGCAGCAAGACATTTTCATCCACTAGCCCTGGTGGATGGGTGGATGTCTTGGGCTGACACTGTCAGCTGGAGGACAACATGCTGTCATGGGAGCAGCGGGCTCCGGCGCTGGCTTGGCCTGGTGCCGAGCCGAGTGAAGCAGCTATGGGAGGAGGACAGCTTGGCTCGGAGTCGGCCGAGCCTCGCAACCGTCTTGACAGTTTGCCAGGGCGACTGCAGTGGGAGGCGGCATGTTGTCAGTCTCTCTTGTTCCAAGTCAGACCAGGCAGCGACGAGGCTCACACACTTCAAGTCAGTGAGTTAGTGAGTGTATGACCACAGCCTCAGTCCTTCACTAACGTTACCAAGCATCTTACACACAACAATACGTGGGTCACAAGATGTCAACCCCACTCAGAGTCTGTTGTCTGTGTTGAAACCTTCTGTCACACTTCCTGTGGTGAAATGATTGGCTCCAACGTCAGTGAACCAAAGTCAAGCAGCAATTCAATACAATTCCACCAGTTCCACTCCATCCACATTGTAGTGGAGAATGTATTGTATAGGAGATAGGACTGTGTTCTCCACATTTGTTTCTTTTCTCTGCTCCCCTTTTCCATCTCTTTCCTTTTTTCTTGTCTTTCTTCCTTTCTTTCTCCTTTGATGCCTCCTCTTCCTGCTTCTTCTCTTCTTCTGTTCTGTTCATTACATTTAATGGTAAAACCGGCTGTGCATGCATAGACTGTATAAAAAAAGTGGACATCGCTTCCTGCTGTGAAAAGTGAAGCCAAATCGGTAGTGACTATAACTGCAATACAACTGATGGTACAGTATGATTATGATTTACCTCTGCAAACCAGTCTATTTGCATATTACATCTATGTTTGTCCCGATTCAGATTACCAATACAGAAATTCACTATAAGGTATTACTGTACTTGAATTTCTATCTTGAATATTGTCCCAAAACACAAAAATCAGCTCATCCTTGCGTCCATATGAATGTTTGTGTTTGTGTGTCTGTTACCTTCTGTCTTAATCCTGAGTGCGGTCCTGACAAGGGCAAACAGTGTGGCGTTGAACATCACTGTTCCATCGCTGTTCAGAGGCATGTTCATCGACACCAGACGCTACAAGAGATAAGAAACACACACACACAGATCCATTCACATAGAATCTCAAGTTAAGAAACTGCCAATATATACTGACATTTGGCAATCTGTTAACACCAAACAGACAGTTGTTTGACTCTATGGACAATATTTTCTCCACATGTGTTGTCAGTGTGTTATGAGTTGTCAGCACATAGACAAATTAAGGTTTATTAATTCACAGCAATGAGATATAATTCTGCTCAAGGGTAGTAGGAGAGTACATTTGGAATACTTTCATTTAAAAGTCAGAAATGTATGCAGCTCTGCAGTCCTTGGACCATGCATAGGATGTTGTGCACAGTGTGTGTTTTTACCTTGCAGGCCACCCTGTGGGGACAAAGTTTTCCAAAGCCGAGGGGAGGCTGGATCCTCCGAAGCAGAGTCACCACATCCAGGTGCTTTATCCTCCCCCTGAATACAGCACAGGTGTCACGTTACAGAGACTCTCCCCACACAGCCTCTGATGATAGAAGTCCCATTACTGTGATGACATACTTTGCTAGGTCTCTATAAACTTACTTTGCTTCCGGGTCATATTCGGCCCAGATCCTTTTGAATTCATCCAGGTGATGTGGCCCCAGGATCGACCAGTCGCGCGTCAGGTAATCAAAGTTGTCCATGATGACGGCCACAAACAGGTTGATGATCTGGGGGAAAATCAGGAGACTGTCAGAAACCACTCTAAAGTTATAGCCTATTTCAAATGATAACCTGTACTCTAGTACTCTAAACTCCTGACTGTAACACTGAATGTAATAAGACAAGGTCAAAACCTCGTATATGACTTGACTGCATTGCAGGCAATTTGCATTCTGTGTAGGGGCAGACAGTTACCAACTCTTTATCTGTGTTCAGTTTTGGCTGTGATGAAATTCTAAGAAAGAGCGCTTGATGTAGCTAATTTCATAGCATTTTGTATAAATAGGAGTTATTTGTGAATTTTATTTTTGCAGGTAATATTTCATTTGGTAGTTTTCTACATCTGTAGAGATGTATGTTGCATGTTTTTGACCAATTGGTCTGTGTTCCTTTTTAGTTTCACCTTTACTTCTGTCAATAAACGTTTAAAAACTGTATCCAGACTCTTGATGGGACTCTGCATTAAAGACAGAACAATCCATTTTCCTTTCTTCTTCTCCCTGTACTCCACTAAAGCTGTCCTCATTTACATGGTTTTCTCTTTCAGATGATGACACAACTGTAGAAAAGTCTAGAAACGTGACTTCATTTTACCAAGCAGTCATCTCCAAGCTGTTCTCTGTACTCACCAGAAAGGCACAGAGCATGTAGAAGCTGACAAAGTAAATGATGGCAAACTGGCTGCCGCAGTCCTCGTTAGTGGTGCTGTTCTCGTTGGTCGATCCCTTCTCGCACGGCCGATTGGGCGAGCAAGCCAGCATGATCTCCTGCCACGCCTCACCTGTTGCACACCTGACAGACGTACACATGCACGCAACACGGCCACACGGATATGAGCCACACATTGACGCAGGTATGCATGCAAAGACGCGCGCATATAGATACACCAAAGAAACACGTAGAGGCACACGCACATGCATAGATGTGCACATGTGGGCGTCAGCATGGAGTCACATGTGCGGGTATGCATTAAACCAGACATACGGACGCATGGATGTGTGCACATATGCATATAAGCATACAAACAGAGTGACACAGAGAGGTACAAAGACAAAAAGAGGGAAACATACACACAGAAACACAAATGTTAGAGCGTGAACAGCACAATAAAGGACATTCATATCCTGATATATATACACTTCATTTACAGAGCAAAAGTAAAGATATTAACTTTTTCTACACTGCAACTGTCTTGCATTGTGAATACTGACCTTTTTTTTATTCTATGCTTTTGCTATTTTGCATTTATTTTATTGTTTTTTTTACTGGTGTTTGCTATTATCTATCGATCTATCATATAGATAGATTAGAATTCAGATACATCGTAGCAAACATGAAGTATCCATGTAGGCTGTCTCTCTTTGAATAGAAACCCAGTACTATGAAATATTCCATGAAGGGGACAGTTCAGAAAATGAGCAGATAAAAATGGTACTTTTATGAAAAAATCTCTAAGATAGTTGCTATATCATTTTAAAATGCGTACTCCTATATTATGTGTAACGTATCCGTTCAGTTTCTGTGTTTTTTTGCCCCCTGCATGGAATCTTACCATCACCACACAGGAGAGAGAAGAAGTGGTTCAGGCTGTTAATTGTATTGTCAGCAGAGTCCTGTGACGACTGTGCAGAAGGTGTGTCCTCCTCAGTGGACCAGAAAATGTAAAGCTAAAACAACTTCAAGTTCACAACAATGATTATCTAACTACTGAGTTACTGGTGATTCTACATCAGATCTTTGCTGCGATAACATTTTCTCATGTTGGTCGCTTGAGCTCGACACTTTAAAGGGATAGTTCACCCAAAATTCAGATTTCACTCATTATCTACTCGCGATTTGCACTGACACCAGTGGAGCCGTGAACTGGGTGGCAGTGCAAATCCCACGAGATTTGCACAGACACTGGGAGCTTCTGCTACAAACAAACTTAAAACATAGACTTATTTAATTTTTTTCGGAACTATTTCTCATGTTGGGGCTTCAATACAAGAGGGACATTACAGACGAGCTGTGTGGAGGTATTTGGATGTTTTTTGGTGTGTCTTTTTGGACAAAGAAAAGTGAGCCCCGTTTGCGACCGTCATGTGGACATGCAGTGCTGCACGGAGCCCCCCAGCCCTTAGTCGACATGAGGGTGAGTAGATAATGAGTGAAATTTGAATTTTGGGTGAACTATCCCTTTAACCACATATGTAATAAAACGGCAGTAATAAAATAGGAGGTCGTAAAGGAAAGAACAGAAAAAGAAAAAGGGAGGATGATAATACAGAGAGAACAGGAGACGTTTATTTAGAAATCACGGACAAAGTAGATATTAAGAGATATGGGAAAGAGGAAGATGAGCGAGGGAAGGCACAACATAATGATGATGAACAGTGTAGTAATCTTCCTCACCTGAACAGCAGCAGCACCGCCTGAGGGAACGTCTGGAAATTGTTGTTCCTGTTGATCTGCGTATGATCCCTCAGCGCTATCTTACCAAACATCTGCACGAGAGGGAAGTAAGTAGTCACAGCACACAGAGTATGATGTGAGCGTTGACAAGAGGAAGTCAATCAGAATTAGAGGCCAGCTGTCCCCAGCAAATCAAATCAAAGAGTCTCCCGCTCATCATAAGTGACACAAAGTATAACAACAGCTCGTGGAAGAGACAGAAGGAGAGGCGGGGAAAGACGGACAGTAGCTAGGTATCAACAGCTAGAGGAAGGAGAGAGCTGGAGAAGAGGAGGACAAAGTGACCAAACGGGAACTCTGGAAGACAAGACTCCAGGAGGACAGACAGGGGACAAAAGGCTTGCTGAAGGAGAAACAAGGAGAGAAGAGAACAAGACAGAGGCAGGGAAACAAGGGGACAAAACGACCGCTTACCTGCATGCCGATGACAGCGTATATGAAGAATAGCATCACTATAAGCAGAGCTACGTAGGGCAGAGCCTGAAGAGGGGAGAGACACATCAGTGACACGTTGTCGACATTTATCATCCATGCACCGAGGCTGGAGCTCATTCACTTTCATCCAAATCTGACACATCCAGATTAATTTACAGCTGATGATGATAGCTAAAGAAGAAAATGTTGATAAAACTTTTACAGTCTTCAAATTTACTTTGTGGAATGAAAGTGAACTGATCTGCAGCCCCGTGTGGCACAACACCAAAAACAATCCAGGACAAATCATCTGACTTCAGAGTGAAAAACCTCAGTAAAATACAAGCCGCTCTCTGAGTTTAGTCAGGAGACCAGTCCCAGCTGATTGGACATGAACCAAATATGGCCAGGACAGGTATGTCTTCTATATTTACACACCTGGGCAACTGTGTGGAACTGAGCTCCTGGCTAATATCACCCTTGTGCCAAGGAGAGCAGGGCCAGATCATGACTGATAAATGAAAAAGTAAGCTAAGTCAGTAACTCATTGATAAATGAAATAGGTATAAAGAGCAAAATAAGATTTAAAAAGCATATTTAAGGTAGCTTATCACTAAATATCACTGAATGCACTTTTGCATGAAGTGGCCCATCTCAGCTAACACAAGAGAGAGAACAGATTATTTTTCATGTCCCCATAACTCATCTAATCAAATGATTTTATTTTTTGGTGGAGTGCTTTGTTAAACTTAACTACCCGCCTACAGGGAATGGTGAGCTCTCAGGGGTTAGTCATAGGGTGTTTGAGAGTAAAAAAAGGGTAGAAGAAGAAGGTATGGAGAAAGACGAGAAGAGAGAGGGAGGAGGAGAATAAAGACTGCTGGTTAAGGTGTTTGAGCTCCTGCCTGTTTCCCCCAACTTCATGTCCCTACGTCCCGCCCTGCCTCGGCTGTGAGACTCATAACCCTCCTCTCCGTTACCTCACACCTTCCCCCTTTCTTTCCCTCCTTCTCCGTCATACTGGAGTTAAACTGACAAAACACTGGCGTGTCCCATCCCATCTGACTTCCTGAACAAGTGGGAGGTGGAGACGAGGAGGGAGGAGGCAAGGAAAGGAAAGGTGGATTGTGAGACTCCACTAGGCTGGATTAACACAAGAGCAAGGATATTTTTGGCTCTGTGTGACTCTGATTTGAAGATATAACATTTTTATTTTAAAGCACTAAATGAGTCTGGGTTAACTCTGTATAGAATCCCCTTATTTAACTGTAACACCTGTATCTATCAACTTCAAAATCCCTATGCTGTGTCTGGATTATAAAATCTTTTGCTCTAAATTCCTTTTCTCCTCTGCCATTTTTTGCCTGGCTTTGTAAACCCAACCCCACTGCTCTAGCATGTTGTGTCCGGTTCTCCCCTCACTTGGAAGGATTTGATGAAGGTCCACAGCAGGGTCCGAATCCCTTCCCCGCGAGACAGCAGCTTCACCAGCCTCATCACGCGGAACAGCCGGAAGAAGGTGATGGAGATCCTGGCGTTCTCTTCAGAGTTCTGCAGTCCCTTTTGGTGGGGTTTGGTGTTTTTTTTTGTTGTTGTTTTTTTTTAAGAAAAAACACAGGACGCATGGGGACACGTGCAGATAGGTAGGGGAGGGAAACACATTCACACGCATTCACACACATACACGCACACAACGTACACACAAACAGGGGGTAAAGGTGAACATACAAACACGCACACACACACACACACACAGACGTACAAACATTTGTATGCATATTCCCACCCACACGTACAAGTGGATGTAAATATGCATGACACACACACACACACGCACGCACACACACACAGACACACACACACACACACACACACACACACACACACACACACACACACACACACAGACACACACACACACACTGAGTTAATAAATGGAAATCTGCGTCCTACAAAATCCCATCAAAATCAACTGACAAAAGAGATCTGGGAGAGAATCGGGCAATCATGCTTAGTTTTGTGGCTTCATGGAAAAAACACTTGGCAACAAAGAGATGAACTGACCAACCAGCTGTCTCACCTTCTACACTGCATACATCCAACCACCAGATACATCCAACTCACTGAGGCGTCATATAGCTAAGTTTGTCATGTCATTTTCCCTCTCTCAGTCTCCTCATTTCTTGTCCTTCCAACTGTCCTGTCCATTAAAAGCATAAAACCACAAAAAAATAGGAAAAGAAACTTCAAAAACTGATTAGTCTTGAAATCACAACAATCTGAAGTTCTCCCTCTCCTTCACTTCATTACTGTCATAATTACAGCCATTAAAGCCCCTGTACGGAGCTTTTAACTGGATACGCAAAAGTCTCTGGTTTCTGCTGATGTGTCTCTGTTACCTACAACAGCAAATGAGCCCATCAGTGTAAAGATACGTTATTTCTAAGTAGTCTAATTCTATACCTGTGGAAGGCATGGTCGGGTCGGACCACTGACGAAACCATACGAATAGATATATTACACTGCTAAAAAAAAAAAAAAAGCAAGTCCCGTCTTCTTTCCGACGATTCCAAAACAAATCTACACGCGCCGGCCAGACAAACGTCTTCATGACAGTGGGAAATGCAGTCTTCATTCCGCTGCTTTCATCCACAGGGGCCGCCAAAATCAACACTAAATGAAAAGTCTGTACTGGGGCATTTACTGTAAATAATACTTGTTTCTTTATCCCATTACAGGTCAATCCAGCATTGCACTGACATTTATCAAATAAACATTGAAATACTTAGTGAACCCCTGAAGAAAATCATGTAGGCGCAGATGATTGGTTATTCTGCACCAGTATGGACTAAAATTCTAATAACTGAGACAGGGCCCACAGAGACTTTCATCGATGGAGGTAAGCTCCATAAATCACTGATAACAA
Organism: Trachurus japonicus; assembly: GCF_045865225.1. Taxonomy (NCBI): domain Eukaryota; kingdom Metazoa; phylum Chordata; class Actinopteri; order Carangiformes; family Carangidae; genus Trachurus; species Trachurus japonicus. The sequence goes on along the minus strand of NC_140929.1, from coordinate 12,235,071 downwards.
TTCACTACAGATACAGTACAAAAATCCTCGCCCGCGGGCAGACTCCTGTTTCAATAAATCATGCAGGCAGGCTAATTGTTTGTCTGCCACAGAGAAACCGGCCACCTGGAGGAACAATCCAAAGATGACATTCAGGTAAAGATAAAGATATTACTGCCCAGTGCCAGCTACAGAATTATATTTTCATGGGGAACAAATCTCTTCATATCTTCTCCCTGTTTACTGTGATCTTCTAGAAACTAGACTGTTTTAATTTGCAGAGCCTCTTGCCATAAACATGCTATATTTCCAGAAATCCATTATTTTGTATACTACGCTATGCTGTGACACATTGTAGCTTTGTAACTGTCTATTGTCCCAGAAGTCAACCACAGGAAATAACTCCATGATGAAATATTCAGTCATCTAGCTGAGTGCTATTCTAATGCAGATTTATTTATTTATGATGCTGCTCCTCGTTCTCCGAGACAAAAAAAGGCGGAAAAACAAAGGCAACATCAACATCTGTGTAACGCACAATGCAGTTACTGTAATACAGCAGCTGAGGATCCTGTATATCATTCGCAATTAGTACACCACAGACAGCACATTAATCCTCTGATGCCAAAAATACCAGTTCATACAGGTACCAAACAACCAGCAAACCAAAACTCCACACAAGTGCACCACTATATAAATAAAACATAAACATGATCACATACAACACAGCATCTCTATCATAACAATGCCAGCAGCATAGTGCCATACATCTGTCTTCACTCTAATAATTAAATATGACCCAAAAAACACAACACAAACTTCTCTGACCTGTGAATCTTTTTCTTTTTTTTTTTGCCATTTGTGTTTTTCCAAGAAGCCATCAATTCTTAATGCTAATCCCACAGAGAATACACAGTGTGCTCCAAAAAAGAACTTGCCATTCTCCACCACATCTTGCTGCAGTTTGGGATAACAGATATCACATGTTACTTTTCAACAGACTCTGATTTTTTCAAGATGTCCAACAGAAATCAAAGTTTAGAAAATTAATTGCACAAATATAATCTTTCCATGATTCTGCGATAATAGCATCAAGGTGCTCTCTACAGGGAGATGTCACGATTTTTTTTTGCTGTAGTGTTGACAAGTAACTCAAGACATGAGTTGTCCCAAACTCCACTGACAGATATGCGGAAAATGACACACAGTTCTGAGGAGTGTAAATCAAGATTTTGTACTGCATGTAATACCACAACTGGACCACAGTGGGCACCATTGCACCGTTGAGAGAGTGGGGGCAGTGAGCGGGAGAGATACAGTGATAGAAAGTGTAACAGAGGAAGAGAGAGAGAGAGAGAGACTGAAGATGAAGAATAGTTTGAATTATTGAGAGACATCCAAACAAATAGACTGATTCACAAACAGATAGATAGACAGACAGACAGATAGATAGATAGATAGATAAATAGATAGATAGATAGATAGATAGATAGATAGATAGATAGATAGATAGATAGATAGATAGATAGATAGATAGATAGATAGATAGATAGATAGATAGATAGATAGATAGATAGATAGATAGATAACAGGCCAGTGGAGAAGAGTGGAGGAAAGAGAGACAGCGTGATTGCGTGACCACAATGGCTTGCATCAATGACGGACCACTAAAGATACCATACCCATAAGGGAAGGGGTAGCAGATTGCAAGCCATGGGGGAGGTGGGGCAGCGGGCGCCATGGCAACAACAATAGCCACTCAAGGAAAAGTCACAAGACTCCAGTTATACAAGGTCTACACAATACAGTGTCCTTCACCATACATATATATATGAAGACGTAGAACAGCTTTATCAACGTTACTCTGGACATGCTGCAGATGTTAGCAGGAGCGACAGAGAGGAGATGACAGGACCAATGAGGAGCCAAAAGTTACGGATCATACCATGGATGGCGTAGCAGAAGGAGGGATGGGAGGATGGAGGGATGGAGGGATGTTGGAGGAGGTAGGGAGGCGGACGAGGTTACCGTCGGAGCGTACCATTGACCTTACCCCAGGGGGGTGAGAGGAGGAAGAGGAGGAGGAGGAGGACGAAGAGGAGGAGGACGAGGACGAGGAGGAGTCAGCTGGCTTTAAGGAAAGGCAACAAAGATCAGCACCAGAGCAGCGCCTCGCTGTGTGTGTGTGTGTGTGTGTGTGTGTGTGTGTGTGTGTGTGTGTGTCCCTATGCATGTATGTGTGTTTTTAATGTGAAAATCAGAGAGTATTTCACAGTGGCCCAGACAAACCACCAGGCTACTGAGAGTTCAGCCTCTGCTCAACCATCACATGGAAGGGTAAAAAAAAGAAAAATAAATCATCTGGGCCAATGTGGGAGATTTCTGAAAGATGTTACTACAGATGGAGACTGGCCTCGTCCTCTGTTAGGACCACATCAGACTAAATCACTAATCAAAACACTAGAAGATTGAAACATGAAGGGCTAAAATAATGAATGATGGTCTGCAGCGGCCACAGAGGGGGAAAATGTGGCTGTGAATGTGTCTGTGTGCGGCATTTCCCTGTAGTGCACATGTCATCGTGTGAGCTCGTGGATAAGTTGGAATAGAGTGGCGGTTCTGTAGCTATCTGTTTTTCTTTCTGCCAGCTGAAGCTACTGTGTAGTAACAGTGGTTGAAGCTGAGGCTGCGTTTACCAAATGCATCCTGGGATTTAAGGAGACTGCCTGCCTTGACAATGTGTTATTCATTCCTTTGACCTGGGGAATAGTCAAGATCCAAGTGGAATCAGAAGTGGTTTGGATCTTGTGAAATAACAAAGTGTTTATATTTTTTGGTTGTTGCTGTGTTTGTGGTCCAGTAATTGTAAATTAACCAGACCACAACTTGAATCCACTCTCAGGTCAAAGAGGCGTCAGAATACCACATTAAAAAACAGGAAGTGAAGATCATCTCAGTCAGTTCCACTTATGACAAAGATGATTTTGGATGCTTTTGGAAATCGGAGCCCACAGGTATTTAAATAACATCAAGGAGCACAAAGATAGCATATTGTAGGGAGACACCCACTGGTCATCCCTGCTATTGCAATATCTTACACTGCTAAGAGTGATAGATCAACTCGTAGTTCAATCTATGACTCAGGAGCTGTTCACTCTGCCTTGGTATTGGCCCTGTTAGAATACCTTACCACAACATGAATGCATCATTGTCACTGTCCTCTACTGAAATACACAAGGACCTGACATAGGATGACTGTTGGTAGGAGCGGCTAAGAAAGAGAAAAAGGAGGAGAAAGAAAGCAAAAGAAAGAGAGAGGAAGGGAAAGTATCCAAGGAGAAATGGGAAGGAAAAAGAAAGTAAGAAAGAAGGAAAGCAAACAAGGGAAGGACAGAATTTCTAAGGGTGAGAATATACCAGAAAAAAGGGAAAAGAAGGAAAGAAGGACAGATGGAGGTATTCTAACGGGGCCATACACATATAACATATATTAATGATGTACACAAAGTAACAGGCTACGTCGATACGATATTAACATATAATATTGTGATATTTACTGTTATTTACTAACAGAAAATATCAGTAATGCTAACAATTTGCTGATTTCAAGATTTTACAAAGGGAGGGGTGGCTATGATTGAATTACATGTGTGTGTGTGTGTGTGTGTGTGTGTGTGTGTGTGTGTGTGTGTGTGTGTGTGTGTGTGTGTGTGCCCAGGCCTGAAGAGTTGAGGTGCATTATGGTGTGAAGGGGAGGAGAGCTGGAGGGAAGGAAAACTGTGGGAAGGAAGGACAGCGGGAAGTGAGGGAGTACACAGTGATGGATAAAGGGAAGAGAGATGCGCAGGAGGGAAGGAGGGAAGGGAGGAAGGGAGGAAGGAGGGAAGGAAGGAAGTAGGGAAGGAAGATGGCACTGATACATACTAAATGCAGATTAGGTTAAAACTGAAATAAGCTAGTGTGTGTCTTTGTGTGTGTGTAAATTACACAAAGGGCCGATTGGTTCAATTTGAACATAATTTAAAACTGAATTTGAGTCAAATCAAAGCTGTGAATCAGAATCAAATCATATCTAATCATCCTCTCAAGTGGACTACAGTGGACTTGTGGCTCTGAGGGGTTTGGGCACATTGTCATTTTGAAGCCCCTCAAAAATAATTCCAATAATAAATAAATGTAGTGTTGTCCTGTCAGGCAGAACTTAGGTGCAAATATGAGTTACTGTGGTTGTAGCTCTCTGGATTCAGGAGCTTCTTTTCATTGAAAATGTTTTTTTCTCACATTGCACAACATTTTTTTTCAAGCAAAATATTCATCAGTTCAATCAATTCAGAAGGTAACATGGGTTTCTTGAGGAGATCTTTGGACCTACAGAACTTTTTGATACATCACACACTATGTTGTCATACTCCTATGTGAAAACTGCTTTTCATTTAACTTGAAAATGTCTACTGTCTGACTACTACTACTTTGTTTTAATAAAGCATATAATTGGTTTGATGTCTTTTGGTGGTTGGAAAAATGGGAGAGACCCATGTTACCCAGCTTGCATTTCAGGTGAGCAAGCAGCACCGCAAACCAACGAGAAAGAAGACAGAGAAAGAGAGAGAGAGATAAACATTCATAAAAGAAGAGAAAAGTCAACTGAAAAAGCTCAGAGAGAGAGAAGGAGCGAGATGGAGAGGAGAAGAAGAGGCATTCCGAAGACAGAGAAAGAAAAAAGAAGAAATAGATGCAGTCCATACTGGCATCGTCTGCAAGACACAGCTCGGAGCAAACCACTACCAATCTGTTCACACTACTTCTACTCAAACCAAAACCAAAAAATGTAAAAGAAGACGACACAAGGTTTAAGAAGCACCCGCAGGTTGCTGGGGAGAATTAGAGGACCAGGATTAACGACGTGTTTCTGTTTCGATGACCACAAAGAAATGCAGCTAATCTAAGTCAACAGGCACCCAACAGAGCAGCAAAAGTGGGTGCACTCAAACAAGATATTTTGCCCATTTAATATTTAGCAAAGGCAAAGTGATAACATTTTAAAAGCTGACCTGTTACTGCACTTCACTGGGCACTTAGGAAATGCAGTAGAAAAAAGCTTTAGTTGTTGGCAAACTGCTTCTATTAGTTTCCAATTGCATTGCTCAGTAAGTTAAAAAAGCATTCCCCTGTGCGTTAGTGCCTGGTGAAATGCAGTGGCAGGCTAAAATTTAAAATGTTTAAGTAACAGGGCCCCAGTTTCAAAAACAGTCAAGAGTTCTCACAGGATTGAAGTGCGGAGGGTTTCTTAAAAGAGAGAGAGAGAAAAAATAACAAAAAGAAAAGGTAGCTTGGACATCTCATCGCCCAAATCATTAAAAACTACCAAAGAAGAAAAGAAAAAACAAAGACTTGGGGCATGCCTTGAGGTTAGAGGTGAGAAAGAAAAACAGTGGCTCATTCAGAAAGAACTGCAAACCAATCAACCAAATCAATCAAACCAAATCAAAGGCAAACTCTAAACCAAAGTGTGCAAGGTCAGTGACTTGTATAGATGACAAAGATGGATATCTCTGGCCCAACGAACCTCAGGATAATCTTCACTAATCAATCATTGGTTAAATATCATCAGTTGACATTATTTATTTAGGGTTAGAATTAAATCTCTAAATATATTTATGTAACCTTGTAGTCTCCCCTCCCTTTACACAACGATACTTTGCTTCACGATCAGATAAATTCAATGTCTGCAAGGCAACAGGGGAATATAAACCTTTATGTTACATTTGAAATTCCCCTGACAAGATATTCCTGCAGTAACTAGATATACAAACTGAATAAAACATATAATATCCAAGTACAGTTTAGAGTGTTGTTTATAAGTAGGTTTGTCAGCCTCTCATGGGGACAAATGGAGCTTCCTTCTAAAGGCACGAAAACAAGTGCCAAGCTCATACACCCTTGGGATACGCTAACCTTATTTGTATGCCTGACCAGTCGGAGGTGAAACACACCGCATTCCATCACGGGGCAACATACCAGTGTACCCGTGTGCAAAACCTGTCTGTGCTTCATGTTCTCAAGTCAAACCAGCAGCAAACTCACAGCTGAGATTGTGAGAGGATTTTGGCCAAACATACATTTTGCCTGAACCCAATAAGTTTCAAAATAAATTAACTAATAACAGATGTGACATAATCAGAGAATTGTATTCAATTGCTTCGTTGATGAGGTTTACAGTAGATATTGCTACAATTGCTCACAGTGTCATGTTTTCTGATTACAGAAACCAGCAGACTGATATCTCAGGCCTAGTCTACTTCCAGTCTTTATGCTAAGCTAAGTGGTGAAGATAAAATAAAGTATTCATTCTGTCACTTCTTTCTTGGAAAGATAGAACATATTTTTTGCAATGTCAAACATTTACAGGATCATTCTGGCTTAGTTTATCTTGTGGTGAAATAATACCTCACAGCTAACACTACATTACTACATTTAGAAGATGATCCATGGGATAGGAAATGATGTATTTTTTAACTGCTATGTGTGACATTATACTTTATAAACTGAAGCGCAGACAGTATATCAAAGTCGACTCGCAGAAACCTGCCCCCACCTACACCTACACACTTACATTTTCTTTTCTGAGCTGTTTTTACTGGATGTTTGATACCAGTGCTTCAAAGTTTTGCAGATGGAAGATGGGGCTTCAGATGGAATGAAATAACATACTTTCCTCCAAAAATCTCTGTCACAGAATATTTACTGAACAATTTCTTTTAATGTGACACTCAGCTCTTTGGCCAGTCTAATCATAGAACAAAATTATTTTCTTCTAAGGCTAAAAATGAAGTGGAGTTCTGCCCAGCCACACTTTTCATTTTTGCATGGTTCTCAGACTATTCTCCTGCCAAAGAGCGCTTTAAATATCACATGAATAAAACACCAATTATCCCTGAAGTGTAAATACGATAGACACTCAACATTTGACTTGTGTTTGGGATATTCATTCTTATTCAGCCCCACTGTTGACCATAGGGCCTTCACGTCGATGATAAATGAATTCATACATACATTTACATAAATTTCATGGGTCCTGAGTAAATCCATTTATGGATCAAATTGTTCCCCATGTTTGCACAATGCTATTGTTGGACAAAAATAACCTCCCCCAAAAAAGTGCAACAGCAACTTGTATTTTTCCTTGTATTGGAATTTAAAGTTTCTCGGCTAAAACGCCATTGTCCAAAAATGGTGTTTCCAGAAATGTGGATCTTTTCTGAAACAGCAATAAATTTCAAACACCACATTTTATTTAGTAGCAGGCCTGGATATACCACCTTTACATCCGTCATGCTATACAGTGTCCATCATGCCAGGGGAATGGACACTATCCCCTTTGGCAGTGATAAAAGATCAAATAAACCCAATGTGAAACCAAACCCAGTGCTGAGACAATGCAATAGGTTCTATTGACAAATGCAATAGTTTCTGATGCTATTGATGCTCAGCAGACCAAAGCATGAATACCCATCTGGAGCAGTTTCAAATATTAGAAATTGGAAACAAAACACTAGTAATTAAAATAAAGAAAGTTTGATCTGCAGCCTCATTACACTGTTGAATAGAAAACAAGTGATGAGGTGGAGGCCAGTCAAGGGAAGAATATTGTGGGAAATAAACTGTTTTACTGCCGCTTTTGTTAAAATCATTAAATTTATAACATGATGTAAGGACAAATTTGGACCACGTAAAAAGGAATTGAGATGTTGAGGGAAGAAACTATAAAGATTTGTTTTTTCATATGCTTTAAATTAAACAAACCCTTTGGAGGGGACTCTGATCTGTTTTGATTGCGCTACATCTGGCACTTTTCCTTGCCAGACTTATTCAGCCATCTCTTAAGTTCAAATGTTGTGCAGCTGAAGTTTCCTAATCATTTGAAAGCATGCGAGATGGGTATCGGTGCTTGGTCTGTTTGTGTGTGTGGGAATGGCAGAGCAGGCAGGCAGGAAGGGAGGGAGGGAGTTGGACTACTTACGTTAACCTCAGTGATCGCTATGTCAACAATGCTACCCACAACTATCAAGGCATCAAATGTGTTCCATGCATCAACAAAATAATGCTGCGTAGGGGTGGACAGAACAGAAAAACAACAGAAAAAAGGACAGAACATAAGACATTGAAAAAATGGAAAGAACAGAAATTAAAGGAGAGAGGAGAAAAATAAGATAAAAAATATTATATACATGAGCACTGGAGTTTTTAGTAGGAGGGAAAGAATCAACAAAATTAAACGGCAAAAAAAGAAAAGAAGTTGCAGTCTGAAAGAGATGGACAGCAGAAGAAGAGCAGCGGCGATCGGTCATGCTTATCCATGAGAGGAAAATGTCAACAACAAGTACAACAGTAAAGAACAAATTGCAACACAATCACAACAAAAAAAAATGCCCCTGTTGCTGCAGTTAGAAAAATGAAAAGGCGTGTAAGGCTGTTTATGATTGGTCAGTGAGTTAGTTCAGTTAGTTAGGGAATCAAACCTGAGGACATGTCACAGTCTGACAAAAAGTAGGGGGGAAAAAAAAAATCAAGGACCCAACAACATTTGAGTTACTGTGAGGAAGGAGGACGAAAGACAGAAACCCTGTGTTCACAGCTAAACCCTGCCTATGTTGCCTCTACGCTTTATCAAACCCAGGAAGAAGCTTGTTCGTGTTCAGCAACCTTTTGCGGCTGAGGGGGTCCCCTGAGTGGCAGCGGCCATCTTGGATTTAAGGATGAAGGAAGAGAAGGAGGACGAGGAGGAGGGAGAGAGAGTGAAGGCAGACAAAGAAGAGAAAGAGAGAGAGAGAGAGAGGGAGAGGGAGATGAAGAGGAAAGACAGCACAACACAGAGGAGCCACAGAGGAGAGCTGACGGAAATGAAAGATTTAGAGGAAGTAAGAGGGCACAAGACAGAGAGAGAGAAAGAGAGAGAGAGAGAGGGAGAGAGAGAGAGAGAGAGAGAGAGAGAGAAGGAGAGTGAAAGTGGGCATCATACTTACGTTGATCTCACTGAGAATGACGTCTATTATGCTGCCAATTACGATGAGGAAATCAAACACATTCCAGGGATCACTAAAGTACCCCTACACAGGATGAGGTGAGCAGGAGGAGGAGGAGGAGGAGGAGGAGGGGGAAGGGGGAGGGGGGCAAGAAAGGTAGGTTAGAAGGAAAACAACATCTGCTGCCACTTCGCAGCCCTATTAAGGTGGTATGAGGTTGTACAGTTACACCCAGTTAATAGAGAAATCAGCCGTGCTTGATGAAACAATACACGAAAGGATACATTTGATTTTGAATTCTAATGAAGAGAATCAACTTGTTTCCTTTACTCTGACTGTTCATCAAGTGCAGCTGGAGTCCCTGCTCTGTTAATGATGAGCTGTTACTGTAGATATCAGTTCAGATATCAGTCCTCCGCCTGCATCTTAAGGTGATTCTGCAACGCCGTGGCAGTAATTATAATCAAAGGTCACTTTGTTTACTTAACTTATTGGGGGCTATTCATCATCAGCCGTGCTACAAAGTGAGCATTTATGAAAAACAGCCTCAGGCCAAAACACAGTTGTTGTTTTTTTTGGCTGGTAGAATAAAATGATACCATCTGTACTGTAAATAGAAATGGCTGCATCTGAGAAAGTTATAATGAAGCTAGGACTCTGTTATTTCCTACTGTAGACACTCTTGCTTGAGTATACTTAAGTGAGCCTGGAATGACAGCCAAGCCGGCCTGGCACATGGCCTCTCAGAGAGATTTCTATACACTCTAAAATAAATTACATCTCATTCAGATTCGGGCTAATTGTTTTCCAATAGCACTCTCTGAATTTTTATCACTGGCCTAGGACAGCTAATGATGTGCCCATGTTTGCACCAATGCTATGCAAAGAGATTGGAAGAATGTCGGAAGTTACAGTAAAGCAGGGAAAATTAAGAGAATAACTGTCTGGGTAATGAAATGCGAGGCCTCTACTTCTTAGTTTTACACCGGTTCTATGCAAAGTAAACCTAAGAATAACTGTATAACTTTCACAAAAAACGCATTAAGTGGTTACACAACAACAAATTCAGTTCTATACTCAAACTCAAACTGGAGCAGAGAGAAAGATGCTGAGAGAAGATCAGTCTCACTGATCTATTTTGAGCCTCATCACCTGACATCATCATAAAAATCTAAACTCTTTAATGTATTTTTTTCAGGTGTCAGAATATTAATGTAAAAACCAGAGTTAACCATTAGTGAAACAGAGCTCACAGAGCATTAGTCCAAAGGCTGATGTATGCATTAAATGATTAAGATTACACAGGGCATAATCAAATGAGGTTATTCAGGAATTATTAGGCACCAGTAAGAGATTCATTACAGAAATACTCAAACATTCAAACCAAATGACACAGTGAAACCCGGGGAAAGTGACTGCTGCTGTTCCATGGCACAGACAGAGATACTGAAACTTGTTCAAAAGTTAAATGCATTAGCACAAATTTTCAGCACAGAATCAATATTACTGGCGCTGATTCCAGGTGTTCACAGTTGTAATACCTGAGAAGTAAAAGTGTTAATGAGCCGCTCCTCTCTGAGTGACGGCTGCTTAAAGCAAGAGTTTATCAAAGACAAGCACAGACATCAAGGTACATCCTAAATTGGACACAATCGAGTGTTTTTGATATAATAAGCTAATTTCATTAGCATCGTTCGGTGGCTTGGGAACATGTCGTCATGGTGTTCCATAGACACAATTCAAGTGTGTTTATTATTCTACAGAAACCCTGGCATGTTCACTTAAAAAAAGAACTGCCTTCACAACTCTGGCCCTCTAAAGCAGTCTTACTTGATGTAAACACTACATAACATTACATAAACAACGCATGATGTCAGGTCCCAAGCCCTAAAAGTCGTCCTGCAGGTTTTTTCTGCAGGTTCATTCAGACTGGATCTGCATACAGTACATTGCAGACGACATGCATTATGTTGGACTAAATGGTCTTAGTAGATAATTACTTTCAAAGATAATCATCTTTCATCCATCCTAATAAAATGGCACATTTTGTAGAACATGATTTGGACTTTGGAGCTAATTAGAAAAACAAAAGAATTAAGTTTTAATTAGTAGTTAGAAATCATTGGCTCACATACTGATATTTTTGTGGATGACATTCATTAATTCTAACAACTACATTCCAGCAATTAACTTCACACTATAAAATCAAGAAAACTAATAATTTCAGACCAAAAATAATATTTTTAAAAACCAGTCTTGGTGTGAATTAAGTGTTTAAGACTGAACTGATTCGAATGAGCATAAAGTGTAAAAGTGTCTATGACACTGTTGCTAGGTATCCTAAAGGAGGCTATAAAAGGAAGAGAAAGATTACCCTTAGCAGTTGGTTTGATCTAATTGTCATATTTCTTTAGCTCACTTTGGTGTATTAAAGAATCCATACAGTGAGCTTAAGTATAGAGGTTTTTGTCATTGCTGTCTGCTTCAGTGTAATCTGTAAGCAATCATCCTCTGAATCACTACCTGTGATGTGGCCTGATAGAGATAAGAGTAAAAATATAACATGTGACTGTGTCCAAGGATTTTCCTTTTCTTTTTTTACTCTGCTGCAGAAGATGGAAGCGTTTCCATCTGTTACTGTTTAAATAGCTGATGCACCAAGAAGTTCTATGATTGGACCGGTACACCCACACATCTACATGTAGTTCACAACAACAGCAGGGTAACAAGGGAGCAGTGAGATTAAAAACCACATGATGCCGTCCACTAATCATGTTTTACATCCATGGTATCGTAATTACCATCTGGTGGAAATCAAAAAGGGATTAGGAATAAACAGAGCAACATCAGTAAGCAGTTATCTGCAATAAATGTGATTGTGAAGTGTCTCGTCTATTCCTCCACTGGTTTTTACTAGTAGTAACCAGTACATGGATATGTATATTATAACTCTTATTTACTGTCGTCTGTTGTAATGCACTATACTGTTATTCTACCCTGCAGTTAGAGAGTAGTGGACCTACCCTTGGTTTGAAGGCAATCAGTTTAAGGATCATCTCCACAGTGAAGAGCCCAGTGAAGAGCATGTTGAGGATGTTCATGGCATCATTAAACTTTGGGGTCTGTCCATGATGCTGCAAAGACACACACACACACACACACACACACCTGAGTAGTGCACACGGAGCAGTAGTTTTACAGGAGGTGCCGTGATTGTAGTATTTCCCCATTTTAAGTGTGTTTCTGTGAATTTCCTAATAAATGTGTTTCTCACCTGCATGGCCAGACAGATGGTGTTGAGAAGGATGAGTGTGAACATCAGGTACTCAAAGTAGGTGGAGTTAACCACGTACCACACCTTGTACTGGTAGGGGTTCTTAGGGATGTAGCGGCGCAGTGGACGTGCCTTCAACGCGTACTCCACACACTGACGCTGTGATACACACACACACATTCACACACACATATGAATATGCACAAACACTGACATTTTCCTTCAAATCCGTTTCCCAAGTCTCCATCACTCTTCCACAGTGAGCCTCTACAGGAAAGTCTGTAGAAGTGTCTTTTGGCAGACTAACAAAAGCCTTTTCCATCCCAGACTATTCTCCTATCCTCTGTCTACGTTTCCATCCTTTTTCTGAGACATGGATCATTGCAGAGAACACAGATGCAGGGACTTGGCCTAGCATCTCCCTGAAGCTTTGGTCTCATCTTCTGTCTGAACTGCTGCAGCTCCCTCCTGGCTGGGCTCCTGAAGTAGTTCAGCCCCTAAAACTCATGTTCAGCCTCTCCAGATTCTGCCATGCCTCAGCCTCGCCGCCTTGGCCTCCATTCTTTCTCCCTTGTGCCTCGTGAATGACAAAATGACTTTCACACTTCAGTCAGAACAGCAGAGTCGCTCCATCTTCTACTGTAACCTTAAAACTCACACTTCAGATCTCTTTAGCTGCTTAACAAAAGCATAGAACTGGAGTCACACAAAGCAAAGGACAGCACAAACTCTTCATGTAAAAACCCCATGGACACTACCTGGTTCTTGTCCAGCTCACAGTTCTTATATTCTTGCTCTCCTTGTTCCTGGAACGTGACGATGACGAAACCGACGAAGATGTTCATCATGAAGAAGGCGATGATGATGATGTAGATGATAAAGAAGATGGAGATAACCACGCGGTAGTTGTAGATAGGCCCGACGTCCTCAGCATGAGAGTCTATGGCCTTGTACAGTAACCTGAGGAAAGACAGGAGGAAGAGGGATGATGCATTGAGAATTTAAAACAGTAAGAGAGGGGGAGAAGAAAAGTGAAACGCTGTAATGTTAGGAGACGATACCAAAGATACATATAAACAATATAAATTGTATGTGTTGTGTTTGTATGTAGACACACACCCTGGCCAGCCCTCAAAGGTAGAGACAGCAAACAGAGCCATCATGCCTTGCAGGACATCGTCAAAGTTGAATTCACTGTTCTCCCACAATCTCAGGGCTCTTTCAGGTTTCCCCACGTCGCCGTCTTTATACATGATGTAGGAGCCCCTACAAACACACACACATATTGTACCATCCAGTTGTTCGGCCTATAAGAAATTAATGAGTGTGTGTGTATGTGGAGGAGGGATCTCTTACCTGCACTCTGCCTGAGTCTGTTTAGAGCTGTCAGTACAGGAGAAGAACTTGCCCTGATGGAAAAACATAGAAATGTTAGTACTATTAAGTAAAGAGAAAAAAAGATTATGCCAGCTGTGCCCTCTGACCTCCTCTTACCTTAAAGAGCTGCACTCCGATACAGGCGAACATGAACTGAAGTAATGTGGTGACGATGACGATGTTGCCGATGGTCCTGATCGCCACAAACACGCACTGAACTACATGCTGGAAAACACACAAGGAAAACGACAGTGAGTGTACAATATGTGTGTGTGTGTGTGTGTGTGTGTGTGTGTGTGTATCTCCTTTGTATGTGTGTTTTTTGTGCTAACCTTCAGCCCCTTGGCTCTGTTGATGGCCCTTAGTGGCCTGAGCACTCGCAGGACTCTCAGGATCTTCACCACATTAATTGCACTGGACCTGCAAGACACAACTGGATTAAACTACCGAACCTGCCAATATCATTAAACACACATTTTACCATTAGGACACACATGTATATACAAGACTGGAACCAAACACACACTTTAGGAATCTCTTGGAAGCATCTGTGTTAAAGATTTTCAACACATACAGTACAGTGAAGATGAAGACACACAATCTTCACAAGCAAAAGTAAATTCAAATGATACAAGTACAAGTAAACAGCAACAAAATCACATGTCAATCTTAATATGATATGTAATGCTGAAAACATTTAGACAAGAATCTGGCATGATGAAGTGAAAATAACTCATTCTCAGTAAAGATAAGCACAGGCAAACGTATTCCAAACTACTCTTACATAATGAATAAAATCTCAATTTTAACGTAGGATCAGAAGTTAAAAAATATTTGTATACTGCTTAAATCAGGTGTCTGGAAAAAAAAGTGATGATAATCATGTTTAGCTTGTTTAATTTGGGAAATTACACCTACAATATGAATTATATACTACAGATAAATTATTGATTATTTACCAGACTCAGATTTTGTACAGGATCAGTAACCACAACCTCTATAAATTCCCTACAAAATATGTTTTGTAAAAATGATCAAGTACAACACACAAACACATAAATACAGATGATAAATGGACACAAGTGAAGACAGAGACATTTACAAGCAAATACAGTAGGACATTATTGTGCTGTAAGAGAGTGTCAGTACAGTACAAGCCAAAGGTCAAAGAGTGTGACCTTTTAAGAGAAGAGGATCAAAAGAAAAGTTTTGCATACAAAACAGAGGAATCAAATGAATACCTTGACATTTTGAATTTTACTGTAAACGTCTACGTAGAAAAAGCTTCAACATTAGTTCTTCGGCAATCTGAACTAGGCAGCACGAGTGTAATTCTTACTGCTTGACGTCTGTATTTAACAGGCTGGACGTCTTACCTGTCAGCGTCATTTACTTTAAGTGAGAAAACCAGTCATTCAGTTAACGGAAGAACAAATACATGAACCTTTTCCCCACAGTGTGACAAAGGTGGAAGGAAAAAAACGGATTCAAAATGTCAGTGTATCCATTGAAGGGGGTGACTTTTAGATGGTTAAGGGAGTGATTTAAAGGGAGTGACACTCTGTGTTGACTTTTTAAACAGACAGTAAGGAAAAGATCCGTTACGCACCTTTTTACACAGGAAGGTAAAGTTTAAGGGCAGTTAAAGGTAGTTCATGTGGAGTGGGATGTTTTCAGCAACATATCACAGTCAAATCAGCTGTGAGGATGTGTTTCTGATACATTACAGGCCAGACAGATCTCCACTGAATTTTAAATGTAACTTTTAAAAACATATACTTTGGATTTACTATGGCCAAGCTGTCACGGTTCTTTCGTGTCTGCTTTGGTTAGCAATATTTGATGCTTATGTGACAACACAAATAACTAATCTGTAATAATAATAGAATATATCCAGTATGACTTCTATTATCTAAGGTATTTGCTTTTATACAAGTAGACAAGCAAGATGTATATACTTAATTAGGTAGATATTTAATTCATGGGGAGTAATAATAGTAAAACACAGGGAAGATATGCTAAATAATTAAACAAATAAACCCCCTGCAGGTGCCTCCAGATGCAGCACCGTCACAATCAATTTGACTGCGAATCGTTCAAGAAAAATCCCACTCATTCACTACCTTTAACGGGCGAAAACAACTGAGTTTTAGCATTCATGTCATTTCTATAGCCCAGGAGAGTTCACTTTAACCAGAAATATGAAAACTGGGTCCGTTCTGCTCCCAAATCTATGACAAGGAACATATGAAGAGACTTCCTACCATTAATTGGATAAGATATGTCACCTCAGTATTAAAGGATCCAGGCTAATTTACTCTAAGAAACATATTCTCCTGTTCAAATCCATCATACTGCTGGATTTTAAGAGACGTTTTGGCATGCATCTGTTTTAAAGAAGTATCACGTGGTCCTAATAAGAACCAGCCCATTCATTATCTATTCAGTAAAGTCCTGACAAACTCCATGTGGCTATAACGTCTTTTTGAAGGAGACTTCGACTGAACTCTCCAAGGCCGTAGAAATACCAACTCAAAAGTGTGACAGTTGTGCACATTTAAAGTGAAGGTCTGTTGAAGGGGGTATTAATACGGACTAATATGGACTTACGTCGAGAAGTCTAGTCTATTAAGAATTAGAGACAGAGAGTGTGGTATAGCATATTAAACATCAGCGATATCAAAGCATTTCAATGAGTTATTTGCTACAAGAAGCAGAGAACATTTTTAATAAACATCACCGTGAGAGAAAGGATTGGGAGTAATGAAGTGTAAAGTTGTTAGAGAATAGAGAGAAGTGTGAAGCATAGGGCAATTTACTAATGAAAACATTTTCCCCACTTAGCCACTTTACTTGATTTGTGTGCACTTGGACTGTACGTCATGCAGTAGTCACTATTTGGCCGATTTGATTTCTCACATATAATAACCTAGAATATTTCACGTCCCTGTGGGCTGCGCTAATACTGCTTAGGTTTTTTTTTTTTAAATGCACAAAACTTTTGATTATAATACTAATAAATTGAAAGAAAGAAAAAAAGAAATTGAAACAGTGTAATGCATGTATTTGACCAGAGCATTGTAATGCACTCACTGTATTCCAGAGGAGATGAGGGACACACTGACCACCACCAGGTCCAGGATGTTGAAATAGTTTCTACAGAATGAACCTTTGTGGAGGAAGGCTCCATAGGCTGTCATCTAAAATTAAAAACAAAACAAAAACACAGCTTAGTGCTGCACATGCACATACAGGGTTATATATTATCTGCAAATAGTTCTCAGATTTTGTCTTATCTGCCAATGTGAGAAAGAAAGTTCTGACAGCACAAGTTTTAAAAAGGTTTGGGCCTCATGAATTTACAGCGAATAAATACTGTAGCGCACAAATGTTGATGTAAGCCACTAATCCTACATCATAAATATCAAACACTACCTTTAGAATGATCTCTATGGTGAAGAGTCCAGTGAAGACATGGTCTGCATAGCCCAAAATCTGGAAATACAAAAGAAAGCATCGTTCAAAACCACCACACAAAAATATATGATCAACCGTGAAGATATGGTTCATGATGACTGATAAAACATACTGAAATAATACTGCTGAGGTCGAGGTCAAAGGATAATGAATTCTGATTAGACTGAATTAGACTTTGAAAACAAAACAGAGTCTGAAAAACAGGATGAATTATGTCATTAAGGTTTAAGATGAAGGTTAATTAAGCAGACTAATACACAGCAGCCTTCCATGGAAAATACATTAAAACGGATCTTCATTAGCCAGGGGGGGATTTGTCTTGCTTACTGAGGGAAGAAGAAAAGTACAGACGCAGATGCAGCACACAAAGGCACACAGTCTTTGTATTTCACTGAAGTTCACAGCTACAGACTGCAACTCAATTACAGCCATAAGGACGTCAATGTGTAAACAACATATAGTGATGCATACAACTACAGTGCGGACATACAGTGTCCTGTATACAGACAAACAGTGCATGTTATTGAGTTTGAGGCTGATGACACAGGCGTCATGTAGCATAGAAATTAACAGACATAATTTCTTGTACTTTGAGGATTGAAGTCCAAAAATAGTTATTTGTGTAAATACGACCTTATTAACTATTAATAAATGTTCTTGGTTAAAATGCTGGTGAACAAAAAGCCAGAGGGATACTTTTTTTTTTTTTAACCGTAGTTTTTGCATGGTTTAACAGGCGTTTCACATCTTCTTAACATGAAGTTAATCACAGTTACAGTACTCTGGAAGAAATCTCATTAAGTGTAACAGGCCAGTCACAATAAGCTTTGGCTCCTCTATATGTTGCTGTAAGAAATAATCCAGTTAGCACAGTATGCGTGTGGGCAACTAATGATGGCTACAGGGTTCTCTCTGCGCTCTAATGTATGTGTATGTATACTGTGTTTAAATTTGCATTCATTGTTTTTCACCTTGTTTCTGAAAGAGTCACCCTTGACCGGGTCCTCTGCTGCCAGACTGATGCTGCTGAGCAGGATGAAGAAGAGGATGAGGTTGGTGAAGATGTTGTGGTTGACGATCTTATGGCAAAAAACCCTGAATCTAGAAAACAAAGAGAAAAACACAGGTAGATAGAGAAAGAGTGAGACAATTATATTTGAGTCTCTTGATGCGAAAAAAATACGGAGATATAGAAGCAGGAATAAAAAGCAGTAGTATCATGTTTTCTTACTTGTTGGTGTGGCTGAAGACGAAGAAAGCTCGGGCCTCGGGCATGGGAACGGCTTTCTCCTTCAGCTGGATGTCGGAGAGCGGCCGGGGCCTCGGGCCCACCGGCATCTCTGGCTCATCGTCCTCATCGTCTCCTGATCAACACCAAGAAAAAGAAACACAGGGGGTGGAAAGTGATGAGAAAAGGTAGAAATTCTTGGTTCTGGCAAAATAAAACTTAAAATTGTTTTATTTAATTAATTTACTCAATTACCTATTCCCTCCTTCATACTTTTTTGGCTATGTTGTAGGTTACCTATGTAATCATTTGCAGGATATGGATTCTTCTCTTCACTCTCATCTCCACAATAGTCGTCCATGTTGATCTGCTGAGCGACAGTATTTCAGGTATTAATCTGTTCATTGATTTCTATAAAAACTTACAGAACGTCCTCATGAGTGCACCTACGTACGTATCTCTGTTTTGGTGTGTACCTTAGTAGCAGTGTTGGTCTCTCCATCAGACGTGATGGACTTCAGCTCTATTTTCTCCTTCTTCTCCTCCTCCAGAGGCGGCTTCTCGTTGTCATGACGCTTCTCTGGACTGGCGAGCCTGGAGAAAAGACCATCGCATTGAACCTTTCCCTTTTTTCCTAACCCTTGTGGACTTAGCCCATGTAAATCCACTGTTTTCTATTGAACCCCATATAAAAAAAAACCACGGCACGGATGAAATGAACACTTTATAAAATGCCACATTTTCAATGATGGCATGTATTTCAATCACAGAGGGAGGCTGGGCTGTAATAATCAAACCATGAGGATAGTGGACAGGCAAATTATTGTTTTCGATTACACTTTTTCCTCAGATCAATACAGGTTGTAACCAAGAAGGAGACGTTTAATGATTTGTGCCACTGAAGGGAACACTATCTTCCTCGGCTGCACTAAAATCTCACATTACCGTTACCGACAAATTACCTTTGCAGGCAATGAGACGCTAAAATTACACAATAAAATTGGTTTAGACAGAAAAGCAAAGCGGGGAAATGACAGGCTGTCTTAAAAATCTAATAATACAGTCATGGCCTAATTGTTTAGCATCTTTAGTACTTTGATTTCAGCATCCTAAAATACCTCTGGGCATCGCTGCCTATCCAGGAGGCTGTAAGATAAGACGCTCCCTTGATGCTTTCTTTCTCTGTCTCCCTACCAGTCACTGATGTTGGCCAGACACAGACATGTTTTCTTTTCTTCAGCTAACTTGCTGTTTCTGCTTTTACCTGGCCAGTTTTTTCCTCTCTTTCTCCTCTTCCTCTTCCTTCTGGGCTGATGTCAGACTCTCAGCATCTGCCAGGTTGTCGACAGCGATGGCCAAGAAGACATTCAGTAGGATATCTGTTCAGAGGGGTTGAAGTTAAGGATGTTGCTGACCAATCGAATCAGAGAGGTTGGCTGCAAACAATCCTTGTAGGATAAGAGAATAATCAGGAACATTTCTGCACCTGAGGGACCCTCAACTCCCTGCTTGAGCGGAAACACTCAGTACTACAACTGTAAATGCACCTATGCAGATGCTCCTTCTTAAAGAGGCTTCACATCACCTAGACTCTTGTGTAGCTATGTCATGCAAATCTCTGTTGTGGTATAGGTTGGATACAGTTTCCGCAGATGAAGAGGATGATGAAGTAGATGCAGACCAACATGCCGGGAAAGGACGGCCCACCATACGCCATGATACCGTCGTACATCACAGAGTTCCAGTCCTCTCCTGTTAGGATCTGTGAAAGGAGAGAAACAAATGGAGCAAAAGTTGGCATAAAGAAACTTTTCATTTAATTTCATTCTAAGACTCTGTAGTATAAATAACTTCTTTGTACTTATCAAATGAAGATCTTACTGTAAGATCATTATTCAATAGACACAGGCTGAGAATTGAACATAAAGCAAAATGGAATAGGAAACAGCAGCAGAACAAAGACAACAACGGGATGAGCAGTAAACTTTACTTCACCATTACCTGAAACACAGTGAGCAGAGACTGGGGAAAGTTGTCAAAGGTGCTGCGCCGGGTCTCGTCAAAGTTGAATTTTCCCCCAAACAGCTGCATGCCGAGCAGGGAGAAGATGATGATGAAGAGGAAGAGCAGGAGCAACAGGGAAGCGATGGAGCGAACTGAGTTAAGCAGGGAGGCCACCAGGTTGGACAGTGAGTTCCAGTATCTGGGGGAGAGACATCACGTTAAAACACTGAACTCTATGAAAGAAATATATGTTGAAATAAAAGTGTTAAAAAGCCTTTTTTTTATCACACTTTATCTTTTACAAATAGACCTATAAGGAGTCAAATAGCATTCTCTCTTTCCTGCAGGTATAATGCATCCAGAGAAGAGTTGGGTAAAACAATGGTATGAGAAAGACATAGATTCAAGTGAATGTTTTAATTCACCTGGTTATTTTGAAGATTCGTAGTAAGCGCACGCAACGTAACACAGAGATGCCGAGGGGAGACATGATCTTGGTTTCCACCAGGATGGTCTCCAGAATTCCTCCACATACTACGAAGCTGTCAAAGCGGTTGAAGAGCGACACAAAGTATGCCTGTGAAGAGCAAGGGAGGAGATGAAGATGGTAAAGAAGTGGAAAGCAGAAATCAGGAGTTTACATTTGTCTGAGAGATGTAGAATTGAGTGGTTTTTGACAAAATCACTGATGCAGTATCCTCCTACCTGTAGGCCCAGACTATACATCTTCAACAGCATCTCACCAGTGAAGAGTGCTAGCAACACCTTATTAGCTATGTCTGAGGAGAGGGGAAGAAAAGGAGAGGAGGCACGAAGGAGAAGGGTGGAATAAAAATTGAGCTGACAGGGATGGAAGATGAAAAAGGTGAATAATTTATCAGATCAGACATGTCAGTGTCTGTGTGTACGTGCGCTGTGCTCACACACCTTGTACATCAGTTAACCACTGAGGTTGCTGGTGATGTTCAGAGGCGATGGTCAGAGTGTTGAGGAAAACCAGGAAGATGACCAGCCAATAAAAAACCTGCGATTTGACCGCCGCCCGGCACTTCCTCCTGCACAGTCTGTTCCACCTTCGAGAGTATCGACTGAGAGGGAGAGGAGGAGAGATGGAAAGGTGAGGAAAGAGAGGTGGGAGGGTCGGAGGCAGGGTGAGGGGAAAGGAGGGATGGAAAGATGGCAGGAAGAACAATTCAAGGGCAAGGGATGGATGAAATATAGACAGGCAGATAAGGAAAGAAGGGAAATAGAGGAAGAGCCAGTGCCCATACGAGAAGAAATAAGAAAAAACATAGAATGATCAAAGGAAACAAGTGAAGAATAGAGTGAAAAACAAACAGCCGAGGAGAAAGAGACAAAAAAAAGTCAATTAGTTTTGTCTTCAGAGTAGTGATGACATCACCCCTCGGTCTGTGGTAGTCTGTTGTTTGAGAGCAGAGCTGTGGAACAGAGTTAGTCATCCTCAAAGACGTTTCACACCACAGAGAGGCCTATATGACGAGCTTTGTTGCCAAATGAGATATGCACCATTTGAGAGAGAGAAAAAAACCCCCAAATAGAAACACGTATTCTTACAAAATGATTGAAGGGACAAATTTAAAGTGAAATGTGTTAAATTGTGATTCACACTTGAATAGAAATTCATGCTTCAAAAGGAAGCAGTGGTTCATCTTAGCATAACAAAAACATCTGTTTTTCTCTATGGACAATTCAACATGTCGTTCTGTGCTGCACTTTTCTTGCCCTGAACTGTTGAAAAAGTATCCGGTAATTACCGGCTTCACGTCTCGCTGTCACATCTACGCCACACACTGCACTTAGTGGGTCCTACCATACGTTAAATACACCCATGTACAAATGATTTGATGGCTGTGGATCATCATAATTGTCATAATTTGCTCAGTAAACGAGATCAAAACAAGTGAAGACGGTAACTTGTGAAGCATGAATCTCTCTTTAGAGTTTTATATCTTCATGTTTTATATGTATAACCCTTTTGAGGATCTAATAAAATCACTCGTGCTGTTAGTTCACATGTAGAAATACAGGTGCAGTAGTAGTACCCCCCTGCTACAAGTACGGTGTGACAATGGCATCATGTAATTACAAGAATTTGCTCCAAATTACCTTAAAGGTTAATGAGGAGGCAATAATCTGTTAATAATAGCCTGGTTTTAAGCAAAGTGGAAAAGTATAGTGAACAACCGCCCAAGAGTAGTCTCATAGTACAAATAAATACTGTACCACACTTTTCAATGAATGTATTTATCATCTTCTATTCAAATGAGCTAAGTAAACCACAACAAACCTCTTCAGCTATATACATGTATTTATGTAGGCGTCTATCTATTATGTGTATGCAATCCTTTCGATCACCACCACAAACATAATGGAGCTGCAGGAAGATTTGTCGTGTTCTCTAGCTGCCAAAAATCTCGTTTTTAAAAACAAATCAACACAAGTCAGGAAGAAGTCGTCTCCCTCTGGACCACATGCATGTTTTACCAGTGTTCCTCTTTTCTGAGTGTGTGTTTGTGAGGGCAGTTTGGAGTCAGTTATGGCACACAGCGGCCTCTGCCATGATGCACACACTGAATGTTACATGAGACGTGACTCACAACACAACACCAGCGGACATGCATATAACAATAACAATAAAAAACCTCTTTTGTTATGGCTTTAGATTGGTTAGTAACATCTTGATTGACCTTCCAGTGGTGCAGTAATTGGTCCTAAGCATAGACAATATTTATTCTGTCCTTTTAGAAGACAAAACACGTCAATGATCAATTCACTTTAAAAGAGTGGTTTGATATTTTGAGAATGACGCGTATTCTTTTTTTGGACTTAGATAAGAACATCAAGTCCACCCTCATCTGTCATGTAGATATGAAGCAAGCAGGCAACAACTGGTTAGCTACGCTCAAGGTAGAAAAGCAGCTTAACTTCCAGGAAGTTGTTGCACCCAGGAAAAAAAAAAAGCCTGACAGCACCACAACATATCCAGTATCTAACCAGCTCCTGCCTGTTCTGTCATATTCATACAGACATGTGAGTGGTATTGATCTTCTAATTAAACACTCAGTTGTCAGGGGTCTCTAATGCTTTGTCTGTTTGTCTGTGACTTCCACATACACACAAATAAACACACATCCAGTGACCGCACAAATGCCACATCAGAAGAGACGACAGAGCAGGTGAGTGTAAGAGACCATGGTAAACAACATGTACTAACCTGAACTTGGATTTGGAGATCCTATTTCTGGAACACAAAAAACAAAATGGATTATACACACACACGTAACACACATATAGACAGGTACACAACATGAAAGGGGTGATTTGAGAGGGATAAAGGGGAGTGGCCTCCCTCATTATCACAAATGCTTTAGCAAATTTGTTCTTTGATCAGTTTAGTTGTGTGCATCCTGTATTTACTGCACTTTTCAAATACAATTCATTTTGTGAACTGCAAATAGATCAAAGAGCATGTTTGCTAAAAAAAAAAATTTAGGCACCCACTAGTGACAGATTTGGGTAAAATATAGTGGACATCACGAGAATCTTTTCTTTTCTTTTGAACAAATCACCCCCTGCAAACATGTAGACAGTGGCATCCAGTCAAAAGAAATAACACTGTGAGTTTGGATTTTCTCCAATCAACCCTGGTGTGAAAAAACACAACGTATTACATTAATAGAAAAAAGATGTCTGTTGATTGTTCACCACTGTAACAGAAGGAAGTACATAAAGAACTGAGGACAGGAGATTATGGAAGACATTTTGTCGAGAAGAGAAGAGAAGAGAAGAGAAGAGAAGAGAAGAGAAGAGAAGAGAAGAGAAGAGAAGAGAAGAGAAGAGAAGAGAAGAGAAGAGAAGAGAAGAGAAGAGAAGAGAAGAGAAGAGAAGAGAAGAGAAGAGAAGAGAAGAGAAGAGAAGAGAAGAGAAGAGAAGAGAAGAGAAGTTCTCATGGTGGACATTTCCATCCACAACATATCAAATCATTTTTCTGTTGTGGTCACATAAAATGATTTGATTATCAGTTGAATTCATGACTTAAAGGCACAATCCACCACTTACTGGGCAGTTTATAGGCTGGAGCTGTTTGCTTGACCATGAGAACAAACTAATGCAAATATCTGGTGAATACGTAAGAGCAATAACCACATTTCTGCGCAATTATGCATTTATTAGTGTAGTATTAGTGTTTATAGCCCCCATTTGTTGCAACTCAATTTAATTTGAGTAGTTCTGCAGTGTCACATGGAAACAATGACGTCCCCTTTGGGGAACTGTTGTGCGAAACTGCGCACTGGTTTTGTCTGTAAAAGCAGATTCTGACCAGCTGACTGATCGGCTGACTGACCGAATGACTGAAGCGATGAAATGAGTCACTGACTGACTGAATGAAAGAATAAAATGACTGACTGGGTGGATATGGAGGCTGACAGTACACACGTCGCTTCTCTCCATGTGTCCGTCTCGATTATGAGATCAGCGGGTGCCGAAGTAGCTCCTACCCCGAGGTCTGTCTCCATAGCGATGTGAAGAAGAACTGACAAACACTGAAAGTCTCAAGTCTTATCACCATTATAGTGCAAGCAAATGCCCCCAGTCGAACTGGGTGCAATCGGACGAGGGCTTGTATATCTAGTCTAGGTTGTGGACAGTCAGATTACTATGAATCCATTTGTTTCTGTAAAACTGGAACTTGCAAGTGTTCATTTTAAAGCTCCTGTGGGGAAGTGAAAAGGAAGACTGATGTTGTTAGACCTATTGAGCACATTTTTCAAATGAACTTTATTCCACAGCAGTTTATAAATTATGAATGAAACGATTAGACTCCGCACACAAGGTGTTTGCTGGTACACAAGCTGACAATATATATATATATATATATATATAATTTACTAGGATTTATGGATGGAACTTTTACCAACTATTCCCATTTATTGCTTATAATGAAATGAAAAGTGTGCTCCCAGAAAATTGAATTAAATTTTCAGTGACTATTTAGTTTTAGTCATTTAGTTATTATAAATATTATAATGTTATACAGCTAACACTTTATTTTAAGGGGTCCTTGTTCCTGTGTATCTACCTAATTAATTACAGTGTAATTACCTATGTAACCGTATGTAATAACATGTACTTACATTGTAAATACATAGTGTATTTTGGTGTACTTACAGGTCCTTGTTACACTTGTAATAAGAAATGCTTGTGCAAAGAGAGAGGCCACTTTGGCATTTCTTATTACAAGTGTAACAAGGACCTGTAAGTACACCAAAATACACTATGTATTTACAATGTAAGTACATGTTATTACATATGGTTACATAGGTAATTACACTGTAATTAATTAGGTAGATACACAGGAACAAGGACCCCTTAAAATAAAGTGTTACCTATAATTACTGCTTCATTACTGTCTGTTATACTGTAATGTTTTGCCATATTCTTTTTTGTTCTTTTCGTTTTGGTCTGACAAGAAACAAACAAACAAACATAGCAAAAGACAAAGTAACAGATGGACAGCGAGAGTACATGAACAACAGTGTGTCATCCAAGTGTGGCCAGCAGCAGCAGCAGCTCTACTGTTCCTCTGAGTGTTTGTGGTTCAGCATGATTTCACCTCTAAATTGTCCATTTTACATTGTGCCGTTCTCTATTCTACCCGGCTCTATTCTTCTTCACTCAACACAAGTGATGCACGGTTTTGTATGTAGGTGTGTTTGGGTGGTGTGCGCTGAAGTGGGCCCCCGCTGGGGTCACGGCTCCTGCGCGGCCTCGTGTCTAAGAAAGAAAGCAACGCACTTGTTTGAATAATGTAAAGAGAAAAAAAATGAAAGGAGAGCGAGTGAGTCAGCTGTTCACGAGCTTCCCACTGGGGAGGAGGAAAGCACTTCGCCAGAAAACACATGAAGGAGGGAGAGAGCAGGAAAAGAGGGAGAGACAGGAAGTGGAATTACTATTAGATGAGATGTAGATGTCCTGCTTTTCTACATTTTGGTAGATCCCAAGTGACATCTGGAATTTCCTTGTACCACATGATTGGACAAGCACTTTGCCCTCCTGATGGGCTCCTTTCTAATTTCCTACTCTGTTAACATGGGATGCCTTCAGGAAACAGCAGTCCTGCAGTCCTAGGTACTAAACAAGCAACACCAGATATTTTTATTGTTTAAAAAGATCAATAATCATGATTTTGTTGTAGTATAAGACAAAAGCAAATAAAGGGGGCTGCTCCACTACTACGGCCCCGTCTTGGTCTGACCTACAGTCTCATTCAGGTCACGCATTTTTGAGGAAAAATAAAAGTCCTTTCATTGGCTTTGAAAATGAAAATGAGCACCTCTGGGAGCAGCTGTCTCTTCAGATTCACCCAAGTTCTTTCTATTAAAAATTCAACAGTTTTGTAGTATGATGACAACCCGCTGTTACTGTTCTCTGCTTCCCTCTTTAAAAAAAAATGTTGGTGCATGAATTTCTCTGGACCTCAGCGAGTTTGGTGAGACAGAGGTCGGGCTTAGTGAGATCAGTGAGGGATAGAGGGAGGCTGAGCCACTTGTACTGTGGCTAACACAGGAAAGATGCACGATAGAGTTCATCCTTGGGCTTGGCAGAAGGTGACTGAGGAGAGCTGAGGGAAAGAGGGAGGAGAAGAAGTGTGTGTGTGAGAGAGAGAAGGAGAGAGAGAGGTACTTACGCTAGCCGGGTGCAGCAGGTTTCCCCCTCCACATCTCCCCCGGGGGCGTTGTCTGTGTTGACTGATTCATTCTCACTGGCTGGCATGCTCACTGAGAGACAGAAAGGAGCAGAGGCAGAGAAAAAGACGACAGATGTAGAGAGGAGGAAGGAAGAAGAAACAAAGAGAGAGATGAATTAACAGGACAGAGAAATGGCTTGTACATCCTACAAGCCTAGTGCTGCTTCTTTTTGTGGAACTTGTTCTTTCTAAACCTTGAACTCATGATGTTGTGGACAAATTATCAAGCACCTACAGGTACATACACACTTGATTGCTACAAAGTGAGTCCAGTTTTCTGGAGGGACTGTATATACTGTCTGGATCGCTTATGAAATTATAATTTTCCCCAATATACACACTAATTAAAAGATGCTGTGGACATGTAGGGATTCACAAGTCAGCACTGTCCGATCCGACTAATTAAACCCCACTGTTAAACTCATACCCTTGAGTCAGTGAAGCCATTCCCAAATTTTGCACCTAAAGTAATTACCCACCAAGTTGCCACACTAGCAATATTTACCCGTTATGGATCCTGAGACGCAACCTCTGCAACAGTTATTAGGATGGGTTTCAACTCCTAAGATGAGGAATACCTAAACAATGGGTGAACTAAATCTAAACAAAACCCTTTTGATACTGAAAGCAAAACCATGATGTAGATTTCAGTCTTTAGGTCTTCAAATGTTATTAATTTCTTCTCTATTCAGTCTAGTAACTTTAATTCTGGCATCATTTATGTCAACACACACATCTGAAAATCATCTCCATGCTCTAAAGATCTTTTTTTCAGATGTGTAAACAGGTATTATGGTTGCTGAGCCTGATCTTTCTTTCTTTATAAAGTCACAAGGAGGCTGCAAATGTGTCACTTTGTCCTTATTTAAAGACAAGTGTAATGATGCGTAAGGATGGCAGGATGAAGAGCGGGAAGATGGAGGTAGAGGCTGCTGCGGAGGAAGGACAGGAGTAATATTAAGTGTCAGTTAAGGATGGAAAAGTGTTAAAGTGGAAAAGGAGGGAAAATGGACTGAAAAACGGGGGAACAGCAGGAGGGAATGATGGATGCATAGAGGGAGGTATGGATAGAGAGGAAGACAAGGGGTGAATGTGGGGATGGTTGGCTGAGAGACTGATATGAAGTGATACATTGCTTTTTATTGCTTCTGTCAGTCTTTGCCTGCCTGCGGGAATGAGCTGTGCTCCCTTCACTGTCACCTCAAACACTTATTGTAACACCAGAGTCAGGTACTGCACATGAATCTCAATGTCTCTCGTGTTAAAATAAGATATCCAATGTTGGAAACAAAAAAAAAAACCTGTTACAAACCAGCTGTTAGAATGAAACCAGGAAACATGAGAGGGGATTTGCCCTGAAACTCGAAACATCTTCTTTTACTTACTGACAAAGTTGGAAGAGTTAAACATATTCCCCCAAAGATGAAACTGAAAACACAGAGCTAGTCTGGAAATGTAATGTAATTCTCCAACCCTGGCACTGGCCCTGATGCATTCCTACTGTGATTTTTAAGTGTTTCATGTAGATTCAGAGATCTAGGAATGGCAAAATTAAGAAAAAAAAAGTTAGAAAGAAATATAAAAAGATCAAATGTACAGTTGATACAAGTTATATGACTTTAAATAAAGATGATGCTGGGTCAAACAAATCAAGGAAAGCAAGGAAAAGCGAGCAAAAGTGTCTCTCAGCATGCACATGGTCACCCAACGTTAAAAGGGGGAATCAGTCAGTCACAATTACAATACAGCATTCTCATATTTTTTGTGGTCCACCCCAGATTCAAAAAGAAACTTCCTGCAAATTCATGAGTTATGATTTCCACTAAATTTAACACCATTGATGAAACTTGAGCCGGCATGTGAGCACTTAGATAACATAAGCAACTGAGAGGGAACAGTGTGCGAGTCCGGTGACACTTTGACACTTGGCAGGTGATGGATGAATTCAGTGTAGTGGAGATCAGGATGATGTGTGTGTGTTAACATTAAGGCGTCTGCAGCTGTGTGTTCCCTCACATCGACATTGTGTCACCTGCTGCTGTGCCTCTTAGTTAAAAGCACTCAACGGCCCCTCCGGTCTCTCCTGAGGCCAAGGCATTTCAAATATAAAACCAGCCTTGTGCCTTCTCCTCAATGGAGCTCTGAACTAGTTTAATACCTATTGTTAGAGTAAAACCCAAAAGACCAGAGACACGGAGAGACGGAAGGAGATGGAGGAAAAGCGAGGGAGAAATGGCAGCAGGGAGGAAGAGAATGATAGAAAACCGGTAAGGGTCACACTTTGTCAGCAGAAAGAGGGATTCATTCATTCTTAACAATGTTGAAATGTGTTAAAACATTAAACAACAACACTGTCTCTAAAAGTAAGCAATCTCCAAAAAACTTAATGGCGATAGAGTTACTCACTGGAGTAGAGAGAAAGATGTGTGTATGTGTGTGTGTGTGTGTCCTTGTGCACAGATCTGTTTTGGGTCAGTCTATCTACTAAACCAGGGCTTAAGTCAGATATTTATTATCCATACCATCATCTCCAGAAGTCTCTTCCAGATACCTCGGTCAAAATGCCCAACACCAAACCCCAAACACAAAATGACCATAAATTCATTGTTAAAAGTTTTTGCCCAGCAGGCAGCAGATGTTAACGTAACGTCAGACAGACCTTACATTTTAGCTGATGAAAGCTGAAGAAAAACGAAACTTTCTGACATTGCGATGTTTACAGTACATGACATTTTGCTGATGTTTAGCAGATGTTTTATCTCCATGGGTGACAAATGTTATGTTGTCATTCTACTGTATGTCAGCACTGGTGAGACATTTTGAAGGCACTAGATTTCTAGTTACCGAACAACACAACAAAATATCAACATCAGATGTTGTCATAGTTGAATTTGACATTAGACGTCTTGACATACAAATTTTGTTCACTAGCAACCTACATTCAACCAAATATCATCTGCTGACGTTGGTGGCCAGCTGCGTGCCTGCTGGGAAATTTTGAATTAGTTTTTTTTTTTTTTTCTCTGTCGTTTTTTTATTTTATTTTGTCCTGTTTTCTTCACAAGGCATTTGTCACATTAAATTTACAGCTAAAACCTGTTAGCATCAAAGCTATCAGTACAAAGCACTTTTCAAAAGAAGACCAACTTTACATTTCTACTCAACAGTGTGGCAAGTGCCTGGTGAAGATAACAATAAGCTCAAGATAAAAGTTATTAAAAGTTTTTTTTTCTATAAACTTTTATTATCATAGCTAGCGTGGCTAGCAACCATTCAGGGGGGTTTACGGGAAAGGAAGCTGAAACAACAAGGAGAGGACTATGACATCACAAATATTACATAAGTTTTAGTTGTCATATTTAACTCCACTACAGTCTCTGTCTCCTGTGATGACATTGTCCTCTTATTGTTCTTTCAGACAAGTCAGGCAGATGCGAACGTTTCCTTTCCTATGGACCTATGAAGGAGAAAAGTGGCTTCATCTCAAAACAGTAACGTTGTTTCCTCTCCTTATTTCCTCTCCTATATTTAGTGCTGGAAGTCCTTGCCAGTTCAGTTATGCATAATTTAAAGTTGAAAGCCATGAAACACTGTAAATACAATGAAGACATGCAAAACAGCAGTGGGGAGAGTAACTGGTGTCTCCATTCTCTGTCTCCGATGAGAGAGATTATTAATACTGTATGCATGGCCTTTATTTTATATTATTGGACAATAGTAAGTCTACAGAATGGGGTGAGGAAGACAACAAGAATGAACCATTTTTACAGTATTGAGAGGCAGCCACGGTCCACTTAAGCTCAAAAGCTCTGGAGGGGGCAGAAAAAAGATGCTTATTCCAGTGCAGGGGGAGGAGAAGTGTAGAGAAGGGACAGAGGGAGAAGGAAAGGAGAGGAGAAGAGAGAAGAGGAGAGGTATTGGGGTAGATTGGGGCGGAAAGGAGGAGAGAGGCTGCAGTCTGCTTGCATATCTAGGGTCGGGTTCCCAGTATGTCTTAAACTAGTGCTGGACCATGCAGACAGACGCACACGCCTTACGAAGGAAAGCCGCATTTTTCTTCACAGCTCCACGTAGAGACTGAAAACGATGACTCTTACCTGGGGATAGAGAGCACGGCTCAGCAAGACGAACACACACACAGATGGGCACAAATGAATAGGCACTCTCAGTCAGCACAAAATGCTGAAATACACAAACTGGAAAACACAAATTATCACATGGACTCATACTTGTTCCTATACTATAGACAACCTGTTGTGGAAGAAACACGATTGCTTCTGCTTTACAGTCATAGCTCTCTTCATTGCTCCAGCTGTACCTGCAGTTTCAGTTTTTTTTCAGTCTTCAGTCTTTTAATCTCCCTTTCATCCCCAAATTTCAGCCAGAACGTCTCACCCTCCGAGGAAACTAGAGTTACAGTGTTGTGGTTGTATGTACCTGGTATGCCTGATGCTGTGTGAAACCGTTATGACTGTTTTGTGTGTTTACAGTGACCTTTGATCATCAAAATTGAATCTGTCCAAGCGAATGTTTCTGCCAAATAGAAGAAGAAATTCTCTCAAAGCATTGCTGAAATATTGTGTTCGAAACAACAATGAAAGGAAGGTCAGACCAGTAGACAACCTGAAAACATAACGCCCCTGGCCCTGGCTACCACCAACACACAAGCATTACGTTTTTATCAAGGTATGGACTTGTTCTGGTTCATAATATCTGACTGAACACAATAAAAATCAGACACCGACATAATTACGTACTAAAGAAGAACTTTCTCCCTCTAGCACAGCTCTGTGATACTGTCCACTGGAAACAGCATCACAAACCAATACGTTACAGATAAAAATCAACCAATCATGAACAGCTTGAAACCGAACAGTCAGGATTAAGTTACACAACAACTAATCAAAACACCCGCACAAACCAACACAGCTACAAACACTTCAGAATAAAACTCCTGAGAACTTGTGTTAACCACACGACAATCCTTTTTCGTGAGGTCCTTGTGATCTTGACCTTTGGCCATCGAAATCTAACAAGTTGAGTTCTATCATGAAAACTATCGTGCTGATGAGAATGGGACAGATGGATGGATGACCCCAAAATATGATGTCTCCAGCACTACAGAGGCATGAAAATGAAATTACAGGACAGGAAGAGAGACAGAGTGAAAGATAGAGTACCGCCACTGGGAGGAGTCCTAATCTTTATATTTTAGGATGTCAACGTTTACCTAACTATTAACCTTCCTCTCGGCAAACACAAGCATGGTTTCACCCCCATCCTTTTACACTCTTTCCATCACTGTGAGCGTGGACATTCATCAGCATCCTCCTCCACACTGGGATCACTCTATTGTTGAATTCTGCTCATTTCTGCAGTGATTCAGATGTGATTGCGCAACCACGTCATACTGCAGATAGAACTTGTAGTAGTCTTTCATGAATCCCTTTGTACAGGAGCAGAATGAAGAAAAAAAACAAACACACACACGCACACCACATATGAAGCATGAAGTCCAGCAAAAATACGACACACAAACACCAAGACCAACACACTCATACAGTAAATATAAAATCACAAGAATATCCATCTAAATGAATCAACCGCTGCACAAGAATCATTTAAGCTTCACTGAAGCTGCAGGAGCGAATTTGACAAGCGAATGATGACAACTTATAGTTTTATTTCTTACAGCTCTCACAATAACCTGACACCAAACACAGGAGGCACTCCACACACTGTAGAGCCATGCTGCTAGTGTTAATACATTTTATATATTTAAATATACTTTCTATAGCAGATGTTTGATGACCTTGATGAAAGCCAAAGGCAATAACGTTCTGCTTCTTCTGGATTTTCTTTTTAATGCTTAAGGCAAATGCACATGTACTGTATATCATGTCAAAAGGCGGAAGAGTACAGTTTCAATGGCAGAGACAGATAAAAATAAAAAAATTAACTGAATATTTTCTCCCATCCAACAGAATGGTAAAACGTATGTTGATACTTCTAAATGAGAAGTATTTAATCTGTTGAATAGAAGAGTAGCAGCCAAATGCAAGCAACACTTCAACTGTATACTGACGGAGACTTGGCACCATGCAGCGGACGATGAAATTGTCTTCGCCGAAACACTGAATGTTTTAATAATGACTAAAGATTTTTGTCTTGTCCTTGATCCCTGAGTTCTTTCTCCACAGCCACATCCTCCAGATCCTCTTGGGAGGTCCTGGGGGGGCGTTCATTCCCAGGATGGATGGGGTATTAAACCATCCAATATGCTCCAGAAGATCGCAGTGTAAGCAACATGCCCAAATACGACGGAAACACACACACTCACAGGAACACTTATCACAGACACGCAAAAGACGCACACATACCGTCCTGAGAGTCAGTAGAGTGACTGAACCAGGCAAGCTTACTGGTCTTCTTACCCAGGTGGGCCGGAGACACTCCTACCACCGCAGACGGCAGTGGCAGGACGCCAAAACAAGACGACAGCATGCAAGAACAAGATGGCAGAGGGTGAGAGCATGCAAGACACACGCGCACACACACACACATACATACAGTGTTCCCCCTGGGGTGACAGGAAACACATACAAATGTTGAGAGGTAACACGTCATATGATAGATATACATGAATAAATAATGAACCACCGCACCTTTTGCATCACATCATATATCATCACATTGGAGTGCGAGTGCCTGCATGTGTAAATGTCCAAGTCATGAGTGTTAGCTCATAAATGAAAACCACCATATTTAGAAGCCCCTAGCACGCACACACACACACACAGTTACCTAAAATCAGAAAATCAATACCACCACTCTCTGTCACCAAAAAAACACACACAAATACTAAAACAATTTATCTTCATATGAGCGCACTATTCTCATCATACATCGATATTACGCCCCTGTAGCTTTTCACGCAAAGACAGTGTGATGGATAGATGTGGAGAAACGTGTGTGTGGTCTCTGTACGAGTGTGTGGTCACTGGTGAGACTTGTTCATGATGTGAAATCCCATCTGTTCCCTGTCCCAGTTATCCTCTCTATCTCTGTATCACATATACGTACACACACGCACACACACATACACACGCACTCTATTTCTATCTCCCCGTCTCTGTATCTCAACATCTATTTTTCCCACCAATTCTCTGCTATCCTCTCCTCTATTCTCCAAGTCTCCAGTCTCTTCATAGGGCATGCGTATGTACAGTATGTATGTATGTATGTGTGTATGTGTGTGTGTCTATGCAAAATGTCCTGGGCAGCAGGGACAAACTGCCCTCATTCATCTTCCCAGAGGAGGATCCATTCATCCAGGTGAGAGGGAGGGAGAGCGAGAAAGAGAGAAAGAGCAGGCGACTTGATATTCCACCTTCACAAACAAAAGGGGGATGATTCATCTGTGTGACAGAGAACTTTGGATCATATAGATCAATCATTTTGTCAGATCATTGAAATCTAATGGCTCTTAGGTTACACCGTTTGGTAAAAGCAATGGACTGATAAGAGGTATCAGTCAGGTGCAAGATCCAGTCCATTGTAAATGTATTTGCTTCTATCACTCCAGACAGGATGAAACACTTA
This sequence comes from Trachurus japonicus, assembly GCF_045865225.1. NCBI lineage: Eukaryota > Metazoa > Chordata > Actinopteri > Carangiformes > Carangidae > Trachurus > Trachurus japonicus. Next base: position 12,200,338 of record NC_140929.1, on the reverse strand, counting down.
CATACTCCACCTGGGCTTTGTCTGCATCTTGCACATAACAGCAGTGATACAGATATTGTGAGGCTTGCGGGGAAAGAAGCAATGCAATATTCTAATGTGACATTTTCCAAATTGGCCCAAATGGGGGGGCCACATACTGTATTTGTTTGTTTGTTTGTTAATGTGCAAGTACCTCAGACACTGCTAATGTGTTTTTTCCACACTGATTAGCCCGAGGGAGTTCAATGTTAACAGGTGAAAACAAGTAGATTTGTTATGGATTAGCCACAGGGGTGTTCTGCCTTATTCTCCTGTAAATTAGGTCATTGCTCATTTGACCAAGTTAATTTCTTGAGATTCACTGAAAGATTAGAGTATCATTTTCCTTCTTTCCGTCTCCCCCTCCTTGGCAATCATGAGCGTTTTGCAGAATGAGCCAGTACCGCGCTTTGCAAGAGATGAGCGTCCTGTGTGCAGAATATATGCAGAATGATTGCTGCGCCTCTGCATATTTTGTCTTCATTATTCATTCATTTATCACTGAGCTGAGCACCAAACTTTTTTCCAAAATTGTTCACAGTACATTCTGTACATACTGAACAGTACATGCACAAAAATAGTATGCACACCCTTTTTTTCTTTTGCCAAATCCCTGCCTCTCTTCATCGCCGTCCCTCTCTCAAGTTTATTTATCATCTGTGAAATCCAGCCTCCAGGTTAAAAGAGGCCAGCGCTCTACTCCCCCTCCCTGGGAAATGTAGCTCACACCTGGGGAGAAATGTCACATGTGGCTGCCTCTCTGCAGGCATTGTGGATAGAGACAGGGTGTTAATTTATGTGTGTAGATCTCTGTCAGAGTGTATACCTGCAATATCTGTGTGTGTGTATATATGAGCTTGCACGAGTGTGTGCAACTGTGCATGTTTGTATTGTGTGTGCCCGGAGGCTATTAGCTGCAGTCTGACACATTCTACTAATATCCAAACAGGTTTTAAACCTCAGGAGGATTCTCAGGCAAAGCAAGGCAGACAATATTAGCATCCTCTCAGTCTGTCAGTCAGTCACTCTGTCAATAAGTCAGTCGTTCATTCACTGACTGGGAGCCACCACCATGTGAAGGAGACAGCGGTGAGCTCACTACTTACAGACACAAACAGATGTACGCCCACACACATCCACAGTTATCCTCACAACACACAAAAAATAAATATCCTCAGATATAAACACCATCATCACACCCTGCCTTTCCCACAAAACGTCCTGCATCCTACAGTAAATACAGAGAGTTCTGACCAACACATCGAATCATAAAACACATGTGTGTGTATGTGTATATACACATACTCACCCTAAGGGCAAACTACAGTAAACAGTGAGATCATTGCTGCATCTTGGCCTCTTTTACTGTTAAAACACACACACAGAAACTCACGGTTTCTAGGTTTGTCATCGTCCATGCCCTCCTCTTCATTCTCTGGGTCAATGTCTTCAGCCTGAGTGATCCAGTCTAAATAGCCCTGTAATCACACACATATATATCATGACAAGAAGACGGACAAAATCAAAATATCTTAAAATGATTTTAAAACATTTTCTCTTTCCGGTCCTCTTTCATTCCATCTTTATAGCACATATCTTTAAAAAGGGCTCAATACATAACATTTGCTTTGCTTTCCATGTTCACTTCCCTTATACTGATGTTTTTTCTCTATTGGCCTTTCTCCATGTTAGCAGTAAAAGATGTTCAACATTTAACAAAGCCATTTAAGATGTTGTCTTGCTTCTTATCTCACACTGCACATCTTATGGCCTTGTTTGAATTTGTTACAGTGACACACTATTCAAAGATGCATTAGAGCCAGAATTAGTTTTAATCTCCTTTCTGAGAGCCTGATTGTAATATATCGTACTGTATATAGTGGCAGGTTAAGACTGTCACATCCTCAAACACAGCAGCCTACTGTACCTTGAGGTCCTCCTCTAGTTGCTGTTTTTCTCTGAGTTTCTGGAAGTCCCCCCGGGCCTTGGCCTTCTCCCTCTCCTTGGAAAACTCTCTGAGAGGAGGAGATCAGGATGGAGAGATTGGGGAGGGGGGAAGGGGGGAATTGGAGGGAAGGAAAGACACAGACAAGAGACAGAGGAGGGAGAAAAAGAATCTGAAAATCTAGACTGTAGGTTTCACAAAATATATCATGTGACGAAACTGTTAATACAGAGTATTACACTTCAGAACAGGAAGGATGGAAAACCTGCTAAAGAGAGAAACACATGTGAGGGGAAAAGAGAAAAGCTCTGCCAAGAAGATGTTAGTGTGCAAATACAGATGAAAACAGATCCAGACTGACAATCCAGTTCCAATAGATCAATGCAGTTCAATCACTTCTGTTTCTGTGTTGATTAAAATTGTAATTTCCTCATAAAAACACCAGAAAGCTTTCATACAAACACACAATGTGAAAGGAGCTGCAGCGGCGGTTATTGGATTACATCAAATCCCAATACAATGGGCTACACTGTACTATTTACTAATCTATTTGTCTGCAATTTGTTCCCGGTGTTTGCTTTGCACAAACCACCTGAATTGATATAGTCGAGTTCTAATCATTAAGCACAGTGCATTTGTGGGAATGTGAATTGTGTCACCCCCAACTGACTGACTTATACAGTGAATAAGTAAAGAAACGTCATTTACAGAAAGCTATCCCACAAACAGCTAGTCCACTGCACCACCAGTGTTATTAGTGATGGTGGTGGGTCACCTTTCAGCTCAGGTGGGATGCATCTTATCTAAAATCAGTGGTGGACAGTAACAGAGTAAATTTACTTGAGTAGTGTACTTGAGTACATATCCAGAGGATTTGTACTTTACTTGAGTATTAGATTTCTTTGGTACTTATTACTCTTACTTGAATACATTTCCGAGACAAATATTTTTTCTTTTACTCGAGTTAATTTCTAGGAAGGCTGAAAAGTACTCGTTACTTTCAGGTCTGCTCTTTTTTTTTTCTAAAATACTATTGGACACAAGCTGTGTTTGTCAAAGAAGGAAACCCTAACCCCTAAAAGCAGCACATCAGTGCAGGTGGTTTCAAAAAGTTAATTCTCAGAAACAAGAGTTAAAAGGTCCTTACATTCATTTAGAAAAAAATATAGTAATTCATTGATGAGAAAAATAAGAAATTTACTATTTACTCTTACTTAAAGTAAATTTAAAAGCATGTACTTTGGGATACTTAAGTACCTTTAAAAGCAAGTACTTTTTTACCCTTACTCGAGTAACATGTCGACTGAGCTACTTTTACTTGTAACAGAGTGAATTTTGACCAGTAGTATTTGTACTCTTACTCAAGTACTGGGGTCGAGTACTCTGTCCATCTCTGTCTAAAATCAACACTGACAAAGAGGAAAACAAACTACAAAACTGAAATAAAAATGTAAAATAACACCTTAGCTGCTCTAATTTTTTCCATTGTACAACCACAAGTTTAAAAATTATTTGAAGTTTATCATCTGCTCTGTCGCTGTCCCCAAGTCAACAGGGCCCCAGGTGAACCCGGGCCTGCTGGGAGATGGAGTTCCTGCAGTGTGTAGCCAGCACCTTCCTCCACATGCAGTGTGCTGGGTACAAACCCCAGAGGGAGGCTACAACCAGCTGCACCCCGGCTGCACCACCTCAGCCCTGCTCCTGTCAAATTGAAGGAGAAGTGGCTCTGCGCTGAGGTCAGAACTGCTTCACTGAGCTCCTCACCTTTTGTCTGCCGTCTCATTCTTTCGGTCACTACCCAGGAGCTCCGGCCATACGTCAGAAAGGAGCTAACAGGTAAACTGAGGGCTTTATTTTCTGCCTCGGCTCTCCCTTCAAACAATGTTCAAAGTTATTCCGGTGGATGGTTTTTAGATTAAAGGACGTAACATAGAATTCACTTTAACGTTTACCATGTTTAATGTCCACAGTTTCTTCTTGTGAATAGCTCATAATTCTTGGGATTATGTGGATGATGTGCACAAAGTGGATGTGGAGAAAAATAATTTAAGAAAACCAAAATCAATGTTTGGAAAATGTGAAATATTATGACGAAACCTGGTGAAATAACTTCCAGGTGTCAGGATGGAAGAAAGGTTTAGGAAGGAGGTCAAAATCATGCTTGAGCCAAAGATACAGTTTGATCAAAAAAAAAGTAATGAATTATTTGGATGACAGCATCTGAGAGGCTTTTGGACACTGCAGCCTTGTTATCCACATGCATTTAATTAGGACTTCTGCAGCAGCTATGGAAAAAGTTTATGAAACTAAAGTTTAGTCTGAGTGAATATTCTCCAGCTGATATTATGCAATCACTGTGTACACTTAAATTAAACACAAGGGAGACTGTGTACAATGTTAAATTGACTGTGTTTTAAAAATCAACAGGCTCCATAATGACACTGCTGTTTCCATTGTACAGTCTATAGGCTGGAAGACACGAGTGTGTGTGTACTGTATGTTTGTGTGTCAATGAGGAATGATGGAACCTCACTGGTCACACCTACTGTACTAACTACACACACACACACACACACACACACACATAAAACCAGATCAATGAGCATTAGGACAAACTGCTTTTGTCTCGCTTGTCAGAACATTAGCAGGACATCCAATCATATTGATCCGTGTGTCAATGTGCGTACATAATGTATGTATGTGTGTGTTTGTGTGTGTGTGAGTGCGGCACACTCACTTTTTCCTGTTCTGATTGTCTCATTTGTCTGACGTAAATCATCTTTGAATTCTTTTTTCTCCACTTCCTGCTCCTTCTTCTCTTTGTGTCTTTCCGTCCGCCCTCCTTCCTTCAACTTTCTATTTACACACAACATCACATCCAGACAAATGTAGTCACTCTCGCACACTTCGCTTCTGTCTCTTTGTCGCTCTCCTTCTTTCTGTTTAGCCATTAGTTATTATGCCAATCTGAGACCCACACACACACCATGGAGAAAGCAGTTGGTAAAAGGTCAGCCTGTGTACTGTGTTGACAGCATCATTAGTCAGAAGTCAGACAAACAGTCAGACAGCCAAACCCCCCCAAGCTGTTTGGACCAGACAGACCTCTATTATTTTTCTCACAACGCTGCTGTCACATCTCGCTGGGTGTCAAGAGTCAGATTCGGGTCAGTCAGTCAGGGGTGAGACACTTCACTCTCCTAAACCTGTTGACTGCATCAAGAGGATAAGCATGATATTCTACATGACTCCAATAAATTGTCTTTATAAACCGCTGGTGGTTGGGCAATAAACTGTAGAGGTTCAATATCTATAAACATAACGAGGTTGAGATGAAAAAAAATTGTTTTTCAATCAAAGGTACAATGAATTTTTAAAACCTGAAACGCAACCGCGAGCTGTAAAGTATTTGTCGATATCTTCACAGTGGTTTGCAAACACAGCTTTTATTTGGCGTGATATTAGCCTGTGCCCACTGGGAGTCTGAATTTATACAGCTTGCCTATGTTTCTCTTCAAATGGAGATGATAGCAATCCCAGTAGTGTTCAGAGTTGAGAAATTCATGATAGTAATCGTGCTTTTCTATGGGAACAGCATTATAGTGCTGTGTTTAGAGAAGCAATATCAAAAAACGTCTCAGTTGGAGGGAATAACCATCTGTTCTGGTGAAATGCCTTGAGGCCAGATGCTGCAGTGCGATTTCACTACAGTCAGCTACATGTAATAACGAGTAGAAATCAATGAACACTGAAAATAACTGGATTGGTCGAGCTCCAAGAACTTTGCACACAAGTATCACTAAATTTGAATATCAGCTTTTAGGTTGTTGTGTTCCTTGTGCATCAAGTGCCAGTACATATTGTGTTTCAATAAAAGTCCTCGAACTGCGCTGGTTTACGACACATCTCTATACATACTTTGCTCTTGTTAAACTTTAACACCATCTACTGCCAGAAACAGGAAGTATAAAGACATGAAGAACTCCTCTGAGCAAAGCTCTCCAAGAACAAAAGGAAAGCAGGAAAAAGAAGTTAGTTTCAATTGACCTTTGCCCCTGCCCTTACCCGCTCAACACCCCCAGAACCAAGTTTAGCACAAAGAAGGATCCGATGATGATTAAGGTGACAAAATAGACCCAGGGCCACCTGTAATCTACCGCATCATTCACCTAGGAGAGGGAGTAATGGAGGGGAAGGGCCGAAGAGAGGAAATGGGGAGGATGGATGTGAAGTAAAGATGGAGAGGGGAGAAAGAAGTTGAGATTGATGGAGAGGGAAGGGTTGAAAGTGAGGAAGGAGCAAATGGAGGATGTTAGAGGGGGGGAGGGAGGGAAGAAGGGAGCAAGCGAAGGAGTTAGATCCTGAGTGAAAGTCCCCAGCAGATGGAAACGTTTGCTTCTGTAGGATCCCTGCTGGGATTACGGTGCATTCATAGTATTTATCAGTCACACAGTGTGCCACATGGCAATCTATTTAGTCAGCTGTATTTAACATGGATTTGAAAAATAAGAAAGACGTGCAATGGTTGATTTGGGAGCCATATTACAAATGATGATCATGACAGAAGACTATGAATGACCCCACGATAAACAAAACAAATATGAGCGGATGTATTTCTGTGAAAAGAGAAGGTTAGAAATCAGAAGTCAAAACGGTCAAATTCAGACTTTACCACTGTGGAGAGACAGCGGTTTAGTTACTTTAACAGACTGCGCACCAAGACTCCCATTAGTCACGGTTCAAATTGTTCTCTCTTAATATCTTTGCACTTATATTAATTCAATAATGAAAAAACATAAATGGTTTATTCTACATTTTCATTTGAGATTAACTGATTGTAATCTTTATGGCCAATTCCAATTTTCTAAGAACAAACAGTTTGCTTACAACTTTTATTACTGTTAAAATGGATGACGAAGTTATTTATGGAAACTAAAGTTTTCATGGATCCCTAAAAAAAGTTTCATTTCCTCTTCAGTGCAGTCTTCTATCCCATAATTTCCGTCTCTAATGCCATGTTTCCTCCAGACTGTACTCTGTCCTCAGAAGAACCTTTTTTGCCTGTTGTGTTTTCCCTGTTGTGTGAGTTTTTTTTAGCATTCCACCTCCATGGCTGACCTGGGGGGTGAATTATTTATACCCCAGTGTGTCCCTACAGGCCGGGTGGTGCTTGTACTAAAACAGCGTGACTTGGCAGAGTGGGGTAAAACAGCACCCAACTCTCCTGCTAAAGCAGCATTTATTGAAGCAGAACACATACAAACACACACACACACACACTGCACTCTAGGCCACTGGCTTCACATGCCACTATACAAATATAAATACAAAATAAACAGATGTAAACAGTGTGAGCAGATACACTACTGTACATGTTCATTTGCAAGAAACAGACATGTATGTAAACTAACACACGTGTGTAAGCACACTTGACTGAAAAAAAGTTACAAACACACTAAAAAGAAAATTGTTTGTTCATGTAATTTAACCTGGGCTGGTTAAAAATTTAAAAAGTCTGGAAAGTCAGTGTGTATGTGTGTGTGTGTGTGTGTGTGTGTGTGTGTGTGTGTGTGTGTGTGTGTGTGTGTGTCCACCTGTCCATCACAGATAGATAGTGACGGGATGTAGCCCCTTGTGGTTGGCTGACATGAACATAGCAGATAGACACGAGGTCTGTTGCTGATTCTTGTGTGTATGTGTGTGTGTATGTGTGTGTGTGGTGTGTTTCTCTGAGCTTGTGACAAAGGACTGATTGAGTGGAACAGAAAGGAGCGTGAGCGGAAGATTTTTGCCCAGTCCAGTGATCGTCAGTTCATCTTTCCTCGACTGCAGAGGTTTGTGGCTCTGCCCTTACCTCTGAACTACTGAGGTGGAGCTGCTCTCATCACCCTGCTCTTATTTACATTTCATTTCTTTTTTCGTAGCACTGAGCAACTCTGAAGATTAGTGTATATATATATATATACATGCAGATTTCTTTCCTCATGAGTCCACTCTTCTCTGGTTCACTGGACTCTCAAATATGAACTATGAGGCTTTAAGATGTTTGATCAAGGGAGTCTTGTTAAACAGTCATTTACCTTTGTCTCTATCTAAAACAATATGAACAGCCACATCACAATCAACACACACACATTCACGCATGACAACAGTATAACCTCTTACCCGCTCAACACCCCCAGAACGAGATTGAGAACGAAAAAGGAGCCGAAGATGACGAGAGAGACAAAATAGACCCATGGCAGCTCATAGCCCATAGCATCCTGCATCTGAGAGAGAGAAGAGACGGGGGAGAGAAAGAGGAAGAGGAGGAGAAAAAAAGGGGGTTAACAGGGAAAGAGTCGGCAGAGTGGAGAAGACAGGAAAGATAAAAGAGGAGGGGAGAAAAAGAGGAGATGCAGGAGAAAAAGGTTGAGGATTGAGGTGGAGGGAGTGATGGAGAGAATGAGAGGGGGCAGTAGAGGACAGGAAAGAAAGTTAGTGAGGGAGAGAAAGACAGAATGGGGAAAGATGACAGACAGGAAACAAGAAAAGAGCTGTGCCTGTTAAAAAAAAAGAGCAGTGAAAAGACCTGGCGAAGCAAGAGTGGCGGTATTGTGTTATAAAGTGTGTGTATAGACCCTGATGTCTGACGTTTGAGAGCAGCTCCTTCACAATCCACCACTAAACAATAACACTCAACTGCTTTTGTAACTCTATGGCAACCTGTGTGTGTCTTTTCACAATGACACAAAAGAAAGTTCTTCTTGGAGAGGCGGACGAGGCTTTATGGTAAACACGTTTAGATGCTGTGATGTTACATAAACCAATTATATCCTCTCATAGAGGATTTACAGTACAGCATGCGACACTGAGATATCCAAGTGCAATCAATAAAAAATGATTTTCATCAGGATATTCAGTTACTGGGTAATATGCCACACATTCATCTGGATGTCGCGTCAAGCATTGCTTAAACAGAGATGGATCGTTGATGGAGTTGATGTAAATGGGAGATGATGAAGGGAAGGTGATCAATAGTTTACTATCAAGGATGAAATTAAAACAGAAATGTCAGATTATTAGTCTGTGCTTAAACAATATTTAAAAGAGAACATTTAGGTCGCTTATTTATTTCCTGTTCTTCGAATGAAAGAGCTGCCACTTCAACACTGAGACGACTGGACAGAGAGAGACGAAGAGGGAGAGGACGGAGGAGGAGACACAGGACTCATTTGCTGCAACAGCACCAGATGTTGGACATCATTAATCTATATACCCCCAAAAAATGTGTGGCAGTGAAAACTATGGAAATGCACGGCCCGGACTTAATGAACCAGGCAAAGCAAAGGGCCTGACGTTGTCGAAATGTTTTTCCATAACCATTTGTACTTATAACTCCTGATAAATAAGGCCCATTCATTATAAAAGAGAGCTGGCCACAAGAGCGCTCTCATAATAAGCAAACTGCGTGAACCGATTTTGTGTTAAATGATGTGATGCTCTGTGTGTGCGTGTTTGTGTGTGAGCACAAGAGGATGCAGCAGACAGTGTAGTAGAAGAAGGGGTGTAGAGCTAGTGGGCTTTCTGCTCCATGTGCATACATGAACACAGTAACAACACATGCGCACGCACACACACACACACACACACACACACCTTGTCACATAGACACACAGATGGTTGCATTCTTCTCACCTGACATTAGGTTTAGGCTCAGAAACATAAATCTTTCACGAAACATCATTGCACCATTATTTATGTTCATTTCATTCTTTTTTTCTATTCATGAATACACTGACTCATCTAATGCCTCATTCATTCATTCATTACTGTAGTATTTTGGTGGCTATCCCCAGTTTGTGCCTCTCATATATTATCATCACATTCTGCTCTTGCCAAATATCTGTTTCTCTAAAAAATGAATCACAGGTGATCTTTAAAGACTTGAAGGTCAATTCTCAGCTTAATGAATGAAAAACAAACAAAAAAACGTCAGTTTCCTGAAACACAGTGTCTTAGTTATTAACATTTTCAGATGTTGCTGATCTTTCTTGGATTAGGAAATAAAGCCAGAACTCTCGATATGAGAGTATCATTATTGTGCAGTGGATGGATTTTGATTGAGATGGGCAGAAGAGTCTTTGAGGATTGAAAATATTTCCACAAATATGTTCAGTATTTCTGTGTTTTCAAAAGATCAGCAGCAATTGAGGTTTCAGAGAAATAGATGTTTGGCTCTGTGGCTTGAATACAATGATGATACGTAAGAGATAAAAAAAAAAAATCAAGGCCACATGAGAGAAGGAATTCAGTGCAATTTCACTGTAATGGAACAAAGTTAACACGTACAGTGATCATTTAAAGAAATCTGGATAAAACTGTAGTCATCGGTGTCATATGAGTGCATTCCAGTGGTGACGGAGGTGGTGGTACTGTACTGTATGTGATTTTCTGTAGCCGCCATAATCTGCCAAAGTCCTGCTGAGCGACTGCTGACTCTGTGCCATGAGTCTTATCGTGCCATGATTAAAGGACAGCTCTAATTAAAGTTTGATGAAACACACAGGTAGATGTTACAATTCATGTCTATTTTTGATTAAAAAATATAAACGATTTAATCTTTTCCTTTATTCCTTCCCCAACTCCAATCCAGAGGCCTAAATCGAAGACTTTCTCTGGAGGGCACATATGGAGCATGATTGAACGTTCCCTCGCTGTGATTAACAGCACAGATTAATGTATTGGTTTATGTAGCTGGACAGGGCTGCTACATGCCTCTGGACATTTACAGAGGAAGGGGCAGCATTTGTGTTTTCACATGTGTGCTCACACAAGCTGTCACGTGTGCATGTGTGTGTGTGTGTGTGTTCACTTGACACTTGAATCAAACATCAGGATTCAATGCACGTTCTGAATGAATCGACGCCTCCAATTACAGAGTGTATTGTCTGCATTGATTTACCCTGAGATATGGGCTATAATACATGTACACACACCAACACAGTCTGTCTGTGTGTGTGTGTGTGTGTGTGTGTGCATGCATACCTGCTGCTCCGAGATGAGTGTTTTTTATTATTGCTTTATATTCTCTTCTCAAAAGCTCTCATGTGGCACCGATGTTACAGATATAGTACAGTGGCTCCACACACCTATCAGTTTAACACTCTCTCATGCATACACACACACACACACACAAAGATACTATTGTGGTGTCCGGCTCACCCAGTATAGCACGTCCGTCCAGCCCTCCATGGTTATACACTGGAACACCGTTAACATGGCAAAGGCGAAGTTGTCGAAGTTGGTGATGCCGTCGTTTGGACCCTCCCATCCCATTTTACACAGTGTTCCATTCTGCATACAGTGTCGACCATAAGCTGTGTCCGGTGCGCACGGTGCCGGCTTTTCCTCCGCATTGGTGCCTGCGACAAAAGAGACGGGAATAAGAGGGAAGTGTTTTGCAGTATCCTACCCAAGTCTTTATCCAGCTAAAAAAAGCGGGAGAAGCTGTTTGACCCACTTTTCTCTTAATGATATCCTCAATATTCTTCATCACCGAGTCTTACGGGTAATTATGGGAACATTATTGTGCAGTAGGTGTATGTTAATGTTGTCTTTTTTTTCCTTTTCTTGTTAATGAGAAATTATGTATTTTCCATCACTTTGCTATGGTGGATGCCGCCAAATACTATAATATCCATAAGCCTCAGCCAGTTGCTGTAGAGAGTAAAGCCGGAGAGAGGGGTGTGAATCAGAGATGTGGGAAATTGTAAATGCTTTGTCAATACAATAAAGGAACCAAACAGGGTGCAAAAGGTGCTGATAGCACACAAAGTTCACCTACACTGTAGGATCTAAAACTGAACTGAGGTCACTGTAAACGGCACACAGCAGAATTTTAAGCTCAGTGACCAAATGTCACATGACATCTCCTTGTGTTTTGCAACGAGAAAAGAGTTGTTTTGATGCCTTTTTAAAATGTTATTACATTTACTCACAATTGCTCATCTTTTGCCTTGAAAAGGAAGTTTCTAAAGAGCTTAAACTGTAAATTACCTGAAACTAGATACAAATTAACCCTTCATAAAGTTTTAGTACATCCTCATTTCAAATAACTTATCTAGATTTTTTTTTTAAATAGACGTATGAAAAAGTTGAAAGGGACAAATTGAACTAAAATGGGGAAGCAATATGAAAAAAAAAAAATCAGTGTTAAAGTGTTGCGCTAATTATACACAAGCTCTCCTGGGTGATGTATAGGTGTATAGAGTGTATTCCACCAGCACTTACCCAGCGCCAGGCTAATGCCTCTCATGGGACCTATAACATCACCATAACAACACTCAAGTCCATTTATACCTGGGGGCCTCTACTGAAAATTGTTTCAATCATTTATGGCGGCCGCTGTTTCAATTATTGCTCAAATCGTTCATACTCGGAAACATAAATGATGGTTTGAATAATTAATGGAGGTGATCATTTGAACTGTTTAAGGTACGAGCTCTATTTCCTCTCTGCCTTGTTGGCTCGGGGTTGATGTCTTACTGGAGTCACTGATTTATTTAGACTTATTACCTCAGAGTTGTGAGGTGAGAGCACAGATATGGCTTCACTTTGATATTTCAGTTGAAAAGCTTTGAGTGGCACAGCATTCACCTCTGTTTCCATCACTGTGAGTGTGTCTGTGTGTGGATATATGCTTACTGAAGCATGCCTTCACACACAGTTGAATACATGCTTCAAAAATGTATCTGATCATTGAAGTGAAGTGTGCGAGTATATGTGTTTGATCATGCATGTTCGTATTGGTGTCACGGTTATAGGGTTAGTCTCTGGCTCACTCTCTCTCAGCATGTGCTTTTATGTGAGCTAGTGTGTGTGTGTGTGTGTGTGTGTGTGTGTGTGTGTGTGTGTGTGTGTGTGTGTGTGTGTGTGTGTGTGTGTGTGTGTACCTAGATGCTCGTGAACGCAGGTCTTGTGCATCTTCCCCATAAAAAGCTCCAGGCCGATGATGGCGTAGATGATGATGACGAAGAGGACCAGCAGGGCGATGTGAAGCAGAGGAACCATGGCTTTGATTATGGAGTTCAACACAACCTGTAAACCTACAGCACACACACACACACATGAACTGCTGAGAAAACATACATACAGGTGTGGACACAGGATAATAATAGGGAAAAATATTGAATCAGTGTATTAATCCTAATATATCTAATGATTAAAGCACTGATGATACAACATACAAAAGGCAGAATAATGTAAGCATGTATCTTTGTTTTCAAATATTTTTTGTGTAATAAAAAAAAACTATGATAGTCAAAACATGTGTTCATAGGCGATGCAACTTGCTGCTTTAATGGACAAAGGCTCAGTCTCACTCACAGTAACGGCAGTGAGATAGTCTTGCTGCTTCATTGTATGAAAAAGAGTAAAAATGAAAATGTTCTGCTCATGATTATCTGTGAGATAAAATGTGGTTTTATCCGACTGATTAAGTTGCCAAAGAAAATGTCTTAATAAACATGGCTTCGCATATACAGATACACATCTCATTAGATCACTTAATTTCACATTCATATAAACATTTCATCTTGAATCTTGTTTTTGAAGTTAAATGTTTCAGATGGAGCTATAACCACTGACTTGGGATTTATGGACACAGAACTAAGTGCTTACAGTGCAAACCCTGGATTTTACACATTATTACACTTTTATTAGGAAAATGACATGGCTGAATATGTCATTTGCACTGCACACAGTCATAGTCAAGTGATAAAAGTGTAAATTTAGAAAATCCTTGTATTTCCTCTAACTCAAATGATGATCTCAGTTTGAATTTTATTTATTAGTTTTTGAGTGAGGACTGTTGCGCAATTATTCACACATAATTTGGTGAAGGAAATGCAACAGCAAAACCACAGTAGGTGGCATTGATGACTAAGTAATACTTGGAAAGGCTCCGTTATCTGTTGATTAAATCACACAACCTAATTGATCTGGTTGTGACATCTACATCATGTTCCCTTTTAGCAAAACAAACAGATTTATTACAAAGTCAATTTACATCATCATTGATTTTGGTAAATTCTTACATCATGTAAGCTGCAGCAGCACTGGAAGCCTTTAAAAAAGACAAATCTGTCATTGTCCTAATCGGTTAGCAAACATGCTACTGATCAGTTGCCATGACACCAATTCAATATACCCAGTCCAATGATGCTGGACGGGGTTCAGTCTAAACACTGCACTGTGCACTGTGCAGCGCTCATGCTTTTAAACAAAACAGCACAATGTGGGATGAGCTGGAGCACCCTTTGCATGTGTTTGGTATTGTAATTACAAGAGCTGTCACACACACACACACACACACACACACACGCACAGGTGCACACACTCACTTAGCCTTCATCCACTATATCCGATCCTCTCCTGTCTTCTGGCCTGCTGGATTATTGATTTCTGTAGTCACTAATACAGACAGGCTGACAGACAACTCATCTACTCCTCATACTGTCTGAGTATGTGACAACAGGACAAGAGGTGCCTGTGTGAGTGTGTGAGTCTGTGTGAGTCTGTGTGTCTGAGTGTGTATCTGAGTCTCACTGTGTCTGTATGTGTGGTATCAAGCAGAATCAGCTCCAATCTGTGGTTCATTCCTCCCCTACCTCAGCCAATCACCGTTCACACCTGATCCCCAGAGAGCATCGTTTCTACTCTTTCTTTTCTTCTCTTCTCTTTCTTTCTTTTACTCTCAACCTTTCAGTACTTACTTGGTACTCCAGAGACCAGTCTGAGGGGTCTGAGTACTCTGAATGCCCTCAGAGCCTTGACATCGAAGCCTGCTGCCTTCCCTCCAATAGGAGTGCCCCCTTCCACCTTTGTGGCCTGCTCCAGGATCGCGCTGAATAACCTGCAGGAAGACAGTAATGACTTCAGTAACCATCACCGTCAGGCTGACATCCCATTTCCATATACTAGAGAATAACTGAGCGAGGGAAACAATAAAGGAGATACAGGCATGAAAGGAAATAATATGTAGTGATGAATATCTGCAGTCGATGCCACTGTGGCTTTATTTTTTGCTTCCTGTGTTGTCACTGTTGTCGGAAGCAAATTTATCCTTCTACATAATCTTTATCACAATCTATAAAACAAAACACATGCTGCTAATTTAGACATCAACCCAATTCTGAACGTGAAGGAGAAAGGTGAAGACAGTGCAACTTCATAATCAAATGTGTTTGTTGGAGAAAAGAGTAGGAAATAAAGCAGCTTCATTAGTTCTCTCCCCAACACAACAATAGAAAGTGTTTCATCTGTTCCCTCTGTCCCACACTGATAAGACGCAGTCAGCTTTAAAGAGTTGGCAATCAGCTCGGCTGAATGCTGTTAAGGTGGTCGAGGTGTTTCCAGTGGGCTCACAACACAGACACGTGATGTGCATACTTTCTCTCTCTCCCTGGTGTAAAAAAATAATAACAATAAAATAGACAGACAATAAATGCAAATGACTATCCTCTTTTTTAAAGATGAAATGTTTTTCCCATTACTGCCTCTTGTTAACAATTATCCTCTACAAATGTTTTCTTTGTGCATGAGTGGTTGAAATGCTTGATTTCTTTACACTTAGTGAAATGTATATGTGCACCCCTGCTGATACATTAGTGTATTCATGAGTAAGGAGCCTTGGTTTCATGCTACCTGATTTTTGACCTGCGGGCCAAGATTAAAGAGTTACATTGTGTTAAATCAGGCAGGGAAATAAGAAACTTATACATTTTTTTCCCCATATTTCCTCGTAAAAATGATTGAAATTAAAACAATCACAGAGAGGAAGCTCACCCCTTTGCTTGCTGTCATAACAACCTCAACAAGGTTTTTATGTTTGTGACAGTATTTTAGGAAAACCCTGAACCAGTTTGCTGTGAATGAGCCTGATATAAACTGGAACATCAGCCATTAACCCAACATCTACACCTGACCTCCGTAACGCTCCTGCATCTTAATGGGAGCAAAAACCTGCAGCCAGGAGAAGTTGTTTCTGCAGCTCTGCACCTTCTTACACTATATCGCCAAGTACACAGACACAGTGAATAAATAGCGATGCATGGTATAAATCTTATCAATCTTTAATAAAACGGCTAGACATGTTCTTATGCTGTAGCCTTTTGTTAACCGTTATCCCCGATGAAAGTATTTACAGACATCTCTTTGGTGCGAGTGGCTCACAAGCTTGAATTTATGTACGTCCAGCTGAGCTTATCACTCTCCTCCTCCCCCCTCTGTCTCCCCGAGATCCTTTGGAAATCACCATACAATGCCATTTTTCAGCTAGTGCGGCTCAAAGGCCAGTCAGCGGCGCGTTAGTCACGGAGAATTATCAATTAGCACAGATGAAATGGCCACTTGAAAAGACCTCTGAAAACATATCGCTCTCTCTCTCTCTCTCTCTCCTTCGCTCTCTCTCTCTCTCTGCCTCTCTATTTCGCACTGCCTCCCTCTCAATTTGATTCACTCTCCCTCTCTTTCTCTCTCTCTCTCTTGCCTTTGAAACAGAGTATGAAAAGTACGTCAAGGATCCACAGTTTTGCACCGACAGCATTTCGCCCGGCGTGTTTTGATGCTGTGCGGTGTTAAATGATATTTAGAGCCTTTAATTGTAGCACCACATTAAGAGCTTAAGATAGCACCTGTAAAGAAAACAAGGGTTTATAGTGGTCAACATGTCACCACCACAGCTCTATTAAAACACCTTTAAACTATTATAAAGTCACCTGGAGGCTGCAATTGATTAGAGTCATTCTGAATCAGCGTCAGAAAGCTGAAGATACAGATATTAAGATCAAAGCTATAAAAACAAATGCAGCAAATATGAGAAGTGGGACCAGAACTGATCTGACAGTTTTGCTTGATAAATGACTTTGAATAATTGATGACTGCGTTAGTTGATTAATTAATCGACTGACTAAATGTTTCATAGCTAATTTGCAATACTGTCTATGCAAAATGCTTTGCTTGAAGGCTTCATTCTCTTTACGCTTTTCCTGTGATGATTTTGAGGCTATTTAGACTATTACTACTTTGTTTCCAAAAAACAAAACAAAAAAACTAGAATACAGGGAGGAAAAAGAGAGATAGGAAAATATGTGTAGTGTGTGTGGTAAAGAGGAATTAAAAAGTGATAATGAGGACAGAAAGATGAAGCAGAGACTAAAGAGAGAGTCTGTAGTTTCTATTAATATTTGACACAAACACACAGTATGTATCCATAAAGCTTTTGTTGCAGCACCGGCACCAGCATTTCTTCTCAGTTGTTCCCAATGAGGAGAGTGTTTGTAGCTGATTGTGGCTGTCTACAGTCAGCGACTTAAATGCATTTTTGTTTCCTCTTCAGGACCTTTCCAATACAAACACTGACCTTGTCAGGACTACAGGTCCTCATGAGGATCAAAGTCATTTTTTCTGGAGTCCTGGTTAGTTAGGGCTATGCTCCACCACTATGAATAGAAGCCAAAGCAATGTCCTAACAAGGGCGGCTGTACAAACCTGTGTGTGTGTGTGTGTGTGTGTGTGCGTGTGTGTGTGTGTGTGTGTGTGTGTGTGTGTGTGTGTGTGTGTGTGTGTGTGTGTGTGTGTGTGTGTGTGTGTATTAGAGCGCATACACGTGTGCGTGCATGTGTGTGAGAGTTAATGTGCATGTGTGTGTCTGCCTCCAAGGTTGCTCAGCACCAGGTACAAGCTCTTTCACCCATATGGTGAACATTCCAGAGGGAGCGAACTCTGTCACTTCTCATCTATACACACACACACACACTCTCTCTCTCACACACACACACACACACAGAAGCACAGGCAGGCTGGGAGTCAGGCACTCTCATTCATGCACACTCAGAGATGCAGGAGGCTGTCACAGCTGAACATTTCTTGGATCCGTGTGTCCTCTCAGAGTGCGTGAAATGAAGTGTCTGTTCAAGTGTGTGTTTTTTTTCCTGCTCTGTCATTTCCACAACAACCTCTCATATCGAAATGACAAAATGGGTTTAAACCGCAACCGCCGAGCCTCCTGAAGTGTTATTGAACGAGACACTACGCCCTGCCAACTCCAGATCTGCAGCTACTTCCTGACCTTTTGACCTCTCTGTGACGAGGTTGCAGGGTTAAAGAAATACATTGTCATTGCGAGGATCAGTTGCACATTAAATAATGCTGAGTCACAAAAAAGCCATAATTCAAAGAAAGACAGAGACAGAGAGAGAGAGATGCAGACAGACGGGTGATAACAGCATAAGAGTGGTAAAGGTTGTGTTTATGCCAGGGGCATTGGCACCATGATGCCAGCTGATAGGGTGTGTGTTTGTCTATGGGGCGAAGCCAACCATGTTCAGTTAGTGAAGGGTAATGTGAGTGAACACTTAACTGGATAGGACTCAGTGTGTGTGTGTGTGTGTGTGTGTGTGTGTGTGTGTGTTGGAGCATTCACAAAGCCTTCCTTCAGGCTGGGGGGTGCTTTCATGCTGTCTCTCTGTCTTAGAAACAGATACACACACACACGGTCAATTAGACCGTTTTTATGGTATAAAGGTCCACTGGCTATTGTGCCATTACCCCTGCACAACACTGGGAAGGAAGCACAGCTGGTAGGCGCACACGCACACGCATGCACGCGCACACACATACACACACAGACACACAGGCTCAGAGGGTTTAGCTGATGGGCTATGTTGCTGAGTTGCAGATAAAGAAAAACAGAGCAGAGCTTTGCTATCAGCATCTAACAAGCTAATCAGTTTAGGCTTCACCAATACACTGTAGGCCAAAGTTTACTACAGCTTTTAAATACAGATTGACTGTAAAGAAAGCTTGCTTTGACACAATACAGCCTTTAAACATTATTGTGTGGCGTGTTAAATTTCATAATGTATTTAAATACCACATACTTATAGAGATTAGCATTATACCCCCAACCATAGGTTTCCTCAATCAACCTCCTCATAAAACAGCAGATTGGATTTTACAAATCTGTTGAATTACAAGTCAAGTTAAAATTGTGAGGCTGAGAGAAAAATAAAGTAAATGAAAATGTATGTAAAAATGTTATCAAAGATAATTAATTAACTTGACTTAACTAGAACAACCCCTGACTTTGGACAGAGGTTTCATTTGTTGACAGTAATTATTACCCGGGTACTGTGATTCATTTGCCAGCGATGTGCTGCTGTTTGAAAATGTGTCAGGTGGCACTTTAAAAAAAAAACACTGGAGAGACTGAGTGAATTTGGCATCAATGTTACACCCACTATCAAGCTAAAAAAGATTCATTTAGAGTAACACAGGATCATCAATATACATATCACAGCTTTTATCTCTCCTCTGGGTGCTTCTGTTCACATACCCCACGACTACGATGATGAAGTCGAGCAGATTCCAGCCGTTCCTCAGGTAGGCGTTGGGGTGGAAGAGCAGGCCATAGGCTATTACCTTCAGGAACGCCTCCACCGTGAAAATGATGAGGAACAGATACTCCACACGCTCCTGCAGAGACACAAAAGCAAGACGGCTCCATTTATTGGTCTGAGCAGCAGCAATGTAGGGAATGTAGTTTCACAGAGAAGGAGAAGGAATTAGGGAAAGATAAATACAAAGATGTTAGGGAGAGGCCTGTAGTGGTCATGTTAATAGTAAGCTGAGTACGTTTCACACGCGAGTACACAGTAATAGTACAGGATGTGACATTTTATAGCACTCACTGATCAAAAGAGAAAACACAAAACCTTCTTTCAAAGTTTTGTAGTAGATTTCTTTTATGTCTGATAGGTATACTGTAGCAACTGGGCTTAACAACAAAACACAACATTTACAGACATTCATTCATAATTATCATCCCATCATTTATTTATGCCCACATCACCACTAATAAGCTTGTATGTGATTTGTGAGTACTAACAGTGCTGGTTGCTTCCTCCTCTAATTCTCAAACTTTATCAGCCAGAACAATTTGTTCTGTTACAGATTATGTGGCTTCGTGTGTGTGTGTGTGTGTGTGTGTGTGTGTGTGTGTGTGTGTGCATTTGTGCGCGCACTTGATTATTTATGTGTGAACAAGAGTTTGTCGAAGTTGTAATCGTGTACACAATCAAAGCATTTTGATTATTTAATCAAAGCAGCTTTCTTCCTGTCCTAAGTGGCTACTGTCTGAAGAGAGGAATGCATGCGTGTGGGCATTATGCACTTGCAACTCTTCTACTACAGAGTTCCTCAGAGATTGTTGTCATAGTGATGACCCCTGCCTGAGGGGGTCCTGGGAAATGTCCTGAAATGGCCTTGAGAGAGAGAGCAAAGGATTACGTAACTTTCTGACCATCATGAAATTCAAAACAATTCATCATCCACCTTATCATCAGATCATCTGATTATCTCATTTTCTAATTTCTGGTTACGTTTATAGCTGAGATGAACTCAAGGCGATAGTAAAAAACTACTGAACTCCAGTGTAAACACAACAGAAAATATTCTATATTCAGAAATATTCCCTGTCGTCTCGCTGTCTGTCTGATGTACAACATTTTTTCAATATGAAAATATATTTAGCTCCATCCATCCATCTGTCCATCCATCTCGGTCCATGCTCCGCCTCCCGTTTCCACTGTTTTCCCATGGACACACATTCACACAGGGCCAGAGGTTTGGGACAGAAGGCCAGCCAGGTCTCTCCAGGCTCTGGCCCCTGGGAAGAATAAGTCAAACCTGAATCTGAAGGGATGGAGCTTCAGTATGCATCTAAACTTATCGAAATGGCTTCAAAAGCTCAGAGGATTAGCAAAGAGCCATCAGAAAACAACACTATCATCACAGTCAGAAATACGCAACATATTCCGGCATATCAACTTGTGAATTGTCCAAAAGGAGCCTATCAATGCATTAACCCTTTTTTAATTAAATAAAAGCACATAAAAGCCAGACAATTACCTAGTTTGGATACACAGGAGCGGCTAGTTGGCTAAGTCTGAGTTATCATGACATACTGGCATTGTCTTATCAAGAACCAGCCAGCAAGCTAAATAAAGAGAGGGGATGATGGGTGGCAGCAGCAACACTATGAAATGTGAGACTAAAAGTGGGAGAAAAAAAGCTCAGATCCACTAAATAAATATAAACTCCAGTACAATAACTCATGCAAGTCAAGTGCAATAAAAATCTACTTCCTCTTCACGCTTTCTGGTCATTGTCAGATGCTGAATATTTAACAAAGAGTTACAGTACTTCAGATGTGTTCAGATGCTCTGACTTTAGCACTGGAGTAAAAAAAAAAAGCACTGTTAATATTAAGATCCCATGTTAATGTTGGATAAGCTCGTGTATACAGTGGCTGCATTAAGATCTGCAGTTCAGACCGATGTGAGTCTAAAGCGAGTCCAGCTAAACAAACAACTTTCTCAGCATGAAGAAAGACTGTGTCAAACTACCAGTGGACCAGTTACTACACTGCACCGCGCACACACACATACTAGAAGACACATATCCCGGTCCATGGGAAGCGGTGATTCATGTAACCACAGTTTTGACATGACCGCTGTGCTTCTAGTCTTCCATTTGTATTGTAAACTTCATTTTCTCCGAGGGTTAGAGAGGTGTTTATTTGAGTTGGATCTTCAGAGGAGGTATATATGCAGAACTGTCAGCAGGCACTACATCAAGTATGAGTCATGAATCACAGCTGACACACAATTACAACTGCTAGAATTTAATAAAGGGCTTTTTTTTTAGTTTTTAATGATCAGATTATCATACAAACTGCGGCTTGACAGTGGAGGGTATGACATGAATTATAATACCGATGATTTGCACAGTTTGAGAGACAACTTGAAAGACAAGGCCCAACAGAAACTCTGCACCTGAGCTGTATCCAGCTCCTCTCCGTCCAGCTTCTTGTTCAACACTGAGATTTTCACATTAAACACCTGTCTTCCTACTTCCTGTCTGTGTGCGTGCGTGTGTCAGTTTCAGAGCCTCAAGAACTGATTGTTTTTCTATTTATCATCTGTGCTGCAGACCCTCCAACACACGGTTAGTATTAGTAGTCTATGTGGAAGTAATTAATCTCACACACACAAACGCACATATCCTCCCTCTCAAACACACAAAAGCTCTCCGGTAGTCTCAACACACACACACACATGCACACACCCAGCCTGTGTGTCTGCTGGTGACAGGCAGACAGTGTGGCGCTCTGAAGAATAAAACAGAGAAAAACATCTGGTAGGAACAGCTCAGCCTGACACACATAAACACATAGAGATACAC
The DNA here is from genome assembly GCF_045865225.1 of Trachurus japonicus. Classification (NCBI taxonomy): domain Eukaryota; kingdom Metazoa; phylum Chordata; class Actinopteri; order Carangiformes; family Carangidae; genus Trachurus; species Trachurus japonicus. Next base: position 12,178,089 of record NC_140929.1, on the reverse strand, counting down.
GTCTCTGCCTCCCTTCCCTTCCCTTCCGTTCATACAATACAGACCCATAAAGGGCAAAATCCATAAGGGGAACGAATAATCTGGTTAGTGAGTGGAAAGAAACGAGAGAGGAAAAGATGAGAGCCTGGGAGAGAAGAGAGGGAATGGATGAGAGAGAGGGAGAGAGGGAAGGAGGCAGACAGAATGACAGAAAGGTGAGTATGTGGGAGCAATAATTCAGTTATCTGTGATAGGTCAACCAAACCGCCTATCCATCAACTGGGCCAATCAGATTATGGTATCGACATTCTACCATACAGCGGACAATGTTTCCATTCGCCATGACCTTCTGTGTATGTGTGTGTGTCTGTGTGTGTGTTTACTGCAAGACAGGATTAGCCATTAAGCTGTTTTTGAAAGTTCCCACAGGCACGCGGCATCATGCAGTTTTCAATAGTTCAAGACGAGGAGGGAAAAAAAAACCAAACAAACAAAAAAAAAACCTTGGACCGACTGTACCAACAACTCAAGCATGAAAACACAAAACAGCAGGAGAACTAACAAGATAACATTTTTTATTTCAAAACGCCTTGCTTATTCACCACAGAACGTGCACTTGCAGCGCGGGGAAGGTGGGCAAACACCTGGCTACAAAAATATATATTTGTGTATTTAATCTAATCTAATTTATTTAGTGCAAAAATCCAACTACCTCGTATTGACAAGAAACCACTGTAGAACCAGACTTTTTTCTGCTTAGACAGGAAATATTTCTGTACAACTTTACAGTAACATACTGCCAACATCCAGTGATGATTTATTTAGAGGAAGCAACTGCAGTGAATCTAAGTACAAGAGTCTGGATTTGTGCACGTTGCAAGTTGTTCCCCCGATTAGCAGGCTAATGATGCAAGTTTGGTTTTAGGGGAAGAAAAAGACAAATGGTAGGAAGACCGTAAAAAGAAAAGTCTGGCTTATTATAATTTAGTTTTGAACTTCTGGGCTTTATTCTAATGACACGGTAGGCTACTAAACATGAGGCTCTCTAGATCTGCGGGCAAACAAATAGTATAGATGGTTATGTTATCAAAACCTATTGGAGAATAAGTCATATCACACTCTTCCTCTTCGTCACTTTGGATTTGAACCAGCAACTTCCTCTTTTCTGGCTCGACTCAACCGAACTGGAGACAGAAGCAGATCTCTGCAGACGAGTTGAATTCAGAAGACTTTACTAAAACTCTTTCTCTCTCTCATCCCTCACTTCTGTGTCTTCACCTCCTTCCCTTCATCCCTCCCTCTCTCTCTCTCTCTGTGGGTGCCAACCAGAAGTTACCATAGAGACCAAGACGTTACCATGGAAACTGTGAGCTGCAGCACCAGTGGTAGCAGCAGACTCTCTCTCTCTCTCTCACACACACACACACACACACACAGATGACACTGATCAGTATTGTACCCAGAATATCCACAGCACATAGTCCTAATTACTGCTCTTCTGTCAGCACCCAGATTTCCTATTGTGTGTCCATGTGCGCACGTGTGTGTGTGTGTTCACCAGTGTCATGTTTGTGTGTGAGCAACACAGCGTGTGCTCTGACTTGTACATGTGTGAAATTGTGTGTTTGTGTCACTTGCCACCAGTTGATATTGTTGAACTTAGTGTAATATGAATTTCTAATGTGAATGTCATGTCAAGAGACAAGTTTAACAGATTTTTTTTTTTACAAAGTTTGTGCACTGAGTTACAAATTGGTAAACAACTCATGATAATCATTGTGTTTTGTTTTTTTTCTTCAATGAGTGTTTAATTGAATTCTTGACAGGGTTTGGATCTTGGGTCAGGTTTTGGATCAGTGAGCACAAATGGGTACTGTTGCTCCAGAATGGAAATAAACTGGAGATAGATAGTTGTAATCAAAGCTGACATCGCTCGAGAGAAGAGCCGTGGATTAATAATGTCACATCATTTTCTGAAAACAGCCGCTCTGAGGTCGCTGCCTCGGCACTTAAGACACTCATTTTGTTCAGTGAAGAGTTCTCCACGGGTAACAGCCATAAAGAGACGGGATTTCTACCTGAAAAAGCCTCTGTCTGTCCACCGCCCTGCACCAAGGACATGCTGGTATTTTACAGTCAGAGATTAGACAGTGTAACCAAACTTTTTAATGTGGGTGAGCTACCGTACAGTATGCACTTTTCTTGACAGCACTTATAGTTGAGGTTGTGTTGAACATGTTGACCTCTGATAGTACCTTGGGTTGTAAAGGCTGATTTACTGTCAATCATCTTTTTCAGGCACCCTGTGCTCTATCAGGAGTAAATGGAGTGGTGTTTTCTTCCCTCTTCACTCACTCACGGCGTGTGGTGAACCAGGTACCACTCCGTAAATAAACCATAAATACACAGAAAAAACACTAACAGAGCAGCAGTGACACTTTTAGATGATACAAAGAGACAAACACTGTGATTTAATTACCACAAAAATAACAATGAGACTCTCCAGGATTGCCGCTATGACCTCTCTTTCACTTGAGCCTCTTGCATTGCCATTAACATGCCACGTTCAGCACGAGTCTCATTAACAGACCTAAGCTCCAATCTATGGGCCTCTGGACAAGGATTATGTTTGATTAGAGATTACGCCGTCCATCCGTCCATGTGTGTGTGTGTGAGGGAGAAGGAGAAAGCAAGCGAGAAAGGCCAGAAAGAGATTGTATTATGGACATCAGTGACCTCTGACCCTTGGAAGGCAGCCAGATCACTGAATACAGAAGCCAACACGTCCATGCTGTGAAGGCTGCTGTAATGTGGCCGGTGGAATTTTTGATAGTTTAGACAGAAAATATTGGAAAAAGTGAAAAGATGTTTGGAAGATTTTTTGCATTAATGTGGACACAGCCTTATTAAATCCATTTCCCTGCTCCGTCTGTCTGCCCTGCCTGTTTGTTTCCTCCAGCGATCTGAATATCAAAGTTTACAGAAAGACAAAAACTCCAGTTTCCAGGCAACAGGCGCTGTAGTTACCAGATGAACACAAGAAAGAAAGAAAGAAAGAAAGAAAGAAAGAAAGAAAGAAAGAAAGAAAGAAAGAAAGAAAGAAAGAAAGAAAGAAAGAAAGAAAGAAAGAAAGAAAGACTGGGTGCATGTGACAAAAGCCTTGTCACACAGTCCGTCTGTGACCGCTCATTATCAACTGTAGTCTTGGTGACGACTTCAACTTCAGTGATGATTTTGTTTGTCTTTCCAAACGCAGACAGATGACACACAGTTTCCTCTCTCACTGCCACAGAAAATAATGTTAGCTGTCAACTGTACCCTTTTTTTTTTTCCAAGGGCAACTTTTAGGGGAAGGTGTGACACGCGAGCAAAGACAAAACGTTTGATTATTTCTGCATTAATCTGGAGACTATGTGAGAGCAACAGACAGAGAAAAAGCAAAAGAGGAGGCTAATTGGTAACAGAACTTACAGCGCTCTACTGGGACTCTCAATGCAGATCAGCTGTCACATGCTATCTCAGTTTGTCCTCATCTCACTCAGAAAATGTCACAAGCTATTTATGTCTTCCTTTATCAATTTTCTCTCACTTTCTCACACAAACAAGGGAAGCTGTAATCTAACAAAACGTCCAGGTTGGCCCTTCCTGTCCACAAACACCGGCCCTGTCAGTGTCTGAAGCCTTTCCCAGCATGCACCAGGAGAGCAACTGGCAGATACAGGTACAGTAACTTCCACACCATTACAGGCCCTGACATACAAACAGATCGACAGAGACGGGTTAGAGTCAACCTGACCTGCATGTCGCTTGGACCAGAGGAGAGATGGTAAAACAAACAATTAAAACTGTCTGCAAATACAGAACCAGGAGTAGAAAACGGAGGAGACAATATTTGGAGAAGGATGGCAAAATAGAGAGAAGTGGGAATTTAAAGAGAGAGAGCAAGCAAGGAGAGAGAGAAGGAGAAACAGAGTAATTGGTCTAAAAATAAAAGAACACAGGAGCATAAATCATCTTATATAGACAGCCAGTGTGTGTATATGTGTGTGTATGTGTGCTACTTGGTGTCTGAGGGGAGGATAGCTTGTACCCTTGAGAGGGGAGAAGGAGAGGAAGAAAGCAGGAGGAAAAAAAGGGAGTAAGATGCTGTACTGTATGTAAAGAGAGGGGAAATGAAAAGGTGGAGAAATATCACTTTGTTCTTCTGTTTTCACTCATCCCTCCATCCCAGCCAACATCTCACACACACTTTTTTCCCCCCGGTCTCAAGTGTAAAATGTTACCTTCCCAGTTCTGCATCCTGCTGTTAGTGTGTAAGTGTGTTTGTGTGTCTACATGTGTATGTGTGCTGACTTATCACGATTTCTTCTGCCTCCTGATGCGGCATGGCCACCCTACAAACACACACACACTACTACTGTGACAGACCTGAATCCTCTATATGCTCACACTTATACATACACACACACACATACGGTACACACATTTGCACATGCAGTCAGACACACAAGCCGAGGTACAAATGAAGACAAAGTGAAGTGACACACAAACACACAGATCACTGTAGCGCATCAAGATCAGAGTAGCTGCTCGCTAAACTGAGAGGACAAGATAGATTACTATACTCTGTAACTCACTGCATGACTCATGGTACACAGTGTGTGTGTGTGTGTGTGTGTGTGTGTGCGCGTGCCGTGTGTGTGTGTGAATCATCTAATACATCTCTCGGGTCTGATCGTGCTGTTGCAACGTATATGAAATAAAAGAGAGAGAGAGACTGAAGTGTGCTACAGAATGACAGGAATATAAAGCAGAATATTATTATACTGTAGTATCTTTAAAAAAAAAACACACAATTATTCATCAGTTGTTTACAAATGTCCCATGATGGCTGCACTTGAACCAACGATATGCAACAGCTGGTGAACGTAATCTATCAAATTACGTTTATGAACATCACAACACCAACACTGTGGATCTCTCATTTACTCATATATAAATGTACTACTATTTTAAAGTTCAGTAAATGTCTATGAACAGTGACAACAACAAATTATATAGAGGGCTGACATGATTAGATTAGATTAGATTAGATTAGATAAATTGATTTTTTTTAATTGACAAACTTGTTTTATGTATCTTAGACTACAGGTTGGACAAAGTACTAATCAATTTGACTCATTCATCATTAAGTTCTTGGGTATTATTGTGGGTTCGCAGATTTCTGGCACCGATGACACAGTCATTAATCAATAATAAAGATAATGGTTCATTGCAGCCCCTGTCATCTGTTTGGTCAATAACTCAGTGCCTGTATATGGTCATACATTATGATACGAGGTCTTTCTCTCCCTCTTGTTCTTTTATGTCCATCTATTTTGTCTTCCATGTCTACTGGCATCCGTTAAAACAAACTAAATGTTCCCTAAAAAGAAGAGAGGTGTCTGGTTGAGCGACTTTTCACCCGCTGTCTAACCAAACGGGACTCTTGAGAATCCAATTACAGCATTCCCAGGATTGCTCGAATGACAAGATATAATATCTTAGAGACTTCTCCTCTGCACCAGACCAGGGGCCAGTTCCAGAAAGACAAAATCTGACTGTGGATTAGATCTTAGAAATAGTCAGACTTCAGCAGTTTAGCAGTTTAGTTCTTGACTTTCCTTCGCCAGCCTGCCAGCCGGTGGTGGTGGTACAATGAATTCTGGGTAACTACTGTACGACTTCTTTCAATATAAAAGGAATGGCCGCCCCAAGGCTCAGCTCTGTTTACCCAGGCAGAACATGTTTATCTTCTGGAAGGATTCAACAGTCACAAGGACATTTTACATTTTACTTGAAGAGCAAAAATAATAGAAAGGCAGCCTCTAAAAACCCTCACTTATATTTCACTCCCTCTCCATGAAAGAAACCACACATGAGCCATGTTGTCCTTCTGTTTTGTTGTTGTTGCTCAGCGCAGGTGTCACTGATTGCCATGTAACCATGGTAACGTCGGTCTTGGTAGGTGAGGTGTCTAATGTTTTTCTCTCTTTTCTCTGATCCCTGTGCCCTAAGGTCCAGCTAAAGGGTGGTTGCTACATATTTTTGCTTGTTGGTTGTATGTAGCTACCGCACGCACACATGCAGACAGACACACAAACACAGAGACACGTGAAACGCAACCTCAAGGACAAACAAACACACACAGACACACACAAAATATTAAAACCATTCACGGACAAACACACACAGGCATTCGCCGACTCATCTTTAAAATGTCATTCCTACAATACAAAATCCTCACTGTATAGAAATTGTGTTTACTTAAACACATTTTAATCCAGCAGCAATGTGAGAGCACACAAACCACACACACACACACACGCAGTGACAATGTGTTTCAGAGGACAGAATTTTTCCTCCCAGCTCTTTTACCTGCTGAGATCAAACACTGCGTGAGTGTGTGTGCGCCCACAGATGTGCATGTGTCTCAATCCCACTGTGTGGACATATGGTCTTCTCAGATATGATGCAGGATGGGCCAAGAGCCATGGAAGTGCGGGAAATGTAGTTCAACATACAGTATGGGTGTATTTCCAATGTTATATAACAGATAATGAGTCAAACAGATTGAATTCTGACATACAACCTGCTGTTTACACACTTGGAAGGTAAATCATATTTGTATCAATAGCTTTTCAGCTTTTCCTCTCTTGTTCCAAAAGCCAATATAATATAATATACTTCCAATACCAATACTTGTTTTCTCCTCTCTAGACCAGTATCTGATAGCAACCATTAGAAATACTGCTGCAGTGATTTTCACTACAATCTCCAGGAATCCAGAAGAGAGAGTGGATGAAGGGGGGGCTCTCTCTCTCTCTCTGTCTCCCTGTGTCTCCCTCTCTTGCTCTCTCTCCATGTTGAATTGCTTGTATTGCTCCTATCAGAGCCAAACACACAACTCTATCTCCCAGCAGAGCCCTGGAAAAGCCCTGTTTGTGAATGAGTGTGAGTGTGTGTGTTTGCCTGCGTGTGTGCCGAGAATTGCTCCATCATTCCTCCCCTGGTTAATGTCCAGTGGAGCGGGACCAGAGCACAACACAGTGAAAATGGAGAAAGAGAGATACAATGGGAAAACACTGACATATGTGTGTATGCGCGTGCGTGTGTATGTGTGTGAGGGAAAAAAAGAGAAAGGAGTATTGAGGTGTGAATCTATTGCTTTAAGAGAACTGTAACTGATATGTCAATTATTTCAAATGGCAGCTGGAATCAATAACAATTCCCTTCTGTAAATAACACATGGTTTCATTACAGGGTCATTATGGGTATTCACATGTCTATTTTGCAACAGGTCTCTTGTGCAAGCTCAATAAAGCTGAGCTGGGGTTTATATCTGATCATTTACACCTCATACACCTCACCGTCTTGCAAAAATAAAGTGAATTACATAATATTTGATTGGTTAATTCTGCTACAGTACATGTTAGCCAACAAAATCCTGGTATTTATGGTGGGTCCACTATTAAACTCTACATCAACTATAGAAGAAAATACCAGGATCTTTATTTGGTCAACTCTCCACCACACTCAGCAGCTGTTGCTAACTCTGTCTAACATCTGTCTGCTACTGCTGCTGGAAGTAAGTTGGAGGAGAGAAGTGGAGCCGAACTAAAACAGTGAAGTCACAGGTTGTAAAAACGAAGCAATGAGCTGAAAAATGCTAAGGAACTCCACAGAGGTGATAACTCTCCATGGGTTCACTACCAGGGACCCCATTTTTATATTTATACCCAATGTTAACATAAAAATGGAGAAATGCAGTTTGCATATAGATTTACTGACATTTTTCCCACTTATCGTTTTTTTTTTTTTTTTTTGGTTTGACTTTTACATCAGCTTATTCTATTTATCATAATTTCACTGAACTGAAGACAATTATTATTCATAATGACCATTCTAAACACAAACATATATCAGAGATTAAAGCAACATACAGTAATCGGTAAAGAATGACATCATAGTATTTCAGGACGACAGTGTGTATGTACAGTACAAAAGTTTTCTTTAAGAAGTTACAAACATAAAAATAGCAGGAGGAAACTATGGCAACTAGAAATCTCTGTAATTAAGAGTTGATGTGTTTAAGTATTCAGACTGCTCAGCTCAGTAATAAGGAACAACGATGGCTTTAAGTGAACTCCACTTTGAGTGAAAACCTGGCATCATGTCTCCTGACCTGCCACGTCCTCACTGATGAAATATGATTAAAGAGAAGAAAGCTTGTGTAGCTCTCCTACTGGGTGCCATAGCAATGCCACCATGACACCCAAATAGGATTAGCTGCTAACACCCACTCCCCTGCTGTTACCATAGTAGCACTGTTGAAACAGCGACCCACGAGCTATAAAAAGACAAACTTAACTTCAAGAAAGCAAAAAACTTAAATACAAAAAAGAAAGGTAAGGTTAAGATAAGGGTGCAGGGAAAGAGAATAAATGTTACCAACTCCTCTTTTGTTGGTATTTAACATATTTGATTTTACTAAAGCGCATTTTAGCTGACCGGTCAAAAAGAGAAAGAGCAGGAACGGAGGGATTGACAGAAAGAGCTGAGGAGGACTATTAAAGGGCTAACAGGGTTATTAATCAGGACGGACAAGAAGTACATTTCTGTTCCTCTGTTCTTTCATTCACTGTTGAAACCTCAGCAGATCTGCTCTCATCATGTCTCCTTTCAACCTCTGTATTCTCTTTCTCTTTCTATCACTTCTTCTCTCTGACTCCTAAAGTTCACCATGCTTTTTTGTGCATTTACTTCAGCTCTCTTTTTATTTTTTTATTTCTCCCTCCACAGCTTGTTTTCTTATAACTTAAAAGCTGTGAACAACATTTTTTTTCATAATTAGTAAATATTTAATTGCCATAAAAACATTTTTACATTTGGTGAATTAATTTCCAGTAAAAGGTTAGTACAGTATGGCTGCACAGCTATTGTAACAGGAGATCTAAATTAATTGGCAGTTGGTGTAAAGACGTGCAGCAACAGTGAGGCGCTGCGAAACAGCCTGGAACATGTGTTATTTGTGTAACCAGTTAATTAAAAAAACAAAAAAACAAGTAGCTTTTCAGTGAGATCCATGCAAATGAAATGTAAAACATTTGTGATATTTGCATGGGTATAGAAGACCAGGAGGAAAAGAAGGCTGATAGCCTGTGGGTCTGAGGGGGGGCTGCAGGGGGAGGAGAGAGGAAATGTTCAGAGATAAGGATTAGCTGCAAGTATGATGGGATGAGTGTGAGCTATAACTACAGTAGAGTGTATGTGATGGTGCATGTATGTTGTTTTCTATGTCATACATTCTTTTTGTGACACGTTCAAATATCTCAGTAATAAGTTCGTTTTATTAAACCAAGAGTCAAAAACCAAAAGATGTTGATCTTACACTGAAATCAAGCACAGAATCAGTCATCATTGTTTCTAATATATCTTAAAAGACTGATCAAATATCACTTTTCTGTCTATCAATTAATCAGGACTGTATCATTTGTTAGGGTATTCATTAATGCATTTTCATTTGCGCAACCTAACCCTAAAAGAACATCATTTTTTATCTGTTTATTAAGATAAGGGCATCTGCTCCCAAATAATTAAGGAATCTAGTGCCACAACCAGACCAGGATGTATCGACAGCGCCACGGAGGCACGCAGGGCGAGAGAGTTCGAAAGAGTTCCGTGATACGATCACAAGATGTGGAGACGTGATGCGATGCGGGAGAACCGGAGAGCTGAGTGAACCTGCGGAGCATCACATTAGTTCAGGCAGGAGCACTGAAGTCGCCGCGCGCCGCCGTCAGCTGATCGGTATCAGCTGACTCCGTTTATATAATCCGACAAACTCGCTCCCCTCGCTCTTCCTCTGATCATTCATGCCGCTGATGCGACTGGTTATGCTGATTTATTCCTCCAGCACGCCGGCGTCATCCTGTTATGTTACCTTTACTAAACATAATTCCTGATAGCATCTATTGCCTTGTGCATTATGTATACTTCAACATCCCGGTGCTACTGTACCTAGGAGTCTGCTGGGCTTTGCTCCGTATACAGCAGAGGGAGTGGATTGTGTTCCCTGCATGCTGCTGCATCCCTCCAGAGTAAAGCCTTTTCTACACAGATGCAAATATAACTGCATAATCCTGAGCTACTTTCCACTGTCCTGTATAACCAACACTGGACACCATCCTTCCTTCCTTCCTTCCTTTCTTCCCTCCTTCCTTCCCTCCTGTAACCACTCAAATTATGGAAGAACTGCAAGTTTTCACTGACCACAGTGACTGTATTTGTGTGTGCTGTATGATCAAAGGCAAAACAAAGTGCACACACACGCATACACACACCGCCCACACTTTCCCTTTCAGCGCAGTGGGGAACACAATGAATGTGGCTTGTGACCCTGTTACATACTGTACAGACATAGCCATCATTAACCACATGAAAGACCCGGCGCATAGACAAACACGCACACCTCAGACATGCCTCACTATCTCAGACCACACAGAAATACAACTCCCACTTCCGCCAGTCGGTGCGGCATAATTATGGGATACCTCTCTGTATGTGCGTGTGTGTGTGTTAAAGTGAGTGTATGTATGTGCACAACACTGTAATTAAGGGATACCTGCAGTGTGTGTGAAAAAGACACAGAAAATGACATTAAACTGGAGAAAAAGGGGGAAAGGAAAAGTCTGACAAGTGAGGAGGAAAAAGAATCCTAAGGATTTAACAACGAGAAACAAAAGAAGAGAGAAAAATAGTTTGATTTTCATCCTGTCAGAACCTTTTTTTTTTTTTGCTGTTTACTAAGAAATTGTTTGTCATATTTCAGGGTCACTGGCAGCGACCTCTGAAACTTTGTTAAAGCAGTGAGTTCAGCAGAAAGCCTCGGTGTGCTGTCGTCCTGCGGTGATCAGTTTGATGCAGCTCTGAAGTGATTTTTTTTCTTGACTGTGTAGCGGTCGAGTGCAGAGTTTGGTGCTGAGTGGGAACTTAAGCCTGGTGTGTGTGCTTTTACTGATTCAGCTGGTGCTACAGCAGCAGGACTGTGTATGTGTGTGAGTGGGCAATAATTTATTTGTGTGTGTGTGTGTGCAAGTCAATAGATGCTTGGAAGAATTCCAACCTTTCTGTGTGCATATGTTTGTTGTATAAAAACATAATAATGCTTTGCGATGTGTGCCAGTCCACCTTTTTTACCACATTCATCACTTTATCCCCACTCTAACTTGAAAGTCCTTAGTAAGGTAACTCTGACCTGACTTGTCTTTTAATGCACTTGGACCGCTACTCTAGACACTTTGTGCTGCACCCTGGGGTGTCTCACTGAAGGGAGGGAGGAGGAGGAGGAGGAGGTGGCTGAGGGAAGGCCCCTCAAGAATAAAAATACTTGCTACTGCTCCTTCAATATTTATTCTATAAACCTCTGGTTCTGGTTTGGAAACAGTGCTTAGAGGAAAAACTACAAAGTGCAATCAGGGTGCACAACGTAACGCAGACTAAAAAAATGTCCCTCGTAGTGAAGCAGAAGTGAAAGTATAATTTCCATGTAACAATTCCCACCCCAAGAGGTGTGTACAGGGCTTCTAGGTCCCAGCTGTAATCCTGTGTGTATAACTTTACAGTCAAAGGGGAAAAACAAGAAAACTGGGGAAGCAAGAAGACAATGCTTCCATCCATACGACAGGAGGACTCACACTTTAATGAGTATGAAAACATGAATTTCATGCTGTGGCCTTCAAAAGTCACCAGTCACCTGTGGGAGATTTTGGAGCAACAGCACTCTCTGCTCTTGGCTGCTCTCCAAACACACTTTATGTTGCTTTTTCCTTCACATTTGTCACCCGTCTTCCAAAAGGAGAGAAAGCGATGAAAATCAGATGAGCAGATGGCAACAGGAAAGAAATAATGAGGCAACGCAAGTAATGATTTGTAATAGTGAATAATTTGTGTTTCTGTTTCCTCTACCATTTTATAGTCGCGGTATAAACTTTTAAGCTTTCACTGATTTCAGAGGAAGATTTCAGCAAACAGCACTCTGGTGGGTTAACTCAATTACATAGGTGCAGTTTTAATAAAAACATGATGCACTCTGAATCAATTGAGCACTTTAACAGATATGTGATACACTAGTAGGGGAGAAAGACGAGGTGAAATAAAGGAGTGGAAAAAACAACAGAAAAGTGTGGAAATCAGGGGAAATGGAGAGACAAGACAAACTTGGACTTGCTTACATCTTTTTTTTTTTACACAATCCCTATGTAAAAACACTACAGTATACATCATCTCACTCATCTGTACCTCTGGTTTCCAGAGGAGGAACGATCCGCAGGCTCACATGTACTGATGATGATCCCTTTCATGTTTGCTAGAGTTTGCTTTAATGTGACACATGACGCTGCCTACAGCCCGGCAGTCTAAATAAAGTAAAGAAGCACTGCTGAGGGAGAGATGAAGAGGCATAGAAAGAGATAAAGGAGGGATGAGGAGAGATGGAGGGGAGAAAGAGGGGGGGGGGGGTAATAAAATTAGTCTAGTTTCTCATGAGCTCCCTCACTGTCTCTCCTTGCTGTCATTTTACCCTTGCTGTCACGGCTCTGCGTGTGCGTTCATATGGGTGAGTGTGTGTGTTGTTAGTGGGAGTGTGTGATGAACCATGAATGATAATGGATATTGGACTGTCAGACACATACAAACACACAAGCACAGCCACAGACACGCAATGCCCAGCCAGACAGCAGTATATCACACCGATAGCGTGGACACAAGGACGCTCTGTCTTTCTCCCCCACCCCCCTCGTTTAGTCTTTATGTTTCATCCGTTGTGTGTGTATCTATCTTTGTACATGCACACACACCACACACACACACAATTTCTGACTGACTAACTTTTGTTCTTGCTTTGTTTTAGCAGTATCTGATATAACTTTCCTTGCAAACTTTCCCTCCATGCAGTACCTTTGGGGATGCTTTTGTGCATTAGTGGTATGTCTGTGTGTGCGTGTAAGATATGTCCGCGCTAATGCCTTGTTAAAAGCTGTGTTTGCACGCCAACGTTAGTTTCTGATTGAATCATTTAGATTGGCTCAGCTCTGGTCCCCTTGTGTGCGACTGTCTATCAGTGTGTATGTGTGTGTGTGTGTGTGTGTGTGTGTGTGCCTGCGTGAGTTGGCCTCTCATTAACTTTCCACCCAGCGTTGTGATGTGAACCCCCGCTGAGTCTGGCTTGTTGACCAGCTCTCGCAATCCATTCCTCCATCATTATCACACTTTTCTCTGCTGCCTGCAACAACAAGTATGAATCCTTATAAAATCGCAATATGGACCTCAGTCGTCTTTTCCCCCCAAACAAACGACTCTCACATTTGTGCAATTTGTTCCGCTGCTCAATACTTCATCTTCACAAATTGGTCGCTCTAATTTAAAACAACACCTTTAAATCTGTGTGCTGCAAAGACAGACAGGACAGGAAATCAGCCCGGCAGCAGAAATTAAACAGCAGCAAGTTGCAGTAGTACCTTCATGTTTGTTTGACTTTGTGGTGTAATAGTGTGCCACGCTATTTTGACAAAGTAAGAGAAGGTTTCATCATGCTGTTGGCTGTCACATAGCAATAGATCCCAAGTTTGACAGTGATGATGAGTCACTGTTTGGGACTGCTGGGATACGGCTCCCCCCAGCCAGACACTGAAAACTGCTTCCTCTTTATTTCAGTAGCCACTGCACAAGTGTCCATATCGACGGGTAATAACAGTAACAAGTGTTGAGACTTTAACAGGCTGAGCTTCTGACGGAGAACATTAACTGGAGTGTGAATAAAGCAGACCATGCGCAAAATGCATTCTATTTAGCCTCTTTCTGATTGGTTTAATCAATTCAAACTGCTCAAAATAATTCTTTGTTTTCACAGTTGATAACGACTGCAGTGCAGTGGTCACTGATCCACAACTTCTCTGATGTAAAACAAGTAAATCGCAGCAACGGCCAAAAATATATACTCAGAGTCAGCACCAACAGAAACCAACAATGTGGTGGACATATCTATATTCAGCCAAGTGACTGCAAATAGGTTTATGCACACTAATAATCTGTTTCATCAATTTACCCATATTAGACATTATGGATGATAATTACTGTATGAATTATTAAGTTATGGCAAAATAAAATGATAAGAAAGTTTGTGAAGTCACATTTCCCTTAAACGCCAACCATGTGTTGCTGCAATGTCATGTTCAGGAGAATGGGAATATAGCATGCGCCTTTTACACTTACATCAGATTTATGTGACTAATGGATGAAGATTGTCCTTAAGCGTAATAATAGAAAGATAGTCTCCCCATAGTATTAAACCTCCAAACTGATCTTTGTGTATTGTTGCTGCTGTGCTTATCTCTGCATGCAGCTGCTATCACACTGTGCTTTGAGTCTTTCAAAGCCCTGTTGCAGTGCATTATGACAAGAAAACTTTCAGCACTGACTGCCATGTTGCAAAATACCATGACAACTACTGCAGATTAATAGTTCAGAGGTTAAAAATGCCCTGCAACACCATAATTAGCAGAATTTCCAATATCCTACTGCAACTGAGACTTAATCTAATTACCAGTTTGTTTGCACATGGATTCCACCTTACTTGCATTGCTCCTTTAATGGCATTATGATTCGACCATTGGTGTGCATGTAAACCTAACCAATTACATGTTGGCCTTCTTTACAACTAACACTTGCTTATCACCATGGCAACCTGAGCCTATTCTCTCTATACGAAGCACATCTGTAGGGCGAAGTGTCCTAATGGTTCGCTAGAGGGGTGGTGTCACAAGGATGACCGGACACGGGGGACACGCCTCTCGCAAGAGGACAAACTGTACCCGCGTGGACACAGTGGCATACGAGCTGTGGAGCGGACGGGCTGTGGACACACAGTCAACAACGAGGAGACGTGGACGTACAGTACAGTAACACACCCGCACTTGTCCTTCAGTCTCTGCCCCCGTGTGAAGACGAGCCAATGACGGAGCGGCGGAGAGAGAGAGGAACAAAGAGCAACAGCACATGGCAAGAGGAGGCTTAAAATGAACAGAGGACACATGGAAGGAGATAAGAGAGGAGAGGGCAAAAGGGTGAGAGGGTCTGTGATTGCCTCTAATTCCACGAGGCTGCTTCCTCTAGCATGACATCAAACATGTTCAAAATCTCTCCCCCCTCAAGAATTAGCATCTGCCGTACACATCCATCTAAATCTAGCCATGAGGATTTGTAATTAAAACAAACATTAGGAAGCCATATGCTCACAAAGAGTCCTCAGAATTCAAAGTAGGGGTTTCAATCATCACCTCTTTCTGTCTGTGCTTCTCCATCCCTCTAACTGTCCCTAATCCAACAACTTCCTCATAAATCTTTTTTTCTCTCATCCCACTTCCCTGCAGTATTTTTTTTTTCACCCATCTGCCGGTCTGCCTGTCCTTGTACTGTATTCCATGCTACAGTTATTTATTTATCACTCTGACTGTCTTCTTTCAAACCTTCCTCTCTTTGATCTTTGTGTATTCAGCCCTTCCTTCACCAATTTGCATATTTACCTTTCCCAACTCTCTATCTACTTCTCTGCCTCAAATTTTATCACGTCTGTGCGAGTCTATCGCTCCATCTACCGAACATATTCCCCGCTACGTGTGCACACCTTTCCCTCCGCCGTTCCCTCCTTTCCTCCAGAGCATGCCCATTAGTTCTGCTTGCTTGGTGTTCGATGGAGCCTGTCCCCCACGCCGGCCCCCTCGGAGATCCCGCCGAAGCCGCCATCGAACCTCTGATTCATCAATCTCCCTGCAGCTGGCAGGAAACTGACCCTGGGGGCGCAGTCTCTGCTGGCCGCCTGGAGCCAAGATGGCTGACGGCTGGGGCAGGAGAGGGAGGAAGAGGATACAAGACAAGCGGCGTGTATAGTAGGAGCCTTTATGAATAAAGGGGAAGACAGAGGGTGTGTGCGCAAAGAGAAGGCGGCTGGAAGAGTATGCGCTCGTGGGAGTGTGTGGTTTGTATGCTTGAGTGCGTGTGTGTGTCTGTGTGTTGTGTACTGTAGTACTTAGCCTTAGATACAGCAACAGAGAACACCTGCATGGCAAAAGAAGCCCCCCTCCCTTCTCCCTCGTTTCTAACACAAGCCCCTCAGCAATGCTCCGTTATCATGTGGCCACCCCGTGTGTGTGTGTGTGTGTGTGTGTGTGTGTGTGTGTGTGTGTGTGTGTGTGTGTGTGTCTGTGTCTGTGTGAAGCAAGCATGGAGCTAAAAGAAGATTTCATGGTACTAAGCTGATACACTAAAAGCACAGTAAAGGGCACCAGGGTTAATAAGCATTCAACAAATGGATTTATGGGGTTTCATGTAATCCCTAACATACACACACACAGGATGTACACACACAGCCAGGTGCACACACTTATAGTGAGGTATTCAAACAAATGCAGGAGATCACCACTAGCACCAGCAGCACCATCAAGGCGGCGCTAAATCTAAAAGAGCAGGAGAACATAAGAGGAGGGGGATGAAGTCTGTGGCATCTAAATTTATAGATTCTTTAGCCTGAAGCGAACTCTTTGAATGAAGATTTGCTTGCAGTGTTTGCTCCTAAAATATTGACATTGGCATCGAATCCAGAAATCGGAGCTGTCAGAAACATCCTCTGCAGCAACAACCCCCCCTTTCTGCTTTGTAGTCACTACGTTACACACCGTGGCCCCCCTCCCTCCCTCCAGCCCCCCTCCCGGGAGCTGCCCAGTGTAACCGCAGTCCTCTGTTGTCGGCCCCTGAGCAGCTTGACTGAAGCGGCTGAGGTTAAGTGCCTTGCTCGAGGGCCACTCGACCACTGTTACAGAGCCATCACAGAGCGCGGCTCGTTCAGCTTCCTCTTCCTCTGCCGAGCTTCTCCCTGCTGGTCTGGGCACCCGGCGCATGTCTGCTGCTTTAACAGTCTGTACTGGCTGCTATCACCTTGACTTACCTCCATAAAATTCTGTGTTATTCCCCTGAATGAAAACCGTTTCAGTGCTGAGGTCTGACAGCCCTTTTTTTACAGAGGCGGTTTATTTCCTGTGGAAAGTTTCATTGAACAGCGTGTACTGTAGGCTACTAGTGCTACAACTTCATAATCAATATACAGCAATTGCTTTATCGTTTATTCTAAAATACATCCAAACATATCTAAAATAGTTCTTTCTAAATATAAATTACATTTGCCGTAGGAAAAGCAGTAAATCTTTATGTTAAACAACCTGAAACAAAGATTACTACACTTACTACAATGTACAGAGTTGTGTGTACACAGAAACGATGCACTTGCATTGTGCACCGACTCAAATGAGCAACGTACAGTATTTCCCCCCACTGTTAGTGTTCACATAATTACTTAAACACACACACAAATCTTTCCTCTGTGCTACATTTCAGTTAGACGGAGCTGTGTGCTACTGCATTGATGAGTCACTGATGACACGTACAAGCACACACACACGCACACAAACAAACACACACTGATGATCGTTAAGTCTTCTTCTCCCTGTGGTAAAGGTGCTTTGGGACGGGTGTATTTGAAGACTCGTATTGTGTCATCTGCCAAAATGCTCACAAAGACGCTCAGAACCGCACAGACACCAACAACAACACAAACACAAACACAAACATACATACCCATACATCCAGTAAATGCTGCTCACACACATGAATTCACATCCACAATTGCACAGACACACAAGTGAGCAACGGGGCTGGGTTCTGTTTCAGACTAGAGGCCTTGGCTAACAATGG
Source organism: Trachurus japonicus (assembly GCF_045865225.1). Classification (NCBI taxonomy): domain Eukaryota; kingdom Metazoa; phylum Chordata; class Actinopteri; order Carangiformes; family Carangidae; genus Trachurus; species Trachurus japonicus. The sequence continues at coordinate 12,160,269 of NC_140929.1, read as the reverse complement.
GCAGCAAGACCTGTGGGACTCACAAATGCTCTCTCTCTCTTGCTATCTCTCTCTCTCTCTCTCTCTCTCTCTCTCTCTCTCTCTCTGTCCCTGTGGGTAGGGACACAGCACATTCTGGGCTGTTGTTCAAAGCTTAGCAGGATTAGCTGTATGATCTTGCCACTTTTTTTTAAAAATATATATTTTCATATTTTTAGCAGGTTTTGGCTCGTTGAATCAGATCAGCTTTGGAAAAAGTACTTTAGAATGAACAGATTTCATCTCTGTATAGCCAGGGAAAAAAAAGAAAAAAGAAAAAGAAAAGGTCATATACTGTGGAGATTAGAAGGTCAAACAATGTCTGCTATGTAGTACACTATATGGCAGGAAGTACTGTATATAAATGGACCATCTTGGTGTTCTTTTGGTTTGAGTTTGTTTTGTATTTCATGTTTTAGCTACTGCTCTTAAGACCAACTTTTAACAGTACAGTGCTGATTTTGACACATTCTACTTTTCTACTTAACATTACCGCCTTCATGCACAATATACTGTAAGGTGTGAGAATTCTTTTTTTAAGAACATCTCTGAGCTGGACTTAATCACCCTCCATCATTTGCTGACCCCACTAATGTCTTTGTATTTGAATGGGACCCAACATTTGTGAGAAGCATTTCCCACAGTGTCAGCAGCACTGCAGTATATAATCACATCCAATCTAAGATGATCTATTGAGATGTTATCTGATATCCAGAATAGAGGATCCCCTCGACTTCTGTTTCAGTTGTGTAATCCTCCACTCGTCTGAGGGTCTATTTTCTCAACAGCTTCTTGCAGACAGACACAAATCACAAGAACATGTTGCTCGTGCAATAAAGTCATGTAATGGCACTGAGCTCATTCTAGCTCATTTTAAATAGTCTCCTTGGAGAAGGTTGACTTTGCCTTTTAAAACCGGTGCTGGTGATTTGTGAGTCTCCGGTGAATTCTCAGGGCTTGGTTTCAGTGAAGCAAGCAGTAGCAAGATGTCTCTGCCTCATTTTATTTCACATTTTGTCCACTTTGTGTCATTTTTTTCTCTCCCTCTCTGTATTCTCCTTTTAGTCTTTCTCTCTCACTTTTACATCTTGAAGCTATCAGTATCTTGGCAGCGAGACAACAAAGGCGGCAACGCAGCACGTGGAGAGAACATACCCACAATTCCATCGCTGCGTCCAACACACACACACACACACACACACACATGTGCTGACACACACACGTGTCTATAATTCCATTGTGTTAGCTAGCTGGCAGAAAGCCTAACTCAGTGTTTCCAAGGCAACAAGTTTGTAAATTTAGCGACATTGTGGTACATTGGGAGCATGTATGTATGAATGTAGATATTCCATAGAAACGATATTGAAAACATATGAAAATGTAGCGCGCTGCAACTTGAAACACTTTTGTTCTCCTCCCTCTTTCTGCTCTGACAGCTCTGTGGCTCCTCGCAGCCCATTGTTCATGCAAATGTCTGTGGAAATGACAAATGCACATGAATGATGATGTTTGTGGTTGTGTGATGTTTTTGCACTGCACCTCCCAGAGATCACTTCAGACTCAATCTCGGCTGCCAGTTTGATGTCTTAATACTTAGATGACTTGATGCTGATGTCTTTTGTTTTTGAGTCGATTTGAAAGATGAGGGTGCTGTTTTTCCTACTGTCAACAAGCCCTATGAAAAGACTAAAACAAACAACGTGTTATAGTCCAACTCTTAATATTTTACAGCTTCCTGCCTGCGGCCCTCCCCCATGCTGATTGATTCCAACTGGAAATGAAAAGTCACAAATACATCATTTAACGTGATTGATTCTGAGTCTGCCATGTCTCGCTCAAGTGTTTTTAATACTTTTTGGACAACACTAGATGTCTATGGTGCAGTGCAATATGCTACATAACGCTTTGGCTACATGAGCAACAGTGTTTCAATTCATTGTTAGATTTAATTTTTTATGGGATTTCTTGACAATAGGTAAAACAGGAGGAAAGCTGAATGAACAAAAAAATACATAAATAAATAATTGAAATAGAGGAAAAACATGACGAGTTATGGAAACTGAAGTGCACACAGACATGTACAGACACAGGCATCTGCCGTCATAGTGTTCCTGGCATCTCTGATGGAGCATGTGCATATACGTCTCTGATAGTTTATATGAGAGTATGGACGAGCCAAGTCTGCAGTATGGTCAGCCAAGATAGTGCGAGTCCAGTGGGACTTGACGGTGTGTGCGCATGTGTGCTTGTGTTTAAGTGTGCATATGTACCGCTTAAACCTTGAGCTGTCTTCCTCTCTTCAAGTGATAAGTAATTGAATTAAAGAGAGACTCTATTGGCGAGCCTTATACACAGTAACTCTTCCCCAAAGACACACACACACACACAGAATAAAACTTGATTTATCAGGCCTATGAAGCTCTGACATGTAGAGATGCTGCAGGTTATTACACCAAATCCTCAGTAAAAATGCAAACACTGTGTGTGTAGCATACTCCATAGGCAGGGCCGTTGTATAGGGGAGAAAGGTGATGATAATTCTAGGGGCCCAGCACCCAGTGGGGCCCATAAAAAACCCCAGTAGTCTAATCTTTGTATGACTGATTTATTCTGCATAAGACCCTGACTCAGGGTCATAGTAATGCTGCATTAGCATCAAAACAAAGTAGGCTAAATAAAAAAAGGATAATACATACGTAATCTAAGAAAAAAATACTGGAAAAGTTAGGGGTTAGGGGCCCACTTTAGTATTCTTTAAGGGGGGCCAGAATTCCTAGCAACGGCCCTGTCTATAGGTACAGTATGCTCCTGCACATGCACCCTGACAGACTTTCACTAAAGATGCATGTGATGTAAGTAAGGTAAACTACATAAACTCTGCAGACTGCCTTCCCCACAAGGAACCTGAGTAAAAACCAGAGCTGCAGGAGGAACATTTTGGAGGTTGCACTTTATCAGTCTCTGTTACTCATGTTTTTTTGTGTGTGTGTGTGTGTGTGTGTGTGTGTGTGTGTGTGTGTGTGTGTGCTTGCGTGCATGAGTGTGTGCGTGCATGTGTCCTGCTCTGCCCAGCTTCCCTCCTCCTGTGCTGATTTATGTCGACCAGCTACTGGAAAACCATGTGTGTGTGTGTGTGTGTGTGTGTGTGTGTGTGTGTGTGTGCGTGTGAGTGTGTGTACTCAAAGCAAAAACCGTTCCCACTGTTCTGACTTTTTTTTTTCTACTTCATCACACTGAGTGAGGAAAAAGAGAGAGAAGCAGAGGAAAATGTTGAGAAAGGAAAGCACGAAGGGAGAGAATGATGAAAGAGAGAGGGGAAAGCGTCACTAATGTTTCCTGCTAAAATATTCAGACTACTGCCGCATGATGCGTCACCCTGTCCCACACATACACATACACTCGCACGCTGGAACATGTATACACAGTGCAGGAGCCGTTCTTCTTAGACCCTGAGTCCCCCCGCAGAGAGGCACACGGGAGCTGGCGGCCATATCTGACCATGCTGAATTTCCTGTTCGCACGTTGTTCTGACTCGTGATTAATAATTTAGGAAAGGGAACAGAGAGGGAAATTTAGTGAGTACAAAAGAGACGGCAAAAGAGACGGACTACTTGCCTGAAGAAACCTGAGAATTTAACAACTACTCCGACCGCTTTCACCACAAAGACCGAAGATGCAGCCTTTACATGCATTCCTATTTTTGTTAGCCTTCATGTAAACGTTACAATCTACTGTACTGTAGGCTCACGTGCAGTTTGATGGGCACTAAATTATCAAAAGACACCTGATAAACTAATAATATCTGACAAGGACAAAGTGAAAGAAAGAAAAAGAAACACAAGCCATAGTAGCAGCACAAACTTGCGTGATTCACCGATGTCTTAACTTCACTCCCCTTTCTTCCTTCCGTCCCTTCAAACCTTGGACTGAGCATTTAAATCATTAAAAGCCTGTAGTCAGCTTAGGAACACAGGGCAGGCAGGTAGAGAGGAAGAAGGGAGAGGAAATGAGAGGAGACTCAGCCACCGCTTGACAGATACACTCAGATGCGGTCAGTGTATCCAGTCTGAGCAGCTGTCCCCACGGCTGAATATGCTAATGCGGTGCCTCAACGTACTTTTTTTTTTCCTTCTATTGACAGCTGGAGTGAAAAACTCAGACTAATTCAAGCTGAACACAACAGAAAACGTCTAATTTGTCTCCTGGATCATGGTGTAAAAAGCTATTTTTTGTCTTTATATGGTGGTTTTGATCCATATTTTGTGTCACCCACACACATCCTGTTCCCAAGTTTTTAAAGAAAGCAGCAAACACAACTCCAGCAACAAAGATGCTCCTTCATAAACCTATGGATGACTTCCCAGATGCTGAATCCATTTCCAGCCATTCTTTTTTAACCACGCAGGCCCTGCTGCAGTCGTCTCCATATGAATAATGAACCGTGCATCTTGTTCATAACTTCTTGTCATGAGTTATGCAAAACGGTTTGCATCCAATGACACTGAAAGCTGCAAGAGCACCTGTCCTGTCGCTGAAACCACAACACAAACCACAGAGATGCTGTCACTCCACTTCTGTCCTCTAGTTTATGTGTTGAAATACAAAGTATGAAAGTACTGCAGCTTTAATACAATAGAAAATATTAAATGTACACTCTTGCACACAGAAATACACACTCTTCTGTCTGGTCTCGGGGCGTAAGCTCACTAACCACAGAGTTTTCAGCGTCCTGATTGGATGCTGGGGTCCTCCACCCACCAATCCCATGATGGCAGTTAAGTGCTGTGGCGCAGTATTGATTTTCAATGGGTAAGGCATCCAACACACACACACACGCTCTCTGTCACACACACTCACACACACGTATGACAGAGGTATGGGACAGTAAGGCAGCCTTTTACAGTTTTGAAGTATAGACACATATACATACAGTTAAAATGCAGTTGTGTGTTATACTTTTAATATGCCTAAATAAAACATAGATGATGTCATCATATACATGTAAATGATGACATAATTTAAAATGCAATAGGTAAAATTAGTGAGAGAGAGTTATGAATTATCTGATGTCAAGAGCTGAATGTCCTTCTTCACCCTGGCTTTCTGTTGCCTCTCCTTCCTCCACATGCACAATGCGACACACACACACACACACACACACACACACACAAACTTGCCACTTTTCAAAGGATTTGGAGACATTTTAATACCATGAAGAGAGCAAAACTGCACACCATCATATACTCTGCTGTAAACATACATGAACACGCGCACACACACACACAGTCCACTGCAGCTGTGACAGTGTCCCTCCAGAGACAAAGTGTGTCCAATCCTCTTCTTCTATCTAGGTCAGCTTCATACAAAAGTCTGCACACCTCTCATCTCTCTCTCTCTCTCTCTCTGTCTCCATCTCCTCTCCTTTTCTTCCTTCTCCTCTGTCATAACATCTGGCTCCATTCGTTGCTCTCATTCTCCAGACTCCTCTCTCTCCTTTCACCCTTTCCTCTCTAAGATTATGTGTGTTGTTCATATGTGTGTGTGATCTCTGAAAAAGCCACCTCCAGTTTGAGGAAACTTCTATTAATCCTGTTGCCAACGGATAAGGCTGTGAATTCGGGGAAGGAAAAATAACATGTAAAATATTATATATAGTCTGCGTAGCATAAAATTATGCTTGAAGGACTTTTGATGAAGCCAACTGGAGAGTTTGTGAAAAGTAGAAGAAGTTCTGCTGATCGAAGGACGATGGCTGCAGCACAGCACTAAGTACAGTTTCATTCCAAACAGAGTATCTATCTATTAGAAAGAAACTCACACCTACGCGTCAAAAAACAATTTCTGGCATTGAAAATGAACTGCATTGTGGGTTTCTAGTTGACTTATGAGTCATCTTTAATCCTTTGTTTTCAAAGTTTCACTTAAAACTAATGTTTTTGAGGATCTAAGATGATCGGTCTGCACTGATGAATTTCCGGCGCTTCGATCTAACCCTCAAAAGATCGGCTGTCACCGTGAAAACATATTTTTAGAAATAAGAACACAGTTTGTACAAGAATGCAAACTGAGAGAAGATGTGCACGGATGACAAATGACAAGAAGAAAGTCTCTCTTGTCATTGAGGAAGTGTGGTCTTACATTTATATAACGAGACATGAAGTCTTGTCTGCCGGACTCGTTTTTCTGCCCTTTGGGCAAAACAGAGCGAAGTCAAGAGAAGTGACAGTAAATAGGAACTGATGGAACAACTGGTCACACACGCAGCCACTATTCACATAGGTCAGTGCATGTACAGCAAGCGCGCACACACACACACACACACACACACACACACACACACACACACACACACACACACACACACACACACACAACAAGCACACAAAGCATTGCTGATATATCTGTAATGTATTCAGAGAGCCTCTACCTGACTGCTGCATCACAGTCATTATAATATGAAAGTGAACTGTATGTCAGTGCAGAGGTACTGTATGCTACCTGAGCCTGTAGAGGAGCTGGTGATCAACATGCTGCTGTATTCTCTGTGGACAAAGCTTCAAAGCTTCCTCTTGCTAATGAAATTATCTACATATGTGGAGGCTCCTGCATGTATCCCAGGTTGAGGTATTTTTTTCAGTGTGATGGGAAGTTCACCGACATCACATCTCATTCTCCGGTTCATATAGTTTTATAGGAACTTCTCATGAACGTTTATTTCAGTCCAGACCTACTGCGTGTCCACAGACACATTTGGGAAGAAGAAACTATCAGTGCAGGTGGAATATATAAAAATCTTTTAGGTTGGATAAAAATGTACAATAACAATAACACAATCCTAGTCCTGGAAAACAGTAGCTGCACATGGCAGCGTGTAACTGTGTGGGCTCTGACGTGTGTGTGTGCGTGTGTGTGTGTGTGTGTGTGTGTGTGTGTATGTCAGTAAGATGTTGCACTTTGCTCTATGACTGAGAGAGCAGTTCAGAGGTTAGGGTCCAACACAGACAGAAGTTAACCACTGAGATGAATCACTGAGTACAGGACACACACACACACACACACACACACACACACACTGCTATGATCTGAAGCCAGTGACCAGGAAAATGAGACAGACAGACAGACAGACAAAAAGTAGAAGACAAAACATACTGGGCAGCCATTTAGTGAGCAATGTATGAGTGGAGCTTCAAGCCTCTTGGTGTATTTAAACACACACACAGACACACACACAGACAGAGCCTTACAACCACAGTATACAGCACTAAGTATTGAGTATACATTAAACTGAGGGTTTGTGGTTTGTGGTTTTTCCCATGTTGTTGGTCACTGGGTCTGGGAGGTAAACCCAGGACATGCAGCTGTTGAGTGTTGAGACAACGCTGCAGCATCAGACAGAAATCAAATGTAAAGCTTTTCACATGCAGGATTCATCATCACATGTACAGTAGATGAAATGAATGAGCCCATTTTACTTGGATTTTTTCATCTGCAGTTCCTGTGTGGCTCACAGGTTGGGTCTGGCTAAAGCCTGGACAGAGGAGGGCTCATGAGCATAAGCCAACAGTTGTAATTCTCAGCTGTGCTGCAGAATGAACGCGTGAAGGCTCTCCATTTGCTCAGTACTGTAACTGCTGCTGAGAGGCCCTTGAGCAGGGCACTTAGCCTCCGACTGCGTGCCAGCTCAGTTTCACCCAGCAAACCCTCATTGGGTAAATCAACAAAATGATAAATAATAAAGCCTCCTCTCACAAATAAACGTTGCACCCAATTCTTTGCTTAATAAAGGCCCATCTTGCAGCGTTAAAGGGAGCACATTTCAGTTAGGGAGCGGGTTTCCACCAGAGGGCTGTATCATTTCCATCAGACACGTTCAACAACCGTCGTGATGAAATCGCTAGAGAGCGAGCGGAGAGGGCTGTTTGGCTCGCAGCCTTGACAGATGGACTATAACACCAGGCTAGGGCAACAGGACCATACATGCCAAACACACACACGTAGAACACACACATGCAACACACGGAGCGCAGGGAGATGGCCAATCAAAGCCGACTCTCTGCCAAGGTCAGTGACCCGCTGAGAAAGACAAGGACCTGTTTTGTGTGGGTGTGTGTTTCTGTGTGTGTTTTGCCATACTGTATATCACAACGTCATTTAAAAAGAAAAAAAAATGCTTCACAGCCGTACCATCAGCTGTTTTTATAAATGCTCTTCTCCTGGTGTGAAAGTATAAAAATATGTACGATTTACGACATGAAAATATTTCCCTCTTCTCCGTCCAGATCTGTTCAACGAGCCGCAGCTCTCTGCCGACTGTCGACTGCTGAGCGATTAGCAAACCGCCTCGTTTGACTAAGAAGCAGGTAAATGAGAGCAAGACACTGAGACGTGTTGAGAGTTTGACTCATTACTGTTGAAGGAGAGGGCCCTCTGTGTCTGTAGCTGGCATGTCATTAAGACTTGTTGAGTAAATTCCTCTCCAATTAGCCCCTCTGTGATACGAGGACCAGTCGAGGAGCAGGCAGGGGGAAGACAAGGCCACTCAGAGTCGCGCACAAATCTCACCTGATCCCTCTCCACCGGTTCAATTCGCTGCTCTTATTAATACAATTGCTACTATGGTGCCACGAAAAACTGCTGCGACTGCTGGGTGTATTCATTTTGAAAGGACAAAAAGCCTCCAGCCTCTAGATATTTATTACCCAGGAGCTAATGCACTTGCACTTCTTTTTTTATTACAAAACACTTAAATTATGGATAAGGAAATTTGTACATGTGGATTAATTGTGGTTAAAGTTTCAATCAGCGGAGCAGCAGCGTTTTAAGTACGTTATTATTTCCTGCAGTGTGAGAGACCACCACTGCTGCTTCTTATGAAAAGAGCTGAACTTCTATTTCTCACAGCAAACGCCACATATTTAATAATATTGAGCATTGGTGAAACTCTTATTGTGGAATTGCTAATCACATAGTATTCATCCAGTCATGTTATAGTTTTTAAGAAATTTGGATGTACAGCTTTTGTTCAGCTGCTGCAGATTATTACATCCAGTTTTACCGTTTTCCTTAATTTACAAAATCCAGATTTGATTTCATGTGCATTGCCTCGTCCACATTTCACTGTGAATACGGCTTGGAGCAGTGTTTCCTCTTCCCCCACTCGGAAATTGGCCTCTCAAATTAACTTACACACAGCAAGCAGTCAAGTAGCTCAAAGATGACAATTAGAGAGGAAGTAGTAGCCAGTGTGAGATAATGACACTTATGGAAAGCTGTAGAGGCTGCTATCATCGTATGATGTTTTAATATAGCACTGAATACCAAGCTGCCTGTGTGTGTTTGCTAATTGAAATTGCATGTAATACAAATACTGAAGGGGGTCGAGTGAAAACAAACACTTTATGTGCTTATATAAGCTCTGAAATTTTGCTCCTGCAGTTTTGAGTCGACAGAGGCGAGATGGTCTCCTCCCTCCATCCCTCTTTGCCTTTTTGACTCACTAAATGTCATCTTAACACCGGAGAGCCTCCCTCTCCCTCTCTCTCTCCCTCTCTCCCCCTTCCTCGTTGTGTCACTTGTTCACCTTCTTTCTCCAAACATGGTAAACAGAGCAGAGCTGCACCATCACAGTTTGAGTTTGAGTGTGTGTGTGTGTATGTGTGTGTGTGTGTGTGTGTGTGTGTGTAGCTGCTGAGTGGCTGATAAACATCTCTGCCTTTCTCTCCCGGACACAGTGTAACCAAGCCCATCTTCTTCACAGCCCATCTGTCTCCCTTGTGACTACAACCTAAAAGTGAGTGTGAAAGTCACAGAGGGAGATCATTTCTCATGCCGCTTTTATACACTGACTAACAATTTCTAAAAATTTGCAGCACACCTCTGGGGGAATAAAAAAAGGGGGGCATAATCTGAAAGCAGAGGGAGGCAGACAGATAACCATATAAGCAGAATTCACACAGCAGCAAACAAAATCATCATTATAACTGATTTTATTATTCTTTGTATTTTTAAAAATGACTAAAGGTCATGAACAGCTCAAACTAACTAAATAAATAAACTAGAAGTGAAGCTGCAATACTGTATTGTATGTACTGCACAATAGTTCAACCACAGAAGTAGAAAAGCACATAAAATTGACAACACTGCTCACTCAAAAGTATTTGGGCATCCAGATTCCAGATTAGGTATATAAACATCCAAAACCCTGTATTCAAGTATTTAACATGTTGTTCTGAATTTATTGATATTAATACGCTGCTGTGACATCATCTAAAGTCCTCACATGGCTTGGCTGCAGCAGTTGTGTCCCACTCTGCCCCAGAAACATCAGTGAGGTCAGGTATGGTATGGTCGGGGCGTTAAGGCATGGTCACAAACACCTTTCAAATTCATCCCAAATGTGTTGGACAGAGTTGAGGTCAGAGCCAGACCAAAATCACAAAGCCATTTCTTCATGGGCCTGGTTTTACAGAACAGGACAGAGACAAACATGAAGCACATCTGTCTAAAATATAAGTGTACATGTATTTTCATTCTTAATCGCTCACTGTATTAAGTCGACTTCTAATTGTAATTTCATTAATATTGTAGATGTATTGGACTGATTCAGCCTTCTTTCAGCATATTTACTCCAAAACAGTGAGTTATCTCATGCATCATCACTGAATGATTCATTTATTTAAGCGGATGGATGATATACTGTATGTGTGGCAAGTGTTAATTTCTGTGTTTGCGCGAGAGCTGTTCCTCTCCGCATGCGCGTGCATGCTCGAGTGTGAGCATGCGTTTGCTGCATGCTCTCCATGTGTACCAGTTGTCACATACACACCCCCGTTTCTGCAAATGTGAGGCTACTAAGCTCCATCACCAAGGAAACCAGCTTGTTGCCAGGTAGCAACAGAGAGATAGAGAGGGAGAGAACGACAGAGAGAGAGAGAGAGAGATAAACAGAGAGTGAGGAGGGGAAACAAGAAAAAATTAGAGACAGAAAAGACTGAAATTTGACAGAAGTGAGAGGATGTATGAGAAGTATGAGGATCGCTTTTATCCAGATGTTTTCCCAGTTGTAGAATAGAAGTGTGGTTCTTTCACACAACCGGTCTTTATAGCAGATTTTTTTGGGGAAAAGTTTGTATAGTGAAACATCACTTATTAACAAATGTGTTCACACATTGCTCCATGAGACCAATACGTCCAGTAGAGTTGACAGCAAAAGCTATGAGCTTATAAGAAAGCTACAGTGGTCAAACATGTGAATATCATAAGTATCCTTTCCTTTGTGTGTGGCGGCCGGGTGTGGGTGTGGGTGTGGGTGGGTGTGCCTTTCAATCTATCTGTGTCAAAGTGTTCTAGTTCATAATTAAAACTGACTTCGAAGTCGCTGAAGATTAGAATTAGATTGGAGTTAAACACTCGTTCAACAATGTAGGGGACACACAGACAAGGTTACATCACAGCCTTGGACCAATAGAGGAGTTGCTTCACATTGTCAATCTGTCAGCTTTCATTAGGAGCAGATGAAGAATCAGCAGATCAACACAGGATGGTGAAGACGTTGGTGTGTGTGCGTGTGTCTGTGCGTGTGTGTGAGACTTTTTCTCTGAGCACTTCTTCCTGCACACACGTCTACTTGAGGGTGATGATGTGTTTTTACAGGAAATGGGGCAGCAGAGACTGGAGCATGAAGGAGTAATGACAGACAAGGAATAAGACAGACAGTTGAGGAGCAAACAGAAAAATCAAATATATAGTTAGAGTTGATACGATCGCACTGTGTTACTGCATCGCTGTCAAGCACCTCCATTTTGGAAGGGGCAAATATTATATAAAACACACTGTAATGCATTTGAAGTGAGACTTGAATCCATATCTGCAGCCTTCAACATGATGTAAACACTTCTAGATCAATTCCATGGTGGTAATAATGGCCCTGAGCGTGCCTAAACATAGCCATGTCTTCAAAATACTTCCCATAGTCCCAGCTAACATGGCACAGTCAAATTGTCAAACATGGCGGATCAGCCGCTAAGCTTCCAAATCATGACACAGCGGATTCAGACTTTTAATATGACATAGCGTGTTTACACTGCAGCAGAGCACAGAGAGAAGGAGGGAGGGAAGGGGGAGGAGGGAGGTGGGGGGCTCACCAGTGAATTGAAGATGGCATTTTAATTAGATCAGGGAGCAGACACAAAAAGAGCAAGGCTGGAAGAGAAGGAAGAAGTAAAGAGATATGAGGCAGAGAGAGGAGAAGACAGGAGCAGGAGGGGAGAAAGGAGAAGAGAAGGAGCATGCTTTCATGTGCATCTTACCCTGATACCCTCTGGCTATATAATTACTGGGAAAAGCATCTCCTTTCATTGCTCCGCCAGTGATAATCAGCTGTAACACCACATTGAACCAAACAGGATGGATGCTCTACATGCCTGCCAACGATGGGAAGTTTAAAACACTTCCTTTAACTGGAATCACCCGAAAAACTGACATCACTATGGGCTGAGACGCTCTGGTTTCTACTTAAAGAAGGCCTCTGAATGCACCCATTACAAGGCAATTAAATTGCTTACAGCTTTTATTTACCCCCCACCCTCCACCCCCTAACAACAACAACTGAGGAGCTGTCTTAAAATAGAGATGTTGTGGATACACGGCCTTGAAGCCCATACACACAGAGCCTGGGCTGTCATCATGAGGAGATGTGGATCTGTTCGTGAAACGAGATACGCAAAGATTTGTTTATATGTTGTATGTGAACAGATTTTCTTACAGTGCTTCTAAAATGCTTCAGAGGACAAACTCTGCTGGTCAAGGCCGAGCGTTTTCTCCACATGTACAAAAGAAATACCAATGGAGGAAATGAAAAACATGTAGGAGTATTACTATACAGTCTATATAGCATATTATACAGCATCAACACCTCTGGTTTACCCTCGTTCTCACATGCACATTCAGAGTTGGGATTATAAACAGCCAATCTGTGTGTTTGGTGATTTTACCATGTGAGAGAAAGAGAGCAGAGGTTGCTAGGAAGCAATAACTAACTATAGTCCATGATGTACTGCACAGTATAGTGTAATCATGTCTCTGTTTTCCTTTCCCTCACATCATAACATGAAGTCCATTTATACCTCACTCACATACTGTACACTCTTTGTTTATCTTCCATTTCTGCTTTTATAATGCCAACCTTTAGCTTACCGGGTAAGAAAACTTTTAACAAACAGTAAAAGAAAGACAGGCAGATGGAAGAAGTGACACTGTACATGGGTCTTAGAAGTGGAGAGACAACAGGGTGATAAAGACTTCGAAAACGAGAAAACACAGTAAAAAAAAAAAAAAAAAAGCGAGAAGAAAGAAAAGTCAGTAAAAGGAAGTTGAAAGCAGATATAAAAACAGAAATGTCCATGTACGGTTGCTGGTGTCGCTCGAGTTGCCTGGCAACCTAAAAGTTTGGCTTGAATCTCGCTGCCAAGTTATTATTGCTGTGAAACAATCTGTATCCATTTATAACTACAGTGAAGTCAGAAAGAAGACAGAGATTTTACCGAGATGCAACTCCACACACACACACACACACACACACACACATACTGCTTGATGTCAAGAAGCAAGAGCTCGTTAAAAAAAAAAAAAAAAAAGACCGCAGACAGGACGTGGATGATTTGGACGTTTGCAAAATGTATTTATGTCACATCTGAGGTTTTCAGTGTGGCACTGCGGCAGTGACAAGTGAGAACCTCAAAGCATCTGCTGCTTTGTGACTGACTGTAACGGTCTGTTCATTATCTAAAATATTTACCGTCTCATCTTAAAAGGTGGACGTCATATCAAACTGTATTTAAACGATGATAATAAGAGTTACTGTCTTAAATAAGCACAAATAAAACTCTTCAAATTGTTCTGTCTGTCCTCTTGTCTGTCTGTTTCTTTCGCTCCCCCACACACATCAAAGTCCTTGTTAAGACTTGGTGAGACTAATAGTAAAGGCTAATAGCTAACATGTGGAGCCATATGCTGCCTAACCTTCTGAATCATGCGCTGAGTGTGTGTGTGTGTGTGTGTGTGTGTTTGTGTGGCACATGTCTTACAGTTGACTCTATTTGAACTTGTGAAACTGGAGGAATCTATAAAAAAGGAAATAACTTTATGTCACTGAGTCAAACTGTGACGCTCTGCTGGTTGTTGTTGTGGTGAGTGAACAGACTAACTAACTCCTTCAGTGTACTGTAGCAGTTCACAGATGATGCCGAGCCAATCAAACATTATTCATTAAACAGATAGGCGATCAATCATTTACACGGACAATTATTTTGGCCATAATTTAGGTAATTGATCAGTTCTTCAAGTCATTAATCAGGAAAAAGTCGAAAGTCAAAATTTGCAACATGCAAGCTTCAAGTTGTAGCATGAGACCATTTGCCCTTTTGCTAATTTGACTGACACTAAATGCCATACTTGTGACCTTTGTGTGAGCATGCCAGAGTCCTATAGGATGACCAAATGTATTTGGATTTTACACAGGTCAATTCCTTTTGAAAACTGTGTGTAAGCAGTGTGATGAAAGTAACTACCTTTGGGATTTTCACCCTCAGCTCTAAGAAAAAAAGTGAAACAGGCCTTCTTTGGTTTTAATAGACTAAACAATTAATCAAAAAGATAATCAAAAAGTCACTGACAAAAAGTAGATCTATGATTTTTGCTCTTGCTCTGAGGCCATCAAACACTGATGGTTTAATTGTGAAATATGACACGTGGTTAAAATAAATGCATCACTGTCAGTGTTAAACTGCACTTATTCACACAAAACATAAGCCTGCAACAGTGGCATCTTATCCCCTCTGCCTTTATAGAGGTCTTGGTTTAAAACTAGAGTCATTACAGCTTTACAGCTGGCGCTTCAGAATTGTGCATGCACAATTAACTTCCTGGAAAATTTACTAGAGAAGAACAGAGGGGCTAGACATGTTGTCAGCCCCACAACATCCGTTGAGCAAGCATGGCTGGTTGCTTACATGCTGTACTTTTTTCTTTCATTTCTTTTATTGAGCAAAATGTACTGTATGCATGCGTGTGTTAACTTCCTGCTTTGAAGTAAAAGGCTCTGTGGGCACTTTAAAGCCTTTTAGATGAAGTGAAATATATAATTTACAACAGCCAATGAGAGAGAGCGCTTGTTTGTGTGTGTGCGTGCATGTCTTTGTGTATATGAACCCACTGCTGTACAAACTCAACGACAGCCAGGGATTGACAGCTCTGGCAGAAAGGTAATGGCCAGCCACCTCTACATCGCTCCAGTGTGTCTGTGTCTGCTCCTGTGTGTGTGTGTGTGTGTGTCTGTGTCTGTGTGTGTGTGTATGAGTGAGAGAGAGAGAGAGAGAGAGAGAGAGAGAGAGAGAGAGAGAGAGAGAGAGCTAAAGTGCTGATCAACAAGTGTGTGCTGCAGTCAGCAGTAACAGAGATTAACTACAAGCTCCACAAATGGCCA
Organism: Trachurus japonicus; assembly: GCF_045865225.1. NCBI lineage: Eukaryota > Metazoa > Chordata > Actinopteri > Carangiformes > Carangidae > Trachurus > Trachurus japonicus. The sequence goes on along the minus strand of NC_140929.1, from coordinate 12,144,770 downwards.
CAAAAGCACGAGCACGAACACACACACACACACACACACACACACACACAGACACACACTGTGTCCCCGAGCCTTTATTGCCATGTTAGATGTTTGACTCACTTACTGTATCGTGACCTATTTAACCTGTGTGTCTGGTCTTCAAGTTCAAAGAAACTAAACTACAGCCTCTGACTCACATCCTCCTGCTCCACCTGTGGCTGAAAAGATCAATTTATGATACAGTACCACACACATGTGAATTCATCTAAGCCAGTAGGATTAGTTTTATATTTTAAAAAAAATAGGATTGTGACATATATATATATTTCATTATATTCCTCTTCTTTTCTTTTTTTTTATACAATATCACTTCATGATGTTTTCTATTGTATAGTTAAGTTTTCCCTTGCCATCAAACATTAGAGTAAATATATTTCACATTAAAGTTTTTAACATCTTTTCTCAAACTTCAATTTTTAATGACATTGTTCATTAACCTTGGGAAGATTGGGTGGGAGTGGCGCAGTGGGTTAAGCAAACGCCCCATATATTGAGGCTACCGTCCTCGTGCAGGCGCCCCCGGTTCAAATCCTGCATCGGACGGCCCTTTCCTGCGTGTCACTCCCCCTCTCTCTGCCTCCCCATTTCCTGTCTCTCTCAACTGTACTGTCAAATAAAGGCATGAAAAAGCCAAAAAAAATAAATAAAATTTTATTTAAAAAAACCTTGGGAAGATTAATTCTGCAACATACTGTGGAATAAAAATGCAGAAAGGTGTAGTATACAGTATGCATTTGAGGTCAATATTACATTTCTCCCCGAAAAAGCTCTGACAAGTTAACTTCTCAAAAGTGACATTTAATATTTAACACTGTATATGACTATAAAACGTATTTCCTCCATAATGTGAGGTGCAGCGTGTCCTTGAGTTGGGGCACAGCGCTGGGCAGGAGGCGATCAATCTGTGGCTGTTAGTCGTAAAGCGAAGGACAATTTGATGTGATGGGACTGGGAGGAAGACGGGATTATTAGAAAGATTGCGATGAGTAGTAGCACACTGAGGAAAGACGCACTGTTTTCCAGGAACAGTTTTCCACTAAGCCTGTTTAATGGGATCTTTAAGCACATCTGCAAATGACTCAATCTGAAAATGTGCAAACACCAAATCTCTGGCACTGAGTCGACACGTTTTCATTTTCCCAAATATTTCTCCTTTCTACGTCCCTCCATTTCTCAACTTATCTCTTTTCATACGTCATCCCATTTCTGTGAATCCTCACCTCATCTCTGTCTCCATATTTCTTCCTTTCATATCCCGGCTCTCCATATTTCCCCTTTTTATTGTTACTCTGCCCCCCCACCCCCCGCCCCTCGCTCGTCTCTCCACTCATTCCCTCTGTCTAATACTCTGTCACTCTCTCTATCCATTATTCATGGCACAGTCACAGTCGGCATTAAAGGACCTCGCTATATCGCTACGGCAACGACGCAGCAGAAGCAGCCGCAATGGATCATGGGAAACTGGGTCACCTCCCAGGAGCGGGAGGGTGCGTGTTGGGGGGGTGGGGGGTGCAGCGGAGGGAGGTCGCTGTCTCACACACACACACACACACACACACACGCTCGCATGCACGCACACACACCTGATAGTCGTCCTACAAAGCAGGAGGACAGGAAAGGAAGAGGTGATGAGCGGAAAGACAGCGGGGAGAGAGAAGAGTTGGGAATGTGTGATAATAGGTGTGATCAATGACTCAGATACAGTAACTGATACAAAAGCCACATAATGTATGTCTGCTTTACAGTTGAACACATACATAAACACACACACCTCTCTCCTGGTTAGAGAGAGTACACACTGCTCTAGACATCTAGCTGCCATGTTACTCACGCCATGTTAACTGAGTTTGGCTGCACAAACGTGAGCAAACTAGACAATGAAAGCTTTTTCTAACGCTCTAAAAGCTTCACTTATGTCATATTTGGATGTAGATAATGCTTATGGCTAAATATGCTATCTTATATGAGTTTACAAATCCCACGATACAAACTTTGGCGAGATGTTGGATGGCATTTTGTTCACAATCGGTTACAAGCTGATGAAGTATTTATGGTACATTGGTCACACAAGTTAGTCAGTGCTACGTAACATGAATAAAGAAAAGCAGAATAAGGAAAACACAGAATCAACATCTGTGATCCAACTGTGGCATGTTTCTCATGAAGCTTCCTGTTGCAGGGGGGCTCAGTACTGTATGTTGGAGCCCATTAACCATAAACGCTGCAGACAGCAGCGGTTCCCAACCGTAAGTATATCTGATTTGTAGTTAATTGGATAAAACGGTTTGCTGCTTAAAGTGGAAGTAGTAATTTAGAGTATGAGCAAGGCCTCTTTATTGATCATGACCAATCTGTCCCCACCCCGCCTCTCGACAATGAACAATAAAGACCTCGGAAGCACTAAGTGATATTCATCTTTTGATGTAAATGTACTATTACATTGTAAATGAGTCATTGCAAACTCACAAGGAATACTGGAGCTGCTGAGCGCATGTCAGGTGGGGATGAATGATTAATGTGCAACATATAAGGAACTTCTTTCCAGTGTTGAGCTGCAGCTACATGTTGCACAATTCACATCTCAATTATCTCAAAGCTTAACAATCCTCTCCTGCTGCTCTTTATCTGCATCTCCTCCTTTGTGGGTGCTATAGATTTAATGAGGGAGATCAATAGGGGATAAGGGCCTTTAACTGGATTCACCTCATTACTGTGTTTAATTAAAAAGCATGTGTCCTTATGTTATTACTTCCAGTGTATATCACACATACATACACAAACAGTCTGTCACATGTCGCCACCAAGGAAGAAAACGGAAACATCTGTTTCTATGGGAACCCGGCCCTTTGATGATGCAGGAAAAAACACACAAACCGCACTGGTGAGCGTACGGATACACACACAAACACACACTACAGTGTTCTGCATCATAGTGACACGCCTTATCAACAGCCAGAGTTTCAACCCACGGTTTGTACGTCTGTGTAAACCATCGCCGCGTGCGTCTGTGTGTATATACCAGGGAGACAGAGAGGGACAGGGACGGAGGGAGAAAAGCTTGTGTGTGGCTGCCAGATCCCAGACCAGATGGCTAAATGTCAGTGAATACCACACCAACATGACTGCTAGCTAGCAGAACCAGTACACACACTGCGACATAGCATCACCTATTAATTCATGCGAGCGAGCGAGCTGGGGCCTCTGCGCTGCATGGGATTTCAGATACGTTGCTTATTGTCTTTGATCTCACAGCAACAGAAAGCCCACCAAAGGCAAAAGTGTGACTGCAGGACGGTACAGCAACAACAGTTTGACGCTGTACATTGCTGTAATTGAAATATAAAAAAAATAATGCTGTCAGTCTATTATTAACAAATCAGCCTCTTCCTGCTGTTTGTAAATGTCAATCTTTGCAGCTCAGTAGTTCATAGTTGCAAAAAATTAAAGTTCAAATTTAACTCATTATCTCCTCTCCCTCATGTCGACTAAGGGCTGGGAGAAGTTTCAGAGTCCTCCGTGCCTTCTCGGAGTTACGGGGGGGTCCACGCAGCAGTATTTGTCCATATAATGGTTGTGAATGGTGCTCACTTTTCTTTGTCCAAAAAGACACACCAAAAAACATCCAAATACCTCCATGCTGCTCGTCTGTAATGTCCGTCTTGTATTGAAGCCCCGACATGAGAAATTGTTCCGAAAAAAATTAAATAAGTCTATATTTTAAGCTTGTTTGTAGCGGAAGCTCCCAGTGTCTCAGTTCACTGCTCTTCCTGTGTCAGGACCGGCGGAACAATTTCTCATGTCGGGGCTTCAATACAAGAGGGACATTACAGATGAGCAGTATGGAGGTATTTGGATGTTTTTTGGTGTGTCTTTTTGGACAAAGAAAAGTGAGCACCATTCACAACCATCATATGGACAAATACTGCTGCACGGACCCCCCCATAACTCCGAGAAGGCATGGAGGACTCTGAAAATTCTCCCAGCCCTTAGTCGACATGAGGGTGAGTAGATAATGAGTGAATTTTGGGTGAACTATCCCTTTAACTGACAGCTTTTGGTGTGAGCTCAGTGGAGACTGATTGATGGAAGCCTTTTAGCTGGATGTGTGCAGTTTGTTTTACTCTTCTAGTTATGTCACACAAGGCTTTTATGGCTGGTCAAATATTAGTCTGGAGTGATAAAGACACATGCACACACATGCACATTTCACAGAGTACACATTACACTTGTGTACCATCCTAATTCGCCCAGAGATCTACTGTGCACTCCCAGTCCTTTTGTTGCCATGGCTCTAATGTTTGCTGTCCATGCGGTGTGTTGTGTGTGCTAATACTGGGATGCCGGTGATGGGCTACATTAAAGCTGAGATTTTCCAGTGAAAAGTCAACAGGCTGAGCTTTTTTAACCAAGCTCCACAATGATGAAATTGCCATAAAAGATATTACATCCATATGCAGGTTGTTGTTTTTTTTATTTCTTTGCTTATCGTGGACTAGAATATTTATGAGATTGAGCTGCAAATATAAAACACCTCTGCATGAGCAAACCTGAGAGGAATGAGGTGTACATGACGCTCTCGTATGCGAGATCACAAACGCGTAATGACTGGGAGAAGAGGAGACGGGCAGACAAGAACAGGTGTGACGCAAGAGGATGCAAATGTAGCTCCAGCTGCAGTTTGATCACATCTCCGCTCAGGGTTTATAAAATGTAATCACAAGAGCAGCAGCAGTCGCACAGAGGGAGCCGTCCTTCTCAGTTGACGGCCTCGTACTCCTGCCATGCTCCTTGACCAGTGGAGAGTGCTGCGGCTTCCCACCGCTTTTAAATAGTCCGGATGGGGTGAATGCAAATTTCCACATGAATTTAAAAATTTGACACTAACCTCTGCTCAGCAATATGAAAAACGCATCACTCATTACCCGAGCGATTGGGCCATTCATTATTTCACTTAATGCTGACTCATGGGCTATTAGTTATCCACTTCTACATATGAGTTCATCTGGATTTTGCCGTTCGTACAGTTACAGCTGCATTATGAGTTTGCTTTCAGATTGGACAGAGAAGCTGATGCTTTGAATAGAGCCATTAAGCTTGAGTCAACACTACTTAGCATAAAGCAAACTATGATGAAAACGTTTCCGATTGAAAACCAGGACGTTATCAGTGATTTCGCTCCCTGTGGCACGGTTGCACTGAGAACTTTTGAGTTTCAGTGATGGACAGAGACATAACTCTCTCTCTTCCTCTCTGTGTGCTCTGTGGGAGCTGTAATGTGGGTCGATGTGAGGCAGAGGTGGACACTTTTAGCTCAGTAAAAATATCCTGCTCTATCTCTTCTCTCTCTCTCTCTCTCTCTCTCCTTCACCGTCTCTCGCCTTTACCACTGGCACATCTGGAGCTTCAAACAAATGATCAAACACTCACCTCAGCATTAGTAGCCCCATTCAGACAGCCATGTAATAGTAATAATTCCTGCCTAGGCGCCGGCATTAAGGAAACTTTATTTTGGTTTCATAAGGCTCATTTGACCTGATTTAACATGACTTGTTTGCCAAGTCACTTGGTAAACACCAATGCAGCATCTCTGTATATCCGTAGCTCCTATATATTTCTTCCCACACATGAATGTATACAAACACAGGCACGAAATCATGGTGGTCTATCCGACAGGTTTGCAGCAAACAGGGGGCGTAAGGTGGGCCGGTTTCCAGGGATGTGTTCGGGAATCATGGGATACACGCCTGGAACAGCGTTCTCACAAAAACGACTATGACATATCCTGATATGCTGTATTAAGTTTGGACTGGCAGACACACAAAAAAACTTTGTCTTTGGTTCTCTTTGAAGATTAAAAATGTATGAGTAGAGGAAGAAAAAGAGAGGAAAGAGGGAGAGGTCAGAAGGTTTGTGTGGAAATCTCCCTATCTTTATCACCAAAATGGGACTATTAAAAAGCAAGGGAGGAGGAGAGAGGGAAGAGGAAATGGCGTTGTAATGAATGTGGTGCCACAGCTGCCATCATTTAGAGTCTTTATCTTTCACTTTTATTAGAGGTGGAAGGGAAGAGTGAGAAAAAGAGACGATAGACTCGACGGAAAGAGAGGAAGGGAGGGACGGACGGACGGACGGAGGCAGTGAAAGACACACAAATTCTCACTTATTGTGTAGTTTCATTTCAACAGTGTGTCAGGCTTCAGTCCTATTGTTTCTGCTCAACAGCCATGCCAGTGAAGGCCTCCAACAAGTGAGACAGAAACATTGAGTAAGCAACAAAAAGCCTCAGTTTGAATACAATCATTTTTATGCTCATTGTAATGTGTCGAGTTTATACTGGTGAATGGAAAAGTGTCCAAGTAAATAGGAGCACTAGAGAATTTGATCACTTCAACAAAAACAATAGTAATGGCATAGAGATTGAAAAGTGGCTTTATGTTTCCTGTAACATACCAACCACAGTCCATTATCTCGTCTATGTGGCTGCATGGCTATTAGCTCATGCATTAAAATACTGCCAAATGCATTTCTTTGTTTTCACCAGTAGATAAAAGCATAAATAAGGCAGAACACAAAAGAACAACAACAACCTGTCCAACACGAAGCATTTCAAGGCTTTTTGTACAATTAAACCCTGTTGCCATTTTAATAAAAGAAAGAATTAAAAGAGAAAAGAAGAATAACACATTCAGAGAGAGAAGTGCTGGTACAGCAGAGGAACTATTTACACAAAGAGATAACTTGCCATGAAGTTTATTCTCTTTTCTCCATGTTTAAGGTTAATCTTCTAAAGTCTGAAGCTACAATGGTGCAAAAAAGCAAACAGCAGTCTGGAGTTGGAAAGCACCCATGTCTCTGGCACAAATGGTAACTGGGGTATTCCTTGTTTCCTCTGGGAGCAGAGAAGGGGAACAGCATTTATAATTTCAAAATAATGACTCCCCAGGCTGCAGCAGAGTTGGAACTTGTTGTACTGAAGAAAACCTGCAAGAGATTTTGAAGTTTCCCATCTGTGTGGCAGAGACTCTACAGTACAAGAGCGGATAAAATACTGTTGAGAGAACTGATAAATGTCCGTCTGTTTATATACTTAATGCATATGTGCGAACACATTCACTAGCACTGGTAAACGTAATATAGCAATAAATGCATCAAATTCCACTGTAGCTATTCACACACCCACACATACACACACAACCGTATACAGTACACACATCCACGTCCTTATCCGGATACACCATGATGGCTGCATTCCACTGTGTCTATTCAGAGGTACAACACACACACATGTAAACATGAACACATACGTGAGCACACACCGTCATACAAAACCATCACCACCAGAAAACAGAGAGCGACATTGTTTAGATAAGTGAACGTACAGATAGATGCTGATCGTTCCTCACCATCTATAAATAGACACTCCTAGCAACCGGCAGAGTAGCACCCAAAGGAACAGCATGTTAACTTGATCCTCTACAGCAGAAATGAGAGAAGCAGCAGGAGGACATGTGATTCAAGAGATTCAAGACCACCAGACAATATTTGGTGCAATATGTGGGTAATGGAGTCTTTATAAGACACTAAACTCTGGTTATTTCAGCTAATCAATTAAAATCAACATATTAAATTCAAAGTGACACAGAGGCCAGGCCCGAGGTAAGATGTGAACAGACAATCAAGCAGACTAACAAGGTTGTCTCTGGGATTAAACAGTAAAATACAGCAACTATAAAAAGTACTATTGCTGTCACACAACATTGAATTAACTGGACCAATCAACAGAATACACTCCTTTAAAATAGGCCGCAGCTAGTGTTTATCATACCGGTGCAGCCCTTTGGTTTTAGAAGTCACATTAATCACCTGTATGTTCACTGTAGCCTAAAAATACACCAGGGGATGGAGAACATCACTTTGAAGGCATATACAAATCAAATCAACCCAGTTACAGAAACTCAAACTACTAGGTTAAGGTTAGGAAACCCACTATAGACTGTTGATGGGTGAAAAGACTTAAACTGTATGTGCAGAACACTGCATTGCACCTGCATCGCTTCGTCCTGACCTCCTCACTAATGGGTTTTCTCTTAGTGTTTAATCAAACTGACACCGACACAAGAGGTCAGCTGTCAGGAAACAAAAACATAACTTGTTTTAAAGATCTGAACATGTGACCAGTGGTGTTGTGTGTGTATGTGTGTGTGTATATAAGAGGAATCATAACAATAATACACAGAGAGTGAGTAGGTGTGTGTGTGTTGTGGTGAGGTCCATTACCCTCTAAGAGGTGATTCACTGATCTTTCATCTAACACTGCACACCCTGTCACCTACAGCTCACACACACACACACACACACACACACACACACAAGTCATTACACACAACCCTGAACTCACAGAAACACACACTGATCAATGACACTCATAGTGTCTGATAGTCTGCAAATGTACAGTCTGCATTATGTATGAGTCAGATATACCAGACACCAGAACGCACCAGCACGTGCACACACACTCTCTCTCACACACACACACGCACACACACATAATCATCATCATCATTATCATCACCGTCATCTCAGACCTCAGTCACAATGAATCCTATTAAGCCTCCCTATTGCTGTGGGAGTTTGGCGACCAAATTGTGTGTGTTTGTGTGTAAGGTGTGTGTGTGTGTGTGTTCATGTCTCTCCATCAATCAGTGTCTAATCAGGTGTATTGATTAGTTAATTGCTCGGTTATGGCAACATTATTCTGTCAATCTGAGAATATCCATATTGATCTGATTAGACGGAGGAACGGAGTGGGATCAAGAGGGAGAAAGTGATTAAGGAGAAAACATGACTAGGTCAAATCCTGGTGTGTGGCTGGACCGCCCATGACCACTTCCTGATTATAGAACTACGAGGTCACCGGCAAACACATCAATGAAATTAAATTAATTAAATTATAACCAACAGAGAAAGTTTAGAGAGTTTTTTTTCAGGCTTTTCCCTTTGTTTCAGTCGTAGTGAAAAAGAATGATTGGACTCAATCCCAAAATGCAGGGGCAAAGACTGAGGTTATAATATTTATGCTTTAACAGATGATCTACCAGGATGTATTTCTTACTTTGTCCATCACAGAGTACAACCTCAATCTACGATCCACAATAGTAAAGATTTTATTTACTTCAACCACAATATGTAACATGTGTAACTTTTAATAGTGGCCGTTCAGTACGTCAGTCAGTGATTAGTAAAAAGAAAGATGACTTCTCCCTGCCTCTCTCTGTTGGATGTATCTTACTGTATATGTTTTGTTATTATTCTGCTTCCTTTATATTATTACTAATATACATACATACATACATACATACATACACACATAATGAATGTGCTGTAGATTATTTGTTGTAATGGAGATTAGGCTCAGTGTAGGGGAAGTGCTCCTCTGCTTCTCTGCAACTGGTGTTGCAGTCTAGACAAAAAAAGGGAATAGAAACAGAAATGGAAAAGAAAATGGGAAGAAAAAAAAGATGGGGATAGAGCAGCCAAAGGGATGAAGAGAAGTTTCTCACTCATGCTTCATGTTCTAGTTTTAGTTTCTATCTGAAAATGTTCCTGAGACTGAACGAGCAGAGTGCAGCTCATATTTCCTCCTTTGGTTCCTAGTCTTCTTTCCTATAACCAAGGACAGATGAGGAGCATCACTACGGTTACCATATCCATGACAACCTCTCCCGCTGCTATTATTGGGCATGTCGTCAAGGAGACAGAGCAGCACATTATGGGATGCCGACAGAAATAGAAATCTCGTACTGAAAGCAATACAACAGATCTCTGGTATTACATAAGAAAGACTTGTGCAAATCGGGTAATGGGGGGTGCCATATTGATTCTAATACTCAATCATACATGGTCAGGGGTATCATCAAGATACTGAACTACATTTGGTCATGATGCAATTGTTTTGAGTTTACAATCTGTGGTTTATGTACAAATAAGGAAAAACTAGCAAAACAAAAAACGTGTGGGTGAGAAAACAAACCCACAGTGAGGGTGAGCAGAATATGTCACCCCAAATGACGAAAAGAAAACAAATGACAACAATGCTCAACAAGGGGTGTGGGTGACACTAAAGTGTGAAAGTCCTGGGTGAGTTGAATGAAAGGAGTTTTGAAGCAGCGATTATTAAAAATGCCTCCTGCGGTTCTATTTAATGAGAGGGTTACCTCACAGTTTGTACCACTGGACTGCAACAATGGCATGTAAGAAATAACTTATAATACTTAATATTAGTGTAAGAGTAATGTTCAGACAATTGGCGAGTTGCTAGCTGCTTCAATAGGAAGGTCACAGGTTTATTCTTCCCAATTCCACATCAAAACTCATTTGGTCTGTCTGTGTCCCTCAGCAAAACAGTTACTGTTAAAAGCTCTGGATAAACCCATTGTCTAAATTAGTAAAATGAGAATATAATGAGAATCACAAAAGACTCTCTGGGAACACAACAGGGAGTAATATGGGTTCTAACAGTCTTGATTTTAATGACTGCCTTGCACAAACAATCAAAAAATGAATATGTTCAATTATCAAAGGGAGTATATACTGTAAAAACAATGTAAACAAATTGAAGATGCACCTTTGGTAATGCCAAATGAAAGCACAGCTACATATGACTTTTATTTTGGTAGGGTTTTGAGAGCTGTAGTCTGTGTACATTAATCAGGATTTAAAATATTACAATGAGATGAGACACAAGGTCAGAGTAATGGGATGTTTTGTACATTGTCATTAAGCAATGTGGGTGTATACCATGTTTTTGTGTGATCGCATATTTGGCTTTTCTGACCTGAACCAGATCAGACTCAGCCTTGTTGAGCTGTCTAACAGTTTGGCCTAATTTCCCCTTCCTCTTGTATCTTGGTTAATACCACACACACGAACAAGAAATGAACAAATAAACTCTGTCTCTCTCTCACACACACACAGATACATGGTTCAACCATATATTTAAGCCTCTGGTGCATCTGCACACTGCTTCCTGTCTGTCAGAAGGTTATAAAACTAATTGACCACAGCTGTGGTGGTTTGTGTGCTAGTGCATGTGTGTCCTGTATCTTTTCATTAACGAAGGGGGTCACCAGTAGGGTCCAAAATAATCCTGCCAAAATAGAAAACCTGAAAATAGGTTCCATTTGGAGGCCAAACTTCTCATGCAAGTGTGTGAGTGTGTGTGTGTGTGTGCCTGCATGCAAAGGCCTCCTCGTGCTATGTATACAGTCTAAAATAGCAAAAAGAGTAGCATTAGAATTCTCCGCATTGTGTTGACAGACACTGAGTGACAGACGACCTGCTCTGTTACGGTCGAGACTATCAAGTGAAAAATTAAATGACAAACTCAGCATTTCAATGCAATGATACAACTTACCGGTACTTACATTACACGAGTAAGGGTAATTGTTTAAAAAATATATTCATTGTATTTATTTAAGTGCTGCCTGAATTTGAAGGTGACAGCAGCTGTAATGTGATCACTGAGGCCTGATCTGTAGAGCTTAACATTGGCCCCAAGACCAGTGGTAATGTAACTGCAGCATGTATGCCTCCAGCACAATTCTTAGAGAGATAAGAAAAAGAGGGAGAGGGAGAGAGTGGGAGAGTAGGAGATGGGTACAGACTGAAAGATGCAAACAGCTGTCCCCTCTCTGTCCTGTTTACTCTTCCACTGAGTCATACACCTGCTCTGACACCGTGTCATTAAAAAAAAAATCAGAGGGTAGATTCCCATTAAAACAAATAAAAACATGTGTTATTTCTCTACCTACAGGTGTACAGTAAACCCAAATGAACTTTACGAGTGGACAGACAGAAAAGAAAGAAAGAAAGAAAGAAAGAAAGAAAGAAAGAAAGAAAGAAAGAAAGAAAGAAAGAAAGAAAGAAAGAAAGAAAGAAAGAAAGAAAGAAAGAAAGAAAGAAAGAAAGGGATGTGGCCGCATCCTAATATACTGGCATACATTTGCAAGCACAGACACAAATCATATACAGTAGATATACATAATCATAGTCATTTATATAAACACAGACTCACATCCTGGTGAGCAGCCAGATTTAGGTAATTAGATAAGAAGTTTGGCAACAAGCAGTCAGAAAAACTGAGTTTTAACACAACAGATGTCTTTGTTTTGCAAGATATTTTTGTTTTACTTTGAAATATATTAAATTATGCTACATTTTGTATATTAGACAAAATGACATTTTGGCAACCAATGTTCACGTCTTCATGCAATCAAAACAAGTCAAGACAGTCCACCAAAGAGATCGTAATTTCTCTATCATAACAGCTATTTTCTCCTTAAGCCAAAAATACTCCTTCAACCACAAGAGAACGATGCAGGACCTCTGATCAAATAAACTCATGTGCACCCAGCATGCATTCTGGTGACTTCATGGTTACAGCACATAACCACACAGCGTTCATGGTTTGAATCTGACCTCTCTGACTCCTCTTTCTCTCCTTATGTCTCCCACTTGTACCTTCTATCAAATAAAGACAAAAACAAAGAAAAAAGAATCCCAAATACATAAACTCACATGACTCTACCACATCTCAAAGAGTTCTCATACAAAATAACCGAAACGCTCCATTTTCTTCAGGGTTTAAAGTGAAATATCACAATCACAGACTCTGTTATGTCCAAACAATAACATGTGAGAGCAAATGATTCTAACAGAGGGTTTTATTCAAAGACAAACACTCTTCCACTGATTACCCCTTTCGCTCTTTTCAGTCCACCCTTCTTGTCTTTCACCTTCATGAAACAGTCACACTGATAGCATCCGCTACTCCTGCCTGTTAGACACATGGCACCAAATCACACACCAAGTGAAATCAGCTGGAAATGTGCAAATGACATGCTGCTCAGAAATGCTAATTACCGGAGAATTCTGCTGATGAAATGTTAAATAATTACCTGGCAGAACGCACGGCATGTGAATCCAGATAATATAACTACAAATGAAACTCGTGTGTCAGATTGCAGCAGCAACAACAACCAAAGAACCCTGTTTTTTTCTTCCAGGATTGGAAAATACATGAGGCGGAAAGTTACTTAAAGCAGCAACTGTCGGGCAAAACAACACACAAACGCATTCAAGTGTAAAAGCCTTTAGTGAAAATGAGTACAACTCACCAGGTTGGAGTTGGTGGCGTTCGAGTCATCCTCGGGGAAGGGGATGTAGACGGCTAAGGCCACACAGTTGGCGAAAATGGTCATCAGGATGATGATCTCAAATGGTCTGAGAGGAGAGTTAAGGATTATACAAACCAGAGCAGAGAACAGAGCAGAGACATTTACACAGTAAAGTCGGCTTTGTTTCTCTTAGCATCCATTTGACTGATGATTGGTCGCATAATAGTCAGTCTTACTCCCTTGGATCTAACTGGACTTCACACTTTGATTATGTGATGCGTGCATCATGAATCACAGCAGGAGATTTTCACGTCGAGCTACAAATTTGGAACTGCTGCTCTTCTTTCCTTTTCAAAAAATGTGCATCTCTACATGTCAGGGTCGGATACATTTCCAGTGAACCGTGAAAACTTCTGGTACACAGCACAGAAAAACACCGACTCTGACCTGTGGCCTTAAAGTTTTCCTATCAGGCATGTTATTTTAACAAAGAGGTATTTTTAAACAAGCTAAGACATCCTTACGTAAGCAGAGGTATATATACACACGTAGCAGAGTGCACAAGCAGTGTACACAATGAGAGAGATCAAAGCTGTTGAGTTTGCCTTTTCGTTAACAATAAGACATATTGGCTCACTTAGGAAGCTCTTTGTGTTTGCAGGGGGGGGAGGGTTGGAGAGAGACAGTGCATGCCCTAATATGGGTGCAGCGAGGAGCAGGTCTGTCGCGTGGAAGACGGGATGTGGACAGAAAAAGAGTGAGGGAGAGATGGAATGAGAGAGAGGAGAGACACAGAGGGTTTTTATTTGGAACGGTCCTTGAGAGGGGAGTGACCTCATTATTTTTGGCCTCGTAGAGAGAGCGAGAGAGGGAGAGATACCGAGTGAGAGCGAGAGAGAGGGAGGATAGAGAATGTGAAGGAGAGATAGAGGAGGTCTGGTTTTCATCAACACAATTAGTAACTGCCACTGCTGTCACCTCCCTCCATCTCCTTTAGCTCTCCCTCCAATCCCATCTTCCATTCCTTCCTTCCTTCCTTCCTTCCTTTAGTCTTCACTCTCAGTTCCTTCCTTCTTGGCTGCATGTCAAATTAGTCTAGACTCCAGGCCTCGCGGTGTAACATAAACAGCAATGTGCTGATGAGTTGTGCTGTCAGAACCTCCAAAAGCAGAGGACAAGCCACAAGCAAACTTTCGCTCTTCATGTTCAACACATTGCATCATGCCACAAAAAGTAGACCGACAATGTTTAATCATTTGCAGCATGACTCAGGGCTCCAGACTGCCCCTAAATGGGGACATGTTGCCCCTAAAATTCAAGACAAGTAAAGTGCAAGTAAAGTTTTCATCTACTTGTGCATGTGCAACCAGTAAATTTGCCAGGTTTCTTTATTTTTTACACTGGTGAAACATGGAAGGGACGACTCAAAGAATCTATCTGTCATTACAGGTGTCAGGCCAATGTGTGTGAAGTCCATGAAATAAAAGGAAATGTGAATATTTGCCTAGCAAATCAAATTTACAGCGTGCGCACCTAAATTTTCTGTTTGTGCTCCTAAAATTTAAATTTCGGGGCCACTGTGCTCCTATAAAAAAAAGTTAGCCTGGAGCCCTGGAGACTCTCACTTTCCAGGACAAGTGGAAGTTTCCGCAGGAGAGGGTTCGTGTGCAGAGGACAACGGGTCTGCATGGTCTGAAACTTCAAAACATGTCATTGGGAGGACAATGAGGAAAAGAGCAACAAAGAAAAGGGAAAGTATGCAAAAAAAAAAGTATCTACGTATATCTTAAACTGCGTTACCATAACTGACTGACTAAATTTAAAATATTTTCTATGATGGATAACAATACGTATTTAAAGCAAATCAAAACTGTCTGCAGGTGAGCTGCTATGGAAATATCAAAATATATTCAGCCTTAAGGGACAATAATGTGCCCATTTTATACCTTGTCAACATTGACAAACCAAACAATAAAGAATATACACTTGCTGTGTTTGGAATATTCTTATGCCAGCTAAAGGAAAAGCTGCATTTCTAACCAGCCTCTGAAACCCAATTTCAGATGTTCAGCATCATTACATTTATAAATAGACTTCAAAATATTTTCATGCGTAATCCCCGAGCCGCAAAAAATCCTTGAACCCTCCGACGTGTTTGAATGGCCATCGGCTGATGGATATATCCTGACAATCAAATAACTATGTTTCAGTTTGAATAAGAAGTGAAGCTGACAGCCTGTGCTACCTATAATCACACTGCTGCATGTGGCCCTGTCAGAAACTAACCTGCTCTCCATGTTAAAGCTGTGACTGCTGCTTCAGGAACAGCAGTGCAGAGGGAGGAAAAGCGAGAGCGAAGGAAAGAAAAAAAATTCTTTCGCTTTTTACGGTGGGGCTAATACTTTGTTTATGTTTGGATTAAGGATTGACCCCTGAACGTCATCGGCCACAAGATCATTCAGCTCATTCAGCTTGGGACTTGCATCAAAGTTAATCACTCACCCTTGTACCGGGGGCTCATTAAAACGCTCTCCAGACATGCGGGCACCCACAGAAAAACAGGCCTGTGGCTCATTCTGGGTTCCTGACCCGTAATTTAAGAAACCCTTGAGGTCTGCTTCTATCATCATGATAATAAATCCACTGTCTGCTGCGCTGGTGAGAGCAAAACAACACATGGGGGGAAAATTGGGAGGTCTGAACGAAGAATCAAAGCGAACACCAAATCATAAATAATGTCTATGAATCAGCAGAACAACAGCAAAATCTCCATCTTTGGCGGCGCAGGGGCAAGTAAGGATACCGTGCTTGTTTGAAGGAAGTTACTGTAATTAGAAGGAATGACTCCTTGTGATGTGGTGTTCGGCTAAATGCTAAGCTAAATGTAAATGCTTATATAGCAAACTGTCACACCAGGATTGCATCTGCATACACACTGGGATGCTGTTTACTGAGATTGTCTGCATTCAGCATTTGGTTCATGCAGCAGCTGACAATAACACAGATAATCTCTTATCTGGACAAAGCCAAATAAGGAACCTGGGATATAGTAATATAATATTATGGGAGAGCAAGCCCAACACTCTGCTGTGAATATGTATCTGCTATTGCGATCGAGTTGAAAATGCGTCCAAATGGTGCAACCCCTCGTGCCACCTGATGTATAGTACAGTATAAACTGTTAGCCATGAATCTGTGTGTGTGTGTGTGCGTGTGTGTTGCACTCAATGACACCTTTTAAAACTACCACTTAGCGTGATTTCATATAGAGAACATGGTAGTTAGACGTACCCCTGCTCTCTCCTTGTCTCTCACGCTGACCTTGCCAGTGTGCAGGTAATGCTTCAACGCTATAATTACACAGCATGTGAGAAGAGTGCAGTGTGTGTGTGCGTGTGTGTGCGAGCATCCTGTATCATCTGCGTGCTACTATGTATGTGTGTTCTCTAATCTAAAGTGCGCGTCTTATGTGTATGTGTGAGCTCAGACAGGCCCCATCGACCTGTTGAGAGCAGTAGCTGTTGTCATGGTAACAGGAGGAGGAGGAGAGGAAGATTTCGGATCTGCTATCTCCAGAGACAGAGGTACTCACAGAATACAGGACACACACACACACACACACATTTGAAGCCTGTAGAATACAAGCAACACACAGATGCAGAACTACACACACGCACATTCACAGAACAAACACACAGGGTGTACAAAGTCACCCACAGACTAATGTTTAAACATGCTGCATTTAAACAGGCCCACACCGCAGTTATGAAGGACATCCCAAAGTAGAACAGTGAGACAGACTGATTGACAGTTTGATGGGGATTCTTTAAACTAGTCGAGGAGGTAATTTTGCAGCTGTTCTGCTCTCTACGGTTTTTATTTCCCAGAATCAGACTCTAACCTGTTTATCCTTTTCCTTTCTTCTTATCTCTCATTTTCCCTAAGAGCCCACTTTAATGTCCTACCTTCTTCCATAAACTCATCTCATTCCCTAACCCCCCCTCTCTCTCTCCCATCCCACCCCTCAGAGCTGTTCGAATGAATGATGCTGGGAATTGTGGGTAATGATCTGAACGCTCATCAGTCACTGGGTGAGATTGTTCCAATGACCCTGAGAGTTTATGCGTGCGTTTTTTCATTCCTTTTTTTTTTGCTTTCTTTTTTGTCATTAGCACAGTTGGACAGATTAGTGGGAGGTTGGCCACTGGGCATGTTGGCTATTGATGATCACACATACAGAAGGTGACCAGCAGAAGGACTATCATATCAGCTGGAATCAATGGATAACACAGATTTAAACAGTCCGGGCTGGTCTCACGGGAAATTTCAGGCATGTTTCTCTCATTTGAGTCATATGAGTGTGATCTCGATTTTCACATTAAACTGAGCTAAATCCTAAAACAAATTTTGCGGTTCATTGATAAATTTGCACGTTGATTGGAACATATCCAAGAATTATGGCGTCATTTATCACCGGATAATTTAAAAAGAATACATTGCTCCTATTTGATAATTATTTCTACTGCTCTGAAAATGCAGTAGCTGCAGAAAAAAACAGGTGTAAATCTATTAGAGAAATTTTTTCAATCTATCTCGCTAATAGTTACTGTATGTTTGTGACATGTAGTGAAATTGCCTAAAAGCACAATTAGGAGTTAGTTTCGGTGTTTGATTAAAACACAGAAATGGTTACATGTGCAGTTGAAAACCAGTTGCAGAGCTTATATAATTTCGTAATTCACTAATGCAACCCGAGCACGCACCCAAGCACCTTCTGCTTCTCCTCTCTCCTCCCGCATAGCCCCCCTCTCCACTCCACCCTCCTTCCCCAGTTACTCATTATTTGCCCTTCCCCTTCTGTCACTTTTTTGTTTACCTTTCCCGTCCTCCCCTCGGTCCCTCGCTCACTCCCTCCCGCCTCCTTAGCTACTCCGCTTCCTCATCCCTCCTGCCGACATCCATGTCCTGCCCACATCCCTGCCCTCCTCATTTCCCCGGCCCCTCCTCTGCCTCTCCTTCTCTCTCCCTCTCAGGACGATGTATGACTGTGCTACTGCTGAGCTCATGTGGACCCTCTCCTATTATAGATCACTTTGACTGTGACACTGACCATTTCTGCCTCTCTCCCTTTCTCCCTCTGTCTCACCCTGAGGGAGAACAAAGTCATTATGTTCAGCAGCTTCAAAAAAAGAAAAACAAAAAAAGAAAAAAACTCCGGGAGAGGAACGGGAAAGGATGGTAAGAGGAACAGCGGGAATAAAGGGATTTGGATGGACAGAGAGAGGGAGAGAGGGATAATAAATGGTGGGAGAGGCTCTAAGGTGGAGGATGGAGGGAGCGAAGGAGCGAGAGAGGCATGGATGGACCTGGGGGAGAGAGGATGAATGCAGTTAGGAGGAGCTGGGGGAGAGAGATATGCTGGGGAAAAGGTGTGAAGGAGGGATGAAAATTACACAATTTGTTTTATCCTCCTGTGAGAAAACAGAAAAAAAAGGACAGAGAGCGGAAGGGGAGAAAGGATTAAAACAAGTGACTGGAGAGTGGAGAATCACACTGAGTGGGACACAGGAGAGAAGAGAGACTGATTAGAAAAAAGAAATAGAAGACAGGAAAGAGGGTTATTAAACAAAAGAGGAAGTGTGATGCATACTCAACCTGTTTACATCCTCTATCCCCTATAGCCTCCTTTGATCTAGCCATGATGTTTTTTCCCTCCTGAATCTCTCCATCCACCATCCATCCATCCATCCCTCCATCCTCATATAGATTTGGACACACTTTTAAAGGGATAGTTCAACATTTTGGCAAACTGGCCCATTGCCATAATCCCTATTAGAACGGCGGAGCAGAGCCGTGAGCTGCTCAGAGCTACGCTCCGGAGGCTAATGGGATTTCTTGGTTTCCCTCATCAAACTCATCAAATTCACAATCCAACAACTCCAAAACACTCTCGTGGACAGTTGTTTTCGAGGCAAATGCAGAGACTGCTTGCCGAAAAACTGCCCCCGACGGAAACGTGCATCAGCGGTTTTGCATGAATTTACCTGGAACTATCCCTTTAAGTTTATAAAATGGCTATGTAATGAAGTGGTGGTTGTTTAAAGGATACTTCCACTCTACGATGCTGATGCAGGCCCTGCGGATGGGGTTCTTGAGCGTGAGACAGAGTAGGGCCCGTGGCGGCCTCGTGGCTGTCGTCGTCGTCTGTTTCTTGGGCTTCGAGCTGTAGTGTTGTCTCTTCCTTTGCGTGGAGCTGGCCGTGGAGATGGGCCCGCCCCCTCCCGACCCAAGCCCCGCCCCTCCGCCCGTCGCGGCGTTGCCCATCAACTTCGCCTGCCGCGCGGCGTCGATGGCCGCCTGCCAGCTCAGGGCCGCCCCCGGTGTGGCGATGTGCTCCGGAGCCAGGCCCACCACGCCCACCCCGTGGTTGACCCCGCCCCCTCCTCCGCCGTGGTCACCATGGCTACCGCCGCCGCCACTGTGCTCGTTTGTCAGGCCGGTGGCAGGAGGCCGAGGCAGGGGCGGAGGAGGAGAATAGTCGGAGCCTGGAGTGGAGAGATAAGAAGAAGAGAAAGGAGAAAAAAGTTAACACAAGTCAACTGTCAGCTTCAACATCACTTGTTGATTCATAATAAATCACACATGAGTCCTTGAAGATGTCGCAGCGTTTCGGTTTTCTACAGTCTGGCAATGGTCGACTTCAGGGGCTTTACTAGCGTTTGAATTGTTGACACATCAGTTAGTGAGCCCTGTATATTTTTCAGACACTGAAGACTCTCCCGGTAGAATAGACTGATGACTAATATACTCCCATCTGTCAAGTAAATACAACGGAGCTAACTGTGTGCTGTTTAGTTCCTCATCATATTGTGTCCATTCACTCTGCGTCAACACACACACACCAGACCAGCAACTATAGTAAATTATATAAGTGAAAAGGGATGGTTTTTATCATTGTCATTGTTTTTTTAATTTGCAGCTTTAAAATGAAACTGACTTTTAATTACCTTTCTAATTCACAATATGGAGGCAGATTGTAAAAGATTTAACAAAGCCAACAAAACAATTTTATGTTATGCTATGTCATTTGTCAAGATTTCAAAGCACATAAGCATTTTAATGTTGTTTAATTTCCCCTTTTTTGCAATTTTCCCCACGATAGAAATACTCACAAATATCCATGCAGTCAACCAAACTTTAAAAAGTCTTTTTTTTTTTTTCTTTTTTGACAAATTAAATAATCTAGCGCAGTAATAGTATGTCAAATGGGAAAACGCAGTGGGCTCAGGTCTGAGAAACCTCAAATACATCAAGCGGAACAGAAGAGAAGAAGACTGAGAGAGAGAAACCAGAGACAGAATTACAATAATCTCAGTGAGATTACATAGTTGTGTCATCCAGACAAATTGTAGAAATAAGACTAAGTGAGAAAAAGTAAGAGGGAGCGGATTATCCACACTGTATGCTTAGCCAGATTAAAGACCCTTATAATATCCCCACAGCCTCTCTCTCCCTGTGACATCTGAACAAGGATTCCACAAGCTCTCACCCTGCACCAGATTACACACTCTGGGATGACGTAGCCTACAGTTTTCTGGTTTACGACAACGTATTTTGCGTTGACAATTGTTGGTAATACAAAAAAATTACCATGCGAGCAAAAAGGAAATGTAAAATGTGTCTGACAAAGCAGAACAGTGCTGTTGCTTCAGGTAATCTACGGTTTCCAAAACAAAGATATTAAAACATTTCAACAAAACTAAAAAGACCAATATACAATTATTCGCACACAATAATTGTGAGTGTTTTGAGTAAAATGTCAATATGCTGATTTCAGATACAATCAAATTTGATCAAATGTAATTCCCAAAGTGACATTCTTAAATCCCATCACAAGCAAAGCTACTTTCAGAAATAAAAGTAGAAGAAAAAGGATATGAAACTTTAAGAACTTCTGTCAGGATAATCCAACCTGTGCTGTTACAAATAAGATAAGGAAACAGAAAGAGAAGGAAAAGAGGTTAGAAAGAGATGATCAGGGGTTAGAGAGAGGAGCCTGAGAGAGATAGACTTATCCTGTATGCCTAGCACAATTACAGGGCAGTTATAATATCCGCTGAAATCCCATTCCTCTCACTCCAAAGCTGTAAATTTCTACATATGCACTCACACTGCATTATGGCCTGGGAGAACATCACATCAGATGCTGTATCATACATACGCGCACACACACACAAGCTTGTATCGTCACATATGTGAAGGTGCTCATACTGTCACATGTATCATCCCCTAAGTCACACATTAACGTCATGTGTGACACACAGACAGCACACCTGACCTCTGACCTTCCCTCTCTGTCATACACAGCTTACTAAAACATATTCAACAACAGGCGCTGCTCCTTCAACCACACCATTTAGTCAGGGGGAAGAAAGTAACTATCCAAGTCGTTTCCAAAGCTTTGGTAAGTTATTTGGACAATAGTCATTTACTTTCATTACTTCCTTTTAATTACACATTTAATATTTGGACAGAGGTAATTTAGGCTCACATTACTTTGTGTTATAAATACTCATTGCATCAGTGCGTCTCAAAATAACTCCAAATCCACCACACACACACACACATCTTATGATCTTACCATCAAGTGTAGGCCTAGTCGTGAAGGAAGGTGAAAAGTAAAAATACTAGGAATATGGAAGTATAAGAATTGTTTGTATTAGTGCTCAAGGCATTCTGACTAAAAGCACAGGTGATTTTAATAACATCAACGATACAATGGAAATGTGTCAGTGAGCCAAAGCAGCTGATTGATTTTATTATTTTCACCTGTCATGGATTTGCCTGTATGTGCACCATTAAAAGGTAGGGTTGGAGATCCTGGAAAAACGTTGTAGCAGGCCACATTTTGAAAATACACCAGTCAAAAGTCCAAGCCCCTTTCCTCAGACTTCTCTCCGCCTCCAGAGTTCAGGAACACGCAATGTTTGTGTTCACATCAAGGTGAAGCTGCGAAGGTATTGACCTTTATACAGTCTATGGTATCGACCCAATGTAATCCCAATGTGAGCGATGTGGCTTCTCGCGATAGGCTACTGTTGCATGTCACTGCGCAGCATGCTAACTTTCCACCAGCTTTTTCTCATGGCTCATTCACGTGAAATAAAACACCTAACATCATAATAAACCACCCAGCATCAAGCTCACAGATACATTGCCACCTACCGGCCTTCAGTGTGGTACATTAAATCACTGGCGTTGTCATTTCCGTGGTAACCCGTCGCGCACGTGATTAGTGCAGTGCGCGCAGAGGAGGGAGGGAGGGAGATGGCAGCTTGATTGACACGTCATGGTCCAATTGACTTGAACCTGGCGTTCAAGGTGATTGGATGGTGTCTTTACAGGATTGACTTTCCAAAGGTTACTGATTTTTCATTTTTGTGAAAAAAAAACAAAAACATTTAGGCCTAGGCCTAATTAATTGGTTGCAATTGGGATGTGAAGAGGATTTCTAGCAATTTAGTAAAAAAAAAATAAAAATCCTACCTTAAAGCAGAAGTAATGGTGCGTTCCAGGCAACCCGTAACTCGTATTTTTCCGACCTGTTCCTATGGTTACCCGTTAGAACGTACAGTCGAACTCGTAACTTCCCACCTGTGAACTCGTAGCCTACTAGATCGATCTGCTCCCAGTTCCCAGTTAGTAACTCGTAACTTGCCTGGAACGCTACAAACTCGTAACTGGTGACTTGAAGTCGTGACTTACGGGTTAAAAAGCCTGCCTGGAACGCACCATAAGTGGTCCGGTCGTTTTCGCTAATGCTGCGTTCCAGGCAGGCTTTTGAAATCGTAAATTACAGCTTCAAGTCACAACTTACAACTTTGTAGCGTTTCAGGCAACCCACTCGTGTTTTTCCGACCTGTTTTACCTGTGAAAGTCACTATAACGGCCACTCGTAACTTCCGACCGGTGAACTCGTACCAGATCGAACTGGTACCACTTCACGGTCGGAAAAATACGAGTTTCCTTGAACGCACCATAACAGTCCTCGTCCCTACGTCACCACATTCACGGCGTCCCTTGGCTGCACACACAGCCCTGCATGCCGTTCTCTCTCCTCATTGGATAAAAACTGTAGGATACGATAAATGTTTTCTCCTCGGCTCAGAGCAGAGCAGAGGGACTGAGAGACCCGTGTTTCAGACCAAACACTCTATGTAAGTGATTGCTGTCGGAAGATATAACTATTTAAGACTTATATTAACACAAATATATCACTTACTTCTGCTTTAATGTAGAATAACTTATTTCCAATCACAAAAAAAAACGATACAACATACAGTAACTGTAGCCTATATTTGTCAGCATTAGCAAACTACTTTCACCATGGGAACACAGGCAAAGCTTTGGAAGTGAAGCAAAAAAGTGACAATAAACTTAACTAAACCACAATTGGCTAATCAGCTAACACCACATACAGTCGTATCGTAGACAAAACACATTTAATATTTAACAGCGGGGTGTGGTAGTCTTAATTTCAAGTGGGTGGGGTTGGAGCTTGCTTACACTACCCACGTCTGGCACCAACCATCATAAACCAAACAGTCCGACTGCCTGCACTTCCACCACAGCAAGACAACAAACAAACATTAAGGGACTTAGTAAATGTAATTCAGTGAGGAAATTGAAGTTGTAGGTAGGCTAATTGCTTAAACTAGCTTATTTGTCACTGGAAAAAGTAGGCTAATAAAATCCTCCTCATGCTGGTATTATTTTGACAGTATCATGGTTTAGTTAGCTAATGGCAGGTTAATACACTCATTATCATTACTATAATTCCATTTTATGACTTATTTTATTCATACAATAGGCCTAGTTTGTTGCTTTTATTCCAATGCCCAATTTGCTTTGCTTTTTCACATTGAGCTTCTTATTTGTAAGGTTAAATGCAGAGTAAATAGCATTTATTATTTTCATTACAGCTCAAATAAAGCTGAAATGCCCTAAAGGTATAATCTTAAAACAAATGTAGGCTACTGAGTAAACAACAACACAATACGTCTGCAAATATTTAGGGGCTGTGTGCTTTGAACAGCCATGCATGCCCAAGGAGGTGTTCTTTACATTCAGCAGTGGTGAAGTCACTATCAGATGCAGCTGTGCCTTATGGGAAATCGCACTGCAGTTTCAATTGGGAGCATATCTTTGATCTCATTACTTGGCGTGAACTACATTTTCCCTCATATTCTCAAAACTGATTTTTCAGGTTTTCTGTGACATTTAAGAGCAGAAAATTTGACTTTTATCATACATACAAGCATGAAAACACACACACACACACACACACACACACACACACACACACACACACACACACACACACATATTGAGCATCCAGTGCAGTGCATCCAATGATTCTCTATGGAAAATCCTCATTCTCTCCACCATTGACTCCAGTGTGAGTTGATATCTGCTTCCTGACTGCTGCTGCACATCATCATCTCTCTCCGTCTCTCACTATCTCCCATAAACATGAACGCGCACACACAAACACACACACATAATCACTTTCAGCATATTGTACTGCGGCATGATCAGTTTATCTCACACTGCCTGCCCCTCTCGCAGGGTCTACCCCATTGAAAGTGTGTGTTTGTACCGTACGTATGTGTGTGTGCGTGCGTTGCATGAGTGAGTGTGTGAGGATTAGAGGAGGGTAAAACTTTAATAATACTGAGCTCACTAATCTGTCTGTCTGACCGCATGTTTCTCTGTGTGTCCGTCCTGTCACATGCATATGCACAGTTGTGTGTGTGTGAGTGTGTTGTATCATAAAGTGTGTATTGAAGTGAGTGACTGTAATTCCATTAGCAGCTATTCTGTTGGGGATGGAAGAAGAAAAAAAACAGCGGCCCGTGGAAATATGATTCTGACTGAAGCGGAGAGGGAGGAGAAGAGAGGGATGAGGGGATAGAGGAAGAAAAGGAAAGAGGATGAAGAAGACAGTTGGGAGGGAGGGAGGTAGATATATGAGTAGAGAAAGGGATGGTGAGAGGATGGAGAGACAGACCGAAGGGATAGAGAAAGAAGAAACAAAACCAGACAAGGGAAAGAGGAAGAAACCAAATGAGGAGATTCAAATCTAGGAGGAGCATGAGAAAGTAGGGGAAAAAAGAGTGGAGGGCTAGGGTGCTTAACCATGAGTGACAGGACTTAATCCAATAATTTATCCATCCATCATGTGATTTTACAAGTGAAAAATATTTAACGCTAATTCCCTCTCAGTATTACTGTCAATGCAGTCAGTGGTGTTAGTACAGATAAAGGTTTCCGCAGTACTTCAGTCAATCTGTGGCTGTTAAGTGGGCTATTACATCCACAGGCTGTAGCTCTTCTTCCATTGTGTCATTAGCGCTGCATTAAATATAAAGGTCTAATAGTACAACACAGTATTACCACATTGTTCTTAAAGCACTACAGTAAATGACGGTTCCAATCCACTTTAAACCTCTATACAGACCCACTTTTGTTGTACAGTCTATGCATATATAGTTTGTACAATTTTGTGACATTTTTGTGCTTCATTTGCACTTTTTTCTGATATATAATTTTTTTTTTTTGGAGATTATTTTGCAGCAGACCATAACCTGCCACAGTGATGAAGCAGAAATAACATTAAGCTTTGTGTTATGATGATTTGTGATGTTGTGTAGAGTGAGTTGAACCAGTAAGTAGTGGGTGTTGGAGGAAAAAAAGGATAAAAGAAGGGTAACAGGCCTTTTTCACATCACATCAGACATTTGGAGTTGACATGGAAGCAGGAGAAGCACAGGTGTTACTATTCAAATTTACAGTGGCTCTGCTCTGTTTTAGTGTCCCAGCGAGCCAGGACGGTGAGCCAGCATACAAAATGCCAGGACCCTGAAACTGAAGTAGCTGCATTAAATTCAGCCATCATTAGTTTTATTTATACCTGTGCTTTTCCTACTGTGACAGGTGAAAATGTCGTCTATGAAAAAGACTCTATGTAAGGTGATTTTCAAGGCGCTTCACATAGTTGATTTTAATATGTCTGACTGATTGGACCTCTTCACAGGACTATATAGGGCTGTTAAAAACTACAGCTGTCTCCTGTTAACACCTCTATCATAACTACAGTAGAACATAAGACAATACATTTTATTTCACTTTTAGTTAAAACTTATTAGATATCTGGTACCTGCATATACAGTACAATATACATTATGCAGTCTTTTATTATACTTTTATTTAAAGGTTATTTGAAAGCTCACAATGGTACAAGTGTGATAAAAATCTATCAATGAAGCACAAAGATGGAGCCAAAATGTTTTAATGAGACTTTGTACATCAGTTCATTAACTGTAGAGTTAGCGTTCACTCTAAACTCGAAATGAACCCAACTGAACCAAACTTCAGTGTGAACTGAACTGCAGACTGTAATGAGCTGTGATACAAACTCAAGTCAGTGGAGCCGTTATCTACTTAATGATAAAGACTGGAGGGAGATGGTATCACTGCAACTCCAAGCACTCTGCCGTAAAATGTCATTGCCACACACACAACTACACACACATGTTACAAACGGATCTGTCTGGTATTGCTTGCCAACAAAACACAGTGAGTTCCAGTACAAATGATTGCAGCAAAAAACTGCATCAGTGGAGTACAGGGGGAAAAAACTCATCCAGATTTCCAACATCTTAAGTTGCCCTGCTCCTTTAATTGGCTCAGTGAGATGACAGACAAAGATAAGGACCAATCAGATTATCCCATCCTTAATTAGACTCTCATGTCATCTCCTCTGAGTGTCCTCCTCTTTTTCTCTTTGTCTTCATGCTTCCCCCTTCTCCTCTCCTCATCCCAGTGGGGGGTCCATTCATGTGGACAGTGATGATGTAATTATCAGTCAATTAACAGATGATGACACCTGATCAGACACTAATTAACTGGGTTGGGGTGGGGGGGGGGGGCATATGCAGGCACACGCAGACACCTTACAGCAGCTCTAATAATTCTAAATTGAAAACAACCCTTGAGAAAATTGGGCTTGACCAGTCGTTTTTTTCCAGCATGCTTGAATCCCAAATTGAACACACACACACACACACTCACACAGACACACACAACGGTCCAGTCATCTGCCATCCCAGCTGAAATGTCATCTCTTTTGAAAGATGACCTCTTTTTGCTACTGTACCTCTCCTTCCTCTTCTTCCCCACAAGCTCTGCATCTTATTTATGCCGCCTCCTCCTCCTCCTCCTCTTCTTGATCATCATTGCTAAATCATCCATCTTTCCTCCCCGCCTCCTTTCCATCTCCTCCTCTCCCTCCTCCTTCCAATCCTTACATCCATCTCCTCTTCATCCCTCCATACCCATTAACAGTCACCCGGCCTCCTCCTCCTCCCAACACCACCTCTTGTCCTTCTTCTCCCTCCTTTCTCCCTAATCTATTGAGCTGTCACTCCCTCCATTGGCTCTCCAGCAGCGGACAAGTTCATTTTCAGCCACGCACCCTTCCTCCTTCCCTCCATCAATCTGCCCCCTCATCTCTCCATTTTTCTCTATCTCTCTTGCTTCGCTGCTCCTCACTCTTTCTCCCATCACTTCCCTCTCTGTCACTTTCAAATAGCTGACAATTATTCTCTCTCTCTCTCTCTCTTGCTCTGAACCCTATAACTGAAAAGCACGACCGGTCCAATGTCAATCAGATCCATGAGAACATTGCTTCCTCGCTCTCTTTAACAAGTGTCTTTAGATTCTGATTTAGACTCAAATATTTTCCACAAAACAAAATAGCAAAAGTTAAGTCTCCATTTTTGTTATAAAATGCATTTGCCACTGCTTCAGTGTTTTTCAAAACTTGTGTGACATCCCATCAGGCTCATTATCCCTCATTATCATTGTCATCATAAATACCAGTTGTAAGCCTAATACTATTTTTATCCAATTTATGTGTCATCCACTCAGTCACACACATACGCACACGCATTATACATTCACAAACCCGTAAGAAAAGTACAACTGCTTCTGTATCCGTTGTGTAAATGTGCCTAAATTTTGTAGGCAACATACTGTGTGTGTGTGTGTGTGTGTGTATCTCTCATTTGCCTAGCGCTCGCTCTGTCCATATGTGCCCATTATATGGCTGAGTGAGCACACCACACAGACACACCTGCTCCCCTCGATGAACACACATGCACAGACACACACGCGCACATATACACCTGCTCCCCCTTGAAAGATAATACACACACACACACACACACACACACACACTCCTGCTCCCCTTGATCTATGACCCCACGAACAGATTATTACAGTACGCATACACACACACACACACACACTAAACCAACACAGCATGAGCATGACACGCCTGCAGTTTACAAGGAAAACACATAGTTTTTGGCAAATCGCATGGTCCGAGTGAAGACGCTGCATAAACAAACATGACAACCAGGCAAATTGAAAACTCATCATTCTGTGCCGAGTCGACCGTTCAATATTGATGGACAAAGGGACGGCGTATTTTCAAGGGAAATTCCGCTCATTTGCTGTACATTGAAAATAAAGTGCTTCTCATTTATCTGAATTCCACGCGGCAGTGAACACACCTCTGTCTGCTACAGTTGAGCGTGTTTGTCCTATTTTGCCCTGTCAACAAAAAGACATTATAGCAGGGCATATTTACCCCTTTTTGTTATAAATGGAGGTCATTTTACCAACAAACAGCTACAGGTACGTTTAATGTTCAACATGTTTTTTTCAAAAACCTCCTCCATGCTATTGCACATTTCATTGCACTGATGCCTGGCTATAAAACCATAATCATATATGGATTTATTCATTAAACTGTAACATAGTATCTGAAGTAGAAAATAGAGTGCAAGCAAAAACGGAAGAGTGTGTGTGTGTGTGTGTGTGTGTGTGTGTGTGTGTGTGTGTGTGTGTGTGCGTGTGTGTGTGTGTGTGTGTGTGTGTACTGCTCCACACATGAGATAGATGTGACAGCAACATGCCAAGGGAATAGGTGTGTATGAATTATGCACATGTGCTCGGCGTTCAGCAGCACATTGCTCACTGTCATCGGGACTTTCTGGTTTATTACAGTACGGAACCCCGCCCCCAAGCTGTCAATCACATTTCTGAGACAGTGATTGGTTGTCGTCCTCTTATACTCCAAGTGGATGTAGCCTACCTCCATCTGAAATTAAACAGTCTAGCTGGAGTTGAAATGTTTGAATTTTTATTGCCTTCTGAGGTTACATATTTTGTACCTTTGATTTTTTAGCATTATGTCATTTGTTCCTGGATTTTTATAGGGTGTGAGTCACCATCTAAAAAAAAATCCTCTGAATGGCAGTTTCTCACCAGAGAGTCAGGAAAATTAATCAAGGCAGCACATGGGACTATAAAATACAGTTAATTGTCATGTAGCCCTATTCAAATGGCAATTGTTACAACAATGACATATTATAGTAAATCCTCAGAGGGCTAACTTTGAGCTGATGATAAGACTGCATGGTTTTAAGCTGTTTAATACTTTGGAAGTCGCGTTAAATCAGCCCCCATTGGCTGGCTAGTTGAATTGTCTGAGCCGAATCCAACAAAGTCTTATTTTTCATGACAGGGTGAAGAGTGAACGTCTCTCCTGATGATTCATGAGACAAAGTGAAAGCACTTGAACCAAACCAAGAATATTAGCAAAATCAAACCAGAGTTTTGAAGTTCACTCCTAAGTCTGATTTAATGAAACACACTATTATTTTCCCCAAGAGTTGAGAAGGGATGAAAGATCAATGCCATCCTAATATCTGAATGGTAAATATGCAGCTATAAAGTCTGGACATGAAGGATTCATCTGTAGCACCTGTTGTGTTTGTTTAATTTGTACAAAAACAAATCTGTAAAAATGAAACATTGCAGCTTGTGTGCTGAAGTATTTCTTGGACACGTACAGAAACTTTCTGGAGTAATGATCTGAACTCAGTTGCCAGGCAACCCCTCATAAAACTACAATTTATGATATCATTTCAGCACATGATTTGTAAACACAACATTTTTGTTGCTTTTTCAGAGTTGTTGAGTTGATGAATCGTGATTGGACTTTTTTTGAGTAAGTGTGAATCTGATTGGCTGGATGTGACAGCTGATTGCTGTGGAAAAGAGGGGCGGGGTCTCTTTTACAGTAATGTTGTATCCGCAGTAATGCTCATTCAGTTCTTCGTAAAAGCAGCTTGGTAGAACAGAGTCTGAGTCTAATCTTCTCCTGTTGCTGCACAATAGAGTTTGACAGTCACACTTCACGTTATTGCACAAAAATGATAGATACGTTTTCCTCTTTAGATAATTCTAATGGAGGAAATGTATCAAATAGCTGTAAATGAAGTCCCCCTGCTTTGATTTATGACATAACGCGGCAGCGGCATCCCTCCCTGAAACATAAGGAGCTGTGATAGACATGGAGGAATGAATGCCGGGGGTGAGGAGAGCGAGATAGACAGATAGAGAAAAAGAAGAGAAAGGTGAGGGTGAAGAGGAGGAGGAACGAGGACCAAAGAGAGATACAGGTTGTGTGGAAGAGGAGGAGAAGGAGGAGAAGCAAGAAGAGGAGGAGGAGGAGGAGGAGGAGGAAGGCTTGCTCACACTGCGCCTCCATGCCGACCTCGCATACACACATATTCAAACGCACAGTGCAGGCAGCAGATATTAATAACCACTTATTAATATTCATCTGCAGTGGAGAGATGTGAGGCCAGAGCAACCCAGTTACGAACTGTCTCTCTACCTGTCTCTCTCTCTGTGCGACGCTCCTCACATCTATCGGGCTCTCTCTGTCTTTGCATTGAACAGATGACACTTTTGTCCAGTTTCATGTCACTGAAAGAACATAAAAAGCTTCTATTTCTGCATTCTGGGGACACTGAGCCGTGGAGATTGTGGGATGGGTAGATCAAAAGCCACGCATTACAATGCCTAAGTCTCCAAATTTCTCCGACTTTAGGGAAACGACAAATCAAGCCACTGTGGTTTTGCTTTTTAAGTTCCCTGACATACAGTACGGTATCTGTCAGTAATGGCTACAGAAGAGTCTTACTAATCCATGTTTAATTCTCTATAATTTTTTGCCACATTCACTGCTGTCTCCCTCTTCTCTATTTCAAACCCCGTCAATTTCCTTTTCTTTCTTTTCTGTCTTTGTCCTTCTCGCTCCCCATCGCTATATCTGCCCTTTACATGAGCAAAAGGGCACAACAGGCTCCTATAATGTATAGTATATGCCATTCAGACAATGCTTTCATCCAAAGTGCCTCGCAGCAAAGTAATTGCATACATTTTCCAACCATGTAGTCCCACTGAATGGAACTCCTAACCTTGGCAAGGTCATTATGATGCAAATCCACACGTGACCACCTGTGCAGCGCAGAATCAACCAGTGTCTGGAATACCCAATGTACAATGCAATGACCATAGAGTAACAAAAACCCTAACCCTTACACACATGGAAACTTTTTAAATTCAAGTTTTCATATTATTTTCCAGTCACGCTGACCATTTTTCCTGCTTCCTGATTTTTGTTTCTGTCGTCATTTCTCTCCTCTATGAGGCTACATCATACAAAAACAACATTTAACCGAAAACTATTGCCACATTTAAATTGCTGCATTGGTGCATTTGTATCGATTCTACAGCCAGACTTTGAAAATATCACAAGCCAGAATCCAAACGCTGATGGATGTGTCCTTTGGCTGCAAACGCTGCAGGTCTGGCAGCGCACCAAACCACGGTTTGTGCGCTCCGTTTTCTCGCTTCCTTGAGTCATCTTGTAAACACTCTGTTTGGAGGTAAAATATGGAAGAAGAAAAAAAATGGAGTCTGAAACTTTTCCAAATTTCTCCTCTCAATTTGTGTGACTCTGGCATTCCTGTTGAAATAAACATGCTCCAGTACACTTTGAATAAACCTTTACCGCGGATGGGTTACCATGGCGAAGGCGGTTGGTTGAGCATAGCCAGCAGTGGCCTGTTTTAACTAACATCATGCTAATGGTTGAGCTCGTCTAATGCTCACTTAAGAAAGTGAAATGCTCTTTTAAAAGGAGCCTTTGAATTTACAGTAGGCGCAACAGTGTACTGGATGTGATCCACACTCTACAAGCCTATTTCCAGTCAAATCACTGTGACCGCGCTAATACACAGATGAATCATGGATAAAAATCCCTGCAGTTCCAGCCCTTACAAAGTAAATTTTGTGTTTTTCTGTGCACAGTTCAGTGGCTGCTCCACCCGTCTGTTGGAGCGACGCACTTTCTGTCTGTGGGACCCTGTTTCCGCCCTTGTCGACAAGCTGCTTGCTTGTTTTTTCATGTCAAAAGAAATAAAGAAACAACCAAATGCACTGTGGCATTTTTCTGAACTGAGAGAAACATCTGACTGTCAAGGTTGTTTCTCTGCTTTCCTGCTCTGTTGGCTAGTTTACTGTCTTTGCCAGGCGTGCCAGCAGGACTCACAATCCTCACTCTTTTTTTTCTTTAAAAAAAGAAAAGAAAGAAAGACAGCAACCATGAAACAATGCATGTTGCAACTGCGACAGCTGCTGCAGGGTCAGCGGGAGGTTAAAGTGGAGATGTAAAGGTTGGGGATTGTCACACTTTAAAAAGGCTACAACAGAAGGAAATTCTGCACGGAGAAAGTGATTGACTAACACTTCTCTCATGCCTTTGAGCAAGGAATTTAACCTTCATTTTCTCCACTGGGAT
Organism: Trachurus japonicus; assembly: GCF_045865225.1. NCBI lineage: Eukaryota > Metazoa > Chordata > Actinopteri > Carangiformes > Carangidae > Trachurus > Trachurus japonicus. The sequence goes on along the minus strand of NC_140929.1, from coordinate 12,111,770 downwards.
CATCCAGCAGCAGACTGTGGTTAGACTGGGCAGCTGCCAGGAGGAAGTATGTGGGGCTGTATTAATGTGAAGCAGAGCATTGATGAAAAAGTACTAAAAACAACTTTCCCTGAACAAAAAGAGGAAGACGATTAATCCAGAGTCACTAACAAGAGAGAGATATTAATAGCCTAGCCTGTATCATAACACAATCACACTAAGCACATTTTAATGTCTTAATATGTATTTATTTCAGCCTGTTATGATTGTTACTGTTACTTTGTACCTCACCTCATGTATATTTGGCTACCTTAACCACAGACAGATGGCGAAATAGAAGAGCTTTCTCCCTTTGAAATCTCTCAGTATTTCAGGGGGTGATTTAGAGTCATTTGGGGAATAAAGGGGAATTCAAACATCACTGTCCTCTCATACACAAATCCAGGGCACTTTTTAATTTCAGCAGCCCCCTTTGGGAAACTTTGCTTCTCGTTAGCTCGGCCAAAACAAGTCAAAAATCAATATTGTGTGTTTATCTTAGGGGCAAAGAATTAATTTTTCACAGTATCACATTCAGTCTGCTGTTTTAGATTTTTATTTAGAGCTCAATCCTATGTTTTTTTCCTGCAAAACATATCCAAACAATGTGTGTATAACTTATCTGGGTGGGTTTGGAAAGCTGAGGAGGTTCAAGTAGGCCTGAAAACACACAGCCACTTGTTTAACAAACACAGCATTATTAATAAGTCATTTTCAACAATAGCAACCATAACCTTATAATGTGAAGCTACTTTGAAATGCAGTGCAAATTTAGACACGAAGCCTTGTGAGAGGAGAAAAACGAACCCAGAACAGCAGAATGATTTTGTGTTTGTCCTTTTAATGACTTTGTGTGCTCTGCTAACAAAACCGCACTGTACACAGCTGCTCTGCACAAATCCCCACGGCCGCACAACTGGCTCAGAATCACCAGATAAAACAGCAGATACAGAAGAAATGTGACACTTTGAGGAAACTAATGGGGGAAAAGGGAAGAAATTAACTACACAACATGTCCATTTACATAAATATTTGGGATTTCAGTGAAAATATCATTTAATCTCAAAGGAAAGTTAGTAGCCTAGTATCACCATGGCCCTAGCTACTGTACCACTGCTTAAATTCAAAAACCTTTATCTCTCCATCTTGACCTTATTATATAAAAGCACAGCACCATCTACAAAGAGTCACCACTAATCAGATGTTCATCTGATCACACCATGTACAGTAGTATTCAAAGAAACCAGTTATTAACTCAGCCAACTCTGATGTGAATATCCAGAAAATTAGAAAATAACAAAATTCCTTGTATTGCATTCTCCTCGCATGTTTCACGCTCCCGTTAAAACGCCCCACACGCCGTCACTCGTGCCTGAATGTGAATGCTCGACTCGGCGCTGGTGCTGGGCCACATGATTAGCCGTTAGCTCCGAGACTATATTCTCTTAAAACATCATGCAAATTACTATTTGTTATGTAGGAAGTTTTACAAAAAGCCCCACTCATCTTGCAGAAGATTTTAGTCTCAGGAGTGGTGTTCATGTTGCTGTAGTGCTCAGTGTGACCACCTCGTGATGTACAGGTGCTGTCACTTTGCCTCTGTGCTGCAATAACAGTTCTGCCTGAATACACAGAGTGACTGAATGTACCCAACGTAAAGTTACAGGATAGTCTGCTCTCCACTCTGCCTCATACACTGCCCATCTTGTATTGTTACTGACATCTGGCCCAGTGTGCACCACTGTCACAAAGTCAAACATTTCTGTAAGAGCTGAAAACTGAGCATTGTTTAAATCAGTAAAAAAGGAAAAAGAAGAAATCCACAGAGCACACGTCATCTTTTTGGCACCTGCTGTGAATCTGTCCTGCTCTGAAGTAAACACACCTTCCATTAAAGTCTGTTTCGTTTTTCACTTGTGTGTTTGTGTTGACAGATTCTGTCCACTCCGGTTTTCCATCATTTAATAGCTGGTTAAAATCGGCTCAGCACCTTATTCTCAGGAGGAACCAGACGAGGAAAAGGGTAATTTATTTATTTGTATTTAGCCTTTTTATAGTTTTAAATCTGGACTGAAAAAGGGGCTCAGACAGTTTAAGAAAATAAACAGAAACTCATACAGACAGTTTGAATTGTGAAATTCATTAAGGGGGAAAAAAAGGTAACTGCAGAATATTGCTGTTGCAAATCAAAAGTGCTGTAAAATGGTTAATAACTATGGACTGCTACTGAGGTCATTAAGAAGAACACACCATAAAATCCCACTTGGAGCACTTGTCGCTATGAGCGGATCCACCACAAATACAGATGGTCCTGCAACTATAGGTGAAACTACAATTAACCACTATTAAGATTCCTTCAATAAAACCTTCATCAGCAGTGGAGAGAGGAGCCGGGGTGACGCCGTTTTATTGTCGAGTCAATAAGCGTCCTCAGAGGAGGTGCAAAGACATTATATGTGAGTGCGTGTGTGTGTGTGTGTGTGTAATCTCCGAGGAGCAGATATATGGACCCGGGGAGAGGTTGTGGTCTGAAATACAACACACTGGGGAGACATCATGTGTGGTAATGTCTTTGTGTGTTTCAAAGCGAAGACAATACACAATACACAATACACGTCTCTGCGCTGCACGGTCAACGGCCTCTACTTTTTGTGTTCAGGAGCGTAAAAAGTGTGTGCACGCCTGTGATTAATTGAGACTACAAAGCAATAAAACGCTAATGAATGTACTCTCATAGTTTAGCTTGACAGTCTGGCATCGCCACAGTCTCAGAGGGAGCGTTAAGTTTATGACTCAGGTCTTACCCACCCTGCACATCCCCCATCAGGACATGTGAGGCCATGGGAACAGAGGCAGGACTGGAGAGAAGCTTTTTAATTTAAGTTGTGTAACAGACAGAGCATAGCCTCATAGTAATAAAAAAACAACAACTGAAAAACAAAAACAGTGATTTTCAGGACAACAAGTAGCTGATATTTTAAAGCTAATTGGAATACCAATGATTAAACGGACAAACAGCAGCAATCCTAATTGGATTTCTTAATTCAGCGGGCACACAGGATGAAAATAGTCAGTAATGTGTGAATTAAAATCACGCAAAAGACTCCAGCTCGGGGCTCAGGTCAACCCCGACCACCTTTGTTCTCAGTTAGACCATAGAAATGTAGTGATGATCCTAAACTAGGACTCAATGTGAGATGTCATGAGTCGCAACCACTTGGCTGACGGGATGCCCCACCATAACCAATAGGTGCCTCCCTCTTCATCATACTGTCTGTCATGGTTAATGATGTCTATAGTCAGGAAACCTCAACAGCTTGAGACATTGCTATTGCTGAATCACTATCATTTTTCAAATTGCTCCTTACATTGTTTTTTATGGAGAAATCCTGACGGTTCGATGGTTAAAATAAGTGCCATAGTTACTGCATCATGCTTGTCTCTTTGCCCATGTTTCCTCACTGCATCATTAGCGGTAGTTCGGTCTATTAGAAAAACATATGCTTCACCACTTGTCTAGCTATCTTGGCCCCACAGTAAAGAGACATTTCAATTTGTTAAATTGTAAGGAAAAAATAGACAAAGTTTCACACTTAAAGTTGAAGTTTCAGCTTAAATAGCTGCATCAGCTCCAGTCCCATCTCTTAGACTATTAAAGACTTACTCTGCATTATGTGACCAACAAACACACAATTGCCAGATCCTCCCAGCCAGTTAGAAAGCTTATACCACAAAGATTATACATCACAATCATCTACAGGCAAAATCCAAACTGTCTCATATTGATAAAAAGCAACAAATCCAGTGAAAGAAGCTCCAGGCTTTCCAAAGATCATACGTGTTTTTATTCTGTATTTGCTGCATTTCACCAGTGATCGATGTGCGTTTCTACAAATCCTGACAGAGCCGAGTCGACACGTGACAAATCTCATGTGAAATTCCTCCGAAAAAAGATTAGCAAAATGTTTGACAGACAAATACAAAGTGTCTAATAGGTTTTTTTCCCCTTTTGCAGATTTCTAGTTCTGAGGCTTAGTGGGTGCTGGGTTTATGCCTCAGCCCCTCCCCTGCTCTTTATACCCCCACCCTACTGGGACATGTGGGGCCTGGGCAACAGAAGAAGAAATCAAACACTCCTTTGATGAGAGTTTGGCTGCAGAGTGAAAAAGGCACAGTGTGTGCGTTTATGGATATAAATACATCAGAAAGCACTAAAGTGAAGCACAAAGGGCACTCGCTGCGACACAAACACGCGTACCGCCCACATTTGTATTCACACGGATAGCTGGTAGAAATGACACGACAGAATATAGGATGATTGGAGGGATTAGGAGAAGAGAGGAGGAAAGACAGGAGAGGAGAGGAGGACATATGTTGAGTGGGTGGACAAGCAGGGAAGGCAGGGAAGGGGGTACGACTGGCAAAAATCACAAGCATACACACACACACACACACACACACACACACACACACACACACACGAGTCTCTCTGCCATCTGCAGTGCTTGCTACCTTGCCAGTTGTCCCATCCAACCCAAACTCACAAACCATTCTTCTCTGTTTCCTCCTTCCTCATACTCCCTTTTCCTCTGACTGTCCTGCACCTGAACGTCTCGCCACTTTTTTCTGCTGGAAAAATAAATCTGAGAAGGACTAGACCACAATTCATCTGTGTGTGTGTGTGTGTGTCTGTGTGTGTGCGTGCTTCTCCTCCGTGTGCAGGGACCTCTAACGCCTACCATGAGCTAATGAGCTCCATTTAAATCCAGCCCTTCTGATCCTTCCTCTCGCCCAGTTTCTCTGCCCCTGGGGCTGTTCCCTGCTCTGGCCTGGAAAACTGCGGCGCGGCAGCGGCCATTTTGGCTCATTAGGAACAAGCTGCTGAACCAACACGCATGTCTCAGTGAATCAGTATAAGACTAATGGACGACTGGTGCACTGGTGTGTGCATGATGGTGTGTTTACGTATGTGTGTTCAAGCGTATGACGAAATGTTTGTGTGTAGAATGTGTGTGTGTGTGTGTGTGAGAATTCACGGTTTGGTGTGTATTTGTGTGTGTATGTGTGTACTGTATGTGTGTGTGTCCATGAGGCATCACTAGCTTATGGATGAGTCATCCTCAAGCACTCCAGTAGCATCATCTTTTTTTTTCATCACACGTCTAACTTTCCCTGTTTTCTCGCTTTCTCTTATTCACTCCTTCTCCACATTTCACTTTCTCTCTCTTTTTCTCTCTCTTTCTCTCTCTATCTTTGTTTCTCACAGCTAGAGCAGAGAAATCAAACGCGCCCCTCCCACTGTGTAATTAAAGTCTTTGCCTGAGATCATGTGTGTGTTGCTTTCCTTTATTCACATTTTACATGCCAGTAACTTTGCCTTAAGCACATGTTCTATTTCCAGGACCACACACACACACATGCAGAGATAGAAACAGAAAAAAAGATGATGTCATGTCATCCTCGACGTCTTATTTCTCAGGTGTCACTTTGAAGTGAAGAGTTCACACAAACAGGAAGAAAACATCTAAATGCCAAATTATGTAACAGCGCCTAAAGTGAAAACACTGTGGCATGATTAAATCCAACCAGCAGCAATAAAAACCAACACAACATCATGACAAATTAAATCAACCATTTCTGGTATGAAGTGTCTTTCCTAATCCATACCTAAGATGCCATTTACTGTAAGTGATGCTAATAAAATTAGACTTAAAAGGGGGAAAAAAAACACTTGCGCACACAAACAGAATACCAAGAGCCGTAAACGATTACTCACTTGCAACAAGAGACTACTGACAACATAATCGCACGTGCACACACACAAATGCACACACACAGAGTGCAGAAGGTTTCTGGGACGGTGTGTGTCCAAGCTTGTGCAATCGCAAAGAAGAGTTTGGTGTGAGCAGATCATCTTGGTATGAAGAGAGTCTCTTTGGAGCATTTTCAACACACACAGAGTCGAGAGCCAAGGCAAAAAATACCCCCTGCCTTGCCTGAAGGTGTGTGTGTGTGTGTCCCTGTGTGCGTGTGTGTTCCTGTATCCCCTTATTTTCACGACATTCTGGGGCAAGAGAAGAAAACCGCAATGTGTCAGAATGAGCAGTTTATGTGTGTGTGGCTAAGTGGTTCGGAAGTTTGATGTTTCAATAAACAACAAGTGACTTCTCATTTACCGCTCATGTGCAGGGCTTGACTGTAACACACACACACACACACACATACACACACACAGAACAATTGTACCTCATGACTGCCAGTACTTCTGAGTCATAAAGCTATTAGATAGCTGGCCATGAACAGACTTCTTCTTTCTCTCCTGCATTCCTCCTTTCATAACCAAAGGGTCCCACTGTAAACATTTAGACTGAAGTGCCATCAGCGAAGCCATCACACACACGCACACACCCTGCTTCACTTTGTATGGAAGCCGATGTGTGTGTTTGAAGTTTATAACGCTCTCTGCTTTTGTGTTTCTTTCTTTTTGTCAAGATTTTGTCCGGTTCAAGCAATAGAAAAACTGATAAGATGCACACACTCACACACACACAGAGAGAGAGAGAAGCTGAAGTGTTTCCCTGAGGCATTCCTCGACTGAAGCAGTAATGGTATGACCGAGCTGCTTTTCCACTGGAATTCAACTCTTCCAGTCGGAATAATCTGGAATACTGGGAAGCCATGTGGCATTTTGAGCTGGAGATTTTCCCAGACTGCAAGGGCGGGAGGGAGCGCTAGGGAGGGAAATCAGGGAAAACCACAGACTACTGTGGTGGATACTAATGGTTAGAAGAGAAGAGAAGAGAAGAGAAGAGAAGAGAAGAGAAGAGAAGAGAAGAGAAGAGAAGAGAAGAGAAGAGAAGAGAAGAGAAGAGAAGAGAAGAGAAGAGAAGAGAAGAGAAGAGAAGAGAAGGTGACAGTTATGCCGTGATAAAATCCGCTCAATAGAACTGAATAAAAGAAAATGGATAGCAATGATTCACCAGAACACAAAAGCACATAAAAAGACAAAAGTATAAAGCTTGCTGTATATCCAAGAGCCCAGACTGAACCACTGCATAAGTCTTTTCTTTTTTCTTTTTTACAGCATAATGGCCTTTCCATTCAAGATGCTTCTTTCCTCTGTTCACGGAACAAACTCTAAGATTGGTTGCGTTTGACCTCTGTGCATGCAGCATTTATCTGCTCTGTCTTGTCTTGTGCACAGGCTTTAGTACCCCGAGTGTGTTTTAGTGGAAGGCGTAAGCTTGCTCAGCATCACCTTGACAGCGTTGTAAAGCAGCAGACGCTGAGGTCGGCCCCGCTCGGCGGTTTTGTCGCCCGCGCCGCAGAGAGCTGATCGAAGAGCTTATACCAGCCCCAGAAAAGTTGGGGGAATTACTGCGAAGCTTTGAAAGACACGGTTCAGATGGGGACGGAGCGAGGAGATCAAAGACTTATGAAGGTCCTGCACACACCAGTGTATGTGCTCCACCATCATTATGTAACAACATACAGCGCTTAAAGCACAACACCCACTGTGACCTTTGACCTCCACTCCTCAGCTCCCTCTGCTCAGATCAATAATGATGTATTGGCTGTGACCCACGGTGCCATAGGATCACACACGCACATATATACACTCACATATGTTCTACAGACCCATTCCCTATACAAGTCTGTATAAATGTCACCAAATTGGAGTCTAACAGCAAATGAAAAGCAGGATGATGGAGAGAAGGAAGACAAGAGACAGACAGGTAGAAACAGGAGACAAACAGACAGAGTGGATGAAGAGCAGGAGGAAGAGCGACAGAACAAGACTGAAAAGAAAGACTAAGTTTAGCTCTTCCCCCGAGGACTCCTCTCAGGTTCCTCTGCTCTTTTCATTGTCCTCCTCTCTTCTCCTTCTTCCTCACCTCCTCCCTTTTTCGATCCATCACAAAATAATTAACTTGCTATAAGTGAAATTAATTCCACTAATTGGTTTTATAGATATTTTTGGACACTGGTGGAAAAAAAAGGGTGAGGAGAGAGAAAGAAAGAGAGAGCGAGAGCAAGAGATAGATGGAGAGAGAGAGAGAGAGAGAGAGAGAGAGATGGTAACTGTTCACCCAATCATGTCACGGCAGCCAGGATGAACTTCAACTGATGAATGAAGAGAAAATGATCCCAAACACAAACGTCCTATATGCACATACACTGATTTACCGATATGAAATATTGGTGCATATAAAGTAAAAACATGACACATAATAACTAATAAATTAGTAAATTATTAATAAAACCTATTAGAAATTAGATTTACATACTTGACTTTGATACACACACATATGTAGCATGTTGATATTACATAATAAATATATGTAAATATAATGCAGATATGTATGTTTAAAATATGATATGATACATGTTGTTTCAATAAGTTTGGATTTATACATTTAAAAACTGGTTTATCATAAATGTTATAGACTTATATCTTTGTATATTTCAGATGATGTATATGTGATAATAGAATATCCCCTTACATGAAACATAGATGACATTATAGGCTCATGTATGTTATATGACTTTTCTTTTACTTCCTCTCTCTCCCCTATACTTTCCTCACTATATTGCCACGTGATTGTGGTCCTACTTCCTGCGGATTTGCAGTAAAGCACATATCTTAGAGTATCCAAGGCCTGATAAGAAGAGAAAAGGTTTTCGTATTGAGTTGATCCTTGAGCGAATAAGGAAGAGAAAATGACAGTGTAGGCTTTTTCAAGTGGCTTCAAAGCTAAGGTGAAATACAAACGGACTGAAATAGCATCTTAAGTCACCCAGATATTTTTATCTCATCTTTGCTGTCATATTTGACATTTTACTGATACATTAAGGACGCAACAAATAAAATGGGAACGCAAACTGGACCAATCAGAACAGAGGAAGACGATAGTTGTGATCTGTGAAGGTATAAAAAAAATCCTTGCATGTAAAAATGGGAATAAAAGATGCCATCGTTGTTTAGCATCACCCCATCCTGTGGGTATCCAGCTTTGAGTAAGCAGAGAAGCTACGAGGCTGCTAATGCAGGCAACTTGGCAACACCAGACATGCGTGGAGCATCCGCCGAATGCACCGCGAATCGGGCCCAGCGGCAGCTCACAGGTGTGAATGGGTGCGACTGTGTGAATGTGGAGCCGGAGAATGAGCCAGTCAGTGTGCTTTGCAAAACCTTTCGCCGAGAAATAAAAGTGCCAACAGACTAGACGCAGCCATAAGTCAAGACCACCACTCAGTCCAATCCAATCTCCTGTGCCGATACCTCGACAGGAGTGACTAACTCTAACAACCCTTCTCCCCTGAGATGTCTTCTCTCTATCCTCTTCTTTTTTCTGTCTTTACCAGAAGAGTTAACCAGACCTATACAAAATGTCTCTTCACTAAAAAAAAGAAAGAAAAGAAAGACACAACACACAAGAGGCGGGTACGCTGGTACGATGATGTTGTACAAAACAATCTGCCAAAAGTGTCACCTTCAACTGGCGAATGCAGATGACACTGCGTTATGTTGGGGCTAAAGTTGAGCTATTATCAACTTATGGAGTCGCCTCATTGGAATAAATCAGGATGCTGCGTTGTTTGACATTGTGCTAATACCCGTCCGAACACAGCCCAGCTCACGACTACAAATCCTTGCGTTGCGGGGGCCCGGAGAGCGGTTTTGTCTTCCAAGGCTCGAGCACAAAGTGTAACTTACGTATTCCAAGTGCATCCAGCTGCTCTGCTGCCCAGGTATGACTGTAAATGTGTTCTTTGACAACCATCCAAACATAACTTGCTGGCTCAGTTGTTAATATTCTGTACTTTTAGCCCTTCCTGTGTCTTGGCACGGAGGAAACAGGGAGATTGAATTGTTTTTTGTTTCTCTTGGTGACCAGGTTCTCCCTGGCTGACAGACCCTATTCAAGGGTACAAGGGAGAAACGGAGATCGTTCCCCGTGCACACTTTCACATGCCGTAACACACAAACACACACTAAATCATGCCACAATCGAATAAAGAGGCTCCATTCTTGTCATCTTTGAAATGGTGCGATCACTCCTTTTGTTTTTCAGCTTTCTGTCAAACATCTTTTCCTCTGTCCGACTATTGTCTGTCTCTGTTTCTTAGGGTTCTCGTGCTCTCGGCCTCCCTTCTTGATCCAGTGCAACATATGCTGCCACTTCCCTCACACACACAGAGACTAATTACGGGAGGAGGAGAAAGGAGGACGAAAAATAAGAGAGAGCCAGTCTGAGCGAGAGACAGAGAGGGAAAGAGAGCGAAGGAGAGGGAGAGGGAGAGGGAGGGGCAAGGGGTCCTTGGGGTGAATTATTCATCTTACGCTGACACCTGAAGGCAGTCTACCTCTCTGTGAGTCACCACGTTAAAGAGAGAGGGAGAGAGAGAGAGATTGTGTGAGTCAGACCTGCCCATGAGGATATTAACACTTCTGTGTGTGTGTGTGTGTGTGTGTGTGTCCTGCAGCGTATTGTCCCCTAAGCCGCTCATGTGCCACCTTCATATGGAGACCATCTAATGTGTAACCTGTGGCTGTCACTCACAAACACCTGAACAAACACACACACACACACACACAGTCAGTATTAAAGGGATAGTTCACCCTAGAATGATATTTCGCTCATTATCTACTCACCCTCATGTGGACTAAGGGCTGGAAGAATTCTCAGAGTCCACCGTCCCTTCTCTGAGTTACAGGGGGTCTTGGCGTAGCAGTGCATGTCCATATAACGGTTGCAAAGGGACACCAGAGCTCTTCATAAAAAAACACACACAAAAAAACATCCAAATACCTCCATGATGCTCGTATGTAATGTCCGTCTTGTGCTGAAGCCCCAAATTGCGTAATTGTCCCGAAAAAAATTAAATAAGTCCACATTCCAAGCATGTTTGTAGCGGAAGCTTCTCGAAGCTCCTCTTCCTGGTCCGTCCAAATCTCGCGTGATTTGCGCCGGCGTCAGTGCGGTTACTGCGAATCACGCGAGATTTGGACGGACCAGGAAGAGGAGCTTCGAGAAGCTTCCGCTACAAACAAGCTTAAAATATAGACTTATTTAATTTTTTTCGGGACAATTACGCAATTTGGGGCTTCAGCACAAGACGGACATTACATACGAGCATCATGGAGGTATTTGGATGTTTTTTTGTGTGTGTTTTTTTACGAAGAGCTCTGGTGTCCCTTTGCAACCGTTATATGGACATGCACTGCTACGCCGAGACCCCCTGTAACTCAGAGAAGGGACGGTGGACTCTGAGAATTCTTCCAGCCCTTAGTCAACATGAGGGTGAGTAGATAATGAGCGAAATATCATTCTAGGGTGAACTATCCCTTTAAGCTAGGTCAGCGCAGCACTGAGTAAATCTTACTCCACGCTGAGCCACAGCCGTAAGCAGAGCTAGCATTAACCAGCAGGGAATAAACACACACAAACACACACATGGACATACTGTACAAAGGACACACACATGCACATGACAAACACACACAACCATCGCTCATGTTCTCACGCACTGCACATATACACACACACCATCTTTCCATTAGCCGTTATTAAATTAATAACCACCATCATCCTCTTTGCCTGTAATAGAGCGTAATCTGCCGTAGTCTCCACTCTCTGACTCCAAAGACGGCTCCGACCGTTGACTGGATCACCAATATTCATCAGCATCAGGCCCGCTGCCAGCTGAATTATTAAACACACACACATTTCTTACATCCCAAAGTTCGGTGTTGCTGAGAGAAAAGGGAAAAAAATCAATTCTTGTGAGGCGATAAAACTGTTGGAGTTCATTTGAGGCCTTTAATTGATGCTCTTGTCTAAAGTAAATTACAGTGATTAAGCAGGGTGTCAGTGTTTTTGTTCAAGGACACTTTAGCATGTCGTATACAGCAGCTTGATGGACACATTAGCATCCCCCCCCCACCACCACAACCACCTCTTCACCCCTCCTGGCTACCTGGCTGCAACTCTACTGATTAAGTCATCTGATGCGGGTTTTTATTTTGGTGAAGGGTCACTGTATTATTCAAATACAGAGGAGAGGAGAGGAGAGGAGAGGAGAGGAGAGGAGAGGAGAGGAGAGGAGAGGAGAGGAGAGGAGAGGAGAGGAGAGGAGAGGAGAGGAGGATTTAATCACATTATTTAGCTACAAAAAAAAAACTTTCTAAACACACACACACACACACATAGTGGAGACAAGACAAAGACTCAACACAGCATCTTGCTGAAAGGCTGAAAAAAGACGAGAAGCTGTTTGATGTCTCTGTTTGTCTTTTGGCTTCTTTATATGCGTTCCACTTTCCCTGGCACTGAGCTTGACTTCCTACTGAAATTAACCAGGCAGCCCAAAAATAATCCACCGCTAGAGAGAGAGAGAGAGAGAGAGAGAGAGAGAGAGGAAGAAGTGAGTGGAAACAGGATGGTGAAAGAAGGATGAAGAGAGTGTGCAAAAGCAAAAGATGACACAAATAAAAGAAAAGAGACAAATATTAATGCAAAATGAGCTGTTCCAACTTTCAGCACTACAGCTTTGTGAGGGGGGGGGTCAGCCTCTTCACGTCCGAGGTCATGGTGCTCTATACCGGAAAATAGTGGATCGCCAAGGTCGAGTATCACAGAGCCAGGGCTCTCGAGAAGAGAGAGCTGAGCCTGTGGGTAAAAAAATCTGCCATGTGATCTGATCTCACATCCAAACCTGGTCACAAGTTTTTTGGTTGTGAAAGTGGATACAAGTCGCTGAAATTAGTTCCCTCCACTGGGGGTGTTGCCTGAGCTCACCCCTGGGGACAAGGTGAAGACCTCTGACATCCAGAAGATGCTCGGATTGAAATATCTCCTCCCCTGTCCATCCAGCTGCGGTGGCTCAGATATTCTGGATGCCTCTTCACAGGTATTCAGGCCAGGTCCGACTCGGAGGAAGACCCCCTGGGGCAGACCCAGAACATGCTGGAGGTATTGCATATCTTAAGTGGCCAGAGAGGGAAAAGCCTCAGGAAGAGCTGGAGGACATAAGGATGTGAGGGCTATTTTTTTTCATGCTGCTACTGACATTCACTCAGATACAAAGCACAAGGGGAAGATTGATTATTCTGCTGTCTCATTTATCACATAAAGAGCCTGCATTCTTAGTCAAAGGGCTGGATATGGAGGACTAAATATTCTCAGACATGAAGATATTTACCCAACAAATGTTGGATGCAAAAATCACAAAGAAAGGACTGACAATGCATGAGCACCCGTCAAAAATAGACATATCCAAAAAAAGTTGCTGACTTCATGTCTGATTCAAAATTTCTCTGATCCACAGCAGACTGTTTTCCTAGTAAGCCCCAGCAACAAGCTCTCTTTGCTCTAAAACAAAGGCCAAAGCGGAGGATACACACCCTCACACACACCTTTCCAGGTGAACCACGTTGAGCTGAAAGTCACCTTGAGGAGCGAACACGGCCAGCTGTAGTGATTTGTAATGCACGACTAGGTCTGCCTGCACGACCACTTTCTATTAGCCCACCGCAAATTACATCCACTCTCCTTTAATAATGTATTCAGCTGGGAAACACGCACACACACACACCTTAAGTAAGCTCATATATTCATAATGTAAACCTCTATGTAAGGACGCACAATCAGATGCACACTTATACACATATGTGTGGTAAGCACATGCACTTGAACACACACAAACACACACACACTCGTGTTGCTCAGTGACAATCGAACAGAATTTTCTCATAATTAAATGATTAATCAAGGAGTAATGAATGTGGAGTGGCTCCACACGGTGCTGATTAACACAGATGATGGAGGGGCATGGGGAAAACTCTGCATCTACCCCTCGTTAATACTACACTGGTAGCCAGGGGAGACGCCTCCATGTTCGATTCCTGCAGCGTAGCTCCTGAGTGAGTGACAGCGCGACGGAGTGAATGCGTGTCTGTACGTGGGGGCAACACGAGCACTCGTATTGTCACAGCAGAAAGAGAAAGTTAAGTGTCGTCTGGTTTCTGCTTCCTTTTAATCAAGTGACAGTGTATGTATGTGTACGTGTGTGTGTGTCTGTGTGTCTGTGTGTGTGCGTGTGTGTGTGTAATCACAGTGACTTTCTCTCCCCAATTAGGGCTTTAATCCATCAGCTGGCTGTTGCTATGGTGTTTCTCTCTCTGCCCAATCAAAGGCAGGCGTGTGAGCACACTCAGAGAGGAGGATCACATCACAACTTCAGCTTTGGCCTTTGGTACGACATCGGACACCAGGACGAAGGAGGCGGAGGTTGAAAAACAAAATAACTGACGACTAATAAGAGCAAGAATGAAAAAAATAAATACACTCTGGAAATACAAATGTTCTAAAATGGACATTTTCATATGTGCAGATGAGTAATTATATTGTGTGTCTCACAAATTCCCAAATTCTATTATAAGTTCTTACAGAGAACTAAAGATAAATCATAAAAAGCAGGTCAACTTAACTAAATGGTAATAAATTCACATTTTAGAAAATTTGATTATTCAGAAATCTCATTCAAAACTGTTTTTCTTTATAATGTAAGACATTATATTGTAAATATGAATATGCTTTTTTAAAAATTGTTTATTGTTTTTATTTTACTTCTTTATTCATGTTTGACTTATTTCACTTCACCCGTGTTTATTTAGTCAGTTAAGGAGAAAATTTTTGATTTACTACAACTGCAGTGCCTGCACAGCTGCTCATACTGATCCCTGGAGGAAGCTACATGACTGGAGGAAGCTGTGTGTGTGTGTGTGTGTGTCTGTGTGTATGCATGTGTGTGTGTGTGTTTGTAGGGATTTAAAAGACAGCAGAGAGTCAGTGGTGGGACCAGTTCTCACCAGATGTCAGCGTGTCTGTTTAGTTCTGCTGCAACAAAATCAAGTGTCAGTCCAACACGCAAGCAAGCGGACTCCTGACTTTCTTCACTTGTGAAATTCACACGTTGACAATGTCACTGGGCTGTGACGTGTTTATCTATGTGTGTGTGTGTGTGTGTGTGTGTGTGTGTGTGTGTGTGTGTGTGTGTGTGTGTGTGAGCATAAAAACACTCTCCATACATTGTGATGTCAGTTATCTGGCTGCTCTGGAAACAATTCAAGCTGTACATACACGCATGTATATAGAACATGCCACATAGAAATGCAATATATGAACATATATGTCTCTAATGTTATTGTATATTTCACCTTTATTATTATTATTTATATGTATCCTCTGGACATATGAAGATATATGTTTATAAATATAAAATGTGTTTATGCACATATATTAAAAATATCTATATTATGATTTTTCATTTATGGCGTTCAAATTTTTACATTTGTGCTTTTATTTTACATACAGATACATGTCATATATTGATTTTATATATTATATTTGTATGTGGGACAACATCCACAGCATCTGGCCAATTAAAGCTTGACTCTGAGGTCACACAGTGATCAGTGGTAGAATCATTACACACAGTTTCCCGTCACTCACAAAGCTCAGAAATCATTTCCAGATGTAACATGACGACATGCTTTGATTCTGAGTGACACATGATGAAATATGCTTTTTGTCATCATGCAATGCAATAAACATCTAAAAAAAGAAATTAAATAAAAAAAGATGTTTCACTTGGCTGCATTGACCTCAAACATGCCCAGATGCGGACACATGTAGACACAGTTTAGACAAGCTATGCAATAAAAAATACATGACAAAGCTCTCACCAGAGGCCTAGAAATGTGTGGCGTGTAAACCCCCCACCCCACCCCCCCTGTAAACCTCAATGCGAGAGAAGGAAATGGAGAAGATGACAGTAAAGCGTGGGGCGCTCTGTATGGGGAGGGATGAAAGGAGAGTGTCATAAAGAGCCAGACGCAGTCAGAAAGAGGGACAGACACATACAGTGTGTACCAGGTGTCCTGACCTTGTCCGCTTGACAGTAAACAGTTTAGATGCCAGACAGCTGTCTTCACTGAGGCTGACAGCTCCTCCGCCGCGCGGCTCGGACATAGTTACATTACTCTCTCGCTAAAATCACCAATGGAAAGTTTCACTCCCAACCGCGCACAAAATGGGTACAAACAGGACCGAGCAAGAAAGGAATGGAAGAAAGAAAAAGAGACTGATTATATGCAACGGCAGCTCCGATGTTCTGACCTTTCTCCAGTCCACCATCTGCAACGCAACCTTATCTTTCCTTATAATGAATACTATGGTATAGCTTGGCTCAGAAAATACAGTGGAGAAGAACAGAGTATAGAGCGGAGCTGCCCGTTTCCATCCCTTTCTCTCTCTCTGTCTCTCTTTCTGTCCGTCTTACTTTCATAAGTGGATTTATCATTTCCAGGCCCTGACCTGTCCTCCCCGACAGGACGGCCCTGCCTCGACTGAGCCCTGCAAATTACTCCTCACCCTGACCATGAAAGTCTTTGTCCAAATCACAGCGCCTGTGATAATATAGTGCAGCTGTTATAGCGGCTAGAGCTGACTTTGACTCTGACCTCTGCTTACAGATATTTCCATCCTCGGTTTTGAACCTTCCACCAAATGCGAATCTGAATGTGGGCTGAAATTTTCACTCCATCAAACATTAATTCATCTGCAGGAGAAGGAGAAGTAGAGGGTCAGCTCTGTTGTGGGCAGTGTGAAGTGTTTGTTTTCCACTGACTCATTCACCTGCCTCCAGCGCACTAAATGAGCATTGCTTTAGCTGTCAGGCCATTTCACACCTCCCATTCACATCTATTTAAGCAAGTGGAGCGGCGTCATTTTCAAGTTCTTCTATTCTTGAAATGCCCAAATGTGTGATAATCCGTTTCACACGTTCTGCCACCTTTCTACCCTCCTTTCCACCTTAATTTTCTTGCTCCTCTCATCCTCCATTCGTTCCCTTTTTTTTCTCCCCCGTGGCCCCTCGCTGCCCTCCATTTCTTCATCTTGCCACTTTGGCCACCGCTGTGCTGTCAGTGTTTCTTTCCAACACTGTCTAATGCACTGTCATGTTCCAATAAATGCTCTGTGTGTGCAAAATGTGTGTGTTGGCCAGTGCGTTTGCGTGAGCTTGTGTGTCACGGGCAGTTATAGGAAGCTTGGGTGATTAACTCTGATAGCCACCAGATGCCTGACTTAGAAGTCCAGTCACACACACTTTGCATATACTGTACACACACACACACACAGACACACACACACACACACACTACGTTAACACAGGAGACAGACAGATGGAGACGTCAGAGATGCAGTGAGTGACAGCAGCTGAATGAAAACTAAAGACAGTGGCACATGAAGAAGTGAACACAGTGTGAGCTGCTTTAAAGGGGGAGCGGTCCAGCATATTATATGGATGTGTTTTGTTTGTATCTGTGTGTGTGTGTCTGCAGCGGTGTGGCGACTGACTTTGTTCTTTAAAAAAAAAAGAGAAAGACATGCGGCGTTTTGCTCCTGCGCTTGATTTTTTGGAGAACAAACAACACATGAGTGAGGGCAGATGACCGTCACATTTCTCCAGAATGGCTGTGATGTGACCTCAGATCAAAGCTTTGATTGGCCAGATGCCGCAGATGTTGTTTCCTCTGTGGTATTCGTGCGTGCGTGTCTGTATATGTGTGCAAAAGAGGGAGACAGAGGAGGGGGGGAGAAAAAAAAGAGTGAGATTATGACGCTGACATTCATCTAGTGGTCTGATTATATGACTATATTTTAAGTATATGCATATGTGGGTGCTTGCATGCATGTGTGTGGATCATTGTGTGTGTGTGCGTGTGTGTGTGTGTTCATTGGAAGCCCTCTATCAGTCAGGCCTATCAGATTGGGCAGTCAACAAGCAGCTGGCTCAGATTGTGAGACTGGCCCATGTTGCCCGTCTGAACTGCCAAACACCAAAACCCTGCGCTCATTTGTCACAACAACAAGAGTAAAAAAAAACACACAAAAACATCTATATATCCATTTTCATGGTTAGATCTTTGAGTTATATTTAGCTGGGAAAGAATATAATGACAGATATAATGAATTCTGGAAAATGTGGATGATATTTCAATAACAGTGCATTAAGAAATAGGTTAATATTCAGAGTAATGGCTGATGGCTTGATGTGGCTGAATACTGGAATGCACATTCATCAAATTTAGCAAACTAGAATCTAAATGTGGAGCCACTGGAATAATTTAAGGCGGTGTTTCTAACATGGGTCGGGGCCTCGAGTGCTTATATTTGGCAGGTCCTATATATGTCAAAAAATGCTAGGGAACTATCTCCAGTAAGTCTATCAAATATTTAACACAACTTTTTTTTTTGTGCGTCGACTCCATCGTCTCTCTGATTGTAGTTGATACAGAGGAAAGGCCTTTTCTCGTGTGGGTATTTTAAACTCTTACAGATCGTGAAGTGGTTATCATGAAAATCAATATTTGTCTTAACTGAATTCTCTTCTGTATGACTGGGTGTGTGTGTGTGTGTGTGTGTGTGTGTGTGTGTGTGTGTGGCCTGCTGTCTCTGTAAGTAGGCTACATGCTTGCTGACCAGCAGTGAGCAGCACTTCCTTTCATGGCCCGGTCCTCCTGAAAGCACAACACTAGTTGTAGTTTATCATAAATGATGTGATTGTTTTAATGAGGCTGCCTCCTACAGTGAAAGTCAGCCATATTTAGGCATACTCAATTTCAGATCTCATGGCGAGGATGCTTCAAAGGCCATTACTCCAGTGATTTACCATTTCAGATCTGTATAATTGATTTTTTTTTTTTTTCAGCTTCAGGTCCCAACACACCTCAGCAAAACACCTCCAGAACCATTCTATCAAGTTCTCCAACATCTGCGCTCTAATCAACCCCACTGCGTTGTGACATAACTTCCTGCTTCATTAGCGCTTGCAACCTGCTGTCACGTTATCCCTGATAATAATTAGCATTAGCATAACTTAAATGTGGTGAAAATTTGTATTTATCACACTGCTGGGACACTGGGCTTTCTCTTTCACTGGCATGAGGAAAAAAGCTGATCATTATGAAATGCATACACTGCAACTGTATGTTCATTTGACGCACAACTTTTCCCACCACGTCTCAAGGGAGTGCTACGACGCGCAAGGCCAGAGCAACGTTATTGACAGGAGCAGCCAATGGCATCGCTAAACTCATCCTCATTCGCTTCGCTTGTGAGCTACATGCACTGTTCTTTAATCAGTGGAGGGATGAACTCAGCTGTCTTAGAAAGTCAATCACAGTGAAAGGAATAATAGGATAAGGCTTGTCAGACACCCTGCTGTGCTCTCTGCTCTGTTCTTTTTAACTATAGCTTTAGTACTACCACTCAAAATAACGAAAATAAAAACCTAGAAACACAATAATTACAATAAGATCTAACTTTGTTTTTTTCATTTCTATATTAGGCCTACCATGTGATTTACCCTCAGGGGCAAGTAAAAAAACAAAAACAAAACAACCTTCAGTAGCTCTATGTTGCAGCAGTTTGTAAAAGACATCAAAAAGTCATGTTCTTCTTACTTAAATGGACCCATATAAAGTAAACCTTAAAATTACAGCATGTGTTAAGCTTTAGGATAAAAGGAGTGCACATACTAGCTCTTCAGACAACTGTAGTCATCAAGCAGAGAAGCTCACTAATGCTAGTGCTCGTCCACAACACCCCCAACATTAACACTGCACCAGTCCCTTAGAGTCTGGAAGTCATTAAACACCTTTTCACATGTATTTCCACAAATGCATTATTTAAATCAAAGGCGCTAAATCATACTTAGGAGCTTTAACATGCATTACCGGTCAGAATACCTCAAAGAAGACACACACACACACACACACACACACACACATATACATATCTGTCAGTGTGTGTGTGCGTTTATGTGTGTGTGCATGCGTGAGGTAACAAGAGGGCTGAGAAGTGTGACATGGTTCCCCGTGTCAGTGTTAATATCCCGACCCTGGTAATTGGCATAGAATATTGATAGAGAGGAAAATGGCCCAAAGCAGATCTCAGCTTCATTACCAAAGACCAGGGAGACGGAAACAGGAGAGTTGGTCGCTGCCGGAGGACAGGGGAGGAGGGATGGCAAAGCGATGGAAGGAAAGGAAAGAAAGAAAGAAAAAAAGAAAAGGTTATCAGAGGGAATGGATGGATGTTGTGGGAAATTATCATGTGGTTTCATGTACTATAGCAGCTCTCAGAAACCAAAGGATATTATATCACTGCACATTAGTGCATGAGTGGCCATGGGACAGTTCCAGTAACAAATAGAAAAGCAGTTATGTCATTCTTTCCTGACATGGTAGCAATTCATTATATCTGGCTGAGGTGACCCTTAAAGGTCTGTGCTGTATCCTGACCTCCACTGTTGTTAGAGAACAGGCCATCAAGGCCTCACAGCCATCACACTGAATCCTCCTCCTCTCTCTTCCTCCATCTTTTTCATCTCCTGCTTCCCCCCCCCTTTCCCTTCCCTCTTTCCCTCTTCCACTCTCCCTGTTAGAACATAGTGTTTGTTTAATGTGGTATCGCCATGGCAATCCGTCTGCCACATTGAGGTAATGTCGTTAATCATCAACTTTATCACACTGCAGGCCCAGACGCATGCACACAGAACGAGCAGCGATGACATTTTACAGGGTCCACTGCTGGGAACAGGGAAGGAAACTGTGCTTAATGCAGCAGTAAACAGGCCGAGGCGTGTGTATGACACGGTAACATTAAGGTAAGTGTGTTTTCACATGCAAAACAAAAACATACATGAATATTTAAACATGGCTTTCGGTTGACATGACAACAGACAGGCGATGGCGTGCCTCCTGTTCTGACGACATCACTACAGGCGCCAAGCCAATCCTCAAAAAACCTATCATCTCCTCTCTCTCCCTCCCTCTCTCCCTCTTTCTCTCAGACATATTGATCTGGAATACAAATCACAGATGTGAAGAGGAGATGAGGCAGGGTAAAACTGTGGAGAGAGAGAGAGAGATGGAGAGAAAAAAAAGAGGGGAAAGGGAAGAGAGGGGAGAAATGCAGAGGAAGATAGAGAAAGAGGAATGGCCACAGTAAGATTTGAACTACCGCCACGCCCACTATCTTTAAATGGATTGAGTGTTCACTCTCATTTCCATACTGGGTGACTTTGGTATAAACCACAGACACACACATGCAGAATCAATTTTGTGCAAGGAGAAAGGCCGATGTGGAGATGTTTTGCATTCTCTGTGTGTGTGCATGTGTGTGACTTCCTTTAGTTCATGCATTGTTAAATACATGTGGGCTACAGAAACTTTCCAACCGTCCCATATACGTATATGTAGAAGAAAAGAAAACTCAAAATGAAAAAGGTATCTATCTTACATTTAAGCGCGCACATAGATACACACACACACACAATAAGAGTATAGTGCCATGCCAGTGAATTTGCGAAGCTGCACTTATAGGTGTAATGCTAGAATTAACATACTAACATGCTCACAATGATCATTCTATAATGACAATGCTAACCACTTGATTTAATGTGCTAGTATGCTAACATTCGCTAATTAAATTCAAACAGCTGAACCATCAGTTTCATATCAAAGTATTAGACAAATTAATAGTTTTGGCCGTGTCATGATAGAAGAGAAAACTCAAGGATCACCTAAGTCACACAAACATATTCCCCAGGGACCTTGACTTCAGTGATATGCTACAGTCAAAATATTTCATGTGCAACAGCAAAGCTCAGTTAATCTCATGGTGTCACAAGAGGAAAAGTCAGAGGATTACCAAAGTATTAAGATACATCATCTGCAAACAATGAATGACTGCACCAGATTTCCTAATGTTGTGGAGCCAACTCCACCTGAGGCGAGTTGGTCGAGCCACCGTCCATAGCGTGTATAAAGCATAGAATACCCTGAATAGTTAAAACCCTCTTCTCTCTCTGCTGGTTATAGACGCAGCTCTGGTGACGGGAAATCTCTCTCACACGCACACACACACATACACACACATACACACACACTGTATAAGGAGTCCTGTAACAAGCCTGTTTTAGCCATTATGACTCCAGAGTGTGAAAGTGAGTCTGGTCTTTTGGGAAGTGGACTGCTCTATACAGACATACACTAACTCTTTCTCTGCCTCTGACACACACACACACACACGCACACATACACACACACATATAAAATGTGGTCTGTGGGGAAGTGGTCCATGGAGCACACACATCACGACTGGCCTAGATAGATGGGATGGCAGGACACACACACGCACAGACACACACCAGCTCGTTTGCACACATAGACAGTCAAGGACACTCTCATGGCCTATATAGTTGGGTCATTTCATTTTGGAACACCTTACCCTTGTCTTATTAAGAAAAGAGAGATGTAGAGAAATAGAAGGAAGGAAAACAGGAGACAAACGTGAATGGCAAATTTCAAGGTAGAGAGCAAGTTGGAGACGGAAAGATAGAAAGCAGAAGAACAGAGAGAAAGAGAGAGAGGAGGAATGACGACACGAAATTAAAAAAAAAAAAAAAAGCTGGGGCAATCAGAGTGGAAAAGAAGAAGGAAGGGGGGAGGGATGTAACAGGATTTTTTGAGGACTCGCCTTCTAACCTTAGTTTCATCCTCTCGAGTCATGTCCTGGTCACTATGGTAACCACTGATGAAAAGAATAGACCGAAATGCAACGGAGAGGCAGACGGACCGGACAGAGCAGCAGACGTTAAAAAAAAGAAAGAAAGAAACAGAACAAGAGCGTCTGAGGTCAGAGACACGGATGCAAATTCCTTTATAGATCATAAATTCTGTTTTTGTTTTCAAAGCTTCATACTTGGCTGATGCTTGTTGCCACGGATACCGGTCAAAGCAGCAGGAACCGATGCAACCTAATCAAGGTTATCACAGGTCACCTCCCCCCGTGACATTTCTTTATGTTGTCTGCAGTGGAAACAAACAACAGGTCTCTCGTCGGCAACCCAGTTGATCAAACGATCAGTTCACTCATCAAAAGGTTGGCCTGTGAAAACAGATTTGGAGCTTTCTAAAGTCTGAGAAAATTACATTGATGATGTCCTCACTATCAGGCTTGAGACTTTAAATTATTAACAAATAGACTGGAGTCTAAACGTCATAGGTTTTTAACATGCAAGTTGCAATATGGAAACAGTAGAATCCAGTGTTTTTTAGGGTTTCTGCTTCTCACTATGACCAGACGATAATAAAGAGTAACTCTTTAAACTTGTGTTTATTGTATTAACCTACATACCTCATGTTCTCTCCATTGCCAATAGGATGATTGGAATAGAAACGAGTGAGCACATCATAGAGGCTTCCAGGGTATGATTATCTCCTCCTCCATGTTTTGCATGGAAGCAAAGCATTTTGCTATAAGCGGAAACATCTATTTCTGATCAGAACATAACATACCTGCAGCATTTCTAAACCAGTACAGTATCCGCTAGAATTAGGTCCACATAGGATGAACCTGCACCCCAAGATTTATATCCTTTGCCAGAGTTACGGCAGGTTGTAGCGTGGCCTAGTTGAAGTGTAGCTGAAACTCAGGGTGTGGAGGTTGGAGGGGTTTTGTTCCAACACAAACCTGCTTTTCACATTTCTGTTTTTATTAAAAATGATGATGATCATTCCTTAACCTTTACCATGTGTTTTTTGTGTCCTAGTTTTTTTTTTTTTCTTCATCATAACCACAAGTTTCCCCTAACCTTTTCTGTACTTGAAGTTCATTGCCAAGACACTGAACTTTAGAAAAAATCGATTAGCACTAAGTATAATGTGGACAGACATTTGTGTTTGTTAAAAGGCTTGCTCTAAAAAAGACGGCAACTGCCCGTTCCTCCTCTGACACTGAGGTGTTATTTAACCTTGTCCTGTCCTGGGTGCATAATAAGAAAAGCAACAGAGAAGTGCTACTGTCCTCGGGCTACACAACAGGCTTTCGTTACCTGTGATTCTTGGAAGAAAGAAATGATCCGACAGCTGCTGGCCTCACACACATACACAAACAGCCACACACACACACACACAAGCAGACAGACAAGAGTGCCCCCCCTTTCCAAAATAAATGCTCATCCTTACACACACCTAAGGGCAGACAAACACACACAAACCAACACACAGAGCTGAATCACTCCACCTCGGTTTAATCTATCTTGCCTGGGTGCTGTCACCCAGCAGGGTGACACTGCCAGCAGAGTGTGTGTCTGTGTGTGTCTAGAGGCCTATGGCAACAGACCACCTTCTCTATAGTCCAGCTATCCATCCATGACGAGCCCACCAGAGGCCCGACTAACGAGACTACTCTCTAATAAGCAGGAGACATTTGCGGCACGGTTTCTTCAGGGAGCGTGGCGGTGACGTTCTCACCCGCAGAGAAAGCAAAACATCTTTACATCTGCAAACACAAGCTGCTACAGAGACCATGTTTTACCACGCTAATGTTATGTACAATCTGTAGCAGCTTGTTGGGAATACAAGACCTTATTGCCTATTTTCGGATTTACAAAATCTCTCATTCTCTCCCGGAGCACCTGGGCTAAAAATACATCCACTCGTGGTACTACACAATACCCTGCTGTCCATTACGTAGAACCATTTGTGGTGCCGCAATTAGAAAGAAAAAACACTCAGAGCGACAGGATACTGAGTCTAATCTTCCATTTTCAATTAGCTGCTCGACAGGTGAGTATGTTTAGTTGTAAGGACTCATTTCCCCTTAAAGAGACAGAACATGCACGCTCTCATCATAGAGAAGTTAATAGTGTTCCTGCAGTGAGACTTCAGGGTGACTAACGGTCCGCCCTCTCTGTATCTATGTTCCCTCACTTTCTTCTTCTCCTCTGAGCTCATTTTACTCGTCCTAATGCCTCCTCACACTCTGAAATTAGCCTCATGAAAAATAAATCGTGACGAGATGGTACGCCTCGCGTCTGGCGGCGAGTGCGTGTCTGCAAAAGAAGAAAGTCTTTGCTGTATGGGCTGCTGGTGGTGGTGCACATGTTAACTGTATGTGATCAATGTGTATGAGAGCCAGTGGGGATTAGAGCTGTTAATGAGAACAGGGGTTTTTCATCATTCCTTCAGTTTCCGCAGATCAGCCACGAAAAGCCTTAACCGGAACAGCTGGAACAAAGGGCAAAGCTGCTCTTATAGACACGCTTAGGGGAAGACTTCCTGTCAGGAGAGTTGTGTACATGTGTGAACTGTGAACTATCGACACCTACTGTCTGTGCAGCCATGTGTAACATACGTCAAAGTCGGGCATTGACCGGCAAGCAGAAGTTAAATTTGAAACTGGGTAAGAATGGGAGCAATACAGTGCATGAATGAGAAGTATGGCCAAGTCCCGAAACAATATGAGCCTAACAACATAATTTGTCTCTTATTATCAGCAATAGATTTGGACATAAACACATATTTTGAACAAAACGGGAGCACTGGAGTTGATGTTATTTCACAGTAGATATTTCTGGCCTGATTTATCACAAGAGTTTGTAATGGAAAACACAAATCTATAGCAAATCCAGGAGTCTACTTATTGGATTTTATATCGTCCTGAATTGAGCAGAGGCCTATGGCCATCGGTCTGGGAGGCGACAGACTCAGAGACTCTACAGAAAAATTGGAAATTGCTCAGCAGTATAAAAGTGAAGTACCAGTCAACTCCTGCTGGATTACTCCTCTAAGGTGTCAAACACTGATGGTTTCAGTGGAGTTAAAGTGCGTCTTTGAAGAGCGAACACCTCAGAGATGAGGGAATGACACCTTTTGAGTGTCATCATTGAAAGATGATGTGTCTCAGGAACAAAGTGGGCTCACAGTGCAACTTTGTAGTTAGACTGAGAAAAGTGGGATACGATCTCAGAGCTATATTATTCCTGCACCAAAGTTGACTGACACACTGCCTGGCCACTGTCTTTGATACAGTCTGCACCTCAAGATTAGAGTCTTATAATGAATTGACTGCAATATACATATTTACATTTGACTGTACTTATGTTGTAGAGCCGTTCAGCACAACATGAGGAGAAAAGACAAAGTGGATTTTTTTCTATAAGACAATAAAATTAGAATTTTCCTATTTTACCTACGATAAAGACAAATCCCTAACACTTACAGTATGTTGTTACTCAGATGCACTCAGTCTTAACTATATAGGCTCTTCCTGCATACTGAAAGTTGGACATATTGTTCCTGTAGCTTTATGGAGTTGTTGGAGTAGTTTGTGTTGTGTATTGTTTTGAGTGATGAGCATCAAGTGTAAAATTCCCTGTTGTTGCTTTTCTGCGGTTAGATCTAATGCAAATGCTATAAAGTGGTACAGTAAATGCATGCAAATGGACTGATTCTTTAATAGAGGAAAGGGCATGCGGTCTCACTGAACAATAGACCTTTAAATGAACTAATGTCGAACGGCTCACCGAGAGATGGAGATAGGGGGAAAGAGAGAGAGAGAGAGAGAAAATGGGGTAAAAAGACAGACAACAAAGCAAATTATCTACAGAGGAAGATGGGAGAGGGCACTATGTGAGACGAAAGGAAGAGAGAGCAGACAAGATAGAGAGGAAATGCATGGCTAGGCATGAATAATATAGACTGCCTTCTACTGTCGTCTCTTTCATCCCCTCTTCAGCTTCTCCTGTAACTTGGGAAACACACGCACACACACATGCACACAGATGTGCTTTTGTTTCCCTCAGTGCATCCAGCAGTGTCATTTTCATATAGCAGAATCTGGATGTATACACTGTGCAGGCTGTACAGGAGCTCTGCTTGGGGAGGTCACAAGAGTCACATGGAACATGTAAACGACATGCAAGACTGCAATATTTAACAACCCAGGGATGTGTAGGTGGTTTGCTTTGGTTTGGTTTCATGGTTCCTTGTGCAAAAAAAGAGAAACTAACTAACTAACTAAATGTAAATAAACATGCCCTAATGCTGCATTTATGTTCATTCTTTCCATAATCTAAAGGAAGACTTAACAAGCCATATAGACTGCTGCAATATAAACGCATTAACCTGGATATATCCTGTGAGTTGATGAAAAAAGAAAACAATCCCAGCTGACACAGGGTACATTCTGGACAGGTTGCCAGGAGGTCACAGGCCTGACACACACACAGGCATTTCAGGGTTGCCAGTTAACCAAAAGGTGTACGTGGTGTTTGGGCTGTGGGAAGAAGCCAGAAGAAGCCAGAGTACCTGTGGGGACGTTGTTATGAATGTTATCCTCATTCCACAGGACGTGAACGAGGATCCATCCCCATCCCTTTGAGTTTATTTTTAAAAACGGGGGATTGGATTGTGCTGAATGCACATGAGAAATCAAAGAACATAATTCTCATGTAACCACCTAGCTCATCCAAGTAAGAATGGGTCCAGTGGAGCGTATAAAGGACGGCATCATCCTCTCCAGACGTGTAAGGAATTATATAGGGGTCTAGTGCATGTTTAACCCCTCAGAAAGTAAAGAAGCAACCCATAGGGTCTTCTTGTTGTGTTATGAGCCACCAGTCTCCAGTCATTTATCTCAGTTGGTGACCAGAAGAGGTACCAGAAGAAGACACACACCATCCAGGCCTGCTGCTTTTCCAGTTTAGAGCCTCATCTTATCTTGACCAGTGTGGAGGGAATCACAGCTGCACTATCAGATGAAGATGTGTCAAAACTGTTGTAGAACAAGTTGAGCTTATTGGCCTTACCCAGCTTATATCACCTCATGTTGCTTAGCTACACTGTACTTTACAGCCTTTACACATCTCTCTGGTATTGTTGTGCTGCAGCTTCCTCTCAACTTCCCTTTATAGGAACTTAAGTGAAACTTTTGTAATTTAAGTGGAAAAATCCTTGCAAAATTAATTTTACTAACCTCAACTCTATTTTTTAAAGCGATGGGGATTTGACTTAAATATTGATGTGATACTCAAACAGTAATTGAAGGGTTGCTTAAGGTGAACAAACCAGTTAGGGGAGGGGGGAGGATATGGATATGTATAGTCAAATAGAAGGAGGGAGAGCAGAGACAGTAAGAAAGAGAGGGAGTATAACAGAGGGTGCTACAGGTCGCGAGTCATTATTTCCACTGGTGGCTACAGCCAGATCAATAGAACAGGAGGGTGTGTGCGCATCTGTGTGTGTGTGTGTGTGTCTGTGTGTGTGTGTTAGAGAGGAAGGACACTTGAGCACATGTCCAAACCGAGCAGAGATGGGACACTCACACAGATGGAGGCAGCCAAGCAGGAACAATGCATATGGGCAGGCAGCAAGTTGCAACTGCATTCTCTCCCTTTGTCGCACACACACAAACACAAACACACACACACACACAAGGTGTTGGCGAACTGTCCCACCAGAAATGAAGACAGAGGCCCGATAGCTCTTAGAGCAGAGGACAGCCTCTGGATAGATTTCCAATACGCAACCAGAGGCTTAAGCAAGACAGAGTCACAGATAATCCTCCCTCCTTCTCCTCCTCCTCCTGCGCTCCCTCGCCTCTCTCTCTATCCCTCTGGCCCTCCCTCTGCCTCTGTTTCTCACTCATTTCATCCCTTTATTCCTCTCTATTACAGTTCCCCCCTTTTCCCCTCCATTGGCTGCCATTTGCTCCTCTCTATCCCTGTGTTTCCTTGCCAGCCTGTCTCGCTCCGTCCCTTTTCCTCTCTGCCGCTCTCCTCTACTCTTTTATCTCCTTTAATGCAATCTGTCATTTTCCCCTCTTATTTCTCCTTCGACCCGCCCCTCCTCTCCTCCCCTCGCTCCCTCCATGTGTCTTTTTTGTCTCTCAGATGGTGTTTTACGTTAAGAGCAGCTGTTGTTGAGTCACATCCTTAAGTTAAAGGCATGACACACTCCAAGGCGCTGATATAAACTTCTTTAATGCTGATTGGCCTTTAATCGCTCATTACATCCTCCGCTGCAGCTGCTATAACCTTGCTGTGACTAATGCATCTTTAAACACGTGCTTTATACTGTAGCTTTAGTATCCTGAGCCCTTACATAAAATGTATGCGAAGCACTGTAGGTATAAGCCCTGGGTGACCCCTTAATTCAAATGAGTGTTTATATGCAACCTGTCCTTATACTGAATTTATATTTTAATACTTCCTCTCGCCATCACCTATAGATTCATTTTGTGAGTTGGACACTTGTGTGAAGAACCAGAAGTTGTATTATGAGCAAGGTGGGACCCAGTACATTTGGAGTTTGTCCCATACTAAGGACTAAAAGTCTGAATATCTTGGCTACTGCTGCTGCTGCTGCAGATGTGTGTAAATATTATGTGATATTTTAGTCCTAATATTGCAGATAAAATATCTCTTGTCATGTAAAACAGCCAAAACAGCCATTACAGGCTGGAAACACAAAGTAAATCAAGCTAAAAGAAGGTTAGAGAAATTTCATATGTGGTAAATACAATATGTCTCTATGATAGGAAGCAATACAGCCTACAATAACGACCTCAACAGCAAAATAGGCTTTTGATTTATCCAGAGAACGTTTGCTTTGCGTGCATGCTCCTTTTAAGTAAAGTGAAACTGCACAACCACATCACACTCACCTCCTAAATTAACAACTACTAAACCCCAAAGTCCTCTGGTAAAGCAGCTCATTGGCCAGCAGCAGCGACTGCGGTTGAACGAGTTCAAGAGATGGCAAAGTTGAGAATTCTGCCTCGTTACTTAAGCTCCTCTGCCCTCACTGCTGAATTATTGCGTTCTCTGTAAGTCGTAGTGAGGAGAGAGACGCTCACAAACGGAGGTCCACTTTCCACACACACTTATGTCTTTTGTTAGAGAACAAAATGCAAGTTCATTCTGTTTGACGATGGGCTCGGGAATGGGTGAGGGTAGAAGGGGATAATGTTTGATTTAAATGGGTCAGTTTTGAATGTGGAAGGTTTCTTTGTTGTTGCTAGATTTTAAAAAAAAAAGAGAGAAGTTGGTCAGTGTTTCGTTTCATCACAAATTGTGACAAAACACTGGTTTGATATAAAAAAGTATCAGTTAGAGTGGGTTACAGTTTAAAATGAGCTCTGCAGTGTAAAAACACACAGACTGGGGCTGCATGATTAGTCAGAAATTATTTTTCTTTTCATTTTGTAAAACAAATTGCAGTCAATCATGACTCTGAGCAGTTTCTATCCACTTCACCTTGCCGCAAACTAACTCCACACTGATATTGAGCAACAAGTGTTGCAGAGTAACGGTAGATTGGTGCTTAATTGCCCAGATTTCTATCTACGTCAAGCGTACTGATGGATGGCTTCAGTTGGCTTTGCTGTTTCTCTGCCCCCGTGGAGCCTAATTAAAGCACATTTAAAGGAAATACTTGATTAGTTGTTGCCTTTGTTTGATGACGCCTGCTGTTAATGTGTTACCGAGAAAAAAATAATAATGCCAATGGAATCTGATGGATTCCACTTGAAAGTTCGGCTAATGAATGAAATTACATGTGGAAAGCTATGCGAATCACATGAGCTGACGTTGGTTTGTCGCGACACGTCTTTTGAGGTGACTTCAATAGAATCACAGAGCGTATCAAGTGAAGTCATTAGAGGGAGGTGATTTGGCAGGTGGCCAGCACCCTAGGGTAACCATTGGAAACCAATTAATATCCCTAACAGAGGTATCATGCCTCTGGCACACTGCCCACAGGGAGAATCAACTCGCTGATTATACTGCTGCAAACTGCTGCCGAAATGAACGTGTGCTTCTGTGTAACTGTGTGTGTGCACATGTATGTGTTTCAAAACATTCCCCCACTCTACATGCAGTGAGGTGTGATGAGATGCCACAGGTGTGTGTGTTCAATCCAAAGCCACATCTGTTACACATGTACCAGATACAACAACATACAAGTCTACATGTGTGTGTTGTGTTGTGTTTCTGCCCGTGTGAGTCTCTCTCAAAGCCTATTCACTTAGAAAAGAAAAAAAAATCAAATTATGTAGATGCAGTGTAATTGGTTCATTCAGTGAACATGAGCTTTCGGTGCAATCATGTGGAACATCAACTCTGAATTACAGAGCAGATATAAAGATGGAGACTAATTGACAACAAAGAGAAAATCAAATACCAATTACAAAGCTGGTGTCAAGCATCAGGAACTGTAACTTAGAGGCTCTGAGGGTAAGACATCATCCGTTCAGTTATTTTCAGTGTAGGACTCAGTCTCAGTGAATCCCTCAAGGAGAGATTTGTCTTTACTTTTTGCTCCTTCAACAGCGGAAACAAAGGTGAGGGGTCAGACACGGAGCAGCAACAGACCGGTAGGGTTTCTTAGTATTTTCTTGGCAAACTCTTGACTATTGTGCGTCAGCCTGAACTGTTGAAACTTTTCTCTATAATAACGACATCTCGCCAAAATGCTGTCATCTTTCATCTGCAGGAAACTCATTAAGCGGCTCCTAGAATACAACCACCTCCCTAATAGCCACTTCACCACATCCCTTATCAAATAATAATAAAAAAAATTAACATAGATCAATTTAACATATATATAATCTGATATGGCCCTTGTGCATAATGAAGATGGATGCTTTTAAAGTTGGTGTTGTGGTTTTATCTTCTGCTTTTAACACTTAAAATGTAACGAACAGGAATAACGATTTGACAAAAGAAAAAAAAACTCCTCTATAGCTATCAAGTAGCTGTCAATAGACCAATGAAGAATGAACTGTCCGTGGTGCTGAAACCA
This sequence comes from Trachurus japonicus, assembly GCF_045865225.1. Lineage (NCBI taxonomy): Eukaryota > Metazoa > Chordata > Actinopteri > Carangiformes > Carangidae > Trachurus > Trachurus japonicus. The sequence goes on along the minus strand of NC_140929.1, from coordinate 12,080,029 downwards.
CCACCCAAGAAGTCCCATTCTGCGATACATTTGCTATAAATCCTGCAGTAATCTGATTTAGACTACACTTAAATTACAACGAGGAAACAGGCGCTGAAAGAAGGTTATTCAGACGTGATGGTATCAGCTTGAAAATGTAGTTATTTCACTCAGTCCTGCTGATCTGGGGATGTCTGGTTTTGACTCAACAGTCAAGTCACTATAGTCAAGTTTGTGGGACAAATGCTGCTCAGCTGTTGGCCCTAATCTGATATGTTGCTGTTTTGTACTGTGGCCCATGCTGAGTTTGAATACTTTCTGCAGTAACATTTGCACTTGTTTATTAGACCTGAAGATGCCATTAAGTACCAATCACACACAAGAGGCCAGTAATAGGAGTTGAGGGCGGCACCAATCATCTCACACTGAGCTAGTGGACCACCTCATCTTCAGAAGAATTTTATATTCTGCTCTTAAAAGGTGTATCAAGACTCTACATGGGTCTTTTTGTGGTTTGAAGCACTTTTTCCTGACAGACACTGAAGCAGACACACTGTGTGATTATGACAATTGTTATGATGATGATACCTATTACTGCTTTGCAGATCTTAGGAACCTCGCTGATGATAATAATAGATTAAGATGACATCAAGGTAACTGTGATGTGGTGCACACGATGTACACACACACACACACACACACACACACACACACTAGGCTGGATGTAAACTATGTCAGCACGGTGGCAGCTTCTGCAGGTATATCCAACATATGATTAGTTGCCAACTGTTGGTGAACATGCCTCTCTGCGACACACACACACACACACACACGCACGCACGGACGCACGCACACACTTACATACATACACACAGGCGCGCACGCACATCCACATCCACATCCACCGCCACCCCTATCCTCATCCCCTGTTGCTATGGAACCTGTCGCCAAGGCAGAGAGGTATGTGGTTGTGATGGAAGTGCTGGACGGAGAAGGCGAAGACGACGACGATGAGGAGGATGATGGTGGTGATGATGATGATGATGATGATGATGGGTATGAGGAGGATAATAATGATGGGTTGCTGAATTACAAAGGTCCGCCTCGGCTGTAGACAGATGCATCGCTGGGCTTTTGCTCTCTGCAACGTGGGTGGAAGGAGCGACGCGTAATACTGCGCAATGCAAACAGACCCTTTCCTCACCGTAAACCAGACCGCAGCCCTTTGGATTTCGATTCACTCTCTTTTTTATTTTCCCTCCGCTTGTTTAACACTTAACAACACTTAACATGTTGAACTTCGGTCGTGCCTTTTGCAAAAACAACCTATAGCGCTGCGCCTGCCCCCCCTCCTCCTCCCCAAAATAGCACATCATCATCATCACCACCACCACCATCATCATCATCATCATCATCAACAACCCAATTCTCAGCAGACGAATAAGTCCTGCAGGCCCTCCTACTGCCACCTGTCATCCCTGTGTGTGCCACTTTGCGCTGCTCTTAAGGAGCCCTGCGCACGCGGACAACTTGTATTCAAACGTGACAAATTCGGTTATTGATTATAGAAGAAGTGAGGATCGATGGTGGCCGAGTGGCGCGCGCACTGTGCAGTTTAGTTGATTATCTCCATTGGAGAAAGGCAAGATGTGCACGCACGCGCTTATTTTCTTTCATTTTGGTGGTGTTAAACAACATCACTGCCCCCACCACCACCTCCACCTACAACTGCCTGTTGGCTAAATATGACCACTGCCCAGCGCCCACCCATTATGCGATGGACAGGCCTGTCAAACCCACAAGTGTGGACCGAACCATGCAAGGAAAATTAAATAAAATAGAATAAAAATAAAGGGAGGCTAATCCATTATGTGTCCCTGATGCCCACCCACCCCCCCTGCAGCCCTGTTGTTGCGTGATCGTGGCACAAGTTCACGCGCAGCACAAAAACTGCACATAAGAGGAGGAAAACGAGAATGAACAAACTGCACAGAGAGAGGGAAAGTGGACAATCTGTCCATCTGTTGAAAACGAGGAGAGAGCTGACACCCCTTTTACCTACTTCACCCCCCCCCCTCCTCCTCCTTTCCCTTTCCCTCCACCTCCTCCTCCTCCCACCCCCCCATCCCATCCCCATTTCGAGATCATCATACCTCTCTTACTCCCTCCCTCCTTCCCTCTCTCTCTCTCATGCACAGTTACAAGATGTTTGCTAGTTAGAGATAATAATAATAAAAACAGACACCACATACCTTGATGGTTCTCAAGGGTGTCCTCCGGGATGTACATGTTTTTGCTTTCATTTACCATAAATGTAGTCCGGCGTTATCCCTATAGGTGAATGGAAGAGAGAAGAGAGAGAGGGAGGGGGGAAGCTGGAGAGGAGGAGGAGGAGGGCAAAAAATAACAAGAGGAAAAAAGCCCCCCCAAAAATAAAGAAATTAAAAAAGGGGGGGAAGAAGAAAGAACTGTCTGGCACGGACAGTTTTTGGGTATTCCGGGTTTTTTTTATTTATGGGGAGGGTTTCTTCGCATGGAGTGAATATTACCTAATCCCCATGATGGAGGTGAAGGCGAGAAAAAAGAGGGAGCTTTCGGCGGAACCGGTTGGGAAAACGCACCGGTGCATCCCTCGGTACATCCGGGCCCTAGGCGAGAAACATGAGACCAGCACCGCGTTCAATTCAATTCACACCTCGCCTCTCTCTTTCCCCTCTCTCTCCCGTTTTCTTGCTCACTCCCCTCTTTCTTTTCGTGTCAAAAAAAGAAAAGAAAACAGGATAAAGGTTTCAAAAAAAGGTTGGAAAGCACGGGCGCTGTCAGTGGCGGTCGCAATGGAAGTGCGCAAAAGACGCATTCGTGCGCATCTTCAGCAGCGTGTCAAAATGTGAGAGGATGAAGAAGAAGAAGAAGAAGAGGAGGTGGAGGTGGTGGTGGAGGAAGAGAAGGAGGAGGACGAGAAGAGGAGAAAAATTAGAAAAGGAGAAGAGTGTAAATATTCCATCACGGGTAGCACGGGGTTAAATCTCCCAATAGGCTGCTGGTTATTCCACGTAGGCTATCTATAGCAGAGTCCCCCCAAAAAACAGAAGCCAGGCCGTCCTGTCTCATCCGGAGACCGGTCTCTCTGTCCTGATCCAGTCCATGATGGTCCGCCGGTGTGTCTGTCAGTCAGTCTGTGCGCCTGTCTCTCCGTCTGTCTGTCTGTCTGCCTTTGCCTTGCCTGTCTGTCTGCCTGTGTCTCACTGATCGGGAGTTGGAGCTCTCTCTTCTCTCTGCCTCTGCTGCCCCTGCAGCTCAGCTCTGCAGTGATACCGAGAGAGGGAGAGTGAGGGAGAGGGAGAGAGAGAGAGAGAGAGAGAGAGAGAGAGAGGTAGCCCCCCTCCCCGTTCATGTAGACGCTTTGACTGTTTCCAGATGTGTGTGTGTATGTGTGTGTGTGTGTGTGTGTGAGTTTGCCAGAGAGAAAGGAGGGAGGGAGAGACTGTATAGGCAACAGTGGAGAACCCGACGGCTGGTATCCAGATGATGATGATGATGATGATGGTGGTGGTGGTTATGATGATGAAGACAAAGGTGGTGATGATGACGATGATGATGTTGATGGAGTCTGTGTTTGTTGTTGGGGGGATGGGGAGGCGCAAAAGATCTTTAAAAAGATATAAATCAGAAAAAGAAGGTGGCATATGATCCAGACAAGACGAGAGAGAGGCAATAGGAAGAGAATCTGTGTGTGTGTATGTGTGAGTGAGTGAGTAAGAGAGTCAGAGAGAGGTAGAAGTCGGATAATGATCCATAGCAGGCTTAGGCTTTGCATATAGGCTCTGATCTGAGGAAACAGTACCTACATCTGATTTGCCCGTAGTTCCTAGACATCTGGACTGCTTCAGCCTCATTCTTTTCCTTGGCCAAAGCTGTGTTTACACACACACTAAATATCTGGTTTTTCAACTCTTTTATGACTCAAGCTCTGATCTTTTTCATGGCTCTCTTAAACAGGGCGAAACCACAAGCAAACTGATTTTTTTTCCTTCTTCTGGATCTCTGGATTCTGTGCAAATACGGACTCAAATATCATGAAGTAGACTGACTCAGGAAGGTCAGCGCTCAAAGACTGAGTCATGAACCTTTTTATCTAGAGGACAATAACAATGATATTTAGAATTCAATTATGTTTTTTTTCTCTCCCTTTTACCCTCAGGACAGTGAAGTATGTTGTGACATTGTTCTCCATGGCCAGAAACAAATTTGTCCTGGCCCCTAAAGCAGGCAAAGTAATTTTCTGGAGACACAGGCCCATTTCCTTAGGTAACACAACAATGAAATGAAGCTCATTTAGGAGTTAAATGTCAAACAAAGTCAACAACGTCAGCTTTTAGCTAAATAGTACTACTACTGAGGCTTTTCTGAGACCTGCTTGCACAAATAACATGTCGGATCTTAAACTGAGCCGTTTTCTTATAAAAGCTCCACACAGGCAACTTGATATAAAAGATAAAAAAAGAAAAACTTTTCCTTTTCCATTAGCTTATCCACTTTTCACAAGGATAAGGCTTTTGACCTTATTTTGAAAAGCTGTTCCTGTCTATACCGACAAAACAACAATCTGGGCCCCGGCGGTTTTATATCAAAAAGGATGATTTTGAGATGTCAAATGCGTTAAACAAAAGATGTGCTTGGCATAACAGAATAATTGGGCTCAATAATACATGAGGATGTTTTGAAAGGTATAGAGCAGCATTTACAGATTCTAATTATGGAACTGGCCATCCCATATAATTGTCTTTGACACTGAATACGAACTTTACAATGTGCAGGCCTCATGTCAATCCCACTGCAGGCTATAATCAAGAGGTGAATCTGATGACTCAACCCAGCCTGTATTCATTTGTTCAGTGCCATAGCACAAAATCACCACCCACCATCCTGTAATAGAATAAAGCTTTTTGTCTACATGTGTCACTGTAGACATAGTAAAGGCTGAGCGACAGCTGATAAATGATTCTCGTGATGACATGTGACAGATGCATTGTCCCACTTTGAACAATATATAGCATTTTCCTGCATATTTTATACTAATATAGTTTATATTTGGAGTGAAATTAAGGATTATTGAATGCCTGCGCTGATGAATGAACGGAAACGTTCTCCCAGACTTCGGCTTATTCAAGCTGAATGTCAAGAAAAGCAACATTTCACAGCTCATTTGACTGGCATATTATCATTTAATACATTATTAACACTGATACACCAATGCGCAAGCAGCCGTTTTCTGGTCAAAGTGGAGCTAATTTAACTATCGGGTACGGTGTACTTTAATCCAACAGCTCCTATCTATAGGTCAAACTTCCTCCAGTGGGTCAAAAGATTACAGGGGACTTTGAGATAATAAATGAGGTTAGGAAGAAGAAAAACCAAGAGTCTATTGGGGTCTTCTTTTCTCTAATATTGGCTAATAATGAATAGTTTAACCACATTGGGCCGAAAAAGCTATTTATATGAGAGCATGTAGGGAAGTCCCTCTTTGGTGAAACTGCTTTTAACTTGTACACATCAGAAACATTACAGGGCGGTCCAGCTGCAGCAGCCCCTGTTCTTTTGAAAGGGCACACAAGCCAAAAAAGGTTGGGAACCACTGGTTTCATCTTACGTAATGTATTGTATTTTACAAGCTTGGTAAATATGTTTTTCTGGGAAGGAACTCGTAAATAGGAGAAGATGTTTGTCTGGTAGAGTAGAGGTGTAGAGGAAGTTCTCAAGCAAAGTGCAAATGCGTCACAACTGGATTTCAGTACAGTACTGAGCTGTGTCTCCTTCACCAAGTCAGTCCTGTGTGAGACAGATGGTCAGTGAATGGCATAATGTCGGGCTCAGTCTCCTCTTGCCAAATCAGCCTCTGTTTAATTACACTGGCCAGTGAATGGGAAAGATAGACGGGAGGAAGGATCGAGGGAAGGAAGAACGGATGGAGGGCAGGTCGTGGGAACAGACACTTGTGCCCAGGGGACACACAAACACACAGACACACAATACACAAATGTCCTCTGTAATCCAGCCTGCACATGGAATATCAATTCTATTTATGACTGGTTCCATATTTGTAGTTCCCGACCCCTTTGTGTGTGTACGAGTGTGTGTGACTCTGAAGCACAGTTGGTCTCTGGGAATGTCTCAACAGACAAACACTCAAAATGTGGGAAAGCAACAATCTGCCGGTCAGTCAAAGGGGAATCTTCTGACAACAGAGGGAGCAACTTCACTCAGCTTGACAACGGGATATTTGGATTTAAGACTTCATTCATGCATTGACAGTCACACTTTTTATATGTATGTGAATCTTTTTTGTGCGTGTGGATCAATAGTCAAATAAAGAAATATTCAGATCCAGCTTCTCTGAAGTTAATTCTAGTTCACGCATTTGCATTGACATAGGCCTAATGTGCTTTGTTTCCTTTTAGGATTACAGGGAAAGAATGAATACATTTAAATGCTTGATGAAATTAGAGTATATTTGAAGAAATAATAATTGCCAGTGTTAGGATGCTAACAAAATCACTGCTAAGAAAGGGTCTATGCATCTAATTGTGTATTCTTGTGTATTCTTTGTATTCTAAGTTTATGTCATTTGGTAAAGTATACATATTGAACTGCACTACACCATTGCCCAGCATTTTTTTTTTCCAAACTGAAGATTTAAAAAGGAAAAAGGAAAATGAAATCTAAGTCACTTTCAGTTTCACATATTGTAAGAAATGTAACTGTTCCAAAAGATTGATACCATATCAACATAAGACACTTTATATATACAATATTGATATAGATAGATATCTATAAAAGATACACAAAGATAAATAAAATTGTGCTGTTGTTTGCTCTCTGGTACGTAGCATGAATTTGTTGTTTGTTGTTTTTTGCACCATCCAGACGAACCTCGGATATATTTATTGTGTGCACACTCAGCAGAAGGAACTGAGGGTCTTATGATCAGGCCTATAAAGAGATGAAGGAATTATTAATGAAACCTCAGATGTAACTTGCTGACTGCTGCGAGCTGTTGAAGAAAATAAATCACGATGTCCGTGCTGTAAAAAACCTCTATAGTGGCGATAAATGTTAAACCTCCCCACACGATCAGGTACATTTGTATTGTATAGCATATCTTTTTATAAAATGTCTCCACATTTTCATTGTGAATATTTTATCCTATCTTTAAATTTTTCCATTTGATTTGGGTTTAGACAGTCAAGCTCAATGTTTTTCAGTCTGCAAAGGAAGAAAATCAGATAGGAGCCGGCAGGGCTGCTCATTGACCGTCTGCTAAATACTGTAGTCAGGCCTCCCTGGTGTGTGAATATTTCTTCAAGTGAAAGTATAGAATATTGTAGGGAGGTAAATACTGAGTAGATGATATAGGCTATACATCATCTCCACCACCTGGAGCCAAGGCTAACGATGGACCCTGATTGAACCATATAGGCAGGTCATATCCATCATCCAGTCACCGTATCTCTTTACCTCCAGGGGCAATGGACTCTAGCTGTACCCCTATGCAAATTATAGATCTTCATTTGTTACTGTCTACAATGTGTGCATACACTTTGTCTCGTAAGCACATATTTAACTTCCTTATGCATATTGTATGTATATATCCTTGTTTTATATAATATTGTCCCATATTGTTGTTATTCCTAAAGACTAATTTTCTTCTCCCTAATGTTATCTGGCTTCTTCCCTCTTTTTCATCCCACTTGCTTATCAACATACAAATTATTGATTCTAAATCTGTGTACAGAATAACCTGTTTTCACTGTGGAAAAGCAAATTACATCCTTGAGAACAATGCCCACCATCCCCTTGTTAGGTTTCGATAAGCTGCCCCAGTGGCTAGTACATCCCATTGTCCTTCCTGCCCGTGAGCCAATCACCAACATCTCGCAGCCTGTCCCCACCAATCAAACCAGCGCGCTCAATCTTGACTGAACGGTTATTGACAGTATTGACCTGTTGATGGATAACTCATTAGCACAATCATTGACAAACACAAACCCCCCGACAAACAGATAGATACCACCCTGACAAATAGACACATATACACTGAATTGCATGGAAAGCCGATTCCACCACTCTGACAAAGTAATAGACATACTTGCCAAGAGATAAATAGGCCCATTTTGAATCACAAAGTAGCTATTTTCATGTTAATGGAGAGGCAGACGTGTCATAGCCTGACCTGGAAGTGCTTCATTCATATTTAAGAGGAGAGGTTGTGGACAGCAGTGGCATAGTGGCATTTCGATTCTATAAAGCATTTAAAGCAATTGTTTTCCTCCAGTGCTGCTTAAACCAAGTGAGCAGTTGGATGTTCATTGTTTCTCTCAAGGGCACTCTGTCGCGGATGCTGATGGATGCAGATCAGCTGTTATAGCTTACATCTCCAACTTGTGACAGTATAAATCTAATCACTGAAAAAACTATGACATCACACTGCAGCTGAGAGGAGCTCTGCAGTACATACGAGAAGAAAACTTCTATTACACGGGTACAGAGTGAAGGGGCTTACGTACAGTATGGCTATCGTGCCCTTACAACAAAACAGGATATGCTGACCTGAATATGTCAGGTGATCCAACTGATATTGTGTGATACAGATATGGCTGATGTGGATTTCAGGAACTTTATGTCCCGAAAGTCCTGTGCCTGTATCAGTTACTGTTCTGCCCTTGAGTATTAATTTTCAGGAGCAGGAAGGATATGTCTCCTGGATTATATACAATGGTCATAAGAAAATGCTGCATATGAATGAATGTAGGCACAAGAGGATGAAGTTTCAGCATACAGTATAAACACACAGGAATGACAGCATTGCTGGAAGATTAGGGTAAGGGTTTCTAACCAGATAATTGCAAGTTTGAACCACTGTCCATGCAGGAAATGTGGTCTTGATTAGTATACCAATGGAAATTTTGGATTAAGCTCAGAATTAACTAAACTTGGCCCATGAACAAGGTACTAAACACACTCTATATTCAATGCTGCCTTTGCTTGTGAGTCTGCTTCCTTATCGCCCATTTGCAAATAGCTGGAAAACAACATGCAGTCATTCGGTTCAAATAAAAACATACTTTTGGGAATATGGGTCAGATGGTGCAACCACCCTTTACTTGGCTTTCCCTCCCATTAAGAAAAGACTTGTGGGGGGATACACACAAACAAACACTAATGCATTCCTTGCAGCTTGCAGATCAACTCCAGCTCCTGCAGTAAAAGGCTGGATGGAGGAGGGATGGTTGTGTTTTATCCATTAACCATCCCTTTGATGCCCCCTAGTGCATTTGAAAGGAAATGTGGAAATGTAACCAGGAGACATCAGTCATAATCAGTGTTTATGTTGCCAAGCATTCAGATATACAGTCCACAGAGATGAAGGGATGAGATGGAAGTGGAAGATAAGCAGCTTACTTGTATCGAAACAAGTGACAGGGGAATAATGGAATAAATTCAAATAGAAATAAACATGACACAGTGAATTTCCTACAATATCGAAGGAACCCTCTGTGCACAAAAATGTGGTTTTATACACACATAGATGCACACACGCACATGCCAAAAGAGAAAACAAAAACACGCTCCATAACCAAACTCTGCTGCAAGTAAATGAACCTGAATCAACCTGATCTAAAATTCACATTTTATTATCATCTAAATCAAATGCCAGGTACGAGCTTCATAATGTATGCCTATGTCTGTCCTCTTGGCACTTTCAACTCGTGTGAATTACTGAAAATTCACGCACATGACGGCAAAGACCTTTCAATCGATTAAAAAAAATCCCCAAGTCGATTGATATGCCTGGAATCTTGAACCCTTTGGCGCAACTACTCATGTCTGGTTGTTTACAATCTCACTGGGTTAAACATGGCCGTTAATAAACTTAGTCACAGCAGTTAGAGGTCGATAACTCTTGGTTTTTTAACATTTACAAGTCTTGAATAGCAAAAACAGTCTGCCGCACACACGCCGCTTTATCTGAGCTTTTTTCTCGCCACTAGTTTGGTTTAAATTCCGTCTCTCTGTGACTCGTTAGCCGTCGAAGCTAGGTAGCGAGCTAACTTCGCCATAGGGAACAATGACAGCGACTTCTGCAGGTAGCACTAGCTGCCTCCCCGCTAAAGGACTCGACATAAGTCTGGCTGCACTGCAACGACAAGACCCGTACATCAACAACATAGTGGACTTGGCCAGCCAGGTCGCTCTGTATACTTACAACAACAGGACAAATGAGTGGGTAAGTCTGAACTGTGGTTAATGATACCATGCTAAGTTAGCTTAGCGTCGTCATCTCTACCGGTAGACGCGCGCTTTGTCGCCGACACAGATTTACTTTCTGAAAGTTTCAGGAGCAAGTAAACACAAATAACCGTGGCTGCTCATTGTTTAACTACTTTCATATTAATTTATAACCTACAACATCTCATTCATCTGAAGATAATAATGTATATTGCAGGGCTGCTTCCACCTACGCAGTAACTTAACGTTACCGTGTACATTAACACAAAGTTTCCTCACATAAAGTTTAAGAACGTCTCTGGTTTAAGTTTCCAGACTTAAAATTTTATTTTATGTTTTCACTTTGACGAGTGTTTTGAATGAAACTGTTTGTTTGGCCATTCCCACACATTTCTTACCTGTGCGTTGACACACGTGAATAACAGCGTTACTGTGGTTGGCTCTGTGTTTCCCCCAGGAGAAGACCGAGGTGGAAGGAACTCTTTTTATATACACGAGGTAAGGGATTGATATTTTACATGTTGTTAAAATAGTTGTCAGAAAATACAAAAATCTTCCCTGACATTATTGAGATAATGCAATGTTTATTTTTCCATTTTTCTGACAATTACATTATGATATTCCTGTCAGAAATATTTGTACTCTTCGTTAGTTTTTGACATAAATTGATAGTGATTACAAATTTTCACTTTCAGTACTGGTATGTTGAAATGCATCCACAATGTATTGGATTTCAGAACTTTATACTTGCAGTGGGTAATCACATTCTTTAGAGTAATCAATATACCCCGAATCTCGCTGAATAATTTCTCAAGGCCAAGCTCATTTTTGTTTCCACTTTTACAACTTTCAAATTGATTTGACACACACATGTGTCTGTGTTGTTTCAGGCTGGCATCTCCCAGGCATGGGTTCACTATAATGAACAGACTCAGCATGGAGAACTTGACAGAGCCAATCACCAAAGACCTGGATTTCCAGCTCCAGGACCCTTTCTTACTGTACCGCAATGCACGATGTAAGGAGGACACACAAATGAACACAGACACACTTCTTATGTCTGCCTGTCAAGTATTGATGCACTCAGATTTTTGTGTGGCACATTTTGTTCTCAACACCTGTTGAGCACAGCACATGCATTATGGTGACTGCTATTTCTTTAGTGTGATGTTTTTTGCACTGAATTATCATTATAAGTGCAAGATTGGTTTTAACTGACAGTTTTATTGCTCAGGCACTTTTAGAAAATAGGATAGGTATATTTGATGGAATGTTATAACAGGTGTTTCTATAGCTACAGAGTGGATAAAATGCAAAGAAAAGTGTCCCAATGTGCAGCTGATCTGAGTGAAACCCAGTAGTTCCATATAAGGAGCATAGGTATCCGGGTGAATTATAACAGCCTGACTCCTCTCAGACTTACATCTGGCTCAACACACGTACACGCAGACACACAAACACGTTGCAGAATGCGCCTGTGGGACAGGAGCCTGACAGCACTACAAAACCAGCCAGCGGAGATTAGATAGTCCACAACAGTCACTGATAATCTAAACACACACACATACACACTCACTCAGAAATCGCTGACACACACAGACCTCCCTCCCTCTCTGGTCTCACACTCTCCATCAGGCTCAGTAAGAGGCAGGTGGAATGCACTGTTTAGATACCACTGGATTCCCTTTTGCCTTCTTTGATCCTTTTACTCCAGTACTTCATCAGTCTTACTGACACGTATACAACACAGTCATGATTAAACACCCTGAAGGCTCCGTGGAATAACGTGTATGTCATAAACTTTCGTCTGACCTCTCCACACATTTTGCGCCAGGTTTAAATGCACTCAGGACCCATGATGTAAATAGTTCTGGCCTCTATATGTGAATAGAACATCAGTGATGGGGAATAAATTGTCGGTGAACAGCTAATTCACTTCATTTCAGCTCTGGGAAGGAAAGAAATGTAAAAACAAAAAACAAAAACATTTAAAGCTGGTAATCACAGCTCAGCTGATGACTATTTCCCCTGATAAGAAGCAAATGCGGGTAGGGGTGATACAAGTTAAAGAGTGGGCGGGTACATAGCAAACTTAATGGCCACTGGCTCCAACTGATGATTACACTGATTTAAGGTGGATAATAAAACACCCTAAAAAGGAGAATCACAACAACATAGTTGCCCCTATTTACCCAAATGATTGGACCATAAATACATTTGTCTGGCATGTGGTCGTGTGACAAGGTCGTCAGGCATCCCAGTATAGCAGGAGTAAGCTAACAGTCACTGAGATGATGGTACGTGTGTGGCGGTGGGATCTTTTACCGACAACTATACGCACAGGAATGCATCTGAGCCGGGAAAAGATGTTTCTTCATGGGCCAACGTCTGATGTGTAATGCTGTTTAGACCCCAGGCTGTTGGTTAATGCCGCCAGTCCCACTGTGTCGTGACCTCTGTGTGGAGGGGTCGTGGAATCTTATCATTAGACAAACAAGTAGCTCTCAGTGCTGCCGTAACTTCCTGGAACGGCAGTTGGCACAAAGTGGCACCCCACGCTAAAAATAAACTGTGGAGATATACCACAGAACAAGGCAAAATTTCAGAGGGGGGAAATTTACCCTGAGCAAGTCATTATTCCTCTGGCAAATATCCCAGGGCACAGGAAAAGATAGGAAGCTTTTTAAATTCCTTCCTATAAGCACCTACTATCTCTACTATTGTAGATTAAAAATGGCTCCAAAGACTCAATTTAATATGTAGTTTATGTTTGGTGCTGTGTATTTTTAGAATATACTATATTACATAGATATTGTAGGCTGACATTTTAAAATCCTGTGAGGCAGAGCCCAAACATACAGAGTTTAGTTGTTATTTATCTTAGAGCTGAACTGGGCTAACAATTTATTAATAGATCATCAACTGTTTTTAGTAATCAATGATTTTTTTAAAAAAAAGTCCAAGTCACTGAGGTCAGGCTTCTCAATTTAGAAATTGAATCAAACTTTGAGAACTTAATGAAACCTTTTTTTATTTACATATATTTGAGGCATATGTAGCCTCATTATAAAATAATCAGCAGAACAATGCATGATAAAAGTAATCATCAATTGCCCTTATTTTTTTAATATCAGCCTTCACAATTAGCACCGATGTGGATTCGATCTGGTCTGGTGTACGTACTGCAGCGCTTCAGCCACACATAGAGGATGTGGCTAACACCAGCGCTCCAGTTAACATGGCAGTGGTGTGTTGTGTACATCAGGTGCATGGATAGTCTTACCTCCAGGCCGGACATACGTGTATCCCAGGTCTTTCTCTGACACCAGGGACCCTTTGAATCTGACCTCAGGTTCCTCCTCCAGTCTCTCATGTTTCGGCTTCCTCTGAAACAGGCCCCTGAACATGGCTCCTCTGGTCTGGGCTGTCTCTCAGTCCAGTGGTAATTGTCTTGTTGACCTTCTTTGGAACTTCAAGGTGTTTAGATGATGCGCCTTCAATTGCAGCTCTAGTGATCGTCCTTATCTGGCTGAAGGTTCAGCTTTTTCTACTTCAGTAGCAAAGGATGCACCAACTGTTCCAGGTGGTGCTGTGCAAAAGGCCCTGTAGTCAGGTCAGGTAATGCACTGCAACAGCTGTCCCAGCAATTATGGTAGTGCCTCCTTGGAACTGCTCTTCAGTAGCAAGAGGTCTCAGTGCAATTCAAATGTATTTATGTACCAGGGGGAAGGAACAAGGTGTAACAATAGTAATAACATTGTTGGCTGTGAATCTCAATATTTATCCCTCCCACAATGTCATGAATTCCATTTATCCAAACAAAGGAAGTGGTGTTTCTTCACAGTCAACAATTATTCCCAGCATGGATGTGAGTAACTGTAAAAGCACCTTCTGCTGCTGACAAACCTCCAGCAAACTAAATACAAGCTAAAAGAATACCAGCGCTGTTCATCATGATGGATGCTGTGTGAGCTCTCTCCACAAAAATGATCACAGACTGAAAAAGGACACCTAATCCATCTTGGACAACAGTGTGGCTTCTAAATGGCTGGACTGCAAACTTTACTAAAGCTAAAGAAAAAAAACACACACAAAAAAATAGCCTAATCTTTGAGTAGTCCCAGTAGTGCAGTTTGGGTTGCCGCCAAAGCTGGGTACTGTGTTGTCAAAGCACATTTAAACCTGCTGGAAACTGAAAGTCAAAGCAAAACACTTTGGAGATAATTAAAAATGTCTTCTTCTTTCAAAAAGCAAAGTCCCACTAGAACAAAACAATGACAGGTTGGCGTGCTGCTTCCAAGACGTCAACCTCAAATGAAGTCCTGCTGAAGTTAAAATGCCTTCTTAATGATCCAAGTCCCTCTGGAGCGCTGTCAGAGTTACTGGAGGTCTGCAGCAGACAACAAACATGCACCAGTGCTCACTGTTTAGTCAGTTTGTTGTACTTTTATAGAAGTTTAAAAAGAAGCACACAGCCTTTGTCCTTGATCACATGCAGTCTCCAGTAGAATGATTATTGCCAAAGTTTCCAATACTCCTTTTTCAATTTGTAAGGGAATGTCGTCACTCAAAAACTACATTTTCTCAGTCAGTGCTCTCAGACTTTGGTGTCCTCCTGCTCAAGTTATTTACCTATGTGATGTTGCAGTGGAGTTCTCAGTCCAGCTCTCCTTCACCAGTACAATACACATGCCCCTCTGCCTCCGTGCTCTCAGTGCAGTGTTGTTGGCTGGAGCCCCTTTTTCCCTTTTTCCTCCCTCTGACATCCAGGCTGAGAGCCTAACCTTGTGGCCACGGCCACTTCTTTGTTGGTGCTACTGGTTTTTGTCCTCCTCCTCCTCCTCCCACTCTCTATTTCTCACTCTCTCTCTCCTTCTCTTTGTCTTGTTTAGTGTGATACTTTTGGTAGTGTTTCATTATTTCTTTACTAAAACACACCTTCTAAGCTCTTTCCTCTCGATCCTCTTTATTTTTAAGACGAGTAAGTAGATGAGACATGGTGGCAAAATAAAAGAGACTTTCTGGATTTTAAAACTTCGCATGTTTGTTTGTGTCTCTCCATCAATTCACCTCAGCTCAACGTTTTTCATTCATTGACAAGATTCAGTCTGTTATCCTACAGCTAAAGAGCTCTGTGTTGTTCTTTTGATGGGTCAGTTGATAATCCCCTCTCTAACACACCTCGCTTCTTTCTATTTCATATTCCGCTCACTCATTTTCTCTTAATTTTCCAGCTCTCTGACTTTGACCGTGTGTGTGTGTGTATGTGTGCGTGTCTCTATGTCTCTGTCAAACAGCCTCATCCCCAGTGAGCACTAAGTGGCTCTGGCTCCACCAGACAGTCTCCCACTGCAGTTACTTATTTGGTACTGGGCTGATTTTCCCAGGCTCAACTGAACCCTGTGTGTGCGCATACGTGTGTGTCTGTCTGTGTGTGTGTCTGTCTGTGTGTGTGTGTGTGTGTGTGTGTGTGTGTGTGTGTGTGTGTCTCTGCCTCTGCTTCTCCCGCCTTGTGTGTTCCTCTCATCCATACTGACCTCAGTGGCTTGTCCAACCTCACTTGTTGCCAAGGGCGTGTGTTTCATTTTTGTGCCTGTCTGTCTGTGTGGGAATGTGTATATGTGTATGTGTATGTGTGTGTGTCTGTGATAGGACCATGGTTGTAACACTGTCCACCACACACAGCATAGTAGGTCTCGCTTGTTACATTTCATTCTGTCATTCTCTCAATCTCTTTTCTGTCTGAGAATAGATCCAGCCACTCTCTACAGTAGCTCATTCAAGTGTTTTTATTTCCCCTTACTTTCATCTCTTCAACACGTTGCCTCTGTCCCCCTTTTTTTTCAGAACCGGCCTTATCTTTTCTTGAGGCCATTTTAGGAAGTGTGTGTTGAGGTGTGACACGATGTCTTCCTGGCTGAGATGTGTCCATAGCACCGAGTGTCAGGTTTTAAGTGCTGGAATTTGGCCTCAAGTACTTACACCGATTTGAACCGATTTAAAATCCCATGTCTGCCAGTTTAGTCAATTTTTTCCTGTTGGCACACTTTCTGCCTAGTTGCTTGTGTCAACATTTAAGAAATGTTCGCTTCTTTTGTCGATAAAGATAGAGGTAGAAGATTTGGTGTTTATGTTTCAGATATATATCCAAAATAAATATAATTTATCTGTTTCAGGTACTAGAATTAGAAAATACCAATATTTTTCTCTAAGAAGATAACATTTTTAAACCACTGCTTTTATTTCCTGACATACTAAACATTGTTGCTGAGCAAAACGGCGCGGGTCCATGGAAGTGGATAGTCTCGCAACACCACTGGCTGCCTCAGCGTGCTTTCAGGAGCAAGTGCAAATGAAAATAGAAAAATGAGTCACAGTGTAATATAATACAGCCTACTTACTGCTGTGTAATCCTGTGACAAATGTGTGTTAGTTTTGCCTTTTGTCTCCCTTGTTGACCATGTTTATGTAGTTCAAGAGACTCCTGGGGCCCATGTTTCACTGTGTAATGGCACCGCTGACTTCTGTTCCCATTGGCCTGGCTGGGAAATGACTAATTTAAAACTCAGGGTTTAGACCCAGCAGGGGCTAATAATAAACAGTTAACATGTCTATCCTGCCTGTACTGATGTCATAACAGCAGAATTGCACTACAGCAAGTCTGTGCATTCATTTGATTTTAAGGGTACGGCAGGTCATTGGGCTCATTTTGTGGTCTGCTGACATTAGAAGCTCAGAGCTGGATGGGCAGTTACATTATTTCACAGGCTAACTCGGTTTCTTTGGAATTGGCAGGGTCATGACTGCGCAGCTAGACATTTTGTTTCATCTATGTTTATACAAAGACATTGAGAAATTAAATTCTCCATCTGTGTCCCTCTCCTCCTTCCTCAACAGTGGTTATCCATGGGATTTGGTTCTATGATAAGGCGGACTGTCAACGCATTGCCCAGAGGATGAAGATGTAAGTACTTGTTTAAACAGTAATTTAATATATACAACACTTAAGGACAACAAATAATGAGTAATAAGTTATTTTCAGTCAAAGTTTGTTTTTATATCTTAGTCTAAACATGAAAGACTGTGTGTATTAAAGGCTCAGTGTCTGGGGATTAGAGGCAACATCTAAAGCTGTCAGCTAATAATGAATGATGAATGAATGAAATTGGCTCCGTGAGTGACAAAGTGAGGTTATGTAACGTTTTAGGTCTAAAGATGAAGTGGTAGTCTTATTCCGAAATGCAGTTCAGTTTACTCTGTGTCAATAGAGCCTTGCTCATGGACTTTTCTGTGCAGTCTGACCCAACAGGAGCAGGTCATCGCTCAGTCTCAGGGTGGTTGGTTGTCCCCTGCTGGAGGTGGCGTCGGTGGCGTTGGGGGCTTTGGCAACTTTGGCGACGTTGGTGTCGTTGGTGTCGTTGGCGGCGTTGGCGATGGCAACAGTGACAAAGGAGGCGGGAGTGAAGTGAAGGGAATAGACATCATCCAGATGTTGACCAAGGCACGCACAGAGTACGACAAAGGCGGCAAGGCAAGGCAACAACTCGTAAAATACTTAAAAGCCAATAAGACTGGATATTCAACCAACACAACACATCAGGAATCAACACATATTAATCACATTTAAAGAATATAATATCAGAATACTGATTTGGAAAGACTGTCACAAATTTATTTAAACTGGTTTTAAGTTTTGGTGGGAAATTCAACAGGTTGAATATCACAGATTAAAATTTTGGTTTAATTTGTATTTTAGGAGAAATCAACCTCAGAGCCAAAGGAGATTGGTGGCAGCAGTGTTCTCTATGGGAACCCCAACTTAATTAAACCAATACCTGTTAAACCAACAAATACTCAGGTAAAACACTCACATCCTGTCAACATCTAGCCTCTTGTCTTTATGCCTTTTTTTTATTAAGTCCATTAAAAGTAAGTAGGATTTGTGGTGTACACGAAAAGCTCATCTCCAATTCAATTCCTGTTTTAGAAAGAACTGAAGCTTATGTTGTTGCTTTCTTTTCTCTTCTGTCTGTTTGTCTCCTCCAGGACAGTGAAGGTGCTGAACCAAGGTCTCTCTCTCTGGCAGCCCTGTTTGGCTCTCAACACCAACAGCAACACCACTCGCCCAAACCTGCCGCCGTCTCTCCTCTGGCTGGGCCTGGGTCTGCCCCAGGGTCAGCGTCGGGGAAAAACGTTCGGCCACCTGTAGCCCGCGCACTGACTTACGAAGAGACACTGAACTCTGCCAGAAGTCAAACCTCCAAGGCAAATGTTTGTTCTGATGCTGGGATCAGAGCAGGAACTGGGGAAGAAAGCGGAAATGTTGTTCCGGGCTTGCTGCCGATTCCTACCACCGTTCAGCAGCAGCAGCAGCAGCAGCAGCAGCAACAACAACAACAACAACACTGCCCAGCCATCCAGAAGCTCATGCAGGGACAGAGAGGGGTCGGAGGTGTACTTCAGACCGTGTCCGAGTCGCCTGAGAACAGGCTCTGCGACAACGGGGTGCCACTGGATCATCACCACCATCACCATCTTTACCACAATCATCATCAACAGCACCAGCACCAGCAGCACCAGCAGCTTCAGCTTCAGCAGCATCAGCACCATCTTCATCAGCAGCATCAGCACCAGCAGCTTCAGCAGCTTCAGCTTCAGCATCAGCACCAGCAGCTTCAGCTTCAGCAGCAGCACCAGCAGCAGCTTCAATCCGACCCAATCAAGAGACTTTTCCAAATCCAACCACCTCCCCCTTCTTCTTCCCTCCCCTCCGCTGCTCCTCACGGTTTCTCCAACCCCCCTCCTCTGCTGCCGAACCCCCACCTTCCTTCTCAGCCCGTAATGGTGGATCCCGTGTCATGTTCACACCTTCAAGCGCAACAAAACCAGCAGCTGTTCCTCAGCCTTTCTAAGCCTCAGCAAGAAGCCCAGCACAACAGCCAGTCGCTTTCAACTCTACAGGGAGCAGGTGGGACGTCTTAGATTCTACTAATAAGCAATAACACCACGTTAACCATTGTTTTAACAATAATTCTCTTGCTTTGCCAGGTTTGTTATAGTGTATGTTTTGTTTCAGACAATAAAGATAGTAAAGACAGAGATTTATTTATTTTCTGTAGCACATACCAGTTCCTCAAATGATCTATTAAACTAGGAATGAGCTATGAATCTGTACTATATTGTTTACTTATATTTTGGGTATTTAACCAATTAACTGGTTTCTCTAAAATTCTATCTGATTGATCAAATAAACTAGAAATGACGTCTGTTCAATCTGTGTGAGCTGTTTATTCAGTCCCTTGTTTTCTTTTGTCAGGTGTGGTGTCTCCTCATGAGCTCCTCCAAAAGCTGCAGCTGGTCCAGCAGGAGCAGAGCCAGACCCCCAGCGACCCCCCTCGACCCAGTCCAGGACTGGCCCCTCGATTCCTGGGGCCCACTCAGAGTCAAAGTGCAGGCCTGGTCCCAAATCAGCCTGTAGCCACTGCAGGCCAAAAGGCTGCACTGCAGTTTCAGGTAAGCACTATCAGCTCAGTCCCGAGCTGTAAATGAAGGTACTGTTTTGAAGTAAAATTAAATTCTGTATAGTATTGTGCATGAACCTTGACAAAATCATGGTGTTGCCAACTCATTTCTAAAAAAAAAAAAATGATGACAGAGACCGAACAACCTCCTGTCTGTGCAGGTCATCTCCCCCCAGAGAATACCAGCCACCGTGGCCCCCAACCTGCTCCTCTCTCCCAGTGTGTTCACTCAGGCAAAGCCAACTGGAGGGTTGTCAGCAGTTATGCAGGACAGTTGCCCTGCCCCCACAACCCTGCCCAGACCCCCACTGCAGGAGGAGGTCAGAGTTCTTTCTAAAAGCCAGCTCCAAGCCACGCTGCTGCATCTGATCCAGGTAAAAATGAATATTACTCGAGGTGCTATCGTACACACACAAACTTATGGCATACCGTATATTGTAAACATATTGCTTGTTTGTTTCAGGCTGACGGCTCATTCCTGGACACTATCTATGAAGCCTACATCAGCCGCTTTGCTAATGGCTCCAGCAGCAAGTACTAACGACTCTTCGCACCCTCAGTCTATACATACACCCTGTCCACAGCTGTGAGGCTCTCACCTAATATGGACGTACAACTTCCTCCTACGAAACCCCACTCCAATCACGCACACACTCTCTCTCTCCACATGTCATCTTTGCACTGTATCTCCAGTCAACCTGACTCTCTCCACTTCAAACCAAGTCTCTGTAGTAGCATAAAAAACAGGTGTTATATGAAGTGTTTGTTTCCACTTCAGAAAAACTCAACTTTTTTTTTTAATGAAAAACAAATTCTATCAGTCTAAGAACCACAGATTCAAACATGTCATAAACATACAGTCTTGACCTCACCTGGAGTTCAGGGGAAAATCCTGTCTATACTGTAGTTCCTTCTCAGTGAAGACAAAACATGCTGCAACTAAACAGTTTTCCCAAGTGTAGCACAATTTATTTCTTATTTGATTTTGTTTAGTTTTGTCTCGTCTTGTTATAATTTGTAGTTTAACGCCAGCCAGCCTTCAGGGCTTTAATAAACAAGTCTTCCTAGTTTGATAACCTGTGCTGAGGAATCTGCTCAAACTGACTTGAAAATGATAGAAAACATGTTAAACATGTTATTTTCTGTACATTTGACAAAAAGTTTAAATGCCATTAGATTTGTTGATTTGTTTTAATTTAAATTATGAGTAGTTTGCTTTCTAAAGGAATTTTAAGTATGAGTTATTATCAAAATGCTTTTAAACTAATTTAAATGATACCTTGTTCTTTTGACATTTTTGCCACTCTGATATCTGCATTGTTATTTTAGTTAACTGAGTGAATCTGGTGTTCACAGGCCTGCAGAAAAAGAGATGCTTTTCCATTCCTCTCACTTTAATTTGTTAATTCCAGCTCGTCTGAATATTATTATTATTATTATCACCACGAAGGAGCTCAAAATGACATGGTATCAATTTAACTTGAAGAAAACAGAAGGAAACCACAGGAAATTGTCAGTTTGCACTACCTCACAGAGCTTGTTCGGAGGGTGTTACCTGTGTTTTACTTAGTAGAAGCAGCAAATAGTCAAGTTATGTGTCTGGACAGTTTAAAGGTTGCATAATGGAATATTTGTAATCTAATCTAATTGGGACTTTTGTTTTGGTTTACTTAAGGGGATTTAATTGCTGCAAAAATTACAGTTTACAAACTTTAACCAACTGAAATACGGTATTGCTTGTTTTTATTTTTTTCTGCCAAAGTTGCTGTATCTACATTCATGCCAGAAGATACACACACACACCTCCAATTATATTGATGGGCTTGTTCAATGCAAGTTGTTGAAAATATTGTGCTCTATTCCATTGACTGTAAAAATGTCACATCAACAAATCTCAATAGTTTGTCACTTTCTACAACACAGAAGTGAGTCAATTAATTTTTTCCTTTTGCCTGGATCAGGGTTTGAAGGTCGGGCGATGGCCAATCAGCAGCAGCAGCAGCTACCAGAGGGTACACAAAAACAGCAGCAAAAAAAACAAAACAATAGCGACAAAACAGAAAACATTTACAGAACAAAACAGATATTTTTTTTCCTATTTTTCTACTTAAAAAGCAAAATGTATTGTTCTCATAGTCTAAATAACCAGCATGTTAACATTACAAATACAGAGTTAAAACTTAAGTCTATTTCACCCAGATTCAACAATATAAACAGTTTTTTTGTCAGAGGCCATTATGATGTTTTAATTCACAAGATGTCATCCATGATCTTTTTTTAAAAAACATTTAAAACATTTAAAAACAATATGAGACATGAGAATGTTAAAGGATTTTTTTTTCACAAGTTTTATCTCTTTTTGTCAAGAATGTTTTGCTCTTAAAGAAACTGGAATATATTTTAATTGGATATTAAATGTTCTCAAACTGCCCACGTTGTTTATTGTCTTTTTATGGATCTGCACAGCTGAGTGGTACTATGACGACAACAATGATGATCATGATGAGTATTATTATTATCGTTCAAGATGCAGCCTAGAGGAACACTGATCACACTGAAGGTACAAGCGTTATTGCTTTCATGTCATATCATTGCTTTCTTTTGCCACAATCAATAGTGTAACATCATGTCAACAGTGATTAATCAGCCATGTTTTACACACCCAGCAGTATTGAAAGACCTAACCCAATTAACGCCCAATAGTCTTTATACAACATTAGTTTTTCCAATAATAAATCACCCCGCCGGTGTTTGTCGTGCTTAACTGAGCACACACTGCAAGCCAATACAGCAGAGTTGCTGACACGTGGGTGTTAATTTGACTAAACAAGGGACCTCCCGTTGAGGGACGAGGGCAGGCGACCCACCGGACTTGACACTTCTGACTTTGAGAAAACAGTCTCACACAAGGTCCATTTAGTGGCTGTTGTGGTGCTTTCGGTTAAATCCCATGTTCTTCATCAGCAGGTGAAGCAGCTGCTAAATGCTTCTGGAAAACATGAGATCTTAATCTTATACGGAGGAATGAAAGTGTTCAAAGAAATGGAAAGAAACTATTTGCCAGGCGACAGACACGCTGTCAAACCATCTACAGACGAAGGTCATGTGATTTGACCTTGTGTTGTGTTGAGACCATTTTCTCCAGGGTTGCATGAAAACGTCATTATATGGGAAGATGTTGCAATATGCCATTCAGGTTTGAATAGTTTAATTTTCGTTTTCACCTAATAATTTTGTTTACATCCAGATAGGATCATATAATCCCTAAAACCTCACAGGATGTAACATCAAGGCAGAATTGTTTTTATTTTATTTTTTTTAAAGTATATTTTTTTGGCTTTTCATGCCTTTATTTGATAGGACAGTTGAGAGTGTGACAGGAAATGGGAGGCAGAGATGGGGGGAATGACATGCAGGATAGGGCCGTCCGACGCGGGACTCGAACCGGGGCCGCCTGCAGCGAGGACTACAGCCTCAACACATGGAGCGGGTGCTCTACCAACTGAGCTAAACACCGCCCCTTGTTTTTATTTTTTGACACAAAGAACAAATAAAAATGTATTTTCTCACTGATGATCATCTTCCTCACTCGTTTTCATTGCAGCGCTGATGTTAAATCTTCCTGTGCAGTGCAACAGTGGCACCGACTGACTCTTAGGAAATGCGTCAATTAACAGCTGACTGATGTATCGATGGGCTGACTGACTCACTGAAAATGGTGCATGGGTTGAAGTCTTTAGCTGGTCTCCCATGGCGACCACTTACTCTCTGGACAATGGTGATAATGACCTGTCAATCGCTATTTTCCCATGCATGCATGCGTACAGTACGCTCCTGAACAGGCAGCTCATTACAAAAGGAAAACTGTAACTTTTTGAATTCACAATTCACAAGTCTGTTAACACTCCACACACACTTTGCCCTCCGTGTCTATTTCTATTATATTTTAAGCATCCACGGGGATTCATGACATTATCTTTGTGTGCACATGCGTTTGTGTTTTGCTGTGACAAATAATCATATCAGTCCATTAGTACCAATTTGTCTTGTCGAGACTCTTAATGGCTCCATAACAACAGCTGGGAAACAAAGCAGTGTGAAGTGATCAGAGACCAATCAGGCTGTTTTCCCCCATTTTTGTTGGGGAATTTGGCCACCTCTCCCTCACTCCCTTCCTTCCTGCTTCCTCTCTCCAGCGATCATGGCTGTTTCATACATAGTCATTTACATTATTATTTACTTTAGCTGGAGCTTTTAACTAAAGAAGCTTACATTTTTACACTTTGCTTAACAGTTTTGTTGTAAAAATGTTTGTAAATGCTATAACACCTTTATATAGTATTAGTGCTATTAGTACCTTACCCTTTTAAAAGGAATGATGCACATGCACGCACCCACACACACACATACACTCTGTCCTCTGAGGTTTGGAGGTTCCAGACCACTGGTTTAGCTGATGGAGCTAAAAGTAAGGGCTGACAATTAGCCCTGGCTTAGACTAATCAATGTGACTTCTGATGTGTGTGTGTGTGTCCGTGTGTGTGTCCGTGTTCATTTCCAGAGAGGCGGGGTCCAGTTAGTACAGGGAGTTCAAACCACTTTAGCTGCCTCTGTATATCTGTACTCTCAGCCCGGGGATGTCGAGAAGTCGTCTGAACCAGTGAAGCATCAAAGTGAGCAGAAAAGTCTAAGAGTTGATAAATTATGAGCAATAATGTTGTCACTTTTTTTTTTAAATGTCTTTTGAGTTTTATTCATGCTGGTGTGTGGTCCTGTGTCCAAAGTGAATTTTAAGAATCATCTTTCATGTCGTTTCTTCAGTCTCCGACACTGAGTCAGTTAAAAGACGAGTCAGGCCAGGTGAGTGACACTGCATGCGCTTCCTTTATGCAATACTGTTTCTCTGCCCTTGTGGTTTAATGTATTCTTAGTTCATTTTATGTGTGTACATGTACACATATGAACAATAGAATATGGTTTGCACAGTATACAAGTTAAAATACTGAAAGTGTCTATAATATCATGTTAAGAGGTGGTGCATCACTACTGTACTCATTTTAATTTACTGAAGTATGAGGCAATGGTGTTTGCCTCACACAAGTACATAAAAAAGGTTTGTATATTGCATAGATTCCAAAATGTATGGTCACTTGATGCACTTTTGTCATGTCTGAGACAGGAATCGGGGGACCACTATGTGTAGATTACTTAAAGGAAACTCAGAGGAAGCAGAATTTATGCAAACTCGCATTCATTTTTCAGCAGCAGTAAGTGTCAAAATCTTTTATTAAATAGTTTTATCAAGTTTTTTTAGTTTTAGTCCCAATGTTATCACTCTAATCCATCTAATTCCTCGAAAGGTTATGAAATCTTTCTCCTTTGTTTGTTTTTATCAACGCCTCCTTCTTTTGTAATTGTACAGTTTTAATTGCATCAGCAGCAAATCTGAAGTGGAGGTTGGCGGCAGAAGTTTTTCATCACAATCGGAAAATTTGCTGTGAAAAATCAAGTGTTCATCCGCGATGATGGGTCGGGGAAACTGGCTGAGAGTTCATCTCCATCAGTGATCTGGGTCAGTGGGGGAGGAGGAGTCCCACAGCTGTTACACACCGCTGGTGTGTGTGCGTGTGGATATACATATGTAGTGTGTGTGCAGGCTTGTGTCCCAGCCAGTCTCTCAACTGTGTGTTACTAATCTCAACCCTTTCTGTGGCATTATGTCTGTTTGTGTGTGTGTGTGTGTGTGTGTGTGTGTGTGTGCCAGGTTGTCTTGCTACATTTTCATCTCCATAACAGCAGGAGCAGATGCTTTATTCTGTCTATGTGTGTATGTGTGTGTGTGTTAGCATCGTGTAGCTGTGCACATTAGTTGTATTTACCTCACACGCAATGGTTAGTGTTTTCAGTGTGTGTGTGTTTGTGCGCTGATATCTAGTTAAATGTAGTTTAATGGGCTATGTGAGCTCAGTGTCATGTCTCTGCTGCAGCTCTCACAGCTACAGTTTAAAATGCCATTCGGGCCATGGGTTGTGCACTTTTAGACAAAGCGAAACACACATGGTTACTTATCTAAACAATTTATACAAAGCTGAGAAAAACAGTTTGTAGTGTGTAGCCATGCGGTAGTGAGATTGCAGATGTTTTTAAGTGGTTGCAGGAATTGCTGACATGTTTTTTTTATATATAAATAAATTGGAAAAATAATTAGAGATGAGAGTGGATTCTTAACCCTAAACGATAAACCTACCTGTGTGTGTGTGTGCACGCACATGTGTGTGAGACAATGAGCGTCCACTAGATGTCTCAGTGTGTTTAGATTATGATGTGTCAGTAAAATGCTGTTCCTCTTCATATCACGACTCCTATCCCATCTTTTGCTCCTCTTTTTCTCCCCATCCTCTCTTCTTCCTCCCATCTTTCCCTTCTCCTCAATTTACTTTATTTATTTACTTTACTTTAATTTTTCCCCCCTCTAATCCCTTCCCTCCTCTGTTCTTCCTTCTTTCTCCCCCATGATCCCTTAAGATAATTTTTCTTTTCCTTGCACGGAGAAAGATAAAGCAAAAAAAAAAGAGAAAAAGTGAGGGACGAGTGGAGAAGTAGCACGTGAGAGAAAGACTGATGAGAGAGAGGAAGAGAAAAAAGATGGAGAGAGACACAACTGGGTGGAAAAGCAGGACTACAAAGACAGTAGGTCAAAGACTATGAGAAAGATGGCAGGGGGCAAGAGAGGAAGAGAGAGAGATATTGTGTTAGTGTTAATGTGTGTGTGTGAGAGAGTGAAAAGGATAGAGAGAGAAAAGGAGAGATGGAGGGAGGAGGGGTTTAATCCTGCCTGGATTATGGTATAAACTGGTGCCAGAGAGCAGGAAGAGATATGCTGGAGAGCGAGAGAGAGAGAGAGAGAGAGGAAGTCCCACTATCTCTCCATCCATCACTCCATCTTACTCTGCGTCCGGCTGCATATTTGTGCCCCGGTGCTGCTACGTGACTTTGGTTCTGGATCCACGAGGGTGTGAGGTCAGCAGGAGGGACGGGAAGCAGGGAAAACAGAAGTTGGAGCAGGATTTCTTTCAGCTGTGTGTGTGTGTGTGTGTGTGTGTGTGTTGGGACACCACGCTGCCTGACAACAACAAGGACTGAACTCGTGTGAAGTCAGAAGTTGAGCGGGACACCCCCCAATTCCTCCCTGGCATCCCGTAGAACTAAAAGAGGGGGGCATGGAGGAGAGAAGAGGATGATGGGAGGAGCAGAAATAGGATTAAGAGGCGAAGAGAGGGAGGTGTAGGAAGATGGCGTGGCTCTGTCGTGACTCCTGGCGCCAAGAGGTGACCTTTGACATTGAAGACAAACGCTCTCCACGCTCCTTTGTGCGCCGAGACATCCAGCTCAGCTGACATCAGATCAGCAGTCGGACTCTTTTTACTCACTCTCAGTCACATTTGAACTTGCTGTCAAGACCCACATGCCTCAGAGGACCTGTTTTAAAGCTCTGAAAACATGACATAGTGAGTAATCTTCTGTGCTATTCTGTCTGCAGTGCAATCATTTGGAGAGGTATCTTAATCTGTGTGCAACCTACTTTTAGGCTCCAGCCTGTGTTTCTTTTAAATTAGCATCCTACACATCGGAGAGATTCAATCTTTTGTCTCAAACAAACATCACAACATATTTGTCTTTCTCTTTTTAAAGCTGTGGTGTCTCTGTATCATTATTAAAAGCCAAGCTGAGTTAAGTTTTGTGCCTGCTCTCAGGATGACATGCTGCTTTTATTGTTGGATGTTGTGGTTGAGTTTTCTGGAAGTGTTGCTCCTCCTGACCAAAAGTCTGTTTGAAGGGTGTTGTCAGTTTGCTCCTGTGTTAGGTTTCATTTCACAAATAGCCTTGTTGTTGTTATGGGTACCGGTGTTTTTGAGGTAACAGTGGATCACATGCTTGATGTGTGAGTAAATGTGGGAGGTAGTAGTGATGGAAACTACTCCTGCAGTTCCTCATCAGCTCTGTGGAACTTCATCACATCATTTAGCTTCATGTTTAGCAACTTCAGCTCTGAATTCCCACAAGGCACCACAGCACCAAACACCTAAACAAGAGTTAGCAGCTTGCTAATGAACATGGCTGAGGATTTAGCTGCGAAAGAACCAAATAATTTCCCTCAGAAGTTGCTGGAGACAACAAAAAAGAGCTCTATAAGAAGGACAGGAAAGATGAATGCAATTACTTTAACTATATGACCAGTATGAAAGCTAATGAAGCTATGTGGCTAGGTGTTAGCACACAAGTCTGCTAAGTTTATCAGATGACAATATGGCTGTGCTGTGTTTATGTTCAGCTTCCATTGACTTGAAATGGCCCCAAAAAACCACATTTTGCAGGTTTTAATCAAAGTTGCTATTTATTAAGGACAATGTGTGAATTCATTGTCATGGCATTTGCATAGACACCCACCCATTAGGCTACTTGATCTGAATGATGAACTTCTGGTTATGCTTTTTCAAATCTAAAAGACTACAATCAAATATACACATGGGCTTTTTTTTTATTGGCAGTATAGATTTTACCATCTGTAAAGTCTTGCATTAATTAAATGTAGCAACAAACTTTAATATATTTCAAGAGAAGAACCAGAGCTGTTAAACAAGCAAATAAATCAGACTCAGATTTTTCAGTTTCTCAGTTTTTATAAACTCAGTAGTTGTTGGTTGATTTGTGGATCTGAAAAACCGTAAACCAAGTTATCATCAGTCTCTCTGCCTTCCCTGATGACATGACAGTCACCAGCCAGCTCATTGCACCTTTAACGCTCCCTTCTCCCTGTGTTTGCACTGTGATCTGATCACTCCTAATCTCACTTTGCACTGCCCTCATTTCATCCTTTTTTCTTTTTTGGAGC
Source organism: Trachurus japonicus (assembly GCF_045865225.1). Lineage (NCBI taxonomy): Eukaryota > Metazoa > Chordata > Actinopteri > Carangiformes > Carangidae > Trachurus > Trachurus japonicus. The sequence continues at coordinate 12,051,349 of NC_140929.1, read as the reverse complement.
CAGCGTGCAACAATAACTCGGACTGATGCAGATCGCAGCAGCTGCAGGGATGAACCGCTGGGGTCTGGGAAACGCTGGGGATGCCTGTAAATCAGGCAGAAGTGGGCCGCACAGGGGGAGGCTGATGATGCTGATGTGGATTATCTCATTCAGCTCGCTGTGCCGGATGGTCGACAGCCAGATGAAGATCCCACCAGAAACGTGAGTACAGCTGCACCAGCAAAACACTGACACTGACTGACTCACCCACATGGAGCGAAACATCAGGAGGAAGTTGACTTCTCCTTCCAAGTTTTATCAGTTCATGAAAAAACACTGCTCAGTCATTTTACTTGCAGCTGCAAATTCATTACAATAAAGTCAATAAAACGAATTCAAATCTTCTTTCTTTACATGCATTCACCTGATCAGATACTATTATCTTTACTATGATTGCATCCTCACTAACAACAGGACACAATGTTCTCCCATTCAGCGTTTATACAAACTAGGATACAAACCTAGTGCTTTATTAAGACATTACATCGAGAGTTTTACCAGGTAATTTCCATGTGGGCACCCTGGAAAGCCTACATGCAGATTTACCCTTACCGAAGCCATGCGTCGGATGGATGAGTCAATGGTGTTCTGTCTCTTTTGGCCGATTACTCCACTCAGATACATATGGGCCATATGGGCACCTGTGGGGTAGAGCTCACTGCCAAACTAGCATAGAGCTCCTCCACGACTACAGCCAATATGTCCAGGCTGATGTATAAATCTGTCTTATAATAATAAATACACATACATCGATTAAAAAAAACAATAAAAATAGATGTGCTATCTTATTTATTTCATACCACAAAAAGTAATGAATATTTTATCCATCAAATTGTTATTATATATATAAGAATAAAGTACTGCACATTTGCTAGATGACTGAAAACCATTGTCAGTTGATTGGTTTTGCTCTAGACTGATATGTCTAAAAAAACACTCAATGGATGGCCATGAAATTTTGTACAAACATTCATGACCTTTATGTCTCTTGATGATCCCATCGCTTTTCCTCTTGAACCACCAGGTTTGTGGTTCTAAGTTAAATGACTCTGCATATGGTACTGTTGTTCATATGAGGAATCATTTAACTATTGTCATCGGGTCAATGTTTTTTTTATTAGCTCCTCCAGTACTTAAATGTATCACTAAAAACTGTGACACTTTGAATACAATGCTAAACTAAAGATGATGAACCTGGCTGACAGTGTAGAGTCCCTCACACAGCTACTAACATGGCTATAGACTGCGATGCTGCACATCAGGCCAGGGGGGTGGTTAAAAAGTAATTTTATACACACATACATATAATACAAAGATGTGTTTTTAGAGAATGTACTTACAGTAATTCGTGAAGCTTTTTCTCAGCTGAGCACTTCTTTTGGGAATGAAATGCTGTGTTTGTTCTCCAGAAGCCAGACGAAGCTCTTTCCCCTGAACAGTTTTCAAACCCCCTGCTGACTAAAAACACTAACAGATCGATACCGTGCTGTCAGTCCATAATAGCCTATTAACTGTGTGTCTGTGTGTGTTAGTGTGGAAGTGGCTGAGAGGGACAGAGAAACACAGACGAATACAAGTGTATTTCGTTTGCGGACTCACACCAACTAGATGCTGTGTGTTTTTAGGTGTATGTCAGTGGCTAATGTGAATGTTATCAACAGATTTATGAAGAAAAATCAGAAAACAATGTCAGTTTATGTAGTTTTAAGATATATTCAGTGAATATGTTTTGTACTTATATAGTTCTTACAGTATATGCTGTGAATATTGGCAGGTTGGGGTGACTCAAAGCTCCAGGGAGAGCAGAGTTCAGCAGGACAACACAGGTCACTGAGCCCAAAGTCCCTCACTCTGCCTGGGGAAGATGTAGCAGCAGGACCCTGCTGGCTCTGGAAGTTATCGGGGCCATGACCGGAACATTTCAGGGCCAAGAAGGTCAAATCTTCAGCCTCTGAGTAAATGTTGCTCCATACTGCCATGAGATAAATATAGAAAACTGACTATGGAGACACTGGAGCAAAATCTCCAATAAAACATATGCACATCATCACACTGATCCAGATATTTATCCCTAAAGTAAAAAAAAAAAAAAAAAAAAACTATGATTCCCCCTGGAGTAAAGATGAGAATTTTCTCTATGTAAATCTCAAGTAAATACGTTTTTGGTCTTTTGTCCCTTGTGGGGTTCCATGCATTGGTCCTCAATTTGCTCCACATTTTAACAAGGTTTGGCGTGCCGCCTGCCTAAGGCTCTGTCTTAATCTGACCTTGTCTGCCTTCTGCAGTGGTGCTTTGGCTCACATACACTGGAAGGAATTTCTCACGAAGTGTATTAAGCCCTCTCAACTGCAGTTCATGTCTTGCTTTCAGCAGGAGAATCTCTGCTGTTGAGTCAACCTCTTCTTTGGTCAGAAACTTCCCGACTCTTGATTCTTGAGACGGTCTTCGCAGTGATCGGACCTCAAAACGCCACAAAACAGCCTCACTGCTTCTAAACTCACATTTAAGAATGAACACACAGTCTCACACACTTTGCAATGAACATATCAACAAGTCAAGACATTATCAGCCAGTTTTCAGTGAGCCTACCTGAGGCTGGCATGGTAGCTGTTACAGTACAAACCTGCCTGCTAACTAGCAACGAGCTGGCCGACTCCCCATAGGTTGAGCCATCTGTCACATCCTGTCTACTCTCTAACCTCTATTACCTTACCTTGGCTGCATTCGCATGGAGGATTTGTAGAATTACTACATGTTATTATTGAACAAGGAATGACCCCTTGACCTGGTAGCTCGCCAGCTTTTATTGTAGGGATGTGAATCTTTGGGTGGCTCACGATTCGATTCGATTCCGATTTTTAGGGTCACGATTCGATTCAAAATCGATTTTCGATTCAACCGATTCTTGATTTTATTTTTGCGATTTTTAGTTTGCTTTATTAACACCAGACTATGTGAAAAAGTTGAATGATGATGATGTCTACAGACTACTATATCAGAAGCCATATTTCCCCACCAAAAAATGCACATCACATGTTTCAGATTTATTCAGCAGCAATATATTTGAACCATTTTAAAGTAAACTGCTACATGAAGCTGATTTTATAGGCTACTACTACTACTACTACTCTCTTTTCAAAAGCCTGGACTGAAGGGATGTGAATATTTGGGTGTCTCTATTCGATTCAAAATCAGTTGCACATAGACATGTATCACCTGTAACAAAGGCGCTGCAAAAAAAAAAAAAAAAAAGACGACACTCCGCTCTCACGCCAGCTGACCTGCAGCCTGTCTGCCTCTGCAGCGCCACAGAGGAGCTGTCAGAGGAGCTGCTGTTGCTGGTCCTCTCTCTTCAGCCTGCTGTTTGGCTGCACTTTGTATGAGTTTAAAAAAGTGAAGATCTAACGTCACCTGAGCACCGATCAGCTGATCCAGAGCGCAGTGGATGTGGCTGCTCAGCTGGAACGCGCGTGTGTTTAACGGCAAAAAAAAAACAAAACCAGCGATCGTCCTCTCGCCTCAATAGAGCGTCGGGTTGCTGATGTACACAAGCCTAGTCACAGACATTCAATAGAGCATTTAAATCAGATCAGTTAATGTTTGTAGGCGGTTAGCGAGCGTCTTTTAGCGCCATGGCGTGCTGCAGCGCTGTGTACGGCGCTGTGAGGGCGTGTATTGAGACGGAGGAAAATTAATAAAAAATCGATTTTTGAAGATTATGAATCGATTCAGAATCTTAGAGAATGAGAATCTCGATTCTTACATGAATCGATTTTTTCCCCCACCCCTATTTTATTGTCACCTTCTTGATAATCTCTTTCAATCTGTTATTGGTGAATTCTGACTCAATCAACGTGATTGTCTTCTATATACAGTACGTGTTGTTTTATTAGCCTTAATACTGGATTTGGACGGAGGATGATTGATGAACATACTTAATGTTTTTCTTCAATAGGCTGTGCTTTACTGTTAGTTAGTAAAAAGGTTCAAATATGATTTAGTTCTAATGGAATCAATTATGAATTTAGCCTCTGGGTATTTTATATCATTTATCATTTTACTATGGTCAGTAATGGGTGTCAAATGGATTGAGCTATTGGATTGTGTGATATTTTCCCGATGAAAAAAGGCATTTAACTGCATTATTACCAAATATAGAAAGCTAGGATACCAGCCACAGGAACAGAGTTAACAGTTTTCTGATCATGTGTCTATTCTTTGTGTCCAGGGTGCAGCAGTGGGCTGTGGCCTTTGGCAAAGACTTAGCTGCCCTGTCGGCCAGATACTCTGGAGCTAAACTGCTACAAAAGGTAAGAGACACACACACACACACACACACACACAAATGCTGTCAGAGGCTAAAAGCAGCTGCACACATTTCTACACAAATGTTCTCTCAATGTAATCTGTTTTATGGCAACATATGATGCATTGTATTGTGTTTCAGTATAATAAACAGACAAGTCAGTGATGTTGAGGGAGAGTGGTGATGGTTGTGGTCAGGATTTAATCCTTTAGCTTGATTATCCCTAACATACATTAGAGGAGCAAAGAGGGGGTATGTGCAGAGGTGGATTGAGACTTCCAGTTATTACCAGCTATCTACCGTTTCAGAATACACTCGGATGTCACAGTGTTGTCTGACTGCAGTCGATTTCCACAGCCAAAATTTTGCTTATTTAAAAATTTGGCTTAAAAAAAAAGGGATAGGGAGTGAAACTGAAGAAACAGACTCAAATGGACTTCAGAGCAGGATATATTACAGGATACACATGACATCATCACATCAGACTGAGAGGGGCGGGGCATAAAGTCACCCCTCCTCCACCCCCCCTTTGCTACATCAGCCAATAAGAATACCACTGGCTGGCATACATTTGCTGTACAACATCTGCACATGGCCCAGAGACCAATATGATGACACACTTAATTTAACTATACACTGACACATACAAACACAAATGCACAGACATACACACACTCTCTCATACACACATTTACTTTCTCGGAAATATTGTTCTCCTTGTTTTTATTGTGTTTTATAGTCAAATATAAAGTGTTGTGCAGGTATACTGTAGCCATTTTTGGTTACGTACCATAGAGACTCTGTTGGTGTGTGTCTTTTAGTAATTAGGATGTGCGGTCTTTCTCTGCATGACACCCTGTAGAATCCCTAGCAGGCCCATTCACCATCTGCCACACATACAAACACACACACACAAACACATACACTGTGTGTTCACAGAGATAGGCACCTAATGACCATCTCCCACTGCGCTGTGTATGTATGTATCTTTATCACTGATATACCATATGATTTTCTGTCGCATACACCACAAAACAGACAGTGCACAGCGTGGCTGATGTTAGTGCTGTATTGTAGACTGGATTAACCTCAGCTTGGGGACAATGTGAGGTTTTTAGTTAGAAACAAGTATCCAGTGGGACAGCTCCATAAACTGTGGTAGTAAAAGTGGTTTGTTAAATCTTGGCAACAAGAAGCTGTGCTGGTCTGGACTCATACAGGACTGTTGGAGAGATAAACATACATGTTATGTTATGTGAACTACAGTATTATTGTTTATTATTAACTGTATTTTTATTATTATTGTATTATTCATGTTTAACCCTACCTTATTGAGTTACTGGATACTTACAAGTGCCTTTCCATCACCCACCTCTGTCAAATCAATGGCTATTTCATTATTTGTGGAACATTTAGTGACGTGTGTGTCTTATTGCCTGAGTTAATTGTAGGATATGAAAAAATATTGGAGCTGCAGTTGAGATTTTGCAGTTGTTTGCTCTCTCTTATCTGCCTTGTTCAATCTGGCTTGTTTTTGTGTACAAGGGAAATTGAAGTGATTTGAAGTTGTCAGAGGTTATTTTTTGAACAACAGCCAAACTAAATTTGTAATCGAGGTCTGAAAGGGCTTTTCCCCATCTGGCTGGTATCCTGGGAGCTGGGCATTTTCTATTATCAAGCTTATTTCCTTGACGTTTTCATAACCTGTATCACATTGTTGAAGAAGGGTAATTATCTCTGTGAGGGTAATAGAAAATGAGTCCATCATTACTGTAGGAAATTAGCTTTTCAGTCCGGTGATAACATGTCTGCTATGATGCCTTGAATATCAAGTTTTTTATAACGTAAGGACGGAAATGCAGGAAACAAAAAGGGACAGGTGGACAGATCTGGATTTGCCAGAATTGAACAAAAACAAGAAAACAGTAAATCCAAGAAGTTAACAGCATGAAACTTCAAGGAGAGTACCGACTGGATTTCCACAGAAGGACAACAGATGGACGGACAAAGACATTAGTGGGAGGACAGAGACTAAACACACAGGGGAGGCAGGGATGATTGAACACAGGTGTAACACATTAAGGCAGAGCAGTGCAATTACAAGGGAGGGAGACAGGAGAAAGACAGGAAGTAGACTGAAGATAAGTCACATAAAGGAAGTGATTACAAAATAAAATGGGAAATAATTAGTTCAAACACGACTGGTCCAATCAGTCCATTACAATTTGAGCATATGTGAACAAAAAGAAAACTGCATTTAGTCCCACCAGAGATACAGGTTAGATCTCTATGTCCAAACACCTTATTTTGAATATCTGAATGCTTTTGTATTTCATTTTGCTGGAGGGAAAATAAGAAACAAAATCAATCTTGCAAAAGACATACAGGTTATTGTCAACATAATTTTTCATTATTGTAAAAAAATGGGACTTTATTTCAATTGTTGATTCATCACAAGGAAAAAACATCAATGTGAGTAATCCTCTCTTTTTATGCCTGTCACTCCATCTTTATAAACAATATGGGTGATTAACGACCACACAGAGTCCATTAAAACACAAGTCATGAAAACATGCACAGATGTCTTTCGTGTGTTGCAGATTAGAGAGGGGGTCTGGAGAGGGGATGAAGTCGGGGCTTGACCCCCAGCTGTACTGCAAATCGTCTATGTGTGTGTGTGTGTGTGTGTGTGTGTGTGTGTGTGGTGCCTGGGGGTTGCTGCCTGTCTGAGTTCTTGGTTATTTGTTCCTGTTTTGTAGAAATACAAGGATGTTGAGAGTGTGGTGAAGATGGAGGAGGTGAACGGAGAGGAGCTGGTGAAAAAGTTTGCAGAGGAGATGGAGGAGATGCTCGGGAGGAAGATGAAGTCCGTGAAGGTAACGATGATACTCTCTACTGTACGCCCTCTTCCTGCATGGGCCTTTGTAGGGACTGTATCCCTAACCAGCTGCGTTTCCTTACAGAGGTTAGCGGAAGCAGCAGAGGACGCTGATCTTTACCACGAGTACAATGAAACAATCGAGGTATGTGACGGTACACATCTTCAGTATTTCCTCATATAATCTATATCTCAATAATACAAGTCATTCTCTGTTATTTTTCTGTCTAGTTTGACTATTACAACTCCCTGTTCATCAACCGGGTGGATGAGGACGGGGACCCGGTGCCGCTGGGAGGAGAATTCCCTCTGGAGGAAAACGAACACTTTAATAAATTGCCAGTCAACACACAACTGAGTAACATACAAGTCCCCACTAATGTCTTCAACAGAGGTAACACACAAAGCCTGGATTCCCTCCTACACAATATCCAGTTAATCCAACTGCTTTATGAATTTGTATTTTATTTTATTCTCTTTCTCTCACTTCTTGTAGATCCAGACATTCTCAACGGAGCCTACATGTCTGAGGCTCTGAACGATGTGTTCATCGATAACTTCCAGAAAGATCCCACTCTGACGTGGCAGTACTTCGGCAGCTCTACAGGCTTCTTCAGGCTCTACCCGGGTACGTAAGCGTCTCGGTGACCCGAAAATTTCCACTATCTCCAGTTGCACTTTTCTAGTGTCGACACAGTGCTCAGACACTCAGACACTACACAAGCCAAACTGCACACTGACACAGCAACTGACGAAGCAGGAAGTTGTCAGTCAAACGTGATGACTCAGTCTCAGTTGCAATATGGCTGCTGATGAGCTCTCCTCTATGTGTGTGCGTGCGTGTGAGTGCGTGTGTGAGGAGTAATTAGTAGAGGATTTGTGACACAGCTTGTTTTAGTCATCTGCTACCTCATCCATCATTTCCTCATTTGACAGTCTGTCACCATCCATCCTTGCATCCATTTGGTCATCCAGTCATCCGTCCAACGAAGTCGCCAAACAGCAGTTTGTCTTCTAAATGTCAACTTTTGATCGACCACACTCTCTCTCTCTCTGTAGGGATCCAGTGGATTCCAGATGAAAATGGTGTGGTCACCTTTGACTCCAGAAACAGGAATTGGTAGGTATTCATGTCATACATTATGCCTTATTGATCCCTTATTGAACAGTTATATCTATAGATAATGGTTCTCAGGATCCCGTCGTTATGGATGCTCTGCACTGATGGTTCAATACAATCTGAATGTCTTAACCTCAGCTCACATCAACAGGTACCATTAGACATCATTAACTGCCTATTGCTGAGCTTCACCTGCAGTTAAAGGTACAATATGTAAGAATGTGGCCAAAAACGGTTACTGCAGTCAAATTCAAAACACAGCGATCTCGTTTTTTCTCCCAGCCGTAGCGGCAGCTCAGTGGAAGCAGACCGAGGCTGAAACGCCACTGACACTGCGTTGCGCAACATGTAAACACGTAAATTCAAAACATAAACATGATTTGCAGTCTGCAAAAAAAGATTTTTAATGCGAATACTCTGGCTGTGCTATTGTTGTTGGTGAGTTCATCATGTTATATGAACATTATTCCTTAGTCTCTGTGACATATTAGGAGGATTTTACGGCCAGTTGCTTTAGATTTCTTACATACTGTACCTTTAATGGACACATTTAAATAGCACACTATTTTTTTTGCCATCAGACACAACATCAAGCATAAATTTGAAATCAATGTGGTTTGATTTGAAGCATGTGCATCAGAGGGCCTTGACCGATAGTGACAGTAGGCCGGCTTCTTCACAGAGGACATTTTGACTTGTCATGGAAGATCTAGTAAACTCAAGTGCCCCTGTAAATCAAGACCCTGAGGAAGCAGCTAAATGGAATTCGTGCATCTTTTTTTTTTCTTTCTTTTTACATCTTTTTTTACTGTGACATGTCATAATGTCTGCTGTGTATAAGGTCAAACAAGTCCAATAAGAGCTGGATTTATTGTTCACTATGAGTAACTCAAGTCCGTGGAGCTCAGGTGGAACATGCTGCACAAGACCACAAGACGCTGTAGAGCTGCAAAGTTAGCCGTTCACAGCTGCTGGAGAGGAAATCTCATTGATGGTAATGAGCTTGGAAAATCTAGGGAAGGTAATAAAGAGATTGAAAGGAAGCGTGGACGGAAGAACAGAGGAACAAATAAAAGGATAGACTCTATCTACCTTGTCCAACAACTGGTAAATAACCTGCAGCCTCGGTAAATGACATTGTGATTTGAGTTATATTACGGTATGTAAACAACAGATTGTACGGCTCCATGCACACACACACGCAAACACACACTCACTCTCTCTATGTCTCTTTTTTTTCTCTCTCTCTCTCTCTCTCTAGGTATATCCAAGCAGCTACATCTCCTAAAGATGTGGTCATTGTGGTGGATGTCAGTGGGAGCATGAAGGGACTTAGACTGACCATAGCCAAACACACCATCAATACAATCCTAGACACATTGGGAGAGAATGATTTTGTAAACATTATAGCTGTAAGTACACACACACACACATACACGCACACAGACACACACACACACACACACACACACACACACTGGCAGACTTGAGCAGTCTAAGACTCACAAGAGTTTATTTAAGTCCCAGCCAGCGTGACGTAGAGATTAACACCCTGTCACCCAAGTGCATGGTCGTGCTAACCTACAGACACAGTAAAGGAACTGACGTGGACACATGGAAAAAAAACGATCCCTTTGCAAGCAGGCAGAAATAACACACATTCAACATTTAATTCACACCAAGTTGTTATCCCAAGGAGTCAACATCAAAGCTTCGAAATTCATTTTATTTTTCGTTTTTTCAGGATTTTGGCCGTGTGGAGGCCTACAACTAGAAAATCGGTGTAATAAGCATGGTTTATCCTGGTATTACTGTGTGTGTAATCATACGCCTCCTGCAAATCCGCTGCTCTTCAGCTGTATTTTTTTTTTTACACAGAATTTAAAGCTACCCTCCTTATGATGGAATGACCATGTAGCAAAATGAAAATCAGTGCGTGGGTTTTATTTTTAAAATGAGACATCCTCGGTCAGAAAAAATGATTTAAATCCCGCTCTCTTTTTAGGAATGACACACTTTAATTTGGATTTTAAATTTACTTGCCTTGCAAGAACAGTGGCAATATAAGTTACAAGTCATAAGTAACATTTAGATACTAATAACACACTTAAAAAACAACATACAATTAATGACATACTTACAAAGACATTTACATATCCAGACATTGACTAGACTAAGTTTAATATGTTTAAATTTAGTATCTAATTAATACATGGTAAAAAAAAAAAAAGCTAATCATGTTGAGTGATCATTGATTGTGGTGAGTTACACTCTATATTTGGTTCATGTCTTCAGTACAGTGACTACGTTCGCTATGTGGAGCCCTGCTTCAAGGGCACGCTGGTACAAGCTGATCTGGATAACAGAGAGGTAATGTGACACATATACACACACACACACACAGGCTCACAGCTAATTAATACACTTAGCCTCCGTTAACCTATTAATCGTCAGCTGTTATCTCACTAATCCTCTAAAGATTATGCTGTCATCAGATCGCAGGTGAAACGTCGCAGTGAGTGTGTCATCAGGTTAGAAACTATCTGAGACAGGATTTAGTGATGAACCACTTAACGTTATTTTGCGTTTGCGTGCTGTTTTTCTCTCCTCGTCATCTCTTCTCTTTTTATTTTGCACCTTTTTCACTTTACATGCACAACTGCCTTAATGTATCATTGTTTCATCCCTGCTATAATTTCATTTATCCCCTTCCTCATCTGTGTCTCCCGTTTTGTATATCCCAACACCTGCTCAGTCTGCTCAGCCTTGTCTGTGTGTGAGTGTGTGTGTGCGTGTTATGTGGTGGATGTATGCCCTACTTTCACTCCCCTTCACATCATGTCAGATCAGGTAAGGTTGCTGGCTGCTGACAATTTTAAGTAGGCCACATGACCTGTCAGCAAGGGATCTGATTGGTCGAATGCCTAGAGAGGCAGACTGTAGCAGAATGGGCTTACAGATGTTGGCTGACATACTTACGCGTAAACTCATGTAACACACACATACGCATGCATTTACAGGAGGAGAATCTGAAGTTTTGTGGCTGTTATATAAGAGTTCATACATCCCCTAACAACTGTTTACCTTGTTGACTCTTACTGTAAGTCACAATGAGTTTTTTATTTTCCAAAATATAATAGAGATTTGTTGTGTTTTGGCAGGTGATTTAGACAGGCGGTGTGCAAAAGTGTCTTTAGATAATAAACATAAGGGGCTCAAATAAGCCCGCATTACAAAGCCTGTGTATAATTTTCAGGACACAGCAAACAGATATGAAATTCTGTTAATAGCCCCATAAAGCTTAGTTTATCTGTGGTTTACACAGTGGTAGAAGCCACAATAGTGCAGCCATTTATCACAGCATGTGCGAGTCTGTGTCACTATGTGCGCGTGTTGATTAATCCTGATTACATCCTGGTGTTGTAGTGACTTTGCCGTAATTGGTCCAGTGCGCCAGAGAGCCAGGGATAATCCTTCCTCTACACTCTTTCTCTCACTCCCTCATGATCTCTCCCTCCCTCCCTTCCTCCCTCCTTCTTTTCTCTGTGGTGACCAGCTCACCTGCATTTGCCAAAAGGGTATGTCCCACAGTTCAGTGACAATGTCCTTTTTAAAGAAAGAAAAATGTGTTGTGTGTCTCTCCTTCAGCATTTCAAGCTTTTGGTCGAAGGCCTTCATGTCAAAGGAGAGGGAAAGGTGAAAAAAGCAATGAAGGAATCGTTCAAGATCCTCAACGAGGTTTGTGGTTCTTTGCAACAACACACAGAAACTGTGAGGTTTTAACAGTACATGTACGCACAATCGCTGGCCCTAAAATGGTTAAATTCATTTTATATCCTCAGCTGAGTCTGAGTCATTCTGTTTCCTTGGTAAAACTTCTCAAGTCTGAAAAATGTGTGTGTGTGTTCAGGCTGCAGCACTGGGCCAGGGCAGCCTGTGTAACCAGGCCATCATGCTGATAACAGACGGGGCCATGGAGGACTTCCAGACTGTTTTTGAAGAGTTCAACTGGCCAGACCGACGGGTATGACACGCACTTGCACGCAAGCATGAATGAAAACAAACACTAGTGGAGTGCAGCATGAACACACATTGATCCTAATAAATCTCACTATTTAATCCACTTGGTTTTCTTCAGGTTCGAGTGTTCACCTATCTAATTGGGCGAGAGATGACATTTGCTGATAACGTCAAGTGGATTGCCTGCAACAACAAAGGTATAAATTACATGTTTTTCCTCATTGTTTTGTTTGTGATTCTGCTACAAATGAAACTGTCGTAATGATCATAAGAAAATTGAGTAATTTCAGTGTCAAGAAACAGCAGTGACCCCTTCTTGCAAGATTTGAGGTCTTCTGGCCCTTTGTGGTGGTGGTCCCAGGTGGTGCTGTGTGGGACTGGGTATCAGGTGCTGCCCTCTTGTGATTTACATGGGGCCATGCAGCAGCTCTGGCCTGAAAATAATCGCTTTATCCTGCTCTGGGCACATCAAAAACCCCAGCCTAAATACCTTATTATCAGCACAGATACACTGTAAACACATTCACCGCCAAAAAATATCATATCCCTGTGTTTGTCTATGTGTGTGTTTGTGTGTGATGGGTAACAGGTGCACTCCCTTCTGTTGCATACACTCACATTCGCCCTTGCCAACAACAAAATAACTGTCATATAACATGTTTATTGTTGCACTCCTGCAAACTCCTTCTACATGCAGTTTCAGTTTTAGTTAGGTAAGGATGAGGTCTATTTAATGTTAGTAACAACAGCACTCACGAGGCAACGTGAGGGAAAAAGGGTTTCACACATGCACATATTCATATTTGGCAGTGCCTCAGTAGCCTGTTGTCACTGAGCAGCTTCACTGCAGGTATCCTATTGACGTCATTGTTTCCCACTTGTAGCAATGCCATAAATCTTAGACTAAGCCAAGCTTTAAAAAAAAAAAAGGAAAAGCCGAAAGCACATTTGCATCGATGTGAGATTAAAACTGATTTTTCATTAAATGGTTCAGTGTCTTTTGGGACCACAAGGGTTTCTGATGTCTGATAAGTGAATATATTTCACTGAAAATAATTCTCACATGCAGGAGGCAGAAAGATAAAAATATTGTGGTGAACACTGTCTTTGCTTAAATTCATAATTCCTCAGTTTTACACCTGAGTAACTTGTGATATACAATATAAAGTATAAAAGTAGTTTTTCATTCCTACAGGTTACTACACGCACATCTCCACGCTGGCTGATGTTCAGGAAAATGTTATGGAGTACCTTCATGTTCTCAGCCGGCCCATGGTCATCAACCATGACCATGACATCATATGGACTGAGGCCTATATGGACACTGTGGTCAGTCTGCTTCTCTTATTATTGTGGTGCTTGGTGGGGAAGAACACACTATTATCTTACTGCAGTGTTATCTGTCACATTGACTCAGTGTTAGACCAATTGAGAACACCTAGATACTCTCCGGCCAACAATCAATTTTATCTATCTACACAAATGATTAAAAATCGGAGAACATGTCAATTTTTCCCAATGCTGAAATTTACGTCGTCTAATGTCTCATTGTACTGGGTTATATTAAAGCATGGATCCCATTAGCAAAAGTAATCATGAATTTTTAATTCTTAATCTAATTTTTTTGACTCATTCACTGGCTGAACAATGGAAATAAAAAATTGTTTGGAAAGTTCATTGAAACAGAGTTGCAGAAAATCACACAAAACTTTTTCACTTTTAATTGCGCTCTTTTTTTCATCATTTTGATATACAGTGCTATTTTCCCTTCCTCATTCAAATGCAGTCCGTCTGTCTCTCCCCATGATACCATCAAGCCCAGTCTGTTCATTTCTATGTCTCTCTCCATGGTGCTGAAACATTAAAACCCCTCCATCCATTCCAAACACCAATACAATCTCCTAGCAACATCCAGCATCCTAGCAACCACTTCCCTTATTTCAGTGTCTCCTCATCTGGACCATACTGTACCATTTCATGACATACTCACTGTATCTTTTCATTGCCATTTCATGCTTTTGTTGTCTCTCCCCTCCATGTCCATCTTCAGTTGCCAAACGCAGAAAAGGTAATCATAAGTAGTGCTTTATAACTTTACTTTTATAAACTCCTTTATACAAAGTAGTTGGACCCATATAATTCAGTATTTTACAGTAAATTACTGTCATTTTCAAGTAGTAGTATTTTTTCTTTTTTACTCTCCACCTTTAGCTTGAAATGCACAAGTTAGTTTAGCTCCTGCTGTAATGACATAGCATAGCTTACTTTTCTTTTCTTTTTCTTTTAATTACCCAAGACTTCAAATAACATGCTGCTTTGGTATGGGTATTGCTACTTGGCTTTCAGTTTTATTTTAGTTATTTGAGACGTGTTTATCACTTTACTTTTAATTTAACTCGTTTAAGTTAGCTATTTTTTATTTCAGCGTTGTTAGCATTTAGCTAAAATGCTATCGTCGTTAATTAGCTTACATACATTTACCAAATGAAACTTCGCGTTTCAAGTCCACGCATCTTCACTTCACTTTATTTCTCACCATTTGTACTGGCTTCGTTTACATTTACAAATATTTGCTTATAAATTTAGCTTTTTTTTTAACTGGGGGAAGTAAAATTAAAGAGTTGAATTAAATTTGTGTGTGTGCATTACAGCTGTTCAACACCCAGGCCCAGAGCCTGCTGCTGATGACCTCTGTAGCCATGCCTGTGTTCAGCAAGAAGAAAGAGACTGTAAGTATTCATTTTTATGAATCAGTACCATTACCCTCAACACACATCAACTGAAATTGAAACACATCATTTTTTAATACATTTTTTAATGTAAATATGAACATTTTAGCTCAATAGCTTCCAGGTGATGTAACCTCTTGGCTCAAAATCAGTGTAGGACAGCAGAGCTAACTTACACTTGCTGTATGAGACACACCACTTTTAATTGCATTTCAACACTTCTCATAACGTAAACATGAGCATTTTAGCTCAATAGCCTCCTTGTGATGTGACCTATTGGCTCAAAATCAGTGCTCATAGAGCTTACATAAGCAAAAATATAATACGGAGCAATGTACAGCATTTTACCCTCCATCTCATTTGTATTTTTTAATTTTCCTATTTGTTTCCTTTTATTCTCTGTTGGTCATTTTATAAACGCACTGTGTTTTTCCTGTAGTTGTCTCATGGTATTCTGCTGGGAGTGGTGGGAACTGACGTAGCCTTACGAGAGCTGATGAGATTAGCGCCAAGATACAAGGTGAACCATCAAACTACTCATGTCAATGATATGTGATGCAATTTTACTGTATATAATTGTGTCTTATCTCTCTTTCCTTTCAGTTGGGTGTCCATGGATATGCGTATCTCATCACTAACAATGGCTACATCCTCTCTCATCCTGAGCTACGACCTCTGGTACAGACGAATATCAAATCACACATTAGATTATTGCAGCTAAAAAACCGTCCCAACTTTTTTCCTCTGCTTAATTTATGTTACGGACCATGCATGGTTAGGATAAAATTGTTTGTGTATTTGTATGTGTGTGACAGTATAAGGAGGGGAAGAAGCTAAAGCCAAAACCCAACTACAACAGTGTTGATCTTGCAGAGGTGGAATGGGAGGACACAGAGGAGAAAGTGAGGAGCACACACTCACAGACATTTCTGCCCTTGTCTGTTTCCTTTATACTGAACCAAATTTATTTCATGATATAATGAAACTTTGTTCATTCAAGCACTAATTATGTGATGTATGTATCGTAGCTGCGGACAGCCATGGTTAAAGGCGAAACTGGAACGTTAACTTTAGATGTGAGAACTTCAGTGGATAAAGGAGTGAGTACTTTTGTGTCTGTATATTATATCAGTGATTAGATTTTTCTCTCTTCTCTTTCCTCCTCAGTGGATTTATTGTCTTTTTTAATCCCCTTCAATTTTGTTTTATTTAATTAACAATACATTTCAAAGACTTTGTCCTTCTCTTTGTCTCACAGAGGAGAGTGATGTTCTTGAAGAATGATTATTTCTACACCATCCTCAATGAGACACCATTTAGGTTTGTCCTTTTGCTTTTAACAGCATTATGTCTGGGTTTTTAGAAATGTTTTATTCAACACATTCAGCAACTACCAATACTTGTACAAAATGATTCATAGCAAAAACAACGTAATTATAAGTAACAACTTCTGTATCGGAATATGTTTTGCCATATTAGGTACCATTGATCAGAGTAACAACAAAGGCTGATGATTATGAGTGTGATTCATACAACATGGAACTAAGGTTACAGTGTACTGTGTATTGCCTTTTTAAGACTTAAAAAATAATGTTCTCTTTTCTGTGTTTGACAGTCTGGGTATAGTTTTAACAAGGGGGCATGGACAGTATATCTTCATAGGAAATGTCTCTATTGAGGAAGGTAAGTCTTTCTTTTCTGTCTCTGTTTATCTTTAATGTGTCTGCCTCTTTTTTAACGCTGCCATATTCATGTCTTGTTTTTTTTTTCAGGTCTGCACGACTTGCTGGCTCCAGACCTGACCATAGCCGACGAGTGGTGAGTAGAACTAGTGAAACATACACACTGTGAGTTTCACTCTGTTGGTTGTAGTTTTTAGTTCCAAAATATGTCTGCTGTTTTTTGTTCACATGCTTGTGTGTGTGCGTGTTTAGGACATACTGTGAGACGGATATTGACCCAGCTCATCGCAAGCTGAACCAGCTGCAAGCTGTAACACTATACCTGACTGGTAAAGAACCAGAATTGGAGTGTGAGTGTTCACTCTACTGTCAGCACATAATTTTTTTTTATTTAGTAAAAAGAAACTTCACTTTAATACTGCTCTTCACTGGCAAGTTGATTCTGTGTTTGCATGTACACTAGAAATCAGAGAAGAAAATAACATCCCCACAGCATGCAGTATTCTTAAACATACCATATGTCAACTTGTTTCTTATCTTTTGAGAGATGATCTTATTCTTAAATCTTAAAAAAAATTAATTTAGAGATGTAAGTGTGGTTAATCAAATTGAAATAAGACCCTTTTTTGCACATAAACAGAATTAAGATTCACTAATTCATTTTAATAATAATTTTAATAATTCATTCATTCATTTTATCCCATTAAGTGATTAATAGTTATTCTCTTATTCCTCTGGCATGTATCTACCATATTAAGGGATGTATGGTTTCTCTCTAAAGGTGATGAGGAGTTGTTGCAGCAAACTCTATTTGATGCTGTGGTCACGGCCCCTATGGAAGCTTACTGGACCACCATTATGCTCAACACATCTGGGTGAAAGATTGCACACATGTCGATTCACTTGACTGTTGTTTTAAGATGGGGCGTTTACACAATTGCTCATGTACCTGCCCCTCTCTCTCTCTCTCTCTCTCGCTTACTCTTTCACTCTCTTAGTATGGACGAAGGTGTGGAGACAGCATTCCTGGGGACCCGTTCAGGCCTGATGAGATATCAGAGGTACACTGGTATGGAGACAAGAGTTGGCAAGTAAGTTACAGAAGCACATATTTTTAAAATATCTATTAAATGTCATCTCATTAAATTAGACTCATTGTGTGTTCCACTGAAAGATTTCAAACTAGGGTTAAATTGGGTTTTAAATCTGTTACAATAAAATGTGAGGTCACCCACTGGTAATCATGACAAGGAAAGCTGTCAAACCTTTTACTTTTTGTCACATCCATTTCTCTTTTTTTTTATTTTACCATAGTATATTCACTCTCCACTTTTTTCTTTCCTCTATTATCCCAGAAGCTTCTCTTATGGTATCCCCCATTTTTCATCTTCCATCTTTGCCTTTCTCATCCTTAGAGGCAGAACATAGTAGCTTTTTTCTTTAAGCTTTATTTTTGTCTCTCCCCAGGTCTTTCCTGACCTCCACAGACAAGGAGAATATGTTCACATTGGACCATTTCCCAGAGTGGTACCGTAGAGCAGCTGAGTACCCAGCTGGACAGTTTCTATACTACATGCCCAGACTGGACACAAGAGGTATACACTAGATGAGATAACCTTCCTGAGCAAACACACACACACGGACACACAGAACACTTTTAGTGTTTTTTCTTTCTCCAATTTTCTTGTAGCAGCCTGAACCAAGACTCTCTCAGTGACAGGGTAATTTCTTGCAGGCTACAACTTATTCTGTTTATGCCTTTGTGAATTATGTTACACAGGTTTGCAGAGTTGCAGAGGTCTGAAGAAGGTTTTTTTTAATCAGGCAAAATGCCCAGAAGGTGTCGGTTCAGTCATGATGGAATGTTTTTGTTTCGGTTTATATTCTGTGAAGAGCAAAATCATCATCAGACTGACGAAGTTCACAGTTACTCATATTTCTCCATCACATCATACTAACAATTAACACCATTTTTAAATCTAGTTGAGAAATTAGGTCAGCAAGATAGATGTGATTTTGAGTTTGGCTCTTCTCTGCCTTTGGTTCTAATTTTCTTATCCATTTCTACTGCAAGTGCTTACGGCAGCAACAAAAGATTAGAAGAGCTGACATTAATTTTCACAATACAATGCAGAGCCAGAGCTGTATGTAATTAAATTAAATTAAGTTAAAGTAAATTCAGTGAGTATGACGCTATATTTCTGCTGTTCCTCATTACAGAGCACTGGGGTGTGTGTTTCTCTCCTCTTCCTCGTGTAGTTGTGTTGTGTTTCACATGCACACATACATTTGGGGCTATTAAGTATAGATGATTTTAAATCCTGACTGTACATGGAGGATGAGCTCTGTTTCTAAAGAATATTTCAAGATGGTGATAATGTTCCATTATGTTTTTGAATGCATATAATGGGAAACATTAATATACCATCATTATTTAATGTTTATAAGCACATAGTCCTCTGATTATTAGGGTGATGGTAAACTCAGCGTGTTGTCTTCAGATGTGTTCAGAGACTATGAGGCTGACTATAGCACCACCTTGAGTGCAGAAGAGGTGGAGCACCAAACGGAGGAGGGAGGGGAAAAACGGAGGAAATCAGTGGAGGAGGTGGAGGAGGAGGGTAGAGGAAAACTGTTACTGATACTTGGCATGCCTCCTCCTTTTATTTATTCGTATTTGTGGTGTTTCAAAGCATGAGGGGTGCCATGGTCGCTGTTTTCTTCGTCTTTTTCAAGCTCTGCTCTGTCTCTCCTGTTTTCCGTCTCAAGTCTAATTGTTCCTCCTCCTTATCTCTCTTCTTCTTGTTTCTTACTGCATGAGCTTGCAATTAGCGTGTGGGAACCACCTCTCCTCTCTTAGGGAGTCAGTAAGGTTTTGGTTCGTTTGAATCATACTGATTTAATTCATTCTTCTTAAAGAGTCAGAATCTCTTTTCATGGTTTTAAGTTTTCCTTCGTCATATGTCACTACATCATCTAAAAAAAAAACTAAATCCTGTCACAGAATTTCTTGAGTGCAAAGTTTTCTTTTGCTTCATCTTAGAGGAGTGAGCAACAGAGGTATAAATACAGTTCTCATGGAAACACATAATACACACACTGTTGTGAGTGCATTAGACGATTAGCTCTCATAATCTGTGTTGCATAATACTTAAAATGTTAATCTGGCTGGAATCTGCAGCTTGGTGACAGTTGGCATCTGCTGGCATGAAGGCTGGAAATAGACAAGGAATGCATGCCTTTATTAAATTTTACCTCTGCAGTTCAAGTCAATATGTCACTCGCGTATATTTATGACATATCTGTTCTAACACGAGTGCACACAAAAGACAGATTCAGTATGTGAGAAAATAAATCAACCTTGGAACCTTTTCCCTTCCGTATCTCCTGTATACAAATGTGAATGCATGCATGTGTATGTGTTTCTGAAGTAATTTTGCGATGTGCATGCATGTTCCTGTGCATACAGTAGAAGCACTGTATATTGTTGTAAATTGATTCTAATTGTGCTAATTGTCCTCACAGTGGGGAGGATCGTGATCTCAGCCACTGCTGTCACCCTGACGGTGGGCACGAAAACAGCCATCGCTGGAGGTAGGATGACAATTTTTGTTCAAATACACACCCACACCCTTCATCTGTTGCATACACACCTCTTTCCACTCTTCCCCTCTCTTTTTCTCTGGCATTTTAACTTGCTGATTGGTAATTGCTGGTTGTGTCGCGCTCCGGTTATTGGTTTTGATGCGCTGGGTTGACAGTAACACTTACTTACAAATGCTGTGAGACTCACTCCAACACAAACTTATGAAAAATCTTTTTAAAAAAAGATTTAGCTTCTCTACATTCATAGTTTTACTTCAACTTATGCTGGTAGTTGCTCTGGGTGTGGTATAAAGGTCTTTTGAGGAATGGATTTTGTGAACTGTGTGAAATTTGGCTTAAGATGTGAAGATCCATAGTTAATCGATTGGTGAAGTTCACAACAAGATGGACAGTTACTGCTGAGACTGACTTCATCAATACTGATTTTTTGAGGGTAATGCTGAGAGGAATCTTTTGATGCATGCATAAATACATCACTAAAGATCCATCAGCTGAATAGTACATTTTGTTTATTATCAAATATGCCTGCAACTGAGACAGCAACATAAGATAAAATTAGAACTGCTCTACAGTTTTCTGCTCAGCTGTCTCATTAAACACATTTGTTGACTTACAGTTTTTCCAATGCCAATCTATCTGTGATAACCTGATAGCAGCCAATAACACCAGCCTGTTGATATATCAGTCAAGCTGTAATTGGGTTCATGAAGCTGAAATGCCTGGAGAGTTCTGCACGGCTGCTGTATCAGTGGCTGCTAATCTCTGATTTCATTTCACTCTCTTTTCTTCAAGTCTCATATGAAATCCATTTATGGAGCTGTAATTGAGCGAGCGAGTCTGTGCTTAAGTGTGTCTTTCGCGCGGAGACATTTTGTCTCATAGTTCATAGTCTCCAAGCTTTGTTTCACTGCTTCCGCTTGTGTGGGTTATTATTGTGTATGTGTGTGTGTCGTGGTAACACCATCTGTGGCTGACACACTCATCAGTCATATTTATCTGGGTGTGACAAGAGTCTCTGGAGCTGAATCCTTAGAGCATGCATATGTGTGAGTGTGAGTGTGTGAGTGTGAGTGTATACTTGTATGCATTTGGCCGCTCATTACATTGAAAGACAGACAAAAAACAATCCATACACCTGCAAAAAAAACAAACACACTTATCTGTATTTCACAGCTTTTGCGGAAAATGTCTCTGGTGTGAAAATTCATTTCAATTCTATTCAGTTTTATTTATGTAGTGCCAAATTATAACAGGCCTAATCTTACAATATTGCGCAGAGAAACCAAACAGTTGTCACCATGAGCAAGCACTTGGCAGCGACAGTGGAGAGGAGACACTCTCCTTTTTTATCAGGTAGAAAGCTTCATCAGAAGCAGACTCGGGGGCGGGTGGGTCGGCGTCTGCCTTTCGGTTGAGAGGAGCGAAATTGGGAGAGAGGGGATAATGATTCTTCAAGGTGTAATGGTATTATTAATAGTGACAGCAATTATAGATGCACTAATTAATAATAATAATCATTGTCACGATGATGATCAATGAGTAGTGAGTAGTACTGGCAGATCTGGTTCCTGCAGCTCCAGTTAGAGAGAGAGAGAAAAGTTAATGACATGCGGTAGTGTGATATAAATGCATGAGGGCAGCCTGATAGGTGAAGTCTCTGCTTCCCATTCAACTCTTAGAAAACTCTAGGAACCAAAGACAAGCCTCAGCCTGTATTTTAAATGTGTGCTAATAGGGTAGCATGAGTTCTTAACGATACAATGGAGCTTAGTTGTTATTATGTATTGGACAAATGTTTTATTATGCAATCTTATGATAATACATTTCTCTGCCATATGTCAGAACAAGATGCAGGGTGCGATTAAGATGTCTTATAAAACCATGATATATTTGGAAATGGAAAATAGGGAGAAGTGAGAAAGAGTTCAAAATAAATGTGTTTCTGTCTCGCTCTTAATCTCACTGCCTCCTCCTCTTAATGTCTCTCTTTTTTTCCATCTTTGGCTTCATTCCTCCTCTCTCTGCTTGTTAGGGAACAAGGGAGGTCCAAGGGAGTTTTCAGTCGTCCAACACGGTGGCAGATCTGAAACAATACACTGTAATAGGTCATATTTGTGGGTGTAATGAGGGTTTGAGGCCTTTCTGATACGATTGTGGTGTGGATGTGCTGATGGTGGATTGTCATATGATGATCAGAAGTTAGAGGTCAGACAGATTACCACCTCTGTATCACTGGATGTCAAGTGGAACAGCTTTCCTAGCAGCTGCCTCCCTTCAACAAAAACACAGAAGGAAAAGCTTTATCAATGTTTTATAGACTTGCTCTTTCGAACTTTCTCCAACACACACATACACACACCCACACTCACTCACTCGCTCACTAATGCACACAAACACAACTCACTATGTTTCACCCTCTGAGACTTTTCTTTACCTTGTTAAACCCTCACATACATCTCTCTCTTTTTAGCCCCTCTCCTCCGAAGCTGTCAGACCTGTCTCCTTTCACTTTGCTATGCTTTTCCCTCTGTCTTTTTCTTCCTCTTGTTACTCCCTTTCCCTTGTCATATCATTCCTCCTCTTATTCCTTTGCTCTCACGCTTCCTCTCTACATCTGTTTCTTTGCCATATCTGAGTAAGCGAAAGCTTTCTTGTCAAGTCACGTTTGCCTCACAAACACCAGTCTATTAAATATTCAGAAGCTGCCTCGTCGGGGGGCCACATACGTACAGCCACACAGCTGTACTGTACTCCATGTGCCAGCATTCCTATGCCTGTATGAGTGTTTAATATGCCATGATTCAGCATTTACACATGTTTACAGCTGTAATGCTGCATACAAATGTTCATGTCTGTTCAGTGTCTTGCTCAGAAACATTTCAGCAGCAGACATTTTTAGACAACTGAACCTGCACAACAACACACAGTCTGACAAATATGTTGCATAATGCAAAATAATCATCTGACATAGAAATATAAAGAAACAAATTTGATAACAAGGCTGTAATTTTACATGCAGCTGAGCTGTTGCTGTGTTTCTCTAAGTTAGCTGAAATATGATTTCTAATGAATGCAAATTTTAAATACTGAGCAGTAGAAAAAAGGTTGTTATTCCACTTATGAGCACTGGGTGTCAGTGTTTCTCTGAACAGAAGCTGGTCAGTTTTCCTGTTTTCTCAGTGCGTGCTGTGTTTAGCTTTTATGCTGATTTGGTGGCAGATTTAATTTCTCTTCCTGTGATGAAGGCCAGGGATTTGGTATTTCAGAGGCTGATCCAAAATCAGTCAACAGTGACTACAAAAACACTGTGTTTATGCTGATCTGAGGCTCAGCAATGGATTAGTATATCTCTGTGGCAGAAGTGACAGGCTGTATGTAAATAAACCTAATACGCTCCTACTGACAGAGAAGCAGACTGGAGGAAGAAAGAGCGATAAGTAGGTAAATAAAAAAGACAGAGAGAGAGTCAGGGAGAGAATAAAAGATAGAGAAGGGATATTTGACATGGGGGAGGAGGAGAGGAAGCAGGGAATAAGGATAAAAAAGTGGGAGAAAAGGGAGTAAGATAGGGGAGGTGAAAAGTGTAAAAGATGCGCACAATAGACCAGACAGAGCAAAGGATAAAGAGGGCAGAGAGGCTGAGATGAGAGAAAAGGAGGTGGAAAGACTAAAAAAATGATGGGAGAAGAGGCGACAGAAAGATAAATGGAGACAAGATAAGTGAGAGGAGAAGGGAAGGAGAGGGAGAGACGGTGAGAAACAGAGAAAGGTGAGAGGAGATTGAGAGCGAGGGACAGAGAAAATGGGATAAGGTACAGTGTACGGAGGAGACGATATCACCGCTGATATATGCCCTAATTTGATGCTGTGTTTCTGTTCCACTTCAGCTCCTGTATCTTTCCTCTTTTTAATCCTCAAAATATTTCTGCACTGCAAATCATTTTCTCCCATTATTACATTTTCTCTGTTTTCATTAGAAATTCCCCAGAATCACTTTAAATTCATTTGGGGTTACCGGTGTTGGTAGTCATTATTATTCAGCACTCCGTGATTCAGTGTGTTTACTGTCTACTTTGTACCAGTGAAGGAAAGGCAGTTGTTGTAGTCTGTCAAGCCTTGTCAGTGGTCTGGATGTAAGTTCAACATAAGTGTGATATGTTTTTATTTAAATCAATGCATATTGACCAGGAAATGCTTCATCATCATCATCATTGCCATCATCATCATCATCATCATATCTTTGTCATAATCACAATCATCATAATTACACAACACACCATAGATAGATCTCTGGGCATTGTAGTCTTTGAGGCCCTCAGTCAACATGGCTGCTGCAGTTTTTACGTAGCAAACTATAATTTATTGTTCTTTACACACACAGGCTATAGGAACAGGATTCAGCTTGCTAAGATACTTAGCTACCAACAACACAAGACCTGCAGACCGGGGGGTGAGAGGACGACGTTCCTAGATTTATAGAAAGAGTTTAGATGTTGCCTTTTCCAGTTACTGCCCCTGCGTCCCTGTGACGTTGACAACCATGTTAACACTTGTTGCTTTAAAATGTATTTTCACATTAGTTAGGCGACTATTGTTGCTGAAGCGCACCTCGATTTAATTTTTGCAATGCAAACTTGGTTAGTATTGAACTGAGGGATCAAATTGTCATAAATCAAATTCTAGCTTTTGTGCATCTTGACTCATCATGCATCCAACTAGCTTAGTCTCCCACAAATAATTTTGTAAATGCAACTTTTCTCGAATGTAGCTGTTGAGGCATAAACTAGTGTTTTCCTCATGAATGCAGCTGAAAATGTGAGGGCGTAGAGATTGTAAGAGTCAACATTTTTGCTATTTAATCATAAACATTCCAGCTCAGCATTTCTCCAACCCTTTCTACTCTTAGCTAAATTGCCTTTAACACAGCTTCACTGTGTTTTAGTTATGATGTGTGGATATTGGAGATGAAATAATACCGCATTGAAAAATGCTGATTTGGTATCTCTAACTTTAAGATCTGATGATTTGGGGCAGCATGACTCACTGAATGCTGTTTTTCCAAAACAGTTGCACAATAAAACCAAAAGTCATTTGTAGGAGACAAAGCATTCTTTACAGCAAGTGAAAAATGTCATATTAACACTAGAAGGTTACCTGCATCACTCAATGCTAAGGTCAGCATGAAAAATTTCAGGGACGAGGCAGCAACATCGGGCCCTTTTACACTCTGGCCAAACTCTTTCTATGCTTCTTGCAGAAACTTTACCAACTATTGATCACAAATAAAATGAAACACGACAAATAATCAAACATTACAGAGATTTTAAAAACTAAAACAAAAACGAATCATAGACATTATAAACACAACAAAAGACAAAAGACATGAATTGATACAATAAACCATAAACAGTTACGTCAAAAACATTTTGGGGACTGCTGGGCCAACACACCATAGTAGAGACTAGTATAGTAATAATATTTATCTTCATCATACCCAGGTATATGATAACACACTATTAATATAAGTTTACTTCCAGCCAATTAAATTTGAGAGGGAACAATAGTTCTACTGTAGGGGAGCAATATGCAATGAAAGCCAAACTTTGTTCATCACTCGAGACACAAACATCCTACTCTGCTAATGATGAAAATGTTAAACGTCTACATAAATATTTCAAAGGCATAAATTAGTAAAATAAAAATAATATGCAAACAAACCAACTTGTGAATGCATCGAGAACGTGCACTAATCTAACGGATTCAAATAAGTGATGATTGCTAAGTTGGTAACAGAAGGACTTGGCAGTGACTACATTTTCCATGGAGAGTGGCAGAGCTTCCATTGCATATTGCAGATCCTTCGGAGAAAACGTAAGGGACAACAAGGTGGCAGAAGGGATGGATGGATGGATGAAAGGAAAGAAAGGAGGTGGAAATCTTTAAGGAAGTGTGACAAACTTTCCATAAATAGCACTATAGCGGATGGAAAGATGGATGGAGCGATAAAGGGACAAGAAGGAGGAAGGGGGAAAATAGCAGCGTCTTTGTTTAATCCCTTGTTCGTCATAATCCCTCTGGGCAAATCGTCCTTGTTAGAAAGAAAGAGAGGGAAGGGGAGAGGGAGAGGGAGGCCAGAGGGGAACTGATTGGGGAAATAAAGTGCAGGAGTCTGAAGTTTGTAGTCCTTAGATGATTTTTTGTAGTCTTTGCCAGGCGACAGGGTTCTCTGAGATAGTTTTTCCATGCCGTAGTAGCAAACTTTCACCTCTGGGGGTGAAATCAGGCTGAGAATGAGCTCTGAACAAAGGTGATTTGCTTTAAAGCAAAGTCTGTGGTCCTTCATTAAAACCATTGCGAGGATCTATGAACCAGCCCAGAAGCAGAGTCCACGTAACACCAGAAAATGTAGTCGACCCTTTTTCATGACTGATCGTTATCATTTAACAAGCATCAAGTAAGCAAGAGTCATTTTCTGAGGAAAAGGGACAAATACAGGAAATTCCAGTTAAATGGTTGCTCTCCCATTTAATTGATTGATAACATCCAGAATGTGGTCCAGACAGGGCAGAATCTATATCCAGCCATCCACGAATTATCATTTTGTTAATTCAGATGGTTTCCTGTTGTACATTGCACGTCCGTAACAAGTTTCAAGACTGTCAAATAAAATCTCTGTGTATCCCCCCAGTGTTCTCTATGCCACAAAGCAGAGAGGTGTGGACTAGATAAATGACATCTTTTTGTGTTTATCCATGATGTTTCCCTCATTTCCTCCAAGCTTTCCAGTTTTGGCTTTCTTTGGGATGAAGAGGTCCAAGGGAATATCAGAGGAGCATTAGGCCAGACGAGGGTGAAGGGTCCTGGGCTGGGGTCCTGGCTTTTTGGAGGAACTACTGGCTTTGGAGAGGTTTAGGAGGAGAAAGATGCAAACAAAATGAGCCGCGCACTGCCTAATACCACAAATATCTCTCATTATTGTAAATACTGGTCCAATCGCCACCGTACATACTGTAAATCCCTGAAAATTTTATCCACTTTTAGCGAATACCAACTGAGCGTACACCACGAGTGTCTTGAGTGTCTTGCAACAGCTAAAATGATATGTGTCATACTCGTTTTTTTTTTTCTCGGCCAATAAGAATGGTAGATTCTGCAGCAGCCAACAACAGCAGTAGGTGGTTGGTAGGCGAGTTGGAGGGTTGATTGGTAACAAATACCGCAGTAAGAATGGCTCCAAATGGAAGAGAAAATCAGGGAACAGATAAGGTATGTGTGTGAGGGAGTGTGATCAAGAGGGACAGAGAGGAAGAGGGTTAAAAATAGAAAGAGGACGAAGAAAGGAAGGCAGAAAGTGGGAGAAAGGTGTCAGTTTGAGAGTCAGAGCGAGAGATACCGTAACCGTCTGTGTGCATAAAACAAACTCTTCCATCTCTCCCCTCTTTGAGCCCTTTAAATTTTTCGCCCTTCCAACCTTCACCCTTTGACATGCCAACCCTCCCCCCGTCCCATTGCTCCTCTAGGCCACAGAGGAGATCTGTTTCTCCTCCCTATCCTCCCCGTCTGCCTCTCCGTCTCCCATCAGCGGCTGCCTCTTCTTCAGCTCTCTCTGGTATTTGGCCATCAGGGAGGCGTAGATGCAGCCGTACGCCGCGGCTGCAACCATCATGATGCAAACGATCCCGCAAACCACGCCGGCAATCACCACCGTGCCAATGGCCCGGCGCACGCTCACAGGTCTGTAACGGGCGCGGACACAATCCGACGAGGGCTCCCCACCACCTCCTCCTCCTCCTCCACCTCCCGTGTTTGAAGAGGAGTCATCACCAGCGTTGGCGCTGTTGTCAGAAATTGGTGTCGCCCCACTGGGGTTAAGAGCGGTCCTGCTGCAAGGTGGAACGCCTTTTTGTCCGGAACGGGAACCCTCGCCTCCGCCGTTCTCATCCTCAAGTTGGAGGCAGTAGTTGAACATTTCCACCGGAACGCCGCGGATGTCTCGCCCACGCAGATCCTTGGGTAGCGTGCACTCCACTGCGTCCACCTTCCCCCCTGGAGGAGGGAGAAAGAGGTGCAGAGACAAGAGGACATGGAGAGGTCATTTATAAAATGCCTTATGCCTGTAAAGCACTCCCAATTAACTGAGTGAGAGGAAAAGATAGAGAGGGGGGTGGATGTGCCAACACTAGGATGAGTCATGAATCACTTAACACACACACACAGTTTGCTGTGCCCTCTACACTAAGTTGGAGATAGCCTCAACTAAGCTCTTCTATAATTCATGAGATGACATGCCAAGCTTCAGAAGAGCTCTAGTAT
Organism: Trachurus japonicus; assembly: GCF_045865225.1. Lineage (NCBI taxonomy): Eukaryota > Metazoa > Chordata > Actinopteri > Carangiformes > Carangidae > Trachurus > Trachurus japonicus. The sequence continues at coordinate 12,022,656 of NC_140929.1, read as the reverse complement.
GTGTTTGGAAGAGAGAAATATCTGAGTCACTAATTCCCACAAGCGGCACGAGGGTGGGGGGATCTACTTTGTTATCGTCGCATTCCGCATTTGTCTCTTCACATAGTATTCGTCTTGAGGTCACGTGCTGGAAAAACACTGGTCTGCACCCCACTGATATGTTAAGCATCAGAAACAATAAGATAAAGGCTGAGGATAATAGAAAGACAGAATGAGGAAAGTGGTATTTAGCCCCCAGATGCTTTTATCTCAGCGTGTGACAAAAGAATCCCTTCTGCAAACACAGCTCCCTCTCCAAATATCTCCAAATATCCCAGCTGTGTGCGCCTGAAGTGGTTCGAAGCAAATAGAAGTCAACATCGGCTGCTGTCACCGAGCTTTTCACACTTGCTCGGTGCTTTGTCTTACTTTCTGTAACACATATCTTGCGTCATCTTCCCCCTTTTAACTAGACGCTGTCATGCCCTCACGTTCACCAATGAAACGTCTCCTTGTAATTTCTTCTGCTTCTGTGATGATTATTAAATTATCATGTCCGCCGTGTGTCAGTCTCAGTCTGAAGTGTACCGAACTGAGCCGGAGAGTCGAGGCCAACAAAGCAGAAGCGAGCAGAAAGAAAGCAGAAAGGAGAATGGAGCAGAAAAGAAGACGAGATGCTTCATTAGCGGGGCAGCTGGGGCTCGAGGCGCCGAGGTGAATGTAGATTTTTACACATGAAGAGAGAGCGGAGAGCAGCTGTGGTTATCTGATGTACTAACAGCCTGCAGAGGCACGTGGGTAACACACAGAGTACACAGAAACACACAATGGGCGCGGTAATGCGCGTTCACACACCAGTGCAATTATATTATGTGGTTAGAAGTGCACAAATGGAAGCGCACACCTTAGCCTCAGCTATCTGAAGCAAACCAGTATCCTCGAGTTTCCGCCCACCGCTTCGTGACTCCTCTAGCCACTCTCGTCCCATCCGCTAATTCAAATCAAACACGCCCAACGTTTCACCGCTCGCGTTAAGATAAATCAAACAGCCACCTCTGTACAGCAGCCACTCCATCCAGTGCTTGAAATCGCGGAGGTTGCAGTCACATTCCCACGGGTTGTGTCCCAATTCCAGGTGTTGTAGGTTGGCAAGGGGCTCAAACGCTGCCCTCTCCAAGCCATGCAGCCTGTTACCCGCTAGCGACAGCCACCTATATAGGGAAATTTGAATAAAATTAATGTATTCTTTTGACCCCCCAACAACAACAAAAAAGTCTGCTCTTGTAACACTTATTCTCTTCTGACCTGATTCTGATTTATACCTCCTTGTATTCTGTCGTTTTTCCAGGAAACTCTGTCACTCGTTTCCATGACCTCCCACCTCCTCATTGAAAGGATTATTCTAAACTTTATAATCTGTGGTTGTCATGGTATTCTCGTGTTGCTCTGAGGGTTTGTGTGGGAACACTGGCTAAAAAGAAAACATGTTGGTGTAAAGTAGCTTGTGCAGATGTGTGGGTACCTGAGGCTCTGCAGCTCATCCAGTAGCCCCAGAGGAATAGACGACAGTCCGTTCAGAGACAGATCCAGACTCTGAAGACCCCCCAAACCCTGTAAAGACATCAACACCCCTTTTTGTTACTTTGGTCAGCTCTGTTCAAAGAGAACAAAGTCTCGTTCTCCAAATCTCCTGTTAGTATTATTACCTCCTCTCTTTGATTCCTAGAGACACAGCTAGAGACAGTTTAATCTTGTTTAATAAAGGGTCCCATCCCACGCGAAGTCCTGACACAAGCTCATCCTACAGACTGCCTTGGTTCAGATAAAAGTGGATGAAAGTGTTGAGCAAATGGTTTATTACTAATTTATCACCTGGACGAGAGCCTAGTCGTGTCAGCATGTCTGCTCAGGTTGGCTCTGCTCCTAAACAGCGTCTGTTGAGTCCCACCCAAGAGATGTAACAGTGTATCAGCACTATTCACGTAGTATTTCTGGTGGATTGACTGATGTGATGGAATACCTCCCAATAGCCTAATACACTTTGAGAGGAACTCGCTCTCATGAATTACAATCTAAAATCTGTCCTACGCCCTGATTGTCCTGCAGTTTGTACCATGGACACTGCTTACCTGGAAGAGGTCTCTGTCCATTACTGTTAGTGAGTTGTTGTGCAGAGTCAGTCTCGTCAGGTTGGACATGTCTCTGAATAATCCAGCTGGTAAATTATCTAGGTAGTTGTTGGAGAGGTCCAGCTCCTAAGATACACACAAAGAATGACATTTTATCTTACAGTAAATATGCACTTGCATGTTTGACATAGCAGAAACCTTTCTCAAGAAGAGGAATACAAAAACTGCAACAAAACTTTTAACACCCACCCACTTCGATTTTAGAATAAACATTGGGTGCAATGGGTGTAATGTGTAAATGTCTGTGTAGAAACAAGCAGTTATTTCAGTAGCTATGTGTTCAGCATCTGATGTTATAACAGCAAACTGTTGTAGTAGGGGAACTAATGAGGTTGTGTTTACCCCGGCCCTTTTGGCAGGTTCGGTAGCCAATCCATCATTTTGAGCTCCTCTACTTTAAATACCAAGTTGGCTGGCTTTGCAAACAATATGCTAATGGTAAGAAGTCCTGCAAAACCTTGAAAATGTCAACTTTCCCTAACTTTGCAGACTGAGAGCAGAGGTTGTCTGCAGTGCAGTTTGTTCAATATGAGACTCAGCACAGTGTCACATTCGAATTTACTGTGCAAGGTCAGTGCAGAGACCACTAGACAGACACCACCGTGGTAAACAACGACTCAACAACACATTCAGCTACGAGGCAAAGAAAACTTCACCGACAACAATAAACAAAGGGCCGCAGACCTCCAGAGAGGAGAGGTTGGCGAAGGCAGAGGCTCCCAGAGAGGCGAGCTTGTTGTTGGCTAGCAGGAAGGAGCGGCTCCCCGGAGGCATTAGGTGCAGGGGAGGCAGGGACGTGAGGCCCCGGCCCCCACAGTCCACCACCAGGCCATCTGAGGAGCAGAGACAGGGAGGAGGGCAGGAGAGGGCCGGCGGCAGCAGCGCCGCCAGGAGGCAGAGGACACAGAGGAAGACTGAAGGGAAGAGAGAAGAAGAGAGGAAAAAACATTGGTTATTTAGCTTTTACTGTGAATTATCATTTCAGTGATGAAAGGAAATGAGCTGATTGTCAAAAGATGATAGAGAAGCTTAAAGTGGTAGTTATAATTAGAACTCAAGCTGAGGAATCGTTTTGTCATCGGGACTGTCAACTGAACTGTCCACAAAGTAATTGGTCAGTCAATCATTTAGACTTCTCACTGCTGTGCATTTTGTTTAATCTACTGTAAGTTTTAACCACAGTTATGCTGACCCTGAGACTTAAAGGTGAGAGTCGGAAAGATTCAAAAGACAGGAGAAAACGAAAGAGAAGCAAGATGGGAGGAAACAGCAGCTTAACCCTAATACAACAGCTTCCTATGGCATTGGCAGTTTTGATCTCTATTTAGGTGCTGGAATTAAATAGGAAATACCAATTTGTGTGTGCGGATTGCGGAACAGATGTTTTCAATGTAGAAACGTTCACAGAGGATCTGATTTTCTTATTGAAATGATTGGTTTTGCCTTCGCAGAAACCGAACAATCCTGTAAACATAGGCCACATTCTGCATGAAAGATCACAGCAGTGAACACAGCCAGACTCATCATAAATGGTTTGTGTGTACAGCCTCCTCTATTACTAACTGGTGTGTCCATGGCAGCTGTCTGCTCTGCAGTCACAAAGCCATTGCTTTTTATGAAAAAGCTGCACTCATGAGTTTTCTTTTGTGTCGATGAGCAGTTGTGTCTTTGTCTCTCTGCGCGTACGCTCATGTGAACCTCACAGCAGTCTCTCTCTGTCTTTAGTGTCACTCATGAGGGAAATGCCCTCTGTTTTATTTAATTTTCAGTTCATTGTTGTCCTGCAGACTACAGTCATTTCATCATTTCCACTCATTATCTCTGCGTCTTTCTCTGGTTCCAGCCTCCCCTCCCTGCTTTCACTCTGTTGCAAGTCTTGTGAGTTGTTTCCCTCTAGCTCTTGATGACATTTCTGTCCTTCATTAATCATTTTCTGTTTTTATTTGCATCTGTCAGTCCATTCATTTTTATTTGTTTCTCTGTCTCTTTCTCCCTCTCTCCACGTTGTACTTCTCCCTCTTTCCCACTCGAGTCTCTTTATCTTTCTCATTCTCTTTCACTCCAAGTCTCTCGGCACCGCTCTGTATTCCCTCAGTGTCTCGTTACAGTGGCTGACTTTGTTTCCACCCAATGGCTTATCAGCACGACTTATGTTTTATCTGTGTGTGTGTGTGTGTGTGTGTGTGTGTGTGTGTGAATATGTGCGTGTGGATATTGTGCGTGTGTGTGTGTGTTAAGCACCAACAAAGCGTGATATTAAGAAAACTAACTCTGTCTAAACTCCAGACACAGACACAGCACTTTTCACTTCCCGACAAGACGCACTGCTTCACCAGCAGATTTCATCGCTTGCATCACTGCATATTATTAGCATATATTTCTCAGTGTGCCGTCACTGATAAAATATGCTTTATCTGTGTCATTAGGATGATATTTTATTCCCTTTAAAGAAGTCACAAATACTGAAAATAGAATCTAGGAAATAATTTAGTCACAGAATAGATACAAGATTTAGTGTAATTAATGATAAATGACGAGGAATGTGTTTAGAAAGGAAAGAAAGGCAGAACAATTTGAGGAGATTGTCGTGTTGTCTTTTGGATCAATGTTGTGATTGCATTTTAATTTGTCACAAAGGCAGAAATGTAGCTAATACCAGCAACGACTCTTAGGCTTTTCAAGTGGCCCAGTAACCCTGAAACCAAAGTAAATGGAATTAAGCCGTCAGCAGGCTGAACGTTTCCTGCCATGACAAGTCAAAATGTCTTCCATTAATAATGCTGAATTAAAATAAGTGCAATTTCAGAATTCGAGCAGTGATCGCCTTGGAAGCAAGATTTTCATTAAAAAACAACTAAATGTTTAGCCCCATTAGTAAGTAGTTCAATTTAATCTTAATTTAGGAGGTTATTTTGTATGACTGAATGGGCTCTATGCATAGCTCCACTACTTCCTGAATGTAACGCTGCTCCTTTGTTTCCTGTCTTACATTATTGGACAAACTGATTAATCCAGGTGTATCTAGTAGTCACAATGGTCAGACATACCTGGATTAATCAGTTTGTCCAATAATGTAAGACAGGAAATAACGGAGCAGCATTAAGTTCAGGAAGTAGTGGAGCTGTGCATAGAGCCCATTCCCAGCATGAAAATGCATATTTTATTATGAACAAATGTGTCAGTGCAGAACTTTAACAAACAAATATCAGTATGTGATTTATCTCGCTTATCTTTGTTACTTTGAAATTGAAATTTGAATGTTTCCATGAGGTTTGGATTTTTTTTTTATTGCATAACACTTTGTGCAAACCTCCGGAAAACACCATTGTGTCGTTCTGAGAATACACACTGTAACACCAGTCTAGAAATAGCATCGCTTCTCAGCCTGTTTTTACCTAGCAGACGGAATAGGACCTCCCTCAACCAGGACGCTGCCCTATTTCACAGACTGAACCAAAAAAAAAACGTTCAGGAAACAACGACTGTGGCCCAGTGAGAAAAATCAGCATGTGTGTGAAGTGAGCCCTCATGTTCCTGCATCCGTTATCCTCTCTGCTCCTGTATAATCCTAATCTCTGGGTAAAAATTAACTCCACTTCATAAATGGATAAAAGAGGAGATTTGAAAGTATCCTGAAGCGTCCTAGTCTGTCTTACTTTGTAGTGGAAATGCTTTGGAAGGCCCATCCCTCACTGCAGCAGCTCAGTAGGAGTCTGGAAGGATTTGGCTGTGAATTTCCCATATTAGGTTTGAAAAGGTGCAGAAGTACAAGATCTGTGTGAGGACACTGTAGCTCAGAGGTAGCAGCACTGTTATACAACTGAGTGTACGACAGAGAGAGGGAAAGAAAATGTTTATTTTGCTACTTATTTTAAATTGCAGTCATCTTTGCGCACCATTCATCTTCCCCCATCTAAAATATGGGTTTTATTGTGCAAAGTTATTCTTCCTCTCCCCTCGGACTTCCTTTCCTCTCTCCACATGGCGACCCGTGCCCTCACCATCCACTACTGTACATTATAACTCTCCCTCAGCCATCCCTCTCTCCCTCCCTCCCTCAGTGCTGAAGCCTATCTTCCAACATTTATGAGTGGTTTTAGAGGCTCTCGTGGAGGAGGTGGCTGTTGTTTCGGCTTATTTTAGCTGCTCCAAATCCTCTCTGCTGTAGTGCTCCATGCAGCCAAACCAGAAGGAAAACATTCGGCCACAGTCAAGAGGAGGAAGAGATAGGGAGGGTTCAGTCCAAATAAGTTTAAGTGGTTCTATGCAGTTTAATTCAGTCCAAACAGACTTCCGACTGAATCTTTTATAAGAATTCCCAAACACATGCCGTAAAAGTGCTGACATTTTGGGCAAATGTACGCTGGCAAAGCTCTCAGCGATGGGGAAACAAACTAAGACACGACATTAAAATGCAACAAGATGTTCCTGTTTGACTGAAGCGAGGCTTCTGAGGCAGCTCTCGTACTGTAGCAGCGCCGCACACATAGATGGACGGATATTGATAGATTGATAAACTGATTATTGTTTTATAAGGAAATCTATTCTGTGTACAGTAGTCGTCAGACAGAAGTGATGCACATTAAAAATTTACAGTCAGATTGAGCAATTATTAATGATCAGTTGCCTTGGAATAACACTGTAGGAATTTTTAAATAGAGAAGTAGAATTATTGCTGTCATTCTCCTTTATATGAACATTTAATATGAGTTTGAAGGATAATGCAGTCTCTTTGTCTTGGCACAGAGGGAAAATAAACAATGAAGGATTTCTCACGATAGTGAAATTCAAATTTTCTGTTGTTGCTTTCAACAGCCCACCTTTCTTTTATTTAATGTGGAACCTGGCACACAGTTTATAGTCCAAGTGTGTGTGTGTCTGCATATCTGTGTCCATGTGGGTGTTTGAAGCTCTGAAAAGCTGGAAATGAGACATTAGTCCTAAGTAGTCTTTCAAGTAGGACAATTAACTGTCAGGTTATATTGTACATCTTTGTGTGTGTGTGTGTGTGTCTATGTAGTCATCCTTGAAATGTCTCCTACCTCTGATCTAGGCACTCAACACCTATACACTACGTTAAAATCATTTCTGGTGTCATATGATGTTTGACAGTGGCTCCTTGGCAGTGCTGCCATACAACTCCGGGGCCTCAGCTGTCTGTAAGTTTATATCCAGGGGCCCCTCGCTGACACTGGACCCAGCAATGATGTCACCACCATAGACACTTGTGTCACTGAGCCCAGTCGCATGTTACCAGGGGCCAAGCTGTTTTCCATGCAAGCAGCAGACTTGGTGCTATCTTGTTACTAGAACGACCAGCTGTCCCTCCACGCAACACACACGCTCCCTCGCTCGCTCCCTCACTCCCCTGTACTTCTTAACTCTTTAATGTTTTACATTGTGCTCTGTGCAAAGAGTCTGACGCAAAGCTATCCTGCAGCTGCAGCACCACGGAGTTTGGAGCCTTCTGATACCTGGGACAACATTTCAGTTTACCTTCATTTAGATAACAACCACTGAATGCTCTAAGAGGGGAAATCTCTCCAGCAGCAGACACACTCAATTGCTATGCTTCAGACATTTGCAAGCTGCAGTTCTTCTTTTTTTTTTAATGTGATGATCTTCTACAAGTCTTTTAGGACTTTTCACTTATCTCTGGCTTCTTCTGGACTTAATAATTTATCAAGTAATTGGCAAAATGTTCTAAAATGAAGTCAAGATACTGGGTTTACTTGGATACTCAGCATTTAGCTTATTTTATTACTAAAAGAATCCTGAATTTCAAAATAAAAGCTTATTTTAAAAAGACATCTGCACATTTCCTTTGAGATTTCTGTAGGATCAACAAATGCCCCACGGGAGCAATACTACATGACACTGACAACATATTATGTTTTTGACATCTGATATATTGGCTGATGATACGAAACATAAGTGATGATCGTAGATCTGATATGACATGACAGATCTAGGAGGAGAGGATGTATCTTAGAAATGTGTTATATGTTATATACGGTGTGTTCCATCAACACACTGTCAGGCCGGCTGGTTTATCTGCTGCAACAGTTTCTGTGTAATTTGTCAGAGACTGTTACATGTCTGATCTCTGCTGTAACCCAAGACCTCATTTAGTTAGCAGATGGAAAATAGCCAGCCAGCATGTTTGCGTGCGTATGTGTGTGTGTGTTTGCCTTTGACTGTTTGTGTGCGTTTGAATATCTCTATATACACTACACAGTCTCTACTGCCTCACAGGATGCCTGGCTTTTCTGGCTTAGCATAAAAAGGTATAAAAGAATACACAACACACACATAATGTCAAGGTCCCAGCAGTAACCACCACATTATTTCAACATTGACAATGTAACGCTGTGTTTCCGTAGCAACAAAGTGCCCAGATGACGTTAAAGGGAGGAGATGAGGCGTAGGGAAAGAAGTTTTTTTGGTTCACATTAAATCCCATCCTCCTAACCACATTATCTCTCCTCCCTCACGTGCACAAACCTCTCTCCCCTTATTTCTCGCAGGCACAACCGTGTTGAATCACTTCACACACACACACACAGTCGTGGTCGCGTACACGTACTATACACACACACACACATCCAGCAGTTGAGGATAAGCAGGGACATGGTGTAGGGGTTTAGGTTGTGCTCCTGCTGACAGTGTGATGAGCAGAGGAGAGAGGAAGGAGGAGAGGAGGGGAGTAGACTTTCTCTAGAATCTTGATTTTTATACATTACGTCTTTTGCTTCTCCCCGTGGGATTACCTCCTATTATCTCTCTCTATTTCTGTCCTCCCTCTCTGTGTTTACTCTTGTCCCTCTCTTATCCTCCATTTCTCTCCCACCTAATCTCTCTCAGTCTCTGTCTCTCCCCTGTCCATTTCTCATGAATTCTGCATCGCCAAGACAGAATCATTATTCTGACTCGGAGGGGTGAGTTGGGTAATGTGTAGGCTGATCTGCCTCTTTATTTCATGCTATCCCTATCAATTTGTGGTGACACACACACGCTGGTTCACACACCACCAGTATGGCCCCATGGGAGAGCGCGTGACATGCGGTGACATTGTTTTTGTGATAGTGGCTATTAATTAGGAGGTGTGACAAAGCGATGGGGAGATAAAGGGATAAAAACAAAGGGGAAAGAAGTGGTGGAAAACTAATTATCAGCAAAGCGTCTGTAACGTTATCTCTTTGATTGGACGCTGATCCGTTTTTCTCCTGACCGCTCAACCTGGCATCAGTCTGAGGACGAATACATTCAGAATTTAAACAAGAAAATGAAGGACGCTCGGCTTTTGATGTCGCATCCGCGTCAATGTGACTGGAATGGAATAGATTGTCTTGGATCTTTGACAGGTCCTAATGTATGCCCACTCTGTCCTCCGAAACGATGGATAGACGGATGATATCGATCCAAAAACACACACACACACAGTGTTTGAGAGACAGTTGTCATCGTGTGGTTTTGATGCCAGTTTTTTATGGGTTTATAGTTGATTATTGTGTTACTTTGAGGGTTGTAAACTGAATAGATAAATGCTAATTGGATACCCTTTTCAGAGGCGTGTGGAGTGTTCACGGAGACAAATCGAGCACATTTGAAATAGCTATATTATCCAGAAGCATTACCACGCATTTTATACGATTACTTGGCAAATAAAGTACTTTTTGCTATCAGGAATGAGCTTTACCGAGATCATCAGCTTATCAGCCTCATGTCGGATCCATATACTGGACTTGCTTTGAGTGTGATACTGTATCACTATCAGTTGGCGAGTGCTGAACTGCAGTGGTGCTGTTTGTGGAGCAGAGGATTATCCAGATTTATCCCTGCCAATGTCCTTTAAAAGTGGGCCAGTGCCATGTGTTTGTGTGCTTAAACATTCCTGTTGTACCTGCACCCAAAACTTATAAACTGTGGTCAGAAGAGGAGTGGAAACGAAGCCTTATTGGCGTACTGCTTCGCTTACGAGCATGTGCATGTACTTGTGTGCATGCCGTCGTGTGTGTGCAGCCGGAGCTAGCAGCGCAAAGGTCACCTCAGCAGTAGGAATCTCCCCCATGTGACACTAGTAGCCAAAGTGACGTAGAGTTATCACAGCAACAACAAGCTATACTTCAATTCATCCACTAAGGAGGTCAGAGGTCAAAGCGCAGCGCTCTGACAGAGGATAATATTTCTATGTTTGGACCATTGAGCCTGGGAATACCTAGAAATTTGCATTGAAATAACTATTGATTACATGCTTGAATTTTCCAGATGCTATAGATTGTTTGCCAACAAGCTGTTATCCCAGGTTGTATTTAACTCCAAGTCTCATATATCACAGTGTGAAAGGATCAGGCTCCGGTCCAGCCCGAATGCTGCACATAGACACGTCCTGTGTCACACTGCTGTGGCTTCCCGCCAAACCCAACATACCAGCAGGGTTAAAAAAATAAAAAAAATAAAAAAGTGCTACCAGGTACTGAATTTAGCCTTTTACTGCACACTCACAGCTGACCAGTATCTTTAAATGGTTAACCCCTATGGTACGCATTATGATGCCACTGGGGTAAAAAATGTTTGGAGTGTTTTTTTGTCTCAAAATAGACTAAATAAACATAATCTAAAGAAATGTTTTTAAATTATTATTTTAATTTTGGGGGATTTGTTGCCTGTAGGCAACATTGTACCATAAATTTATCTAAATGTTATACAGTACTAGAAATACCAGTCTCTATACACTTTCACCTTCACTGGCCTCATCCTCATCTCAATTCTCACTCTCATCTTCCTCATCATCATCATAATAGCCTGAAGTTTGCTATATATTTTTTTCCAGATGGAAAAGGGCCAGGAAGTTATGTTTTCAGACCGTTATAGTGGAGCAAAATGGCAAACCTGTTTCCTTTGAAAAGGTCTGCAAAAAAGGGTTTCAGTATGGCTTCCTGAAAGTAATTTGATAAATTAAAGCATTGTTATTTGTTGTCTATGTTCTTCTCTCTTTTTTAAAGTATTACAGCATTAAAAGGGATGCATTGTGGAGATGTGAAAGGCCAAAAAATGGTTTGTTGTTGGGCAACATGGTACCATAGAGGGTTAAAGTGGAATTGGCGTGTTAAACAGTTGATTTAACAAGCTGATAGCTGCTGCTGCTGCTGCTGAAGTTAGTTTTCAGTGCGATACGGCCAGTTGAGCCCCAGCGTGGCTCTGATCCAAACCTAATGCTACCCCCTTAGTCACTGCACTGTGTTACAGCTGTACTCCAAGAATAATGCTTCAACCTTAGTCACTGTGCTATGGCTTCATTCCAAACCAAATGTTTTAACCTCGGTTGATGTATTAAAGCCAAATCCTCACTACCCCCCCTTACCCCTCCCTCCCTTTGTCACTTTCTCTCTTACTCTTTTGATCGGACGCTATGTGGTCAGTTAATCTGCCGGCTTTGCAACAAGGTGCATAAAACACACACACACTCAGTACGACCAGTTAAGCTACAGTGTGTGTTTATGCGTGTGTGAATGGAGATTAAGTCATGCCCGCTTGTGTGCTAATGTGCATGTGTGTGTGTTGTGTCAGATGAGACAGTCTGCTGGGATCACGGAGGCCTGGAGGCACCATATGGTCTCTGTGTCGCTCCTAGACCTCTCTCTTCCCCTCTCTCGCCTCTGCTCCTTCATCCTTTCTTCTCCTCCTCACTGTCTCCTCTCGTTCGCCAAGCCGCTTTGATCTGCCATCTCTTCTCCTCTTCCTCCTCCTCCTCCTCCTCCCTTCCACTCCCCACGGTTTCCATCTCTTTTCCCACTTCCTTTCTCTCGCACTCTTTCTGTCACTCACATTTTATATTCTCCACCTCTAGTTTGCACTTAAACTTATATTGTCTTTTTCTTTGCCATTCTCTGTCACTTATGAGACACTTGGGATTCTTTTACTTTGGTTTCTTGAAATTGTCGTCCCACTTTCTTGTACTTCAGCCTCAAGGTTTTGCAGTGCTAGCTAATATCTCCATGGTTATTAATGCTTTATAAATCACTTGTAATCCACTTACAGTAAGACTTTTCAGCTTTTTATGGGCTCTGGTATTTGTCCTTCAGTATTTACTTTTTTGAGCTCTTAATTTCACCAGAGAGACTCTTGAATGCAATTTGCTTTCTAAAAAAGGAGGTATTTTTTAAAGTATATTTTTGGAGATTTGCCTTTAATTGATAGGATAGTTGAGAGAGACAGGAAATGGGGAGACAGAGAGAGGGGGAAATGACACGCAGCAAAGCGCCACCAGATTCGGCATTCGAACCAGGGCCGGCCGCAGCGAGGACTATAGCCTCTGCAAGGTATCTTGATCGAATTCAACCATTTCATATATTTAACCGCAGACTTGATGGCTGATTGAAATGACTGAAAGCCGCAAGAATGTATTGTTGAATTCCTGTATTTCACCAAATAGAAATGACAGCAGCAGCCAGAGGAGCTCATTAGTGTTTTATAACTGACTCACTGCTAATTAAAAGTTTAAGGTTAAGTGTGATTTAGCAAAAAGTGACATTTCATATAATATTCCATTTCTCTCCCCTCCATCACAAGAGGGAGTGTTTGCTTTTGCTTGGATTAAAAGAAGAGTTTTATGAAGACTATTTCCTGTCAACATTGACATATTTTGCACAATTACAAATCATTTGATCAATGTACATGTTTTTGGTGAGAGAAATGAACTATGGTAGATAGATAGATAGATAAGAGAACTTGGCAAAGCAAAATTTACTTCCAGCCACAAGAGTTTAAATGGGCTTGGACACTCGAAAAAAGAAAATCCATAAAACACCCTCCACAGCCTTTCAGAAATATCATTTCGCTTTCTGTCAGGTAACAAAACTCCATCATAGTTGTGCGACCATTAGTTGGAAATATGGCAGACACTGGCTGACACTGAAGAATACTAACACTTCTGGACACACTTTCTATTTTTCATCGTGATCTGTTTTCTGTCTCACTGAGAGCTTCTAGCTTTAGCGCATGAGCACACCTTTGAGTTTTGCACAGCAGTTGGCAGGAAACGCATCCTTCTTGCATCCCCCCTCTGTTAAATCTCGTCTAAACGAACTTGAAAGGAAATGAAATACACGTCCTTGATGATTTGATTTTCAGCAATGTAGTAATCAGTATTTTTTGGCTCAGATTTTTTTGGGGAGGAGGCTTTCCCCTTTTCTACTATTATATGCACGATTTTGCAGTGAGTCAGTGTTTGTGTTTGTGTGGCATAATGGCAGAGATCAGAGAGCCTCCAGGCTTTGCAAGAGAAACACAGAGACAGTGATGAAGCAAAGAGAGACAGGGAAAACACCTGCTGCAAAAAAAAAAAAAGAAAAAAAAAAGCTTGGCAATATCGATAATGCAGATTTTATGTCACTGAATTGAAGTGAGACTGTCGGGCAAATATTGTACAACATTCACGCCAAGAACGTAATCTGGAATTTTGATGAATTCCTGTCCCTAAAAGGTTTGAGCAGTATTGTTTGTGTAATGTTTGTGGGGATAGAGTGAAATGAAATACACTGAGAGAGAGAGCCTGAGGCAGATAATGGAGATGGATTGAACTTAATTTGATGCCGTTACGAGGGGAAGGATGAAGGAAAAAAAGGTAGAGGACAGGTGAAGAGACAAAAGAGGAGGTATGGGCTCCTGTGACAGAGACAGAGGGAGGCTGAGCGGCCCAGAGGGAGGTATATATATCGACTTAGAGGTGCTGTGTGGGCGTGTGCAGGTTCTTGACAGATTGTGTTGCCCTGTTATTTAGTGTCTTCAGTGTTACACAGCAGTTTGTGGGGGCGTCTTTGCCAGACACCTCTGGAACAATACCTCACCAACAGGAGGACAATGATCCACCAATTTTGTGGGCTCTGTTTTTTCTTTTTCCTTTTTTTTTTGTAGAGTCATTCCTCTCCTGTAGTAAGCGCACGGTGTGTTGGTGTGCTCATGCTTGTGCCGTGTCTTGCCGTGTCGGGGACGCACGACAAAAGAGAAAAACAATGCAGAGATGGAGCCCTTTGTGTTTGCCTATTAGCAGAGGAAGTGTCTGGAATCTCTCAGAGAGCAGGATCCATCCACTCCACTGTCTAATCCACAGCACGCACACACCACACACACACACGCATGCATGCATAAGGCTGTCGTATCTGTTGCTATGCCACCCGACTTCTGATAGATTTTTGTTTTGACTGAGTGTACCGGTGGTAGGAGGTGGAAAAAGAGAGAAAGATTATAGGCAGAAAGAGATGGGGGGGAGTGGGGAGGAGCAAAGCAGAGGGAGGAAAGGGGAGGCAGGTGACAGAAGGGGAAGAGAGCGGGGAGTGAGACAGAAGCATGTGAGGGGGGAGATACAGAAGAAAAGGGGAAAGAAAGGGAAGAAGACAAGTGATAGAAAATGAAATAAAGGTAAAAGGGGAAGAAAACAAAGAAGAGCGAAAGGCAGACAAATAACCTGTAGGTCTCTCCTCTGTCACTCTGCTTTGTTTCTGCAGACTGTCGGCTGTATTAATACATACAGTAATGTGGCAGTTGACTGGAGGACTTGGCACGTGGCCACAGCATGCTCAATGGCCTCATCCTTCGTGTGTGTGTGTGTGTGTGTGTGTGTGTGTGTGTGTGTTGTGCGTGTGTTCAAGCATGCTGGGCATGCTAACATTAGCAGCTGTCAAAACAGGCAGTGTTACTCCTTTCATGCGTAGTTAGGAGTACAATAGATGGGGATAAACTAGAGCAGAGTGGAGCAGGAACGGAGGACCGTTATTTCTTTTCCTCTTGTCAGTTTCTCTTATCTTTCTCGTTTCCTTCTCATTTTCTCAATCCGCTTTTTGTTTTGTCGACTCACCAGGTCTCGCCAAGTGGGTGGTGGCACCGGGAGGGGGGAGGCCTATGCCCCCGGGGAGGTGGGTGTGGGGGGGCATGACACAGAGCTCTGCAGCCGTCCTCTGTCGGAGGGGCGGGGCTATGGGGGTGTCAGGCCGCCATGCCTGCAGCCTCCACTAGGGCGGCGACTGCAAAAAGCTACAGCAGAACACCTGCGGAGAGAGAGGAGACAGACAGATCATCACTTTTCTGCTATGTGCACATCCAAATGTTTACAAATCTGAATTCTGAGGCCACGTGTTGCTGCTGGCTCGTTGCTGCACAAAGCCACACAAACTAATGTGCGCGCACACACACAGGTATACGCCAACAGAGGGCTAAAGCAGCGGGGAGCCGTGTATGTGTGCGCTGATCTTTTTGAGTTGCCTTCCTCGCATACATTAAATGTGTATTTCCTTTCTGAGTGTGTACGAGCTTGTGCGCATATGTACATGTGCGTCCGTGCACGTGCGCAAGCTTCACAAACAGCCCCCTGGTATTTCATAGGCATAAATAATAAATGTGTATGTCTTTGGCAGTTTACACAATCAGTTTGCCTTTCCCACAGACAGACCCCCCACTGCCGCTGTCTGGCAAAGAGACGGACAGAGGGAGATAGAGAGAGAGAGAGAAAGCAAGAATGACAGAGAGAGATGGAGAGAATAGATAGAGGAGAGAGGAGAGAGGTAGAAGCGGAAAAATACAGAGACAGATACGGGGAAAGTAAAGTGGAATCTAGGAGGATGAGGAAGAAATTGTTGGGAGAATGAAAGGAGATGTGTGATACTGTTAAACTACCCTTGAGCAAGGCAGCGAGTGCATAGAAAGTGGTGGGGTGCAGCTCAGGCACAACTGAAGGTACAGTAACATAGCAACAGCTGACATCTGCTGAATCTGTTGCTTGCTGAGTTAACAATAACAAGGATGTCACGCCGAGAAAACATGACGTTAGCGAAACACTTAGATTGTAGATCAGCTCTGAAAACTCAAATCTCGAAACATTGTCTTTTTCCAATAAAGAATATTCACATTAAATATCACAAGACGGCTCTGTACTGTAGCCCTCAGACCCGCGGCGCTAAAAGAAATGCAGTCTAGTGAATGGGTTGCAATCAGTCTGCTGCATCAGTCGGGTAAATATAAAAGCATGACCCGTTCCAATTACAGCGAGGTAATGAAACACATCCCACATGCATTGCAAAGGAGACTTCCTGTCAATGTTGAATCATTACAGTGAAAGTAGGTGGGGAAATTATCACAGGAGAAAACTTAGGTCGGAACCTCAGTCGTCACCACACGACTGATGCAAGTCTGTGGCGTCACACCCCCCCGGGCCAATCAGTGTAATTTTGAAAATGCTGGAGTGCTGCTGCGAGATGTGTCTTTTCCTAAACTATCATCAAAACCCAATCAGCAGCGTGTGAAATATGGCGCTAATCAGATTAGGCCTGTTGTTCAGTCAGTGGTTAGCTGGTTGTGGAGAAAACTTGCAGCACGAGCAGACTTGTTCCTGCACCACTCAATTTTGCCGTCAGGCTTAACAGAGGTGAATAGGTGTTTGCACACGTGTGCGTACTCTGTGGATGCATGTGGAGTGATTATGTAAATATGCACCTGTAGAACCATAAACAGGCATGTTAAGCAAACATAATCCAGAGAAGCAGGAGGATGAAGTAAAAATAAAGAGGGGGGGAAAAAGGTGCATATAGTCGGTGCTGTTAAGTTATTTACAGCTGTTTATATATGTGTGAGTGAGTGGAAACTGGAGGAGGAGAAGTGGGGGAAGAGGTGAAAGAAGAGAGAGGGTGATGACGAGGAAAAGAGGTGTAAAAAAGAGACAGTGATGAAAGAATAAAAGAAAATAAAGGCGAGGCAGGAAATGCCCGAGGGGGAGGGAGGGTATAAATAAGTGCAATGGGTAAACAGGGAGGACATTAAAATTCTCCGCCACGACCTCCCAACTGTTTTGGTGCGTGATTGTGTATGTGCGTCTCAGCGGTGCTATTTGTGTTATCATTATTGCTATTAGTACCTGCCAGACACTGAGCGAAAAAATAAAGCGCTCGTCTAATCGCTCAGCTCCTCTCATCTCTTTCTTCTTTACACCGTCTTTCGCTCCTTCCTCTCCCCTTCCATCCTCTCGTCATGTTTCTCCCTCCTTGTGACCTTCATCTTTCAATATATGCCACCTTCCTTTCTCTCCGTCCCATCTCTCCCATCCTATCTCTCCCCCTCCCCATCTCCGTCTGCCTCCCTCCTTGACAAAGCAACGGAGGCATGTACCGAGGATATTCGGCAGATGGATTTCCTGCATGTGATTAAAGTCACATTAGCCGGGCTCTACTGGGAAATTTGAGTTGTTCTTTTCAAATGAGCACATGAGCTGCATTTGAAAAATTCACAAGTGCTGATGAGAAATGGAAGGAACTCAAGGAATTTGGAGAGGATTCCTGCCTCTGCTGCAAATTTCAAGATGTTTTTCCCCTTTTCATTTTGCTGGGTGGTGTGAATTTATTTCAGCACTGAAATGGTGGCAGAGTGGAGCTGTTGTGAATCTATGTTTATTTACTGTAGGGTAATAAAAGAGCATACAGTTTTTTGTTTTCGTTTATCACTTTACGTGCATCCTGTGGAACATTTTAGAAAGCGTTCTTCACGCGTATCTTTATTTATCCTTTGTTGTAGTTGTTCATCACATTAAACATTTCCTGCGTCAGTTTCTAGCTGTGTGAAATCAATCTTTAATTCCTGCTCCAGCTTTTTGGGGCTGTGAGTGCTGCCTTGCTTTTTTGCATGTTGGCCATTAATCAAATGATTCATGGATTTGTGTATGTTTATTTTTGATTTATTTGGAGCAGGATAAAGTGTTTGGCGGGAAAGCGGCGAGCCACTTTATGAGCCGAGAGAAAAATCACTCAGTCGTTCTAAATGCCTGCATTGATAATAAATAGAGTAGCGGATTTCCATCAGGTTTAGTGCCAAATGCAGGTTGTTACTCGTTGCCCTCCGATTCACACCTCATTGTTTTCTGTACCATCTCAGAGACGGATGAGAGTGGACGAGTAAGAGAAACGTATACATCAGAGCTCATGGTGCCAGAAAGTCATCATGTGCACAGTCATGCTGGAATTGTCCTTTAAATGATGTATTGGGGGGGTGAAGCAGAAGGTCACCTCTGCAGCCACATATTACTGTCCAGACATCGTGTTGAATGGGTGCTGTGCTGGTAAGCCGGCCTGTCAGGCTATTCTCAGAAAGCTTTTTTTAACCAATTTGACCTGGACACAGGGGCAGCTAAAATCCACACATGTAACCATGCCTGCACACACACACACACACGCACACACATACACACACACATAAATACTTAAGTGTCCAAGTGGCGCCTGCATGTTAAGGAATCAAGTATCACCTCCTCCCTTCTTCTGGGCTCCTCTGTACCACTTCTCTAACCTCTCGTCTTCCCATCTTCCTTTTTTCTTTGTACGTATTCCTCTAATTGTTTCCTGTCCGCACTTAAGTCGGATTTATTCTCCACAGGGGTGTTACTCTGGCTTCACGCAGAGCTCCGACGTGCATTTCCTCCCAAAAATTTTACCACACACTTGGGGGGGCTGAGATAACAAGTAGAGACTTCCAACTGTGACTGGTCAGCTTGGGCTCTTTGTATTCCCTCCTTTTCTTTTTCTGACACAGGTAGAGTGTGTGGAAAAGTGAAGCAGCCACACTCAAATGACACATTTATACTCGGTGATTTATCCAAGCCATTTCCAGTGCAGTCCTTTTTTTTGCTGTGACCATTACACTGCGTGAAAGTCAATAAAAAGAATGCGTGCGGGCTGATTGTGCGGCTCGCTAATCTTGTTTGCAGTAGCTCGACAAATAAGTGTTCTGTGACACATCTGTCACGGCCATCTCTAGTGCAAACCTCCCCGTCATCGCTGCATACGATCAAGTAAATGAAACAGAAACACGTCGCCTCAGGTACATAATGAATCCTCAACAGCTGGATTATGTACAACACAGACAGTTAGTGTTGTGTTGTTGCTGCACCAGACAGTGTAATTCCCATCTACGGTACTACGAGACAATCAAAACACACAGAAGCTTAAATCCTGCTGTACTTGGCAGACGTGTGTCTGTGTGTGTGTGTGTGAGTGAGTGAGTGAGAGAAAACTGCATACGTGTTCCTCCCTTTGCCCGATTTTCCCACTTAATCCCGTTTTCCAGAGTGTTCCATCTTTCTTGTGACAGGCCTACTTGGTTTGACTAATAGTTTTTAATCAATATGGCTGGAATTTTGTCCAATTTGCAGGAAAATTGAAATCCGGCGGCACACGGAGACAGTTACCCATGTGTGAAGGCATATATATATATGTGTGTGTGTGCGTGTCTGTGTGTGTGTGGCCCGTGAATGTGTGACAACAGACACACGGACCAATCACTCACCTTCACCTCTATGCATAATTATGTCTTCACTCTTTACACACGCACGCACACACATTAGTTGGCCTTAAGGGGTCCATCAATGTCAGATCATTTGACAAAATGATCCATTGATTTACAATAAAAGAGGGACAAGGAATGAAAGGTCATAATGAGTGCACACATGCTGAGGTGTTTTCATGTGTATGTGTGTGTGTTTGTGTAGGTGTGTTTGGTAACACAGGCAGAGAGAGACAGAGGCAGCCGAGCTCCCTAGATCAATTTTTAATGGCTTTCTTACACAGGAGAGAGGGGAGATTGGGGCAACAGAACACACGCAGGCACACACATGCACAAACACACACACACACAGACGCGAGCACATGCTGATAGCTTGACAAATAGATCCACATGCGTTGACAGGCACATGGTGCAAAAATATGTTCAGATCTATAGTTGCACATGCACGGAGGTATGCAGACACATAGTGTAGATAAACACACTGAGTCTGCGTGTCTCCATAAACACACTAACTATGTACCAACATAAATGTACAGTACATGTCACAAGCCAGATATACACTAGTATGACTGTCTATTCTGGATAAAATATTATGATTTTCATTAACTTTATTGTGTTGTTTTTTTTTCTTTAATTAATTTTCTTTAATTTCTGTAAACAACACACTTAGGTAATAAAACTACTCAGTTATGGCTTCAGTGGGAAAAAGGATTTGGCGTGTGAGAGCTAATTCTTTTCTAATGATGATCACTTCAGTTGTTCACCACCTCATTACATGTTTTTCACTTTATTGTTATTATATTACTGTTGCTATTATTAAGTTTTGGTATCTAAAATCCACCTTTTTTAACACAAATCTAACAAGAATATAATTGATGGGAGCAGAAGGGTCATAAGTGTGGTTTTAAAATGTGTATTTTGATAAACTGCGTCTGTAACACGTTGGACATTATTTCATCAGCAGTTTCTCAACAGCTGTCAGTCCAGTCTGAGGTGTTAGCCATGTGATTGGTAGACATCAAAACTACTGAACTGAACTGACCACAGACTCAGTTAATGATCATATTGCTTTATCCGGGATTATGTTAGAGTGCATCCTTGTTACTTGAGGGACGCTCTGACAGCTCCTTTTCATTTTTAACTAATGTAGCAGCAAGAGCCCTGTGGACATCAGGGTGGAGCGGCTCACACCCAATGCACCATCGTATAATCACAGCGCAGCTCATGCAAGTGAATTTCTTTTCTTTCACACCCTCTAGAGCAGGGCTAGAGTCTACAGAGAGTTATGGATAAACAGCAACACACACTAGCCTACACAGTGGGCGCCAGACAGAGAATCAACAGGATACCATGTAATTGAACCTATCAAGGGTTCAAATTGATATAAATTACATAAGATGCTGTGAAGGTCAGACAAGAAGTGTGAGTAGGAAAAACTAGCAAGGAAGTGTAAAGTGTAGATCAACAAAAAAGAGTTTAGTCATCTTGAGTTAAGGTAAGTGTTTTCTTTGCTGTTTTATTTTAGGAGAGATCACATTAATTGCACTGTATTGTATATGGAGTTATAGCTGAATTTTATAAGAAGTAAGTAGCTCTTATACTGGGCACTGTGTGATAGTAATAGTGTCCACTAAGTCCTCACAGATACAGTAGCACTGTGAGGTGCAGCAGTGTTGGTGTGGTGCCCAAATGCGGACCTGCAGGTCACATGACACCCTGAGTTTTAGAGGCACGTGTCCATTACAAGACACATTTCATTTAATGACTCTCCTGGTGTTTGAACTATTATGAATTGCATGTGTTTAAAATATCTGACTTTATTCAATAATACAGACAGAGCTGGACCATGACAAACACTAAACTGGAAGTGACAAAAACTTTTTGGGCATTTTTACCGAGTGAGCAGCTCTCACAGAAATGGATATACTGCCATGTTTAAATACTTCTTTTAATATGTCTATGAGTGGCAGCCCGGGTAATTTTAACCAGTAGCCACAATAAAAATAGCAGTCCCTAATGTCATATTATCACACGTTAGGTGAGACCATCTACTGTTGATGACCTGCAGGATAGGTCATTATTTCCACACATTAGAGCTGCAGCATAATCTTTCTTTAATTCACTTCACATTAGTTATTACAACTGTGAAAGCATGAACACCTCACATAAATCTTATATTTGTCCATATTTGTGTGTGAATAAACTGACGTTGTCACTCCCTGCCCAAAACCACAGCCCCAAAAATTGTAATGAATGTCCATATTGTGTGCATCTAGGAAACAGGTTGACATTTTCAGCATGCAGCCCCTCACAACACGCACTTTTAGCCCCACCAGAAATTTCCGATTTGTGCGGGGAGGGTAAAAAGGAAAAGAAGCAAGTCTGTCTCTGTCTCTGCAGTTTACTTTGTGTGAGAGTACGTCTTTTATTTCCTGTCGTAAAATAAGAAGAGCAGTTATGATGAAGCATGTGTGCGTGTGTGTATATGTGTGAGTGAGACGAAACTAACACCACAAACACGCTTACCTTTCAGAGCAAATATCTCAGACAGCACCAGCCTTATAGATATCTGCCTTCAGCCATCATGCCCCTACCAAAAAAATAAAATATCCCAAAAAATTAAAAATAAAATAAAAAAAAAGATTCAAAAATAGAAGAAAATTGTCCCCACTTTAGGTAAACAAATCCATACATTCAAGATCCTGGTGAAATGAATAATGTAAGAATAATCCTGCTTTCTGTATAGAGACAATCCCCCCAGCTTCCCCTTCAACCCACCAATGAATTGTGAAAAAAGGAGGGATTGTGGGGGGAAAAAATGAGGGATTGTAGAGAAAAAAAGGAGGTGAAGAGAGGCTTAGAGACACAAGAGGAGGGAAGAGAGGATAAGGTCCTTAGAGGGAGAGGGATGGAGACAGTTAATCCTTTTCTTCCGATCTATTCCCTATATGAATGATACGTCCAGCGCCGTCCTGCTCGCTGGCTTTTGCGCCGCTGTGTGCGTCTGAGAGGCATGTGTGTGCGTGTGTGTGTGTGTGAAAGAGAGAGAGAGAGACGAAGTGTGTGTGTGTGAGAGAGAGACAGAGAGAGAGGGAGAGAGAGAGAGATACAACGGCGTTAGGTTGCTGGCGTCACGCGCTAGCCCTTCTGTGTGTCGCTATGTTTGTGATTCCTGCACTCAGCACACGTCAGAGTGTGTTTGTGCGTGTGTGCGTGTGTGTGTGTGTGTGTGTGTGTGTTTATCCACACATGTACACTTGAGGGTTGTCTTTCCGGTGTGTCCGCGTGTGTGTGTGTGTTTGTGCCCCCACCTCCTCTTCTTCTTTTCCGTATGTGTGTGCAGTCGGGCATGTGGCAGGAGAATATGTGTGTGTGTGTGTGTGTCTGTGTGTGTGTCTCTGTGTGTGTCTTGTCAAATATAGTAACATTAGTGTATGCTGCTTCTGTCTGCCTGCAGCCCTCCCACTGTGACAGAGAGAGGATGAGGGAGGTGGAATACAGAGAGAGTGATAATACGAAAGAGTGAAAGCCAAAAGAGAGAGAGAGGGAGAGAGAAGGGAAGAGAGAGGAAGGAGAAAGTAGAGGGAGCGAAAGAGAGAGAGTGGGAGGTGGTGAGAGAAATAGATAAGAGGTTAGTTGAAAGCAGATAAAGGTAGGAGGGAGGAAGAGAAAGAGGGAAGCAGAGGGCAAGGGGGGAGATGGAAGGAGGGAGAGAGAAAGAGAGATGCGAGAGAGAAAGCTGTAGCAGCGGAGGGAGGGAGGGAGGGTGGGAGGGATCATCTGATTTCATTGAAGATGAGAATCTCCCTCTGCCTCATGGGCTTTTCTCCTCCCTCCTTTTTTTTCCCTCCTCACGTCTCCCTCGCTCGGCTTTCATTTTCATTCTATTCCCAGTGGCAGCTCTCGTAGCGGCTGGCTTTTCTGTGTACAGGCTCGTGTTTGTGTGTGTGTGTGTGTGTGTAGAGCGTGTCCGTGCATGTGGCTGTTGGTGCACACCTTTTTGAGCGTGCGCACATTTGAATTCCTGACATGGCAGGGATGAAACTGTGGTCCCCACATCGTAAAATATTAAAGGATGAGATTATGACCGAAGTTTAATCCCCAAGAAATGAAGTGAGTCAGTGCAATGTCCTCCGAGTTGTGTGTGTGTGTGTGTCTACGTGTGTGTGGTGTGTGTGTTCATTAGAAGAAATCATTACGAAAAAGCGAAAATGTTTCCTTTGGAAGATACCAATGATGAGACAGACAGAAGGAGGGAGGGCAAGGGAGTAAAATGGGTGTGTGAGTGTGGGGGGGGTATTAGCTGGAGGAGGGACTGTGTTGTTTGTTTTCACAGAGCATATAATTACTTGGGTGCTTCCTTATATGGACTGAATCATAGTTTACACACACACACACACACACACACACACACACACACACACACACACACACACATTGTGCTGTTAATGAGCATGTGAATCATTTGGCACGGTTGGCGGCATCTAAGTGAGAGACTAGTTGTTTCCATAAGGGATCAAACCAAAACTTTTTCAACAGCCGAGCATCTTCTAATGTCTCTCAGAGGACACCTGCATCAAGTCAAACACTTCAGGTGTTTTTAATACTGAGCTTTCTCCTAGCCTCTTTCACTATCTCATTGTTATTGTGCTGTTTTTACGACATATACATCAAATAGGGATGTACCGAATCCAGATTTTTGCTGTTCTGCCCCAGACCGTGAGTCCACTGTTTAAGATTCAGCCGAATCAGAACTGAATACAGAATCCTACTCCCATCATCGGCCCATACAGTAAACACATTAAAAATGCAGTAAGCATCACACAGTGTGTTTTATTCTAACAATGGACAAAAACTTTCATTATTATTTTTCATTTGAACAGAGTGCTCAGACTCAGACAACATTACCAAACATTTAAGCTTCAAGTCATTCAGGATACAGGCTTTTAGTCATTTTTCTCAGTCAAAACAAGAAAGAAAAAGACCAAAAAGTGAAATTATTTCCACAGAGCAGAGAAAATATGCCTGTAAGTATTATTGTATGTGTTACTTATGTCATGTTTACATGTTTATGTTAAAATAACAGCTGTTTATCGGTTTAAAATTACCATGATAGCAATGCTAATTGATTGATGTTTTCCATAATATGTTAGGATCGAGCTGTATTTAGTTTGTGATATGCTGGCTGTGCTGAGATTGTTTTGAACGTTGTCTGCAGAGTGGGCAGAACATCCTTCGTAAACCTTCCCGTAGGTTAAGCATAGGGTTCAGTTGAGGTGATGTTCTAAGGTTCAGCAGAAACCGAACCCCATCAAACAGCCTAAAATTCAGCTGAATCCAAAACTGAATCCTGGATTCAGTGTGTCCCTAACATCAAAGTCACCTCACCTTGACACCATAGTCAATTCTTTCTGATATTATCAGGGATCAAATGACTTTCTGTGGCGAGAAAATGTCCCAAGCCAATCTCAGGGATTGGTACTTGGCATTTTCTGCATGAAGCTGTATCAATAATAGCATATATATGAGTCAGTTCAACATCATTTCCTGTTGCAGTAGATAAATGCTCTAAAACCTATGACTAAGCCACTGTAACCACCTATCCAGCTCCAAATGGCAGACGGATATAGCAGCTAGCAGGTGAAGTCTATTTAGTCAGCGTTGGTGGAGACCAAAACTGAGCCAATATTAGCCTGAACCTACTTCATCAGATGACCATGGCTCTAAAAATGAATGCTGCAGGGGTTTGTATTTATGCAACTGTTTGCTATCAAATTCACCATAACAATTTTATAAGCTATGATGGCGCCATTATGAATATTTCAAAAACTGAATCGTCTGAATCCCACCTGCTCCAGAATATACAAGACAAGTAATTATATAATGTCATCCATGTGTCATTACCAGCATAATTATAACAATTTATATAATGTGTTATATTTACCAGTCAGCAGCACCTACCTGACCTGCACACTTGACTGAGTTTGCACACATTATTGTCTGTCGCCAGGTCGAGGCCAATTAAAACTCTAGACTGGTCAGCTGTCCAACACATACACACACTGTCACACACACACACACACACACATACAAACTGAATGTGAGTCCTGTGGTTTCCTGTTCAAACGTGGGCACTGTGCTGGCTTCACTGGTCTTGAATGTGCTTCCTGGCAAACAGAAATCTATTTTGGCTGCCAGTAGCTGCTGCCAGTGCTGGCTATATAGGACACCCTCTTCAGTGGTAGTTAAAAAAGATGATTGGCTAGAATGACTGGAATATCAGGGAAGGTGCAATATGTCGCTCCACATAAAAGTTTTATTTTGTTGTCTGTCATTGTTGGACATTTTGATGTAGAAAGCATGTCTGCTTTTATAACAGCAAGGATAATGGCTGTGTGTTCGTCTGTGTGTGTGTGTGTCTGACGCACCCTTTTAGAGAATTTAATGCCAGGCTCAAGGACACTTGGTATCAAATATAGAAAACACATCACAAGGGTCTGCACTTTTGAAAATAGCCAGCGTTTGTTTATTTCATTATGTACTGGCAGACATCGTTTCTGTGGTTGTGTAGCTCCCAACACTGCTCACACATTCAGGGACAAACAGGTGTGTTGGTGCAGATGTTGCGGTTTGGTCTGTGCCTCCAGATCTGGCAGTCCACAAGCGATTTTCTAACTATTGGTATAAAGTCTCAGATTTTTATGGTGGAACATTTTTTCTGAGTCTCCTTAGGCGCTCTATTCATGATTGGCGAGAGAAGGAACTGCTTCACGTCTGAATGAGCCATTGCTTTCCAATGGAGAGAGCAACCTTGTGGCAGCACTTGGATTTCACATCCCATCGCCACACTGAAAATTCAATCTGTTTCAACTATGACTTTGCTTTTCAGTGACCTTTCAGTTTATAGCAGATGAACAGGCAGCTGTCTGTGATGTAACCTGAGAGCAATCTGTGATGAATGAAAAGGATTAATAAAAAAAAGGTTTCTTGCACCTCAGCTCCTCTTGATCATTAGATCATATATTTTCTGTATATATGCAGTAATGAGTGCTGTCAGGTGTTGCTAAAGTTTCTCCACTTCACCACTGCACAGTGCAAATGTCCAAGCATACACTGCGCAAGAATGAAATGATATACTAACTGGGTTAAAAACTGAGTTCATAAAAGTTAGTTTAATTCTATAAACAACTGTGTATAGATTGTTGACTGGTCCAATCTCCTCGGGCACCTCCTTTGAGACTTTGTCCACTGATTGAGAGGGAAGAGGTTTTTAACACCAGATAAGAGTGTGAGGTGAGTTTGATTTATTTGGTCCTCCAAGGGACTTGTCCACTTTTTTTCCGGGGCTGGTTATATGTCTGGCAAAGAGGCCTTCTGGCGTGGGGATCCATTCTAAGTGCCAACACATACTGCCAAGGCGACTTTTATGGCCCCGGTTCTGTTCCATCAATGATGCAGAAAATACCTACGTGTTGTGAAAAATGATTACTGGCAGTGGTTTGGAGGAAGTAAAATATTCCTTAACTTTCCTCTCTGGCTATAATGTCTCACCCTGCACTGCTCTAACAGATATATTCATTCCCCAGCCACAGGAACATTGGTTTATTTATTATCTAAGAGGCATGATTAAATCCCTGCTCTGCTTGCTGTTCATTACCTCTACTATTGATGATATATGAATTTAAACCTGATCTGTTGCTTTCATTAGAAGTTGCTGTGTGAACTATATGCATATAGTTCCTCACTTTTCTGCACCGCCTTCCCCTCTTCTTCCTTTTCCGCCTCGCCCCTCATCCCTATCTCTCTCCTTTACTCTCTTTCTCTTTTCACTCACACCAGCCCTCCCGCCCTCCCTCTGTAATTTACTGTGCTATTGGGTGAGTGTCAGTGAAGATGAATCGGCTCTAGTCTTTGTATTAACACCAGCCCTGGCCAGGCACATTTAGCGCTACAACCACTAGTTCCTGCATAGAACAAGTGACTTCAAGGCACTATCCATCTTTGTACACACGCACACGCACGAGGGACAGAGATTGCATATGTCCATGGTTCCATCCCAGGAGTCATTTGTGTCTCTGTTCCCATTCATCAGCGTTTTCTATCATCCGTGAATCAGCCTCACATTGACCAGACAGTTTTATGGCTCCTTGGTCAATATGGTCAATGAGGATTGCTCCATTAGAAATCAATCATGTTTTAATTCACGCCTTGAAACACATTTTTCCAGACAGGGTTTTATTGAACAGCCTGCTGTAGTCACTTTGCTTTTTCCTTTGTATTTTTGATCAGATATTTCTGGTATTCTTGTATTCCAGTTTGCACCTTGTAACGGTCTTGTATTAGAATTAGCCTAAAATATTTTCTGGCCTATCACAGTAAATCATGTCACTAAAGCAGGTAATGAAGCATGGTATCCTGCACAAGAAGTGATTTAAATTCATTGAAGTGGATCTCATGCTGCACAAACTACAATCATTGTTCTTTCTGCCTTTTCTATCAAATCAAACTGAGTTTACACTTAAATTTGATTCAAAACATGAACCTAAAGATGGTCCAAAAAGCACCACATGGTACAGGTGATATTTGAATTTCCACAACAGTCATACATGGTCACGTTTAACTATTTTTAGAGCCACATTTTACCGCATTTAAATGCAACACTCACTAAAAATGATGTATGATTTACCCGCAATAGGACAACATTAATCACAAGCTGTGCCTAAAAACTGATATAATGCTATGCACAGCAATTAATCTAGGTTGTTTCTGTAAACTGCACACTTCTATACACATTTTGTGTGTTAAAGGCTGAATTATTCTCTTAATATATCTGAACAAGTAAAACTGTCTGTGATTAAACAACCTTGCCGTTTTAATGCCTAGCCCTTTTATCAGTGAAATTAGTTTGCCTGTTTTTCTTTGTTAAATCATATATCCTGAGTGCTGTGTCGCATCTCCCCATCAGTAAACTCTAACAGCAAAGTGATATTTTACAAGTTAGGTCAATTCTAAGGACCTGGGACTGAAGGGACCCGGGACAATTAGGTAACTTTATGATGAAGTACCTTCATTAATGCACTATTTCATTTACAGTCTATTAAGAACATAATTTTTATTCACTTGGATGGATGGATGCCAGACAGTGACTCAGCCTGTCTTAAAGTTAGTAATTTGTCAAATAAAACTTTCTAATACCTTGATACAGACTGAAATATGGTTGTTTAGTTGACATCTACTGGTGGTGATACACAGATAAAGGTAATTTAGGTGGTTGTGCATGCAGTTAATATACAGTAAGTCTAAGTGATATCTCTTCATTCCTAATAACCTCATGAAGCGGTCTCATATAGTCTGAACTTGGTTTCTGACTCAAAAAACTTTGGTTGTCAGTTGCCTTACATCCTTGTTTATAACTCAAAGTGAACGTAGTGTCCAGGCCTCTTAGAAAAATAGCAGTTCGCATTGTGGATGGCAAACAACTGCCCGTCTGAGGTTGTTACTTGGTTATAGTTTTAAGAAACATTAATGTCTGCAGCAAGCCTTTGTCTGTTGTATTTCCCTGTGACACGCTATCTATCACTGCAAGATAAATGAAGTGGCACAGCCGCAGGATTATGAAGTATTTTAGGTGCACATACTCTATCTCCCACACACACACTAACACAAAGTTTATCCCTTTTGAGAGTCTCATTAATTTGGCCGAGTTGATTTGTTCTGAAAGGCTCTGAATTCATCACAGCCAGACAGATGGTGGAGAGGGATTTCCTAGAGGAGAAGACAAGAGAGAGAGAGAGAGAGAGAGAGAGAGAGTGGCGTGGGACAGACGAGAGAGCGAGGTAGAGAAAACAACAAGAAGGTGGAGACGGGAGGGAAGAAGAAAGAGAGACAAGATAACAACAGAGCTGCAGAGAGGACAATGAAAAAAAATGAGAGAGATGGGCAACAAAAGAGCAAAAGAAGAATGGATGAAAAAGAGGGAGGGATAATTGAGAGATAAAGAGGGGCGAGGTGAGCGAATGCCATCTGTCTTCTTAGAGAGAGACGGAAGCAGAGAGTGGGAGAGAGGAGAGAGGGAGGACATGGACAAGGGAGGAGGGTGGTGAGGATAAGTGATTTTAGGCAGATTTAATCTTTATTCCTTTATCAGTTTATGTTTTCCGGTGTATTAAATGGATAGGTCAACATTTTTTTGGAAATGTGCTTATTTGCCGAGAAGATAAATATCAATCTCGTGTGTGTGAATTAAACACAGAGCTGGGGGCTGGATATGGTTCATTTAGCTTCGCATAACAACTGCAGGCAGTGGAAAACAGTTGTCCCAGAGTAAAATAATACACCTATTAGCACCTCTCAAACTCCTCAAAGCTGCAGTCATCAATACTTTGGTATTAAGATGGAAAAAAAACCTGTAGTGTGTAGTAGTGTAATGGGGCTGCTCACAGACAAACACTCATAACACCTGACTCTGCAATTTCCTGCAGCACTACAGCTTTTTCTGGCATCTTATAGCAGTGAGCTGGTGGACACGAGGGGAAAGCATTGTAGCTAGAGATGTATATCAAACTGAAGATGTTTATCAAAAAACAAATACTTACTTTAACGCCTTACTAAAACTGGGATTAGTGATGTAATGAAACAGAAGTAAATACACAAAAAGACAGGCACGCTCAGCACCGTGTTGATCAAGATTGTCTATATAATTGAATTTCACACTGAATTCGTGCTTCAGAATGTCGCCACTTTTCCTTCATTTATCTCTTTTGAAGGTGCGACAAAAGTTGCCCCATGTTACAGCACAAACTGCCATGTAAACACTCAGAATAGAAGAAAGAGCAAAGCAATTTGCCTTCACTGTTTCCTTCTCTCTCACACACACACACATACACATAGGAACATGTTTCTCCCTGTCTCTCCACTATGAATGATTTAGTGATCGTGCCTCCAACAGGCCCGCTCAAGAAGGCTGTGAAACTAGGTTAACTTAAGGTAGGCTCTGCTGACTTAAAAGGTCCACACACACACATCTGCCCAATGTCAACAGCATTTATTTCCATTTTAAAGAAACAGGCCACCCATTTAACACTCCGCCACTTCAGCTCTGTCACCTTTACGCTGGACCAACGGGGCGACTGAATCTCTGTCCGTCTTTCTGCTGAGTCAGTGGTTTCACAATTAAAAGAGAAAAGAAAAAAACATGACTCTAGCTGAGTACTTTTTTATGTATAATTTAGTGTTTGGTAATTGTTTCATGGCTAAAATTTGCTGCCTCATCCCGTTTTTTGTGTGTGTTTGTTATGTGTTTTATATCTGTTTAATTCAAAGCTAGTTGGCCCAGGTCCATCCTTCAAATTGAAAAATATTCTGCGGCTCTGCCTGTGAATGCACCTCTGCATCCTTGACGTTGGAAAAGTTGCGCATGAGAAAGTGAGGGACACTTCTAGAGAGAAAGAAAGAGAGAGAGGTAGAGAGAGATTATGGTGAGAGAGAAGAGGAGGATGAGGGAGGGAGGTTGAGTCATCATCCTATTCGTCCAATCCCAGCCCTCTGCCTGTTGCTTTGGTAACGTGATGTCAGTGCAGCCTCTGGCGAGTCCTCTGAGGTTGGCGAGCTTCAGCACAGAGGTGTGTGTGTGTGTGTGTGTGTGTGTGTGTGTTCCTGCCCCTCTGTCCTGAAGATGTCACAAAAGCCGACTGTAACTTCACCTCTGAAAAGTTCAGGGTCGAGGGTCGTTTTTAATTGTTTATCAGCTGCAATGCTTTTATGAGCTCAGAAAACTCCGGTGTGTGTCCATTTGTGTCTGTGGACTTGTTGTGTAACTGTTGTGAGAGTGTGCGCGTGTGCATATGTTTCCTTGAGGATGTCCATACATTTCAGACTGTGAGTTTAAATGGCTCTGTGAGTGCATTTCTATGTTTTTCTTGCTTTTATTGCCTGTACACGACGTGTAGGAATGTGAATGTGCGTGGGCATGTGTGTCTGTGTGCGTACTCAGACGTCAAGGACTTCAATTCAAACTGAACTAAATTATAATCAATTGTAACTGAAGTTTTTTTCTCTCTCTGTGTCCCTGAGGAGTTTACCAGAATTTGCCATGACTCTTTTTACTGGCTGGAGCAGTGTTTGTTGCCAGGCAACATCAGTTTATTGAACACTCTCCATCAGAAAGTCATAGGATCTGCTAAGGCGATTGGTGAACATAGATCTGCTGCTTTTGGGAAACACAAACAATAATTTGGGTTGTTTGAGTTGAAAGGTTACACAGTTTCTTTCTATTGGGCTGTGAGACGCCAACAAGACCGAAACTTAGGCCAGTTATTTAGTATGAGAACAAAAACTTTTATCAACTTTATAGATTGATTAAATAAAATAAAAAAAAACATAGATACAGTAAACATGTTGAGTTACTGCTCGGTTGACAAATGCTGCGTAATTGCTCGATAGATTCATCCAACCGAATGAGAGCGGAATCACAATAAGACAATTAATATTTCTGCATGTTTAGGCTTGTTTGTATATTCATTGCAATTTCCAGTCAGTATCACGAAACAAGAAGAAAAAAAAGTAGAATTGATTAAAAAGGTCCCATTCTTCTTATTGTGTAGCTATGCAGCTCAGCATTATTGGATGTTTACTTCACTGAGATCTTTTTTTTTTTTTGCAAAGTGGCCTTCACTTCTAATCTGCCACTGTGCAACCATGCATAGTTCATTAAAGACTTGAAAGAGTCGAAAGCTTTATTTGCTAATCACACCACAACATTTGCCAGATAGACTGGTAAACACATTCCTTTATTTGATAAATGCTGCAAATATGACTGAGCTGCTTATTAGCCAACTTCAAAGAGTACAAAAAGGAACAACAGTTCTTAGACGTGTTCCTGCAAAATAATAAACCTACAGTATGTCCTTTAAGTCATCACACAAATCCCTTTTTGCCTTTATTATTATTGTCAACTTTGTATTTCTCTTCTCTTCTCTTCTCTTCTCTTCTCTTCTCTTCTCTTCTCTTCTCTTCTCTTCTCTTCTCTTCTCTTCTCTTCTCTTCTCTTCTCTTCTTACTGATTACAGTGCAATGTGTATTGATGACAGATGTCGAGATCTTTTGCAAAGATTGATGATCCAGATTAAGATTAAGGGATGGGAGATTTAGTTTATAGGGTCAAACAGTATGATAAGAAAGAAAGAAAGAAAGATGTGATAGAAATGATAAAACAGAATGGCTAGAGGGAAGAAATGTTCCGAACTACATCTCACTCTGTTCCATCTTACTGATAAATGTTTGAAATTTTTTGATAAAAACTGTAATTATGTGTTTGTGTGTTTGTGTGTTTGTGTGTGTGCGTGAGGGAGCCGGAGAGAACGAGAACAAGTGACATTTCTAAGTGAGGAAGCTATAATCTCTGTGCATGTCTCGTGTCTTTGGTAACGCCGATGTGTACATTTGTGCGTGTGCGACACTGACAGTGTGCATGAGGAATCAGAGGAGAGAGACAATAACGAGACAGACATGATAAGACTTTTGACATTTGCTCAGATAAACAATAATCTTGTTGTCCACAGCCACTTCAAGACTTTTAAGGCCTCAAACAGGGGACAAGGCCACCAAAGTGCAGCTTTTGTGAATCTGTTGCTTCTGCTAGTATGACAGTAATAGTTTAATACTTATACAGGGAACATAAAGCAGCTGAAATGCTTTTCTCTTCATAATTTTTTTGTCAGACAGTGAACTGACTATAAAATGTGTCTCTTGCAACTTAACTGAAGTAGAGTCACACTGAGCTTCAAAAGAGAAAAGAGAAATAGAGGATAGGTTTGTAGTGAAGATCACAAGTCAGTGATATCCTTTATATATTTATCCTATAAAGGGAAGTGTCTGTTCATTCCAATGCAGGACATCGTTTCTCTCAGTTGCGATAACATTGCACCAAGTAAAGTTGTTGCTGGCTTCTGGGAACACAGCAACTTTTTATCAGCAGTTTCTGAACCCAGAAGTATTTCTGTATTCAGTGATGGATGTTTGCGACAGACAGCCGGGGGATTTCTCCTCCAAATAAGTTTGCCTAACTCAAATGTCTGTTTACAACCTGGATGATCGTCTGACTGCTCGTGTCTCTTCAGTACACGGCGACATCACTGTTGAGGTTTAACTGCAGTGGACTGACACCCATCAGTACCTCAAGGTGCAGGCTTAAAAACTTCAAGTAAGCAGTCACTTTGTGAGTAATGTTATTATTAACATTGAGAATGAAACTGGCACTCAAGTTTTAATATCTTAATGTCTTTATTATAATATTATCTTGAAAATAGGTTTGAATTTTAATTAAGAGCTAATGCGCACATTAAAACACACATACACATAATCTCTAACTCCTTGTTTCCCTCTCCTGACCTCACACCTCTTCCTCTCTTGTTGTTTCTCCACTCACACACGCACGCACGCACGAATATGGGAGAATGAGAAACTCACATGCACACTCATGCACAACCATTTGATCTCGCTCGCTCTATTATTAATAGCCACGCTTGGTAGAAATGGAAAGGGTTTGCAACTCATAACATTATTAAAAATCAATTCATCCTCTTTCATCCCCTCTGCCTTTTGTCTTATCCCTTTTCTGTCGTCCCTCTCGTGCCCCTTCATCCCTCTATCACTCTCACACCACCTGGGCCACCTGACTCCATTACATCAATTAATCTGTTCCCTTCATTACAACGTCTGCACTATGTCTGTGACCTTTCTGTGTGTGTGTATGTGTGTGTGTCCTTGCAGCCTGTTCTTTTCTTTTTTGCCTGCACATGTGTTTGTGTGTGTCTGTTAGTGTCATTTGAACCTTGTTCATGTCCTATAACTTACTTGCTCTCCTTCCCCCCTTTGTGTACATTATTTCTGCTCCATTACAAAACCATACTGCAGTAGCACAGTCTGCGTGTGTACGGTATGTGTGTGTGTGTGTGTGTGTGTGAGAGAGAGAGAGAGAGAGAGAGAGAGAGAGAGAGGAGAATGAAATGACCTCCTCACTAGTGGCCTTATTTTCCGTGTCCCCTCTGTGCCCAGAGACATAGCCATTGTGCCAGTTTAATTTATTGACTCTGCTTGTGTGTGTGTGTGTGTGTGTGTCTGTGTGTCTGTGTGTTCCCTATATATTTAGCCTCGACTCCAGGGTCTGGCTAAGGGAACCATCAGCACTACAGTAGCTCCGCTCACTGGTCATTTAACACAAACTGACCTCCTGTGCCAGCTTGACACAACACACACACACACACTACACAATGTCACAAAATGTATGAACACACACAGCCACCCATTTATAAAACTGCACAGTCATCACTCTGTGTTTCAACCAAGAAAACATCCAACTTAAAGGCTTCTAACCTTCTAAGATAGACAGTTAGATAGCCAGATATCCCTACACTCCCTCTCCTCTTTTTCCACCATCCCTCTCTCTTTCTTCTCCCTTTCACAGTCTGTCAGACACTTGACACTGCACTGCTCCATTTAGCAAAAGGCCAGCAAGCTGGTCACCTTTCTCTGTCTCTTTCTTTCTCTTTGTTCAATTATAGTAAGCTTTAGTGACACGACAACGCAGCCCTGTCTCCTAGAAGTTATGTTTATATCCAACTAACTGGTTTTGACTAATGCATGTTGCACAATGCACAAAGAGTTTACATTCTTGTACCACACAGGAAGCTGCTTGGGGTGGAGATCAGTGTCAGTGAAATAGATAATATATTATTTTTATTTGTAACATTTATTGCTATCCAAATATAGTTTGATTAAGTGATGAATGAAAAAAAAATCTAAATTATGTCGGCAAAAACACAAATTTAGTAATAATTTAGGGCATAAATTATGTAAAATGCACATTTACAGTTTGTTTATAGACATAACTCAGGGACCTTAGAGTTACAGCTGACTGTTTGAATTCAGTTGTTTTCATATAATCAAAAAATGTATTTAGTTCTTTATGTATAAGACTTATCCTACTTTCCTCCAGCTCTTTCAGCTCTACTTTATACAAAAACAACAGAACCTCATTCTCTTTAACCTTTCTGGACTGTGAACTGTCAGCCAGACACGTGCACTGTTTGTGCTTATGCAATGATTATGTCTTTGTCTTCCCTTCACTCTGTCTGCGTCTGTTAGTGTTCGTCTGTCAGTTTCGTTGGTTCCCACCGTCGTCCTGCCTGTCCATCTTTGTTTCTGTCTTCCTAAATTACTCGTCTCGCTCTACAAAAACGTGCACGGTGTAGATATGCATATTCCGTAGCCCATAATCCTGTAAGACAACAATGCAGTAAAACTCATAGTCTCTTCACCCATTCCCCTTTTCTTTCTCACACATTCTCTTCTTCCCGTCTTTCTCAGCTCGCATCCCTCTATCTCGTTAGTGTAATAACCAATTAACTCCGGCTCTTGGTTGTTCAAATTTTTTATTTATTTCTTCATTAATTCATTTCCTTTTGAAAGTGCACTCCACCGTGATTGGCAGCTCACACTAATTGCAACTCAGACTGTGAGTGTACAAGATATGCTCCAGCACAAGCTCACACACAGACAAACACACTGACGCATATTAGAGGAAAAAAAAACAACTATTACCGCACACACATACACACCCTCACACGGATCAGTGTGATGGTTTTAATTAGATTTGGCCTATCAGCCTCCAACTCAGAAAGGGAGAGGAGGCAGATTACTGCAGCCCTCCATAATGTCCTTCCAAGACTTTAACTGAGATTATCCTGGAGGGGGACGACTTCAAGGTCAGTACCACTATTGAAGAGAGCGAGTGTGAATGTGCGATAGACTGGTCAAACATCCAAATGAAAAGAAAATCGCAGATAATATGACAAATACAAAAGAAAAGTGCTTTGGATCAAATGTAAGGGCATTGATCTGGTATCCGTACATATGGTTTTACTGGAGTCGCTGAAATGTGTCTGTAGATTTTAAGATTTTGGAAAATGGAAATACATGATCTGTATGAACAGATAAACAACTGCTCAATCAGCGTGACAGACTTCTATGTGTACATGACTGATTACAGGCTGATTGCTGCCATGACTCAGCATCATGACTGATTTTCAAGAGCTTGGACAGAATCCATGACACACAGACATACACACAGGCACACACAGGCACACACAAGCCAAATATGCATACAGACACTTGCAAACTGATACACAGACTTGCACAGAACATGTCAGAGCCTTGTCCTTGTAAGATCCTGAACGATCCCAACATGGATGTAGAGCGCTACAGTTTATTCTTACCCACAGCGATCCATAATTCATCACCTAATAGCATTTTACAAGCATAATTGAGTGAATGTTCAGCCTATAGCTCTGACCACAGCTGCCCTCCCAGCTTCAGGCAGCCATTGGATTTCATTTTGTTACCTCACAGTAGTAATGTAACATAGTCAAAAAAAAAAACATGTCTTGCAGGTTTTGTGTTGACATTGACAAATTACAAAACTCCAGCAAATGTCATGAGTCTACTAATTAAATTTCATATAAAAGTCAATGGAAGCTGAAGGCAGCGGTGTCGTGGCTCTACAGGACTGAGACTACTATTATGTACACAGTCCTCTGTAATAATGAAAGGTGATGAATGAATTAATGTCACTGTTATTGCTTTGACTTTTAGACTAACATAATAACTAAATACATGTTGAGTTGAGGCTTCTTCTACACCAGAATTACATAGACTCCATGCTGTAGTGGGCATATTTGCTAGTGATATGATTTTTAAAAAGTTAAAAGAATAAAGGAAGTGTCACATTGTTGGTTTTAAATACAGGTTTAAATACAAACTATGAGTCAGAAAATTGTATTCTCCAGCTCAGTGTTTCTGAAATTGTGGGCACTTTGGTTCCTAGCTGGTGTTTTTTTAATCTGATGGTAAAATACTAAATGTATCAAACCAAAATATCTTCAGCTAACAAGCAGGTGACCAGAGCTTTCACTCTGTTCTCTTTTCCTCTTCCTCCTCCCCAGACCAACCAGACCTAAACTAATGTCTCTCATAACAAAGCCTTTCTCCTGCCTGACTCCATCACAGTAACTATTTCACTCTGTGTTTATTATAGTAAATGATGGTGTGTACGTGTGTGGCTGGGTACTAATGCATGCTTTTGTGCTGTTATACAGCATGTGCACCTATACTGTATGTGCAAGGATGTGTGAAAGTGTATATTGTGTGTGTGTGTGTTTGTGTGTGCACGTGCGTGTGTGTTTATACATCTTTTGCATATTACAAGGTTTTCCCTGAGTGGCTGTACAAAGCACGCTGGGAGAAAAACGCTGAATCTTTGATGCTAATGTGAAGTGTCATATCTTCATTCCCAGTGTGTGTGTGTGTGTATTTGTTGTCTGTGTGGGTGTATACAGTATGTGTGCACTGAGAACTTATGCAATTACAGTTTCTTTTTTTGCATTACGGCACTGACTGAAATGCTGACGGACGTACAGCTCTAAGCTGACACAAGCAATTGCTCCACCGCCGTGTGTGTATGTGTGTGTGTGTGTGAGAAATATGTCCAAACACACACTAATTCTTGGCTTAATATTCTGTGACTGAGAGTAGGCAGAAGTCGGGCGCACACATACACAGACACATTGCCACATGCACTGTCTAAGAACAGCCGGTTCACACGACGGTGCTGAGGCTAAGAAGGCCAGTTACTGTAAAAGGATTTTCATAATTTGAGTTGAGAAGGCAGAGCTGATCTGTGCAGCAGGTCTTCTTCTGCTCCTGCAGCCTGGGAGCGAAGAGAGAAGAGATACTGTCTCTCTCCAAAGGGACATTAATCGGCTCATTAATGTTCTTTCTTCTAAACGGCTGGAATTTAAGTTTCTCACCATTTAATTGTCTCTACAACCTCTACCACTAAAGAAATCACTGGCACACACACATCAACTGCAGATGTTGCGAATACTGCTTAAACAGTATTATTTCTTAGTTCTCCTGCTATTATAACAGTATACAGTGTAAAAACTAGTGCAGTCTTACAAAAAAAAAGCAGTTTATCTGACTTATCAGAGCTTTCAACTGTGTCAGACAGCCCCAAACAGTTTTGATGTTAAGTGTCTGAGCCAACACGGACAGAAAGTGTTAAAGGCGCTGTGAGATAAATAATAGATGAAGATAAAACCACAAAGTGAATCTTTTTTAATTTGTTGTTGTCAAATTCTGGATCTAATGAAGCTTTTGGGGCGTCGTTGCATCACTTGTGTTTATATCAAAACTAAGACACAGCCACATGAATTACTTGTGTCACTGCCCGTATAATGATTATTTATGACGGCTCTTATATGTGATTGAAGTAGGCTATTTCTCTCTCTCTTAGTAACCATAGATACACTGGAAACTCAGATGATATGTGACTAACTAACCAAGAACAGAGGATGGAATACAAAGGTAGAGAGTGCAACAAAAAATGATAATAAAACTGGAAAGATCATGCTGTGGAGCCACAGGAGGTGT
This sequence comes from Trachurus japonicus, assembly GCF_045865225.1. Lineage (NCBI taxonomy): Eukaryota > Metazoa > Chordata > Actinopteri > Carangiformes > Carangidae > Trachurus > Trachurus japonicus. The sequence goes on along the minus strand of NC_140929.1, from coordinate 11,983,681 downwards.
GCTTTGTTTTCTTCCTGCTTCCATGTCGTTGCCATGACACTTTCAGCATGTGTTGATAATATCTGCAAGTGGACATTTGACTTCACAGAGGCACTTCAGGATTTAACTCCCCAGCTGTGATTCAGCAGGGGTGTTACACTTCTGCTATCCATTTATATGCAAATACTTCAAAAAATAAAACAACTAAAAAAATAAAACACACTCATCCTCTACTTTCTTTCTATCCTCATGTTCCGGCTCTTCGTTCCACTTACTTTTCTCCTCATGCTTATCCTTGCTTTCACCTTATCCATATAACTAATTCATTTTTTATGTCCTGGTTCATTTAACTGTTCTTAATCGACCTTTCTCTCTCTTTCTCTCTTTCTCTGCAGCCATCGGTGTCCAGATGACTCTGGACATGATTGCGTCCAGACTCTGGACCATCGCTGTACAGGTAAATACATACAGGCCGAGTGTGAATGAATGTGTTTACCACCTTAAAAAGTACAGAGACAGAACTTCATCCTGTTTCCTTTCACAGAGTGAATCCATTATAGTTTATATCTTAAGGGGTTTAGTCCAAAATAAGAACAGTGATGCTGACAAAAGGATAAAAGAGGTTTCCGTGGAGTATTTCTCCGCACCTTCAAGAAAACATTTTATTCAGGGAACGCATGCTTAATTTAGCGTTACACCTTTGCTGATAGCTTGGTCGTTCTCCCCTCTCTGCTCTCATGGCTGTAAATGACAGCAGTTAAAAGAGCATTAAGGCTGCTGGCTAGTCATTAAATGATGGATAGCTACCACCGCTAGCAGCTCCCAAATGTGTGTGTGTGTGTGTGCGTATATACATGTGTGTTTATGTGTGTGAATAATACAGCACCGTATATGTGTACATGTCTGTTAATGCTCGTGTGTGTCATGTTGTCAGCGACCATATGCATGGCCATCTGTGCACGAGTGTGTTGTTATGTCCACATCCCTCCGCTGAAAACTCATCATCATTTGCAGCAGCCTCGTTATCCACTAGATTTATGCTACATTGAAAATCTCTATCATTTTCATTTACTGCGTGCAATTTGCTCGCTCTTCTCCTGCCCAAATTCACAATTTTCTCCCCCAGCCCCTCCCCTCTTCCTTTGTTTTCCTCAACACTTTCATCTCCTATGCTCCCATCTTCTTTCCTCGCCTCCTCTCCTCAGATTGGTTACATAATCATATTATCTTCCTGTCATGTATTCACTGTCAGGCATCTTTATTTCATAAGGTGTGTGCACGTGTGTCTGTGTGTGTGCACTGGCAGTATGTGCCTGCCTTTGTTGTGTATGTTCACGTGTGTCTTGTCTTGTGCATAGGTGTGTTTGTGTTTGCGTTAAATCCCCCGTTCAGTCTATTTTAAGTGCTCAGCTCCCTTGGAGGTGAAGATACTTTACCAACTGTGAATCCTGAATGAAATACCTGCATCCAAGAGGAACTAGTCACATGGCAACCACAACATCAAGCTGTAACAATTAAGGAATTCATGAATAATTAAGAAATGCATCATGTGCTGTTGTGAGAATGTATGTGTGAATTCACTGTTCAAAAGAAACACACATAGCTTCGATTGCTTTTAATCGTCTGTATCTGTTGCAGATGAAATGCGTGGCAGAAAAGTTATTACAAGCATTTAACTCAGTGTTAATGATTCGTGTGCCCCAATAATTGGTTTGCTTTAATTACTAACAACATGAAATTAATTTCATTTTATGTGTTTGAGAGAAGGGATAGTGGTAAGTACATCTCCACATAGTCCACACGGATCTTAGGGAAGGAGTTACATAAGTCGTAGAAATCCTATCTGACCTTATAGCTACAAGATAAAGTTGACTAGCTTAAAATAAGATGTTATTAGCTGATGAATTATGAATCAGTGAGGGTAAGAATAAAGCATGAGCCTCCATCTAATGGGAATCAGTCAGAATGTTAATAGGAAAATGTTCTGACATCACTGCTCCGTCTGCCGTCTGACTGCGTCTACATCTGTGGTGTAGTGTATGTGGAGGAGAGGGTGCGAGACAGAAAACAAGTATAAATAAAAGGGAAAAATAGACAAAGGTGCACTTCGCCGTCGTTTTGCTCCACTGGTGCATCATCTGGCCATCTTGGTTAAATCTGAAAACCCACAGTTCTATGAAGATATGCCACATTATAATATTCAGGGTGAATCCTACAGTGTAATGCGCCGTATGTCTCTGACAGTCCACTGCTGATGTATTTTGTCTGACAGCGACGGGAGATGTGGTGAGAGTAATGGGGATCAGAAGATGATAGATTCTTTTCCATCCACATCCTGGCATGCTCTTTATCTCACAGAGAAGACACAGCTGTTTTCCGTTTGCCTATAATTCTGTGTTTGTTAACTCTATGCATGCATAGTGTTTCTGTGTTTCTGACAGCAGTGCACTGCAGCCTTTTACATATGAAATACTGTCAAATATAAAATAATATCTATATATAAAATCAACAAAATCTCTTCAGTTAGGTTGAGATCTGGTGTCTGCGAGGGCCACGGTATATGACTCACATCTATGGATTTGCAGTGACCCTTCCCGCTGAGGGGACAAGTGGACTTAAACCTGCAGAATCTCTCCCACAGCTTTACAGAGCCACTGCATCCTCTCAGTTTAAAGGGTCGAGCATCCAGGGCTCGTTGAGAAGATTGTGAAGGATGACGCATCTGACCGTCATCACTTTTCTTCCACAACAGTGGAGCCCAGTGCTGCTGGTTTTTGCTCCACTAAACTCTAAAATTGTGCATTTGTCTCTGTAATTAGTTGCACACTGCAACCTTACAGCCATAACATTAAGACAGTTTCCTGTTTTAATGTTGCTGCAGCTGACTGGAGTACATATCCCGTTATAAGAGTTCATTCTGAATCATAACTAATTTGATCTGAGACATAATTTCTACTTTCATTTATTTTCCACACATTCATGGCTGATCAGTGTCAATAAATGCAGATGTCACTTGAGTCACTGTTTCTTTGTGGCTGAGGCTTCTGCCATCTGTTCCCCAACTTAAAGGAGCAGTATGTAGGAATGTGGCCAAAACTGTTGCTGCAGTCAATTTCAAAACACAGCAGCACGTTGTTACCCCTCCCCTGCCCCCCAGACTCCAGGTTGCCAGATAACCACACGCTAAACTCTGCTCTGCTCTGCTCACTCACACAGTCAGTCTCAAAGTAAAGATGGTCATGCCTCTCTAAAACATGTTAAACTGCATTAGTTACTACCTGCAGTCAGAGGGAAGGAGCAGCAGCACATCTACATTTGTTATCTTAGTAAAATATCTCCTACGTTTCTGTAGCTTTTTACTCTGACTCACAGTAACTACGAGCGGAGTTCGCATCAACTCAGGTGATCTGCAGGTTGTTGTTTCAGGCCAAAACACAAAACCAAAACATAAACATGATTTGCAGGCTGCAAATTGTATTAAATGCAAATATTCTGGCTGTACTATTGTAGTCAGTTAGATTAGTATTTCAAATTAACATGATTCCTTCATCTCTGGTGACATATTGGATGATTTTATGAAAACTTGCTGTACATTTCTTACATACTGTTCCTTTAACTGCTTAATTGCACCTGGCGTTGCACCTGTGTGGAAACATCTGCGCTCGTTATGTTTCTCCACGCGTTTCCTGAGGCTTTTCCTTTAATTCATCACCCGTCTGTATATAGCTTCCCCTCACATTTCTTCCCTCATCAGACGATGCCATTTGGCCGCAATGTGTGGCGAAGAATCATCATTTCTGTCAGTCCACTCAGTGAATTGTAGTTTATTTCAGGAGGCACTGATGGGAAGCAAGAGGGGAAAGACTGACACTTTGCTGTAATAGGATTGAAAAGGATGATAAATTGGCTCATTCACACTTCGACACGCTCTGTATAGCCTGACCATGATTCCAATGACATATTGTCCATAGACCCGAACCAATACGTACGCTAGACTTAAGATGACCAAAGAGTCAAGAGGGGAGCTCATGACTCATGACCAGTCCACAGATGAAGAACAGAGGTGATAGAAGTTAGATTTACAAATAGTGTTGATAAAGAAAATGTTCTGTATTATGAAAATATACTTAAGTATGTTACGCAGGACAATTTACCTGTGTAGAAAGACAAAGACTTTGTTTTTAAGCTTGTTTGAACACCTCTTAAAACCATAATGGAGTCGTAACGCGGTGAAGACAGTCTGCAGTCCTTTGTGTGTTTTTGAAACATGTTCTTTGAGAAGATTTGTCAGCAGCAACCGAATAGCGGCAGAGTGGGACAGTGCATAGACTTACACATCATTAACCGAAGTAACGTTTATCTCTTTTTTCCCCCCCCCCATGCTCTCGTTTTGTCTCTCTTTGTTTCTCTCCTCCCGCATCTTCTCAGCCAAATGACACAGATGTAAGTCTGCATAAATTTCCCTCGCTTCATTTTTCTAAACATCACTTCACTTTTTGTACGGAACCAAATTTAACATTTTCACAGCACCTGCTGAGCTCTGTGAAGTCAGCTTCACACCCCAGTTATAACAGATCTCGCACACAAACACAAACACATTCACACAGTCGCTGATACGCAGAAATTCAACACACACAAACTTGCAAACAAGACACCCAGGAGCACATCTCAGGTAGACAAAACACATGGCGGACAAATTAACGCCTTCTCACCAACACAGACGTGTTTTCTGTCTTTTCTCCTTTTTTTTCTCCACTTGTCGACATTGACACATGTTCAAGCCTAACACCTCTGCATGTGTTCGAATCCTTTTATCACACACACAAACATGGTCTCCTCTGCACACACATACTCATCAGATAATAACACATATCACACTCACAGTCTTCACTTTCACTTATAACTTGTCAGTGAAAATCAGAATCTGAGATGGTGAAACACAGTGCAAACATCTTTTCTTCTTCCTGTCCTCCAGTGCTCTAACATAGAGGGGGTTTGTCCTCTACGCTGTGACGGCATTGTGAGTATATCAAGCCAATATATTTCAAGGTTATTCACAACACCAAACTGTGTTATATAAGTTTATAATCATTATATGAACCATTATGCTCACTGTCATCTTTGTCTCTCTTTTCCTGTCCTTGACTCTTTTCTCACATCTCAGGAGATCGACTGCTTCGTGATTGACAATAATGGCTTTGTCCTGATTTCGAAACAGCGCAATGATGTGAGTTCATGCACAAACACTCAAACAGACGCAGAGAAAATTTAGCTCAAGTGATTTTTAGTCCTCAAATTGATTTTATGACTGTTAATCACAGCACAAGAAAAGAAACTTGGAATATGGATCCAAAACCAATCTGCGGCTTTTATTTAGAAATACAATCAAATGCAAGTTGTCACTGAGGTGTTCATGTGTAATTCGTTAAGGGCTGTAATTAAATTCATTTGAGCAGACAGAAGTTTATAAACTGGAGTTGTATTCCCAATCATCCTGTTATTGACCAGAACAAACATTTTAATTAAAGTCTTGCTCTTTTAATTCTGTGTACCCTTGTGTTTTTAAGGGTAACACTATATTAAAGGAATATTTTGTGATTTAGGGAAATACTCTTATTCACTTTCTTGCCAGGAGTTAGATGGGTCTCTGCTTGTTGCCTGGCAACATCAACAGTGATGACAAGGCTCCACAGAATTACATAGAGTCGTTTATACACTTTGGGTTTTGACAGATTAAACAAAAGGAGATATAATGTGTTAATAAGTGAAGTTTCAGAGATGTACGCAAACGGTTTTTGTCGGGATACTTGTACCCACCTCCCTCCTGCCCCCTTTGAGAAAGACTCTCCAGCACAAACCATGTGCGGTAACATACATTGCGAACCAACACACAATGTAGCCTAACCTCAGTGAATAATTAATCGCACAGTTCACGCCGAGGTGAAAGTGGGAAGTGCTGAACACTGAGGAAGGGAGTTGATATTCCCCATGTCAGTGTATCATGACAGAGATTTAATAAGTTCAACCACACAGTTGGTTTCACGCGGTGTTTGTCTGCCTTATCTCCCTCTCTCCTGATAGGCCGGGAGGTTCTACGGTGAGATTGACGGGTCAGTGATGACCACACTGATCAGGATGGGCATGTTCAAAAGGTAACACCTGTCATCACATGTGCAACTAGTTCAAAAGACAGTTTGGTATCTGTCTGTCTGTCTGTCCATCTGTCTGCCTCTGTGTTTTTGTCTGTCTGTCTGTCTGTCTGTCTGTTATCTAACAACAGGGAATTGCTCAGCATGAAACAGGCCTGAATCCCTGTGGCTGGAGGCTGAGCTGTTCTCGCTGTTCTGCAAATTGAAGTGCTATTTTATGCATCCCAGTGTCTCCTGCTTGCTTATAATACGATGCATTGGAAACCGGCGTCTGAACATGATTACATGTCACCCTGATGCTGTATTACAAATGAACCAGGAGGCCGGCATGTAAATGTCTCCTATTTTGTTTTTGGTTGTTAGTCATCTAAGCCTTGCATCAGTATGCATGTGAGACCCATAGCCTGGAGGCTGTTCTTTACTCTCATTATAAAGACTCAAAAGCTTTGTTTTTATGGTATAGTCTCAGCTTCATGTTGTTCTGTCTTCATGCTCAGGGTATGTAAGTCACCCATCTTGGTGTTTATGGTATAAGATATCCCTGCTTTTGCTCCCCTTTGAGCTTCTTCAGCTTCCCCTTCTTTTTTTTCTCCCCCCTCTCGCACTTTTTGCCCGTCTTTTATGTTTGAAATCTCATGAGTGATGTGCTATTTTTAAACAGCTAAAAGATTTCGTCATGCTTCATTTGACACAGGATATTACATAACAGGTTTTCAGCATGCATGAACCTCGGCGGCTGCTTGTGTGTGTATATGTTTGTGTCTGTGTGCATACACCTGCAAAATTGTACACGTATTAATGTGTTCTTGTGCCTCTACTTGCATAAGAACCAAATGTACTCAAATGTGTGGAAGGAAAGGAAAGTAATTATGGCACAGAGATGATTTTCTTGTGTTTCTTTTCTTTTCTTAAGTTAAGTTAGGGATCAGGGCTTGTACAAAGGTTAAGCTCAGCCATTCAGTGCACTGTGTAAAAGTCTGCAGGGGGGGGTCAAGAAATCGATGTAAGTCAGTGAAATACTGCCAGAGGAGGCAACACCTTGTGCTTTGTGCTGTATGTGCGTGTTTCCTCAGGGTGTCCTTGTACGACTACCAGGCCATGTGTAAGATGAACTCGCACTCTGTCAGCGGCTCTCGTCCACTTCTCAGCGTATGTACACATAACATTTATTTACCACAACGCTCCAATCAATATTGCAGGAACTATAATCTATCAATCTGTCTCTTCAGCCGTTCTATGGTTTGGCCTCAGCGCTCAAGTGGTTCCTCTCCAATTTCCTACTGTAAGTGTTAAATAAAGTCGTTTTTTATTATTATTATTTGCTGTAATTTTTGTGGAAGGTTTGATTCTTGGTTGGCAGCACTGTCACAGTATGTACATAGAAAACATCATAGTGTATACATACAGACATGTCTAATTTTGAAATCCATTTGATTATTTGATACATGTAAGAGAAAGAGATGTAGCTATTATATTCTATCGTACAGTATAGTACAGTATTATTATATTACCAAATAGTAATGAACTAAGGTAATCAAAAACAACACAGGAATAGCTCGACATAATGGTGGTAGTGCTCTTTTGCTTTCTTGCCAGGAGTTACACACAAAGATCAATACTGCACTCATGTTTGTATGGCATAACATGAAGCACCGTTTAGTTAACTTAGCAGGAAACAGGAGGGAGCAGCTAGCTTGCCGCTGGCACCACTAAAGATGCCTTGTTTTTATAGTTTTAAAACATTTTCTGTGTCCTTGAGGTTGACAGTATTCATGCCAAGCTAAGCTAATTGGCTGCTGCAAGCGAGAAAGCAAATGAGTGGATTTCCCAAAATGTCCAGCTATTCCCTCAAAGCACAGTTATCTATCCAGGCTGAAGTTTAAAGAGGAAGGCCTTGATCATTTAGGATAACAGCTCCACTTTTTTCCATTAGTGCCTTAGTAAGGCCAAAGTCAGTTTATACATCCAGCAGCTACATTAAAAAGAACAGGTTAGTTATCCAGTTAAGACAAAAACAGCTACCAAAGCTCCCAATTACTGCTAAATAACTGGAGGACCCATTTTAATATTCCCATGACACAACTTTGGATCCTGGCCCAGTTTTCGATAGCTGCATGCAATCTGCTGGCAATCTGCTTTTGGTCTATAATGAAAGCCGCCTAATTGACTCCTTCTCTCTGTCCACTCTCCTCCCCTCCCCTCTTCACAAGGTTTCTCCTGGAGTTTAATATCTGTGGCTTCTGGCACTCGGATCATTTTGCTGATGGTGAGCACATATGGCAGGTTAAGATCTAAGCATCTTAAACGATGTACATTTTGTAAATCATAACGCTGACAGCAGATCTGGGTTACTGCAACGTTTGCTTTATAAACCAATTCTTAATCAATTATGAAAATATCACAAATGATTCATGAACATTACAAATAAATCACAAGCATTCATATAAATGTATTAAACATTAAAGTAAATGTGTCTAGGCATTACATCATCATATTCATCATCATCCCCACAAACATGTTTTGTCAGTTTTAATACCAGGAGTGTGTTGTGTAAACTGTGTGTAACATTGGTCACCAGCCTGAAGGTCATTATGCAATAACAACACTGTGTCCTTTGATCCCCTCACCCACCTCATTACTCCGTGTGTCAATCATCTGCTCCTCTTCTTGCTCCATATCATCATCATCATTATCATCATCATCTCCATCTCCATTCAGCCAAGGCATCTTTCAGCGTGTGTGAGTATCTGCCTTTAGTCTCTGAGGAGGATCGATGTTCAGTGTGTGTGTGTCTTCAGAGTGTGATGAACCAAACAGAATTTGGTGTTTCCCCATTACATAAGTAGATTTCAGTGGGAACAAACACAACTGACAAATACCAAGCAAAACGAGAACTAAGCGTAGAGTTTGACTGAAGGTATTTTAATTCTTAAGAGACCAAACAAAAGCCGAATCTCACAAAGCAAGACATTAAATTCTCACAAGCCATTGTCGCTTGTCTTTCAGGTTTCAGAACTATCCTTTTCTTCCATGCACAGGCAGGTTATTCAATTTTGTTTGCAGTATACAACAAGCTGGAGAAAATCGTATAGTGGCAGACAGAGATATAACTGGCTGGAGCGTGAAGAATTTAAGTAGTAGCCCTCGTCCTCTTCTCAGCCTGTCAGTCACCAACAAAAATGTAACGTACACTGTCACACACTCATTCCTGTGAAAAAAAAACTGGAGATATGACCCTTATCTATCTTTCTATTAGCCTCTTCTCATAAGAAGAAAGGGGACATCCTGCAGCCGTGTGACACCGAGTACCCCAGCTTCGTTTACGAGCCGTCAGTCAAAGAGACCAACAGCATTATTAAGTGTGGACGCTGCCAGAAGTAAGCACACACATGCACACTTCTACACACACAAATCTGCAGTGCACTCCTCTCTAAGCCCTGGACCAGTCATATTAAATTGTCCTTCCAAAATCCATTTTCTACGGCTTTGCTCTGCTCTGCATACTGAGAGCAGCGTGTGTTTATACAAGAGTATCAGGAAGGAGGGAATAAGTAGAGAGGAACGAAATTAGATCAAGGTGTGCGGGGTTATAGAAAGACCGAGAAGCATATGGAGAATGAGGGAGAGTGACTGCAAAAGCTGAGAGAAAGTATTAAGGGAAGTAAATGAAAAAAAAAAGACAGAGATGGGGGTACGAGTGGGTGACAACAACAGAAATGGAAAACAGTGGGAGGCAAACGGAGGGGGAAGAGGAGAAAGAGAGGGAAGCATCACAGCTTGTGAGTGTCTTTGAAAAAGAGAGAGACAGGAACATGAATAGAAACACTGTGGTTCTGTGGTAAGTGTGTATTAGTTCAGTGGGTTTCTTACGATAGGTTGAGTGTGAACGCCCTCATGAGGCCAAAGTGGGCATGACACATCGGAGCCACTGCTGATTAATTGTGGTTGAGTGGAGTGTTTTAGTCACAGTATCACCCACTGCAAATGATGCCATAAAGGTGCAATTATTGTCTCAATATTTTTGTCTGTGTGCCCATTTCACATGTATCTTTGTGTGTGTGTGTCAGGATGTTCGTGGTGCAGCAGATACCAGACAGCAACCTTTTGATGCTGGTGGTCCAGGCCGACTGTGACTGCTCCAGACAGTACGGACCGCTCACCTTGCAGCCCAGAGAAGTCCGATATATCCTTTGATGTTTTGGTATTAACTGAGCATCTTGAGAAATTAGCATTCTTTTCAAATTCAGTCGAGCAGTTGATATTTCACTGCATAACTCGCTGACAAGTTAGTCACCCTCCTTACTTTACCACTTGAAAAAAAAAGACAGTAACCCAAATGACCAAAATGAATTCCCTTTGAGCTGCAGTCCCTGTTCCACTCTTGTTCTGGTGAAGGTGGAGACAACAAGCAGGAGCCGCTACAAAGACAGCATCCCTCACTGGCTTCCCACCTGTGAAAGCTGTAATGCTGTTTTGATTAGTCCTTTCCCCTGGCACCATGCTCGCATTACTTTCTGTTTTACTTAAACTGATAGCAGCTGTACATATAATTCTGATTAAATCGGTGCACATTGGGAGCGTTCACAGATATACGATCTGGGAAATGTGTACTTTGCACTGCAAACGCCTTGAATTAACACAGTATTTGAATGAACAAACAAAGCAAACCTTTGCTCTCCTTGTTGTTGCGCCTTGACCTCGCTGCACATAACGCCTCAGTAAAGTGTGACAGGATGAGGTCACAGAAGATTCGCAGAAGGCCAGAGTCTTGTCACGCCTACCACCCGCAGGTGAGCTTCTGATTGGCCCACTCCCAAACTCGCAACATCTGCAGGCAGTGCACAGCTGCTGTGTTGATTTCAGATAACATTTTAACAAATTGTTTTTTTCAGGCTTGCAGTTGTTTGTTATTCTCTTCTCTGCACACATATCTCCTCCCTGTATTCATTTGCTAACTTTTTATTCGTATATTCAGCTCCTAATTACATCATAATGGTATCAAATGGTTTGAATCGTGGATGAAACTCAAAGTGAAATAATTTTCTGTTTTGTCCCCGTAGGAAAACGCCAATGACTGCGGACGGGCTTCTTTTATATCGCTCTCAGCCTCTCTCTTCGTTATCTGTCTCTCCCTCTCGGCACTTGTCTCCTGATGATGGGCAACTTGACTCTTCTATATGAAAGAGTAGATTGGAATAAATCAAGAGATGTGTTTGGACACCTCAAGTGGATTTTATAAGAACATGAACTTCTGCACCGTTTGCTGATGACAACCACAAGCCAGGTCCCTCCTCACGGACATGTGACGTGCTTTATGAGCATTCGTCGGTCAATTCCAAGAAATCAATACTTCTGAAGTGAAAAAATACAAAGAAAGCAATTTATTGGGCTGTTGTTGCCATGGATACTTTTTCCTTTAGTTGCTTTCACACATACCACTTTGCATCTTAAAATGAAAAGGGACTGAAGCAATGCTGGTGGTGGCTCTGACGTGCATTGATAAAAGGGGATTGTGACTCACAAGATGCAGCATAAAGTCTGGGGTGTTTCTCATTTCACATATCTGACTGAATCGTGTGTTGCAGACACACATGCATATTATATATGCGACTGCAAGCATGCACTCCACCAAAACACACACATCCAATATTTATCATCCACAATGCTTTATTTACAGACTTTTTCAATGTCGAGTGTCATCCACTGAGAGAAGGGCTACAGCAACATGTGGGGCAAGATTGTTGAGTCATGTTTTACAAGGTTGTTTGCAATATTCATGGATAATGGACAATGGGTAAGAATATGGCTCAGTGCCTAGAAAGTGGTCACACTGGGGTTATGGAGGATTCAGGTGAGTATGAAAATGTAACAAAGATCATATAAGAATGGCAATTATCATGGTCATTTTTGAGTTTATAGTTTCATGACTTACCAATTATATTTGTTTATTTATAAGATGTCTGTCTGCCTTTCTGTCTCCATCAGCCACGACTTTCTCTGTGCTTGTACATACTATTTGTGATCACGTTTGTCTGTTTGGCTGAACGTATACGGAAACTGCAACTGCTCACAGAGTGTAGGCCTAAGATCAGCATGGATAAAACAGCGATAGACTAAGGTTCAAAATGTATTCACATAAGATTTTCTTCTCTTTTGATTTGAAAAAAATGCACATACATGTTTTAGTCTGCATGTGTTTGCCACAAATGATTATTTGCACTTTATCAATATGGAACTATATAAAATTATAAATGACTTTAAACAAAGCATTTAATTTAAGGTTATTTTAATGTGTTTGCTGGAGACGACGAGTTTTTGAACACTTTTCTAAGCCCTCAGTGTCATGTATCTACTACCTATTGCTGCCATAAATAAATGTATGATTTTATAATTTCGTGATAGAAGCAAAAGAAAAGGTAGCACTCATTCTGAGAAAGACTATTGTCACAATTGTGGAAGACTCTTTGTGGTTTAAGTTTTGAAATGCCATGTTGATAGAGTACATATGTAATTGCAATGTAAATGAATCTTGTAAATCTAATGGCATAGGGTATTTTTGTATACATCTGCCTGTGTGTTTCATATTATTGACTGCTTTGCTCCGCATCTCATTGGATTTTGAACTATGAGTGTCCCTGTAGCTTTTTCTATTAAGACTTTTAATCATCTCACAAAGCATGTCAATGAGTTGGAACTGATTCTGATGACAAAATTGCCTGAGATTTCTGCCTGTGCGTGTAATAGACTCAGATACATATTGTGTGTGTGTCTGTGTATTGTTACAGTATGCTCTATCTTGCTGGGATTATGACAGATATTTGTTTCATTTTGTTTGTAATTTCCACTATACAATAACCTGTATATTGTGTGGTTGACATGTCCATGTTGTATGTTGGTTGAATGAAGCCATGATTTGTACAAAGCAAAATAAATTATCCTTCTGGTTTTTGTACTGTATTTGTTGCGAGCGTGTTATTTTATTATTCAGTGACTATAGCATTACACAAACATTGAATGAAGTGAACCATTTGTGGTTGCATATTTTAAACATAGAAAATAGTTTATCTGTCAATTTTGCCCACAAACAAATTGTTTAGTTTTTGTCTTTAGCTGATATCAGCAAAGACAAACATGGATGAGGATGTGGTATCAGAAAAATTAACAGTTACACACTTATAATTTGTGATATAATAGCCTATACATTTTCTACTAGACACTGTACTAAAAGTGAGCTGAAGAGAGTCACATGTTATCACTTGAATAACAATCCAAAAGCTAAACAAGTAATGCAGCAATTAAATGTTCATTAACACCAATTATCACCAGCTGTTTTCAATCTTAAATCTATACTACTCCACCTGGCAGTAATGAAAACAAAATATAATTGTCCTAACGGAGGAAGTCAAGACATTTCCACTAACAATCACTAATATCTTATTTAGTTTTTGCTTTATTCTTTTTTATTTCTTTTTTAGCTGTTTCTATATTATATTTTGCATTGTTTACAGATTTCTCTAGTTCTTTTCTTCTTTTAACCTACTTTGATTGTAACTGTGTAATGTATTGCTGTGTTTGATATAAGGGTCAATGACATGATGCAACCCACTGTCAGGTGGTGTAAGTGGTATTTTTTCATAAAAATCTGACCATACTTTATACAGGAAAATAAATCTGGACTGAAATGTGGAATAAATGTAATTCACTTTTGCAATGTAACACTATTTTACAATATTTGTCAACAATTTAGAAGAAAAGCTTTTCGTTTTAAGGTGCATAAAATATTTAATATTCATTCTTTTCAGGACTTTCAGTCTTAAAAAATGGTTTTAAAAACCCAACATGACTACAACAAATGCTTCTTTTTTTTAATTAAGTATCAAATATCAAATATTTTTTTACTTGTCAATGACCCATAAATGAAAGGGTAAAAAAAATCATATTCAGTCCATTTACTGTAAAGTAGTAGGCTACATCATGTTGTGGTTTTTTGAGATAAAGGTGTACTATGTTTTGTAGTGAGGGCGGTAGACCAGCAGGGTCTGACTCATTGTTTGCGGCTCACTGGCTGTTGCTCTGTACTGGCGGGCGGAGCGCGAGCGACGGGTCAGTGGAAAATGGCGGACGGTGTGGATCACATCGACATCTACGCTGACGTAGAGGAGGAATTTAACCAGGTATTAAATCCACATTTAGCACATTTCGACATTTCTTTGCTATTTTATGCAAATGTGTGTTATCGCTCCTAGTAATTATAACCGAAGAACGGCGTGCTTTATTGCGTTAAAACGAGGCTTTCCGCGCACGGGCCCCGCTCTCTCCATGCTGCAAAGCTTTGCAGCCTCGGCTAACGCTACTGTCTCGAAATGTTTGCATTTGAGGTGTTGTTGTCTATTTAAACACACAGGGTATTGCATGAAGTAGGTATTATGATATGTGCATATATGGTTTCTCTTCGGGTTGCATATGAAAATTAAGCATCTTTCATTGTTCAACATTCACAGTATCAGGCCTCGGCATGGCCGCCTAGAAACAAACACAGTGGCGTTAGCTTGCTGGCTATTAGCCACTTTCCGCCTTTTACAACATATCGGCGTTTGTGTTTTAGTTTATTCCAACTTGCTTTAATATTAGAACCAATTTGGATTAAATGCATTTGAATGGGTATAAATTGAAAACAATGTTTGTTTCTGAGACGCGCAAATGATGAATGGATGAACAAGTTGTTAGCTTGGCTGCTAGCTTCGGTTAGCATGTATGTGTTAGCTCGGTAGATGTTTTCCTCTTTCCACACACACGCCCCTTTAGTGTACAACTGGAAGTGGCCTGCTTCAGTCTAACCTTAGGTGCAGATTGTGTTGTTTGTTTTCAAGGTTATCTCGATTAAACGATGCCCCACAGTAACATCCAAACCACACAGCTCCATAGTCGCTTTATCTTCCCCCCATTGTGTGTATTGTGGAGACGCATTCAACTGCGCGTCCATTGAGATTTCAAAGTAGCAGCACAGGTGGTCTCTGATTAGCTCCTGCTATGTGAAACGGTTAAATATGAACTCAAAAACGCTTCAATGCTAAAATACGTGTTATGCAGCAATATAATAAGAAAACACGAAGAGTGTGTTTGCGTGCGAGTGGTGCGCCTGTAAGCTTATGATAGAAAGGAAAATACAATCTGCTCCTCAGTTTGTTTGGCTCCAGTTTACCCCTTTACAGTCTATGGTTTACCCTGACATGACCTGACTATGTGACAATGTCCATGTGCAGAGAGAGTCAGCAATGCTGTGAATGCATTTTCGCAACAACAGTAGTTGCTCTTATAACCTGTTCCACATACGTACATACAGGTCAGGTCTGTTCACAGCTTTACACTTATTAACTTTCAGTGTGAGGTGGAGAAGACAATCACGCAGACCTAGTCGACACTTACAGTGGTGGAAAAAAGTTTTCGGACACCCTTAAAATTTTACATAATTCCCTGCACACGCGGATCAGGATGCAGTCATTTCTTGCTGAAGAAACCCTTGGACGCCCAGATCTTGGTTTGTCTTCCAAGCTCTTGGTTCGTCTGTGTTTTTTGCAGAGTGTGTCCAACTGCTGAAGGACTGCATCTGCACTTCCTGGCTAAGAATCTGGATCTACTATCTTCAGGCGTGTTTCCTGCGTTAGGTTCCTTGGTTTAGCCATTTTTTGTCTCTGAAGAACTTTCAAATGTGCTGGCTAGACATGAAGCACAGCAACAAAAATTGTGTCTTTTAATAAAAAAGCACGGCTTTCACTAGTGGATCACTGGTACCAAAATGACCCAATAGTCAAAATTTCTCATGTATTACGGATCCAATCCATTTCTTCTAGTACAGTCACAGCCAAAATACTAAACAAATCATTAAAAACTTAAAATTGATTGGTTTCACTAAATTTTGTTTTTCTTTAGCAAGAAATGACCGCATCTGATCCACATGTGCAGGGAATTGTGTAAAATTTTAAGGGTGTCCGGAAACTTTTTTTTACCACTGTATGCAATGCACAAGAGTGGTACTCGCTGTAATAGATTTTTAATGTTTTATAACTGCACATAGTATACCACAACATTGTGTGTGCAGTTAAGGTAATTATGTTGCTCATGTGACAAATAACTTTTGCTTGTATTATCTGCAATCCACTGAGCACTTGTCCTGGACTGACGGAGTGGCCCAGTGGGTCAAGATTAAAAAACACTCCTTGAAAAATAAAGTAAAAAACATAGAATGTGCTGTTTTCAGTTTCACTGCAAAGCTTCCTCATTATCTTCACTTATATAAAACTGTTGTTGTAATCCTTTACAGGAATCGGACTACCCAGTTCACGAGCAGATCGACCTTTATGATGATGTAATATCCCCATCAGCCAATAATGGTGATGCTCCAGAAGACCGCGACTACCTGGACACGCTACCTGCGCCAGGTGGCACAGAGGGAGGGAAGAGTGCCCCACCCAACGTGGTTTACACCTACACAGGAAAAAGGATTGCCCTGTACATAGGAAACCTCACATGGGTGGGTAGCACATACATATGCATTGTGGTATATGTAAATTGTTGGATGTTCTGTACTGTAAAGACCTTTTAAAGTTTATTTGCAAGTTGTTAGACATTGCATAAGTATGAATCAAGTCACCATGAGTGATGGGAAGATGTTGTCTTCTCTTCTGCAGTGGACGACAGATGAAGATCTGACAGAAGCCATCCGGTCAATAGGCATCACAGATGTACTGGAGATCAAGTTCTTTGAAAACAGAGCAAATGGGCAGTCAAAGGGGTAAGGTCTTAAATATCTTTGTATCACACGATTGTATTAAATCACATTATAACAATAGCCTCTTGCAACACCCGTATGTTGAATTTTCCATTTTCACGCATGTCTTGAATGCTGCTTTAGTGGAAACAGATGGAAATGCATATGATCTTTGTGTAAATAATGCACTTTAAATCTGAAATGCCACTGGGTCCGTTTAGATCTGATGCGTGAAATTACATTTATAGTTCTCTATAAAGGCAACAGTATTTTGGCCTCCACTAAAAGTCAAAATAATAAGAAATGCCAGATTTTTTTTTTTTTTTTGCACAGTTGTGATTGTGTATGTCCTCTGCATGTGTGTCCTAGGTTTGCCCTGGTGTGTGTGGGCTCAGAGGCTTCATCCAGGAAGTTAATGGAGCTCTTATCAAAGAGGGAGCTCCATGGTCAGAATCCCATTGTCACGCCATGCAACAAACAGTCCCTCAGCCAGTTTGAGATGCAGTCACGCAAAAGTAAGTAGGACACACTTGGCATCTGCATAGTTTAGGATGCACTCAGCAGGAGTTAGGTAAGAGACTTGTCACACTGCTCATTGAGACTAGTCATGTAAAAGCAAGTTCTACATGCTGTGACATATCAGTCTGCTGAAAGTGCACTTACGCTGCTGCAGCAGGAAGGTGAAATATATGGACCTCATGTACAGTCACTTGCACCAGTATTCAGGCCTTCGGGTGCTAACTCAGTCACATAGTTTTAGACCAGGTGCCCACAGCTCCACGTTTGTTAGTACACACTAAGCACATCTATTTCTTATTTAAATACATTACACATTAAAGGGGAAAGTGAGCAAAGTCTCATTATTTCACAGGTACACAATCTGGTCAGATGTCTGGGGAAGGTAAAGCTGGTCCCCCTGGTGCAGGTCCCCGTGGAGGTTTCCCTATGGGGGGTCGAGGCAGAGGAAGGTTCCCCGGACCCCCTGGCCCTGGAGGGGACCGTTTCCCTGGCCCCGTTGGGCCTGGAGGACCGCCGCCACACTTTCCTGGTTAGTTTGGTAACGGGTGTTTCTGCCAAAAGGGTGGGGACAGTGTCCCTGTCAGTTGAAAGATTATAATTAAGAAGTGCTGACTCAGGAATATGATCAAGTGCAGTAAAGACAGTTTCTTTTATAGCACAATTAATGTTAAACTGATAATATCAAGTAGTTTGATTTTAAATAGCCTGAATGTTAGGTGTGAATGGGCAGTTCAGCCATTGACGCTCAATGTCAAATGCTTGCTGCCTTCAAAAAAGAAAATTTAAAGGACCTTGTTGAATGTTAGATCGCCCCTGCTGTACTGAACAAGGTGAGTTCCTGGCAGAAGAGATGTATGTTTCCTCAGCACATCTCTTCCTGGTTCTGGAAAGCGAACACAAATTCTATTTCTATTCATAGACAAATCTATTTTCCAGTCTCGGAAGTGGGGGCAGGTTTATGGCTGGATGCTTTGGGAAGACATAACACATTAGCTCACTACAGCATGTGTAATCTAATGTGTATGGATTGGTTTAGTGGGACTCAGAGCTGGCTTGGAGGTTTATGGGTCAGTGGTCTCCTGATTTGTTAAAAGCTGCCCTCCCCTATTATTTTGAATCACATGTTTTTGTTTTCAGGCTTTTGTTATTCATGTGCTGATACTACAATAATAAAGTGCTGCAACATATAGAGATAATTATAAAACCCTAGTGTTACAAGGGACATGAAATAAATAAAATACTGTTCTGTGTCTCTCAGTGCTACTCTGTTAGCACAGTCCAGGCTTCGCTGTTACTCACGCCCGCATGGAACCAAGGCTGGTCTGTCCTAGTGTGTGTTTCTAGTGAGGGCTCTCTATCCCTTCAAATCTCTCCTGGCAGGACTACGTCTTTGCATGTTCCCCCTCCACATCTTGTTTGCTCTTGTTTTGTCCCTCTTCACTTCCAGTTGAACAAATAATCCCTCCTTGGCTGTAATTTGCTGCTCACTGACAATTTCCAACACCATTCCTTGACAAGCAGTTTGCTCAAAGCTTCACTTGGCAAGCTACCAGTTTTCACCCTCTAAAAAATCTTGGATTGGCTGCCTTACACTTCCAATAGGAAAGAATGGGGTTGCAGCTTTTTCTTTTTCCCCCCTTTTTTTGTTTTTTTTGCGCATTTGCCCTTCATCCCACTTTTTTTCGCATCTCTTATTTCGCTTAGTGGCTGGTTCCCCATGCTGCTGGGCCGTGAAAGTCCTCCAGTTGGTAGGCAGAGGTTGATGCAGGGAAGAGTTGTGATTGGTTTGCTTTCTTCCCCATTAGGCTCGGGGATGAGACCAGATCTGATTAGGCACCAAGATGGCCCTCTGATGGATATGAATTTCAATCCCTTCCCGCCGGGGGGCAGGAACGGGAGCTGGCGTGGCAGAGGTGAAACACCTCGATTGATCTGGTTGATAATGATCGATCGCCTTCTTATCTTAACCCTTAGCTGCTGAATGGTAGAAAGTGCCTTGAGATAACTACTGTTGAGATTTTGTGCTATACAGATAAAATTGAGTGGAAGTCGTGCTATTGTCACTTTTGTGAGGTTGACTGCCCAAAAACAGCTGAATTTACAAACATCTAAATCATGGCAGTTCGCATCAAATACAGCCTTTAGACAATATAAGTAACTATTGCCTAATATTTCTGTAAGGATGTATAGTTTTGAACTGTAGGATGTAAATAGTCCCCTTTCAAATTGTTTTTGTAAAAATCTTTCATGCAGTTCTGTGCCAGGTCTAAAACAAAATGTGTCAAAGTTGTGAATCCCTCATTAAGCCCATTGCATCTGATGAATCTATTTGCTAATTGTAGTGTTTATGGTCAAAATAATGTCAAATGCAAGAGCCTGACACTTTGCAGTGTGTAGCCTCGCAGGATGCTTTCTCTAAGTTGTGCTGTCGAAAAAAGAAGTTGGCGTTAAACGCAAGACCTCAGTTAAAAACACAAAGGCCTGCTTGAAACAGTTTGCTATGAGTGTATCTCCATCTGTTTTGTTGCCTTTTGATTTTTCAGCATTATTTTGTGGCCCTTTTTTCTGTTGTTGTTCCCTGTAGCCATGGCTTGCTCATCTTTGATCTGTCTGTGTCATTGTCCCTGCTTTGAACAATCAGCACCCAAAGTGATCTATATATGAATTAACAGGATAAAACACAGACTTACCAGAGCATCAACAATAATTCAGCTGAATTGACATGAGTTTTGTTTTAATGTTGCCAATTACATTTTTAAGTACTAAGTTTGTTTCCTATCAGAACACCTGTTTGCCCATCATACTCTAAAAGCTGGGGAGGGCTTAATCTGCTGTAACGTAAGTGAAAGATGAAGAGTTGGTTTCATAAGCATCTGTTTTGTCCCTTGTGCTTCTTTTTTAGGTGGGATGCAGGGTCCCCCACGTCCCCCTCCTGGTCCACCAGGTCCCCCCGGCCCTCCAGGACCTCCACCCCCTGGACAGGGTCTCCCCCCTCCCCTCGCCGGCCCTCCAAATCGTGGCGACAGGCCTCCTCCCCCGGTTCTCTTCCCTGGTCAATTTGGCCAGCCACCAATGGGACCCCTACCTCCAGGCCCCCCTCCCCCAGGCTACGGACCCCCGCCTGGTCCCCCACCCCCCCAGCAGGGTCCACCACCTCCAGGACCCTTCCCTCCTCGGCCACCAGGTCCCATCGGACCGCCCATGGCTTTGGCTCCACCCCCACACATGCCAGGTCCCCCGCCGGGTGGACCGCCACCAGCCCCCCATGTCAACCCCGCGTTCTTCCCCCCACCGGGCAACAACAACATGCCACCCAACGACAGTCGAGGGCCTCCCGGACCAAACGACCCCTACGGACGCCCACCACCATATGAGAGAGGAGACTACGGTCCTGGAGGCCGGTAAGAATGGGTGGAACTAATTTACATAATTTCACAATGATGGCTTCCTATTATGTTATTGGTAACATTGGTGCAAAGTGATGGTTTTTATTATTAAATGCAAGAATTATGGACTTGTTGCATTTGGAGTTAAGAACAGATGGTTGCCTGAGCTTTAACAAAAAAGGCCAAATCAGCATCACATACCTTTTTTTTTGTGTGTTTTTGTAGGGAGATGGAGGCATCACGGACCCCGCTGAGCGAGGCCGAGTTTGAGGAGATCATGAACAGAAACAGAGCCATCTCCTCCAGTGCCATATCCAGGGCTGTGTCTGACGCCAGTGCAGGTAATGCAGAGTAATACACATACAATGTCGAGCCTATAATGAGTGTTCATGTTGTCAACAACATCATAAAAAAAAAACGTACAAATGAATTAAGTTTAATGCAACCTTATGTCTTCTCTTTTAAGCTGATTATGGCAGCGCTATAGAAACTTTGGTGACTGCCATCAGTCTGATTAAGCAGTCCAAAGTGTCAGCAGACGACCGCTGTAAGGTCCTCATCAGTTCCCTGCAGGACTGTCTTCACGGCATCGAGTCAAAAAGCTACGGCTCTGCCTCCAGGTGAGACATTTGTTCAATGCCATTAAGTTAGTTAAGCTGTTTGTAGAAACTTGACAAATTAAATATCACAGGACTATTTAGAATCAAACACAAAGGAGATTTGAAGCTACATGGACTATTTGCCTCCCTTTGATGTTTGTGCCTGTATTTCCTTTCACCATGACGTAAATTTTTCCCAAATGGGAATTGTCCATGTAAGATTTTGTATTTAATTATTTGAAAACCTGGTACACAGCCTACTTGTCTCTGCCAGGCGGGAGCGCTCCAGAGAACGTGACCACAGTCGCTCCAGAGAAAAGAGCCGACGCCACAAGTCCCGCAGTCGCGACAGGCACGAGGACTACTACCGAGAACGCAGCCGGGAGCGGGACCGTCACCGCGAGAGGGACCGGGACAGAGACAGAGAAAGAGAGAGGGAGAGGGAATACCGACACCGCTAGACAGGAAGAGAGGTGGGTGAAACCTTTGGTATTTTTTCGTCTATCTTAAGTTCTTGTCTTCTTCCTCACTGTTTTAATCTTGGACCTTGAGACAGACAAGTTAACTACACTATGAAAGAAGAATACTCATGAAATCATAAGCTACAGTAAATCTTACAACATTGAATGACGTAAGTGCTGATTCAAGTGAAATCTTGAGGAAGGGGACAAATAGAAACCAGGTAAGAAAGAAAAAATACTTTAAATGCACTGTCCCTCGGTTCAGGTAGGTGTAAGGTAAGTCATTTCATTCAAATTTCATAATAAGTGGACTTACTGTGTATAAAAAAAATGTTTAGTACACACTGTTTTCACTTTGCTCAAAGGGGTGTATGAGTTTGTCTGTGCTGTGGTTTTTAACCACTATCCCTAAAAGAGAAAATATACTGACAGTGATTGAAAATTGATTTTTGTGGATCAGTTGTCTCTTTTTGGTCTACAGGCCTCAGGGGCTGGTTTTAAATGGTTGTACATAATGTAAATAAAGTACAAGACACGAGAACTTGATGCTGTTATGTACTCTATATTTGTTAGGCCATACAAATAAAAGCATCTCTGCAAATTCAAAAACGCAATTCACTCATTAAAAGTGGAATTTGGTTTTTACCAGCAGATATGGCCTGTGGATCAAAAGTTCAAAACTATCAACAATATTTTGGCATTTCCTTTTATGCAAGTCTACAGTTAACTCTTGATTGAAGAATATTGTGAGAGCTCAGGAGCTTCATTGTTACTAGTGAGCTTGTGTTCATGGTTAATGGATTGGCCAGTTTCAGGTGTTCATATTCCCCAGTCAATTTTACAATATTTAGACCCAATTTACTGTTCAGATTTGATTGTATTCTTTAGAAAAAAGAAAAAGGGTAACAATGTTCAATTTGTAAATAGTGGACCAATCTGCTTTTTGTAATGTTGTTTACATATCACTACTATTGTCATGTTTTTAATGAAGGCAACGTTAAAATTGATTTATCAGTGTTGATATCTGATGGTTTTTGGACACAGAACTGTGACAGTGTGATTGTGTCATATTTGCATGACAGTAATATTTCCTGGCATTTTACATTTGTCAAATTGAATGTTTTGTGGCAACTTCTTTACAGTACAGTTGTACCTCAATTTAAGATATTGAGGTGAAATGGAAAAAAAAATACCCATGCCTATGTCCGTTTGATATCATGTTTTGTCAACATACTAGACATAGATGTGATGTCCACATGTTGATGCCATTAACACACATAATGTCACTGATTTTTGTAGAAATTTGATGTTCTGATTGATTGATGGCTTTGAATTTGAACTAATCATTAATGATTACAATTGGTTAACATTTCAGATCTGTTGATAATTATATATATTATTTGCAAGAGTAAACTGCTTGTAAACATGGAATAGTAACTTGACAAATCAAACACTTTATTGTGCCCATCAACAAGCCATCATTGCATCTTTGGAGATGAGTTGTCTGATTAGATAAAATTGAAAAGAAACAAAATTCATCTGTGAGAACTTGTATTTGTAAATATTGAAAGGATACAGTAAATTACAATTCCAATGCAGCAAATTCCTGATTATATACTAATTGTTATTTGACATTTACTTAAAATTTGTAGAGATTTACATGAGTGAGTATTTTGTTTTGTATGTTATTCTCGTGCGTACATTGTAAAATCCCTTTTGGCCTGCAGTGTTAATTTGTCAATGGGAAATCATTCTAGGTCCTTATGAGAAGAGACTATGCAAGTATTATTTAGTATTTGGCTAATAGTATTATGGATGGCTTTTTGGATGCTGAGTCAAGTTATGGATAAGATGTAGGTTAAGAACTGACATGTGCTGCTGTCAAATGATCTGAGCTAAATGTCCTCTCGGGGAAATTGTCAGACACGTGCTGGTGTTTGTATGGATTCTCAGTATTAGGGTTTCACAAATAATTGTGTACTGTGTGGGAAGATGTTTTCTTCCATTGCGTATTTCCAAGTTAAATGACAAAATTTGAGTTCCTATACTATAGCTGGGGAATCACATTCAACTAATTTATAGTTCTGTTGTCCGTCAGTGAGAAAGACTCTGTCTGTGGTGTTGTGTAACCCAGTCCTTATAGAACAGAGCTGATAGATGACAATGAGACCTTCAGTATCTCTGTATAGTTGTGCATCACCCCAAATAATATTTCTCATAATATTAAATGAGCTTTCAGACAGAAATCCATTCCCCCCCTGACACTATAATGTCCTAATTTTATTAAATATATGAAAAATGTTCTGTACATAAGAGCTTTAATTCACCTCTGAGCTTTTTCATAAGTGTGTCGGTCATTTCTCTTATTCTGAGAAATATTACCTGGGGTGGTTTTGCTTGTGGAGTTGCTGAACTCTACAATCTTTTGGTATGGGTTTTGCCAACTTTTAAAGTAGTGATTCGCAGTAATCTGTAATGTGATTATAGTGTAGAGTTGTGCTTACTTTAAGTCGTCAGTGCTAGCTGATTTGATCTGAACTCTGTTTCACTGACTTGTCCTTTTTCTATCCAAAGTGTGACTGGAAGTGATGCTTGTGTCCACTGGGAACCTCTTAATAGAAATTTCTAAAAAAAAAAAAAAAGAAAGAATTAGAAATATTTTTCTTGTTAACTTTCACAGCACATTATAATATATGACGTAAAGACCTTTTTTTGAGTTTTAATTGAGCACTGCAGTTTCAATGTAAGCTTAGCAATAGCAGCTACTGCAGTCTACTCTTAGCACATGTTGGTTATCTCTTTGAGATAAGAGATCCCCAGTGGGTACAAAGCTAAAGAACATTTGGTAATGTGTAGATGCCAAAAATGCATTTGTTGAGTATATTTTGACAAAAATGTATCTTGCAGTATAATGAAAATTGAAATCAAAAGGAAGTGGGCAGTATTCATGTAATGTCCAAATATGTCCATTTTCCACATGACCATGTCCAAAATCCACATTTGAATTCAGTCTGGTATCTCAGCTATTCAGGAAACAGTTGCTTTTATTCCTGATAGTACTATGGGTATTTGTTGTGTCCACAGGTATACTTTAACACTGTTAAATCTGTTCACATGCCATGGGGGAACGCACAGTGTTTGTACCAGGCTTAAATGACTTAAATGCTCTATGCAGGATGATTGCAGGTGTTTGTGCAGTGGATCACAGCTCAAATGTCCTTTTTTTAGAAACAGGCATAGTTATTTGCTCATGTCAAACCAGGGTCAAACACAGTTTCAGCTCAAAGCTGATAATTCACCTCCATGCCCATATAAACAACTAGGATGAAAATGAAACTAAACTATGGTTTAGCCTTTGAACGTAAAGTTGGGGAACAAGAAATGTTTTAAAAGTTCAGATATAAGGTTATTATGGTCACCAAATATGTAGCTATGTAGTGATATGCAGTATCGGTTCAATATTTTCTTTAACTTGGAGATGTGCTAATTCATAATTGATACAAAGGTGATACCCAGACATAAACCTGCCACAATGTTCGAGTATAACCTGAAATTTTAAAGAAGCTTTTTTAAGTTTTGCAGTTGTGTCATAGCCAGCTTCAACAGCTGTTTACTCACCAGTCTAGAGCAAACTAATGTAAGTTCAACATCAAAGTTTGTTTCCTCTGCTGAAGTTAGCATGCTAACTGTCTAGCTCCAGCCCAGCAAAACAGCAAGATGGTCCGACTGTCTCCCATCAGCTTTATACTTGAGTAGCGCTGCTCTGACGGCTTATTAAAACTGCTGAAGCTCTTGGCAAGACTGGTAAGGAAACTGCTATTAATGCATATGGCATAACACTGGCTAATCTGCAATAACAAAACTTAAAAATGGCTCCTTTAAATGGTAAGTATGTATTGTTAAATGACTGCTGCTTGACCCTGGTTTGGCTCTGACCTGCTTCAGTTGTATGCTGTTAGCTCAAATACTGCCACACATTTGAATGTTTTCTATAATGAACAAAGGTTCAGTGATGATATGGCATATTTTGTAATATGACAAACATTTTGGTCAGATATGTACCGGTAGATGTAATTTGACCACTGGCAAAAGTTCAGCCAAGCCCATTCCCATTTGTACTGGATGTCCTAGTAACTTGTGAATGATGGCATGTCGAGCAGTCACTCTGTAGACTACTGTGATGTAAAATATTGTTGTTGTCGGCTTACCTGTCTGTCTAAACCATGTAAAACAAAACCCCTTTCTACAGATAAAACTTCAACCAGTTTAAATATGCATATGAATGTTTGAAGCATGTACTGATTTGATCTGGTTCCTGTAAATGAGGCCATTTCAGTATAGATACCAGTTCTATTTGGCATTGTTGCATCCTGTTGTCATCAGGGCCCCATAAACTGGATTTTAAAGTCGTAGAAAATCTGACAAATTTGAATCAACTTTTTGTATCAGAATTGTCATTTCACCTTAATTTTTTTACACTTCTGGTAAGAGGGACTTTAAAATGGGCAAGAATGTAATTGGCTCAGTTGATCATTGTAGTTTAATTAAATTTTGCAGCTGCCATTTTCAACTTCGAAAAGATTGCCCTTCTAGTTACCTGTATTCTCATCTTGTGTGGTATACTAAATCACATTGACAATAAGATGAGTTTCTGTCTGTTACATGTCAAGTCCTGAGATACCTTTGACAACCACATGACTGGGTTGTGACGAAGCATAATCTGCTGTCTTGAGTCCGATGCGTGCATTTTTGTAGTTTTATGTTCTGATCTACTGTCCCTTTGCTGTGTTTTACCCCTATATTAATATCCTAAACATACCATGCACTGTTTGTTAAAATGATGGCAT
Organism: Trachurus japonicus; assembly: GCF_045865225.1. Taxonomy (NCBI): domain Eukaryota; kingdom Metazoa; phylum Chordata; class Actinopteri; order Carangiformes; family Carangidae; genus Trachurus; species Trachurus japonicus. The sequence goes on along the minus strand of NC_140929.1, from coordinate 11,956,973 downwards.
TTGACACAGATAGGGAGCACATTGTCATTTTGCTAAGCTAATAAATGGAGAAGGATTTGGGTGGAGTGAAAAGTTTTTAGGTCCTCTTGTTCCTAGCATTTTCATGGGGTTGAAAACTATTCACTGTTCTTCAACTATCTGAATCCATTTTGAGTAGTTTGCAAGACATAAATACCATAGGGGGGTAAAAAAGACAATTCAAGGTGTAAACATTTAAACAATGGTGCAAATGTTTGTTTGAACAGTGAAAGGTCAGTGGGGAGGAGAAAATTGAATTGCTAAAAATTAATGTGCAGATACATAGACACTATAGATAATATTTCCAGTGAATGCCCAATACTTGACCCCTTTCCCAGTAAATTTCCTAGTCTGTTCAAAGCTAACAAAACAATGGTACACAATGCAGAATTGACCTTGTTAAACCACACTATTAGATATTTTGAACTCGCATTGCCTTTATATTTGCACCTACAAACCATTTCCTCATGTGCATCCCTGATTTTATAATTGAGTAAACACTATATACAGCTCTGTAATAATGTCCAACTTCAGTGTCCAAGATAAGTTTCATACATTGACTATAGTATGATTGAACAGTTCAAAATACATTTTTCAGTAACCTTGATAATGTTTTTGGATGTCTTGCTGTGTACGTGCGTATAGATTTCACCTCTTCCTGTTCCAGTTTGCATGTTTCTCTGTCTTTGCCTGGGTTTGGGGACAATACACAGTCAACTGAGAAATGAAGAAGAACAAATGCTAACAATGAACAAAGTTGAACAAGTTTGAGATGGTTCTGTCCGTAACATACAGTATATTGATCAACATCCCTTGTCACTATAAAATGTAAAAAAAAAAAAAAAAAAAAATTTAAAAAGGAGTTCACTTTGGACTAGCTACATCTTTGTGACTCAGAGTGATGGTGAATTGTACCCAGCCCTGGCGTGCACTTTGTATGTGTAGTACAGGGGTTTATTGGTGGGTGGATGGGGGTGGGGTGTTCTCTGTTCGGCTGCCTCGAAACCAAACTCCACCCTTCGTTTTGACACCTTTCAGCTCACGCGGATCAAGGATGGATGGAAGGAAAAGGAGGAACGCTTTCAGTGCACCACCACTACCACCACCACCAACTCCTCCTCCCTACCCTGCATGACCGGACAGGACAACAACCACCACCTCTTCCTCCACCCCTCCATCTCTCTTCTCCTCTCCTTCTCCACCCATCCTTCTCTCTGTCTGTTCATCTTGTCTGCCTGACTAAGAGCAGTGGATGGAAGACCCAGACATGTGTAAGGCTATGTTATCCAGACACCTATACTCATGGTAACTAAAGATGAAAGAAAAGAAACTTTCCAAACAGCTCTTTTATTTTTATGATGTTTTATTTGACATGAAGATGAGTATGTGTGATGCTTTGCAAAGAAACAATAAAACGGCCCGCACAACCCCCACCCCACCCTACCCCCAACGTCCCAAATAGAAAACACAAACATTACAGCCTATTTGTTTTTTTTGTTTTGTTTCTTTTCTTTGCCCGCTGTACTGTGTACATTCAGTTTAGAGATCCGTTTTTATAGGGTACATGTTTGATGTTTTCTCCCCACCTCCTGCTCATTCTCATTTATTCTTTTCATGGTTAGTATGTTTGTAAATGTCTCTGCTTTTGATTAAAAACTAGATGGTGTTGTAATAAAAAATGTTTACTGAGGTACACTCTGCATTTGGTGAATTCCTCTACATGTTTGGCTCATTTATATTAAATGTACATTTCGGAGTGCTAAAATGTTTTTCATATTGAATTTTTCTACTCTTGGTTATGCTTTTAGCTGTCTCCGTCAATGGCTTTATTCCTTTATTTTTGCTTTTTTTTTTTTTTTTTTTTTTTTTTACCTCATATGGACACATTTTTACCAGGTAAGAGAATTGAAAAAAAATGCACTGTTTTGCAAAATGCTCTGATTGATGGATGGGTTGTATAAACAATATAATCTTTTGGACAGTTGGTCTGTTCATGAATCTTTTTAAGCAATTTCAGATAAACCAGGAAAAAAAACCAGACATAATGTTCACGCAATGGTGTCTGATGTTTGTATGTGTATTCGCAGTGAAATGCTATCACAACATAGCCAAACCAAAATGTCTTTGAAGTCTGTTGTTTCTTAATGTGAGTTGCATTCGTTATTACGCATAATTAATTTTCATTTAAGCAGGCATTGTAGTTAACGCTTAAAATGACAATTTCAAGCTAACGTTACTTCACACATTTCTGTTAATTCAACACCCAAACACAAAAGCTAAATTCAGTTCCAATGCTTCTTCAAGCACTGCAGCACCAGCGTTGTGATAATATGCGGTGCAACACATCTTTTTACTCCACCACCCATCATGGTCATGTCTGTCATTTTTGTTGAAATAGGCTATGACTGTAAACACTTTGTGAGAACAAGCTTTTAGATTGTAATGTTGAATATAATGGGGTTTAGCTAATGTGCACTGAGTTACATGTATGTTTTTGTTTCTTTTTGGTTGTTTTTGTTTTGTTTTTTCTACTGTCTCAGATCAAAGTCTTCACTGGTAAAACTATTAGGCCTAGCTGTCCTGAAATTTATATCTGATCTTGAAACATCAGTCCTGACAGGTTTTTAAAAATTTCAGTAAATAAAAATGTAAAAATACTGTGACGGTTTGCAACAACAGTGTTTTATCAGGGGTGCCATATTGCCGTTTGTTTCATTTGTTCCAAAATAATGGACTATGGACATAGTCACTAACACTGATTCTGCTGAGACAGCAAACGGGACTTAAGCTGGTTTGTCCACGGTGCCTCAATTTACTGTTTATAGTGGAAAAATCCCTTTTTGAGTTATTTTTCCTTTGTCTTATTGGAGCCTGTTTTACTTTTAAAGGTGAATATTTTGTACCCTCCATGCTGGTTCAAATCCCATTGACCATATCCAAAGGTATTTGATGTAAAAATTGTGGATTCCAACTTTTATCTAGAGAGATATTTGATGTAAATATATTTATATATGATTCTCTCGAAATCCAAACCTTATTTTTATAACTATCAATTTAAAAGAATGTGTTATACCATGAGGATCAAAGTTATTGGCAATCAATGTAGAGAAAGTGGGACAATTAAAGGGATGCCAGTGTTCTCAATTTCTCACAAATGTTTGAACACCTACATACCCGTTTAATCTTGTATTTTACTCGGTCTTTTGGGCCTGTGTGTGTACACAGATAATGCTTCTCTCCACAGCACTGAAGGTAAGTGTTTTCTGGTTTACATGAACTACAGAAGAAGAAATTGGTCCAGTCCAGAGAATGTCTGGCCAGTTCTGCTGCATCGAGCCGGGCCAACACTTTACCTCATACAGTATATTAGAAAGTAGCCTATCTTTCTTGTGTTTGTCTAGTTTATCTCAGTATTTCACTGGAATAGTCTAATACCATCAGTTTTCATTAGTTATTAACAGACCTTGCTACTTTTTATCTGTCTGGAGTAGACCTAAGAAGCTTTGAAAGGTGAGTGTGATCTCCAAACTATAGCCAACTGTGGAGTGTGACATGGAGGAACAACTTAGTAATTGGTAATTTAAAGAGCAGTCCTCAGTATGATGAGACAGACTTGCCCAGCAGAGTGACTCCAGTCAACTTGTTACTTAAATGAGTTTATTACGTTGAGTTTTATTGATGCAGACAATTCTGGTTAATTTATACAAGCAGCTGCTAGTAATGTCACAGTCTTATTACAACTTACAGATTTGTTTTCAGGAAAAGGACTCATTGTTGCTGAAATAATCAAATGGCTGTTGGTCTCTAAATAAAACTTTTTTAAATTTAAGTTGGTTTGGTGGCTTTCCTTTGAACATAAACTGTCCTAAGTGGTAGATATTAATTAAAGATGGAAAATCTAAATTTAATTATATATAAATGAAATTTTAATGGTTTGGACCACAAGTTGAGCTCTAGGCTTCCAGAACAGAAAACATTTTTATGTAATGTTTTGACAATTTATTTGGTTTAAGTATCAAGTATCTTGGATAAATTTGATTTAGCCTATGCCAAATAGACTGGTAGAAAAAGAGAGAGAGAGAGAAAGATAGGCTATTGAGATGTATGTTTAAAAGGCTTTTGGTGTGCCCGCAGCTCAATCAAATTAAAGAAAAGCGTGTATTAAATGAAACTTAAGAGGATATAATAATGTTGGTGAATTACTTTGTAATATTAACAAACAAAACGAAAGCTAAAACAAGTAGGCTACATTTCAATACTTGAGAGAGTATCATTGGCTGGCGGCCGACGTTGCTTCCATCGCCCGGAACCTTTGTGTCTCCACCACACTCCCGTCGGACACCTAAACACGTTACACTTGCAACTTCCGGCGCTTGTTTCGGTGGCGGTTTGAAACGAGATTGCTGCTATAAAAAGCACATTTTTGGTGCTTAAATGGCAGGTTTATTAAAAACACAGACACGCTGTGGAGCACGAAGAGTCCTGTAGAGTGTGATACGAAGTCAACTTTTCTCTCGCTTATCTGTACTATGTTTAAAAAGATGACTGAATTTGGACCAGATTCCGGGGGACGAGTAAAGGTAATGCACGGGACTAGTCCGGTGTTCTTTGATGATATAAAGAAAGACTTTTAAATAGTTTAACATAACTAAGGGAATCTATCCATGTGCTTTCTTTCTGTTTACTACAGGGAGTGACTATTGTAAAGCCCATTGTGTTTGGTAACGTTGCCCGCTACTTTGGGAAGAAGAGAGAGGAGGATGGACACACACATCAGTGGTCTGTTTATGTGAAGCCTTACAGAAATGAGGTGAGACGTCCAAGTCTATAAACTACTGCACAGAATACAGTGATGTAATACAACTGACTGAAAGATAATGTCCAGCAAGATACTACTGTCAATTTGAAGGTTTTGCACTTTCGTTCAATTGAAGTACATCCCATTGTTCTTCCAGGACATGTCAGCATATGTGAAGAAGATCCAGTTCAAGCTACATGAGAGCTATGGTAACCCACTGAGAGGTGAGAGGACCCTACATTAGTCTGCTTCCTGTTGATTAAACCTAATAGTGTAAACATGAACAAATGCCATTGGAGAGAGAATGGCACATTATATTTTATAACTGAATATGACAATGTTATATATGGCCTGTATCTGCTTTTGTTTGTTTGTGTTAAACCTGCTTCAGTTGTGAGTTAAAATAATTAATTATCTGTTTCCTATTAATTTTCCCTTTTCACAGTGGTGACAAAGCCTCCATATGAGATCACAGAGACGGGCTGGGGAGAGTTCGAGATCATCATTAAGATCTTCTTCATTGACCCCAATGAGAGACCAGTAAGATCCACCACTAGTAGAAACAGTCATTTAAAATTTACTTAAGGGAAAACATTTGACTGATATTTACTGAGATCAGTTAGTATTTAGTAAGCAGTGGGTGTAATTTTACTGTGCTTTCCTGTGTGTGTGTTAGGTCACTCTGTACCATCTATTGAAGCTGTTCCAGTCAGACTCCAGTGCCATGCCGAAGAAGACGGTCGTCTCTGAGTTCTACGATGAAATGGTACGACTACTTGTGCCGCATTATTTCTATATTCTTTTACACTTAGACATGTGTCTCACAATTCTACCAAAATGAAATCAAGACATGTTGCCACCTAATGGATCTTTGATTGATGTTTTGTTTTAAATGGAGAACTGTGTGAGAGTGACTGTGTTTTCTTTCAGATCTTCCAGGATCCTACCGCCATGATGCAGCAGCTACTGACCACATCAAGACAACTCACCCTGGGCGCATACAAGCATGAGACAGAGTGTATGTACACGCACACACACACACACACACACACACACACACACACACACACAATGAACATGGAGAAACAAGTGTATGAATACAACATACAAGTTTCTACTGAAGAGGAGAATGTATACTGTGGAGGCAAAAGTTTGCTCTATGGCGAGGGAGTACAGACAACAATAAGTCTCACTGAGATTTATAGAATGTATTACAGAGTAGCATATCGGATTACAATGAACAACCAGCAATAGTCAGCAATGTTCATCAAAGGGATTCAGAGACAAAGTCTGGCTATTTGGCCGAATAGGGTGTTTCAACCACGGGGGTCTCAAGAGACTGGACACATATTGATAGTAGGATCAGATTTTTATACAGTGATGATCGCGTACACATGTTTATCCAGACAGTTCAAAGTACAGAGTATGTCTGGAAATTAATCATGATGTTAAAGCATTATTTGCAAAAGAGGTACATGCTTATTTGTTTAGTAGGAACAGTTTGACCAAAATGTGCTCATGTGATTGTCTGCCTGTGTCCACAGTCAGCGAGCTGGAGCAAAAGACCAAGGAGAAAATGGAAGCAGCAAAGAAGAGAACCAGCCAGGAGATCGCAGAACTAAAAGACAAACTAAAAGCCAGCAGAGAAAACATCAACCACCTGAAGTCTGAGATCAGGAAACTGGAGGAGGATGGAGACCACAAGGAGCACTAGGAATGGGCAAACACAGCTCCTGACCTCAGGCCCTATTTGAAAGAAACAAATTAATATTTTGTGATCTACTTTGTGGTCAAAGTAATGGTGATATAAAATTGTGATTTTAAAAAAAGAAAAAAATCTGTCATTTGCTGATTTGTTTATGGGTTTTTTTGGAGTCCTGATGAAAGCGAACCCCCGTTTTTAGTATTCAGTTTGAAAAGCTGGTTTGTTGATATTATTGCTGTTGTTTTTGTTTTTTTACTGATCTTGTCATTTTCTATCTAAAGTAAATATGTTTACAGTATTGTTTGTCTAAGTGTCTTCTGTTGGGACCACTCAAGCTCAGACCAGTGTTGAAATGCTAGTCAAGGCCCACAGAAGAGGATTTGCACCAAACCCTGTGCACTCCAGTGGTACTTATTCAGTCATATGTCATAACAGGTGAAATAACTTGTGTTTGTTTTATATCCATGTAATGTAGCCATGCGTTTGCATTACATAACAAACTAAAGTTTCTTGATTCAAGTGACTGCATATACCGGTAAGTAATAATCACTATTTAAGAAAAGAAAAAGAAAAAAGTTAGACATCACTTTAGGTGCGGCTGAATGATTAATAAAAATGAGCATGACTTTAAATAAATTTAAAAAAGTGTCCGCAGAGGATCTATCAACGCATCTTTTTAAAAGCTTGGTTTAAAAAAAAAAAAATCAACAAGTGGAAAGTGTCATATTTCCGAGAGTCCATGAAGGCGTCTAGCAGGAAGTTCAAACGACTTTTGCTTTCCAGATTCCAACGCCCCGTTAACTTCCCTCGAGCTGCGTCTACTCATGTGGCCAGAAACTGTGATATAACTCGCGTGTCCGCCGCGAACTGTTTATTATTTGGATTTTACATGCAAATATGGTGAAATACAAAGACGCAGAATGGAGACGTTGTCTTGTAGGTCTGTACGTTTGTTCCTGGCGTGCAGCTCTAAGTTCAGTCAACTCACTGAGCGACTGAATAAAGCGAGTCTGCTCGGTTCACACTCACAGTCCCTCCAAGTGTCCTTCGGCGGGAGGAGGAGCTCGAGGTGAGTTCATAGTTTCATGTTTTGTATAAATAATATCAATATCTATTAGCACAGAGGCCAGCCAGAGTGTGTTTGTCCAAGATTTTAAAGGCTATAGGGGTAAAAGTTTTAAAAACGGAACTCCTCTAAACGAGCATGTGTGTGCGAGCAATTAGTGCTTCTTCTATTATTTAATTAGATTTTTTGCAGTAAATGAGAGTGGGTGGGTGATTACTTTTATGCAATTAGATCCCATATGCACAAACCATGTCCAAGTGAATATATGGGTATAGGTCCATTTAAAAGTAGCACAATTTAATATGACGAATCACAAACTATTACCAGATGTTAGATGTTAAAAAGAACAATAGCCTATTCTAATACATTAACAAACACATTATCCATCCATGCAGGCACAGTCGCATACGTGTCATTTCATGCATTGTAGACAAAGTGTGTATTTATTTTTTAAATGTAAATATGAATATATTCAAGATCATATTTTTACTGACATTTTTCTCTCTCTTTTTTTTTGTTTTAAGTATTTATTATTTTTACCCCATCTATTCTATTTAAGTTAATTTTCCCTACAAGATCATTCAAGAACCTACCTGTATGGAAGCAATTGAGATGCTATTTTAGAAATGTATTGATCTGTTTTTTTTTTTTTTGTTCTTTTTTTGTTCTTTGTTTTTCTACTACTACTGCTACTCCTACATTACACATAACGTTCCTCTTTGTTACTATTTCGGTCAGTTTTTTTGTGGTTATTTTAGAAACCGCCTCCAGTCGTAGCAGGAGTTTTCTCGGGCGGTCACGTGACCAGAGGCTTTTTGCTCAGACGTCAGAGACGCAGAGCTGGTACCGACTCATGATCCTCACCGACACCGTCCTGCTGCTGCTGCTGCATGGACCACAACTCCGCGTCTTTACCTCCACAAAACACACAGCTTTTGGTGCAGCCGTCAACTTTCTTGTCGACACTCGCTAAGAGGAAAAACATTACACCTCTCAGTGAATGTAAACAGTATTGGAAAATGCTCTGAGAGACCGCCGTATAGCTCCTAATAATGTTGCCTCGCCGCCTCGCATTAAAAACGGTGTGTGGTGTAAACGTAAATGAAACAAACATGTCTCCTTGCTGAGGGAACGACCGTCGGTGTTGTGTTGCGTTCAAGTTTTGCAGGTAAGTCGTCTCAAAATGGTCACAACTTGCATGATGTGTAACATACCGACGCCTGTTGTGCTCGACAGTGTGTGTGTGTGTGTGGTCGTTGCCTCATTTACATGTTCAATTGTGTCATCATACCTTTTTGTTTTGGTAGCCTATGTGGTTAATAATATATCATATCTTTGTAGTCAACTTTATTGTTCTCTCCTGTGTGTGCAAACAATGATGAAATAGTTGTGAAGACTCCTAGTCTGTCATCTGAATTTACAGTCAGTGTCAACTGGGACAAGACTAATTCATGTCTTGATGCTGTCATGTCAGCAGCAATATTGTCATTTCATTTTGTTTGCTGACTTTTCAGACAGGCTTGATGGAGAGGAATCTGGGCTAAATAAATATGATTGTGTGTAATTGAGTTTCATGCATGTTTTATGTCCTGAGTTTCTCTTTGAAGAGCAGACTTAGCTCTGTTTGCTAACTTCAGACAGATTGAATTTAACTTGACTTGAGAGATGAAAGAGTCTGACTTTAGGCTGTGTTTGTTGTTTATGTGACCACATCGGGCATGCTTGGTTGTCTCGTCCACAGAGCTCCATTGTTGTCCCTGTGCCTGTGTGTAGTGTGCAGTTAAAGTCCATTCATGAGGCTGAGTGCATCATCATCAGGATGCCATGGCTTTAATGTATGGAGTTCCCCCAAAGAGGCCAAGCGCTCAATTAGCTTACATTGCATTACTGTATAAATGCATCGGTTTGTACACTTAGTGCATTTCTCCATAGTCTTCTTCATACCGCTGCCCCGTCCTCAGTCGATATGGGCTGGGAATGAGTGCATTTACTCATGTACAAAGTGCATGAAGGAGTCATTCATGAGTGGATAGTAGTTAGTGAGGGTGTGTGCTGCACTGTGAGTGCTGCGGATAATAGCAGGATATGGAAGGGTTGTGATTTGGCCTTGGACAGTGTGTTGGTGTCAGCATCATCTCATCTGTGTAGTACCGGTAAATGTAGGTGTTTATTCTACTACTCCCTAAACTAAAATATCAGGCTCACTCCCATTTTTTTCAACTTTTCTCACAGGGGGGGAAACTCCCTGTGTGTTTACTCCACGTCGCCTCTAGTTGTGACAGTCCTGTAGTTAAGTGAGGGGCTCAACTTGTGGTTTAATATTGCACCAACAATTTTGAGGTGGGCATTGCCAAGCAGGAAATAGCCAGCGTCATTTTACACTGGAACTGTAAAGATACCACAATAAGAGGTGTGTGAATACAGTTTGTCCTTGTCATGTCGGTTAACATGAAATACCTCCACAATGTTTGTACCCTGCATGATTCAGCATGCTGGTTATTTCCTAATCAGTATTACCCAAGGGTAAAAACAGTCATGTTTGTGTCACACCCATGAGAAAGCTCATCTTAAAAAGTAATGTAAACACAAGAGTCACTTATTAGCTCTTTGAAACCACTGGATTTATTGCACCGGTGAAGCACTAAAATGTCACGTCTGATAATAGTTTGATTTGAATACAGTGGAGTCGATCCAACTGTCTTTCTGTTCCATATGCAAACTATTACATCTCACCTGTCAGACATTTAATGACCTGTGTTATCGTTGCAGTAGCATACAGGTGAACTAAAGGAGCCAACTTGTTTCTGTGTCACCACCCGCAGGTTCTTCTTTTTGCAAGGCGGTGAAACTGTGACAGTTGAGTGTGTGTGTTTGTGTCTGTGTTGACGCCAGGTGTGGTGGTGTGCCAATGGAGAAGCCGTCATCTTCAGGCAAAGCAGCGCTGGAGGAGAGAAAAAGCCTGGTGGAGGTAAATTACTTGTATCCTGCCTCTTCATCTTGATGGGAAGCTGTGGTTTAGCTAATTATAACATGTTTGACAGACAAATTATCCAGTGGAAGGAAAAGTTTTTACGGCTCATTTCAGAGAATCTCATTTTGTTTAGGGATATGTGATAATATTTGGACAGCAACACATTTTGACTTGTTATTGCTCATTTTGTGAGATTAAATTCATGACAGTTTCAAACCGACCCCATCACTGTGTGTGTTTGTTCTGCAGGATGAAGGGATAAGAGGTGCCGAGGGTGGAGAGGCGGCTCATCAGTCCCAGAGGAAGAGCAGCTCCTCCCGCTCTTCCCGCAAGAGCTTCCGCCTGGACTACCGGTTGGAGGTGAACCCTCGTTTTTTTATCAACCACCTGTCGCCTACCACCTGCTTCTTTACCTGAATTACACACACTCACCTGATCTTCCACCTTTACCTCAACTCACCTCAAACCTCTTCATTTCCATAAACTCCTTCCCTCATCATGGCAGCTCTCCAGTTGTCTGTCTATTGTGTTTTTGGTTTTTATCTTTAATTTGACTTTCCTGACAACACACAATCATACATATCTGTTTCTGCTAACCACCTGAGCCCAGTAAGTTATCTCATTCAGTGTAATAACAATGTTAGACGCTGGATGGCTGAACACTTCTAGGTCCGAAGACTCTGAGGCACCAAATTGGTTCCTTATTAACTCCATTTCCTGTGAAACTTAGTGAGCATGTAAGAAACTTAGGTGTGATTATTGATGCCGATCTCAATTTTCAGAAGCATGTTTCTTTCATTTCTAAGACTGCTTTTTACCATCTTAGAAACGTGTCTAAAGTTAGACCCATTTTATTCTTACCAGATTCTGAAAAGTTCATTCATGCTTTTATTTCAAGTAGGTTAGACTGCAACGCACTTTTACCAGGAGTAACAAAACAAGCACTTTATAAACTGCAGCTTATTCAGAATGCTGCAGCCAGAGTTTTAACAAGAACCAAAAGGTGTGAACACATCCCTCTGACTTTAGCATCTCTTCACTGGCTTCCAGTGAAGCAAATAATTGATTTTAAAATTGTACTTATTGTTTTTAAAGCTCTGAATGGTGCAGCTCTTTCCTACATCTCTAACATGCTCACTGAGTACACACCAGACAGATCTCTGAGATCATCAAGTATTCGCTATCCCAAGAATACATTCAGTATCAGCTCACAAATAGTATCTTCTTTTAAAAGCAGACTAAAAACATTTCTTTTCTCACAAGCTTTTAGTTTTTAATTGTTTTTAATTTACAACATTTCCTTCTTTTTGTCTTTTTGTGCTTTTATATGTATTTTACGTGTATTCCTTATGTAATATGCTTTGTTTTGTTTTTGTGAAGCACATTGAGTTTGCACTTGTCGCATGAAAGGTGCTATATAAATAGAATTGTTGTTGTTTTAGAAACGACCCTCTACCACCCTGCTCCTCCACAGTAAGCAGCTTCAGTGCTTTTGTTTACTTTGATTACAGGAGGACGTGACAAAGTCCTGTCGAGACAAACATGGCCGCTGGACCAACCCCTGGCCCACATGGAAGTTCCCTTCCTACTCAATGCTGCTCAGGTTCTTCTTGTTGGATAAAAATCACAGCAATGTACCAACCAGTAAAGAGGTGGGTGATTATTAGACTGAAATAGGAAATATGAAATCATTATATTTATATACTCCAACTTAATTTACCTTTTTCTATTTAAACTGTATCAAATTTATTGAAGCCTATGTGAGATTTTCTTTTTGATTCCTTCTCTTTGTCCCCTGTAGCAGCCACACAGTATTTATAGCAGCTAGTGGAAACCTTGCTGAGCTCAGTGGGGGCTTAACAGGTTTCAAAGGCTGCTTTCACACAGTAACAGAAAACAGTTTAACCCCTTATTTGCACAGATTGCACAGTGTTTTGTTGTTGGATAAAACCACAGCAAATAGGGACACTAATCGACTACCAGAGAGGTCATAGGTCAAAAACTATGTGGGTGGAAACATTCTTTAAAAATATAGTGTGTTAGGATGTAGCCTTGTGAACTACATGTGTAACTGTGAGTGCTACGCTGAGACAAATGCTGGTACGTCCTCTTCCTCCAGGCCCTGGACAGTGAGCTCCCAGTGATGGAGCCGTACTTTGTCCAGACCCCGGACCTCTCTGACTCCGGTCCAGGTCTGAGAGTGACCTGGTTGGGTCACGCCACAGTTCTGGTTGAAATGGACAGACTGAATATCCTGACAGATCCCATCTTCAGCCAAAGGGCCTCACCTTTCCAGTTCATGGGGCCAAAAAGATACCGAGGGCCTCCCTGCACTGTGGAACAGGTTCAGCACCTCATGTTTTTAATTTCCACCTACTTCATCAGTTCCATTTTATTAAAACTATAACAAACAAATGATTATCCTCTCCCCTCCTTCCAACAGCTGCCCAGGATTGATGCTGTCGTCATCAGTCATTCTCATTACGACCACCTGGATGCTGGATCTGTGGCCAGCCTTAACGCACGCTTTGGAGGGGAGCTACGCTGGTACATGTGACAAATTGATTCTATATATCCTATATGTGTTGAGCTGCCAATCTCAACCACTGTGTCTTTTAGTACACCTTTGTGTTTGTGGAAAAAACAAAAGTCAAATGGACCTTAAATGTCAAATAATATCAGTGTGTGTTTCGTAGGTTCGTGCCCCTCGGTTTGATGGACTGGTTGGTGAAAATGGGCTGCGAGAACGTGATGGAGCTGGACTGGTGGGAGGAGAACTGTGTCCCAGGTCATGACGACGTGACGTTCGTCTGCACTCCATCTCAGCACTGGAGCAAACGTACAGCTCTGGATGACAACAAGGCAAGTATTGATTAGAATTACCGTACTACCTAATTATTAGTTAATACTGACTTATTAATTGCAGCTCATAATGTTTTAACTGCTGCTTTTTAATATTAGTGCTCATTTGGCCAATCACATTGATTTTATAAGTATCTACAGTTGAGATGAAGATCTTGGGAAAAAATGTCCCTCTGTTAATTTTGATTGGTTTAGAGATTCAGATTCAGTTGAATAAAAACATAATCTTCTCCTCCTCTGTCTCTTCCAGACTTTATGGAGCAGTTGGTCTATTCTGGGTCCAGATCATCGATTCTTCTTCGCTGGTGATACCGGCTACTGCCCTTCCTTCCAGGAGATAGGACGCCGCTTTGGACCATTTGACCTTGCAGCAATCCCCATCGGAGCATACCTGCCCAGGTACTGTATATTAAAGCTGTACAGAAAAGAAAATAGAATTTGAGCCCACTGTGGGTCCTAACATTAGTGTAATAACTCATCTATCAGACGATGTAGGCCAAACTTTGTGCAAAATTCTATTTTTGATTGAATCCGGGATGAGAGTGTGCGTTTTTTTTTTCGCATTGGATAATGCAGGCGCACGTCATCCGTCAATCAAACGTCTGAGACACACACACACCTAGCTCGGTCTCGCCCCAAGCTTTGAATATCCCGCCCGCTCGATAACGACCAATCAAATTTGTTTTCCTTACTCGAGTAAACTCGTGCGGCAACTCGTGACAACTCGGCGCAACAAACAGGACAAACGGCCATTTCTGTACACCTTTAAACACATAGTGTCCACATTACTAAGGCACATCCGTATTCATTTAATGCAATTTAATCCTACTTTACATCGTTGTAGCTACATCATATCTATTGGTGTTTCCCATATTCTCCCTCTGCATAATAATAAACATTGGTTTAACACATCTCATCGGAAAGTCTTCTGTATGACACATGATGAATGCATAGAAATGATCTTAATGATTTTAATGATCTTATTTTATAAACACATATACGTGTAAAAGACCTTCGGAGACACATTGATTCTTGTTTTTTCAGGGACGTGATGCAGGGGCAGCATGTTGATCCAGCAGAGGCCGTTCAGATTCACCAGGACCTTCAGGCCAAACAGTCGGTTGCCATTCACTGGGGAACCTTTGCTCTCGCCTATGAGGTAGGAGTGTACTGTACATCTGTACAGTAAGTTATTGACAAAATTGATCTTGTGTCTGTGTAGTTTAAAGCAACAGTCTGTTTATTTTACTACAGGGTCAGTCTGAAGCGTGCAGTCAGGGATGATGTTGAGTTTATGTCAACATTTTGTCCATGTCCATGTCAGTTATATTGGAAAGATGAGGCTAAATCACAGAAATTGAGTTAAGTCAGTGGCCCAGAGAGCTGCTGTGTATCACTGGTCTCACGCAGGGACTTTAGAGCCAGAGAGGGGGTTAGAGAGGTAAAAAATGTGCTCTGACAGTCTATTATGTTCTGGCAACACAACATAACAAAGGTGTCATTGTTTGTTAAGCTGCAAGACTATTTCTGCAGTGATCATGGTTTAATGCAGCCTCTGGCTCGCTGCCGTGCTTGGAAAGTTGGAGACCAGCTAGCAAAAGCACTGAGCTAAAAAATGAACCTGCCTCAAGTTCATAAACGGTGATGCTCAGTGATGGTCTTTACTACTCACATGTTCTTCTGTTCAGTACTACATGGAGCCGCCGGTTCGTCTCAGAGAGGCCCTGGAGCAGAAAGGACTCAAACCAGAATCCTTCTTCACTTTGCATCATGGGGAGTCTCGCCTGATAGCTTCACAGGAAGGAGATGTCTTTGACTGATCCTCTGCTGAGTAGTGTGCTGTGGGCTGAACTTACCTTAGATCTGTGTCTGTAACAAAGTGCACAATATTTAATCATATCAGTGGATTTTGAGTAATTAAAGTATGAAGGAAATGTACACATATTAAAAACTATTCATTACTGTTTACATACTGAATGTTTGCCCTGCCATCATGGGGGTATATGTGGATAGTCATACCTGGAGGTGTGTGTGCTTGTGTGTGACTCCATTCAAAGTAAGTGAGGTTTACAGAATAAAGGTAAATGTTATTAATTTTTCAAGGCATAGATTAGCTCAATCCGTGTGATAGGTATAGTTGAAAACATTTTAATGAGAAAAAGAGATTGTATTGGTGTTAACAATGAGAAAAAAAGTTACTTTTTTTGTAATCCCAAAGAAGTAAGTGTTATAAATAATCATATTTAGAACTTTCTCTGCAGGTAAAAGATTTGTTGTGGTCACTGAAAAAATCTGCATACTGTTATTGTGATTGGTTGGTGGAAACTCGCTCATTCACCAAAAAAAAGTGACCATTATTTTTTTTTCTTTTTTGGCTTTCTTCACATCAGAAAGTCAAGTTGAATGGAAATACTGAGAAACCTTCACTATGAAGCTGGGCAGGAGACTGCAGGCAGTGTGATGCATCCTCGTGTGCACACACAGCTGGACACAACATCTTGTGAGCTGTAATATCAAAGAGGAAACAAACTATTTGGAAGTTATTTAGACTTATTTTCAAAAGAGTGGTGATAGCTAATGCCAAATTACAGTGCTATATTTACTATGTCTTTTCAGAATGTATCCTATCTAATCTCAAACTACACAAAGAAAAAATCTGTTTTTGCTGTCTGTGATATAAACTCCAAACATCTGTATGCCTGTAGAAAATGCAGCTGTTGTGTTGTCAGATGTAAAAGTTGAGCTGGGCTCAACTTCATGCACTGCAGATGTGCATTGTTCCTGTGTCAGACATTTGTGTTTGATGCTCTTGAAAACCACAGCACAAAGACCTTTTTTTCTCTCTTCCCTCTGCTTATCATGAACCTTTAGTAACCAGATGTGTTTGCTTCAGGGAGCAACAGTAGAATGATTGTAGTGCTTAAGTGATTTATTGTAATTATAATTTTCTACATTGTATTTTTAATGCCATATCATTTAAAAAACAGAATGTACAAACAGACAACAGCACAATGTTGAGTTAACTTAGTACCGTACAAGTGTGTTTACATTGGATTCAAGTCATTGAATTTCCCATTAAAGGCACCATGCATTTAAAATGGGTTTTGTTCTTGTCGTCAGTCAACAAAAAGCAACGACTAATAAGCAAATTGGGAATTACGGTTCAATTCAATTAACTTTATTTGTCATGCCCACAAAAAGCCAGCATATGGGTCCTACTCCTAACATGGGATTAGTGTGGGTTTTGCTCTGCCCACACTGTCACACAGTAAATCCACAACCACTCAGAGTGGGCCTGCATGGGCATGTAAGCTGGGATGTTGGAAAGATATTCATAGATGTTTTTCATATATTTCAAAGAATTGAGTGTGATCAGATTTAGTCGTGGAATTTGTGTACTTCCAGATGTGTTTTAGCCTATGTGTGCAAGATGTTTGTGACTTTACACGTTTTTTAAAAAGTGTCAGATATTTTATATTTACAGAATAAGTGTTTACGAACAGTTTGTCAATGTGTACATAGAAATAAAACTGTAGCCAAACTACCTCTCTATGTGGTCAAGACCTGTGAAGGCTGGAGATGACTGTAATGAAACAGAAAGTTCATGTGTCACACCATGAACTGGTATCACTCCCAGGGTCATGGCCTGAATTTAGAAACCCTAACGCAGTGAGCTCATGAGACGAAATGACTACGTTCAGAGTTCTACATATTTCAGAGATAATGGATAATAACCACCAACCAGACTCACCACTGAGTATCTAAGTTATTAATAGAAATCATAAACGTTTGCCCTTTAAAATTACTTAGTTTTACCATGCATTTGCATTTTTTTATTCCTTTCATTTTTGACAGGCATGTTAATCTATAGAAAATATATACTGTAGGCTACTATATAATAATATATTCTTTCATTTTAAAATAAATGTTACAGTATCCCTATCTGTGTGTAGTTGTGGTTATAATGACTACATAGTGCCCTCTGCAGGATAGTGCTCCTACTGGGTGCTCTGTGGCTAGGGCAGACGGTGGGATGTGTACAGTATACCCACACTGACTGATGGGTGAGCCAAGGCCAGTGTGGCAACTTGTCTGAAGTGGCCTAATTTGATTAATTACCAACTAATTTGTTGATGCTGTTTGTCCAACTTAATCACATTATAGCCTACTCTGAAAAACAATGTGACTTTAAGCAGCACTTTGATTTTTTTTTGTTTTGTTTATTCTGTGCTTACATGATGTATATTTCCCTATTAATTAGTGCATAATCAAATTGACACAAATTATCAACCAATACAAATGCAAAAAAAAAGAAGGAAGTAGCCTAAAAAAAAGAAAGAGAGGTGGAACCAAAAAAACTTAATTTATCAAAATATGTTTTCAGCTGTATGTTTCCACCTGTAAAAATTAAAACAGTGTTGAGGGAGAAGCCAAACCCATTTGAGGGGCCGGGGGCTGCGCTGTAGGGTCCGTGTACTTCGCGGCCATTCGATTTTTCCTTTAAACAGAACTGTCAAAAAACGAAAGTAAGCTGGTAATTTGGTTTTCCGTTTCAAACAAAAAACAAAAAAACAAAAATTCAGGCTGGTTTTTTCGTTTTTCGTTTTTTGCTTTTAAAACCAAAAAACGAGGAGACCAAAATCAAATAACGGCCAATTTTTAATTTTGATTGTTACAAAATCTCTCTTTTCGTTTTTGATAATAATATTAACGCTGATGACAGACCGGAAGTGTCTGGACTTCAAAATAAAAGCCCAGTGCATTGACTTAGAGCCAAGAAAAAAAAAAAAAAAAAAAACTTGTTTCCCCCTTGTAAATGTTGTGTTTTGAGCAGGTTTTGAGCATATGCATACATTTTCGCAGCTGTTTGCCGCTGATACGTGTGTGTGTTTGTTTATAAATATAAATATAGCCTATATTACGATCTGCTGCAGTAAGGGCCACCGCTGGGGGCTGGGTGCATGATAGACCAACTCCTACTCCCGACTCATTCTGACCCTGAGATCTCCACCCCGGGCATATTTGGCAGGTGGCATGACCCTTTATGGTTCTTTACTACTCTTTTCAGCCACATGAGATCCAGTCCCAGACCTCGGTTACAGTCAGGGAACTAGTGGAATCACCTCCGCTGTGCGTAATAGTCGCGCGTAATGACAGCTCCTCGCCGGATGAATCTACACAGTTTTCCCACTATGTCGGCCCATTTCAAAACTCATTCCGGCGCCAGCATACAATTTATATTATCATTGTTAAGATTACATCAGTGACAGATTTCTTGTGATGTGTGATGTTTACTGAACATTATGTGTAAATCCTCTCTCCACACCCCGGGGATCCAATAACAACTTTTATTCTCAATCCATGCTGTGCATTTACAAAGAATTACCAGCAGGTGTCGCACTGCGAGCATACCCTTGGGGGTCGTAGTTTTACCTGTTCAATCTTTGATGTTCTATCAGAGATGGACAGAGTACTCGACCCCAGTACTTGAGTAAGAGTACAAATACTACTGGTCAAATATCAATCAATATCAATCAATCAAATATAAATTGTATGCTGGCGCCGGAATGAGTTTTGAAATGGGCCGACATAGTGGGAAAACTGTAGATTCATCCGGCGAGGAGCTGTCATTACGCGCGACCGAGGTCTGGGACTGGATCTCATGTGGCTGAAAAGAGTAGTAAAGAACCATAAAGGGTCTGCCACCTGCCAAATATGCCCGGGGTTGGAGATCTCAGGGTCAGAATGAGTCGGGAGTAGGAGTTGGTCTATCATGCACCCAGCCCCCAGCGGTGGCCTTACTGCAGCAGATCGTAATATATATTTATATTTATAAACAAACACACACACGTATCAGCGGCAAACAGCTGCGAAAATGTATGCATATGCTCAAAACCTGCTCAAAACACAACATTTACAAGGGGGAAACAAGTTTTTTTTTTTTTTTTTTTTCTTGGCTCTAAGTCAATGCACTGGGCTTTTATTTTGAAGTCCAGACACTTCCGGTCTGTCATCAGCGTTAATATTATTATCAAAAACGAAAAGAGAGATTTTGTAACAATCAAAATTAAAAATTGGCCGTTATTTGATTTTGGTCTCCTCGTTTTTTGGTTTTAAAAGCAAAAAACGAAAAACGAAAAAACCAGCCTGAATTTTTGTTTTTTTGTTTTTTGTTTGAAACGGAAAACCAAATTACCAGCTTACTTTCGTTTTTTGACAGTTCTGTTTAAAGGAAAAATCGAATGGCCGCGAAGTACACGGACCGCTGTAGTCTGTAGTCCGGGCAGGGAGGGGGGGTCTTACAAGGCGGAACGATCGGTCTCTGGGTTTATTTTTCCGGGGGGACGTCAGAGACGATCATGGCGACTCTCAGCGGCAGTCGTGGGGATCGTCTCAGCAACTCTAATCTACAGAAATCTTCCTTCGCTTCTCCGGAGAAAGTTCGCGAAATCCTCAATGAGGGGGTGTCGTCGGCAAACCTCGGAGCCTTCAGGTGCAGTCTCCCGATTATTCTCGCGCTTTTTGTTTGATTGAAAGTACAAGTTGACATTAGCTAGATGTGGCTAGCCCACTTAGCCCCGGCAGCGCTGCTACTTTAGCCGCCTTCACTCAGAGCAGCAGCAGCAGCAGGAGGAGGAGGGACAAGTCTGCACAAATGTGGAAGCATGCAGGCCATGAGTGTGAGCTTACACACTACAGATTTTTTTTTTCATTATTTGGCTCGTAATTGAGTTTTTTCAGCTTTGCTACGGTGGTCGTCGTGTAATCGCTCATGTGCACTGCTGCTGATAAGGGGGGTGGGGACCGAAAGTTGGACATAGTAACAAGCTACTCTTTAATAGTTTGGAGTGTCGACCATATGTCGCAAAATAAACAAAAAAACACCGATGCTAGGCTATTTATATAATACATGTTGTCAGACTTTCTACTGTGCATCATCACAACACAACAAAACACAACACAACAGCTCATGATAAGCCGTGGTGTTTCTATTCTGTCCTGTCGTTACGCAAGTTTCACTGAGGTTGTACAATATGTTCAGCCCTCCATCAAGCACTGGGTAGCAATGGAGGTGCATGAGAAGAAATGTAACCATACACGTTGCACATTTTATCTCATTGAAATTATATTAAAGTATGTTGAAAATTAAATTAAACATCTGTCTTTTCCTTTGTGTGGATTTCAGTGGAGATCTGAATGTCCTGGAAGTAAAAAGCAACACTCAAGCTCCCTGCGAGGCGACAAACAAAGAAGCATTTTTCTCAAGAGTGGAATCCTATTCAATATCCTTTTTTCTATCCATCTTTGAACTTTTGACCCAGTGTGGGACATCTGTTTTTGTTCTTCCTCACATTATACAACCACATGGTCACTAATAAGAAACAGCATTTGGTCAGCTGACATTTTGATATGTAGTTTATAAAATAAAATAAAATAAAAAAATGCAGAAATGAATGTGATTATGTTTTGTTTTGCGTCTGAGGCAAATGTTTCCTTAGCAGAGCACTGTTTGAAATGGGCAGGCAAACCCCGCACGCTGTCCCCTCTGATGTGCGCCCGGTACGGCTGGATCAACGTGGGCTGCGACATGCTGAAGTGCTCCAGCTGCCAGGCTTTCCTCTGCGCATCACTACAGCCGACTTTAGACTTTGAGAAATGTAAGCAAAACTTAACGGCAACAGAAGGGGTAGAGAACGGCCACAGCCGGGGCGCTTTGTTCTGCCAAGGTCAGCCTGATGTTGCCTGTGTGCCAGAAACTAAAGGTCAAGCCACTCTCTTCTTTTAAATAGATGAATCCCGCATTGCAGAGATATCGAGGCAGCTTCAGACGCAGCATGAGAAGTTTTGTACTTGGCCTGACTTTCCTTGCCCAGGTAAGAGCAGCGTGTTTATAACGACCAAAATCATTTTTAACTTGACCACGTCATAGTTGGATTAAATGAGCTACCCACATGATGGTGATTGTGTGTGTTGCTTTCCTTTCAGAGCGGTTCTGGCTGGTTCCAGCCTGTGAACCATCAACACTGCTCGCTGCCTTCTTAGAGCGTTTTCAGAGCGCCTGTCTCCTCGCACAGCAGCTGCCAGCTATGAAACCAGAGCAGCTGAAATCTATGGTGAGGAGCCATCAACATTATGATCATTGTTCATACACATAGATTAGGATAATGGATCACATTATGGAATTGATTGGTCAGATTGTGGAAAGAAATGAATTCTGAAAAATGAATTTTCCTATAGAAAACAATGGGTTTTAAGATGATCACATGCAATTAATGTCTCCTGTCTCCTTGCAGTCTTTGACTGAAGATGTCATCAGTGTTCTGCTGCAGCTGATTGAGGAAGAACAGAAAAAGAAGGGAGGGACTCCATGTTCTGAGCCCTTGGCTGTGCAGGTGGCTGCATGCATTGTTTCTCTCTGTGGCTGGGCGGCAAGGTGAGATTAAACCCCAGGCTCCTTCTCATTGTTGCTGTGAACTAGAGAACGCACACTCTCTCACACACACGCACACACACAGGAGCTAATTCCCGATATCAAATGTACAGAATGTTCCGAAGCTGAGAGAAACGTGGCACCGAATCTGTTTGCTCTCCTCAATCCGATGTGCTCTGAGTTTTGATTTTGTTCTATCTCAGCCCAGCTCTGCACGCCATGAGCCTGCCCATCCTCACCTGCTCCTACTGTATGCGCAAGGTGGGCTTGTGGAACTTCTTCCAGATGGAGGGGATGATGCCGGATGATGGAGACGCCTCCACAAACACCGTGGCCCCGTCCACACAAGCAGCAGGTCCTGTCTCGGCGGCCACACAAGAGGGTCAGGCGGATCAAACTCAGTCTGCTTCACCCAGCCCCGCCACAACTCCATGTCGCATGAAGCTACGAAGTCAGGACTCCACCCGCACAGACCAGGTATGTTTTACAAGCCAAGTAAGAAAGCCATATTTGCATGTATTCATTTAAATCGGAGAGCTTGTCCCATGTACACTGAGGTCAAAAGAAAATCTCCAGAACCAGGCTGAGCTGTTTTTTTCCCACTGTTTCCTAATGAATGTTACAGGGTGAGGGAACTTCCTCCCCCGTGGGCTTGCGAGCACGAAGCAGAGACTCACCAAGCCCCAGTGAAGAACTGCCAAGTCCCTTGACCAGGGGCAAGAGGCCTGCAACTCGCAGCAGAGGACAGGGGGACAACTCTGGGGCCGATGGTGCAGCTGGCCTGCAACACACTCCCAAACGCCTGTGCCTCTCATCAGTCGGTGGTCCTGTAAGAAAAGTTTCATCATGGCTTAGGCAGCACTTAAAGGGACAACCAGGAGTTTTGGAAAGCGAAGTGTTTTCATACTGCATTTACCATGAGCCTCCGCCCGCACGGTGAAATTCTTGGACCGGCGCAAGACGGACGTCCAGCCAAGAATGTTTTCATTCATCAAGAATGAAAGTCAGAGGTTAGAAGACGATCAGATACCGTCGTAGTTCTGACCATAAACGGCGATTCGGCGGCGTTATTCTCATGACCTGCCGGGCAGCGTCCGCGAAACCGAAAGTAAGGAAACGCTGGTCGGCTCGCCCAGCATTTCCACCATTAATTAAAATAACAAAATAACGATAGAGACAAAACTATACATTTATCGAAAATGGAGCCATTAACAAGTGTGGGTAGCGTAGATTCATCCACATTAACGTGACACTTTTTTTTTACCAAATAATAACTCCTTGTTGTCCCTTTTTAATAGACAAAAGAGACCTGATTAAAGACAAGACAGAGGAAAACTGAATCCTAATTGTAGTCAAATTTGAAAGAGGTTTTTGCATATGCTTTTATTTTTTCCAATTGTATTGCTACATGTCACTTTTTGACCTACTTTCCCTGTTTTTTTTCAAGGATGGGCTCCTGCACAAGAATGCATTTGACCCTCTCGCTCAACACAGAGACTGGTGTCCCTGGATCTCTGTGGGAAAGGAAAATGTGGATCCTGGAGCCACCTCTGCTGTGGGCGGGGGCTCGTCACCTCATCAGCAGGGCTGGAAGGCTGCCCTTGACCTCCTCATGCCCATGAAGAAGAACTCTGACGCAGGTGGAGGCAGTCCAGCACAGGCAAGTCAAGTTTATATTTTATAACGAAGTTTAATCAAAAAATGGTGTGAATCAGATACATATTTTAAATGTGCATATTTAGACATCTTTTAAAAAAAAAAATGTTCCCAACCCTAATTGATTTGCCGTCTGTGTTTTCTGATGAACAATATGTGACATTCCTCTTTCCTCTCTTTCCTCGCAGGGTCCTCGTGACAAATCTAAAAGGGTATTTGCTATTTTCCGACAGTGGCAGGTATCCTCATCTCCGTCTCAGCAAACTGTTTCCAACCAAACAGCATCGCGGCACTGAGGCTATGAACTGACCCTACCCTCTTTTTGCGGTACAGAATCAGTAGTACCAGTGACCAGTGTCATATCATATCAATGTATGCCATCCCTTAAAGTCATGTTTACAGTCCAAGTGTTTCTGGGGGGAGTGAAAAAGGAAGGTGATTGGGTCTTCAGGCAAACGATTATCTCTGTGAACAGTGAAATATGTGAAGGACGCCCACGTGCGGCTCTAAAACATCTGAATCCTGCTCCATAAAAATTGGGATGTGCAACCAGGTCTGTATAGGCCTAGTGTTATGTTTATAAATAAGTAGTCATAGTAATAGAACATGTGTCAGTATGTAAATTGGCCACAGGCAAGGTATCTACTACTAACCTCACATGAAGGCTGCTTCATGTCATCTTGATGGTCTGGATTTCTATGGAATACTATGGACAAGGAATCCTGGATGGTGAGCAAGGGCCAAATGGCTCGACACTGGAAGGGTAATGTTTACCTCCACTGTATGTTGAGTCATTTGCGTGAGCGGTAAACATTAACCTCAGATTAGCGGAAAAAAAAAAACTGTGAGGAAGTCCTTTTTCGTGTGTGTACTGTTTTGCTTGAAAAGCAACATGGGTATGAGTTCTCCTGGAAAAGAACAAAATCCTTTTTTTTGTGTGTTGAAGTGTTTATGTTAATCAATGGTAAAGTCCTGACTATTGCAGGCAGATAGAACCATGTGCCATGAACTTTAACCTTGTTTGAAATTAGATTCAGGATGCCTGTATTTACTTATTTTGCCTTCCTGTGACATCTCGTTGCTAATGCAGTTTTCACTACTCTGCATGTGTTTTAACTTTGTAGATTTTCCTAAAAAAAAACTAAAAAAAACATTTAATAAAAACGCTCTTCTGATCCTCTTTTTCATGTCATTCCTCTGACATAAAACACTCAAAAGATAATGCAGATTTTTAAAAATAAATGTGATTGTCACACTGTGTATAGGGAAAGGTATGGTATTTGTCGATATTTTAGTATCTATCCACTATTGCGTCCCAGTGGGTGAAAAATTTCTGAAGAGTATTTGGACATGGTTTTTGTTCCATTCATCTGGTATGGTGCCCCACTCACTGGCAGCCATTTTGTGTCTTGCACATGTATCTTAACCTGTGCCAAGTTTGACAGGTATGCACACAATGTATGTTATGAATGTCGTAATTGTGTTTTTTTATATGAATGATAATTACTGGTTGATGTCATTGACAGACCTGCTTGTGTGTGAAGCCATGAGAAAAACATCCCTGTTATCACAGCAGGCATGAGGTAGGCCCAGGGGGCAAAGGTATATTTTTAGCCATGACTGTGTTCTTAAAAACATTCTCAGGAGTAGATATCATTTGTATTCTTTTTTATATTTTACCTACATTTAGTCTGATTTGGCTATTTAACAAGACAGGTAGAGGCAAGCTGACTTGATGCTTTACAACACCCACACAAAAAAAGTGCCACCAGTTGAGAGAAACTGTTCTTCAAAGGGTTGTCAGCTGGTGTCAGACATTTTGGGGTGTATATTCTGACAGTCAACATCTGTCTGAGACTGAGTCCATTTTATGTAGGCAGAGAACATGAAAAACAAGACAAAACCAAACCACAGCAATGAGGGAGATTACAAAAAGAAAGACTGTTCTAATATTAATGTTTCCTCTTCATTTCGAAACTCTATCATACTTATACAACCACTAAATAGGAACGCGGCAATATAAACACAGCTAAATGGCATTTCAAGATGATATTTAGTCTCTAGAAAATTAAAGGTGCTTTGAAGAAGAAAAAAAACTACAAATCGACGATTTATGTTGACGTCGCATGCGGATGACGTCGTCCGCGGAGGGATCCCAGCTTGTCAGAACCATGGTCAGAACGCTGAGAGGCAGCGAACAGCAGCAGAGGTCTAACGTTAGCTCACACTCAGTAGGACAGGGAGACATTGAACTGTGAAGACGTTTTTGCGGTGGACATTTCTGAAAGCAAATGTTAACTTTCGGATAGTACCGTTTGCTAGGCTGTCTAGCGTTTCGGAGGGGGCTAGCTTTCAGTTTCAGTGTTCTAGCGGTGGAAATAGCAAAAAAATGTCGTCTCCAAGTCCGGGTAAAAGGCGAATGGATACCGATGTGGTGAAACTGTATCCTTTCTGAACATAAACAACAATCTCTTCAGTCGCTGTGTAGTCAGCTAGGTCCAAGTATATGTGTGGAAAATGTGATATGAGCTAACCCTGTTTATTGAATGTTTGCCTGTGTGTCTTGCTAAACCCACAAGAAGACGTAGCTTTCATTGTGAATGACTGGTGTTTTTGTGTAAACAACATTTTGCTAGCAAAGCCAAGTGTTAGCTATTTCTGTCCTGCGAAGCTTCAGTCGCTCATCGGGACAGCTGTATTAGCTAATCAGATCGGTGACTTCATGTCCTTTCAGCATATTTTCACCACGACATTAACATTAGCATGTCTCGCCTGTTGTCTTTATTTGAAAATGTACTGCAACAACAGCCGAACAGACGCTAACGTTGTTCTCCCCTTTACAGGAATGTCTTTCATCTTGTTGCACCACCAATAGCTCTGGCAGCGGTAGACTGTATAAAAAACACCTTATGGCAATTTGGTTTTATTTGTCCAGCCTGTTGTTTGTCAGGGGAGTGAAGTCAAACTACCCCCCTTTTTACACGTTGACACAGGAGCTTGTTTACATAACGTAAGGCTACCGTCAAATGTAAATGCTGTTGTCTTTTGTTCTACTCTCGTTAAAAAAAAAAAAACTAAAAAAAAAAAACGTTGGCGTTATTTCAACGTGAATCATTCCCGCGGTCTAATTAGCGTTGCTTTGTGGATCTACCAACAGGGTTTTGGGATTGTGTTATTGCATCTGCCACTTGAAATGTTATCTTGTAACGCTGCTGAGCTGGCTTGCTAGTCTGCTGGTTAATTTCAACATCAAAATGGCCACCTGATCTGTGTGTCTCACTGTACTTCAGTGTCTGCAGGCAAACATGTGGAAAGGCTGAACTTTGTGTCATTTATTTTCTTTTACATACGTAGTGGTTATATAGTTTGTTATTTTTCAAATATTGGAAATGGAGGTGAATGTTGCAGCTGTTTTGTTAAGTGGTACAGCAGGTGTCAGGAGCCTGTGGTCGTTTTCACTGAGGAATGCTTGAACTTTTTAGGCAACATCTCGTGTGTATATGTGTGTGTGCTCTGATTTCAAGTCCCTGTCACTATGTTTTCTTTCATACTGCTAATTTATATGTTCCATTACACTTGGGGCTGAGAGATTGACTCTAAAAATAAACCATAACAACACGTTTCCCGTTAGTTCGGTGTTCTAGAAGGAACAGTGTGAACAAGTAGTTTTGTTTTTGTCCCAGCACAGTGGAAACCAGCTTAATGATTGGGTAGCCTGTTACTAGCCGGAAACCACAAGAGGGAGGGACTTAGAACAGCTGATGGGATGGCAGTAAAGCTTAGTCAAATATGGGGTTAGAACTGGGCTGGTCAAAACAAACCAAATACAAGGGGGGAGATGTCCCAACAGGGTCAACATGATGTCTTAAAAGGGAAAGTTTGATGTTTTGATCTTTTAAGTTTTTAATCAAATTGAGCTACTGCTATTTTTTTTTTTTTGTAGGCTACTTCCACAGACCGGTCATATCCGACTTATGCAATAGTGATTCTCCATTTCATAATACATCCTGCCTCATACCACCAAATTAGAGCTAGACTGTCACTACTAGCCCATACATTTGAGACTGCATGTGGCCACAATATGTGAACACACATCAACGAGGAAGCTGCAGCTCGTGCTTTTCAAGCTACATTTCCCTTGTTATTTTGGCCTGTAGCCTGAGGCGTTTTGTTACGTCTGCTAGCTAGCAACAGTGCTTGTTTGAGCAAGTTTCTACCCCCCCCCCCCCCTCACCTCTCTCTCCACTCGACTCCACTTATGTGTAGGCTATGAGCCGTGAGTGTTGAGGCAGACAGAGCAGGAGTTTTTAAGCAATGCAGCAGACACACACATATACACCCCAGCCTTGCAGTTGTAATACGCCCCCCCTCTCTCCTTTTCTCGAGCTACTTGACTGACAGGCAAGAGCAGGTTTGCTGTGTGCCACCTGCTCTATTCCATACAATGACCTGTGTGTTTTAGGGTGAGCAGTGGTCAGCAAATGTTAAGGAGTGCAACTATGTGTGTTTAAAAGTAGGTCTACAGATCTGAGATTTACAAGCTTACGTAGCACACGGGTCTGCTGCTGACTAGGCCGTCTTGTTGAGCTGAAGTAGGGAAAGCTCTGGGTTACTGGTATGGGCAATATTTCCTTCCTTCTGTTTGTGTCCCCAGAGCAGAACTACCAGTAACAACCACCTCTCTGTGCTCCTTATCCCTGCGTCTCCCACTGGTGTAACCAAAACCTGAAACTCACACTGCCTTTTAGACAGGAGCAGCTTCTTTCTTATGCGCTGACACTGAGAGACCTCACGCACTAATTTGCCGCGGCCACCGGAGAGCTGAGAATCTAGAGCGGGGGCCATTAGGGAATTCATGAAAATGAATGTCAGAATGACCTCAGCATGTAGTATCATTGGGTTTAAGCTTTGTCCTAAGCCAGGGCGATGGATGACAGCTTGCTTCTAGCACCAAATGTACACTCTTTTGTGTTTGCGTGCCGGTAGCCTGAACTCTTTGTGCTGTTTAATGAAATTGTCATTGAGAAGCTATTAAGTGTTGCTTTATATGGTCTTATATTAACTCTGTGTTTTTAAGTATTTACACACCTTGAGTGGTAAAAGACAAGTTGTTTATTGTCTAGTATTTGCCAGACTGTATTCCTAAACCTTAAATTAGGGTTATTTTCTAATGACTTGCACAACTTGTGGCAGCTGGTTATCCGGTCCTGCTCTCGGACATGTTTCTGTAGTTTTGGAACATAGTGCTCTTTAACGGGAGTCTTAGTCGAGAGTGCCAGTTAAAAGAGCTTGACATTCAGCTTATTGTGTGGGGTTGACTGCACATACTGTGTAGGTAGATGTGCTATTATTTGCATGTATTCATCATTGGTCTACTCGCTTTACAAATGCTTTCAAGCAGTAAGCTGCTGGAATTTGAGCACAGGTAGATTACAAAGGACTAAGCCTATTGTGAATGCTAACACAGGCTCTTGTGCTGTCTGGCCTATGGATTTTAATGCAGTGAATGGGACAGAACGGGAAATATTTAGGATTTTCCGTACAACACTTTATGTAAATCTAGAATAACCTGAAGAATATGAGTAATGTTTACACAGATGGGTGTTTGTTTAATTTTCCCACTCGCACCTCGTGTATTTTTTTCACATATAAAATCTCATTACATTAGATGTTTTATGTAAACGAATGTGCCTTTCAGCTGTACTTTTCAACCTTTCAGTCGCTGCAAGAAGGTCTGAAAGTGATTGGATAGCAGTTCTGCGAAGCATGGCCGCCAGTGAATTATATTGGAGATCGGGGGGAGGTGGCGAGGGGGGGTGTATCTGGGAGGGGTGCTGCATGCTCCATCGGTCCTAGTATCCATCATGACGCATGGCATTAAAACCTATGTGTCATCTCACCCACAATCAGCACTATCAGATGATGCGAGTGTGTGTGTGTCATTGTTAGTGCTTTATCTTTCACTATTCAAGGTGAGTTTGCATTTTCTTTTTCTCTTTCTCCTGAAGTGACTGTGTGAGGCAGCGCTCGGCCTTCAGTAATCCTCATTTATTCAGATGTCCACAATGTAAGGGGCAATGTCCACCTCTTCCCTGTGTTTTTTTAATGCCCGCTCTCCCCCCAATCCCTTCCCCATCACATCCCTCCACCTTCCACGAGTGGAATACCGATCCTGAGCTTTTTCTCCTCTCCGCTTGGCGTTTCAGCCCCATTGTGCCCTTGTAACATGACATCCGGATGGCATCAGGAGCAGCAGCCTTTTGTGTTTCCCCGTTTACACGGAGCCCCTCTGACCTCCACCTCCCGCTGCTGTGTCAGACCGTGTCACACAGTCACAGGCCGGCTTATCTGCAGCACCCTGCGCTATTATTGCGGGTCTGAACCGACGAGGTGCGGTTTTACTGTAGGGAAGGAGCTAGCAGCTTTCTGCTTGTTCCTGATCGAGAGGCTGACCGAATGAATGGGAGCGCGATGGACCCATGACGAGAATGGGGAAAGGTCTGGTTGGATGAAGCGGCTGCGTAAACCGACAACATGTTTTGTTTTAATTGTGTAACAGTGGTTACTTCACAGTGGTAGACATTTACAGAATTTCTAGCCCCAGTGCCATTTTACATTATAGTGACAACAAACCTATATTGTCAGTTTAAATGCAAATGGCAGCAAAAACATAAAACAGATGTTGTAATTTGAGTCAGTCAAATTACATGTTATTTGGGTGGGAGGCTACAGTACATCTGCAGATGGAAGTTTACCTCCGCCATGTTCTCAAGGTTAATATTTAATCCGTAGTAAGAAGCTCAAACAGTGACTAAGACAATGTAGGGACTGGCCCACCTACTACACATATTCAACCAGTGATGGTATGGAATTAAGAAGGCTGAACCAAGATGATGTGGTGCCTTCAGGTCCTGGGAAAGCTGAAAATATAGTATCTCATTTAAATGGTTTTGTTTTGTATACTGTCAAATACAGTGTACGTCTCAAGAGTTATATGTTGTGGCTCTTGGGCTGGGTGTATGTGGAGATTCATGAAAAGAATGTAATTGTAGGAAAAACATGTTTTTCTTCTCTAACCAAGACATTGATTTGCTACAAAAAGGAGAAAATCTTGGCATATATGCTGATTCTTGATGTTATACTTGTTACTGTTGTTGAGTTGAAGCCCCTGTTGTTGTTTGCGTTGTCTTAACTGTGTCTCTCTGTCAGTCTGAAAGCTTAAATATACGTCTGCTTCTACTTTTCTTTATCTGCATCTCATTTTTAGTGATTGGTGAGTCTACATGAGTCTTTCTTTGTATGTGTCCAGGTATTTTTAGAAATACGCTACATCATCCGGCCCCAAGGAGGCCCCTGCTCCTTTTCCTATTATTACCTCCTTTTATTTCAAGTGAACATAAGGTAACCCAGTAAATCGTGGATCAGGCCCCGTCTATTTAAGGGGCCCCCACTGTGATTGACAGTCGTGTTTTTGGGGGTCCAGGAGCAAGACATCTATGACAGTAGGAGATCGAGGCCCTCACTGTTAATCCCATAGTGCAAACAGTGAAGCTTCCTGCATGCATGGCTGAGTTCCCTTCGAAAAACAGATGGACTGAAGTTCCTCTCTTTGTTTCGCATGATTTTTTTTTTTTTTTCTGGCACCGGGGAGCCGAGGCTGCCTCAGCCGCTCACGTCCACTGCTGCTTTAATGTGGAAAATCAAAAAGAGTGACGATAGCATGTTTGGTCATCTGGGTCAGTGACGTTGAAATCCAGTTGTGTAAAAATGCTGACTTAAAAATTGTGTAATCCTTTTGTTTAGGCAAAGATAACCCATTTATGAAGCAAATGCACCTTATCAGAGAAGTGCAACCTGCAACCATCCACACCCTTCACTCTCTCTCTGTGCCTCTCATCTGTATCAAGTTGATAAAGTTAGTGTGTCTGTTACTCGCTGTGCTGAAATTCTGGTTTGTTAGCAGTTTCCTCAACGCGTCACTGTTGAAATTCAGGGTTTTTTTCCGCCTAACTTTACAACAGACATCAAATCTTGTCTGTTAGATGTGCTCATTCGACAGTGTTGCCTTAGATTCAGGTCATTGTTCCTCCTGCCCTGGCTCGGTTTTGTGATCATTAATGGCCATTTGGGTTGTGTGCACATGCACACAGCTCAGGCGCATGCATACACACAGGGACTTCGTGCTCTTGCTGTAAATAGACTGTTGATTTAGTGAAGGGCTGAGAAGAGGAGCAGCTGAAGGATTCACATTTGATTGCAGTGGGTGGGCTCTCATCCCTCACCAGAGAAGACAAAGAACTTAGCCCATGCTGTACAGTGCTGCCCCAGCTCTCGGAGAGAGGTAGCCCTCAGCTAGCATAGTGCATTGAGGCCCGTATCTAATGGAAACCAAATCTGCATTACACTGCATTGATTATGGTATTTGGGTTAACTGTTGGGCCATTGAGCTGGGAATTGTGCGTCTTTCTTTTTTTTGAAGTTGATCTTAAAAAGTACTGTAGTATATTGTTTCACTGCATGTCCAATAGGCAAAATGAAAATAAGCTTATGCTGATTTCAAAAGTCATTGTAATGCTGGTCTTAAAGGTTCATCTGGAGGCCTGGGCTGAGAAAACGCCGACTTTTGAGTTCAAATGCTTTACAATGGCTTATTTGTTAATCATGAAGTAACTGTAATAATAACCGTTGGAGACGTAATCCTCTCATATCATATTAACTGTGTTAAAATTGCAGATATCAACAGCAGAAATGAAACAAAGGTCTATTCTGAGTAGTTAATTTACTTCCCATCCACCATCCAGTGAGTGCAGCTCTTAACAGCTACCAGACAATTACATGTGGATTTCAGTGAGTCAGGCCTTTGGGGCCATATGTCCATTGATATGTAAAACCCCTCTCGGAGTTTTTCTTTTCGCACAGACCGCACATGCTGGCACCGAGCGCTCCCATCAGTATTCAAACCCTTAATGTGTCAGAAGGAGCTGGATGCTTTGAGTACAGGCAGTTTGAACCCAGCTTTGCGCGATAACACCACACTTGAGATGTTTGAAAGGATAGTTGGCCATTTGGGTTCAACATTTTGAAGTAGATTCCATCACAGTGAAGTATGCAGCTTTGTTTTTGTTTTTTTCTGTAAGACAACCAAACCTGTGACCCCTCCAAGATGCAGCCTGTTAACATTAAACACACATACTTTCTTTCGCGTGCTTTGCTCTTCATACTTGAG
Source organism: Trachurus japonicus (assembly GCF_045865225.1). Classification (NCBI taxonomy): domain Eukaryota; kingdom Metazoa; phylum Chordata; class Actinopteri; order Carangiformes; family Carangidae; genus Trachurus; species Trachurus japonicus. The sequence goes on along the minus strand of NC_140929.1, from coordinate 11,924,240 downwards.
TGACCGTTGGGGAAAGCAGCAGATAAGCTGATGCGATAATGACAGGAAACGTAGCACCTCTGTACGGTTGCTGACCGTGTAGTCGCTGAAATGAGATCACAATAAAACATACTGTCCTCATAACCAGGCAAAGTAGCCAGGTTTAACCTATAGCACAGTCAGAAGCTTTACGACTGTAAGGATTTCTGAACCATCTGACCAAATATTTCATTTTAACTTATTATAACTGGAGTCCAGGTTATTTTCTCCCCTAAATTAAAGAATAAATAGACGGATAACAGAGGTGGTTTGTTTGGAGTTAAGGTTTGTCACATTTGTAACCAATTTCCTGTCTGGGATCACTAAAGCTTATGTTGTGTTTTCTGTGATAAGCAGAGGTTAAGGCAAGTTAATGTGTCCCATGTCATGCCTTTTTCTTGACCTCCTAAAAGCTGTGTGTCATAAAACCTCATGATCTCTCCACGTATTTTCTTCCAGACAACTTTGTTGACATCCAACTAAATAGTTTTGGTATAATGTGATCTACATAATTCCGCTCAAGGCTCAGTAAACGCGAGTTTCATCGTGATTATTTTAGCCCAGTCTTTGGTGGATTAGCTACGTTGTTGTGGCTAATTCATTTGTTTTGGTTCCACATAGAACAATCACATGAGCTAAACCTGTTTACAATGTTGTAGCACAGGTTATTAAGACCCCCTCTAGCTGCGTAGACCCTCTCAGGTCTTGCACAGCCAGATCTCTTGAATCTCTTGTGAGATGTGGGCAGGAAAAAAGGGGAAGTGAGAGCAGCTGGCATGACCGCAGGGATGTTTCTATCATACTAGTACACCTCTCCTGGCTTATCAGAGCCAGCCAGGACCCCATCGCCTCATAGGAGAGCTGAGAACAACCAGGCCATACATTGACAGTGAGGGGGAACTGGACTAAAGGAGCGGTGGCTGTTGCAGGGCTTCTCCAAATCAGATTTGGGAGCATGAATAACTGGCAGTATGCATAGCATTAGCCTCCATGAGTCCAGTGCAGTGGAGTGCATCACTATTTTCGAATCAGTCAAGCAAACATGGTTAAACTGCCTGTTAGTGCTGTCATTCTGTTCTGCCATAGAGAAAATCACACATGTAAAGAGCACTACATACCTGCATATTGATTGATATAACATTTTAGTTAATCTAATAGGGAGGAAGTCTTTATCAAATTGGTAAAGGTACATTCCATACTTGCTGTCATAATATCAATATTGTAAATGAAGAAATGAGCTCCATGTAGTCTGGGTGGATGGGCTGTCTCCCTGTAGCACACCGTGTATTCATGGGATTTTCTGGCTGCAGAGTCATCGAGCTGGGGTTTTTAGGTGGTTTCAAATGGTTGAAATAATTCAGTCTGGCTCTAAATCTGCATTAAAATTAAGTAGCAAGAGTCCGACTTAATGAGCAATAAAAGAAAGTAAACAGATGGGGGAAAATGTTGGCCTCAGCATGAGAGGGAGAGAGCAGAGGAGTGGGTCAGTGGGGTTGGCTGGTGACGGCTGCAGGGGAGAACGGTGTTTGTTTGGCGGTGAGCTGATTAAATCACACTCCTCGCAGCAACACCCTGCCTATCACTGGCTCTGCCTGCTGTGGCAGGATGGTTGCTGTGCTACACTAGCTGCCTCTGTTTTCAGGCCACGGAGAGTAGTGGAGGTCACACAGTAATCCTGCTTGGCTCAGTGCTGTGCACTAATACATAGAAAGTTGAGAACAAAAAACACAGGCACATTTACAGCAAGCTAGGACGCATGTATAGATAAAGATGTGTGCTGGGCTGGCAGAGACTACAGATGAGCAAACCACGCACCTACGGTTACACACATAAGCATGCAGAATTCATTTTCCTCTGGCTCTCTTTCTTTAAGGCCCCATGTTAGAGAGTGGGCAGGGAGCCCATGTTGGGAGGAAGAAGAAGGAACAGCATTGTTGTCATTGTAATGTTGCTATCGACTTGTCTGTTTGTTACTGTTTTCAGCAGTACAAGGCTAACTCCTATTCTTTTTGGGGCAAATTATAACTTGCTGTTTAAACATTCGGACATTCTTTCTCTGTCTTTTTCAGGTAATGAATATTAGCCGGTGCATTTCATTTGCTAGTCTAGAGTTGTGGCGTCTTTTGGTAGAGGAAGCCTACCCATTTCTCACACCCCGAGGACAGCTGCTATATTTCCTGCCTTTCATCTGCAAGGCCTTTGATTGTACATTGTCGTTACACTCGATGTGTGCGAGGGGGAGAAAGTGAAAGAGAGGCTGCTGCCTCAAGAGTTCCTCATCTCTGAAGGAAGATGGGCTCTTTAAAACAAGTTGCTCTCTGTGAGGGCTGCAGTGTTTATTCTGCCATTTAAAAAGAAGCAGATTGACAAATGAACATAATCCAATCCTGACGTTCTCCATCTCTCAAGCAAAGACTGTTTAGTGTGAGCATGAAGGTGTGCAGTAAAACAATTCATCTGTCTGAGTCGGAGCTTAGAGGTTATTTATCAATGGCAGGATATGGTTATGTCTATTGAATACAATGGACATATTTATAATGTGTGGATAGAATGCGATATACGTGATAGCGACACTGTCATAAACCCGTTACCTGGTCTTGTTACAATCAGGTAATCTGGTGTTATTGGATGCAGCACTTTAAGTTAAAACCTGTCTTTAGAACTGTTGTAGAAGCCTAAATTTCTCTAAAAGCAACACGTTATAGCGCAGGTGCTCCACAGGGCTCTTGACTTGGCCCCACTCTTTTTATTCAGATGACACTGTTTTTATATAATGCAGCCTCCGAGTCTATTTCTGCTTCCCCAACTCTTCAGTCTAATTTAATCACCATGCTCTAGACAATCTTTCAGAACAGTGTTTCCGTTCTTTCAGTATCAATCACCAGGGAATGTGGATCGCCTCTTGGCGACGATCATCAAATCCAGACATTGGCTTTGTCCATTTCTGTGTTCATACTATATACATTGGGAATATTGTCATCAGTTGCCTGCAGTTCACAGCGATGATGTCATTCACATGCACAGATCTGCCTGCTAGGCTAGATCAGCATTCACTCTTTTCGTTCATTATCTCTGCATCACTATCCCTGCCTCTCCTTTGGCATCACTCCATCCATGCGTCTTTCACTTCATCCTTCAACAGCTCTCTCTATCATCTTCTCATGCTCTTTTCTACCCTGGTGCAGCCCTTTGTTTGGCTGGCTGACCTTATCCTACCCCTCTCGTTTTATGTTCCTCTTCCCTGCTGGGTTTTGGAGGGGGGGGATACAGACTATTAGTGTCTTCCAGGCAGACTTCTTAGCTTTGCTCTCTCGATCTGAAACACGAACAGTGTTTCTCATGTCCAGTCTGAAGCAGACTTCGTCTTTGCTCGTTGGTGCCATTAACAACTGGAGATTCTTCATGGTGTGTCCTTTCTGTTATATTGTAACCAAGCTCCCTCCTCACGTCTTTGGGATTATTTGATTTGCTGCCTTTCCTGTTATTTCAGCCCAGTCTGTCCGGCAACTTCCCTTTAAAAGGATTACTTGAAGCTGGAGATGTCAGCAGATGGTCAGAGTATTGTATGCTTAGATGTTAATAGTCCAAACAGGTCTATGGAGTCAGTCAGTCATTCTAAACACACACACTAATATTGTTATTGTAATGTGCATTAGCTGTATTTAATTGCTGTTAGAAAGAAAATAAGTAATATATCATAAGCATAGCATACTATTAATAAACGTACTAAATATTGTTACATCACCCTGTTGATGGAAGGATCGTGGTTTTTTTTCTTTCGTTTTTCCCCTCAAAAGAAAGATTAGAGAGACGGAGATGTGATCTGGAACTGGCCACTGCGTCCCTTTTTTTTTCTTTTTTTTACCAAATCAACAGCTTCTGCCTCCAAAGAGAAAAAACGTCCGAGCATAGTTGACACCACATTGTTTGACAGAGTGCTGTTTATGATTCTCCATCATGTTTGTTTTCCGTACTTAGAAAGCAGTTGGTCAGGATGGGATATTTTGATCCTGGGTCAGGCAGGGATAGCGGCCCGAGTGGACCAGAATGAAAACAAGACATGTCTAGACCACAACCGTAAATGCTATTTACTGCATAGTTTTACATTTCAACCCTTTAAATGTGCTTTTATAAAGTTCAAAATCAGGAAACCGTTGACTTTGGTCCTTGGGTAAACTTAGGAATGTTTTAAAGGGGTTAATTAGTAGTTGTTTCAGGACTTCTCTTTCCACGCAATGTATTCAAGTGTGGGTGATTGTGTGTCGATGCATGTAGACGGTCTGGCTGTCGGACAATATTAATTAACACAAGAGACTGTGTTGCTGTTATGGTTCAGAGAAGATGAGTGTGTATGTTCTGGACTGATTGGGCTCTGCATATCAGATTATACTATATGTGAGTGTGTGTGTGTGTGTGTGAGAGAAAGGATATTGACCTGGTGCTGCCCACAGATTATGACTTATCTATACTAATCCAAGGTAGGAGGATGGACAGATATGTGGCATGCAGGGAATGGAGAACAAGTAAATGTACAACCTTGGATAAAAACACCCGAGTCAATTGAACTATAATTTGTAAAACACACTTGTTGGTCTGGCATCAAGTGTGTTTAAATTAGATATCCTGGAGATATATGTGGATTCATCTGTAACCACATGTAATGGTTTGTGGCTGAAACAGGAAATGTTGATGTGATTTTGCACAAACAAACTGTGAAAAGAAGATACATGTCATAGCAAAGCAATTACGGCAGAGGATATCAGCTGCTTCAGCCTACCACATTTATACCATCCCCCCCCCACATCTAATTAGCTCATCTATGTCAGTATTATTAGGTTTGTTTACACTGTCCATATTACTTTCATATACTATTACTACTTCATTTAACTGGAATTAAAAACACCTTTTAACTGAAGTGACCTTTTATGTTAGCTATGAGAAGTAGAAACCAGTCTCCCAGCCCCTGGTGGAATGCAATATGTCATGTCACGTCCATTCAAAAACACAAAAACAGTGCAACTCGCAGTATGTGCTGTATATACTGTGTGTATGTTCTGCCATTGCCAGTTGACTTGACCATCCACATATTTCTCTCTCTCTCTCTCTCTCTGTTTGCCCGGCCGAGTAGCTGTTTGTCAACTACACTCTCGGTCCATCTTCCACTCCATCAAACTGCTGGGAATTTACAAGCCGCACCAGGAACTGTTTTAACAGACCTGCCAAACGCCTTCACAGGAAGAGGGAACCCATGTTGACAGTGACTTGTAGCTATTTACTGGGTGGAAGGAATGAGTGCTTGGAGCCTCAGGGGCCCCGCTGTAATGTAACAAAAGGGCAGTGGGTTATAGCCCTCTGTGTCATAATTACATGGAAAACGGCCAGAATGAATTAACATTTTTGGAGTTGACCACACTAAAGACAGAGATGAGAGGATGAGGCGATAGCGTTGAAGTTGACGTCATAGCCAGAGATTGTTCCCCAAGATAAAGATTACGAGTAATGTGTGCGTTTGTCGGTGCCACCACGGTTTTGAAGCAGACAAATCATGGGGTGATATCACCTGTATTCAAGAGACCCGAGAAGTTTGCTTTTGGTTATAAAAGAGTCTCATATTGATGTTGATGAATCTACGTTACCCACACTTGTGAATGGGTCCATTTTCGATAAATATATCGTTTTGTCTTTATAGTTATTTTGTTATTATTATTTATTGGTCGACTCGCCCAGCATTTCCCAGTTTCAGTTTTCCGGACGCTCATGGGAAATGTAGTGTGAAAACACTTAGCTTTCCAAAACTCCTCGTTGTCCCTTTAATGTGAATAACCTGCAGGTTTTGTTCAGAGGGCAGGTTTGGTGAGTGACCAGCCAGAAGAAATAGACGCTTGACTGTATTTATTTAAATTTGCTTACAAGTGATTTTCTTTCACTTATGTATGTGTGTGTCTGTGTGTGTGTGTTTGTGTGTGTGTGTGTGTGTGTGCAGCTTGTGTTCCCATCATTATCATGTGAGTGTAACAGTATGTGAGAAGTCAGTTGGTTGCAATATGAGCTACTCCCTTTCTCTGCCGTCTCGTTCTCTCACATGATCTCACCGTGCTTATGTGAATATTTACAGATCACTAAGCCCTCGACCTTCCCTGTCTTCCAAAGTGACCTCATTCTCCTATCGCTCCATCCTGTAAATCTTCCCTGCGTAAATGTCTATTAAATGTCTGAAAGGTAAATGAAAACATTTCATTTTGCGCAGCCAGAGCAGCTGTCCTCTGGCTTCTCTTGTCAGTATGGCCAATGTCAATTAGCCCGCAGCATAATCAGTGTTGATTCAACCACATTAGTAGCTTATACTGCTGCACTGCTGTCCACCGTAACATAACATACACGGCCCATACCATCCCCCCTCCTCCTCTGTGCATTGCTGCCCCCATTCATGTGGTCGTCGTACACACATTAGCTCACACACCGGCGGTTTCACTGCTGGTTAGGTGCATTCATAGATGTCCTCACATGAAGGGTGGGACTGAGCCAGAGTGTAAACATAACGTATTGAGTCTGCATTCCTTTAACTGCCCGGCCCGGTTGTTGTATTGCTAGTGTCGTCGTCCTTGTGTTGTTAGTGTTGGTTCACTCTGCCTTGGCCTTTGTATCAAAGAACGTCTCCTCAACTCCAGCGCGAGTGAGAACACAGAGGTTCCTCCTCTGTCCGACAATGACACATTTCCTTGCTGAAGCCAGGGATTCAGTCGGCTCTTGCAGACTCAACCAGAGCTTAAAATAACCTCCAGTTTGATTTAACCCTTTGGGGGTCAGCACTACTGCTAATGGGATACACGCTCAAATCAGGATTGACAAGCCGCTGCTACTGCACGGCATGGAAAACTGATTTTTATCCCGTCTCTCGTACCTTCTGTCTTCAGTGTGGTCTGTCGGCGAATTGCTCTCATTTCGCTCTCTCATATATCTCTGTCTTGTACCCTGGTTTATTTTCTCCCTGAGTCTCTCTCCGCTTCAACTTTATTTCCGGTTCTTCTTCCCTCTGCTCACATGAAAGGGAAATTATTTCTCTGTGATGATTTTGTGTTAGAGCGGGGATCAAGCATGATCAGAGCGAGCGTACATCATATCCACATGACACTGAATAGAAAGAAGATAACACTCTGTGGGGTTTCGTTGTTATTGTAATTCTGTCTTTGGGGAGAAAACACTACGTGATTATTTCCTCCGCAAACCGTAATAAACTTCCCGAGGGTAAATAATTTTTTTTCTAAATCCCATCCATTTAATGTGTTGAAATCGATAAAACAGCAAAGTAATCAGAAGTTAAACAGCTGTGCTATTTGAGGCTTGAGATTAATATAAACTACATCATCTGCAGTTTGTTATGAAGAGGTGGTTAGATCAAATTTAATCTTGGCACAAAGCTGCAACTAAATTGGACATGAATTAAATCTAACAATGGAAATTAGGTTTGTCTAGTTGCATAGTTATAGTAAGTTAAATGAACAACACAAGCGGTGTTCAGCTGCAAATAGAAATCACACAGATACTATGTACACATGTATACATGTCTGCTTGACAAAAGCACATCTCAACCATCTCAACATGTTTGCTGACACACTTTGTCAGTGTCTGTCCCTGGATTATTTGTTTGTTTGTCTTAATACAGCCACTCTGGTGAATCTGAAGGAATTTCATCTGATTTAAAGAATTAATTTTGTCCACTAGTGGAAAGTTAGGCAGCTAGATATACATGAAACGGATGTACAGATTGATTTGGTGTTCTAGATATCAGGAAATCCCATGTTCTTGCCAATTTATCAGATGTTTTTAAATGTATATTTTTCAATACTGCAGTGCAGCAGAGACCTTGACAATGTGGATGGCTTGTGGTTTCTCTACGTTGTATGTCCAGCATGGCTTTCAGAGGGTGACAGGTGGAGGGAGGCTGAATATGATCTACTGGCCAATCTGTGTGTGTGTGTGTGTGTGTGTGTGTGTGTGTGTGTCTGTGTGTGTGTGCGCATGCATGATTTTTTTTGTTTTGGAATCTCTGGCTGTCATACTTCACATTCAGTCTGGGTCATTAATTCGGCATGCACAATGACAAATTGGCACAACGCTATTGATTGTCATTGACAGCGTGTCTCCAGGACGACAGGTCAGAGCAGAATCTAACTGTAATTTTCCTGCATTGATTTGTTTTCGCTGTCTGTCAAAGGCCATCACTTCTCTCTTTAGTCTTCATAACTCGGCATGATGAGAAAAGATGATGTTATGTAGAAAAGAGGAAAAAGGTCAGAGTCCGCTCACGTCTTTGCCTTTTACTGCAACATAATATGTGATGATGTGTTACACTGGAAACGACCGCAGCTGACGTTATCATTCTAGAGAGGCCAAAGAGGTAGTGACCCTGAGTATTAGTCAAGGACTGCTCATTGTTGTAGTCACTCGGGTTGTGTTTATTTGTTTCTGTGTGTACAGTCAAAGGAAGCTGTTGTCCTTAACAGCCTTTACAGCATCGAGAGCAAGCATGAAGTCACCATCCTCAGTGGACTCAATGAATTTGTAGTGAAGTTTTTCGGACCACAAGGAAGTAAGTGTTTCTCTTTTCTGATTTAACTTCAGATTTTTTATTTTTTTTTACTTACCTTGTTCACTGCTGATTTCTCATAATTACCAGGATATGATCTATCTTGGGTGTTTTTCATCCATATTCCAAGAAACATAAACAAATCATGAAGCATTTGTTGTGCATCCTCCATCTGGGATCTTGTGTGTTCTTCAATTCCCCTTTTCTCTAACCAAACATGTAGCATGTTGTAAACATATTGTCACAGCAGGCCAGGCCTGGAGCCAGTCCTGAGGCCACAAAGTGTAAAACAGCCAGGAGCCAGGCTGCAGGGCCTCATCAGCAGGAAACACCACTTTTGTATAGTGTTCACAACATCTGTCACATTACAAACCGCTGCCACTTACACATCAATAAAGAGAGGGAAGTGGGGGTTTGACCCTGCTCATGATTTCTCAAAACTGTGCCAAATAAGGGCACTGTTGTGTGTACGGCACACGATCCCTGCCATTCATCCTCAGCCAGTGAGCTCTCAGTCATCTTATGTGCCGTTCAGTTTCACTAGGGCACACCGGGGTCCTGTTACACACAGCTATTCTGGGAGAGCATCACACACTCACAATCTCATTCTCCTTCTCTGATGTCGCTGTATTTCTGTATGATTTGCAAGTAAAGAATTCTCCTGGGCTGCAATATATTAGCGCGTAAAATAAAATTAAGTGGCAGAGAGAAGTGGAATGTGTAGCTCATTTCTCAAGCGGACCCCTCGCAGTTGTGTTTCCGAGTGGAGGAAAAAAAAAAGGAGAGCAGAAAATTGATATAACCCCGCAGTGTCTAAATCTGCTGGAGTGCGTGAAGGATGGAATATGATATTCAGTGGAGTGTAAGTCTCTCCCCCTGTTCTCAACACTGTTCTCTCTCTTTCATCTCATTCTTCTCCTCTTCATCGACAGCGCCGTACGAGGGAGGTGTGTGGAAGGTGCGAGTAGATCTTCCTGACAAATACCCTTTCAAGTCGCCATCAATAGGTAGGAACTCTGGTGCTGGATAAAATGTTGTGAGATCCCAGGTTCCACTTATCCACTATTTCTAAACGGTACTCATTTCTGTCTTGTGTTTTCTTTTTCAGGATTCATGAACAAGATTTTTCATCCCAACATCGACGAAGCGTAAGTTGATATCATGTTTCAAATTATCAGCGAGGTGTCAGTGGTTTTGACGGGTTTTTGTTTGGAGGATTTTATGTTCACCATCATCAGTATTCCCTAATGTTTTCTATAGTGCCTTTTTTAAGTATTACGAATTCAGGTGTTGAATAAGAAGCTATACTTTTAATTTTATGAGCCACCAACTTTCGGCACAGTCGGCTAACAGCAGCGAATCACACAAATATTTAACCTTGCTGCTGCTGCGCTCTGTTTCTCTGGGCCCATTAATCCACCACCTTGTGCCCAGATCCTCTAAAGGCCACAGTCCATGGAGGTGGGTCCCTGGGAAGACCAGACTGACAGGCTGAACCTGTACCTCCTCCCCAAATGAAACTTTAAAAAAAATCTCACCTGAAAGTGTTACATTTATTACCAGACTGTGTGTGTTTACAGTTTAACACATAGACAGCTGTCAATGCTGTATAAACTGCATGGTAAATAAATACTGTATATTAATAATCCACCTCTGAGTGGAGTGTGGGGGAGGGGAGAGAGAACGAGACCAGCTGTACATACTGCTATCTGACAGTAAATAGAAGTTAGGTAACAGTGTTATCATATGTCCTGGTAATGGTTAATTGTCATAGAAAAAATCATACCTATATATAACAGTGCTGGTGTTATAAAGAATATTTATAACTAACTGATAATGAAATAATACCGATGAGTGTTGTGGTGGCCGATCTGGATCCTCCTGGATGCCTGTAGAGTGAGGACAGAGAGAGGCACAGTCACCCCCCCACCCACCCCCCTCTCCTGTCCCTCTGGCTTCACTCCTCTCACTCTGTTTTTTCTTCTCGGTTTCCCAGGTCAGGGACGGTGTGCTTAGATGTCATCAACCAGACATGGACAGCCCTTTATGGTGAGTGGCCCCCTGCCGCCACATATGTGTTCATATTAAGTTTCCTTGCCGAGGGTCTGTGTGATTATGTGCGAAGAACTTGACCCAGTGCCATCAAGAGCCAAAAAAAAAGAGCCTCCTGCCCCCTTTGCTACCAAGTGGCCCTTATCTACTTACTAAGGGGAGAAGTGAACACTAATGAGGTAATACCCTCGCCCAGCAAGGTCAGAAAACATTCACCTTCGACAGGGGATGATTTAGTGCCGTATCAGCTGTGAGCGACATGCTCACATGCTCTCGATGGCAGTGATTGTTTGCTGTTTCTCACCCAGTTGCTCCTCTCTCTGTCCATGCCCCTGTGCCCTTCTCCCTCTATATTTTCCCATTAGTTTCTCATTAGAGTCAGTCCACAGGGATAATATAGCTGTTAAGCAATATAAATGACTTTTAGAGCAGATGTCTGAGCACCCAGCGCTCCGTGTGGATATGATTTCAGAGAAAACAGAAAGTGTCCTCAGGTTGAGGAGTTTGTGATATTAAAGTTGAATGTTGTCAGGTCTGGTAGCATTTTTATTTAAATCAAGCGTATCCTTGTTTGAACTTGTCTAACGCTGTGCAGATTTAGTTGTGTTGAGTGTTTGAAAAAAAGCAGATCAAGATTGGACAAACATGGAAAGAACAGGCCAATCAACTTGAGCGTTGTGTGTAATGAGTCTCTTTTAAAAGGAGAGGGAACAAAAGCTACTGATTGAATTGTCTAAACATGATAAGGCCGCACAAAAGACTGAAGGGAAGTATTTGTTTTCCCCCACAACTTGAATGGACCCGACAGTGACACCCAGCAGATGGGACGGGTACTGCACGTTTTCTACCAGGCCTCAGCTCCGAGGGAAAATTGAGGCCTGCTAGCAGAAGGCTACTGAAAGGGATTAGTGTTGCTCGAGCCTCTATGAAGCCATCAGGCTGAGGATTTAACTGCTAGCTTGTATATACACCATACACCTTTGATCCTGTTTCATACAGGCATCAGTGACCACCATGCATCTATTATGAGCTTACCTGTGAGCACTTAAACAAGGCTGTATTTTTATATTGTACGTATGTGGACAAATGTTGTGTGCATTTCTTTTATATGTTTTCTTAAGATTAATGGTTGGATTTGTAAGAAACCTGTTGTTGTTTGCTGTTACATAGTCACCAGGTTATAGTCTATAATTGTATGAACTGATGGTAAAATTATATTATATCGTCTCTTTCTCCAGATCTGACCAACATCTTTGAGTCGTTCCTGCCTCAGCTGCTGGCTTACCCAAACCCCATCGACCCCCTGAATGGAGATGCAGCTGCCATGTACCTTCACCGGCCAGAGGAGTACAAGCAGAAAATCAAAGGTTGAGCTAAATAAGATCTGCTCTGTGTAGATCCTAGATCTCTTTTTTTTACTCTTAGATTATGGCACCTTAAAAAAAAGTTAATTTTCTAATTGACAATCCAACAAAATCTTCAGAGCTCCATCTCCCAGTTTCTGCTGTCTGACCATGTTCTCTCTCCCTCTCCTCATTCCCTCCTCAGAGTACATCCAGAAATATGCAACAGAGGAGGCTCTGAAGGAGCAAGAAGAGGGAGCAGGCGACTCTTCATCTGAAAGCTCCATGTCTGATTTCTCAGAAGACGAGGCCCAGGACATGGAGTTGTAGTGATAGGAGGGCTCCCCCACCCCGCGCCCTCCTTTAACCCCCACAGAGACTATATTTGATTTCCTAACCATGAGAAAGCAGACTTATAATATTCATATTTAAACAAGTTGATTTTTTTATTATTATTATTACTACTAAACAAGGAATTTTTATGGATATCTAGCCTTTGGTGTGTTTGACAAACACCCTCCCATTCTGTAGCTGTTCCTCCCTACGCAGATGTCGCAACCGCTCTCACATTCTCCTCCCCCGTCCCCCTCCCCGTCACCACCACATTTTTAAGGTGTGTTACGTAGTCGTAGGCAGAAAAATCTCCCCGTGAAACATCTCATCTCTCTTATTCAAATTTCACTTTTTAAAATAGATCTTTCCAGTTTGACCTGAATCCTTAGTTTTCCTCTCTTTTTCCACGATGCTAACTGACTCTGACCAACGTGCTGTTTAGTCGTTCCGCTGCAGAGCTGCTTTAGGTCTCGCCTGCCTGGTTGTGCAGCACTACAATATTAGCCCGTAGTCAAGACAGTATTTTTTTTTTTTAATTAAAGCGCACAATTGCACACACAAGGTGATTTACTGTCACCTGTTCACAAAAATATAAAATGTGTAGTGCCAATACTATAGATACTTATAAGTCAACTCTAAAGGCTGCCTGAGCATATCTTTTTCTACATATTGTTCGAGACATGTTGCTAAAATAAGATGCCTTTCTTTATCCTTGGGTTTAATGCTACCTTGGCTGTTACTTCACTTTTTGTTACTCTTCGTCGACCTGCTGCAGCTGCCTGTCAACATGTGCCGCTGTGCAGTCCAAAAGAAAAAAAATGCTTAACAAGGTCAGGTCTTGGAAAGCAAATTAATTAAATACATGTCTCATTCCATTGTGAGTGACAATGTGGCGACAAAGGCATGTGGCGGGCACTTTTAGCGTCGATGGGAGGAATGCACAATAGCAGTGGCTCTCTGGCGATTCTGGTCAGACTCACTTGGTATTATGGGAACTGAAGGTAGACCAGAGCTACCCTTTAACCATCTGACCATATGAAGTTCATATTTCACTCTCTTTATGCAGGATGCTTCTCTCTCTCACACACACAGTCACATGTATTCCTGCTTTTAGAAGAACATTTCTATTCGTATTATTGGTCAAGAACAACTTTTCAGACAGAGGAAGAATGTAATTAGCACCTATTCTGGTGAATTTAGACAAAAAACCAGCACCAAAGTCTTTAGTTTTTATTTAAGTGAAAAGCAACAATAAAAAAAATGGTCATATGGTTACTGAGCGGATCTGAGTAAAAAAAAAAAGAAGAGCGATTTCTTGGTGATTCAGGTTCGTGTAGTTTCAGTCCTCCTCACATTCCACTGTTACCTTGCTCCAGTGCATGCCCTTTACATTGGTCTGACCTGTGGTATGTACCCTGACTGCATCAAACGGACTCCCACACTTAGAGTCAGCCCACCCGGATCTCTGTTTGGATCGCTATAGCTTCAAGAGGATTATTTTTAAAGAAATGTTAAGAGCCAAATAAATTCTATTGAGGCTTGTGGCAGTTTTCGTTGAGGGGGATTTAATTAAATGTTAATTTCACATGTACAGATTTGACTTATTATCTGGAGAGAGAAAAAAAAACATGTCACATTCATGATTGATTCAGTGTGGCGGGTTGAGATGTAATCCATGACGCGTGGAAAGAGATTGCAATCGCAGCTTTGAGTTTTGACAGTTGTTTTTTTTTTTTTTACTTTTATTTTTTCCTTGTATGTTTCACATGTTTTTTGCCCAATAAGGGTGGGAAGGGAGGGGAAGGGTCAAGAAGTTTGGATTTTTCTGTTTTATTTTTATTTTATTTTTGTGTACAGCATCTATCTTGTACAGTGATAAGACACCTCTCTGTAGCCTCATGAGAACTCAAAAGTGTTGAGCCTGGGAAAAAAACCAACCCTTACCAAGCGTTGCTGGTCGCGGCCGACACGGCAGTCAAACTACCTAGAAAACCTTGAAAGCGTATTCCACTTGGTAACATTTTTTGCAGTAAGAATTAATGGCTGCTTTTGTGGTAGATCGTGGATCCCAAGTGTGGGGGGAGGGGGGATTCGAGGACCGAGTCATACTCCTGGAGGTCACTTTTTTTTTAGTTACCTCTGATCTCAGCTCCCTCTTCTGTGCCTCTCCTGTGACCTATTGAAGAAGCCCCTCCTCCTGAAAAAAAGCCATCGAGGTCAAACAAACAAAACAACTACTAGTGAAGCACATTGTTTTTTACTTCTCCCACTTTTCTCCTCCTCCTCATGCAGTCTGTCCTATACAAACTGTGATTCGACATTTAAAATTTTCCACCGTGTTGCAGATTAGGGGAACTACCCAGGGCTGAGTGGCGTTGGGTGTATTTGAGCTAATGTAGGCTTGTTAGACTTTTACGGCTCAGGTTTGAAATACAGTTTTGGTTGTATCTTGCATAGTGATTTAACATTTTTCACCCATATGGTATTGAAAGGATGGAAAAAATCATGCTAATATTTGTTGAACTGTGTTTTTTGACATGTCAGGGTAGTTAGTTTTGCTGGGGTGGTGACTTCAACTAAACAACAATATGCTTATATGGTTGTATTACAGATAGATTTAGCTAGTTTGGTATGCTTACCTGATAAAGCATTCATTGCTCATCTGACATTTAGTTTGTGTCTGTTGTGTGGTTATATGTAAGATACTCCATAGACGTGCCTGCTTGTCCTCTTCTCGCAGATACACAGTTGTACAGAGGAGTGTGAGTGATTTCAAACTTGGGTGACATTTAACCTGTAGTGAGCCTGATAGATCTAACTGTACAGAAAAATCAAGTGGTTCAGCCCCTTTCTAGATATTTGGATTTTTCTCCAAAAAAACCAACTCTGTTCCCAAAGCGATCACCACTTTTTGAATGCAGATATAGAACCGAGATATTTACTTTTTTCTGTTTTGTCTTTTTAATTTCTAATATTTATCAGAAGAGTTTGAGTGGTTACAGGATAATCATTTCTTTCATTCGTCCATCCCGGGGGAGTTTTGGACATCAGCAGCCATTTTAACTCTTGCAGGGGTGACTTTTTTTTTCTTTTTCTGGTGACATTGAACATGTTTCAAGGCAGTATAAAGCTATGTGAATGTTTTACACGTGCTGAGAGTGTTTGTGGTGATGAGGTTTGGGATCCACATCCATTCAAACAGAACAAACCTTTAAGGCTTTATGCAGATTCACAGTTTCACAAATTGGCTCGTATT
Source organism: Trachurus japonicus (assembly GCF_045865225.1). Lineage (NCBI taxonomy): Eukaryota > Metazoa > Chordata > Actinopteri > Carangiformes > Carangidae > Trachurus > Trachurus japonicus. The sequence continues at coordinate 11,908,651 of NC_140929.1, read as the reverse complement.
TTCTGTATAACGCTGCCTATAAGTGTGTATTTATTCATTCAAGAGACCTCTTCTTTTTTTTCTTTTTTTTTTTTTAAATCTTGATCATTAAGTGCCACTGTTGTAAGTTATGGTTCAGTTTAAATATCACACTGATGAGAACTTGAAATTTGAGGGGTTTTTTTGTTTTAAGAAATTCAGATTGGAAGTCTTGTTTTACTTTACATTTTGTGCAGTATTCTACTTGAGTGCTGAAAATAACAGTATATCTGAGCTGAGACTTGTAATAAAAATAGCACATTATTATGCAGTGGTGCAACAGGGAACTAATGATATGTTGTCTTTTTCAGAAACAAGATTCTTGAGTTGGGGTAAATAGAAAAAAAATCATAGGTTTGGTTTTCAGCATTATTTGCATCTGCTGGGCAATAAATGGATGATATACTCAGCTGTGGCCTGGTGTCGCTCTCGTCAACATGAAAACCGTTTATATCATCAGTGGCCTCCCCGGTTCTTGTTTTAGTCCCTACATACACTTCTCTGCCTTTTGTGTTTCAGGTTGTCTTAACTCAAGGACTTAAAATGTTCTCAAACCAGTGAATGAGTGTTTCCCATTGCAACCTGAATTCTAAATTGATTTTGAAAATGCATGGAAAAAATAACATGTTGATTGTGCTTTTATTTGATTTCCTTTTGGGTTTTCTCCTCCCCACCTCTTCTGCTCTGAGACCACAGGCTCACAGATGAACAATGTCTTAACTAGCCACAGTTTTAAACAGTGACTCCACAGAATTAGTTTTCACTTAACGAGACTGACGGGGCCTCAAAATTGTAACTGAAAGTCCAGTACAGAGCCATAGTCCTGCAACCTCACTCACACACTCCCCCACACCCTGCCGGACACAATAAGGATGAAGGGTCTAAGCTTACTGAATGGACTGGTCTATCATTAATCCATAGACAGGACATCCAGGGCCCATTCTCCATCTTATCAGCACAGCTGCAGAGAGCCAGCACCCTGATCCTGTAATATCACATCCCCCCGTGTGTTGACTGTCTCCTCGTGCACTTGCATGCTCCTGGTGTGGAGGCGAGGCTCGCTTTGGTGCACACCTCCCCATTCTGTCTTGTGCTTGTGTGGATTTGTGCCCCGTGCTGGCCAACTGCTGCCATCAGGGGATTTAGCAGGCACATACAGCATGGAAAATGGCAGATTCTTTTTTTTTGTTCTTTTCTTTTTTTAAATAAAAACTCTGTATTTGGTACCTAGTGTGTGATACCTGAGGGTTAAAAACAAAACAAAAAAAAAAGTTTTATTTTTATGTTTTAAAAGTCCATCCTTGGTCTTATTTTTATCACCCTCTTTGCCCACCTTCTCTTGTTTTTGTTTTTTTTCTTTGCATTGTGAAGTGGGCATGCTTGTCAAGAAGACAAATGCTCTCTATTAATAGGCTTATAACCTCATAAATAGTTGTGTATAAAATAAACTGTTATAACTTCTTTTTTAATAAAACATTCAATGTGTATAAATGTTCTGTCTGGGGCTGATGATTCTTATCAGTTTGGAGCCAAACTCTATGAACTTTTTTTTTTTTGCTCCAAATTTTCTTAGGTTACCAAGGTTAAGATGATCAAATCTTGAGGAATACATCATGTCTTTGCCATTGAACCAAGCAGTGCCTTCGCATGCTGGATCTGTATATTATGTATCAAAACTTTTGGCAGAGAAATAGTGAAAAGTCTTTAAATTCAAACTTAAAGTGGCCAATATTTGCAGATTGCAAGAAGACATGACTTTATTAAAGTCCACTACAAGTATGAAGGAAACAGGACCTAGTAAATAACCTAATAATAGGCCGTGTATAATATGTGCCCCAGCAGCTGACTGTTGACAGTAAACATATCATGGTGTTTATGAATAATTAATTATTATGGTACATTCTGGTAGATGGGTCACTGCCCATGATGGATGGACGGTTCCTCTCAAAACTCCTGTACTATCACCAGTCCTTCCACAAGGTGTCAGTATGACACTGCTCTTCTGTGTCACGTCTCCTCGCTGGGCTCAGTCGGTTTGTACAATATGGGCCACTGTCTGACATGATCCCTGTGAGTGCAGTGAAACTTGAGCATGAGACTGGCACCATGGTCCCTCCAAGCTGAAATGGTGGTGATGAATGGATACAGCCATTCAAAGACACAGGCTGACCACTAAATCTGCATTTACTTTTACTTTTCTGCTTAAATAACTATGAGAAATGTGTTGCATTCATTGAGCACTACCTCAGTCCTTCAGTCTCGGTCGAGTTTTATAGTTTTATCCAGTGATGTGCTCCAAATCTGTTTAGCATCTGAGACTGACTGGGATTTTATTTTGGAGGGGACATTGGACTGTGTGAGATTAACCTTGCTGTGAGGGCAGCTTCTATGAAATGATGGTTGCAGTTTTACCAGTGGACCAGATGAGGGCACTGCCTCATCCGTGCTCTAGCCTGAGCTAAACCCCCACCCCCCCTGTATAATCACAGCAGGGGAAAATAAATGCTGTGACATAAGGCTGTTTAATCCTCTCTCTTCTGAAAAATGTATTCTGTCACGCAGCAATCTGCTCTCTCTTCCTGCCTGTCTTTATTTCTGTAGCTGTGCTGAGACATGAAATTACTCTCCAATGTGAGTGCACTGCGTACAATAAATTTGGTTGCACTTGGTTTTTTGCTGAATTGCAATGAGTCAGGAACATCCACAAATGGAGTGCAATCACTTCAGTGCCTCTAAATTAAAAACTCATTCTCCTGTATTGAATGAACCCTTTGATCACTTCTGAGGCTGCAGTAACAAGTTGGATTGATCTGCCTTGTAGTATATAATCATTCTGTACTCTACCCTGTATATTAACACCTCATTTTCTGTATTATAAACCTTTTGCAGGTCCACATGCTGCAGCGTGTCCACATCAGAGCCCTAGAGGGTCTTCAGCCCGTCCAGGAATGTAATCGGCACGTGTCTGTGTGCCAACAAAAGGCCTGCGAAATGAAACAAAAAAAAAAGATTCTGCGTAGGAGAGCTGGCTTTAATAAGGGCAGACATGTTCAGGACAACTGCATTGCCTCAAAGTGAGTCACAAACTTAAAGGAGTGCTCCTACAATTTAGTCAGGAGGTTTTATGTGTTAAAAAGAGGGTTGTTCCCCTTTAACTAGGTATATAATAGGTACAGATGCTTCTTGTGACACCTGCCATTATACAGCAGATTTGCATCTCAATAAAAAAGTAAATTCTAGGCCCAACCCTTCATTTTCACCCTCCTGTCCCTTCTCCTGCTTCAGAGGAGGAGTATGGTGGAGGGAGGGAAGGACGAGGCTCTCTGTCTCTCCACAGTCCTGACCTCCAGAAGTCCAGCAACCTGAGATCCTCAATGAAATATTTAAAGCGTCTGTTTTATCCGCAGTGCGTTGGTCAAGACAAACTGCGGGCCTCCATGACGTAATGCCAGAGCCATACACCAACTGTCTGATTGGCCTGCACGGAGCAGGGTGGTCAGGTGACCTGTGCCACTGTGGCCTTTTAAGGCATTACGATGCCCCGAGGCTCCACATTAGCTTCATAGACTGCTGCAAGTTATGATCAATCACTCTTGGCTGCAGTGTTTTCCGTAGCAAAGCTTTTAGCAGTGAAGGCTCTGGTTGCACATGGTTATATTCTATATAAATCAGTGTTTATAAAAGTGTTGGCATTTTCCATCACGTCTTGTTTTATCACCTCAGGCCTCCACAGTTCTGCAGTATTTCAGTCAGAGAGCTGCAAAAATGAGCGATCATCAACTTATAATGGTGCAATTGTGAAGAAATAAAAAATGTATCAGGTTCCATTAAGCACCAAGGACACCTTAAGTATCTGATTCTGTGTGTTTTTTGTTTTAATACCCAGCTAATTCCCCTTCTTTTCTTTAAGCTGACAGCCTGTCAACCAATCTGGGTGAACCATCACCAGCACGCAGGCCGTCGTGTGTTGGGTTTCTCATGGCTGGGGCTGGGTGGCAGGCAATGGGCTCTCTCGGGTTACAAGCTCCGTTTCAGTGGCACAGTGGGGGGTGGAGGAGGAGGAGGAGGAGGTGGTGGTGCAACAGCAATACAATGATCCCCAGGTCTTTACTAATAGATGACCCACTGATTAACATGGGCCCCCCACCACCAACCCACCACATCCACTTGATAGCTGTTGCAGAGGCCTAAAGTGGTGTAGGAGACCATATTTTGATCACTCTTTATGTTTCAGCATCCCTTTAAAAACACAGTGAGTTTATCAGATGTGTATAATTCCTGGCCTTATTCCATGACCTTATTTTGACTGTCATCTTTACAGTGTTTTATTTCCCTGAGTAATGATGCTGCATGTGCCAAAGGCAGCGAATAATCCCCAGTTCAGTAATCCCCTGCAGAAGTAAGGAGCTAAAATGTAATTTCATATCAAGGGAGTTTTGAATGAACAGCTCTTGAAATTTTGACAACCACTCTTATCTTGTTTGATTTTAATGGTGCTGAAAATGTCATATTTTACAATCTTCTCATTGTATTTGTCCACACCCAATATTCAGAATGAAACTATAGTTTCAACTACAGCATCAGATGTGAATGTGTTTGGAGAAGTTTGATGAAACTATATCAGAATATAATCGATATGCTCATAGCTCCAGCACTTTGTGAGCTTGCATGGTGGAATATGATGTCTTATTGTTCTGGAGCATCCCTATTGAGGAGCACCAGACTAAATCCTGCCACATTATTATTTCATTTCATCCAGCGTCCTATCCATTCCGCTGCATGGAGACGCACGGCGTCCATCTGATCTCCCCCGTTGGCACCTGTTTCCACATGGCTCCGCCGGCACGATAACACAGACCCAAATGAGCATTTTAAATATTCATCGAGGCCCTATGCTCATCTCCTATACACGCCTGCCCGGCGCACAGATGATCCTCGGCTCCAGTTTCAGCTTTTCCAGCTGGAAACCACGTCAAGGCCTTGGAGAGCTTCGGGCTCCGGCTCCTCAACGCCACTAAGTCACCTCGGATCGATTTCACTGTCGCTATTCACTCTGAAAAGAGTGTAACCAAAGCCTGCACCGTCAACTCTAAATATTAGACGAGTTTTGTTCACGTAGTTATCTGCCTAATTATCAACAGCAGGTAAATAGACTCTGGCTGGACGTGGTAGAGGAGCATGGGTGGAACGCGCCCTCATATATTAGGCATCCAGCAGTGAAGCAGGGACACAGGCTCGGGCTGTGGCTTCAGCCTGGAGCCTCTCTGCTGATGCGCAGCCCTGTGGAGAGGATGGGAGGATGAGGAGCCGCACCGAGGCTCCCCTGAGGCCCTGAGAGGAGGAGAGATGCTGCTGCTTCCTGTCAGAGAGCCACACCAGGCCTCCACCAGGTCCACATCAGGTTGTATGGTTCAGGCTTTATACGCTATACAATTCTGCGTTCATTTCTCTAATAGGCTACATCTCTCCATTTGGGCATCACAGCAAAGGTATTTTTATCCTGCTTCCACTCCGGACAGGAAATGTTATGCAATTTGCGCATGCAGAGTAACTACTAGTGCAGGCTTTAAATGCAGTATTTGATAATCATTAGCCATCTGGACGTGGTCATTTGATCCTGCAGCATTTCGACCCAAGAACTGCAGCCTCAACAGCATCAGCCGACTAAAACTAATCCCGGGCTGGGGGGCTGGGAAGATGAGGCCAAACAGTCTGATGTAGGCTATGCTGGTTTCATGTCCGAATATTCGCCATGATGCACTGTACATTAACGGGCTATATACTCCACTGTTTACTCCAGTATTTATACAGTGGTGTGTGTGATCAGTGATGCAGCCTGTTTTGCCATGTCTTATCATTTCAGTATAAAAGAGTGGAGCAGGAAAATGACAGGTTTTGACAGTCTCTCTCTCTCTCTCTCTCTCTCTCTCTATCTATCTATCTCGATAGAGAAAGCATTGTGGTCTGCAGGTGCTGTTCAGGTAAATGGTACCTCTGAGGCCTGCAGGCCTCATCTCATGTAAAGGTCTTTAGAAAAAAAAAAGGCATCAGGCCTCTGCAGGATTTAGTCATTTATACAAATTTAAATGATAGGCCTATTACTGTAAGGGAGTGGGCCTTAAATTGAAAAGAAATGTTAAAATTTCTATTTTTAAGGCACAATTTTATATTATCACCACTCAACTAACCCATTCTTATTTAATATTATTTAATGTGCAGAATATAGGCCTAAAGTGATCTTTAAAATTTATTACAATATAGTTTATAAAGGTGAATAAAAATGGAGTGATCTGGATGTTTAAACTGGAGAAACGCGCCTGTCTGCGGAGGGGGTTGTTCCAAATTATTAGTCAGGAAATCGTTTAATCCGGAGAGACAAAACCAGCCCTCATCCGCTCAGACTGCAGCAGTCCACGGGCTGAGCTAAAGGAGAGAAAAAAAGGCAGCACCACTTTTAAGGTCTCCTTCCCCGCCTTATACAGTCGGAGAGATCCACCTTAAAGAGCCCAGGTATAGGCCATAGAGGCCCTGAACGCAGCAGAGCAGGAGAGACTCAGAGCGGTTTGGATTAACCGGGTGTTGGGTTTTTCTACCGGGTAAATCAGGACTGGCAGCCCGAGGGAGACCGGATGGAAGCAGTCATAGTCCCGCTCCCGCACTGGTGGAAATACGGCCACTATTATGAACACAGGTACTGATGAGAAGCCTATGACAGAGTATAGGCTGCTTTTTATAGGGTGGGCCTATTGTGCATTTTATTATTTGCAAAGATAGATAATACATTTTTAGGCGAATGGGCCTAAGATTAAAAAAAAGAAAAAAAATACAGAATCATCTCTAAATCTTAACAAATTGAAAAAAAAAAATCAAATTGACATTATGTAATGCATTCATTACGTTTAAAAGCTAAATGCAAAACATGTTTAAGATTATTCAACATTCAGAGGGTCTGTCTTGTCCACATACTGCTGTAACCTGTTGTTGCTCCTTTGTGTGTCTGCGCCTTTAAAAAGGTGCACGGAGCACCTTGCTGTCTGTCAGTGTGCAGCCGGGGCGCGCAGGTAAAAAGGGAGGAGGTTGAGTTTGGAGAGAGAGAGAGAGAGGGAGGGGGAGAGAGGGTAAGAGAGGGAGAGACAGAGAGAGGGAGAGAGAGGAGAGGAGCGCAGGACTGAAATTGACATTTGATACTCAGGAAGTTCAGGACGCCGCTTGGATTTCTTTTGTTTCATTGTAATTCTGCAGTCCTGCTGCGGGCAACACGGACCGGAGGCTTGAGTCGCTCCCAACACGACTTCACTTAACAGTGGGGAAACCTTTAAAACAATAATGATAGGTTCAAGTGTCCGATGGCTCCGACCTGAGTGCAGTTTGTAGCTTCAGATGTGACGCACAACGATGGACTCGGAGGAAGGTATGAACCGCATTTTCTATGATACAGTCGCTCCTGTTAGACGAACCATTGTAATGTTTTATTTGTTATAAACCAGCCGTGGTGAAGTCAGGGACAAAGAGGCATAAAAAAAACTAGGAAACATGGTTCGATTACATTTTACAAAAGGCCCTAAATGCAATAAATAGAGATATAAAAGGGATTAATTCTCTATATGTAAAAATAATTAGTCGATGCAAACCAGAAAAAAATTAATGCAATTCTGTAAATAAAATCTCTTTACTTTTTAAAAAACATCTTAAATACCAAGAAAGGTCGAAATAAAAATGATAAGAATTCGTAGATTACAAAATTCAACTTCCCAGTAAACTATTATTTAAATTGGCGTAATTTGATATATTCTATTTCAAATAACCTATAGCCCAAGTTGGTGAAATACGGTCTTATTTACGTTGCACCTGTTTGTAGTATTATTTTTTTTTACTTGTATAAAAGCAGTCCTGTGGATTAAACTGCCACATTTAGAAGATGTAGATTTCACCTTGATGTATGCGATACACAGGCTCTTAAAAGAGATAAATGACCACATGTCTTATTTATCCTTGCTGTAAATTCGTAGAAAAACAAAATGGGAATCACGGTGGGTTTTTTTCTTTTCTAAGGGTTGTTTTAAAGGCCTCCCCCTCCTCTGTTAAACATTTCAGGTTGCATGACTGGTTAGTGAATTCGGATCTGGCTGCGGGACTTAGAGGAGTGATAAATCCTCCTGAAATAACCGTGAAGTTGAGGACTTGTAGACTCCCTATTCAGACAAATGCGATTAACTGCAGGGACTTTGGGAGCTGCTCTGAGGTTAAATTAACTATGGCAGACACAAAAGGCAACCCAGGCTGTATGCAATGTTACATCAGTAAAAGAAATCAGTAAATTCACAAGCTGCTTAATGAAAGGGGGAAAATAATTAGCTCTTCCTAAACATCCCTTTAGATTTGATATACAGTATGGTTGCCATAGTGAATAGGCTATATTAGCCTATATTTGTGTCATAAAAAATATATTTTTTTAATTCTAATTTTTTTTAAAATCTTTCTATGAAGTTGCATTTTATTGGTATATTTGCACAGAATCCCTTTAAAACTGATCAAAAGATTACTTATTCTTTATGCCAGTGATATGTAGGAAATTAGGAAAACCTTTTTCACACATCATTAGGCTACTGAAAATACACAGACCTAACAAAAAAAGGGGGAAAAAAGGATCTAAATCATCATCATCATCATCATCATCATCATAAAACAGGGTGGTTCCAGTTTATATAGGCTGATGCATAAAGGCTTTGGCCTTGATGACACATCAAAACGATGATTTTGCCATACTGACTCAATAATTGAACAAAAAAAACAACAAAAAACATAATAGATCCCTTCGGATAATGTAATGATTAAAAACAATAAAGTAACAGGTTCATGTGAAATGCTACATTTTTTCATTTCTGAAATAATGCACTTGTTTTCCCCCTGTGCTGTCAAAGCTCATAGACATTATTCTACATCATTCCCATGAACCGAATTTCTTAACTAATTAAGATATGGAAAAACAAGACATGGGCAAGCCTTTAAAGGACACAGGTTCTTTTTGACTTGGCTTTTGAGTGGTATTGATTTCCCCAGGAAATGGCAATGGGAGTCTTGCTCAGGGAGCCATTTGGGCGTCTGAGGAATCACTTAGTACATGGTTTTGATCGCTGGAATCAATGGGAGCTCCATGCACTGCAGGGCCCAGGATAAGGGAGCTAATGGCTGAACCAAGGGTGGGGCGTCTGGGCCCTGGCAGGACAGAGCTGCAGGACGTTAGCCTCTCCAGTTCAGATTATCTGCAGTGTAAAGATGCTGTTGACAACACATCCAAGGTCAGGAGATGCAGTGAAGGTTATCGCTCAGCTGCAGTTTTGCTTTATCACAATTTGTGCGGATGTTGTATTGATATTTAACCGATAATGTTGAGCTGAAAGTGCTGGAATTACATTATTTCTCGTTTTTGTATGAAAGCCCTTAACAAGCTCATTAGAAAAGCATTTTGCAACAGCATCCATGTCTGACTGCGGCCATTTTCTGGGATTTGCGATTTAGTAAAGAATGATCAGTCTAGGGACATTTTAACCCAGCTTAAACCAAGTTTATACTACATTCTGCAGGTAAGATAGAAAGAACCTGCAAACTATCTAAAAATGTTACTCATTTAGTGGGATATTTATCTTAAAAGCCTGCCACAACCCACAACAGAGATTTAAACCCAGCATTTGTACTTTGTATTTCTATTTAAATCTGCGAATGATGAAACAGGCCTAATGCTGATTTGCTGTGTAGAGGGGGTGGCAGCATGTCCTTGTCACGCAACCATGAATTACACTCATGGGTCAATGTTACAACACTTAAGTATACTGTGAATTAAGAGGTCATTTCCAGGGTGTCACCTTTATGGGCATGTCTTTGGGTGCAGGATGTAAAGAGATTACCTTTGTTTACGGATCTTAGCTATGTCTCAGACACTGGTAGGTTTAATAATGTAAGTTTTCTCATTGCATTTTTAGCAAAATAGCAGTAATATTTAATAGTTCATCTTACATGTTGGCATGTTCAGTGCTTGTCCATTGGAATCCATTTAAAATAATTATATATGAATGCAAATTACTTGATTGTTTTTTGGCTGTTGTATTATCCTTCACTGGGGACAGTTGTTTGTTCCTCAGCACCGATTTGCAATGCAAAGAGGAAAATGAAGCAGCCACTTTGTTTAAATCACCAGAATCTATGAGATAAAAATCATCTTCACTCAGTAAAATTCCCACTTGTGTTATTAACACTTAAAAACGAAGCAAAAAATAGCCAAAGATAGAAACAATTTCACTCCATAAGCTCCAATAGTTGCTTATTTATAACCATATCACATGCTTATTTACATGTAATTGCAGGAGCTGCCATCTAACTCGCCTTTCTAAGAAATCTAAGGATGGCAGCGCAGGTGATTAGGAGTGAACAATTAGATAAGGATGTTTGTTCACTCATTGGATTGACTATATTTAGTAGCCCACATTTAGACACACTAGCCTTTGACCTGTTACTCGGTGCGTGGATCAATCCACTGCAGTGCAGCCAGTGCACCTTGAGCTAAGCTGCGTCACTGCAACACGGTGGACATATTGGGGGCTGTGTTAATGCTTCTCTTCCTGTTTCACGCCATGTACTCACTTGCTGCCATGTCTCTGTCCCTCCTTCTCTCTCTCTCTCTGTCTCTTTCTCTCTCCAGGCTGTTCTTTTCTGCTCTCCTCATGAGGGTCGCTGGTCTAGTTTGCATAGTTTTGCTTCTCTGGGCTGACTATCCTGGCAGGCTGACTAGGCGTTGGGGTGATAATGACTCCTGTTCTGTGTATGGCACTGGTAGAATTCACTGTGAGAGCTCACTATCAGTGAATTACCATAGGGCCATAAACAGAGCAGAGAAAGAACCACTTGATGATGATGCCCGTCCATGTAGCGGCTAACGCTCTGTGGCTGCCCGCTCCTGCGCTTGTGGGTGGAGTGAATGTGATGTAATGACTGTGGTGCGGTTGCATGAGCTGAGCTGCGTTGTGCACCTTCTCGCTGGGTACTTCGACGTCTCTCTGTGCTGCTGATGTGTCGCTATAACAACAGCTGCTTGCAAAATTCGGATACCCCAATCGCTCCTCTTCTTTGCCCATTTTGGCACTAGCACATTTTTGCTTCTGTATATATACTTTGAGCAATTATGTGTAGTGCCAATATAGGACAAGATAGAATTACATCATTTTTGTTTTATCTTGGATTGCAATCTCTGTGTTAGGACAAAGTCTGACATCTCTCATGACTGACCGTTGAATTCTTCTCAATGTCTCCTGAAAGTCACATTCTCTCATTTGTCCTTCATTATCTGACTGCACAACAACTTGGACCTGCTGACTCTACACCTTATATGTCAGTCTGTCTCAAAGCATGACCCAGGAGGAACACAAAACTCCCAAACACATTTTCCTTTTTCCTTTATCTCTGTTTATTAAAGGTATACCCTCTTACCAAGCTTTTCAAATTAAGATTCATACCATCTCATCTTTGCGGGTTCCTCGTGCCTCCACATCTTGAGAAACCATGTTCATGTGGCTGACGGGGGGGCTCTGTGGAGGCCCAGCAGCTCTCTGGTGGTGTTTGGCAATGGTAGAACTCACACTGGTGAGGTAGATGGATCCGGTGGTTCTAGACTTGCCAACTACTGCTTGAGAGTGTCGACCAGCTGTGACACTGACTGCAAATGAAGAAACCAGCCAGGAGAGACACCTTAAGGACGTTTTAGTCAGTGAGTGAGTGGCTGACGGTGGTGAAGGGTGGGGTGAAAGTCTTGTTCCTCCCCTGCGCACTCCAGCCTCAAAGCTCCAGTGACTCTTAGAGGGACTGTCTATATAGAAACCAGGGCGTAGACTGAAGACTGCACAAGACCTGCGACAAACCTTTTGAAATTTTGGATCATCAAGAAAGACACTGATGAGTGGAATCCATTTATCTGCATTGAATGGACTTTTAACTGTGCAATAGCTGAGAAAAAAGAATATCTCTCAATTGGTATATCAGGTGTCTGTTTTTAATGTATTAAAAAAAAACCTATAGGATGTGGAGGATGGGTGATGTCGCCATATGAGAAGGAAAAATGAAATTTGGACCCAAGAATCAATATATAGTGTTTATTTGAAACAAGAGTTGCCAGTGAAATCAATGGAAAAGTGTCTGTCAGCACATCCCCAACCGAGACAACCAAACCTGCTGATCTTCAAGCTGGATAGATAATTGACTACTATTAACTACTTGATACTCTTGGTTTACATTTATCTGTAATCGATAATAAAGATAATCAATTGTTGCATCCTTAATTTCTTCTATGCTGATGATGCTGTGGTGGTGATAATGGATTCCTCTGTTCGTCAGTCAGCCTCGTTTCCAAGTTTGACAAGCGCTGTTAGATCATGTGAGCGCACCTCTGCCGCACCAGGGACTCTGTGGTTGACTTCATGTACAGAGCCTCAGCTATTCAGCCTTCAGCCAACTCAGCCGGGGGTTCCTCTCTTGGCTCTGTGGCATAATTGGCAAACCGTGCGGTGTCATCTTACCCTTCTCTTTCAATGCGGCCTTTTTCCCTCCACCCCTTCTCAAAAAAAAAGAAAAAAGGGTGGAGAAGGAGTCTTTTTCTCAGATGCTGGTTTTGCTTTGCTGTTAATAGTCCATTGACAGTATGGCTCAAAAAGCTGCCACAGACTGAGCTTCATATATCTGGGTCAGGGTCTGCTAATGTAGGTGACAGGGGGATCTGGGGATTAAAACCTCTTTATCTGCCTTTGTATAAATCCTGCTTTATAGCCTACACTTCAGCTTTAGCTAATATGATTTGTATTGTTACCAGTTTGCCTGCAGGCTAGCTATATTTGATCTACGCGGACGTCGTCACCGGACCTGCAGTGGCTCTTTTGCTTTTGTGCGGTTCGGCCATTACAACAGGATCAGAAAGGGTAAGTGCTCAGATTGTGGCGATACACAGACTAGTTACAAGAGCACAACTCGAGCTGTTATTCACTAGACAACTGATTCAGGTTAACTGTTTGTGTCTCATGTTACTGAACATATCACGCACACATGACACAATAGTGTGTAAATGTGACTGCTCAGTCTGTTCTCTGTGAACGCTTCATTGATGTAACAAGTGACTTATCTTCTGTATGACATACTGTTTTTTTTTTTTAATAATACAAATTCCAGTGTCTGTGATGCAAATAAATACTTTCAAAAGAATGATCCATTGTGTCAGACTCCCTCTAACGATCTTCTCTGCAGCAAAGTGCATTGTGGGATAACCCTTGTTGGTGCGAGGCCTTCCCCAGATGGGCTGAGCAGCTCAGGTTACACCGCATTTTTCAGTGCCCCCTCTACCCCACAGCCCCCCTGGCCCCTTTCTCCATCTCTCTCTCTCTCTCTCACACACTCACACACAATTTCCTGGGTGGGTAGAGTCGGGCTGAGACAGTGTTTCGCCTGTGTTCTAATGCAGGCTGCAGAGCATTAGTGAAATGAGATTATCATCGTTCTTACGCAGTGTCTGGGCCTGGAGGTGGACAGAGGTGTGAGTTGGGAAGGTGATGATGCCATTATTAGACTATTAGACAATATGACGCTTCATCAGCAGCATGTCTGCTGATGCTTGGACTTCATGGGAATCTGCAGAGGCCCAGATGTAGTGAGACAGATTCTGAGTTTGTGAGGCTGCATTTTCACGTATAAGAAAAGTAGTTAACGCAAAAACTATATACATTTCTTTTTCTAAAATGGTTTTAAGAGTATCCAAAATGTATTTTGCAGGTTGCAGAGAACATCTTCCATCAGAGAGATGGTTTCTCAAGATTTTGGTCCAACCCTATGCTCAGGATGAGGGGCATGAGATTATCTCTTGTTAGAGCAAGAGGGGTTTTGGACAAGCAAGCAGTTTGTGCATATGTGTGCACGCCTGTGTGGGCGTGTGGAAGTGTGTATGTGTGTGCATGCGTGCGGGGGTGTAGGGCGCGGGATGCACGTATTAAGAAACGATTAGTGGAGATTAAAGCTCTGCCCTAGAGTCTGCCTGCACGACTCCAGGCAACAAGAATGACCGACCCCTCCCTGCTCACCCTGCAGTGCCCCCTGTGGAGACTGGCCACTGAAGCCCTGGCTGCTGCCTCGTCCACCGGCTGGGGAAGGATCAATAGCGCTGCCTCTCTTCTGCCCAGTGATCCTCCACCACTAACCCTATTGCCCCCGGTACGGAGCTTGAGCGCTCACTCTGTAGCCCGACTGCCTAAAATGGATGGTTTTAATGACATCCAATCAGGTTCAAAGTCAGTGATGATTGGAAAAGTATACTGCGGTGAGGTGTGCGATGATGTAACTTATAACAGTGTCACACGCAATGCAGCACTGGCTCTTTCCTTGCAAAAGCTCTGAAACCTAGATAAGGGTGAAGTAGAGTGAAGTAATCAACTAATAAATATCTATGAAATAAAATTCTTCAGTTCATTTTATAATAACAGTCCTAAGGAATACATGTCAAAAGAGAAGATCTACAGTATTTGGCATTGAATGACCTTGGCGAAGGTCATTTATTGTAGGACGAGAGTTTACCACGTTGCATAGTTGTAAAAAGTGAATATAGCAAGGTTTACTTGGATAAAGACACTTTTCCTAAATGTGGGCTGAGATGTCCTGCTGAGGGTGTGGTGTACTGTACAGAGCCATTTTAAGATCAATTGAATCTATCAATTTCTTCAATATCAACTATGGGCATCTCTTTATTTTATTGTAATACAAATAAGGGGCAGAGAAAATGTGTCTCATTCATCAAACTGAAGGGTTGGCACTTTTACATTGAGTCAACAACATCACTTTGAGATGTGAAGTTGTGTCCTTTTTGAACCAGATGTAATGAAACAGTTGACCAGTTTCAATGCAGAGAGAGACAGATAGAGGAGAGAGAGGCTTAGGTAGCATGAGGTGTAGGCCTTTTTCCAAGAAAGCATGCCAATAAGGCCTCCTTAATCTGCAGTGACAGTTTGATGCGCATGCGTATACCGCACACCTACAATGACACAAACGTTTTAATGTTGTCTCTTGCCCACACACAGCAACAAGACAAGGGGCGGGACTAGAACACGACAGACAAGATGGGAAATGGGATATTTTTCATCTGTGTGAATGCAACCTGGTTCTGCATTAATCTGGAGGAAGAGCGGGATATACACTGACGCCTGATAGATTAAGGCCTGAACGCTTCTCTCGCTGCCCTACTCTGCAACAGAAGGGCCCTGCTAGCAAATCCCAGGCTTTAAAGCAGAGGAGGTTCGGGCAGCTTATGATGTAATCATGGCCTTGTCTGTCACGGCAGGGAACGTGGGGGAGCTGCAGAGGAGAGCGTGGGGCTTATTGGGTTTGGTGGCCACTCTATCAGTGAAAAAAAATGCAGGGAAGTGTTGCATTCACAAAATAGAGAAAGACAATATTGTGAAGATGCAACCAGCAAAAATGTCTGTTTCTGTGACATAAAGCATTAAGCGATGTGTGTGTGTTTCCTCTTACCAAAATGAAAGAGGTTTGGAGAAAGGTCATGAGTCACAGGTAAGCTTGAAGTCATGACTGATACATCATGAAGCTTTCATATTGGACATTATGTGCTCGTCCTAAACTTTGATGCCACTGATGTTTCCATAATACATTAAAATAAGGTGTGTATCTTGCAACAGCGCTGCAGTGTTATAATGGTGAGTATATGTCTGTGCTGCATTTTTCTATGTAGCTTTAAGTGCAAGAGAGGTAGTTTAAATTATTCAGATACTTTGCTTTTAGCCAGTTTAAGTCATGACGGTTAATAAAACTGTGCAACATGAAGACGGTTTGATTTTACATCAATGTTATTTAGAAGTGCTGCAATGCAGTATATAAATGCATATAGGGGTTGGTTATATAAATAATTAGCTATCAAGTGCACAGGTTAAAATGTTGATTAATGCATCTTATCTATTAATTGTTGGTTTAGATTTTGTACAAAAAAAATAACAGAAACAATATGGATGGTGAAGAGCAGCCAGTCTATTGGGCTTTATTTTTTAATTACACACATTTGGTGAGAGTTGAACCAACTGTTACAGCTGCATCCACACTGGTCAATTCTTGGCAAGCAATGTTTTTTTTTGTGTGTGTGTATGTGTTATAAGATTTAGAGAAACGCTTCTTTTAAATCATTTGCATCTCAAATAATGCAGTCCCTGCCCAAATATGACCAACATCCTGTGATATACAAAGTGATGCAGACCACCGAGTCCTAAGTGACATACAAAGGAGTTCATGTTAAAAAATAATATACCAAGGGGGGGGTGCTCCTATCCATGCGCTGTAAATAAATGGATTTGGTAGACAAAACGGCTGCTTCGAGAAGTCAGCACAGCAATCCAGCAGTAAAAAACACCTTGATGTATTATCCTGAGTCTTCACAAATCTTGGCATGTGCATGGGTGACAGTGAAACAGCACAGGGACACGCACACGACAAAAGACAATATTTCAACATAATTATTCATCATCTAACGTGAGAGAAATGTCAGGGGAGTGTCTGCGGCTCAGGGCTTTGAGCGAGCCCAGGTGGAAAGGGTGAAATTTAAAGAGTCGTGATTGGGCGAATATTGGAAACAGAGAGGAGTGGTTTCCGACTATGGCACTCGATTGTAAATGTATCCTAAAAAAACAAAAAAACAAAAAACAAAACAACAAAACAGAACAGTCAAGCACATAGACAACACAGGAAATCCAAAAACAGTGATATTTAACACACTCTGGGTGAAGCAGTGGTGGCTTTTCCTTCCCGGGCTTTTTGGTTCATCTTTGTTTTTAAGGTTAATTGTAAAGAAATAAATACTATACTCAACATCACCGAGCTAAACAAAAAAAAAAGATAAAACACATTAAGCTAAATGGGGAAAACAAAAATTACACCAACAAAAGCAATAGTTTTACATAGTAAACACAATGCATTCATAACCCACTTTGACCTCCCCCTGCAGATGTACATTTAAAAATATATCTGACATTGTACACAGCGTGATGTCTTGGAAAACAGTAGGATAAGCAAATCTCCGACGTGGCCGTTCAGTGCCTTCTACTCCTTCCAGTTTCCTAATTGTCATTGTTCCAAGGTCACGACTTCCACCGCCTGCCCGTCCAAGGTGACGGTGTTGTCTATGCGCGTGGCGACAGGCGCCATGGCAACCTGGACGGGCCGGTTGCCCTGTGCGAGGCTGGTCACTACAGTCTGGTACATGCTGACCGGGATCTGGACCAGACCTGAGGAGGAGAGGTGGGAGATGATGATGATGATGATGATGGACAAACAGCACCAGTGGCATTAATGACAACAATCTGAGCTGAGATATTGGAATATTATATCCATCACTTTCCCATTTGAGCAACAATATATTGTGGAAATCTCTGTTTTATTCAAACCTATGGGCTGATCATGCAGATAAAATGCCTATCCACCTTTTACCGAACGTCAAAAACGTAAGCCGGTTTTGCTCTTCCGATGGAATTTTATGTCTACGTTTCCATGGTTTCGGTAGTCGCGGTAAATGCATGGATTTTTTTCAATGAAAACCTGTACAACGCATGGATCATCACGCCAGCTTTTAACAGTGGATATCACACAAATTGACATCTGTGTTAAAAGGCAGCGTTAATAGATCCATGCGTTTACCGCAACTATGACAACGACTGAAAACCATGGAAACGTTAACATACAATTCCACCAAAACCGGCTTCCGGTTTTGACCATAGATCACGTTCGGAAACTTGTGGATATGATCAATTATTTATTATCCGTTAATCACTGAAACCATTAATCCAGGAAAAATGTTTTTTTCAATTTCAAAACCACAGCTTCTGGGTAATTTTAATGGACCGTTTTAACTATCTGATGCCATCTTGTACACAATCGATAAATTAAAAACAGAAATCAAATAAATTAATAAATAATAATATATTAAAGAAACACAGTGCAAACAAACACGGCTCTTTCAGTCTTTGCCCAGAGGAAGTCAGTGGAGTCGGTCCAGTCCAGGTAGTTGTGTGTGAGTGTGTGACAGGAGGCAGCCATGTTACAGAGATGGCATTTCCGAACAATGGTCCAATTGAACGTCCTGAGCTTGCTGCTTCCTCCTCCCCCCCTTCACCGCCCCACCACCCCCCTCCAACCCCCTCCACCCCCCCTGCCCAGCTGTGAGTGTGTCTCTCTGCCTGTGGGGATTATTGCTGCAGTCACGTGGGCGTCGTGCCCCACCCTGCAAGCTGTCACGGTGTCACAGGCAGGCAAGAAGGTCAGTGGAGGGGACGGCAGTGGCTCATGCCCGCTCCCATTACTGTGAGCTAAGAAGCTGGACATTGAACGCACCAAACACACACACACACACACACACATACACATACACTACACGTCACGTGAATCCCTTTTTAGATTTGCACGCGAGATTACATGGGCTAGTTTCAAATGCATCTCAGTCCCTATAATGTTCATAGATTTTCTGTCTGAAGTCCGCACCCCCAAATAAATAGGACGTTTGGTAATTGTGGGTCTGCTAATGTGGGCTCTTGCTAAGCCCACTCGCCGGTGATTTGTGACAGGGTTAAGTTGTGCGGGTGCAGGTAATTGTGCTGGCAGTGATTACGGCCGAGAGCTTAGTGAACGGGGCATTGGCCCGGCATTGTGGCGTGCACACACACTGCATAGCTACCGAGTGAAGTGGCTCCCTCGGCCACTCCAACGTGGTTACTAAGACGTGGAGGGCCGCGCCTGGTGTGGCCGTGTGTATTATTGTGTGTGTGTGGCTGCGTGCCTGTGTCAGTGAAGGGTCCCCTACACAAGCCAATCAGCGGTGTCTGGGCCAGTGCACTTCAAACGCCGCTCTCCACTCCTGTGTAGCACTACTCTGATTAGCTAAGGTCAATAGTCCGGAGAAGGACTGGCTGGCTTTGGCAGCTCCATTAGGTTTTTAAGTGAGCTACTGCGGCCAAATGACTCCTCAGGAAGAAAGATGTCAAACAACAAAGGCTGCAGATGTTAGATGTAAATAACTTGACTTTACATTAGCGCACAAACAGACCCGATTAAATAGACCTATTTATTTAAACATGTTTCCATCTTTTATGTGAATATTTTAAGATGAAATTTCAGTTTTTATGAGAAACTTCAATTTCATTTGGACTTACTGGTAATTGTGAAAGTTTTACAGCCAGTTGAAACACCCAAGGGGTCGGAAACAATTTCTGCCTTCTTCACACAGTTAGGTGTCAGTTCTTGCTGCTTTTAACTATGACACACCACTACAACAAAGCTCTCCCTCAAGAAGATGCAAGAAATCCAATAAATCCATGTTGTTGCTTTTTTTTTTTTTTTTTTACTTTGCACCAGTGATTAGTGTTTCACACATTAACTGTTGGGTAAAACTACTACTACACTATGACACTACTGTATTAAGAAGATGCATAAACAAACTGTTGACTCCACTAATGAAGCGTATGGATCGTACGAGGGGGAGATGAACACATTGTCTGACTTAAGTCAAGGGTAGTATTCATGTATATATTGATGCCATGTGTGTGTGTGTGTGTGTGTATGTATGGACAAGCAGGATAACCTGGGGTTGTGTGCTGACAGCTGGCCCAGTGATTAGACCATGGACTGATAATGGAGTGGATCAAAGCTCTTTAGGAGAGGCCCCTGAGGGACCTACTGATGCCCCTGGACCACCGTCCTTTTGTAGAAGTGTGTGTGTGTGTATTTTTCAGACAAATAAATACTGATGGCGAGACTGACAGCTTTGACAAGACGTGCCTGTGGCTAAACCTTTGAGTTTGTGTATTCATTGTATAATCACACTGATGATCAAATAACACAAAGCATCAGTCTTTTTAAGGGGAATTATTGAACTGAATGGATTTGGCTTCAGAGACTCATCAAAATGAGAGGATAATAATAAACTGACTGAGCGATTAATAGCCCTAATTACAAGGGCATTAAGTCTTAATTGATGTTACGTGTTTGCTGCAAAAGATTGAATGTGTAACGTACGTATGTGGTGCTTAGCTTCACAACACTGACATTTAAAACATGCTGTGTGTCCCCTGATGTTCCTCATTGACCAGCAGCAGCTCTACATCTACATCCCACCCTGAGGATATCGACTCGCCATATGCTTCAAATGCTTTCCAACAAGAGTGTCAAGCCGTCACTGTGAACTGGTCCAATCCCGGCCGACACACACACACACACACACACACAAGCAGAACACGCAGCATGTATGTGAGGAGGTTTACGGCAGGGTCATGCAGCTAACGGGTCATTAACAGAAAGGAGTGCTCCTACAAGACACACACACACATGCACGCACACCAAAACACACAATCTGTCACATCAGCATCGAGTAGATTAGAGTGGAGGAGTTTAGGGGCCTCGCTGCAGTGCCACTGCAGGAAAGCTTACACTTAGTAAGACTAATTAGAAATGCCATTGGCCGGGGGGCACACACCGGTACGAATTAGTTGTTGAGTCTTCATTTGTCACAATAGAAAATGTCTGTTACATTTCTGAATGAACATTTAAGCCACCTTAAGTCAGTTGTATATTCATTGGCTGGCACATTTTGAAGAAACTAGTCCCACTGACACAGAATAAGGGGTGCCCAGGAACATCCAATTAAATTATCACCTCAGGCAACAAAAAAATGACCTTAACCTTGACCTTTTCATGTTTTCTCAGTGTCTGTGTTGTGTTGGTGGTAACGTGAGGGATGAGTGTGTTACCTGTGGCATCCTGAACTCCGGCTAGTGCCCCGACAGCAGCTGCCGTCTCTGCCAGGACAATCTGCCCTCCGCCTTGTAGAGTGGCCTCTGCCAGCGTCGCTACAGCGTGGGCCGCCGCCTCACTGCAGCACACACACACACACACACACACACAGGGACAATGTCAGTATAGTGTATTTGTTCATAGTATAGTAGTGATTGAGTACAGTGTATACATTGGGTTCCTGTATACAATCATTATTACAAAGCTGACACACATGCACACGCACACACACGGTCTCCTCACAAAGGCAAGGGGTTATTAGAGTGATGTGGGGTGAAGAGGTAGGAGTGTATGAGCTGTAAGAGGCTTTTCTAGTCTGGACTTATGGAGAATCTGTCACATCTCCCTAAACACCAGGTGCTGCCGTCCTAACAAAGCAGTTTTATTAACCAGATTCATCCAGTGGATTTACCACGAGCCTATTACCACACCAGCTTTTTTATGAACTAATGGAAGTGTTCACAGCTTGGTTCATAATCACATCTGAGATACAAATGCGGACGGACGGATAAGGAGGAGGAGGAGGAGGAGCTGAGGGAGTGCAGACAGAGGCGGTGGGCAGTAATGATGCACCCACACTCCGGCTCTATGTGGATGACCCCCGACTTTATGTTTTCAGTCGTCACAATCAAATTAAAAGAGTTTCTACTACATAACCACCTTTGAAACACAACTTTATGACATCGACGCACATTTATTACTAAAGCGACTTGCAGTGACGATCTGGGACTAACGGCAGTTAACTGAATTTGTCAAACTGCGTAGTATCTTGTGTTCTGATCTAATTAAATATATGTGTGTGTGTATATATATACACATATATATACATTATTTACCTTTGTGTATTCATATATACAAGAATGTATGAGTGTGACAATGTATGTATGGTTTTAGTATATGGGAAATAAGGGCTTGACAGGGTGGAAGGGGTTCGAGTTCATATTGTGCTTTCCACTGTTAATATTATATACAAATGAACAGATGTATTATGTTTAAAAATAAACAATAAAAAGATAAGTAAGAAAAAAAAAAGCGTAGTATAATCTATAATCCCGGCGTCAACACAGTAGAAAAAGACAGCGAGAGACAGCGGCTCTACTCTACTCTCCTCTCCTCTCCCTCCGGAGCTGGAGAACAAGAGACAAAATGTTCCAGAGCCTGTGGAGCAGAGAGCCCACGGTCGCTCGGCACAGGTAAACAGCAGCAGGAGGGGGGGTTGGTGGAGGAAGGGGGGGAGAGGGAAGGAGGACTCAGGTGGGTGCAGGTAACAAGCCCCAGTGGGACATACCCATACACATCTGCACACGTACACAATTATTGCTTTGATGCGACTGCAGGGAGCGACCGGCTCACATCTCAGTGAGCACCTTGATGTTAGTCAAGTAAAGCTGCTCTACTCCTGGTTGTAATCAGATGCTGTATGCAACACAGTTTAATGTATAGGTCCAATCTGAATGCATGCGTCTGTGTGTCCAACATCACCTCCTGCATGTTGTTTCCTCTAGTCTACTTGCAGATTGTAAACTGTGCACTCTGTGTGTAATCACAGGTTACGACCGATTGTATTTCAAACCATTATTGACTCACCAACACCGAGCAGTCGCAGTATTTATCAACTGCCGTCAAATAAACAAAATTACACTGAGCCATTAGCACTTGGAAAAGTGTGGCTAACAACACATTTAACGGCCGAGCACCTTTGCGCGCTTGCCGCTGTAAAAGCTACGGGGCTAATTAATTAGCTGCTGAACCAGGATCAGGAGGTAGTTGACTTGTCATCTCCAGGGGACGCAGGTGAGCTGCTGTCCTCTCTCCCTGACGGTCGCCCCGCTTGCGTCCAGTTGTTAGAGCTGCCTGTGCAATTATGGGTTCTTCTTACACTCGAGGGGTTGTGTCGGTGACAACTGAACGCAAAAACTCTTCTGCACAGTTCTCTCCTCTACAGAATCTCTACCATCTGGCTTTTGCTCAACTGTTTGAGCCCAGCGGGGTGCGGTGACATTTATAAACAGGCGAGCAGAGCTGAAGAGCTGATGAAATACCTTTTTTGTGAGAGTGGTGGTGGAAAATCTCTTTTAAATTCAAGGCCTGTACTGTCTGGTCCTCTTACTGCACTCAGTCAGGACGTCTTTACTTTTCTGCACTAAGCGCAGAAGTGTTACATTATTCCTCTGAACTGACAGCAAACATGCAGTAAAGACGCAAAAAACTAAAAACCCACTTCTATGGTAATCTTCAAAAATATTTACTATTAACTAAGATTTTTCCTCGCCTTTTCTACCATTTAAAAGACTGATGAAATCATTTTCTAATGCACGTGTCATAATGTATGCAATATCTTCACTGAGCTGAGGTCAGCTTGACAATTACACACACAAGATCTCAGGATTATCCACAATTGTGCAAACATCCATAAACACCTCTCCACACAACAGAAAACTACAGAAATGATGAATAAATACAATAGCTGGTTAACAAAGGCTCCAGACAGTAGCCTGCTGCAGCAACAAGTGCTGTAAGGAGATGTAAGGACAGATATCTCCTCCACTTTTCTGTTTTTTTAAATTGATATCTATTACTTAAAGCTCAGTCTCCACCCTCTATGCTACATCCTCCTAAGCATCACCTGTTGAGGGCCATTGTGACCGTGGCTCCGGGTTGCATCTCCTGACTGGCAGCGACTGCAGCTTCGGCCAGAGACGCCACTGCCTGCGTGGCCTCTGACGCTTGAGTGGTTTGGATTGTCATCTCCCCGCTCTGGAGGGTGGCCCAGTTCTGCTCCACCTGCAGAGAAATAACACGGTTTTAAAAGCTAAGAACCGATCTGAGCATCAGTAACAGGGTCATAATGATGTGTATGTTAATGCTCTTAGTGGTGCTGAGTGGACAGCTCCCTTTAAAAACACATTTATATATCATTTACTGCAGTATTTTTATTTTTTTTGTTTTAGTCAGTGATGCATTTGTGCAAACTTCTGTGAGTGTGCGTGCGTGCGTGCATGTGGTACCTCTCCATCCGTCACAGTGGAGTAGTTGACCTGGGCCACCGTCACACCAGGCAGCTCTGAGGCGTCTGCCAGAGTGGCAACAGTGTGTCCTGTGCCAACCTGAGATAGAAACGCAGGAAGAGCGTTTAACTTTGGAAAACAAAACAGAATGTCAATTTGATGAAGTACAAGTACAAGTATAAGTACAATAACCAATCGTGGAATTAAAAAAAAGAAAAAGCACCTGAATGAGCGAGACTGTTCCATCGGGGTTGTTGATGGTCTGTACCACAGTTTGCGACGGAACGAGGTGAGCGATGCTCTGCGCGGCCAGGTGGTGCTGGGTGGTGGTCGTCGTGGTTATTTGGTCTTCAAAAGCGTACAGCAGATCCTCGCGGCCGTGCTGCTTGTAGCAGTTCTTCACGATGGTCCGCAGCGCCTGCGTCCAAGACACCTGAGGAATTCAAAATACGGGGTTAAAAGTGTGAAACTCTACAGGGAGCAGGACAAATACAGCATCTCCCTTTTTTCCCCCCTCTCACCCTCTGTTTCTGCTCCTCTGTGCGGACATCACTGCGGACGTTGGCCCATGGGATGTCCTCAGGCCACCACACCGGCTTGCAGCTCTCCTTACCCCAGCCAGGCTTCCCTCGGCCCGTCGAGTACTTCAGCATCTCAGGGATGAACGCGCGCAGCTGGGCCTGAAGCGAAGGACAAACACACAGACAACAGAGATGATACAGACACCAAAAACTCCAAAGTGGAGAGCTGCAGTGTCTCTCCCACCCACACACACACACACACACACATATAGGTGGCGTGCACGCCCTTGAGCAGGCTGGTATCGATCGGGCACCTGCTGCCGGGTGCTGGGGCGGTCACAGCCTGCAAATAGAAACTGAATTTCTAAAAGGAGAACAATGTGTTCATGTTTATTAACAGACCAATCTATGGCTGTGGCTCCAGCCTGATGTGTCAGACTGACACCGTGAGACCGACAGTTCAGCAGCACTCACCCTGTCCCCCACACAGGCTCCAGTACACTCAGCACAGGTATTAATGAGGAGAAGGCGGGTCAATATTGTTGAAAAGAAAATCAATGTCAAGCAAAAACCATTAGATTAGCTTTGATCACTCATCACGTGTGCTATTTTATGGACTTGTGCAGAGACTTGTTATTATTTCATTACTGTGGCTGCATCTGACTCTATCAGGGAGTGCTTCTCCATTATATGTGAGTAAACCATTCACAGACAGGGAACTCAGGGAGCCCAGCCTCTTTGGTGCAAGTTAGAGCTGAGAACTGTGGGCTAATTACTGCAAGTCCTGCAAACAAGACATATCACTACCAGTCTGTATATTACAGAGGTGCAGTGGAGTTACTGTTTTCACTTATTGTAAACAAGGAAATTCTTATTTTTTGGCCAATATTATTTCATTCTTAAAATACACTTTATTTCTAATCTACCTCAATACATTCAAGTGATTTCTTTGCTACTTCTCTTACTTTCTTATTACTTTAAGATAAATATACCAATATTATAGACGAAAATGTATTTATCCACCTCTATTAAAGGTCCAATGTGTAAAATGAGGGGAAAACAGTGACATCTAGCATTCAGATTCTATTATTTATCTATTATTATTATTATAATTATTTTGTTTATTTATGAACGTGCTACTCTTGAAACGTGCTCTCTGGTTGGCTGGATTTTCCATTCCATACAAACATGGCGGTGCAAGATGGCGACACTCTCTAAGCAAGACCCTTGCTATATGTGTATATATAAAAGTAGAATTAAAAGGCTATGAAAACCAAACAGATTTTATTTTATAGCGATTATACACTTTCATTGGTAGTATATTCAGATTTTGGCGATAAACTTCGACAAGTATTACACACTGGACCTTTAATAATCAATGACTATTTTCTACTATAAAAACTAATGAGGATAAATCAATAACACAAAAATTAGGGTGACATTTTTACTTTTTTTTTTACATCACCCCCCAGAGCTTGTGTCTCATTTTTAATACGTATTTTATGTTATATGCTCTTTCATATGCCACCTACGTCATGTCGCCATGTAAGCAACAGGAAAAGCCTCGCCTGTGAAGATGTCGTTTTTCAATAGGAGTCTATTTTACGTTCAGTCTCTCCAGTTTTACCCTGATGTGCCTGATGCAGCGGCAGCCGAGTGTAGTTTAAATGAAGCCAGAAAACCCAACAGCAGGTGACCATAGACCTGATATATATTGAATTGCTTCTGAGTCTTTGTGTCATGTGTGGTCTTGTGTTAATCTCATTTCCACTCTATCGATCAACCACCAGCAGCAGCAGCAGCAGCATACAACATGCTTTAGGTGCGCTGGCGACGGGGCGTACAAACATCCGCTCGCCATCACATCAACACTTCCAGAGCAGCAGGCATACACTCACGCTGCTGGCTGACAGGACGGGGTGGGGCTTAGTGCCAATGTCCTCAGTGTCCTGGTAATATGCAAGCATCACTGAGGGATTATATTGCACAATGAGGCACTGCAGCGTCTGCCTGCCTTGACATCACGGGCTAAATTTGGTTCCGGAGGAAATAAATCCTCCCCCTCCTCCTCTTCCTCCTCCTCCTCCTCCCCCCTTTAGACCCCGATTTCAAACTCACAAACCACAAATACATAGTTCCTCAGTGCAAAGAGATATGACAAAATGGGGTCTTGAAAGCAAATGGATGATGGTCGACGCTTTATCACAACAAGACTGTATCTGGCGGTCGTAACAAAAGGGGCCGTCACTTCAGCCATCACTGAGCTGACATCTTGGATGGGCAAAGGGAAAAAAAAAAAAGTACTCGTAGCTAAAAGATTTTTGCATTCCCACCTGTGGCTGGTGTGGATGTATGTGTGGATGCATGTTTGCAAGGCCAGATGGCCTAATTACAGTGGCTAGTGAGTTAAGTGGCATGTTGTCCTGGCACCCACCACCCAACCCCCGCCCCCCCTTCCAATCCTAATCCTCCAAGCGATGGTCCAATCAGCATTTAGGAAGGTGGCTGTGCTGCCGGGTCCCTGGTCCTAACAAGGATAGGGGGTAATTATGGGCTCAGGCTAGTCCCAGGATCACCTGCTACAGATGCTCCATATACTGGACCGGCCAGGGCCTCTGCCTGCGTCACTAAACCTCACTTGGGATTTCTTCACAACTGCAGGAATCGGGAAAATCGAGAGTTTGAATCAGCCCTCCTTCGTTGCAGAGCTCTTATATTCATGCTCTCCATTTTCCAAGGTTCATCATCATCCTTTCCCACGAGGACTGGACAACATCCTGTCTCACACACACACAAATGGCACACATACACCTGTGAAACCACCCGCCGCCCACACTGTTCCACCTGGCGGAGTGAGGCAACAGGTTACTCATGATAATCTCATCCCACAACCTCCAGAAAAACAAGCACCAACTAACACCTGCCCTCCGGGGACTCATCCCGGCTCCGGGATTGGCCACGATAGGGCTCCCGGGGCGTTGAGGCCCCGTCTCTGGAGGGGGGCCACTGTCATGCCGGCTACTCTGACAATGATCCAGAGAATGCGTCAGCAGCGCTGGGATGGCAGAGTAAACAAGCCGGGATCCCTCGGGTGAAGGGGAAGGCAGCGGAGAGAGAGTGGCGCTAATGTTGCTGTGAAAGGCCTACCAGGAGCCGCTCCTCTCACGGCTCGCTGCCACCACAGAGAGGACGCTCTGCTCTGCTCTGCTCGGCTTGTTTACAGATGCAGACGACCTATGCAGCAGGTATTCTGTAGTAATTACAACGCATGAATAAAAACTCATCCAACTGGACACGTGAAAACAACTGAAACGGAGCGTCTGACCTTGATGCATACAGCTGAGCTAAGTTCTCGCTCGCAACAGACATCAAACCCATCTGTGGGTCTGATTTGCTGCCCGCTGGTGCCCCCTGCTGGAACCACCGAGTACAAGGGAGCAGCTGTACACCGCTTGATATAGAAGAAGGGTGAACCATAATAGTACTGAGTCTGACCTGGGTCATCTTGTCCACAGAGACAGGGATGCCATCGATGGTGAGCGGGGGCAGCTCTGAGGCCAGCTCTCCCCCTGCAGGTGCATGTTCAGCCAGGGCGTTCTCCAGATCCTCCAGCATCATGCTCTTATACTTCCTCACCTACACAGTTAAAGCACAGGGGTTCAGTTCAGGGCTGGGAATATTTGTTAATCAATTAAAATTAAATACATATGGTCTCCTTTATGCTGCTGGTAAATGGTCTAACACTCACCACATTCTCCAGAGGAGCAGCACCAAACACCTTGAACACCGGGTTGGGTTTGGAGGGAGAAATACACAGCACTATTGCCTGCTGGCCCACTCTGGTCGTGTACTCATCCAGTGTGGCTCTTAGTTTCCTGTAAGCATACACTGGATTTTACTGTCTGCTTCGGAATAAAAGCGACAAAGTGCAACCGGTTGCTGTGAGAATAGATGATCTCAGGAGCTGAAAGTGACATTTTTTGGCATTGTGACTGTTGAAGGACAATTCGCTGCAGAGGGATTAGGAGGAATTGGTTTTCTTGGTGTTTGAAGCTCACCTGAGCAGACGGGTCTGCTGCCTCTTGCGGATGGAGGGGTTGGATTCAAAGATGTGAGGCCTCTTTCTTTTCTTACCAGTTGCCACGGCAGCAGCAGCTGCCATGCCTACTGGCCCTGAGAAGAGAAGAACAAGCTTATACACTGCACAGACAATCACTGGAGTGAACAGCACACCGTATAATGTATATGTACAATGTATACTTAGCACGAGTGTAGGTGTGCAATAGGAATTCCGGTCATTTTCTAAGTAACGCTCTACAGCTCTTGGTCCCGGAGTGCGACCATAGAAAAAAATCTGAGAAAAATCTGTGCAGACTGGACCTAGTTCTCCTCCTGCTAGCTGCGCTACACTGCAGTTAAACAGTGAAGTAATGGGGGCAGTTCTTCTAACTGCGACTTTGGCCTCTATATAATGCTCAAAATATCACTACAAATGCTTTGCAGTAGAGCGTTACTTAGAAGATGACCGGAATTCTCCTTTAAATGTAAGCCTTACTGTATGTGACACACTTATTCTCCTCCTCTGATTTTATTTTGCCATTTCCTTTTAAATTAAATTAAATGGTGGAAAGGAGCTGGGTTGCAGCTTCGGCTCTTTTTGCACAATTTAATACCTTGTTAACTCAAAATAGTAAAAAAGACTAACAAGTGCTGTTAGGAGCTTCACATAAAGAGTGCACTGCTGCCACAAAACAGTGCACTAGCACCACCTGCTGTTCAGTCAGAGGCATTACACTGAAATCTAAATACCATGGGTGCTCCACTGAATACCTAATGTCTGGTTTGTTCCCAGCCGATGACTTTCTTTGTCTAAGATTCTGGTTGGAAACACTCCCTAAGTGTTAAGCAATGAGACGACACACATCCCATCCCTCAGGTTCTCCCTGCTGGGTGGGGGCTAGACTTACCTGCAGCAGCCAGGTGGGCGGTGATCTCATCCGTGCCAGCCGAGTTGAGGATATCTGTGTCGTCATAAGGATCATCGTCTGGCGAGGACGTCGAGTCTTCCTCAGCACTCATCATGGATGTTTCAGTGAAGGTGGCCACATGCACCTGTACACAGTAATAAACCAGGTAAATGGCTTGCGCTATATATAAAAAAAACTGAACTTATGATTGGTTTCTGCTATTTAAATACTATTCATCTACCAAGTGAACCTGCGGCACCTGTTGGCTGACGGCGCCGGCCTCGATGGTGGTCATGTGCTCCGTCTGGTGAACTGCGTGCTCCTCCATTACCTACCACCTGGTCTACACAGCTAGATCAACGGTACGATGACTGAGGAGAGAAAAAGGAAAAAGAGAGATGCAGCATAAAATAAAGATACAAACTTCTTCACCCACAACACAGTACTGCATACACACAATATCATAACTACCCAGCTGCCTTCCTGACATTATCTATGTTGCAGGAAATGCTTATTAAGTATTGTATCTAATTTGATGTAATAGTAATGAAGGTCGATAAATAAATCCAAAAATACTGCCTGGTACATTAATCTGACAACACAATGCATGCAAGCTATATAAGGCAAAACTGTCACCGTGTACAGTCCCATCATAATTTATTTACATAACATGCTCCAGTACATTTGTGCATAATTCCCCTTACAACAGGCCAAAAAATGTGTGCATCAATAATAAAAACTGAGCCTGCAGTCGTCTTTGTGCCTCTCGTCTGAGTGCAGCGATTGCATCACTGCTGCTCTGCCTCTAGAGGGCTTCTTATGGGATCAATCATAGAGAGAGCTTCATTTGGAAAGCTTACGACTACTGCTGCAATCATGAGAAGAAAGTAATGTTTTATTGTCCTGGTTGTTATATACCACATAATGGGTCTTCCAAGAAATGCATGCAAACATCCACACATATATTGCAGCACATCAATATATTGATATTACATATAGTTTCAGGTCCAGAATGGGTGAAAGGGAATTTCTGCAGTTACTAATTGCTGTGGCACTGTGTGAGTGCCTTATCTATTAATTGAACTGCAGTTGTGTGTGGATTGGAGTGATACTACAGTTTAATGGGGGGGGTGGGGGGTATGTTTTAAAAAAAATATACACACAATATCCTTTGTTCCCTTCCATGGCTCAGTTCGTATATGGTCAGTGTGGACCTTATTTATGGATGATATCAATTTCTCAGGTACTTTATTGGGGTGGGGGGGCTTGTTCATTTCATCTTCCATAGTGAGTATAAGTCTTTATAGGCATATACAATACACAATACAGAACGTCTCTGGTATTGATGTATGGAAATATGTCTTTCAGCAGGTGTTTTCAGTGCACATGATGATTTGATATTATTGAGATAAATAACGAGATAATTGAATGCCAACAATAAAAAAAAAGACAAAACATAAAAGCTCATTATGTTGCCATCAGAAGCAGCCAGACGCTGTGTTTGCATATAACAGCCCCTGTGTGAACTACAGTAGAGGAACTGTAGCTGCAGATAGGATCAATAGGCAGATGCACGACGCGCTGCTGCACGATTCAACAATAACGTTGATATATAAAATGATCTCCGGCCAGAAATAAGGCCATTCCTGCACGGCACGCAGTGTGCAACCATAACAAGCTGCGGTGAACACATACTGTTATTGCTGAGGCGTTATGCTGCTCTAATATTAGCCGACTTGCCGGCTGGTTGACAACAGCAGCCCGAGCGAGCTAAGCTAGCAGTGTCCTACATTTGGCTAAGCAGCTAGCCAGCTAACCTTTTGGTGCTGCTGTACTTTCGCTCACATGAATGAACATTAACTGCGTTTGCAAGGAAGAAGAAGCGATTAATTTAGTGGTCGGACGCCGAGTATGAATCAATGGAGGTGTGCAAGTCGAAGGCAAAACGTTAAAGCAGCACCGCGGCCGGCGACGAAACCCGCGCAATATGAAAGAAAACAGAGCCTCCGCCAGGCCCAGCGGCCTGCGGCTCTACTCTGTCCCAGCTTGTTGTCGATACGCGACTACAACGTGATTCCCCCGCTAAAAAGACATCATAAAAGCACCACAATCCTGCTGCAGTCAACATCTAAACAATCCGCATCTTTCACCCCACCGCTGCCGGGTTCGATGATGCGGCTGCGCCGGGGCTGAAATAGATGGAGATTGCGCGGTAGGGCACTAACCTCAGAGCGGCTGCGCTACTTCGGGCCTGCGCCGTACAGCGGGATGGAACCGAGCTCTAATGGAGGACAGAGGGGAGCCAGCAGCAAACACAACGAGCAGAGCGCACACAACTCTGATCTACACTAGTGGTGCCTTCAGGTGCCCCTCCTCGGTTTCTCACTGCCACAGCCACAGTCGCGCAGTGAACCGCAGCCTAGATGTTGAGTGCAGTTAAATCTACTTTATTTGGTGGTCACGGTTTCATTTGTTAGATTTAATTAAGAAGACATGACATCAGTAGTATGATGACGACACATCCCTGGGGTCCAAATGGACAAGGTGTGGATTAGAAAAATAAACTTTCACGAGAAAATAAACTGAAACCTACCTTTTTTTCCTGCTTGTGCACAAACTAAGTTTAAATTACTTTATTCCAATTAAATTCAAATCAATTTAAGATACAGATGCAAACACACGCAGTAATACTGAGCATAATGCAATCTACAGTTGTTGCACACATGCATAGCCTAAAAAAGGAAATACACACGAAAAAAAAATGAATCCGTCGCATTGCCAACAATTACTGACAGTGTCTCAATGTTTTCATTAAATTCACTTCAGTCGTATATTTAGGAGACTCGTTTATTATAGATACCAACTTTGAAAATACAGCTTTTTGCTGAATTTGGATCGGTTTTGTTTAAACCACACGGACAGTGGTTGGTAATATTTCCGACGGTCCATGAACGCCACATAAGACCTGACAAACCACGCCCCCCTGTGCTGACCTGCTGCGAACCTGCACGAGCTGGATGGACGCCGTGGTGAGAGTAACTGCAGTAACAACAAACACAGAGGAAGGAAAACATGAAAAAGTATTTATTTAGATTAGTTAAGGTCACTTTAATGTTATGTTAATAAAAACTAGTGTCTCAGTAAGTCGATGCAATGAAAAAACTACTGATATTGAATTGAATCAAAACAAGGTAGTGTCAATCAGAGACGCTAGCTGCCGCCATCATTAACCTGATGAATTCCCCAAGAGGCCTTGTAAGGACATAAACACATGAAAAGGTAAAAAAAGAAAAAAGAAAAAGACAAGCCTTCTCTTTGTTTTACGTTAACACTTGTATAACATCACAATGCTTGAGTTGATTTTGGGGAATTAAATACAATTTAAATAATACAATTAAAACCAACATATCTCGGAAGAGCAATTGTCTGTATCACAGATCAGCCAGGCATAGCTGGAACATGTTTCAAGAGAATATGAATATCCTTTTCCATTTCTGTACCATCAATGTAGACTATGTTGGTAGTCAAGCTTTTATGTCTAGAGCACATCTAGACTCAGCTCAAGCCGAGTGCTGTGTAAAGGACATTAAAAACAAACAAACAGAAATAGTTAGTTAGTGAAAATGAGAGACGTCTCAAAGATGAGTAAAAACAATAGAAAACACATGTTCAATACGGAAATAGTAAACATACTGATAAAAAAACAAGAAACAGAGGATTGAGCAAAAGCAGAAGGATCACAATTAAAAAGTTAGTGAGTGAGAAAGAAAATCTGTCTTTAGCCTGGATTTCAAAACAGCTGAAACACATTAAGTATCTACTGGCAACTGCTTGTATAATTTATTTAATTTTTTTGTAATTATCTGCAAGAGCTCTGTTATCTTTTAATTTTAATCTTGACTGGGGAACATGTAAGAGAGATGAGCTTTGAGATCTGAGTGCTCACACTTTTTATATCCTTGCAGCTGCATTTGACGAATACTACGAATATGAATACGAATACAAATTATTAATCCCAAAAGGTATTTGGCCTAAATACATGGAATTAATAGCCCATTTGATCTTTTTTTTAAAACCTTGATTTATACAGGCAATCTCATTGAGACACAGGGTCTCATTTTCAAGAGAGACCTGTTTCAGATGGACGTAATACAAAATTTACAGTTACAGACAGACTGTATACAAAACGTTTAACATTTGCATAAAAATGCCAAGTGGATGTGGATTTAAAGTTCCTAGAAAACAGGAACAAGGTTCTAATGATGCTTTTTCTAGTGCCCTTAAAATGAGTTTAAAACCCCCTGGGATCAAGCTAGACGACATGAGATCCTGCTGTAGTGTGTTAGTTAAAGCAGAAGTAAGCGATTCAGTACGTACTTCACTTATGTTGCTGTTTAACTTAAGTATTTTTTTTTTGTCACCCTGCCCATAATTTCTCTGAAATAGTCTAGGAGAGGTCAAAAGATAACCTAGGGAAATTAGGAAACTAAGCATTCTCCAGTCAACACAAACATGGTCTGCATAACTCTGTCTGACTGAACCAGCTCATCTGCAGAGGAATACAGTGCGTGCCATACTGTTTACGTGCATAATACAGTTGAAATTTACAATACAGTTAACATTTTTTTTAACATACATTGTTCTGCTCACTCTGTCCACAGCAGCTCACCACCTATAGCGTCTGTGCCGGTGCATCTGACTGCTCATCTGAATCCACTGCAGGTAATACACTGTTTACACTTTATTTCTTTTTTAAATGACCTTCAGTCACTTTTAAACACTCAACCATCTCATTGTGTTCCTGGCTGTTAGAGTTTACATTGTAGCAGTTGTGTTTGAGCCCCACCTTGCTGGAGGGCTCCTCAACAGTATAGTCACATGTGGGAATGTCCAGTTTATCCATCCTCTTGTTTGCACCTGAAGGTGGCAGTGTTGCATTACAAATCCCACTCAGGCCAGGTCCTGAAGTTTGTTGTAACAGGAGATGGCAGTGAGGCATCATTGATGCCGCTCTCTGCAGGTGCCCTGGCCTGTATTCAAGATGATGGATGTTTTACATTAGTGTGTGGTGACAGCAGCTTATGTTTGTATCTCACTAAATGTCAGCAAGTATCATATTCAAAAATCTGGCAGGAGGAGCTGCAGAGTGTGACTCACACATTTTACAGCCTCCATACTGTGAAACTGACCTTCATATACCACTCTGTCTCACTGTCACCCCTCTGTCCCTCGGTCTTTGCTTCCGACATCTGCATACATTATTGTCAGTCCAGTGTCTGCCAAAGCAAACATGGTGGACAAGCTGTGGCTAGAAACAAGTTGGTATTCTTACTGAACCTGTTGAATTTTGAATAGCTTTCTTTTTTAGATTTCAAGGACTTGTTTCCCTGCCTTTGACTTTGTGACTCTGATCATTTAACTATTAAATGTGTAGCTAATTAACTTATGCATCCTAGTCTTTAGCTGTTTTTGGTGTTTAGGGATTGTGCATTTGTTTAATTTATTTCTCAAGGACACTGCAGTGGGGAAAAAAACATTAGTTAGTTGATGGTGTGATGATGTAGACAGAAGCTGGAGAGTGTTAATGAACCAAGGTCCTATTATTTGGTCCTTTTCTGCTTTATCTTCCGTGGGCCGTGGTTGGGTATAGATAAGGCTTAAAGCCTGGGGGTCTGGAATCAATAATGGATGTAATTGGTGAGGTGGAAGTGAGGATAATTGAAGGTAATTGTGTGGCCCGTCACAAGCACTGGAGAGAGGTCAAGACACGGGAGAGAAGTAGATGGTGGTAGGGACGGGGGAAGAAAATGATTCTTACCATATTCTTGTTCTTTTACACTTTCCTATAGAGAAGATTTCCATGGTGTCAACCTCAGTTTATTTACATATTGCATCTAAAACTTGAAAAATTGCAAAACTGATTACCCTAATTCAAAATACAGCTCCAATATTTGCATGTTCATCTCCCTATAGACCATAACTGTATTGCATTTGTAAAGATACACTTCTGGTTTGTACATTTACTTCCCGACCTTTTCTCATTTTCTATCCCATTGACTTGCTGGGTTGTCCATGCTGCTTTACACTATACAACTGTACACAAGCATGTTGCATTAGACAAACTTTGAATTTCCAAGTTCAAAATAGCAATGATTTCTAACACTGAGTGCTACTAGGTGTTGCACTGCAGTGCACTGAGTCTCCTGGGTTCCCAGTTAATATTCACTTCAGGATCAACTTCCTAATGCTTTTTTTTATCACCTTAAGTCACTTTCTGCCTGATAGAAAATCACACTCTAGTTATACATGCTGTTTTTTTCTCCTAATAGTACAACAGTGTTATGTTGCTGTCTGCTAAGGGGCTCTGTTGTAGTAGTTATTGGATTCCTGCCTTGCTGGAGGGCACCTCAACGGTCTCGTCCATGTGGGAGTGTGCAGTTGATTCATTCACTTGTTTTCTCAAATGATCTCGGCCAGGAACTGTTAAAGCAAACAGCTGCTTTAAACTTCGATCTATATCTATAAGGGTGCAGCAGCTTTAAGATAAAGGTGTTATTGCAATGTGGAGGTTAACAGTAGCTAACTGGCGCATTGGTGTGTTTTTGTTTTAGATCAATGCTTCGTGTACGTGTCAGTGAACAAAAAGAATACTGATGAATTTTTCGAACCCCATAGTCTTTATTTCCCTCCACGGTTGGACCCTCCAGGAGAAGCTGAGATCAGACTTGTGGAAGGTGAAATCCTGTGGATGGTCAGCAGGGGGCACTGCACTACCATGCATGAACCTCAAAACTGAACTGCTGGAGAAACTTTCCAGCTGCTCTGCAGAGTCATGCCCACTGAATGATATGACACATTCATTCATATTTCACTCTGAGAACATTCAGAGATTACTCCCATCTTGTACCCTGGGGCAAAATTAATCCAAGATCTATGCTGTGTTATCTCTCGCTTGAGTATATCGAATTTAGCGGTGTATGTTCTGCAGCTGAATTTACTTCATTGTGTGGCAGAAAAATAAATATATTTTGTGTTTGCGTTGGGTAAGAGATAAACGAAAGGATGCATCTGGTGTAACCTTGAAAATACATGGTGCCGGTGTTTGTAAGAGCAGCAGAGACACAGCACATTTCTTTGACTTCACGGTGCTCTTTGTTGGTATTCATTACCAACAAAGATGTTTTCTTCACTTACTTGGATTCTTGAGTGATAATACCACTGTTTTTACAACCGGATCAATACTAAGGTGTATCTGCTGCACTAACTCTCTGGTGATGAAGCTGCTTATGTGCCTCAAGTCCTCCCTTTAGCATGAGGACATTAATATAAAGAAAACACAACGGCCACAGGTGAATGGGAGCGGTAGATGGAATGACAAACCAAAAGTGTGAGAAATTTTAAGGTGAGTCGGTGCAAATGCATCGATGCCGCATCAATCAGCGGCTTTGATGTCGCAGCCAAGGGTTTCCAGGTGATCACACAACTTCACAGCTCTCCTGTCACTGGCGGGCTCAGGGGTAGCCGTTCCAGCTTTCCTCCTCGCCGATCCCTCTTCCCCGGGGGATTTGGTGAAGGATGTTGTCAGTGATGAATGCTCTTTGTAATCTAACGGGATATTTGATTGGGACGGCTCCTGTTATTTCTGTGTAACTTACCGTTCAGCTGGAAGGGAACGTGAAAAGGCAGAGGATATTTAAGAGCATCACACATACTTTGTGCACTCGGTATTGATTCCATATTTTTGGCCGTGTTTACCTGCCACAAGACACGTGTTTCATGTTTCAGTTTCTCTCCAACCATCTGTTCTCCTCTCTCTCTCTCTCTCTCTGTTTCCTCCCTGTATTATCTGTCCTTTCACTATCACAGGTGTTTCTGAGTAAATACAAGATGGGTCCAATGTGTCAAAACAGAGCAGATGCAAGAATCTGAGAGAGAGAGAGAGAGATTGAGCCCTGCCCGCCAGTGTATATGAGTTGAGAAGAGAGGAGTGAGAGTAGTGGTTTCATTAGAGATAATCAAGTCAAGGCTTTGCTGTTATTCTTCAAGTGCAGCCTGTTGTCAATAGAAACAAGAGTGCAGAGAGAGGGGAGAGAATAAAGGGCAAGAAAAATAGGATGAAGGGAAAAAAACAAGCAGGAAACCTAAAGGGAAGAAACGCCTAACAGTGAGCCGTCTCTATGTGAAGTGTCTCTCTTTCCTCCTTCATGATGTTCTCCCATGCCTAATTGGAAACGTAGTGTAGGTAATGAACCTGTTTATAGACTCATTATTACAATATTCAGCATTAGCGCAGGGTATTGTGAAGACGTCCAGGACGAGGGCTATGGAGAGGAGCGAGAAGAATAGAAGGCAATGAATACATGAAGGACAATTAAGATTCATAGAAGGGGGAAATACTGTTGTTACGAATCTGCGTACTTTGATATAAAAAAGATATGCCGCAGGTGTACTTTGATGTCTCTTCACACATGCTGATTGTTGTGACCAAGATAATTGGGCCCCTGTCGGCTTGTGTTGTGCCATGAATGGTTGTTTTAACGGCCGCCAAACAGGGGAGCGTTGCCTCGTAAAGCCAGGCCGCTGTACACCTTGCAAGCTCCTGTTATTGTTATTTTTTTTCACCGCACGACTGAACACTGTGAGGAAAGCAGAAATCGTGCTCTACAGTAAGTGTTGTTTGGCTAAGGCGACCAAAAAGCAGCTACGTTGCTCAAGATAGCTGACATCTCAACTGCAAGAATGTAGCTGCACAAGGAGCTGAAAGTGTGTGAGGTAGTTACTTACAAGGTCAGATCATGATGATGATTTATCATGGTTATTATTATTATTGCTGCAGTTGGACCTTGACAAGCCAGAGACCCTTGTGGAAAGCAAAGAAAAAAAGGCTTTATGTCTTTATCCATATTTGTTGCCTCCTAGCATTACATCTACATTAACACCAGAGTGTCCCCAGCATCAACACTACATTTTTGCACCCCAGCCAGTTGGATCTGTTACTCGCTGCAGCCTGGTTAAGCCTAGTTGAAATTCCATTTACACAATAAATACCCAGCATGAAATTCTGTTAGCTACAAACTGTGCGCTAACTCCATGACCTTAATTCTCGTCAAGCTGCAACACAAAACATGGTAATAGATTCATCTGCCATCTCTTATTTTAACTCCAATAAGCCGCGGTTAAACGCTTGGAAGAAGTGTATATTTTGACACCAGTGACATTCTTAATAACGCAGTATTTTCACTTTGAAGTAGTGATCATCATTAAGTTATCTCACAATACCCTTCTGAGTTTCGAGTGTTTTTTTTTTCACCCAATGGTAATTTTGGAAACAGGAAATGTTGCCTTCATATGGAGTAGAGCAGCGCCATGAAGCATTTCTGCTCCATTGTAAAGACTGGTTTTCACCAGATTTGTGAAAGCGCGTCGCAGCACTTTACTCCTCGTCTAAGTGACAGAATAACTTGAGACAGTCTTTCTTGTAAATGCAGGGTCTCCAAAGCCATTTGTCCTCGCAGCGAAGCCTGTTTCACACCACAACCAACGGCATTATCTCAGCCAAGATTCCCTGATGCTGATCCATTTAAAGCTGGGGAGGAAAAAGAGCTGACGAGAGGCAAAAAGTAACTCTGTTTTTTAAAGGCCAGCCACTTCCACTGTGTATATCTACGTGTGTGTGCGTGCGTGCGTGCGTGTGTGTTCTTGTGCTGTCCTTTCCCTAATTGACCAGCTGTGGCTACGTGTTCTGCCTCCTTAAAACCCCCCATTGATCCCATGGCCGTTTCACAACAGGCCTAGCTGCTGTGCTTGTACCCGCCGTTTCAGCGTGTCCATAACATTTCTGAAGAGGAGGGAAGGAAATGGAGGTGACAGTGATTGCAGAGTGAGGGAGGACAGAAGAATTGCAGTGCGGGCGGTGGAGAAGAGGGGAGGTATTTAAGAAACCGCGTCAGAGAGGTAATAGGTGACCAAGAAAGACTAGAGAGATTAAAGATGTGCTAATACATATTAGACCAGAATGTGCTTAAGGATTGACTGGATACAGTGTGCAGGAATCAATAAACTGATCCTACCACAAATGAATTGCAAAGGATTTCCAATAATAAAAGCAGCATGCAGAGAAAATGTACCACAGTTTGCTTTTACTAAATTTTAAATGCTCCCACATTCCTTGAATGTCAAATTCGGTGGTAATAACCCAGACTAAGTGGAGTACCTAAATGTGTTCTCATCTAAAATGTATAATTCTGGGGTCACCTGGGTGTCGAGTAGTCTGAAACGTGTGCCACGTAACCTCAGAGTCTGCGTTTAAATCTGGCCATGAGCCTCGTCACCCCTCTTGATCTCAACTTCCTTGTGCCTTATAAAAGTGAAAACCCTTTAAAACAAATAGACTTGTAATTGCATTTAGCTGTGGGCTAAGGTCGCAGAAGAGGGTACTTTCAGACTTGGCTGGCTTTGAATGCAAGCTTAAGCACATTTTCAAGGAGAGAAACTTGGTAAAGTCTTGGTTTACAAAATTCTATATCTTTTCCTAGTCGATGCAGAGATGGAGCCCTGCCAAACATCCCACACCTCTGGATTCCTCTCGCTCTATAATACCACATGAACCTTGACCTATCTTCCTCCAGGAGTCGTCTTTGGGGGTTATGAGCCTGGGTCAAGGCCATTAAACCTGGCTTAATAAGATGCTGAGGCCCTCTCTTCCCACACGCCCTCCTCCCCCCAACAGGTCTGAAGGTCCAGAGTCAGCAAAGTCAGAGTTCTGGTCCTGTCAGCAACCTTCACAGATGGTTTGAAGAGTGTGTCTCTCTTCTGCCTCCAACTTCAACAATGATAGTTGCTGATCCCTTATTAATGTGTAGACATACAGCATAGCTTATTTGTGTTAAAGGGATATTTCAACATTTTGGCAAATTCGCCCATTGCCATAATCCCTATAGTCATAGCAGTAGGTTCATTACCTTTATTGTCAGTGCAAGCTGTTTTGAGATCGGCGGGGGATAGACGCAAGGTGCATGGTATTTCCACGTTTCCACGACAGAGTTGTTTTTCGAAGTACAGTAAATGCATAACTGAAACTACATTTCAGACACGGAGTGATTTCAAAAGTAAGTAGTTCTGAGTATTTGCTTCATGTGTCATAATGTTACATAATCGTACGTTATTATCTCATAGCGTGGCAAATGTGCAGGTCACAACCTGTCCACGAGAGTGTTTTGGAGTTGTTGGATTGTGTATTTAGTTTGATTAGGGAAACGTGGAAATACCATTCACCTCGCGCCTATCCCCCGCCGATCTCAAAACAGCTTGCACCGACAATTAAAGGTAATGAACCTACTCCTAACTAACACTATAGGGATTATGGCAATGGGTGAATTTGCCAAAATGTTGAAATATCCCTTTAATCCTTTCTATTTTCTTGTTTATAAATGGGAATTTTTAAAAACTTTTCTGCATTGGCGGTGTAGGTGGCACAAAAACTTTAAGGAAGTGACAGATGCGTTATAGAAAGGATGCTGAATGTGTAAGCAAAAGACACTGCTGAGGAACCACTTATGTATTCATGTTGGACATTGTCTGCAGGCTTATCACCGCATACAGTGACCCATTATTTTTGTATTGTGTATACTCACTGGGATTTTGGCTTCTCTGATGACACAAGAGATAAGTTGTGTTTCTCATCTTGCTAACGTAATACTTGGTGGATCAGATTTGTCCGCAACCAGGATATAATATCATTTACACGTAATTGATATCCATCCTTTTGTAAGTCCTTAAAATAGGAGTTAAGTGTTATGGTTGAAGTTATAT
Organism: Trachurus japonicus; assembly: GCF_045865225.1. Classification (NCBI taxonomy): domain Eukaryota; kingdom Metazoa; phylum Chordata; class Actinopteri; order Carangiformes; family Carangidae; genus Trachurus; species Trachurus japonicus. The sequence continues at coordinate 11,867,467 of NC_140929.1, read as the reverse complement.
TTTTCCACTTTCTGCAGTTTCTTGTTGTTGTTTGTTTTAAATCCCTACTCTCTTTCCTAGTCATGCCATCCTGTGTTGCTCAGGTGTTGCAGCCAGCTTGGCAGCATTGCGCAAACTGCAGGCTTATTGGCTGTATTATGTAAACCAGCCACCAAAAATCTATCAAAAAGAAGCTTCGAACACTACCGCCGGCATCGGTGATGAGAAAAGTTTATATTGTGTCTTTTTTAGTGACGGTTTTATCTCCTTGTGTGTCAGATAGGAGCATAGAAGTTTGAAATATATTCTCCTTAAATTGCTGGGGAAATAACCTTGGCGTTCTGTAGTGACTGTATGTTTTTGTGTATGTGTGTGAATATTTCTCCATTTCTCATGTTTATAGACGTGGTTGTATGTACACTCATCATTTGCATCAGCAGATGGACCTAAATTATGTGCCATTTGTACAACTACCTGCATTCACGGAGCCATAAAACCACCCTAAAGAAGCACTGTGTGCCTTGTTGCCATAGTCATTCTCTTTGCACTTTAGATTCATATACAGTCTGGTATATCTGACAGTAATGTATCATACACTGAAAACCTTACTGTCACCTGCATTCTGAAAGCACCCGATCAAAATTAGAAATGCAAATGACAAAAAAAACTCCACATTGATCCCCTTCCTACGTGTTTAGCACTGCAGTTTGTTCCACAGTGTCTTACTCTTGTGAGTCAATGCATTTTTAATGTGGACTTATTTTCAGCTGAATAATTTAGTGCATGGTCAGCAGCAGGGGTGATCCAGAATCCATCTGATGGGCAGAAAGGAGCACAGGGGGTATATCCAGCTCAGGAAGTTTGAATGGGCATGAAAATGCACATTGTAGCACTATGTGTACTATGTATGTTTCGAGTCTATAGGGAGTCATGATTGTAGAGCTTTAGTCACAACATGAGGCAAAGTCTATGGCAGTGAAGGTTTCATACATTACATTACTGTTACTGTTTATCATCATAGTTATACTCATACTTTCTTTTGGCATCATGGCAGTGTGATCAACTGGGTTTAAGGGATCACTGGGAATTTAAAGCCATGTAGGGTACAAATACCTACCTGCTGAGACTTGTCCTTCAGCAGGCTTGTGTCTTGTAATGGATGCAGTGGCATATAGTGGTGTTTTTGGTAGTCTTTTGCCCTTTAACAACATGTGGACAGTAATAAGATGTAATGACTAAAAAAAGCATGGGGTTGTTGCTTAGCTAGGGTTAACTGAATCATACTGGGACTATTAGGTAAAAACAGGTACATATTCATCTTAATCTTGTGCCCAACCCTTGTAAGATATGCAACGAGTTATAGAGCTCACTTGTTTCACAGCTCCACCGGGAAAAAAAGTCTGCATTGTGTTGTTTTAAGGCAAATATTATATATGCAGCGTCAGTGTACAAATAGTGTGGGCTGGTTCATTTTCTCTGACCTAGCTCCCTCGCCCAGCGCGCAGACAGGACTGTATTCATTTGTTTTATTGCATTAGAGCATTATGTAAATATGTACATTGTCAGTCTCTGGAGGGAGAGTGCGCCAACGGGTCTGAATAGAGCATGCGAAGAGGGCAATTTAACAGCCAGCGATGAATGCCCTGTAACATATGTCAGCTTGTCACACACACAAATGGACATCAACATCATCATGCAGCAAAGGAGGCAGACCCATCTGCGCCAGGGGTAGGCCCGGGCATCCGGGGGCCTCGGTCCCTTTCATTTACCATGGCTGGGCACCGAGCATGAACATGAGGTTTGTGAATGGTCTGTTATTAATGAGGCCTCATTCGAAGCAAGCAGACACCCAGGGCTGCTGCTTAGTGGCGTGCCCTCAGCTGACGTGAATAACAAAAGCCAGAGTGGGATCATTAGGCCCCCGGACGCCCGAGGGGTCCACCATTTTAATCACGTTTGCGTAATGAATGCAGCTGCTGTGAATCACTGCTTATTCATAATGTCTGCGAAACGCAGTTGTAATGTGGTATTAATGTTCGTAGTGTCCCGCCAGAGGTGGTGTGTGTCTGTGCGTATGTAATTGAAGAAATTGAGATGGTGTCAGCTTTATTACTCATAGACAGTGGCCTCTGTGGTGGTTGTATACTGTGACAATGTTATGACAAGGCCTAAGGTCCTGTTAGATTGATCATCACCCTGGGATTTCCTCATTCTGCCCTCGTCAATGTGAGATGAAAATTCACAAAACTCCTGAGCATCTGCGTCAGTAAAATGTTGGAATAGACTGTGACATATTTGCATATGACCGGAGGGTCACAGCTTTAGATATAATAGTTAAGTGACTTCTAAATATTGCTTTAGTTTGAAAGTTATCACAGGGAGCTACTAGTTTTAGCCTTGAATCTTATTTCGCAAATCCTGTGTGGATTTTTATACTTGTTAATACCCACAGTCACTTCCTATTCTAGACATAGTGCTTCAGTTCCCATGCCTTCTGCTGAGGGGGCAGAGTCTGTTCCAATGAATCCTGCCACTTGAAAGTGTGATGAATTGTACAGGACTCCAGCAGACTGATGAGTAGCGAGCTGATTTTGCTTAGGTCCACTAAAACTTTGAATGCTGCTACTGGGGAGAGGGGGGACACTACCCTGGCTCTTGTTTTGGCTGTTGAGCAGCCACTTAACCTTGTGTCAAATAGTAAGATTTGTTACCTAAATTATTGAATTGATAAGCAGGTTTGTTTGCTTTCATGTGAAGCAGGTGTGATCAGTTGCCAAATGAATGACCTTTTCACATTGGTGTTCCTCAGGGGTCGGTGCCAGCTCAAAGCGTTTTCCCCAGCTGTTGGGCTTAATAAAGCGCCACTGGTTAACAGCATGTCACTCTCGCATCTTTTTGATCTTCTCACTATGTCTTTGTAGTAGTCGGGGCGACACGAGGCGTCTCTACGTGGCAACAACTCTCGAATAATCTAAATTAAAATGACTAATCTTGTTATTAGGCCAGTCCTGTTGGGCCACATGCACTTCAGTGCCTATAGCTCTCAGCCTCTCCTTTTCTTTTCTTTTTCTATTTCTTTTATGGTTATCAGTGGAGCCAAATGGTGCCAAAGGGATTTGGAGCAATTCCGTGCTGCCCTTCAACAGTGTACATTAGTTTTCAGAGTATCGTGTTGATCACTGTCTCCTTTGAGGCCATTGTAAATCTGCTTTCTGTCTGTGCCAATGCATCTGCCTTCTTACCATTTCAAGTTGGAAATAATCCCCAGAAGGAGCTTCAGTCCTAAACAAATCTCCGCTCTGTTTGCTTTGAGTCCTCAAGTACATCTGCATCATCTAAAGGACGGAGAGCGCAGGCCACTGTCCCAAATCCCACCTTTTGTAAACCCCACTTCTCATGCAGACACAAGAAGCAAGCTTACAGATGTCTACTACAGTACTTTTTTTTTTTTTTAATTCTAGATCTCTACCTATTTGCATATGCATGGTATCATTGTTGTCATTTTAATGATGGGGAAAACTCCCTCACAGGCAAATAACACAAAAAGAGACCATTTCGATGGCAGACGTGCTGTCATGATCAGCTTTAATGGGCTGTTTTACCGAGCAGCATCGGCAAGGAGCACATTAAGAAAATGATGCATAAACTACTTGGCTCTCCCAACGCGCACCATCACCACCACCACCACCACCATCATCACCATCATCATCATCACAGACAAAAAGCTTTCCATTTTCAGTGATTTTTTTTTTTTTTTTTACCTCATCATCTCCTCTTACCACTGCTCACCCACTCATTTCAAATTTCTGAAGCCACAAGTGAGGCTGTTTTGGTTCTCTGCTCGGCTTTGACCAGTCTGACTCATTCTAAGTGTTATTCCATCCCCACCTCCTTATTAATGTAAATCTGTCCAAAAGAAAAACTTAAGCCTTGTTTGTTATTGTAAGTGTCTTGTTGTTTGGTCCCCAGTTCCCGTAAGACTCACCAGGGCACACGTAACCATGCATTTGCAAAAGGATCCTTTTATTGTGTTGTTATAGTGTGAGAACAATGCAACTTTGTTGTCATCTGACATTTTCACAGAGCTTCAGGTCTCCACTTTGCAGCGTCTAGTGCTTTTTAGATTATGTGCTCAAAAGGAATATAATTTTTTTTTTTACCATATCTTCCTCTACCTGAAAATGGCTGCCTTTTAACAGCCTGTAGCTAAATATTGGAAAAGCGCAGCAGCAACAACCTGATAAAGGCTTCCAAAGCCAAAAGTCCGACACCTTTCTATGCCAACTCACTTTATCATTGACTGCTTCCCACAAGGAGAGCAAATTCAACAAACGGCCTTCGGTCTTTCACTGTGCTGAGACATTTCTGTTTGTGCCGTCCTCAACAATCTGTCCTGCGCTTATTTAGAAGCAAAAGAGAAGCAATTTGAATGATACCATTTGTCATGTCAGAGGTGGGAGAAAGCTGAGACACGGCTCCTTGGCTGCACTAATGGAGCAGATTTAGTTTAAGACAAGTGTGACCATGGGGATGCGGGAGGGCTGCAATAAGGGGCTTTCACTGAGGCCGATGAAGTAGCAGTAGGCAATGCCAGTGGGTAAAACCTTCATCCATCCCACTGAAAGCGGCATCATTAGACAGAGAAGGCCAAGAACCAAAAGTGACTTTTAATGTTAATGTTTCATTTAGCGAAGTTGAGAACTGGCAGAAAATAAAATGCAGAAAGTGCACAGATGCTTTTCTTTCAGGGCGTTTTGTCTGATTATTATGAGCTCCATTTCTCTATGCTTTACACACTCAGCCTGGTCACTGCCCACATCTCAGGTTTGTGCAGTGATTCAAATAGGTCGCTTTTTTAAAAACATGAATAATAACATGAGACAAGACAATGTGAGCAAGTTCCAATTGGTATGATTCAGGTCCGAGAGAGATTCAGGTCTAATTTGGTTGGCAAATTAATGGTGTTTTAAAATGACTGCCAGAAAAGGTCACCAACACATGAATGGCGAGCACTTCAGCGGTGTGCACACAGAGCATGGTGCTCTTTGATGTAGTGCGGCTGATTTCATTTGCCTGATTAAATTCTGTTTTGATGACTACAGGTGTGTATTCGTACAAGGAATCTGATATGAATGGGTTTTTAAAAACGACAACCTGCATAAATTTCATATGGGCAATTAAAGGTTAGTGGCTTCTCTGCCGTGTGTTAAGTCAACAAGCCTCTGTTTTCATAGTCTGTGGTTGTTGGCAGCCTCACCTCTGTATCCACCTTTTACAGGTTGACACTGCAGAGATGAAGTGAACATTACAGAAGGTGGAGTTTGTGTTGTTTTCTGCCTCATATGTACACACAGTGTTTACATGGATGGAATAAACATTGTTAAAGTTGCATTTCCCTGTGAGACAAAACCTCAGACATCAGGCAGCTGCTCTGAGCATTAGATTTTCCCCTATATTTCGACAACAAGCTGATGTCAGCTGGTCTGAGTTTTCTTTACATGGGGATCCCCCTCCAAGAGCAGCTTATTTTCCCCAAAACAATCTATTTGAATAGTATTTGGCATGTAATCTACTGCTGTATGCATAACCAACAGTGCAGGTTTAATATACAGTTGTTTGGCAACAGCAGAGGAGCTCTTTACAAGCAACATTAACTTTTGTATTTCCTGATAGCAGATGTTTTCCTCTTCAGTTGGCATTAACAGGGTTATATGTATGTATAAAGTATATTATACAAAACCATGTAATACTTACCGAGGATGTTTTGCTGTAATCTCACTTTACAGCTTGGTTTCCCCCACACTGGCAAAAGGCACCGGCTCTAGGTCTGCTACTGCTGCTTGGCAGGCCTCCACAAGTCCAGCCATTGAAAAGAAAGTAGGAGGCCAGAGCTAATATATTGCCTGTTTTGATCAGAGACTCAGCTGAGGGAAAGATAGAGGTTGAGATAAACGTTGATTCTTCTTGAACTGTCAAAAACTAACCTCTGGAGTCCCAGACAAATAACCATAATATGTTCCCTTTTTACTCAAGGGTAGACTATGGACATTTATATTTTTGAGCTTTGTTTTCTTGAGCAGATTAATTATTTTTAGTTTGGGCTCAGTAGCACCTAGTTTATATCTTTGAAAAGACGGGGGAAAACAAAAACACAGAGATAGTAAGCCTTGGGAAATATAATTAATTTTGTGCCTCAGGAATAAACAGAGTGTGCACAACCAAGTGTTTACAAATCTGTACAAATGGGACTATTTTAGTTCGAAGCAGTTTCACATGTTCTGCTATCTAACATTTGGGTCGTTAGGAGCCTGTGAGTTTATGATCTGGGATTGTTTTCTGTAAAGAAAACCATTCAGATTGGCCACTGATTAAAAACCATGCACCATGCAAGCAGCAAAATCACATCCACTCATGCACTCGCAATTAGCTATGATAGAGAATTGATGGTCAGATTGCCTCATTCAAGCACCACTGTAACCGTGCACTTGATATTTCAGATGGGCTTGGCACATTAACTGATGTGTTTCCCCGTACCCAGATCATCAGCCATTGTTTGCCCACTTGCATGAAAGTTGTGAGCTGCAGAGTTGAAAAAGTCAATCTTGTAATGTCCCTCAATGCATTTGCATGCGCATTTGCATTTTGTAGATGCCACATTTTCATTCATGCAGTTTGCTTGGAAGTTAATCTCCACAGGCCTGGGAGGCAGATAGAGACATCAAGCTTGCTTCAAAGATGTCTCTGTGTAAGTGCTACTACCTGAATTAGCCAAGATGCAAGTTGAAGGAGAGGCCAAACAAACATGGAGACACGAGGCTTGAATATTGTAATTCAGTTATCAACAGCGATCACCTTTGTGTGCCAGGTCTAACACCATTACTATCTGTCTGTGTGATATGATATACAGCTTCTGCAAAATAACTGATGAGCAGACAGAAGCAATTACACATTATTCAGTCTTTCCCTCCAAAAATAGACCATACAATCTGCCGGGCCCTCCCTGTGTGCAGTATTATGTTTATAAATATCATCAGCCAGGAAAAGTGCTTTTGTTCATTTTCTAATCCAAGTGTTGTTAATTGGGAAACCAAATGAGAGACCTAACCTTTGTTTAAACCCATGTGCTAGCACATTACCTGCATGCATGTTGGGGTGTGCGCGAGGTATGAGAGCGAGGGAGTGCAAAGAGGGGGAACGAGACGTGAGAAAATGAATGATGCCAAGGTATAGAAGGGGCTGAGATGAGGAGAAATGGAGGGAGAGGGCAACTTTTCACTTGGTCCCCATCCAGCCTGCATATCAGCTGTCTGTTGAGCTTTTTCAAAGGCAATTTATTTTTAGATATTTCAAAAACTCATTTGAAGGCGATTTTCAGTGTGCGGCTGCAGTCCTCTCCTTCAGCCTCTTCCCTCTGTGCCAGTGTTACCCCCCCCCCCCCCACTCTCATGTGGCACTCGATGTGTTGCAGAGCCCATTCCTTGGCAGTCAGCACAGTTTTGATTTAATTCTGAGGGCCATCTGTAATCCCCTGCAGGACACAGAGGCTCATAGCCCCACACACCACACCTCTATAACTAACTCTCTATCTGCCTTTCTTTTCCTCTGCTCTCTCAGGACCTTACCTTTTCTTTCTTCCTCACTATCAGCATCCCTCCCGCCTTCCCCTGGCTCTGTTGCTTGACTCTGAACTTTTCAGCACATCTCATACATGCAGGGATAATGGGATTGCTGAGCTCCAAAGACTTAGTGCAGGTATTCACTCAGCAGATATGAGGGAGATCCATAACGGCAACTAGAGTGTGCTGATGTTCAGCCTTGTTTGTATTTAAGTAATAGGTCGTGTTTCATTGAATTCTTCCAGGAGTCATCACCTTCTTATACAGTTTAATTGAGTAATCATTGAGTCAAGTAAAGGAAGCATATTTTAAACCAAGACTAAGTAACCTTTCAACCTGCATATAATATTTTCAGAACTTTTGTGATGGTACAGCAACTTACAACAGGTTGAATGACACCTCTGTCATGGCCTGAGGGCGTCTGTATCGCCTTCACTGGCACTAAGCAGCTTGGAGGTGGATGGTAGGAACCCCTCCACACAAAAAACTACAAATGTGCTGACTGCTTTATGGCATACAGTACGTCACTTCCTCCTTTCCCCATTCGTTAAAAAGACGGAAGTCGATGCGAACGCCTATGTGGGATTACCGCTATCATGGCAGAAGCAGCAAGAAAACCAAAGAAATTAAAAGTTTTGTCTGAGGAGACTAAAAAACGAATGAGGGAGAGTAACGGGCAAATTCCACTGGATGCGGAACGTTTCTATTTTCGGCAATGTGTGCGCTTCCATCAGCTGCGGCGTCGCTGCGTCACGACTCCGGCATCCGGCAGCCCTCCGCAACACACGCAGAGCACTCCTGAAAACTGTAGGGGGAGCGCTGTAGAGGGGAAAAAGCAGACAGACTTGCATAGTTCCCCGTTTTGTTCCGTGAGGAGATGTGACATGTAGAAGACCCAAGATCAACAGTGCTGCTGCTGGTGGATCTTATTCATAGCTGGTAAAGCCTCACAGTTCCAGTCCCACTATCCACCCTCAAAGACTTTGATGCACATTCCTGATGTTGGTACTTTCCACAGTTGGCAGACTTAGCCTGAGAGAATTACCAACAATCCAAATCAGACATTTTTGACAGTCGCATCTACATGAGCTACTTTAGTCCTTTGTTCCATGAGCTAATTGATTGATTCAAAGAGAAGTGTGAATGATAATTGAAACCATTGTACCTAATAATACGAGCCTGCCCACACAATTAAAGGGCACACGGGGAGCTCTAAGGACTTTCTAGAGCTACATCTGTGTGATTCATCTGTCATCTCTCGGCCTTCTACGTCCATTGGTACCTTGGGAAAATGTTGAAATAGGAGAAAAGTTACAATAGCTCCTTGGCGGAAATATCTTTCCTGGACATTGCTCTTCACAGGCTGATTGGAACTTACCCCGTGAGTTTCTTGCTGTCGGGGTAAAGCAGTTTGGCGGTCGGTTGACTCTGTAAGCTCTGGTCAGAGATAAGCACCTGGGTGGAGAGCTTTTCCATTTCCTCCCAAAGCACCCAATCAAGTAGTGGCTGCAACTCAGCACTAAAGAGACCTAAATACTCCTCACTCATCCTGTCTCGCCGTCCCCTGGGGAAGTCTTTCCGACTCTTGCCTTCTGTCTGTCTTTACAGTACTTTGAATCTCTCTTCAAACTCTACCTCAGAATATCTCTTGCTCTGTCTCTCTCTTTCCCCCAAAGAGCCTCAGTTAGCCTAATTCCACCCAGTGCCTTTTAGAGGTCACATTATCTCTGTCAAATATTTTATCATTTCACCAATACTCAACTTTCCAGTACCTTTTAGTGGTCAGGAAATATTGAGTTTATGACAAGACAGACCAATTTAATCCCACTTGTGGAGATTGTGGATATCTGCCCAGCTTTGGCTGATTGTTGAAGTGGTAGCTCGGGGTTGTGACACTGCTGTGAGTGTTAATTAGAATGATCAAGGGGCCACAGTGCCTGTAATCCTTTATACCCTGATACCCGAGGCAGAAATGTCTTCCTTATTCTGTTGAGTTTGAGTCCTTATCAGTTCCTTCATAATGACAGTTTTTTTTTTTTTTTGGAAATATGATGTGTTTGAAAAAGATGTTTAATAAATGGGAAGACAAGTTTGACACATGCAACTTCGGCAGTAATGTTCCACAAGCCTGTAAGAGTTACCAGTTGCAATTTTACTCTTGACGAAAAAACAAGTACATGAGTTAGAGGAGGATTTTGAGGCTTTGAGAGAATTGAGATATGGATTATGCAGAAGCTGCTCCAGCTCAATAACAGCCTGTTTTTTTTGTAAATTGAGTGTGAAATGCCATCTGATTGATTTTAAGATATCCTTGGCCTTTACAGGTAATTGTACTGAATGAATTGACAAATGGGAACGAGTCCTTGGAGGAGTCCCAGATCTCCAGTGTTTTCATTTTTAATTATTTATCCACCCACTAAGCTAAGTCGGCCACTAAACCAACGACTTAGAGGCTAGAGTCAAGGTGTTTGATTTTTATTGCAATATTAGAGTTTTTTTTCTTTTTCTCTGAGTTGTAACTGGTATAGTCCGACTTAAGCGCAAACTGTTGAAATGATATGTCGGGAAAAATTCAATAGAGTAGCTGACTATCCATCAGCAGGCCATAAAAATGACATTTGTAATATTGGATAAATATAGATAAAATAAAGTTTTGCCCATTTGCCCTCTCTACACCCTTTGCTTGCACGCCCTTCTATCTTGTCAACGCTGTCTCTCTAACTTTTCTCTCTTTTCCGTCACTTTCTCCTCTCGCCATCGTGCGTCCTGCTGAATCAGCAGTGCCTGTGAGAAGCTGGCAGATACTGTGTCTTGCGTGTGACCTTCACCGTTCCTCTCATGTCCATAACAAATTGCTCGAGGGTATCAGCATGATCATGAAGTGGCAACACAGCTCAGGAATAACGACAAGCTTAACAAAGCTACAGTTGCATGTGTAGCCCACTTCTGTCCCTGTGAGGACCAGAGTTATAGACCTTATGTAGTTGATCCTTGGAATAGGATATAGGAATTTGGAGAGCCCTTTTAAGAAATCTTTTAATTACAGTCCTAACTGGAAAATCAACATTGTTCTGCTTTTTTCAATTCATTCTCATAAGACCTGATAAACTGATTGTGTGTGTGTAAATGTTGTTTGCCAAATACCAATTAGTAGGACGCCTACAAAATCGTACACTTTTACATTTGTGTGGCTGTGGGCACAATATTAAATTACAGGTGTGTTCCTGATCGCCTGCCTGTCTGTTCGCCTATTTCTGTTCCCCTTTGTACAGTTGCCAGTGGCCTTGGTTATTAATGTGTTTAAATATGTGATTCATTGAGTGCAAATGGCCTATTGGTCAAACTGTAAGTGGCTGTGTCATCCACGAGTGCTGCAGGGGGTGCAATTCCCTCTCTGTTATATACACACTCTCCATTGATGAACAAGCCGGTCTGGGTGATTTGTGCCGAAGCGGGATTTTATAATGTGTGCATTTGTGTGTATGTGTCTGTGTGCAGATATAATTAGTAGTTGAGACAAATGTGTGCATGTGACTGTGCATCCAAACATCATTGATGGAATCTCTCTCTGTGTTTTGAATCATTAACCCACCATTTAAAATTGCTTACACAGGCAGTAGTGAGCCACTCAAACACTGCTTCTCCTCCCATCCAGACTTGATGGGCTTTTTCATAGTCAGGGTCACTCACATGGACCTATGAGGCCCCATCACACTCTGAGCTCAGCATGATAGATGAGGGCTCTTATTGTTGAGCCAAGCCAGCCAGCGCCCTCCGCATCCACCCCCCCCAAAAAAAATCTAAGCCACACATACACTACGGTGCTGTCGCAGCACAGCATTGGCACACACTCTCATAAAGTTCCAAGGGCATCGATCCAACTCTGCTTCATTAATATGTATTGGAAATTATTTTCCACTTTGTTAAGGCAAGTCTTGCTACTCTGAAGGTTAGGTCCGGTGGGAGTGTGCACGCACGCACGCACGCGGGTGTGTACAGTTTGAGCTGTGTCACATGCGGTGGACTTGTGGTAATCAATGATCATTGGTGTTCAGTTTTGCTCAGCAGAATGAGGAAGATTAACTGTACGTCTTGCTACTCAATAGTATGTTGTTCAGATTGTGTTCTCTATTGTTAGCACCCAGGAAAGTTTTGTTTACATGAGCGTTTTCTTTAAAGGCTGATATTTCAGGAGAAGCTGCTGGGTCATGAACGACGACTTCACTGCCAGCGAAACCTTAACTAAGACTTAAGAGTAGTTCTCAGAAATCCATACACAGCTCTTGTATGAAATTCCTCATTAAAATTATACTGTTGGTGATATTGATGTCCTTGTCATATTTTTTGACCCCCGCCCTGACCTGAGCTCCAAATTACTGAGTCTTTGCTCATAACAATTCTGGCACATATCATTAATTGAAACTGCTGGTTGTTTTGTGCTGTGCAGCTCAATAGCTCACAACACTGTGTTTGGAGTTTTAACAAAGCTCCAAGGGGCATTTTTGACAGCTGGTGTACCCGCAGCAAATAAACAAAGGGTTGGAAATGGATGGTGCTTTATATGGCCAATATTGAGCCATCAAAAATTGCTTGGATCTGTCCCAGTCCCCATCCTCCGGATTGGCTTGGAACACCCTTAGTTGCTGATACTTCTCTTAAAGGTGTAAAACAGATTTTGAAACCAAATATTTCAAAGCTAATTATCTTGTTAAGGTTTCTAATGCTTTAGTGCAGTAGCAGCACAATAGGAGGTTCATTAAGCAGGTAGAGCATTTATTTCCTACCTTAATGTTTGGTTTCTTTTCCACAGAACGTGCAAACCGACTCATGTGTTTAATGCAACATATTGGATGTGTCGAATGTGACATATCCTATGCCTTATATCATCAGTCACTTTTCCTCCCTTCTTGTAATATTCTTATAATGCAGACCCAAGGTACCCCGGCACACTTTAATTTTTTCACTGATTAGTGCTAATCTGTGTGTGTGTGTGTGTGTGTGTGTGTGTGCGCGCAGGGCATTGTTTCTTAATGGGGCATAATATTGGCAGCCCCAGCTCAAAGCTGGTCTCGTTTGGGAGCTGGTGACTTTGGTTGATTTGATTAAAGCCAGCGGATCCTTTTCTAAGGCGGCTCATTACCGGCCAACCAGGGACACAGTGACAAGACCACTTAGCATATTTAATAGCCAGGTAGTTGGAGATTTAGGTAAAATTAATGAGGGGGGTGAGGGGCACAGAAAAGTTGGGGGAGAAGATAAAAACTTTTCTTATAAAAGACTCATCAGGGGATTGAGCCCATGTTCATGACTTAGCGACTATTAATGTAATTTTTCATCTTTACATATAGTTCACCCTAAAGGTATTCTAGACCTCTTGTTGATGAAATGTCAAGTGTAATTTTAATGTGGCTCATGCTTAAAATATGGGCCGTGGATAGATTGATAGAGACCCACCCCCAAATCACAGCTTTCACTCCCAGGAGCAAATGAAAACACAGCAACCTGCATTAGCATTATGAATATACACTCCCAGATGTCGAAAATTAATTCACAGAAAACGCCACTTAATTTTTCAAAAGGAGCAGGAAATCTTGGCCTCTTTTAAAATTGAAAATATCATAATGAACGATTTTACTGCAAAAGGCGTCACACACACACACACACACACACCCACCCACAGAGGAGACGATTCTTCCTCTACTTCCTTTTAGAAATAAGAAATTTAAATGGAGGTGTCAGCACTTGGAAGATGGATAGGTCTCAGTTAATGTGTTTTTTTTTCTCACTTGGTAGGAATTAACTCCTCTTCTCAACTCTGGCTCACCGGGGATCGGCAGAGTAATGAACCCGAAAAGGAAAGCGTTGAGCATGTTTATCTTTTTCCAGCGTCTCTGCTGCCACAAACCCGAAAACCTTGACTCGACCCGTGACGTATCGAGGGCCTCAAAGAGCCAAACTCGCAAAAACACCTCCTCCATTTCCTATTTACTTATATGTGTGTGCATTGAAGGGAGAAAGAGGACTTTAGTGGGTATGGGTTAAGATTTGTGTGTAGTGTGTGCATGATTGTGCAGCAGTGATGTGAGGGTGTGTGTTATACAGTACACTATGTGCACCTGGGGACCTTTACTCTCGCTGCATAATACAGAGAAAAAATCAAGTGTATTGTGTTAGTATTGAATCTTTTGCTCTGTTTCCCACCAGTCTGTGGAGCAGAGAGAAGAGCTTTTCCTTTTCTTTTCCCAAGCTTATGGATGATGCAGTTTTTGATACAAATCCAAGTAGACATCCAATAAGCATTGCCAAAACAAAGCCATATATTTGTGCAGTGATCCTGGCCATCTCATACAGCTGCAGCCAGAGAGCACAGAAAGCAGCATCAGCTTTGATCATCAGTTTGAGAAACTAAAAGTCATCTCTCCTGTTGTTTGTATAACCAGACACAACATTAACGAGGAAAAGCAAGGCCAAATAGTGACTGTGATATTTTAAACACCTCTCATACAGTTAACAATACACAGGTGGCTGTAGATGATCTTGTCCCTCTCATAGATTTCATTATTGGATTGATTCCAAGTTAGCTATCTTTAGTCTTCACTTTGTAAACAGTGTTGTGTACATATTTGGATTGACTTGACTAATGCAGAGAGGAAATATCTATGTCTTTTTTATGCGCTTTTTCATCACAGAGTTTCTGTAATTTACATGTTTTACACATCACACAAAAAACCCAATATTTTGAATTACACACCTTTTCTGCCAGCCTGTGTTTAAAATGCAGGGATTCTCTTTGCTAGCATATCAGGTTCTGTGCACATAGCATTCCTGAAACCCAGAGGCTCATGAGACCCACCTCCTGTTCTCTGGATTAGAGGCCCTGCCTTAGTCAACACAACCCCACAAGGCAGCGCCTGACTGGGCTTTTGTCCTCTGTGTCCTGAACTGGGTATGGTCCTCTGCTTCCCTGCTTTTTCTCTCTCTTAGCTTGACATCTGTGACAATTACTTTAAGCCTCGGGGAAAGGATGCAAAGGACACTCGCAAGGGCACAGATGAAGAGAATATATAGAGAATGTCAGATTGTACAGTACAATACATGGACATACTGTATAGTGATACCGAAAGTTTGAGTTCTCCACAAAGACCTGTTTGTATTATTCATTTAGCCAGTTATTATATATTTAGTCAAATGATGACAGATTTCCAGAAAAATCTGTGATTAACGTCCCCTTTCAAAAATTCTAAAGAGTAAAAAATAAATAATGAATTAAACCGACGTCCACACGGTTGCCTCTACAGGTTAGAGTAGAACAGGTGTCAACTGGAAGTGAACATCTCCCACACCCCCACCCGTCCTCTGTCAGCACCCAATCCCACACCTATCCCCTGTTTGCAGACACATCAGATGGCTATTGATGTTAATTAGGCAGCTCCTAGTGAACGGTGCTCAGCATTATCTAACCATCCATTAAAAGTGTGTAATGTGCCCATTGAATAAATTTTTTCCTCTAACAAGATAACCATCCATCAGCTGGTGTCAGCTATTGAGATGTGGGTAATGAATGGCTTCCACAGGTAACCATAAATAATGCAACGCACCTTTATCAAGGCGTTGAACTCAATCAGACTGCCTGCTGTGTTACCACACTGATTGATCCACCGCTGAGATTCTCTGCATGTCTTTCCAATGTTTAGCTAAGGCATGTTGCGGAGCTCCGTCATGCTTGGCAGACAGTACAGTGCATTGTTTTGTGTGTGCGTGTTTGTGTGTGTAAGACAATGTAAGCTACAGATAATTCATTTTAAAACATTCTTTATTTGTTTACAAAAAATTGATCTGGCATTATAGATTTCTTGCAGCAAAGTACTGCTTTCACACTGTTAACAGTAAATACCTCGACAACTTCTCTCTGCATTGTGCTATTTTGTCTTTTTGGTCACAAACCTGCGTCTAACCTCTTTAGCCTTGTGTCTCCCGTCAACTGTGATTATTTGTATTCTCTGTACTCTCTTCTCTCTCTTAACAAAAAAAAAAAAAACTTTTCAGATTGCACATAAGCCGACCTAAAAACTAAAGCAAAAAAATCATATTAGTTCTTCGCTGCACTCCTGCGGTCTGTAGATGTGCCACAGTTAATTCCACAGGATGATAGCCAGACTCTGAGCCTGTATTTGATTATAATCCATCTCCCTCATCGAAGATCATCCCATCTGATTGCTTTGTGCTGTGTTTGACAAGATTAAGCCCCTTTTTTCCATTGTTAGACATGGAGATTGTGTTAGATATGATGCTTCCTACTGGAGATTTAATTGAAGCTTGCTGCACTGCTAGCCGGCCGCTGTGGTCTGGACAAATAAAGTCATACAAAGTATCTTTGTTTCATACATTTTGACTGCATTTAAAGGTAATGGCTGTTGTTGGCCCTTAAGCAAAAAATGAAAAGATCTATCTACGTATAGATTTGTGCAGAATTGGTACATCTGGATTTAGTGGTGGATTTGGTGCATGATTGCTGCACATCAGGACAAAAGGGATCCTAGAAAGAGGCAGCAGTGTTTTTAATAAAACTGTGTGTTTGCCTGAACCTGCTGCAGCACTAACTCCATATGTTTACAGTTAACCAAAGTTGCTTTACATGATTAAAGTCCTCTAACAGCTGCCATGTGAGGCACTGCCAAGTCATTAAAGCCTTTCACTCGTAAACTCAATTAAACCAAAACCAGTGAATCAGCTTATTTGCTTCGGACGCTGTGTGTTAGTTGAGCCCAAACAGATACTTTGCAGTCCCATCGGCAAACTGTAGAGAGTGACTGATGAAAAAACATGGCCTGCCAATTATCCAAATTCTCCAAATTCCATAAATTTATTAAAGTCATAATTCTACAATTGCACGGCTCATGATCCCTCAGTGATGCATTCATCCGCTCCAGTGTAGGAAATGTTCATGGTCACGGCTGACATGAAAGGATGCCGCATCTCATGCAAGTTTATCTGTGGCCTTCAGCTGCTGTTGTAAGGCTATACCTCAGTTATTCACTGCTAAGGGATGATTGAGTATGAGGAGTTCTATCAGTTGTTGACTGCCAAGGAACTGCAACAGTTGCTATTAGAGAAAAAAAGTTTATTTTTAATGAAATACATCCACTTGAATCAATACTATTGAGCAACTTTGCCAGTTTCTCCAATGGAACAGCAAAGATGCATTGCCTTACGTGATTTAATGCCTTTTATGTTAAAGGGATAGTTCAACATTTTGGCAAATTGGCTCATTGTCATAATCTCTATAGTCTTAGGAGTAGGTTCGTAACTTTTAATTGTCAGTGCAAGCTGTTTTTAGAACGGCAGAGCAGAGCTACGCTACAGAGGCAGAGACTGCGTGCCGAAAAACTGCCCCCAACTGGTATACGCATCAGCGATTTTGCATGAATTTACCTTGAAAACAACTCTGTCTCATAACGTTCTGTTATTATCTCATAGCGTGATGAATGTGCAGGTCACAACTTGTCCATGAGAACATTTTGGAGTAGTTGGATTGTGTATTTATTTGATGAGTTTGGTGAGGGAAAGCAAGAAATTCCATGAGCCTCCGTAGCGTAGCTCTGAGCAGCTCATGGCTCTGCTCCGCCGTTCTAAAAATAGCTTGCACCGACAATTAAAGGTAACGAACCTACTCCTAAGACTATAGAGATTATGGCAATGGGCCAATTTGCCAAAATGTTGAAGTATCCCTTTAAGGGGCAAGTGGACATCTAGTGGCCTAGATGTAATGCGCATGTGAATGGCCTTCTTTAAGATGTTTGTTTTGTCCATTCAGGGCTACTGTAGAAACATGGCAGTGCTTCGTGGTGGGCTCCCATGTGTGGGTATGAAAGGCTCCTTCTAAGCTCAAGAATTATGATGTTATTATACACTAATGAAAATCATTACGGATATTATATTCAATTTCTGCCAGTATACCCCCCCTTCCTTAAATCCTACACACTGGCCCTTAAACAAAGAATATTACTCACTCCTCTCAGAAATAAATATGTCAAGGCTATTGAAGGCAGGTAGTTTTTACAGGAGAGTAAACATCCAGGGAGACAAAAAAAGCAACATTTAGCTCGGCACGCTGCGCCCAGAGGTTGAACTTCTGTCCTTCAAGCTCTAACAGGATAACAATTTTGTAGTCATTTGCATACCAGCTGACCTGCAACCGAGTGCATTCACGTGAAAATAGCTGTGCGTATTGCATGTGTGTGTGCACCCGCTTACTTAGATAGCACACATACCTCTACACACACATTTGTACACTAACTTCATTTGACCCTGCATTTTAATGGAGCACTGGGATACATTGCCTCCTTGTCTGCACAGCAAACAAACGGAACTGATATGTTAAGTGTGCTCAGGAACAAGAAACGTTTTTCTGTCAGAAATCTAGCTGTGTTTTCTCCTAATTCCTCTCCCTTTATAACATAACTTGTTTCCGTGCAGATTCTCTGCAACATTATGATGCCAACAGCAATTTGCCATTAACCACATCACCTCAACTCCTCTCACTCACTCTCTCCTTCACCTGGTGCATTTAAAACAATACAAAATCTGTGTCCAACCATGAGTTAAGCTTCAGACTCTGGCATCACCTTTGCTGTTGTAGTTCTTTTCAAGTAAAAAGCACAAATGTTGGCTAATGCCCTCAGAGTCTGCACCATGAAAGGCATTAGCCCAAACATTTGTTCAAGTCCCTCTTATATGCTACAAAAGAATAAAGACTGGCACTGAGTGCAAACCATTTTACATGCAGTTAGCCAAAAGTGGATGCTTTCCCACTATATTAACTTTGGTGTGTGAAATTGTGAATGTAACCATATTCCAGTGCACCCTTCATTTTATCCCCTGCCTCCACTCCTTTATTCTAATCAGGTGAAGCATCGTATTGGATTTTTGACCGCTACAGGAACTACACATATCTGCTCCACTTCCCGTGTGTGTTTGGCAAATAGCTTGAGCCACATTGAGGGACAGAAAGCGCATGGCAGCAAACAAAGATATGTCTCTTCTGTGAAATGTTTACCACATGTCAGCCAGCTGTTTAGTAAAATCCACAACAGAACATTTTGTAGTTTCCTTCATTGTCCATGAATTCTCAACATTAAACTAAGGCGGATACATACATGATGGGAATATAATAAGGTCATGAAGTTTGGTGAACTTTGCAATGATCAACTTGAAAACAGTAGTTTTTTGGGGGCTTTACTGCATCTTCGTAGCCACAGGCTATGACTGCACTTGCCTTGTGACTTTCTCCCCGTACCACTCCCCTCGTCTCTGACCCAGAAGCCCCGGCAGTCACACAAAAGGATTGGCCGAGATTACTTTGCTCCACTGCATCAAAAACAACCTGCCCAGGGGCAAATTTGATTGGTTAAAACACGGCATCCGTGGCTATTTTCCATGTGGGAGAATGGCAGCCAACAGCGATGTACCAGCGGAGCAGGTTCATAATAATACATATTTATACCTGCAGTCGGTGGAACATTTATACCTTTACACTTTTCATTTATGTGTTGCTTCTTATCTACTCACCCCTGGCTGTGTTTTTCATTTATGTGGGCAGATTTGCCTTTTGTGTATTTTTACTATTATCATATTCATTTCTTGCTGCTCACCTTGTGGAGAAAAGCTCCAGGAAATGAATGATGGAGTCTATGCAGTCTATAGTGTTGACAAACCTCACAAAGATAAGTTAAACATCGCTGGCTGTTTAAACAGCACTTTAGTGAAGCTCAGTTGATATTCTTAACTTTTTCTCATCCATCATCTTCTTTGCTATCTTTGGCCAATTTGGCTTCCTCAAACACATATTGCTTGTAAATCTATGACAAATACAAGATTGACCTTACTTGACCTGCTCCCTGTGGACTAGTTAACGACATGATCACAAGTTAAAGGTGAAGTGGAGCCTCTTCACTGAGACGTACAACCACAACACCTATCAAAGGATAACATCAACATTTCTCCGATCTTGAATAAAGCAGGTGTACTGTACAAGATCAGGGCGATTTAAAGTCCCTCTCCTTTTAAATGAATTGCAGTCGTACAGCGACGAGAACACTGCAATTGTCTGTTGGTTCACAACCTTTAAAACAATCCCTCTCTGAGCGTAATCTCACCGCTAATTGGCCAGAGTTGAGGCAGGAACAATTTATGAACTCCGCAATTATCGGTCAAATTGGATATAGCATGGAGCAATAATGCATCTCTTTCTGTTGCCGGGAGAACCTGGAAGGCACAGGCAGAGTGATTTGCTGTAGCTTTTGGACTGACATCAGATCCTACAATGGAGAACAATGCTGTAATGGCAATGGAAATCTTTGCAGATACAATTGCTCGCTGCCATTATGCACTAGGGCCTCTTTTGCTTTTGTGGAGACGACATAAAATTGCTATGCTATTATCTAACCATTCTCCCCCTTCCCTCATCATCTCTCCTTGAATAAAGTTGCCCTGATCTTTTATACCTAGACAAACCTGTGTTGGTTGTCAGGAGGAACAATGAGGGATTTATGGTAGTGTGTGCGTGTGTGTGTCTGTCTTGTCAGTCAGAACGAGGAATGGAAAGATAGAGAAATATATTTGGGCTGGTTCTTGAGCCAGTGATCCAATGGAGATTGAGGGGATTTCCTGTTCTGTGTGTCGCCTACACAGTAAACCCCCTTCTACCATCTCTGCTGTCGTTTACCTTTGTACTTGACCCTGAGTCTATCCAAATCCTCTCCTACTCCTCTTCTCACCGCTATCAGTCTCTTACCCTCCCACACCATCGCTATTTTCTCCATCCATTATTCCCTCCCATCATCCGTCTGTCTGCTTTTCTGACTCCTCAAATCTCCTGCTGTTTTTCTGGTCTTTACTCCCTTGATTTTACTTGTCTGTCTCCTCCCTCCCAATCATCTCCTCTCTTTCGTTTCATCCTTTTTTTTTCTTTTTTCAGTCCCTCCATTCACTCCCCAAGGGAGAGATGTGGGACTGATGAACATGGAGAGCCCGGAACAAATCAGTCTATTGATCCGTCGATGTATCCTTTGCTCTGCCCCTCTGATCGTCAGCAGAAAACAAAGTGTTTATTAAGCGAAACCTTCCCAATCTCCCTCTAACCCCACGCCACCTCTCTCCGCTCCACTAGCCCCCTCTCATGGTAACGGAGAGGCAGTTCCTTGGACCCGTCTATTCAGCTGTGACTTGCCATGCCTTCCAATTACATTTTTTTTTAAAAAGTCCTACCTGTCAGAGTTTCTGACTTATGCATTTCTTCACCCCGTCCCTTTGCCCTGTCCACCTCTACTGCCAATTTAAAGTTGTACTACTCCCAAAGAGAGAGGATGAGAGCTCAACTCTTATTTATGACGACAAACTGCAGCAAAGTAGAGCCACAAGGAGAAGAGTGAGTGGAGTGTTTATCAGTCATCTGCAGTCTATAGGGCTTAAATTGGGCCTGAATTTCGTATGGAATGATTGCATTATGGGTTGTTCCGAAAGGCTTGGATTTGATTGAAATGGAAAGCAGTGCCTTCTTGCTCTGAGAATACATCACTGCTGATTAGATTAGGAAGAACTGCAGGGGTGGAAGCGAGGGTGTTCGGAGTGGTGGCAGATATGAGGATGAAATGCAAGCAGAACTCACTGGGCGAACAGTCAAGCGGGAAGAAGAAAAGGAAGAGGCAGAGGCAAACAACCCGATGGCAAACAGACAGACGGAAAACAAAGAGAGATTCCTGGATCTCCTGTTTTGACTTTCTCTGGTCGAAGTTGCCTCATATTGATAAGGTATTAGCTGGAGTCAGAGGTTCTGCAGAGAAACAGCCCGTCTTTACTTTGACAGACAGACAGAATGGATCCATGCCATTCCATGCTGTGGGGCTCCCAGGCCTTGCATAATCAATCAGCCATTAATGGAGTAAGTGGCTGTGGAAGGATATTAAATGTTAATTGCTGTAAGGTATTGATAACACCCATTGATCTCGGAGATAATTGCAATCAGTGAAAACAAAGATACATTATATAGGACTAAGCCCCTTTTTACCAGAAGCCGGGGCTAAACAGTGATGAATGGACATATAGATGAGATGTGCTTTTGTGGCTCTCATATCTTGATTGTGCGTCCTCCGGGGAACGTTTTATTGCAACTCTAACTTTCTTGCGTTCACCTGCAAGGTTGAGCTGTCTGTTACTATCTTGTAAATTTAGACTGACAAGCTTTTTATTAATTTCTTTCCCCCATCACTTAGGTTCCTTTAATTTAATCTTCTCCTGATTGAGTCCTGCATGACAAGGGTACGATTTTAATGATTGTCTTTGCCTTTTTATAGCCGTAAAGCAATACACTGCAGTCATAATTGTATTCAGAGCCTCGTCTGCCACGCTATGGATAGGAGCGACACAGGAGGAAAACACTTGCTGCTCTTTATAGAAGTATCGACAGAATGTGAGCATCCTGTCAGCCACAGTAGAATCTGGAGTTGCAAATTGCTTTTTGTGCCTTAAGTCTGAATTTATTAACGTTTGTGATCATCCTGTCTGATGTGCAGCCATCTGAAAATGTATGCAGTTAATGAATCCCTCAGCAATGTTCAGTAAGTGAAATTCTGCTTCACTGTTTTGATGCAGAGCAGATAGCGTATTTCCTGTAACATCTGCATCATAAAAACAGGAAAAACACCCTATAACTGTGTTGTGATCAGAGTTAGGCTTTAATTTAAGAATGGAGAGACTAATGTTAAATGTACATGAAGAAATGTGCTCAGTATCTTTGCTATGCTTATACTAACCTGGATACCAGTACAGACTGGTAAAGATTTAATTAACTCCCTAGCAATCAAACCTATCATTTACTGTATAAGACTGACTGCACTGCAATAATGATTTCACCTTCACTCATCGTCAAGTAGAGTAGCCTATGTGTGTTGAATTTTATTTCCACAATGTGGTGGTTTGACTTTAGCATTGGAGTGGTTTGATTCAAAGATGAAAATAGAAATAAAAGATTTCTCTCCAACTTTCTCTTTTGTGCCTCACTTTCCGTTGCTTTCATCTTGTGTGCTGCAAGGTCTCTATTCTCAGATGACGTCTGCACCGTGTTTGCCGGGAAGGCTTGTTGTCTATAAATGACTTGTTGGGAACAGAGGCAGCATCAGTCAGTTCATTATAGATTAACCCCTGAGTGGAGAGTCAAGTCGATCGCAGAGCAAAACAATCCACAACCTCCGGTCAGAGGGGGAAGAGTCCAGACTTGGTGTTTGTTCTGTGTGTCTATATGTGTGTGTGTGTGTGTGTGTGTGTGTGTGTGTGTGTGCTCATGTGCATGTAGTGTGTTTATTACTTTCACATGAGGAGTGCCTGTGTCTGTTCATGTGTGTGTGATGAGGTAGGGGCGAGGTGGGTTGAGAGTTGCAGCTACTCCCAGGCCACCTGAGAGGAGCTGAAGGCATCCTGTCAGAATGCCTGTTGAATAATGCATAGCCTCAGAGCAGTTGGGCTCTCTAATACCACATGACTCTGAGACACCCCTCCTAAGATCAATAACACTTAGAAGCTGCTTTATAATGAAGGAGACACTAAAATTCCATCATCAGGCAATTAGTTGAACTCTGCCTCTCATTCCTCACCCCTCCTCTCCCATTCCTCTCTGGCCACGGCACAACACCGGGCACATCATTTGTTAAGAGTGAGTAATGTAAGGGGCAGGTTAGCTTTTGATGGAGTGTTTCTCTGGTTCTTATGAGGGAATTTGTCAAAGCAGTTTGCCGTGTTTGAATGCCAGAATTTAAGAGTGAGAGTCGGAGTCCTTTTCAAGGATTTTTTTTTTTTTTTACCTTCTTCTCTCTGACGTTTCTCTTACTCGTTTGACATTTCTTTTCCTCTTTTCCCTGCCGCTGCGAGGCCTGGGGCATATGTGTTAGCGCTTACCTCTAAACTTGGGCTACATATCAAAAAAACATAACACTTAGCTATAAATGTAGGCCGTTAGAACATGATGGAGGCCATTAGGTCAACACCGAGAGCGAGTCCAGCAGTTTTAAGGCAGCACTATTGGCCATTTGCACACAGAGTTTGCACACACGCTCCACACTTTTGTATATTATACCTCTCCCCCCCTCTTCAGCCATGCCATACAGTCTTTGTGAATGCATATATAATGACTGAATGAGCTGTACAGACAGGAGCACTCTCCACTCTATTCCACTGGGAGGCCAGGGGTCAGGAAGCGATAATGCAGTGTAAATGTACTGGCATGGGATTTGGAGTTCATTAGAGGTCCATTATAGCCTTTGAGTGACATCACTCTCTCTGGGAGTTGGAAGAAAGGAGCTGTGCGCTTCATCATGAATAGCCTGTGGTGTCTTTGGTATAGTGATTTATGATGGATGATCTAGGGTCAAGGGTATGCTGTTTGGAAAAAAAGCCTTATGTTTTATTTTAATGTTGGTGCAGGCAGCTTTAAATACATCTGTTAGGAGTGCAGTGAATCTGTCCTCAGTTTACATCTGTGTATGATCACAAAGCAAGTAAAATTTTAGGGCCAATTCTTTACAGTGCAGGGCCAGCACATCTCTCACCCTAAGACTTGGAAGAGGCTATAAACCTCCTCTGTGCCACCCCCACAACCTCATCTCAACCCCAGCTTCATTCATATGCACAATCAGTGTCTGCAAAACCCACCGCTGTCATCTGCAAGTAACCAAATTTATTAGGTGAGAGCAAGGAGGAGAGATTACCAGTGTGGACGGTCTCCCTGCTTAATTTGGACTCGGGCCAACATCTCATTATTCAACTTCTTCACTGTTTATTGGTGAGATGTAGGGGAAGAGGTGAGCAGGGAGCAGCCACGGAGTCACTGAGTCATCCAGGGCTGCATGGTTCTACAGGAGATCTCCTCTCTCTCCGCTTCCTGGGTCCTCGAGGTCAAGCCGAGCTCCGGCCCCCCTCTGTCAGTCTGGAATAATAGAATAATGGCATAATTAACTGGCAAGAAGATTTTGCCCTGGGGACGTGCTCTGCTGCTCCACTAGAAGAAGCGAAGCTGAAACCTTGGTCCTGGCTGTAATTAGGTCTCCATGGGTTCTAATTGTCCTGCTAAATAGTAGCAGGAGGGTGAGAGTGGGATCTGCAGCGAGGAAGGCAGAACTCCCGAGCAGACACACAGACGCAAGATGTTCTCTTCAGTTCACCAGATCCAATTAAGGTTGCTGTGGATGAGAAGTGCATTGGGCCAAATGTTCCTGGAGCAAAGCTTATGTACGTGGACTTGACAGTGAATGGATGCCATGTACTGTATGCCAGATGTTTAATCAGGAGTATCCTGATGTGAAAATGTGTATGTATCGACTAATCAATTAGTTGAGCAACAGAAGATTAATAAGTTAATTAGAATGAAAATGAATACACATATTTGATATGATTATGTAATTGTTTTAACAGGGTAATTTAACAGCGTGTCCAAAGACAAGAATTTGCTTTTCTGTCAGTGAAAATTGATCAGCGGCCGTTCACTGAAGAATATGAAAATCGTTGGCTTGTGAATTGTGACATTTATATACTAAATCTTCATATTTTTGTTGTGATGCTGAGAGTGAGCTGCTTCGTCGCCATCTTAGCAGTCTACTGCACACCACAAAGTGTGTGGACGTCGTGGACGCATGTGGAGCTGAGACTTCGACATGTGGAAATCATACGCCCAGCCACCTGTCACTCAAAGCAGCACACTATGCTGAACTCTTAACATTTAAACAGGCCAGTTCTATAAAAATTCTCCCCACATACAGTGAAGGAGGAAATTAGTCGCAGAGACCAAAACCATTTTTTTTGCACTAGGCTGTAAACTGGTTTATTTCTGCTATAAAGTCGGGCATTTTAACAAGGGCATCTATGGGGGATTGAATCGCTCGTGGAGCCTCAATTGGCCATTTGAAGGACTGCAGTTTTTTTGGCACTTATGTGTTGGCTTCATTTTTCAGGCTCGGAAAGTTGCTACTCGGGAGAAACGCAGCCATTCCTGCATTCATTGTTGCGCTAGTGTGGCAGGGATGCTGACACAAAGAGGTCTAGCAAAAGAAAAAAAACGAATCCAGGTTAAGAAAGTTGAATGCGGCTCAACTTAAGCACACAGTAATGCTTTGTCATCTGGCAAGGAGCTGCATTGCAAGCACCCATTCATAATAGATTACTGTTGTACAGTAGTGGCAAACACTTTATTTCCTCTGTTTACTTTGCATTTGTCAGGATGAAAGTTAAAATAATTGCCACTGGAATAACTTTCCAGCGTTGTGCAGCTCTGTACGGTGGCCCTGAGAGCTCAGAAAACACGTTCAAGGACACAAATATCCTGCAAAATCAAGGAAAAACATACAACAGATGTGTTTCCAGCAGACATAAGTGTGGGGGTGCGGTCTCCTGAAAAGTCACAGTTAGATACAACAGGGCCGAGCCTGGTTCATCACTTTATTTTAACATCCCCTGGAAACAATTTGCTTGTTTGTGTGTGTTGTATTTTTTTTTTTTTTGCAGCACATGATTTGTGTTGATGAAGATGTTTTTCTTTCCTTTGTTTTTTTAAGTGTCTCAGGAATCAATAGTGGCATTGTGTGGATGCTGCTGTTTGGATGCTGTGAATATGTTTTGTTGACAGATGTTTGCACGCTTGCATTCTATGATAAACACTTCTGATGGGTTTGAACCTTCCGGTGACTGAACAAAACAGATGTTGAGCAGCTCCCCTGTAGCTTGTTACCTCTCCATTATCTGGCTCTTGCAGCGTCATGCTCTTAACACAACAGAGGAATATGTGTGTGTAATAGTCTATTGACTGTGTTTTTCTTTAACAATGCCTTACCCAGCTAGTTCTAGCTTCTCGCTCCTCCAACTCCCCCCAACCCCTCCATACACACACGGCTCTAACTGATCTCCCATTGAAGGAGATAGCAGTACATATTGGTTTTTCATGCAGCTGCGTGTACTGTGCTCCGCTGGATACAGAGGAGTGCTCTGCTTCGTTCCTGCTTCTGATTTATTTGAATTTTCATCACCTCAATTGATCGAGGCCCTTTACTCAAGGGACAAAGATACAGACTAAATGACTATTGACTGCCAAGTGTTTGAAAAATGCATTTGTCAGACCACCAGTGCTATTGATGAGGGTGTATTAAAAAATGTATCTGAAGAATCAATGAGGAGGAAGAAGAGAGTCCATAGCAGAACACTGCTAGCAAGTGTTTTGCTCTCTTGTTTGTGCTCTCACTTGTTGTAGCTCAAAATACAGTCCTCTTTTTCTGTCTGTCTTTCCCTTTGTCTCCTAGTGCTTATGTGCTAACCACTGCTGGCGCATTGCAGTAAACCAGGGGAGGTAGAGTAGTAGCGTGTATGTGTGTGTATGTCTGTGTGTGTGTGCGTGAGTGAGGAGTTGCAGCAGAGGCATCGACAAGCATCCGTGGGTTTACCGTCTCCATAAATCCCACTTACCCACTGCACATGTGCACACATACACGCACTCCACATCCAAAGATACTGACCTTTTCTCACAAGTTTCTGCTTCTTTTCTTTTTTATCTCAGTAGAAAACGGTGAAAAGATGAATCACGCTGGAATGTAAATGTCATATTCGTTCCTTTTGGGTTATTAATGAAGTTTGCCTTACCAGAACATTAACAGAGCGATTCATGTGAAACGGAAAAATGAACTTTTTGTTATTTGAGGATCTGTGCATTGTGTGGGCACCACCTCTTTGATGAAGGAGGAAAAGTCTATTATTGCTCTGACATGTGAGTTAGGAATCCGTTTCCTTTATGTTACAGGTAGCTCAAATCTGTACGATCTATCTATCTTAATATTTGCATTACAATCAAACAGCATTAGCACAATCATTCCTCCTCACATCTTTTTTTTTCTGGTCCAACCTTGTGCATCATCTTCATTTTTGCAATATTTTAATTTGCAAATCTTGTTTGAGTTGCGGATCAATCAGAGCTGCAGTCAGCCGTACAGAGATGTTAGCTGTCTGGGAGCTAGCTGTACAGTTTGATGGTTGTGTTTGCTGTAGGATTTTAACATCCTCATTTCATGACTGGCTGGACTTTATAGAGGAGATGATGAAAGGTGCAACAGTCCACACCATCTCGTATATCATGTCCTCTTTTACGCGCACTCTCTCGTTCTCTGTCTGTCTCTCCCCCTCTGTCTCTATTTTATCTCTCACTATAAGCTGGCATACCTTCCAACTAATGCTCTGTCAAGATCATTAGTGAGTGATGGACAGCTTTTGATGTACGTCATCATTCACCGGCAGAATGTGTGTATGTTTATGGTGCTGAAGCGAGTCCCAGTCAAATTGGAGCAGCTCTGTAAAGGTGCAGAGTGACCTTTGGCGTTTGAAAGCAGAAAATACAGGCGGCTGGAATGATGATGGGCCCAGATGAGAGGAAATAACTTCGGGGATGGGTTTGATTTTGTTGTCTCTTATTGCGATGGAGAAAAATGGCATGAAAGAAATGGTGGTGGGAATATGTTTGTAGTGCTTTGAAGTAATATTGATAGGGTTGTTTGAGATAGATAGATGGAACATCCAACTGTGATGCTAGAACTGAAGAACTGAAACACCCATTCATGTATGCCATTTTAATTATTATGATTATTTTTTATTTGATATGTCTTTCATTTGAATTTTATGATCTGAGAAACATGATTTGTGAGAAATAGGTTAACTTTCACCACGTCTTCATTCTCTGAGGGTGTAATGTTAAGGGGTTTCAAGTGTAAAATCCAGGTCAAGGGGACTTCTGGGAGTTAATTAGGGGACAAAGAGAGGACTTGAACCTGAGCCTGCTTATCTCAAGTGTGGTTAGGTGAGCAATACAAGGGTTGAAAGGTCAAGATACAACACTTCCTAGCAGAGAAGGTGTGATCATGCGCGGCACAAGGCACAGCGGCGAGTGTGCACCACCGACACCTGCTTATGTGTTTGTGACACCCAGTCAGCAAACAAAAGTTGTCTCAGTGATGAATGGCATTGTAAATGTTGAGCGGGGCCAAAACAGCCCCCCGGAGACCATCCCTGTTTGTGTGAGTTCAGCAGAAAAAGCCCTTATCAGGCCTATTACGGGCCTTCCTCTCAGCGAGAGAATGGTATGTGCTTTGCATCCTAATGTCCTAATCTATTCTTCATTAAAGCTTAACACAGCAGTTAACGCGCCCTCTGATAGCATCACACTGTGCCCTCGCAGCAGCACAGACGAGGCCTGCGTGCCACTGATAAAGTTTCAAAATGCAATAGAGATGGCTGAAATACGGCTCGGAGAACACACCACCTCGGGACGCCGACAGAGGCCACTGCCACAGCCTGCACGGATCCGCCGGTTTCATTAACAGCGGTGAAGTGTTAATTTTAAGGGAGCAACTTCCACAATTTCAGACACTTCCATAATTCAGTTCGGAGGGCTCTGTCATGAGGTGCCATGTGTTCCCTGGTGGATGATGCCATCTGGCCTGGTTTTGCAGCAGGCTGCTAAGGCCGCAGCGAGGGCTCAAACAGCTGATGTTTAACTGGCACCGACTTGAACCCTAAACCAGGCGGAGTGAGCGTGTGTGTGTGTGTGTGTGTGTGTGTGTGTGTGGGCAGGAGCGACTCCCACACCTACAGTCTGTTAAGTTGTACTGCCTCACTATGACAGATGTGGCGGCGCGGGCGCCAGCATTCGCTAGAATATACACGACTACAAGGGACATATTCGTGAACAGCGTGCCAACAGCAAGTCTCAAGTCTGTAGTTAAACTAAATAAATAAAAATAGAACATTTAATTGGAAATGTTCATCAATCTGTCACTTATCTCAAGTGAGAGCTTTTGAGAGAAGAAAAAAAAACACAGAGCACGAAGAAGAGTATGATGTAAATCTCAGAAAATGAATAATGGATGGATGGAGGGGAAGAAAAAAGATAATGGATGGAAAAATAAAGAGAAAAGGGACACAGATGATTGACAGTGACAAGTAAGATAATAGAGAGTAATCACAATTCACCAAGCTCTCCTCTGCTTCTCTGCATTCAAGCAACAAGCCGATTATGAAGGAACCAACCCATGGAGATGAGGCTGTTGATAGGCTGCAGTATCTCTATCTGCACAATAACATCTCAACGAGCTTGTTGACCATTTTTTTTCTTTTTAGAAGAACACAGGATGAGTTTTTCATCTGCTACTTTCTTTTTTTCTTCCGTTCTGTATGCTCCTCCTGATGCATACTTCATTTGCAAATTCATCCAGCCTTCAAAAATGTGCTGCTGTCAGAACAAATACTCGACTCAAGTAAGTCTGATTCCTCCCTTACTGTCGCTCGGTAAGTGAGCCGCCTCTCCTCTGCTTTTTGTTCCTCAAAAACATTCAGACCGGTGACTCCATGTCTGATTGATGCCACCTCCGTGATAATAAGCACTACCAGAGCATTAAACTCAAGTGCTTGTCTCTCAAAACCACCTTTTTCCCTTTCAAACTGCATCTGTGAATCTGATTTTTCAATCTTAAGGTGTATTGAGTTAGTACATTCACAGGTGGAGGTGAGCTTAAAAGAGAAATTGCAAAACAAACACTCCTTGTGATTTTCACGAACCCATATGTGGAAATACTTTTAAAAAAAAATTCTCTTTGAGCTTGTTCTTGCATTAAGTTCAGGGGTCAGGGTTAGAACAGCATATTAGTGGACCTGTTTTTGGATTCACTTCCTCTCACACAGTGAGGATCACAATGAAAATTCATATCACTCAGTCAGGGATTAGACACTGTACTGTAACCTGCAGACTCTCTTAGTGTGAGTCCAGCTCTGGAGAATTCACTCACTGCTGATCTTTGTTTTATTTGCTGCCTTCAGACAGTCAATTTTTCTATAAGATAACTTCAGTGTATTCCACTACTAACTCATAACAGAAACATGTTTGGAAAGAAAGAAATGAAAATGTAATAAACATACTTATACTAGTGTTTTTTTTTCTTCTTCACTTTTTGGACCACTTGAACTCCGACCCCCACAGTGATTTATATTGTAGTTATTAAATTAATGATTAATAAAAGCTCCTAATTATTGGATAATTAGTGACTGTATAAATATTGGCTCTTGCTTCCTGGTTCAGGATGGTGCCTCTGAGGAACTTAAATTAATTCCAAGATATTACTTAATATTAAGATTTAGCTGATTTCTGATGGCACTGATAACCTACTAGTGCCCAACACGATAATGTCAATTCTTCGTAATTGCAGCACATTCTCTGATACGTCACTTGGCTAAAGATGGTTGAAAATCATGTTCTGAATGTGTCCATGTGCATTTTTTTGTTTACATATTTCCATAGAAATATAAAATTTAATAAGTGTCCATACCCAAGGACATAATATTGCATGGTCCATTACATTTACATTTGTGCAAACCTTGCAAGAAAAAGTAACCAATACTGATGAAATAATGAATTCAATGTATAATTAGATGTAAATATTTGTTTATGCCCATCCTGCTTGTTATGTAGGGGATATTATGGATTTGTGTGAGTGACAATATTTGAACCATGAGCTGAATGCTCTCAGTCTTTTCTTGTTCATCACTGAACCCTCCCAGTATAGAGTGGTTTGGATGAAAGTGCCTTGCTCAAGAGCACCTTGATGTGAGGGGAGTGTTAATTATTTTAATTCTGTGATGAAATCTTCTCCATATCAAACTCTCCTAACTTTATCAGCTGAGGTTGGAGAATCCATCACGGTGTTGTGTTCCCATTCAGCCTCAGTATCATTGATTAATGTAATCAGAGCTGCGACATCTCGCCCCTAAATGAGTTTGAGATTGACACTTCAGTTTATGAGGCTCCATGCTGCAAACTGTGAGGAGTGTAATTAAAGCTCTCACCCTGGCAGCCGTCATAATGCAAGTGAATTTGCTGTTGTGCTGAGCACAGCGTTGTGTTTTACACACGTTCATGTGCACACACACGCTTTGTTTTATGCTGCTGGAAATTAGGCTACTCCATCACCGATGGGTAATTTACTGAGTTAAGATGAAGATGATCCAAATGAATGGTTTCAGACATTTTTTGTGATTTTAATTATTTGTTTATTCATTTAAGGGTGATAGTCTTAAGGTTTTGACCTGTATTATCATGTTTTTTCTTTGGGAGAGCCAGACTTTAATGTGTCATGTCCCAATTTTCTCTCAATTGTCTTATCGTCTTGACAGAAAGTAGTGTGATGAAATGCAATTTACAACACTAAACAGAGAACAAAACCTCCTCATATGTGATGCAGAGAGATGAGGCTAGAAGGGAAAGAATAGCAACATCTTTTGGCTCATTTTACATAAACAGAATACATCACAGTGCCAGTATTTTTGATTTATGGCCCTCTTTGTCATGAATGATGTTAAAAACTATTGAACAGCTTACAGAACCTGGATCACTTGTACCATACATAAAGTATTTTAAAACCAAGAATAATTGAAGTTTTTGCAGTTCATAAAAGAAAAGTTGCCGGGGACATAAAACAGCATTATGAAAAAAGATTGCATTTTTGGAAAATTAAATTGATGACCAGAACAAGACAGAAGAAAAGCTGACAGAGGTATAAAATGAAAACAGTGTGAAGTGAGGTGGATTATAAACTAAAAGTGCAGTCAGTAGCAGTTGTGCACAAAACTCATTTGTCTTTGTTTTTGTCCTTCTCTGCTGTGTCAACTCCTCTAACTGTTGTGTTCCTTATGCCGTTGTGTTAGGCGGAGCTGGAAGTAGCACCTGTTGCCGCCTGGCTAATCATCATCATTTTGCGAGCTGTGTCCCTGGCTCCGTTCCAAAACCTCATAGCTAATATAACATCCACTGTTTGCATAAGTTGTAATGACTGAACACTGAGCTTGATTGAAGTGAATAGAGTCAACAATTTAGTAGCGTAGCACTTCTCACAAAACTCCTTATCTCTGAATGAATGAGCCCTGAACTATAGTACCATTTTATGTTCAATTACCCCTTTCCTAAGTGGCTGTTATGACATGCTGTTGAACACCTGTGGATTTTCCTCCTCCGAGCTTTGAGCCTTTGAGCCTTGACTCCAAATCACATCTTGATGGCTGTCAGCAGCTGGATCAGTTATTAAAAGAGAAAAGCAGAGGACTTAAAAAAAAAAAAAAGCGTTGTGAAGTTTTTTGTCCCTGAAAAGTCACCTCATCTCATTTTTTTGCCAAGTATTTCACATGACAGTACTTAAGAGGAAATTCTGTGTGTACTGATTGAGTTGAGTGAAACATTCACAATAATACAGTACTTAGATTTGATAGCTTTGAGTAGAGGATACCTATAATAATAGCTCAAGGCTCTGTGTGTTTGATTTCACAGTTAGCTGTTGAATTTCATCACAGCGCTCCAAGCTGAGAATATCTAAAGGCAATAGGCCCACTGCTCTTATCCCTCAGCTTGACAGAACATCCCATCCACCTCCACCTCCACCGAACTTCAGTCTTTCCAACTTTGTAAAGAACTTGGTCGTCTCACTCTTGTTTTGTCTCTGAGATGTGATAAATTACTGGTGGTCTATCTAGAGATTTATGACCCTGCTCTCCTGCCGTATGGCTTTATGAAGTTGGGGCGAGTGACACAATCTAATATTCTATACTTAAATGATGAATAATGTCACACACCGCCCCCACACAGCCCATAGGTATCAAAGCAGAAGAACATTAAGAACGCCAAAACTCAATTTGAATCCCAGCAAAGGGAGAATAGTGTTTCTAACGGGGGAGGGAAGCTGTCAGATCTGAGGGCGAGAGCGGGCTGATGTGTCTGTGCCACTGCCGGTGCTATCAACTGGAGATGGTGATGTGGATGGCAACGGGCGGGTAATCTGGTACAGCCATTAGTGTCTGTTAAGTGGCTGGATCTCAGTGTCGCACCTTGTCCATCAGTCTGTATTTGGTCAAACATGGACTCTTTGTTTCAGAGGTGTCCTGCAGCCCCCCCACAGGTAACCGCATGGTGATTGTCTGGCAGAAGTGCTGACGCCTCAGCTCGACAACACGCACTAATGTAGTGTAAATGGATGAACTGACCTGCCACATCGACCACCGCCAACCCCCAGCCCCGTGTTAAGACGACCCCCAACCCTCAATCGCTCCATCTAACCACTCAACCAGCTCTGATAAGGGGGCCCTGACCCCGCAAGGGCCCATGATTGCAAAACGTAATTAACGCTAACAGGGACAAGTTCATAAAAAGGGGAGGAATAACAGAGGGTTTTAATATCTTCATCAGGCAGAGCAGATTAAAATGATGGCTCCTACACAGACGCACACAAAGCCAACTGAACAGACAAATAACACAGGCAAACAAAGAAAATACTTTGTGGCGAAATAATTAAGCTATCGGCGCTACAATTTTTTTTTTTTTTTGGCTTTTCATGCCTTTATTCGATAGGACAGTTGAGAGTGTGACAGGAAATGGGAGGCAGAGATGGGGGGAATGACATGCAGGATAGGGCCGTCCGACACGGGACTCGAACCGGGGCCACCTGCAGCGAGGACTATAGCCTCAACACATGGGGCGGGTGCTCTACCAACTGAGCTAAACTCCGCCCCAGGCGCTACAATTTTTTTTCTTAAAAAGCAAGTCCAGCAATATTCCCAGCTTTTATTGCTTTATAAATTCTACATATAAAAATAAAAACTTAACAGATAATTCTCAGATAACATAGGCTCAGTAATTAAATAATGAGAGAAACATCAAACTCTGAGGAGCAGGTGGGCAAATATTGAGTATTGAATAATCTACCAAGCAATTTCTATAAAATGTCAGAGAACAATGGGAAAAAATCTATTGTGTAATATTATACATGATTTTTTTTCCAGAGCCTTTGCTGATGCCTTGTTTTGTTCAATAACAGTACAAGGTCAAAAACCTTTCAATTAACTCTTGCATAATATGACAAAAAGAAGAAGAAGCTGCAAATCCTCACACGTCAGCAGCATGAACAAGTGATTATTTGGTACTTTTGTTTCAAGAATGAGTGGTTTTATTATTCTAATTACTAATTACTTATCTAATTCATAGACTTAATAGCTTCCAGCCTTACAAAGAAGGCTGTTCACGTAGTTTTACTAGGCTATGTGTCTGTGTCAGCTTTTCATATAAAGTACAGTGGAAGTAAAAATTGGAGCTTTCAGTTGCAATAGTTTCATCACTGTGATCAGGAAGTGCTTAAAAATTAAAATATTAAACATCTCAACAAATCAAAATCAACTGGGAATTAGGGAATTTCACATGATGATGAAGAGCAGAAATCAAAATCCCCCTTCACGTTGTAAGAAATAGTCCTCATAAAGCCCTTTCAATTTATGCTACATTTTATTTTATTTCAATTGTCCTTGCAATAGAAATCACTCAGTGAGCAGCCAGTTGTATATTTGTTTCCCGTTAATGTGAGAACAAACGGGAAAAGCCAACCAATGTGTGGATGGTTGACAAGTTTGTTGGCAAAGATACAGTTGGCCGTGTGTGCACATTTCGCTGTCACTGGCTGACAAAGGCGACTCCAGATTTTTGGAGTTCTGCTTCTCTGTGTGATATCATCTGACTAACAACAGTACTCATTTATAACCATTTGAAGTTTCCTGGTTGCTGACAAATTCATAGTAAAGACAACAGAAATGAAAAATTGGGGAACTTTGCTTTGAGAACAGTTTTTTTTCTTTCTTTTTTACATTAGAAGGTGAAATTCTTCCTATTTCTGTTCTCTTCTTCCAGACATATCCTATATTTTTATAAGTGGGCTATTGTGGAAAAATTCAAGCTGAATGCCTCTGCTGCCGTAGCTCAGCTATTTCAGGTATTTTGATTGTCACCCTGCTCTGTAGAGAACCTGCTATAGGTCTGACATACTGGCTCTATCAGACCTGTAACACTTGCGAGCTTCATGTCTTTTGATGAGCTTGATAAAAGGCTGAGTGGTGTCAGCCATTCACACGGCAACCATGAAGTTAAATGAGAGACAAATGTTAAAAGGTGCACACGCTTTGTTCGTTCAGAATCAGGGAAGTGATGGCAATCACACCCTTGACGAAACAATTACCCCCCCTCTCAGTCTGCTGCCACCGCTGACGCTCTGAGGCCGAGGTGGCAGCCCGCGCCCCGCTGTTCAACTCTCTCACCACCTCCATTTTTCTCCTGTCCGCGCCCCCCTCCCCTCATTCATTTTTTTTGTCCTCTTTCCCACCTAGCCATCAATGTAATTAGTGCTTCTGTCATTTGCTCTGACATGGGTGTGTGCATGTTAGGGTGTGCATGTGTATGTTTGAGAGGCACAGACAAGACATGTGTGTACATATGTGTGTGTGTGTGTGCAGGCCTTGGGGAGTGTGCATGGGGGATAAAGCGGAGTAGCAATAGGTCGGCTGCAAGAGCGATCGATTCTCAATCGCCGTAGAAGCACTTTCCTCCTGTTTTTTTGCCAATTCAACACATGATTAAAGCCGGCGGGGCAATTACCATTCATCTGGAAGGAGACAGGAAGAACAGGCCCTCAAAGAAATGTGAGAATCAATCCATTATGAGCTCTCCTCCTCCTCCTCTCTCTCTCTCCCTGTTCCCTCACTTTCTTTCCTCCCTCCCTCTCACCTCTTTGCCTAATCTTCCCTCCCTCACTTTCTTCTTCTTCTCATTCTCTCCTTCTGTCTCTGCCAATATTCCTCACCCCCTCGCCGCTCTGTCTCCCCCCTTTGTATTCTAATTTATATCTCTCTGTCTCCCCTCTCCATTACTATCTCTCTTCATTGCTTTGTCTCCTGCTCTCTTTATCCTTGGTTACCATCATTAGATCCTTTGTTCTCATTCAGACACTTTTTTCCCCATTTTGCTATGATGCTACACTATCAGTAACACTTCTCTTTTTTTCTTTTATCAGCACCTTATCCACTGAAAGAGACACTGATCCTGTGATTCGCTATCTGAAACATACACCACAAAATAGGCCAAGATCAACTGAAGTACAACAAAATAATATTATTATTTTACAGCATCAAATATGAGGTTCATCTGCAGAAGGCTCAAGGGTCGTAGCTTTCAACTCTTAAGATGGTATGGATTATATTCTCCTTGACGTCTAGATGCAGCAGTACAGCTGATGTCATGAATCTTAAACTTGACATCATACTTTTTTATTTTGGATCCAAACTTATTGTGTTGAAATAACAGCAGATAAAAAAAATCATTATTAAAACAGTTTTCACTCTCTAAATCTTCACTCAAAAACTACTTTCAGATTTTAATTTCAGTTTTTGACCACTTGTAGTTTGAGCAATATTCTTACAAGTGGCTTCCCCCGCTGTTTCTATTTTGTGTTTAAAAGTTTTGGCAAATGTTTTATGAAGGTTTTCAGTTTGTTTGCTTGGCCTCAGGGATACACATGATTTTGATGAGTTATACCAATTTCAGACACACACGTCTTAATTTACATGTGAGGTTCATGGGGTGCCTCTAGTCTAGGCTGTGTAGAAAACATTGCATTGGCCTCAAGCAGAACATTTATGACCACAAAATCATTTTGTAACATATGAAACTCTGAAATTAAAAAATATCTTCAAGAGAAACTCAACATTTAAACATATAGTAAGTGTGTGCGCTGTAAACAGCGGCTCTCCTTTACCCGATTACTTCCAGTTGTCTGCTTTTTCTCACATGCGGTGGCAAAGCCTCTGTGTAATTGGTTATTTCCTTTGCCGCCTGTCGGTACTGTACATCCATCCATTCATTGTGGATGTTTAGTTTCATTAAAGCTCTTTGCTCAGATAGAGAAAAAGAGTAGGATGTAATGTGGGGAAATGAAGGTCTGCACACTCCATGTAATTGCTTTTTTAAGTGGGACTGTCCCACGTCTGGCACATTTATACAGAGAGTCTGGGTCTCAGGTCATTAAACCCAGCAAATAATGTGGGTGAATTCTTTAAGGTCTGATCGTTGTTGACAGCACGGGCAGGGTGAAAATAGACAGAGATAAGGGAAGGTCTGGGTAATTGGAGTTCTTGAGACACCAATGGCTCACCTATAGTTGCAGAAAATAGAATATAAAATCATAGCGGAGCTGACACACACATGTAAATGCACAAACACAGCCCTAGTACTGTGACCTACACATTCAAAAGGCTATGCTCTGTTATATGCAAATATCAATTGAGGACGGGGAAATTATGTTATAATAAACAAGATGATTCTTGTGGTTGTAGCGTAATATACAAAAATCTAATTTGCGTCCACTCTTCCCGAGGAAAGGATGAGCAGCCTCCATCTCCACCCCCGATTGAAAGGTGACGGCTATGGGCACAATTCAAGGCCCAAGAACTTGTCTCTTTGCTCCAAGTCACAGAGCGGAGTCCTTGTTCATCAAAACGGAGAAGTGCGCGCACACACACACACACACACACACACACACACCCACCCCCCGACCAACACAGCAGGAAAGCGTGACTGATTGAAGTTGATTTCCCCTCGCAGAGCTTTGCATCGCAGCAGAATGGTGAAACATGCAAAGACGGTCCAGTGGGCAGACGTGGACGGGCCGTTAAGTAGCAACTCAACCCCCCCCCACCCTCCACGGCTGGACAAGGTCAGGTCCACAAAGACTGGTGAATTGTGATTATACTGTACACTCGTGTGGGGGTGAGTGAGTGGTCAGCTGTAGTGCGTGTGTGACTTGACTGTGTGAGCAGAACAATGGTAAACATAGATATCAGATTCTGGTCTATCAGATTGAGATAGTAACATTTTGAAATAATGATGTCGACTGGATGATGGCACACACACACACACACACACACACACACACTTACACACTTACAGAGAGAGAGGGGAAGGAGCAGCTTTGATACTTTCATCACCACTGTGACATATTGCTCAATCTTGATGAGTTAATTAAGTCTTAATTTCAAAGTCATCCAGCCACCATAACCATGAATGTTACACCAAATATAATATTTTCATCAGCAGCCTATCAACACAGAACACCATTAGACTGACTGTTGCCCTGTGCTGTTTAAATGGCCACCGCCTTAGATTTTATCACTACTGTCCTTGATTCTTGTCATAACCTGTGATAATCCTAGCTTTATTAAAGGTATTAAGGTTTCAATACAGCTGTATGAGTGATGTGACATGAATCAAGGCCTCTCTAAAACAGATACTCTATGACCTTCACATAGAAGGACTTAGTATTAGACTCAAGGTTTACCTGTTTACCTATAAACAGGCAAGATCATGTATGTTGCTCTAATTTCTTCAGTTCTCTCAACGAGGCCATGAACAATAGTTTCATCTTCTGTTTTTCGGCACATTTTGTTACTCGTTTTAATTTCAGAGCGGCCCTGTAGGAATCATTTGCGCTTTTCTGGGGTAATCACTGTTTGCAGTGATTTGGAAGAAGAATCTGTCACTCGTCAGCGTGGATCTCGTCCAGTTGTTTGGGTGATTTTTGTTTTATTCACTTATGTGAGAACAGTCTTGCTGACATTTGTTCCAAAGATCTTCTCCAGTTTCTGTTGTGTCTGTTTAATCCCTAATTCTTCAGTTGACTTTGTCTGCAATTAAGTTTTGTCACGCATGTGGACAGTAAGCTGCCATTTTAGCAGTGAATGTTAGTGGGAAAACAACAGCAGGCTGAAGGGGGGAGACTTTTTTGTGTGTGTGTATTTGAGAATTGCACATCAGTATTTGTGAAAGCTGTGGTAGCATTAATGCTTAAAGACACCATTAACTTTTTCAACCAGACGCACAATAAAACATGGAAAGAAAAATATTCTTTAGACGTTAGAGCATTAACATTTTCTATTTTTTCCACGTCTCCTTAATTTCTCTCAAAATGCTGTTCCGCATTGCTTCATGAGCGTAACCGCACCCCCGTGTGATTCCCTCTGTCCATCTACAAAAATTGCAAATAAGCACATATCACCATAAAACAGTACAGTGCCTCCGTGCCCCCAAGGCCAAATAGCAATGAAATTGATTGATAATCAGCGAATAGAAGCAGAGCAAATATGATCTCTGGAAATTAACGAGGCTATTGTATCAACACATTTTCTTTTCATTAGAGTCCGGAGTACCCTTTATCGTAATGAATTGCCAAGAGTAAAGAGTACCTTTTAGGTGGCAGGCCTTGGTGGGTTGTTAATCATATAAATGGCACAGTACCAATTATGCCCCACAGTGCTGGGTGTTAAGGCTTTTAACTGGCCCCAGATTACCC
This sequence comes from Trachurus japonicus, assembly GCF_045865225.1. Taxonomy (NCBI): domain Eukaryota; kingdom Metazoa; phylum Chordata; class Actinopteri; order Carangiformes; family Carangidae; genus Trachurus; species Trachurus japonicus. The sequence goes on along the minus strand of NC_140929.1, from coordinate 11,827,599 downwards.
AGGACCACTCCACTAAGAACCTTTAATTACCATCTTTGGCCTGAGTCAATGAATACATCAATGTGTGGATAGATTCATAGAGGAGGCTACTTGTGTCTAATTGCCATGATTGACGTAGGGGAGGGTTATTGCTTGAATATATTTGAGACTGTGTTTATGAGGGTGAGACTGTTAACGTGTGGGTGGAGATAAATCCAAGAACATAAAAAGGCGGAGCAGCAAAGAAAAACAGACTGCAGTTCAGCAGGAGTCCAAGGTCAAGAGAAACTTCTGGACTTGTTAGTGAAGCCTTTGTTGCATTAATGATTGGGATCAACAGTTTCGGTTTGACTAGATGTGAGCAATTAAAAGAGGTATTGTGCAAAATTAATTTATAAAAAGCTCAGTGAGGTTGTACACCAAGCGATGCTAATCGCTCTTTGTGTGTATCTCGTTAGACCAGACGGAACTAAAGCAAACCAGCTCCCAGAAACAATCACATTATATGCATGCAAAGTGAAATCATTTGTCAATTATGTTATCTTGTCATTTCATCCAATAAGGTTTGGATTTTTTCTCGTATCTCAGTTGGTGTGTCTGCCAGTGCCTGTCATAATTCTGACGATGACTTGACACGAGACGAAGCGTCGCTTCATGCGGAGCACAAGATATGTCATTAATTAAAGAGAAGAAAAAGACCCTGACAAGAAAATTGAATTAATTATATGTTTAAGATCTCGGAAAGTAGAAAAATGTGGTAAATTTCTCTTGAGACTGAAGATATGGCCAGTTACCGTAAGTGAGAAATTTAATTCAGCATTTGGAATCACAAATAACATGATATATCTTCAGGAAACGAGCTAGTTCTTTTTTGTTTTTTTGGGTGGAATGCTTTTGTTGGATGAAATCTTCTCTTTGTGGAAGTGTCTGACTCTCCCCTGGACACGCATGCTGATTTAAACTTGCATAGTTTATTTTAATTGGGCTTCAGGTCCTGATAAAGCAGCTCGGCATGAAAAGACAAGTTGGGCTTTTTCTTGTGTGTGTGCATGGTTGGAATATTCTCTGTACTCTATGTTCTACATAAGGGGTGGCGCAGACATTGTGAGGGGCAGCGACCCACTTAGAAAAAAAATGGGCTCCTTGATCACATTTAACAATGTGAAGCACCAAGTGTGAAGGTTCTTTTAAAAGGCTAGACGATGATTTCCCTTTTGCAGGGGTCAGCAGCTATAGTTCAAAATATCTTCTCTGCTGGTCCATTGAATGGGTATAAATTTATTAAATTAATAATGGGTAGCTTATACAGAGTAGAAAAATGCTGATTGTGATATAGTTTTTCCCGAAAAAGTGACGGGGGAAGAATGTAGTCCCATAGCAGAAGCAGCAGCAGCAGTGGAAACAACAAGTGTATTTTTTGGATCCAGAGGGACACTGTAGCCTTTGCAGCGACTATATTTAACATCCCTCTTTTGCACAATGGAAGTGAACGACAATCCTCACCTGCACTAAGAGTTAACTGGCTCATCCTCTTGGCACACAAAGCTTGTTTATAAGCCTGCATCTCATGAGGTCAGGTTGTTTTATTTCATAGGCTCTGAAAGTTCCTCTTCTTTTTTTTTTTGCCTGTTGCAGCGAAACCATGTAATGCTATTAGTTAGTTTTTGCATTTAAAACACTGAGAGAGTGTTTCAGAATTCTCCTCGTGATGTTTTTCCTTTCTCCTTGAGCTCATCGTCAAGCGGCTCTGGCAGCAGCTTAATTTCCTCTATCAGCAGAGCCACGGCCCCTTTGCATTTTGTTGTTACCCGATACACTGTTCCGTCCCAAATACTTTATTTTTCATAAGAATTTGAGCAAAGTGTCTGAGCAGCGATCATGGCACTGTTGAGTTATTTCACAGCCTCTTTTCTAATTGCCATCTTCGGCTCAATCAGCCGTGAGCTTCGCTATTCAGTTCATTGTTCCTGGTTGTGTCACTAACAACAGAGGATCTGCTCACTTCGCTACTGCTTCTGTTGGTCTTTTCACTGCCCTGTCACACCAACAGCAACACATGCATGCACAGACACACCTTACATAAACCTACTAAGTCCAGCTGCTTGTCAGATTGGAACAGCTGGAATAAACACATAAAAACCAGCACGCTAAGAGGTTGCAATCAAATTCTGAGCACCACCAACACAGTCGTGGAAAGGATCTGATGAACAGATGGAAAGTCAGGCAGCTGACGGCATGCTACTTGGTATGAGCCAGACTTCGGGCTCCCCAGTTTTATAATATAGGATTAGTCACGATGGAAATTGCCATGAATGTTAAGTAGCCAGCAGTGGCAGAAGAATAATTCATATCCTAAAGTAAAAGTAGCAAAACCACAAGTGTAGAAAATATCCCATTACAAGTAAAAGTCCTGAATAGAAAGTTTTACTCAAGTAAACATATCAAAGTACTATCACACAGACAGTGATCCCTATTATTCTTCTATTATGTTATATTATTACTAATGATAGATACATAAACATACAAGCAGTGTTTAAACTGGTTTTGTGTGAGCTATGGCCTATTGCTAATGCTTAACATAGCCTTTTATGTTTTACAGAACTTGTACTTGAATAATTGCACTCAGTTGAATTCCAGTGCTGCTGCCTCACAAACACTAATCACACACATGGCAACATAAAAACACAGCTACATGTGCAGTCGCAGCCAATTGCATGATTGAATGGACAGCGCCCTGTAATTACAGACTCAGACAATATGTCTGCTGCCCTCTGTCCCTCAGGCCCCCACCCCATACGTCCCCGAAGCCACTGACCCGTTGGCTTCTACGTAATGACCGCTGAAACGGGTCATTCTGTCTTCTTGACACAGCCTGGACATTATAGGGTGTCGGTGTTTAGGATCACAGTTCCAGCAGTAATGACTGCCGTTGTGGATCACAATCCCAGTTAATGACCTCTGCTACGGGTTTGAAGAAGGTGTCCGTCCTGCTGCCCTTGTCGCTCCGTCCATCTGTCTGTCAGCTCAACTCTGGAGGTCACAGCCTGTTTTGAGAGACCCACTTGACGGTAGCAGTGCTGCCAGCGAAGAATGCATGCATTCATCCATCCCTCCATACATGAGGAAATACAGACGCACACCACACACCGAGCCACGGGCCCCATGTCCATTAGAGTGACATGGTAGTTGACCCGCCCCTCCCCACCCCCTCCAGCAATCCCACTATGGGCGGCTAGATCATGGCCCCCGGGTTCAACGATTCACCAGGTGACAGATGGAGGCGACACATGGAGATGGTGGTCCACCTTCACTTACCACACACACACAAAGAGGGGTGGATGTAAAGTGTTCTCCTCGACGAACTATGAAAGATAGAAGATTTATACATCTCATCCAAATAAAATACACTTAGATGACAATTGCAATAAAAATGTTGCAATATTACTATGGGTGGTGCATTATACAGTGTGTTTAAATCAGCTGCAGACACGTAGTAAAACTGTAATGGATAAAAGATAAAAGCAGTCTCATTGCTGCCCTGCCATCTGCTTAGTTTCTCAATAGTGCTTATGGATAAGACACAACAGTGATACTGTGGAGTGGCCTGGCGTGACTTTGGGCAATAACACATAAAGCGGCCATGTTGGCACTTCATATATAGACCTATTTTACCTCTTATGTGGACTGTAGCCTGGTAGTGTTGTAATTGGTCAAAAAAAATGTTTGTTTTTTTCAACATCAGTGTGAAGAGTCCAGTTTGGGCAAAAAGAAACATAACAGTCAAAAGCTAAAATGTAAACACTGATTAATATACAGTAAGAACAAGAATGTCATCACTTTTTCCCACCCTGAGCAGTAGCATTCAGCTGTGTGCAAATTCCATGACATTCCATGATTAGTTTGGGATCAATTTAGCCACGTTTTGAGTGAAACGAGTCTTTAAAATTAACCAAATCTTCCTTTGATTGGAAACAAATCAGCTTTATTCTAACAGCTTTGCCGCAGGAATGTTTGTCTTACAGCATTTGCAGGGACCAGAATGTTTGGAAGCGTGTTCGCAGCATGTTCAATATTATGAATATAAAATGTGCTGCTCTTTCAGTATATATTCCATTTTACTGGAATGAGTGGCCTCCATCCCCGAGGGGTTTGAATTAGAAATGCTCTCTGGGACCCAGAAACAAGGTTGCCACTTAAAGGTAGCATCTCTGAAAATGCCTGCATAGGTCCAGTGGGAGCAGAATTTAGATGAGGCTGGAGAACGAGCATAATCTCCTCAATTTCATTGTTTTCCCATTTCTACATTATTTCCATGAAACACATGCATCTCGAGGCCCTGCTCACAGATTGAATGTGGCGAATGTAATTCTGTCTGCGCTCCCTTGGGCGTTGCATAGGTGTTAGGTGACTTGACTGACTTTAGCCTGGATGCCTGAGGCCCTGATGGGATCTGTGCCACCTATGTACCTCATAATCTCTCTGGAACAACACTGTCCCCCAGCACAAAGTCCCTACCTGGCCACAGGAAAGGTTGTGTGTGTGTGTGTGTGTGTGTGTGTGAGTGAGTGTGTGTGTGTGTGTATTTGTCGGTATTTGCATATATTTGTCTGTCTGTCTGCCTGGGTTTTTGTCTAATGCTCTCCACCTGCTTATATGATTGACTTTTGTCTATCTCTATCTCTCTCTCTCTCCAATTCCCTGGTCTCTCTCACTTCTATAAGAAGATTGGATCGGTCAGTGTTTACATATGAAGTCTATCGCCATGGCAACAAAAGGGGCTTCTAAGCATCTCCACACCCAATTATCTCTCTTCCTCAGGCGTCTCGGACTCTGCGCGCTTCCTCCTGTCCACAAACATTTTTATTCAGTTTTATTCTAGCAGTTCTACACACACACACACACACACGTTTGTGAGGAATCTCCACATCAACTGAACCAAGTTTTTCTGTCTCATTTAACCTTTTTTATTATTATTAATTGTTTTCCAATATTGTGTTGTATTAAGTTGTTTGAAAACACAGAGTAGCAGCAGTTGCGAATTACTGGAATCAATCTAAAGTTAGAAAGTTCTTCACCTCTTCAGAGACTGGAAACTGCCGGGATGTGAGTATTTTATCTGCGCAGTTGAATAACAGTATAATGAGCACAGTGGATTGTGTGCCAGAAACAGAAGTCATGAGTGTAAAACAGAGAGTGGAATGAAATTGGAAAGGAAAAGATCACTAAATTATGAATTAAGCAGAAATATAGAAGACAGCAGTTGCAGGTAATGGAAATGGCATAAGTTGTAAAAAAAAAAAGATTGACTCAAAAATAATGATAGAAGACAAAAACTGTTCTTCTAAAATATCCAGAATAGCAATTTTGCAATCAACCTTGGCAGAAAAGTCGTTTCTCTCTCCGTGTTGTGTGAGGTTGACATTTTGGCATCAGATGATACCGGTGGTGGTGGAGGTCGCTGCTCTGAAAACGGGCCGGGTTGCTGGTCTGGTTGCTGGCTGAGATGGAGCAGCCCCCCCCCCCTCATCCCCAGCCCCCCATCTCCCTCTGGTCCATCCAGGTTGGGCCTTCATCACATTTGGCTGATCTTTCTAACTGCAGTCATGCTGATCAAAAGACTGTTGTCGTGGACAGAGGCGGCACACGTGTGGAGGTTTTCCTCTTTGACCCACCACAGACAGTTTGCCAGAGTCTTTGTTATGCAGAGAGGCTGATGAAGGCTGAGCAGATGTGCCTCTCAGTCAGACAGGGGAGTAATACACTTTTGCTTGTTTTTTTTCTGTATAAAGAATCTCTGCTCCTCTGATACAACTTTATTTTCAATACATTTTTATTATTGCTTAATTGTTGGTAGACCGTTGAGACTATTACACTCCCAAATTGCATTTATCTTCCTTCCCCCTCACCGAGGCTTACACAATCTCAGTCACTCCAAAGGGAGAAAGTACAATGTTTTATCTGGTGTTTAACTAGAAGTTCTGTGTCTACTTCCTGAACTGTGAAATGTTCTATTGTTGTGGGGGTGAAGTAGCAAGGTCAGGTGGAAGACGAGGCATTAAGGTGGAGAATAGCAGGGAGGGAGGCTCATCAGGCAATTATAACAAGATTAAGAGGAGATTTGAGATGTGAGAGATATTGTACTCAGATGCTTACGCACATAGGCAGACCAATCTCTCCCTCTCCCACTCGCTTTCACACACACAAAACACAAAGCCCTGTAATTTTCCCTGACATATAGAGAGGCTGAGCAGGGGTCGGTTGTTTTTTACAGAAGTGCAGCAGCACACAAGCCAGAACCAGACTGTCAAAAATACAGATGTTCTGACAGTCGTGACAGGTGAAGAAATGTCTGCACTCCTCCTCTGTGTGCTGTGTCCTGTTCACACCGTGGCTGTGTGTGTATTCCAGCTCTCTGGCGGTTCAGTGCTGCTGCTGCATGCTGAGCTGAGGATCAGCGCCTTGGGTACATTTTTGAGGGGTACTGGTTAAAATTAGATATCTGTTATGGCAATTGCAGAAAGTCATCACAGCAATGGGAGTGCAGACGGAGACCATGAAAGCAGAGTAGAATACAGCACTGTCATTTTGAGTCAAGTCCGAGGACAAGTTCAAGTCAGGTCTGAAAAGTTGAGATTTTCTGATCTGAAGTTTGAGTTTAAATTTTTTATCTTTTTTTTTGGTCCAGTCATAGCAATTATTAGACTTAAGACTCAAGTCATCAGTTTTTTTTTACCATTAAGATATATCAAAAAGATGCACTACTCATATATTTTTCCCACAAAAGTATTTTGATACCTCAACCCATAGTATCTGCAAGTATCTGATACGCTGCTGACCACCTTTAAAATCTGCATCTATCCCTCTAATACTATTTCTTATGACTTTCAGGGACCACATCTGCAGTTGGATGAAGGTGTGGCCCTTTGTTGGCATAGTTTATTTTTCACAAACACATAAGATTGTGGTGTGAATAGTTAGGTTTGAAACCTGGTGCTTTCATTCAAAAGTGTCTGTCAGTGTTTGCTTTCATGATGCGCAATGGATCTTGGGATAAATCGGGCCATGAAGGATCCACCAATCCACACGCTGGACCCTTTGTTTCCCAGGAAAAGAAGGCTGCATTTGAAGGCTCCTTTGAAACAGCGGAGGCACACCATTGTGATGCAATCGCTCTTCAAATGCAGCCTCTGAAGAATGTAGCCACATCTTAGATTTGCTCAAATCAAATCAAATTAATTCCAATCTGACTGATCAGATAGGAGTATCCTCTACTAGAGAGATTATTAACCCCCTTTTAAGGATACAAATTAGTTATAATTTTATTAATTGACTGTAAAATAGAAAAAATAGCAGTGATACAGAGATAAAAGAGACAGTATACCTGCAGGTGTCTGGAGGGTTGGTGTTTATATGTCATCGCAGACAGATCAAAAATTTTCCTGGTTTCAAGTGTCTCAGTTTGACCTTTTCACCTGCAGTGAATTTGTCAGTGCTCATCACTTCACTGAAGCAGAGTGTGCACACACTGCCAACATTTGCATTGAGAAATGGTCACATTAGCTCATATCTTGCAGCCTCACCAGCCATTAGTCAATTAAAGGGTTAATGACATGTCACAGAAGAAGGTTCAGTCTTCGTTGGCACGGACGACTGCCAGCCGACCAACCTTTAATCTAACCCACTTAAATATGCATGAGCCCTCCCAGTGGGGCTTTAATGGCCCTTAGTCGCCCCACCACCACCGCCAGTGTCTAAACCTACTCCCCGCCCCCCTTTGACAAATGAGAAAGTGCACCTTGAGTTACCAAGACAACACTTTGCTCAAGGTTCTGTGAAATAGACCATTGAGGGAGGTACTTGTTACTTACCACTTGTCAAAAAATGTTTCTTGGCAGCTCCCCTGACCTCCTGTTCATAACGACGACAGACTGTCGGCTCCTGTATGTAAATATCAAACACACACTCCTACTATTCAAATTGATGGCCACCATAATGAGAAACCATGTCTTATCTCACTTCACCTGATGGGAACAATTTGGCTTCCTGGTATGAACTGACAGTTCAGCTAGATGCCCTTACCCCACATTCATCAGCCAGTGTATATACAGTAGGCAAACATCATAGCTATACAGTACATGTTCTTATAGATAGATAAATAGATATACTTAATTGATGCCAAGCTGCAAACTACAGTGCAGCAGCATTACACACAGTGACAATAACATATGGGAACTAATATGGGGTCTTCGATGCAAATATTGATATTTAAAATGAACTAACAACATACAGCATGTGCCCATATTCCTTTAGAGCACAGCTAAAATCAGTGACATCAAAGGACATGCAACATTGTTTTCTGCTTTTGTTAAAAATATAAAAGTTTTATATGTATTGACTGCTCTTCCACCTGCAGATGGTTTTCAGTGTTAACTCAATAGACCAGTTGGAGTTGGTAGACAGTAATATGGCTCTAGAAGATGATGAAATGTTGGTGTTCACAACTTGTTCTTAGTCTGTGCAGGTAGAGGGAAAAAAGGTTAAAAGCAATTATATACGTATATGCATTAGCCTTCAAAATATTACATGTACCTTTAATTTCTACCACCTGCCAACATTTATATAATATCTGCAGTATCCGGGGATGATATGACACATGGTCGGGTATTTTCATCCCCATCAGTGATTCATGTTTTTGAAGTAAAGTCTGGTGAATCTGATGGTGTTGTCTATGTAACCTTGCCTTGATTGACAGTTATTTGTCTAGACACAGAAATGCTTTTAAAGTGAAATCACAGCCTCGTCTGTGACGGTGAAGGTAGGGCGTGATTATTTAAAATGCATGTCAACTCATTTCATGTGCTTTGATTATACGCATGGTCTGTGATGATGTAAATTCAAAAGCTCTGCTCCCCCCCCCCTTCTTTATTCCTTCAACCTTCCTTCTCTCTCTCTCTCTCTATCGTGTCCCCAATGACACTGAGAGCAAACTGTTGTCCAAAGGCATTTCTCTGATTATTTCCGAATCAATCACAAACATATGGATATGCAGGGAATGACAGATGCATGGCCACTCAGCTATTGTAAACACGCCAATATTATCAATGATGGGAGGCTAAACAGCAGAGGTCATCTGGATTGGCTCTAAACATGTCAATAATGTTTGTTTAAGAAACTGAACAGGCCGAGTCTTTGTCCATAGATCCATTTCAATGCATAGATGGAATCAATGTGCGAGTGAGCTTATGTAATTTGAGTATGGAGGGAGCAGTTTGCCCTTGCTTTTTCAATTTCCAGACTTGACCTCACACAGATCCCCACTAGAATTATAATGGCAAAAGTGGGATAGTAACCGTGCTGCACTGTTGGGGACAAGTCTCATTGCACTTGGGAAACGAGGTCATCCTCTAACCTTCTGCCTGCAGCCACAAAGCAAATACTCAAAGGGAGAGACTGCCATTACCGCCTCCCCAAAGGGGGTATCAAGTCGATTCCCACAGTGCACACATGCAAACACACACACCACACATACACACACACAGACAGAATCACCCCACAGAGGGGTGAGTTAGAGCTTCCCTCTCTGACACACACATACAGTCAGAGACATGTCCACACTCCCCTCAATCCCTCTGACCTCACCTCAATTAGCAGGAGACATCTTTGTTTGGGTTGCCGTGCTTAATTAGCACGGTTCACCACAGAGCAAGTGCTCGGTTAAATTCATTTATCAAAGGGGCCTGGGACAATGCTTCATGTCACACCATTAGGATTGCAATCTCTCTCATCATCTCTCCAGCTCATTTCATGAAGCCATTTGACAGTTGTGAGAGCGAGGGAGGGAGGGAAGAAGGGAGGGAGGGAGGGCAGCGTTAGGGAGCAAACGAACGGAAGGTAACAGCATGTAAAACAGAACTGTAGCAAGAGGGTGTGTGTGGATACTGAGCGAAACAGACAAATCATGTTAACAGGAGACACAAGGAAGGGAGCAATGAGAAGAGAGGGGACATGAGTGACAAGGTTTTGGAAAGTGTCAGGTGAGAAACGAGACAGTTGAATAGATTCTGTGAAAGCAAAGGAGGAAGAAAGGAAGGGTAAATGAAAGGTAAAGTCTCAATGGGATTCATATTGAGGCCAGTTTGACTTGGTATGTATATATTTAGATATATAGACAGTGTGGCACTTGGCAGCCTGACTCTCCCTATCACACCTTCCCCACGAGAGCGCAGCTTAATGGGTCTTTGTATACACACACGGCCTATAGAGGCCACTGCAGCTTTCAACATGCATCAAATATTCAAAGCATCTTCTGTTCTCAAGACACACACACACACATACACACACAAAGACAACCTCACGCACACTTTCGCTGCCTTTAAGCCATAAACGTCAATATAGAAAGCAGCGCGAGCTCATCTCTCCCTCTCTCTGCCGCCTTCTGTCTCTGTGTTGCTCCCTCCTTTTAGTAAAAGGGAATTGTTTATCTAAATTGCTAGAGGATATTGTGAATCATTTTTCAAAAACGTTATCATTTGTTATTCTTTTTCACATGGTGTGCAAATTGATGCAAGAGAGTGGGGATAGCGGGCAGGGACGGAGGGAGATGACCATCAGACCATCAATCACGGCAAAGTAGCCGCGCGGTGACAAGTAGAAGGCCTCTGACATTTTTTTGACTGACTTGATTGATGTGTTTTTGAAGTGCGGTGGGAGAGGGTGTCAAACTTCCTTTCTGGCAGGGAGCGGATAGATCACACATCACAGTGCGGCGCTCCGCTGGGATCAGCCATATACTTTTTAAACAGTATGTGTGGAGCGACTTCAGCAGCCAGGTGTTACCCAATGAAACACAAAGGGCACGTCACCACAGGGGCGAACAGCTTCTCGGAATACCGTGACTTCAACCCTCTCAACAAGTCTGATCGTTGGCCTGGAGCTGTACTGTACCTGTGAGAGTGATGACCACTCTGGTATAAAGTAGTTGAAAACAATACTTGAATAGAAGTATAAGTATGTTACCAGAGAGTGACTTTGGTAGAAGTTACTGTAAAGGCACTTTTTATGATATTACTTAAAGGGACAACGAGGAGTTTTGGAAAAGCGAAGCATTTTCACACTACATTTATGAGCCTCCGCGCGCACCGTAAAATTCTTTTGACCGGCGCAAGACGGACTCATGTTTTCATTCATCAATAATTAAAGTCAGAGGTTCAAAGAGGTTCACATACCGTCGTAGTTCCGACCATAAACGGCGATTCAGCTACGTTATTCTCATGACTCGTCGCGAAACTGAAAGTAAAGAAACGCTGGTCGGCTCGACCAGCATCTCCGCCACCACTAATAGTAACAAAATAACGATAGAGACAGAATTATATATTTATCGAAAATGGGCCCATTAACAAGTGTGGGTAGCGGAGATTCATCCACATTAACGTGAGACTTTTTTATAACCGATTAGAAACTCCTCGTTGTCCCTTTAAGTAAAAGTCTTCAAGTAGCTGATATTTACTGACATAGGTATCAAAAGTAATACAAAATGTACATAAGTTTTGGAGGTAGGTAGTTTGATCATGAGCTTTACTGTCCTCATAGTAAAGCATAATATTCAGGATTCCTGCAATTTCACAGTTCCCTCAAAGTCGAGGACTAAACACTGCATATTTACATATTAAAGGTCAGCATAAGGGACACCTCAATCCTTCAATCCAGCGTACTAAAGCATGCGGCCAACGGGTGTGTGACATTATCTACGTTGCCGTCACAGAGTTCACCAAGTTCACCACAGTAGTTGTGGTGAATGGTGATACCCATCTGTTACTAGAGTAGCAGCAGGTGCCTCCATGATGGCGTCACTCATTGACGACTCTACTGTGATGAGACCGGCCTTCTTCCTCTTCTTTAGTTTCAGCACTTGATGGTTGGCCTCAGACAGACATTATGTCCCCTTCTTGAATTGTTGCATTAACTTTTTTGATTCACAATCTGATTTTATTATGTAGTAACGAGTAACAAACAGGCAAAGGGGAAATGTGAAAAGTTAAAGTAAAAGTTGCCAGAAATGCTGGTGATGACACATTCGAGTTATGTTCCTGACTGGATTGTGGATTCATTTCAGTAGTTAGTCATAATAAGCTATGCTGTGTGTGTCACTCATATGAATGGCTGCAGATTTGCTGCCACCAAGTAGTGGAGTTGTGTTATTTTAATGTGGCTGTATCATCTGCTGCTTTCAGTGTGTTGTTGTGGCTGACAATGGGAAAAAAGGGAGCCTGTTGTTGCGAGGCTTCCCCACTTGAGCCATAATATAAGGTTTTCTCTCAGTAATACGTTGCACTCTGCCGTAGCACAGAGACTCTATTGTGCCACAGATGTGATGTTCAGACCTCGTTCAGCTGCTATGCACCATCAGAGTGTACAATAATGTAGTCTGAGTCTGGAAGCTAGTAGCTTCAGTTGTTCACTTGTACCGTGACGGTCAGCTGCAACTTCACTCTGTGAAATGTTTATCCTTTTTATACCATGTCACAGCTTAGGGGAGCATTTCCTTTTCCTTTTAAAATACATTGGGATTTATTGTTTTTTGTGGGCAAGTCAGTGTTTATATGTGTACTGTATATATAAGAAGAGAGTGAGATGGATGGAAAAAGTGTACATTAATAAGTTTGATGGTGTCTGCAAGACTGCATTCAATAATGTTCAATTAATGAATCCTATTCTCACTTTGTGCGTAACTGTGTTTCTTATAGTAACAAGTATAACACAGGTCTTTAAGCTTGTGGCCAACTTAAATAACAAAAAAAAGGTTTATGTAATAAAAGAATTACTGAGTAAGAAGTGAGAAGTTTGGAACAAAAGCCAGGACAGAACTCAAAAGCTTGTTGAGGATAAGTAACTTTCAAAGCGAGCTGCATAAACAAAGAGTCACTCAGCTCTTATTATGCAACAGAGTTCCTACTGCAGTGACAACAACAACAACAAAGCAGCCTTGGAATTGTCTATCACCATCATTGAACAAGTGTGTTGGCGGAGTGTGGTGCCTGCGTGCAGGGAAGGCTGAGGACTGAGGGAAGCCTGACAGCAGCAGAGTCAGATATACTGTGCCGTTAGAGAATTACACCATTTATTTTTGGGAGCTTTTAATGTATTTGTGTTTGGCAGGAAAAAGCTCAGCTCTTAGGGGAGTTTCCAAAAGAATTAATTGTTTCAATGGGAATGCACTAAGAAAAAAAAAAGCATTTCAACTAACTGGCCGAATTTGTCTCATTACAGACATATTAGTCCTGCTTTGCTGAAGGCTTTCAGATGACAGGGAAATGTGTTAGCATGGCTTTTTACCAAAGAGCCCATTATAGCAAAGACTTGGAAAATTGCAATTCAACCATTTGGTATTTGACGTCTTTTTAAATAAAGACATAATAAATTAATGTTTTGGTGCTAAAACATTAAATGCGGTTACAGAGAATTAAGGCGTCAGTCTACATGCCATGTCTTTTGATATGTTTCAGATTTAAGGAGAAGGGATAATAAGTCAGCGGAAAAAAGATTTGTAGTTTCATAGTTCAGTGTTAAAACAGGTGGGTTTTTGAGTATCGATGTAAAACATGGCCTTCATTGAAGATCTAAGATTCCTTTATTGTCATTCAGACTTCACCAAGAGAGGCACAGCAGAACAAAAATACAAGTATCTGAAAACACAATGAAGACACCACCACAAAATGCAGGTAATAAACAATTTAAATGATGTAAATATGTATTGAATAAATAAAAGGATAAGTTGGATGTCCTAAATGTTGCTAATGAAAATTGTTAAATATCGCACAGTATCAACAGAGTGACTGTTTAAAGTGTCCGACTCCTGGACTCTGAGCCAGCAGATCACTTATGTCAATGAGATTTTGGATGTTTTTAACCTTCAGCAGCAACGGATCACAGTAGTAAGATCAAATCATGTGGCTTCCAGCATGAAAACAAGGTCACATGGAGCATTGCTGGTAACTTTGGTTTCTACCTCTTCTTTGTCTTAATATAATTTGTGTGTTTTTATGTCCCATATCTCCATACAGCATGTCAAAATGAAAAAAGTTTTCATACAAGTGACGATGTGCTGAAAAAAAGATACCAAACACTGTCAAAGTAAATGGAAGGAAGAATAGTTCCTAATAATGTGCATACCAATTGTTTTGTACACTGTGATAAGTTGAAGAGTGAGTTGCTGTTTCAAGTGTGAGTCAAGATATTTACATACGTGCAAATTAGATTTTCTCGTCCACTTGTGCTCCGTGAAGTTCTAAAAAGAGTCATCTTCTCTCCTTTCTCTCCTCGTGCTACTTTCTCTTGGTGCTCTGTTTCACACCGCTCTCTCCCTCGACGTAAAGGGTGGCAAGGCGAGGTGACATTTGAAAAGTGCATTTCCCTCTCCGCTCCGTCAATCTGTTCTTTTTCCTCACAGACAGCCTCCCACCCCCCCATCACAAACACACACACACACACCTTGCTACTTCCTGCCCACTGACATGGATGTCCCTGGCTACTGCCCGTGCAGTGTGTATGTTTGTTGGAGCAGACTGTGGCCTCTGACCCTCCAGATGACACTATGGCTGGCTGCGGTGTGACCCGAGGGCCCATTAGGAGTCAAACCCCAACACCAGATCTGTCACATACACTCCTGTGACGAGCTGTTGGACATAACACTGTCACCTCAGGATGACAGCTTGTCAACACCTGTGTCAAGATGATCGATTAGCCGGTTGAACCCCAAAAACCTGGCCCCGGTGCTCTCTGTCCCCTTCTTTGAGCCTGATTACAACAGGACTGCAGTCGTTTCCACTTCCTCGTGCTCCGACAGCAGGTCTGTTTATCTCCCCGGTGACAAAGTTTTGCCGCACGTTTGGAAGTTAATTGCTCGACTCATTAGCTGTGTGTGTGTGTGTTTCTGTCTGGGAGCAGCGGGGGATTAGATATTATCTTATTATGGTGAGATATTTAACAGTGAGAGGAGTGATCTTCCAACCAACCTGGGGCATGAAATGGCCTGAGTGCTCTGGAAAGCCCTGTGTGATCTGTTCTTTCCCCTCATTCATTTTTAATGGCCTTTGAAGTGAACGCTTGTTTTCCATCACCACCACCATTTTGGCAGCGAGGTAAACAGATGGATACTGACAGTGAGTGAACGCCTCACAACAAGTGTCTTGCCTCGCCATATCTCCTCCTTGTCAGAATGCAGCAAGCCTTCACCCACTGTTTTTATGTTTTTTTCTTTCTTTATTATCTTTCAGCCAGTAAAATAAATGCCAGGCTTTATATGGTTTTATGGAGCTCAGAAATGGGAGGAAGTACCAATATGAAGCAGCAGTATGACTCCCCTCGGCCCCCCCGATATTCGAATTCGAAGAAATTAGATTTTTGGTCAAAAAAAAACTTTTTCGGCACCCGCAGGGGTTAAAATGGTTTCGAAAATCGCCTCTGTGGTTTTTGGTTATTTTCTTCAAAATCACTGAACCTATTTCAACCACACCTTCTGTGTTGGACTCCCCTGGGCCCCCCAGATAATATATTAGATTTTGGAGAATTTAGATTTTTGGTCAAAAAAAAACTTTTTCGACACCGGCGGGGGTTAAATTTTTTCGAAAATCGCCTCTGTGGTTTCTGGTCATTTTCTCCAATATCACTGCACCTATTTTCACCAAGCCTTCTGCGTTGCACTTCCCTGGGCCCCCCAGATAATATATTCGATTTAGGAGACTTTTGATTTTTGGTCCAAAAAAACGTTTTCGGCACCCCTGGGGGTTAAAATCTTTTGAAAATCGCCTCTGTGGTTTTTGGTCATATTATCCAAAATCACTGAACCTATTTCAACCAAACCTTCTGTGTTGGACTCCCCTCTGCCCCCCAGATAATATATTCGAATTTGGAGAAATTTGAAGAAATTAGATTTTTGGTCAAAAAAAAACTTTTTCGACACCCACGGGGGTTAAAATTTTTCGAAAATCCTGCTGCAGTCACAAATAATGGAGACATGAGTATGAGTCTGTTGCTCTGGTGGTTCAGACAGCTCAGGTTTATGTTGCTGCTGCTGCCTTTTTGGCTTCGGTCTTAAATGTTTAACTTCAAAAGAAACAACCTCCCTTCACTGTCTGTCTCTTCCTCTCACTCTGCTCCCTTTACATTTTCTCTGTCACGTTCTCATACTCCCATTCACACTCCCCAAAAATTCACGCCTGTCATGTCGGTGACATTTGGTGGTGACAGCCAGATACAACGTCGCCTCTTTTCATGCCGTCAAAACCAAAGCGCAACAGTCGCCGCTGCGGGCAGAGCTATTGACAAAGTTATGATTTTAAATGCGCGCAAACAAACAACCAATTCATTAATCACTTTCTGCTGATGGCTTCTGATCGGCGGAGAGAGATTGCGTTCAAGGACTCGCTGAAGGTCGCCGCGTGCGGATCTGTGATTGCTGTGTAAATCGATTATGGCAACGCCTCCCTCCAAGGATGCTGTCAGAGAGCCAGGCGTCTCGGAGCAGAGCTTCAGAGCCAAGGGCTGTGTTCAAGGAGGGAGATTGGATATGGAAGTTTGCATGCAACACAGACAAGCACACAAACATTAATTTACATACAGTACATGTGCGCAACACACGCTCAAGTATTTTCGCAAGACTTACTGTCTCTGTGCAAGTCAATTTAGCCATGTCAGTGTACATTACAGCAGTTTAGGAGAATATAGTGAGCTGATGTCAAGTAAATCTGTTTACCAGCTCTAAACAGATTGTGTGTAGTATTTTGGAATAAAAGCTGTCCAGCCCATGATAATGGTTGATCATTAGATGTTAGAATAATGGTTAATGCTCAAGAAAATCTGCAATTATCACTGTGTTGTTAACATTTAACCAGTAGGTGTTAGTCTTAGTGTTTGAAGCACTACTCAGCTTTTACATTCTTGTTTTGGTTTTACTGGGCAGGTCAGAAACATACAGTAGGCTGCACTGTAGTACAGTGGTTAGCACTGTCATGAAGGTTCTGGGTTGGATTCCCTGGGGAGTTTGTATGTTTTCTGCAGGTTCTTTGGTTTCCTCCCACAGTCCAAAGACGTGACAATAGGTGGATTGGTGTATTCTACCCTGTGTGGATGGACAGTTTAGCCAATGGATGGATGGATGAAGGTCAGAAACACAATTTCAAATGAATATAAATATCCTTCTGTGTCTGATGGATGATGTTTGTCTTCTAGCTAGGTTTTAAACAGTTGTACAATAACCTGTTGAACTGAGCTGAAACATAACCCTTACATTTAATTGTGTCTATCTTAATGTTTTTTTCTTTCATTACTAGCACGCAGTGAATCTTAAGAAAGGTTGGGCCTTGAAGGAACCACCTTTGTTTCACAGGAAAAGAAGGCCACATTTGAAAGAGCTCTCAAAATGGGACAGTCAAAGTCCAGTTGCACCGGTGTGATGCAATCGGTCTTCAAATGCCTCTGAACTGGGACACAGCTAGAGATGTGTTTTGGGCCAAACAAGAGGGAACATTGATGGATCACTCATGTCCTGTCAGTCGTGGGGCCACATTTGGAAAAGAGAGGGATATAAAGAGAGGGCGGTGAACGGGTGAGGGATGTAAAGGGTGCATGGATTGTGATGGTAGAAAATGAGAGGCAGCTTGAAAGAGAGGAGGCATTTAGAGGGACAACAAGAGCGACGGGTACAGAAGGAGAGCCGAGCCAGGTGAAGTTATGTTCAGTCTTCTGTGGAGGGATGTGGCTGTTTTGTCAGCTCCTACAGACTGAGGGTTATCTGTCTCCTCCAGCTGTGCCACCCAGCTGTCACACGCTGCCATGCTCCACTCTGTCCTGGCATCCGACTCCCTCTGCCCACCATTATCTGCCTGTGTGTGTACTCCACATTTTACACTTGCAGATTATTAGCATGGAAATGAGCAGGTTCAGGTTATTTAAGCGGCATGAACCAATATGAGAGTCTCTCCATGCCCTTTCCCCCCCGTCTTCAACACAGCCCGCTCCGCTATCACTCCAGCTACTGTAGCTACTAACCTTCCGTCCTTCTGTCTTCCTCTGTCTTTTAATTAAGCAGGACTGACTCTACATGATGAAAGTTTTTCTTTTCAAAGCTCTCTTGGAATCTCACTGCAGTCATTTCCCAGTGGAAGCCATGCGCCTTTCTCTAGACACCAGAACAATCTGCAGTCCCCACCGCCGCTCTCGCCACCCCAACTCCGCCGGGTAAGAGCCTCAATTACCCAGAGTCTATCACTGCAAACAGCCACTTTGCAGCCAACCACCTGTGACTCGGACTGAGGGGAGCTTTGGCTGCGGTGTGGCTTTGTGGGGGTAGAACAGCCAGTGCCTTGGGCCCAGCCAGCCAACCATTGATTAAGGGAATCAGTATTGATTAAGGGAGCAGGGGACATCTGGAATGGACCAATTTATGTCCCCACATCAATTATTCAAATGGATGCCACTGAATTGGATTAGAGGGCGATGTTCCTGCCATCTTTTCTACCCCTCTACAATCTGCACCCTCTCAGCAAGCTGTCGTCACAAGTCTCCCAACGAGTTGGAGGCAAACTTGGACTTTTACTGAATACAGAACTGGTGCAAGCCACTGTTCTCTATTCAGATCTCCTCTGCTTAACCAAGCGCCAAACACTTTGGGACCAAGCTAGGGCGAGCTCTTTCTTCTCTTAGCCCCCCCGATCACTGGCTAATGCCTTTAGCCGATTTCTGACTTGTCAGTTTTGTTTCTCAGTTTGCCCTTCTGTCTCTGTGTTGACATCTTGAGGGCTTGAATGCAGCACAGAATGGCACAGCATGGTTAAGTCTGGGCCAGAGGGTTATTCATATTCATATCACTGGTGCTAGGGAAGCTGTGAAAACGTGCACAGCTTTGTTCATGTATGGTTTGTGTGTTTTTTTTCTTTTAATTATTATTTATTTATTTAGTTATTGTGGATGGCAGGGAAGAGAAGGGGGTGTGTTTGTGTTCATCTGTGTGCGAGTGCGCCTGGCCGGATTCTCCTTTGTGTGTCATGCAGCAGGCGGCCCACGGGGACGAGCCAGCACTGGGCCCAGCTGATGGGCTCCTGTCCATTGTAGACAGGCTAACATGGTGGGGATGAGCAGTGCCACTGAGCCAGTGACAAAAGCCCACAGGTGGCTGACTATGATAGAGGGGGCTGCCCTTTGTCTGCTGCCCCACCGGAGCAGCTCACACAAACACTGATTCCTTTTGACAGTGATTGATGAATGATTTTTTTCCCCCCGAAATTATTTGTACTTTCTTTTATATGTTTTTTTTTTCATCATACAACCTACAGGCCAGGAGCAGTGATACTTTACTGTACATCAGTCATGATACTCAGTTTCTGTTCTTTCCTCTGTGACTGATGCAGGAAACTCAACTGCTTTCATGTCCAACATTATCATCCCAAATGTATTTGGAATACTGCACCTGTAGAAAAAAGTTCATGAGTTTGTTTGAGTTTATTATAATGTGAATTGCAAGGTTCGTATTTATTTATAAGTATGTACAGTACTATTAGTTTAACATAAGTCTTCAGCCATTTGTTTGTGTCCTTGGAAACACCTCTTTTTGTTGTGAGTTTTTGTTGCACATGTGTTCAAATTGATGAAGTTGTTTGTATCTTTGCCAGTGTTTTCTCAAGTCGCAGTGTGTTGAGCTCCCAAGTTCAGCATAAAAATGTGCGTACGATCTGAAAAACACACTTCACCGTTAAAAAACCATTAACTGTGAAATAAGAATAAGAATAAAGTAGAAAATTAGATTTTACTACATGTCTTGAATATAGTTTTGTAATCCGTGGCTGGAGAGTGCTTTGTGGTGGTTAATTGTGGCTCGAGGGGCAGTAAAGTCTACATCTGTCACTCTGTGGAGCCAAATCATTTGCTGTCTAATAACCACTTCCTCTTCCTGTAACTTATTATCCATGTTTCCATGTTTATGCAACAGAAGGATCTTTGGATTTGTCCTTTTTTTTGTCACAATCAGCAGCACAGCCATGTTGGACATGTAAGCAAACAGTAAAGTAATAATAAATTCAATATACTCTCCAATCTGATAATCTATTTATTTAGCTGTATAGGCTCGAACAGCTCGGGTAATTTGTGTTGCAGTGAGGGCATATGGTGCCGGGCCCAGGGAGCAAATGTGCAGTTTAGAAGGAATCGCATGGTTGTTATTGATTAGAGGCTGAAATGGGAGAGAAGATTTGTGGAGCCCATAAAGGAGGGACTTCATGTTGTGTGTGTGTGTGTGTGTGTGTGTGTGAGAGAGAGAGAGGCAGGGTTGTGTAAGATCAGCAGCATGTTTAGCATAACAGGATGTGTCGAGACTGAGCACCGTGCAGCTGATTTATCCAGTGGTGGAGGTCATGAGAGTTTCAGTTGGAGAGGAGCTTTGTGAGTTAGAGTTTAGTTTGCTCACACTTACATTTAAAGAACCTATATGAGAATAAATAGTACAAACAGCTTCACTTTCTATCAGCTTGTTGTGCAGTCCTAAGCATGAGCAGCCATCTAACAGCCCTGAAGATTCATCATCACACGCTTTGATTTGACTCCAACAGGCTTACACACCGCGTCCCAGCTTGGAGGAAACTTCACTGGTCAAGTCTTTGTTGTAAAAAACCATCCGACAGACTCGCGCTTGTATCTTCATTCTCCATCTGTAACATGGAGTCTGTCTGATTTCTTTCCCGCTCTATCCCCGCCGCCACCACCACCAGCCACACAAATGTTTACCAAGGCGGCGCAGACGGAGGACGGACTAATATCGGTAATTGCTCCCATCTGCTCGCGTGCAGTTGTCGATATCTCCGAGTCCGCTGCTGAAACTGGAGCCGTCAAACCGGCGTTCAGGTTGCATCAGTCCATCCATCCAGTCTGCCAGTCAGGAAGTCCACGCAGCAGCCAGTTATGATGCCACGTGAAAAAGCTCACTCTGAAACTCTGAGTTTCGACTGGCAACAGCCAGATGTTTTAATTCCAGGTTTTGGCCGAGGACATGTACTGTATCATCCAGGATTGTTAAAATGATTTCTGGCACTATTTTATTCCAAAAACCAAAACAGTTTAACTGAGTTTTTCAAACAGTGATTACACAGGGAAAAAAACAGACTGTAAGTGATTGGAATAACCTTGATGTGCGGTATAAGATGAGTGAACTTTAAGATGCAAAAATCTTTGAAAAATACACTAAGAGCAAGCACCGAGAAAAAAACAAAAAAAAAGAAGGATGAAGCTCTCTATGTTCCAAAGCTAGACAGTGTTGGAGATACATCAGGAACATGAGACAGGCTGGCTCCATTAGCCAGGCCAAACCATTACTAAGCTTGAAGTGTTTTTATACTCCAAGATAACTGAGCTGTGTGTGCACTCATCGGAAATGATGGACATGTAATGTTTCCATATGTCAGCGTGCAGTAATGTCACCCAACGCCGCTTATAATTCTTCAAAATTTGTTTCTCCTTGTTTTTTCTGCAGCATTACTTTTCCTTCCTTGGACCACTTCCTAACACAAGTGTTTCTTTGTGAGAAGTTTGACACAGCGGCTGATGGATTGATATTAATCTTTTGAATTGCTCTGTTGACAGTGAATCTAATAGTTTCTTGTCCTGGAGATAAGTCTTTTAAGCGGAGGTGGCCGGGGGGATGAATATGGGTTCAAACAGCTAAAGCAGCAGGTTCAGACTTATCGATTATCCAATCCCATAACCCCACATGCCCTCTAACACTGACCAAACCGGTCTATTCTCTTTGTCTCTTCATCACTCCATCTCCACGTGGACAGACTTTCCAATCTTTTTTTATTTATTTATTTCTTCCATGGTCGCATCACATCGGTGTGTGTGGATCTGAAGGCAGAGTGGTGGTTGTGGTGGAGGTTGTAGGGGGGGGTTTTGGGGGTGACAGTAGTGCGGTGATCATGGGAGTGTGGAAAACTACCCCTGGTGTGAAGCAATCATAGTCGGCTCTCTATCATCCTGCCCCCTTTGCTAAGTCCATCCAACCTCTCTCAACCCATCACCCGCCAGAGTTCCCGCTCTCCCCCCACTTCCATTATTCCCAGCTCACTAGTCAGAAAATTAGGGTGACACTTGGCAGCCTCCACCTTCCCCCCTCTCTCTCCACCATCTTCCCGTCCACCTTCCCTCCTTCTATTTCTCACCCATTACTCCCAGTTCAGTGGTTGGTATATGGAGGGTGACACCAGGCCAATTCAATCTCACGTCCCCATCAGCTATTCAGCCTGTCCCACGTCTCCAGGCATTCCCCTCCAATGTGAAGTCGCTGTTTTCTGCACTCCGCACCTCTCCTGCCCTCCTTTTCTACACACAACTTTCTATTTCCTCATCCGTCACTCCTGTTTTCTATTTACTTCTCCTTTTATTTTTTTTACCTACCTTTGACTGTTAAAGTCCTGTGTGTCTCGGGGAAGGTGTTTTCAAGATTGCTGTTGTTCTGGGGGCAGTAATATGTTTTATCGTGCAGCTGTGCCCGTGGAAAGTCGATGTTGCAGAAAGTCGTGTGTGTGTGAGCAGTGTGCACTGTGAGATAACAGAGCTGATGAGCCATTTAGAAAGAAGTCTGAAAAATTCGAGTGTGCCTTTGATGTGCGATGTTGAATAATGCAGATTGTAGTGTAAAATCAAGCAGTTGTGTTTACTGCAGAACTACAGCTAAGCTTTGTAGACTGACACGCGCTTAGAGGCCGGGATTTCCCCTCTTTGATTTCCTGAATGGCTTCAGGTCTTCTAGATTGGCTTACAGTGCAAGAAGCTTACAGGTTCAACTAATCTTTACCACTGCAGCTGTTTCCTAATTATTTTGTGTGGGTAGTTGCGTTGCCTGCATTATAATGACCTGGGTTCCATCATGTCAGGAAACACCTCTCATTAGAGGAGAGAAGCTTTTGTTACCAGACTCTTGACAATATAAATACGATCCATGGATTTACCCGATGGAGCTTATTTTACTGCAACTCAGATTAAGGGCTAAGCAGCATTTGCATCACTTGGACAAGTAATGGGTTGAGTTAGAGCCAAACACAATGAGAGAGGTCCAGGCCGAGTGAGCCAGCCTCACTCATTAATTAGAAAATTCACTATCAGCCAGTTTCTAACTACTAACTTGGACTGGAAACATTGCCAAAGTTGGTATGTAAATGTATGTATGTAAATTTTACATCTGTATGAAACTTTTTTGAATAACTTGCGCTGGAGGGATAACGTGCGCACACCTTCATGCCTGAGATAAAATGTGGCTCCATGTGTGGAATATCTCCTCCTGCTATCTGCTGCCTCCGACACCGCCACCCGAGTCTTCATGTGATCTGTGGGCTTTTTAATTCTATTCCCAGCTGGCACGGATGTTTGTTTTTGTCCTACCCAATATGGGACGGCTTTGTCATTGGGTAGGGAAGCTGCTTTGTAAGCCAAAATCAAACACGATGATGACGCTGGTTTTTGACTGAATTGGATGTCATCGCTGGGTGCTAAGCTTCTGCCCCTGTTCTTAGAAAAGCAGGCTAACGGGATGATTGTTGGATGCTAATTTACATATTGTTTAGAGATTTACTCGCTCACGCTCACAATTTGACCATACAGCATGTGCGCTCGGAGCACGAGCTCCACTGTGCGAAGATTTATTCCATAAACTTGCTTTCTTCATTATCCCCAATGGTACAGTGGAAAATCAGGCCATAGGCTTTGAATTAATTGGATAAACCCATAATTTGAATAATTTGGATACTTAAAGTCTAAAATGATTTGGCCAATTAGACGTCTTTCTAAAAAAAAAAAATCACTGAGGGTTTTCTCTTCGTGGGAGAGGTCCTCTCCTGCTGCTACATAAAGTGGAGTATTTGTTCTTCTGTATTCTGACATGCATTCAGTTGACAGCACGAAGAATAATTATAAATCTCTGCATACAATGGAATTGGCTCCTTGTTTTGCATCTTTGTGCATCTGCTCTTTGTTGCTTTGTCTGGCAGCAGACAGTAGGGGACCAGTGATGGCCACAAAGTCCCTCAACACCCCGGTCTGGCCGACGTAGCACCTGTCTCTAGGATGGAAAGGAAAATTAGAGCCATTTGGTGAGACTATGTGTGTCTGTATGTGCAGGCGCATCGCAAGGATTCAGAGCTATTATGCTGTTTTATTTGTCACTGGTTATTGCTTCAAGTTTTATATCACAGTGTATAAATGATGTGTTGGTGTCGTAAGGCAGAAAACACGGCCACACCGTTTAATTTAAAGCCCTCATAATGCCTGCTACACCCACACTGGTGTCTTCACTGACAACCCCTCAGGTCTCCTGTTGGTTCTGCTGCACCCATTTGGACAGAGATTCTGATTGGATTTTGGAGACTTGAGCAAACTGCTGGCAGATTTCCATGGAGTAAGGCTCAGTATCTGATAGACAGAGCTTGCAGATTCAGTATCTTTTATCAACTGGGACTGTAAATAGTTGTGGTAGAAGTGATGATTCAAATGTAGCTGCTGAAAATGGCACAAAGAGCAAAAACAATAATTGGTTTCATAATAAAGTTTATTCTATATTACAAATAGTATTTTGTTCTTGACTGCAAAATAGGAATGCATTATATTTACATACACAGGTATACAATTAATTATAACAAAGTTAGAGAAGCTCGCCTTATATCCCCCAGGTTTCGTTTTTCACTCTCGATAAGATACTCTTTATCTTTCAAATATGGTCTAGTAAAAGTCTTTTCTAGCATGTTTCTGTAACACCTGCTATAACACTGAGCTAGGAGGACATTTTTAGTTCCTACAAAACGTTTGAAGGTGGAAACTTTATCTGTGCTCTTGGCAACACAAGGTAGCTACAAGCAGACAACCTTTTGTTGCAGGGGGGAGGAGAGGGACGGAGGGACGGGGGGGACGGGGTAGGGGAGAAATGAAAGACAGGATGTTTCACTGGGGGGCAGATTCACAATGACAGTCCAGGACTCTCACCTTGTGTTATTTATGAACACACGGCTGCGAGGGGAAACTTTGGGTTTCTAGACACAGTATACAATGGCTACATGAATGAAAGAGGTTCTTTGAAATAGTCTAAAGGTGTTTCAGTAGTACGTTTCTTACAATATTAATGCCAGTCTTGCATGAATTTGTCATACAGTTGCTAAATCAGTCCTTATTCCCCTCATTTTCCAATATCAGGTAGTGATATATAGATTTGATATGTTTACTAACACAACATGTCCAGCAAACACCTTGTGAATGTACCCCTCCAGGTTGAAACACAGACATTCATCATACTGTATAGCTGCAGACAGTAGTAATGGACAATGAGTTGGATATCTCACATACATTTGACACCAGGGCTAAAAACAGTCACTTGCCAAACTCAATCTTTAACATAAGTCTACTATCAAGCCTGACGTGCCTCTCCTGTGAGAACGTAGTGTTCACCTGTTTGATAAGTCACATGTAGGCCTATACATACAGTAGTTTCTTACAGGTGCTTTTTTTTTCTTTTTAAATTGAAAGGGATAATAACATTTGTGTTAAAACCCAAGTGTCCATCTTTTGGACGTCATCATTTTTCTGTTCTGGGCTCAACTGACAAGGGAGAAACGAAGCAGTTGCGATGACTTAATCCAATGCAGCAGACAAGTGTAAAAACAAGATGTAATAGCAGCAAAGAAAGAGCAACACTCAGGTTTGCATCTTTTACCAGAACCAAAACCACAGAGGAGACACAGCTGTAACAGAAAACGGATGGACTGTAATGGAAGACAGAGTTAAAGGGACAAGAAAGATGGTCCTACTGTAAAATTCACAAACAGGGTCGGTGTTGTCTCGTGAGATCCATCATCTTAAAATGAGCGGTTGGCTTGTAAATGACTTTAAAGTCCCTCGAAGTAGTAGAAGTATATAAATATCTTTGAGCAAGGCAGTTCCATTTCATACCATCCAAACAGGTCAACATGCAAGGGTATATAATATTTAGCATCTAACACTTCACAAAAACCATGGGCATGAGGTTCTGCAGTTGGGATCGAACTGGATAAAGGTTCCACCTTAAACGAAAGTTATAGTTTTTATTACATGAACAATCCACTTTTCCATCTCGATTCTTCCAAGCAAAAGAAAGATAAAAGAACACATCCACATCATCATTGCAAGGCTTAATTTTCTTATTTTTCATTTTTTTTAAAATAAGTTTCTTAAATTGTTTACGTTTTACATGCGCTTAAAAAGCCAATAAAGGACCCAAGGTGGACCTAGGGCGGTCTTCACACATTCACATCACCACATGGGGCACGTTGTCAAGGCAAAAGAAAGGGCAGAGGTCAAAAGGTACGGAGGGCGCCTCCATCATCTCTTTCAATCGCTCTCTCTCCCACAGTGGGGGGTTCACATCCAACAAGTCTTACCTACTTTTAATGTCTATCATTTTCTATTTATCCTGCCGTGATGCTCACTTCTTGTTCTGTTCCTGCTTTATCTGATTTTTTTCTTCTTTTTTTTTTCTTGAGGCTTGGAGAAGGCTGCCCCCTGCGGCCACTGAGGACAACTACACTAATACAGACAAGAGCGCCTCAACAGTTACACACTCAAGAGTTGGGGTTTTGCCGTATGCAACTAGCTACCATCTCCAACGCTTGTGCAAAACAAATAAGAAAACTGGTAAGTCAGGAGCCGGACACAAGGGTGAACGGTGTGCCGAGAGCCGGAGAGACCCGGGACGATGGAAAGAGAAAGGAGGATCAGATCACCTCGCCCACAGAGCCTCTCACCTCGACACACTGAGGTCAGAAAAATCACACAGGTTTCTTTAAGTTCCAGTCACAATATATTTTTTTTTGTCCTAGAAGTGGTTGTCTTTTACATAGTCCTTTTTCTGTCAGTTCCTCAGTGGCACTTTACAAATACATTTTTGACCGTTTTGAAAATTTCAAGCTCCTTTGGTTTTTGGCTGACTGACGAAATCCATCTTGGTTGATTTCTCCACACAAAAGTCTTTAAATAAGAACATCCTGGGAAAGAAGTGCTACTCTCGACAGAGCCCCTTTAGGTAGCAGTCAGCAGTCACTGACTTCGCTGTATTGAATCATTCTTCTTATTTTTCATGATCAAGCAGTTTCTCACCCAGTACATTTCAGTCAGCTCTTCCCTTTTCCTCCTCCAGAGTTGGAGTAAATATCTGGGCAGTCGGGATCTTGGGCAGCTGCTGATTGTGTGTGTGTGTGTGTATCTGTGCATGTGTGTGTGCTTTGATAGACCGTCGCAGTGGCGACACAAGATTGGAAGTGGCAAGAGCCAAGGACTGCTCCCGGTGTTTGGATTAGCAGTCAAAACACTGTCTTCCAGAGTTGGTTGTGTGCTTCTTACAGAGGATCCAACTTGGGTCAGGGCCTCCAGGGTTTTATCTAATAGGTTAATTTTGCAGTAGCCACGTAAGCCAGATGGAAGCAGAAATCATGAGCATTTTCTTTGAAGTAAATGTACGCTGGGCAGGGAAAAATGTGCGAATGTTGCAAAGGGATACAGGTTGGAGATGCTCTGGTTTGTAAAGTTATAGTGTCAAGTCACGTTTCAATAAAGGAAAAGTTCAGAGAAGCACTAATCGTTCCCTATCCCCCATCAGTCTTACTCTTAAATACAACTCCAGCTACATTGAAAGAACACAAGAACATTCTAGGTTTGCCTGGACTCGCCCCAAATTTCACAGATATGTATGCTTTGCTTGTAGGTACAGTGTAAACTTGGCAAACCATCCTTGCATTAATTTTCTTCAGAGGTGTTCATTTGGCTTGCAGTCATCATTTTTGATGTTTCCTCTTGATCCCTATATTGAATATAGAACTACAATAAACTGGACTCTAGAGATGGTTTTATTTTTAACTATCCTATTTTGAAAAAAGTTCTCAACAAAATGGACACCCAACATTGTGGTTTTTTAAAGAATTACCTATCAGTGTAAATTCTTGAAGGCAACATAAAAATGTTTTTCCCATCTTTTCTTCCAGCAGGGGGACTGAAGTATGCCAATATGGCCAGCTTTCAAGCAATCACCCCTTGAAGCGCTCCCTGTGGTGAAGCTGAGGGGTCCCCCGCATTGCACTGTGGGAGATGCCAACCTCAGCCCCGGACCACCCTTCAGATATATTCAGGTAAACTAGTCTATGCAGCAGAGTGGATGAGGAAAACAAAAATATTTCTCAGGGAAGAGGAAGCAGAAAAAAGATCAAGGAAGAAGTCATCTTTGAAAGGCGGAGGGAGGAAGTCACATGATGAAAAAGATGGGGACAGGTCTTCGCTCAGGCACGGCTCGGTTTCTGATGGGGTCTCTTCCCAGTGCGCCCTGGGAAGTGCGGTCCTCAGCTCTCCAGACTCATGAAGGCCACCACCTGCTCCAGCTTGAAGGCCAGCCTCTGTTTCCTGGCTGCATCATCCTGCTCCAGTGAACACACAATCTGCCGGCGAGGACACAGAGGTAAACACAGACACAGAGTGTTACAGGAAATACTCAGAAATACTGCAGTCAATACATTCAAATCCCTTTTCTACTAGGTTTTCCACAATAAAAGCTGTTAACATATTTTGAAAAAAAAAAAAAATCATCATTCGAGTTATTAGTGAAATAATAGTGCATTGACATTTTGCTGCCCTTTTTCAGACTAAACGGTTACTGAAATTCATCATCACTGCTGTGTATCCAGGCTGACTACAGCTGTAGGAGTTTGCAGACAAACGTGTGAGGAACACCTTTGAAGCTTCCAGCAGGTGGGTCTTTCATGAGCATAATTTCCACTGGGTGTGGGAGGAACACGTCTGCCTAACTTTACAGACAGTTGATGAAGATGTTGGTACAAACCTCTAGGTATCTTTCTGTAATAACTTTTACCAGCCGCAGCTACAATTGAACTTGTGAAACTGTTTGCCCTGGGCTTTGCCTCACAGGCAACATACAGGTTAAGCCTCTGATTGGCAGAGGATGTTAGGCCTGCGTGCTGCCTGAGGGGATGATTTGAGACAATACTAGGGGGCAGAAAAATACCCTGTAACCCCTCTGCATATTTAACAGGAGGAAAAAAAACAATCATGTCTATTTCAATGAAACTAAATGCCACTGTAGAGTCAATGAATTATTAACACAGCAACAAAAGCACAACCAATTTACTTCCTAAATTGATACTAATGTTGATTATATAAAAAACAATTTCCAGTGGATTGTACTTTTTAACTCCACTTACTAATAATCAGTCTGATGAATTAGTGTAAATTGTTGTAAATCTTCGTCAAAGTGTAGTGACCGAGTCACAGTGTTACATACCTCCTCAGTGTATTTGCCGATATAGGAGTAAATCTCACTGAGAGAGCTCATGGTGTTGAACTCATTCATGTGCATCCGTGACTGTTCTGCCAAGTAGGCATTCATGTCCTGGTCGCTGATCGCTTGCATCTTACTAATGTCTGAGTAGTACCTATTTAAAAAAGAAAAGCAAGCACAAAGCATAAACACGTGTTAGGAATATGTTTACTGCAGAGAATATTGTTAGAAACAGTGGGAAATGATTTGGGAAACAGCGTACACCCAGCACTGTGTTTTAATGTAGATAGTGCTGCTGTTTTCCTTGGAGCTCATTACTCATTGTAGTGGTTTACAGCAATTTCTTTGAAGATATTTAACTAATGCATGTTGCACAGAGGCAACAAGTGTGTTGCATAGTAACATAACTGGAATGGATCTATACTAGACACTGACAGGCCTTAAATTTCAACTTTGAACACCAATAACAGAACACACACACACTTGCAATGAGGTAAAGGCAATCAGTCACTGTCGGTAGCAGCTGTGTTGCCCCTATCAACTATGTTAATTAAAGCTGCTTATTTACATATTAAATTCCTGTAGCTGCAGCCGCTCGAGGACAAGCCCAATGTTTGGCTGGATAAGTGTGTGTGTGTGTGAGAGAGAGAGAGAGAGAGAGAGAGAGAGAGAGGGAGGGAGGGAGATATTTGCCAGGAAACTAGTCTTCAGCGCAAACTGAGCAAAGGAAAAGGCAGGTGGGTGTTGCTCATAGCTTTTGCACAGAGGTCACAAACACATCAACACCTGTTCAGAGCTGGAGGGCATGTTGTAGGGAGCTGCTAGCAGGGGATTGTTAGCGTAGAGACCAGGTGTGCTTATTTTACCAAAAAAGAAACTTTCTTATAACTTTAACTAAAATCTTTTGTTTGGGGAAAAAAACAGTTTTGAGGTTATTTCTCAACATTATGTCAATATTTAGCCATTTGCCTATTGCCAGTTATTTTTGAGCATTTTAAGATGTGTAGCCTACTATTTGCAAAATGCTGTACATGCATATAGTGTTACTTTGTTAATGAGATGTTCCACTGAATTGTTTTTTATTAAAAACATGAAGTTCAACCATGATACCCTATGGAATCTCAATCTTCACCACGTAGTTGCAATAAGAGCTGTATCATGCAAAAATGAAAGGGGACATAAAACGTTGAATGTAGTGATCCATACGCAAACACACTTGTAAACAAATCATGTCATGACAGCTGTGATGGATTTGTTATTGTCTAGAGACTGTCAACTCCCACATCAAATTCAAGGCAAGTGTCAGTATCCTGCTACAAGCTTCACTTCACAGGCCCCAAATTAATAACACCATACATACTGTAGCAAGCAAAAAGCTCTCTGTAGGTTATTACAGTGCCGCCCAACTGCACTGCTTCCAACTCCCAAATTAAGAGACAAAAAATAAACCTGCTGAATGTGCATACATGTACTGCTGATTACTTATGTCATTTGTCAGCATTTTAGGAGGTTTTATTTGTGGATTGACCTCATTGTTCCTTCAGCAGCTCCACCTCCCAAATTCATGGATGTGTATTACCAAGGCAACAACATGAAGGTAGAATTCAGATTAGCAAAAACAACAACAAAAAAACTTTATAATACAAAATGTCATTAAGCAAATAACATTAAAACATCCAAAAAAGTAAAACCATGTGGTTTAGACTGAATGACCACAGGTTTGTAGCTAGACTTATAGCAAAGTTAAAATCACCTATGAATTATGGATTTTTCAACAGACCCACAGAATAATAAGAAACGGCTAATGTAAAAGGAGATATTCATAGAATTCAACAAAAAGTATATTGGATAAGAATCACTCACTCCACCTTTAAGCTGTAGCTTGAAGGAGAGAAAAGGAGATATCTTTAGTGTACCTCCACAGTGTTCACGGTCCATTCTTTCTCTTTGCAGTCGCCTGTCATAGCTGCATTCTGCCTTTTAAATCCCCTCCCCGGTTGGACAGCAGTATCAAGTCATCACTATATCAGTGATGACACAGTTTCCTCCAACAAACTTGCACAGATGGTGTGATTTAGAGATCAGAGGAATGCTACTGTTTTCTTTCATAGCAATTAAAACAAACATTTCCTGAAATCTTCTCATTATACTGTATATGTTTGGCCTTTAAAAACACATCTCTCTGCCTGAACTATGGGCTTGAACGCTTTATAGCTTATGCTGCCATCTACAGTAGGAACCGCTGTATTCTCTGTCCACATAGATCTTTTTTTTTGCTCACAGTATCCAGATGTATGAATCAGCAGAAGACCCTCACAATTTCCTCACACTTATTTATGTTTATGAGAGACCACAGACAGACACACACAGGACTAATGAGTGCGGTCCTGAGCCTGAAGCTCCTCATTTGGTTCTACCCATTCAAGCAGCACACATATATTCTCATCCTGAGGCTTGCCTGGTGACGAAGCTACAGACACGAATACTCTGAACCGCTTCACAGTATCCCATCTTTTATTCAGGACTTCTTCGCCTCCCCTGCTGACAAATAAATGTAATAAAATTCTCATTTTAACAAATTACCGGTTTCTGCTGCCTGCTACTTTCAAAAATGCTTTCCCCCTCTCTCTCCTTTCCCTCCCCACACACACTTCTACACCCTCCCCAACACACCAACTCCCTGTACTGTAGATCTCATGCCCTGGGCGCTCCCATCCATTCCCACTGTGTTGTAATTTGGATTGTGTTTCATGGCCCATAGATCACAGTGCTACAGTCATATTGTATGTGTGCTGGAATGAAACATAGCTAATGCGGGTTTTCTGATGTTTTCACTCACATAAGAGCCCACCCCCACACACATTTCCTCTCCCCATCCATCCAGTGTTTGGTGTGCAGACGTGTGCTTACCTCTCCACCCAGCTCTTGTAGCTGGGGATGTCCTTGGCATAAAGCAGCTTGTTGGAGGGTGAGTCCTTCCCAAGGCGGTGTTCTGAGGTGGAGCAGGAGTCCATGAAGGTCTGGGCCACCACGGACAGACAGGCGTCTGTGATGCTGCTCTTATGGATGTCAAACACAAACTGGGGGTTCTTGATCACATTCACCCAGAAACGCAGAGGTAGGCTGCAGAGGAGAACAAAGTCATGTCAGACTAGTTGTCCTATATTGTGGTCTGTTGGGGTGCTGTAACATAATATTTCATTCTCCTAAAATAAGACAATGTGCTAATGTGGGATGTAATTTGGCCGTAACTGAACTTGAACTGCAACCTGTAAACAAAATGTCACCTGTATTTGAAATAAAAGCTCTTGAGAGCTAATGAGACAGAATTACCTATGACATTTGCATCCACATTAATGAATTCTGCTGTGCTGGGCCTCCTAATGAAAATGACTATTGCACTGATTGTTCAGCTCCATCTCAGTGACCGAATACTCAAATAGCCATTCAAACAGGGA
This sequence comes from Trachurus japonicus, assembly GCF_045865225.1. Lineage (NCBI taxonomy): Eukaryota > Metazoa > Chordata > Actinopteri > Carangiformes > Carangidae > Trachurus > Trachurus japonicus. The sequence continues at coordinate 11,794,824 of NC_140929.1, read as the reverse complement.
AACAAAGAGTGTAAAGTAAAATAACAGTCTGCTTCCAGTTGAATTGCTCTGAGATTAAGTCTCTAAATGCCATTTTTATATTTGCTACAACCAGCCAGGGCAATGGACATGAACATATTATACACCAGAAGGGGGGCGAGGATGCATTCACTTTGCAGAGCTAGTACACAGACCCCGCTGTTGCCGATGTGCTCTATTTGATGTGTGTGCTCAATTCAATAAAGCCTTTATCTTTAAAACCAGGTGGTGGCTGGCTCTCATTTTTTCCAGCAGTGTCCAGGGGTCCTCACAGGGGGCCGCACAGTGACACAGTTCATATTGCCTTGTTTGTGCAAGTGGGTCCTATTTTGTGCCTGTCTAGAATAATAAAAATATACAAGTCTGTTTATTTGCTGGGCTTGTTTCTACCAAAATGAATAGATATAGGGCCGGCTTTATCTGTGTGTTGCAGTGAAAGGGCTCAGGTGGTATTAAGAAAGAGCTGAGTGTTACTTGGATCTCTATATCTTTACTATTCTCTGGGCTGTGTGGTTTTAGCTGACATGGCAAAAATAATAACAGGAAAAAACCTGCAGTCTAGCCTTCATTTGAGTTTTTCTGTCTGGCAGAATATCAAAGGATGAAGGGTGGGGGGGTTGGGGGGACAATAACAACTGAAATGCAATCATTTAAATACCACCGGTGCTCCCCTAACATCCCACTAAGCATTTATCCTAGCACAACCACCCACAAAGCCATTCAGCTGTACATTCTTACAAAAGAGGATTTGGAGTGAGAGGAACGAAAAACTCTGCATTATGACTTCAAAATTAATCTAAGCAAAGAATCTAGTGGGATTAGGTGGAGGGATCAAAGCGATATTAACACCGCTGCTGTGCTGCCCTGATTGTCGTCAATCTGCCCCAGCTGCCCTCCGCTTTGAGGTATGTGTTTGAAGGTTGAGGTTCCCCTGCATGATTTTGTGCATTCAAAATGACCACCATAATAACATCTACATATCATCTATAGTGTTTAAAATAGACAAAGCATTTCATTTTTCCTTTTCTGCAGTTAACTCAAGCTGTGTAATTTCAGGAATCTGAAGGATGGCCATGATCGGCCCTTTTGGTCAGGGGATTAGGTTGAATATCAGCTGCCAAGATCAAGGGCATCTCTTATCCAAGAGGAATTACGCCAGCAGAGTCAAAAAGAACCTTTGTATTAAAAGACTTTCCCTCCGTCCGTAGATTTAGGACCACATACTGCAGTCAATTTAAACTGATAAAAGAAAAGCGTGTGATAGTAAAGGAGCCTGTTTACTCGCTAGCCTAATAGGAAGCTTTTGTGAATATAAGCAACAGTTTGTCCAAGAGCTTTATTTTTTTTAAATTCAGAGTAGACTGTCCAGGAGTGATGTATAATGCAGGACAGTGGTAGCTGGTTTAAAATCAACTGTGCTAATCCTCGTCTCTCCCACGAGGAAAGATTAGCAAACAGTATTGACAAAACTGTGTAATTGTCATGCAGCACAACAACCGCACTAATGTAAGCTCTGTTTACTGGGCCTGGTTCTAAATACTTTGACAGGCACTGTACAGCAAATAAAAACAACGTACGTTACACAAACCTACAACCACAACATCTAACTCTCCCCGTGGTCCCTTAGTTCAGTAGCATGTCTAACTGCCTGCTGCAGTTTGCACTGTTTGACACTTCTGGCTCCCACACAGAGCCGGTCAACCTCTGATTCTGCAGTTGAGGGATGTCGTCCCATTTCTGCAGAAGGGCTTGATGAAGTTGCTTGCCATTGGCAGGAGAAGGGTCACAGATGTTGGGATCCTTGGCATCCCATTCGTGGCATTAAAGCACACACAGGGAAGTGACCGAGCCTGACCTTTTTTTTTCATCCAGCGACCTAAGGTTTGAATAAACAGCTTCATAAAAGGTGACCTGACTGGGCATTGTTCCAGCTGGACCTCAGAGGCTAAAGCGTCACAACCTTTCATATGAATGGCAATTTGGAGTCCTTTACTGCATAGATTGTGTGTCAAGAGTTTAGAACAAATGAAAAACTTACACAGTGTACAACTTTTATGTTTCCAGAAAATCAGCTTAACTCTAAAAGTCCTAGTGATTCCACTGACAATCTGTGTGGGATGGGACTGCGGTATGACAGCAGATAGGTGGTTATCTGCATGCAGAAAAGAGGAGTGCGTGTGCCAGTTTTGCGCAATAATTAAAATTCTGTCTGTTGCATCGCTACACGACAAACATGCAGTACAGACAGAGACGTGCACACACACCAGATACAGAAAAGTGAGGATGAGAGGAGATGCTGACACACTGCTGCTAATCCAAAAGATACCATCTGGTGATGCTCTAGGAGCCAGTGACTCATGCATGCACACATTTATACAGTACACGCATACAAATACACATTACAACAACAAGCAGAAACAACTTTAACTGATTTAAACTTGGCACAATCAAACTGTACAGACATAATGTGATTCAAAAACCTTGACAGGTATAAAGGTAGGCTGATGAAATAGGGACATGGGCAGGCATTGTGTTAGCACTGTTGCAATCCCTAGACCGCTGTGAAGGATGACCTTGGATTGTAAGGGGTCACAGATAAATTCCTGGGATACAGTAAATCCTGGATGTCGTCTTTAGGTCTCTTTAAGGTCAGAGTAGATGTTCAGAGTCAATTGAAATCTGAAATGTACCATACAGCCCTGACTGCAAATGAGAAAAACTCCAAAACACCCCTTTCCTCTTGTAGGAGGAAAATTCATTTTAACACACCGGTAAAAAAAAATATGACTGAGAAATAACTGTTCCCTGTCTCATTCCTCTAATATTTAACATAACATAGCAAACTTGTAACATAAAATAGCCCTGAAGCACCACAGACTGAGGGCTAATCCAGCATAAGGGCCACATCAGAGGATGTATAGTGAAGCTCTGATGTTGGGGAAACCCTGAATGGGAGGTGGGGGTAGCAGTCGGGTGTAGGGGCTCTGGCTGGTGTGATGGGTTAAAGTTAATGGTGTGTATGAAAACGATGGGCCTGGTCGATTTAATGGGACTGGGGGCCCAGAATGGGAGGAGCCTTATTATTTTGTCCCATCAGACAAAATGAATGCTTTTAGACGAAGGTGATTAGAGGTTATAGGTAAGCACAATGGTGACAGGTGAAAAGACACACGCATATGCTCATCCCACACAGAGAAGATATCAGTGGTGGCATCAGCACAAACTGTTTTGTGCAGTCTAAGTGGCTGTTTCTGATGGTGTGTTATGATAAATTGCCATTCATTCTCAGTCCTCCAGTGAAAACCCATTCCATTAAAAGTCTAATGTAAGAGCCTGTTGCGCTCTCAGAAAACACTTAACACACTGCAAATGGCCCAAGAATGCAGATGTGGCAAAGGACCAAAATTAGGACCATAGCATAAAGTAAATAATATTTCTCCCCCTTCTTCATCCCGCTACCCGTTTCTCCTCCCTATTTGTCCCTTGATGCACATCATTTTTATCCTCCCATCTTCATGCTTCTCCTGGGCCTTGGGCTGAGTGATGCATGCTGGGATCTTGGCAGAGGCCAGGGGGCTAATGAGATATTAGTGTGCGTTTAACTCCTGCTGAGTTCACTTCCCTTTCTTCACCTTTTCATTTCTCTCCTCACTGCATCCTGGTGCACTGTTGATTATTTAACCCCTACCAACCTCTTCAGGTGGGCTCACAGAGGTCACGATGGTCTAAATTAATCAGCGGATATTAATTTAGAGGTGTACTTCCTGCACCTGGGAGTGTACATTTGTCACTATGGCGATTTCCACAGTGACAGGCGTTTTTTGGCCCAGTTATCAATGATAATAGATGGAGAGTCTTGGCAGCCAATTGGATTAGCCCCTTGTGGTTGGCTTTAATGAAGATTACACGCCCCTGTGGTTAATGGATATTAGGAGGGGAAGAGGCGTGTGGTGAAGCTTGGCAATGACACTGGGCAATAAGAGGGCAATGCCATGTGAAATGTGCCAAAATGTTCTGATTGTGTCCACGGTGCATTAAATAACAGTGCAGAAAGAAAAGGTCATGAGTGGAACCAAAGGCACCACGCTGTTGAACAAATGAAGGAATAAACAAAAGATTCAACCAGCTGCTTCACCAGTTTCTTAATTGTTCATGAGCAGAGCCCATTATGCCTTCGAGTGTGTGTGTTTCTGCGGCTGCAGGTACAGTACGTGCAGACGCATCCCCGAACCACTCAACTCACCAGTTGCTCTTCCATGTGTGTCGAACATGTGGGTCATGGATGTTGTGTTTGTCTGCCTGCTCATCCAGGAAGTCAAACATGTACTTGATGGCCAGTGGCAGGGCGCTGCCTCTATGGGCTGTGCTGAAGATGGTCTCAAACAGGTCATCCACAAACTTCTGTAATGTGCCCTGTGGAGCAAAGAAAGAAAGGGGTGGAGAAACAAATTATTTCAAAGGGTCTAGACTGGGATTTCTGCTCATTAAATTATCTAACAGGTGATAATCACCAGTTGATGCAACCCTCAGTCTGTAGATTAAACATCATTGATATGATAATAGGCAGAACTAAATGGCAAGTCTATGATTTCAGTGCGTAAAGCCACTATCTGCTGGGTATTAAACGGGACACAGAACCAGTGAATGAGATTGTCACCGTCTAATACATTTAGTAACATACCAGTGCCTAATGTTGACAGAAAGATTGGCATAAACTTGTGAAGTGCATGTCACTTTGTCCCCTAGCTGCGATGTTTATGTGTCTGACTCCTATCTCGCAGACCCGGCCCCTAAATCCGCTTGCAGCTTTGATGGGGGAAATTGTTATTTCACAGCTGACTTTTAATAATATCTGGGAACAGGAGGCGCATCTCCTAAGCCTCTTTGTGCTGCCGGATTAGCTCCCACACTGCACCATTGACCCTAATTTGATTTAATGTTGGCGACTTTAAGAAGGAGGAGGAGAAGAGAGAGGAGAGACAGAGAGTGAGAGAATCTAATCCTCTTGTAAAGAATGAAGCTGATGGGATGCACGGGAAAAGGCGAGAGCAAGGGATGGAAATGAAACGACAGAGGTTTCCTATCAGGGAAAGATTGCCATTAAGTGTGGCAGATGAGGTGTGTACGGGCACTGGCAAATAAAAATCCAATTTGGGTTGGAGCGGGTGACTGAATCACAGAGTCAAGAGAGGTAGGAGAGAGTGGGAGGAGAGAATCCTGTTAGTCCGACAATCACGGCTATAATTCTAATGTGGCCCACATTCCCGACAGCTTATCGTTTTTCTATGAAGATGGAATCACATATCTCTATATCAAGCCCATGTGCCTTCCAAGTGACAGTCTGCATTAGCTGGCAAGGGAAGACCTGACATTTTGTGTGTGTGTATGCATAAATGTGTGTGTAGCTACTAAAACCTGTGTGTGTGCCTACAAGTGCTGAGGCGGTGACATTTTATGTCATCCTCTATCTCAAGGGGAACTTCTGCATCAACGCTGTCATCATCACAGGGTTGTCTTGTTCCCTGCTGGAGCTGGAGCTACCAACCACTGCCAACAACCCACCCCCCACCCCCCACCCCTTCTCGACCATCTACCCTGTCATTAGACCACACTCTAAACACAACGTGTCATGTGGATGTTTTGATGCCGCCTGCCTCCGCGTTGAAATGAGCGGAAAGCAAACAATCAAAGCATTTGGCGACGGCACTGGAACAGCAACAGAGAAGACGAAGGCAAGGCAGAGGTGAACACACACATTCCAGTGAGGGAGGGAAAAATGCAATCCTCCCCTTTGCCGTGCCCCCTTCACTCTGCACACACGTGAACACAACCTGTACCCACACTCCGTCAGAATGACACTGATGGAGCTAATATGAGAGACGTCAGCGGCGTTGCCAGGGAGAGGTATTTATTGGCATGGTGAAAGCCAAACGCAGTCAATTACACTGCCTGTCTTCCCCAGTCATTTCTCACCAAGAGAGATGGCCGGCCAAGATAAACTGGTTATTTCACAAAAACAATCCATCTGGAAAGATGATGTGCTGTCTGCAGTCAGGAGCCACCTTCCTGCACTCTGGAATGGGATAATGGCAGGGAAATAGAGCAGCTCACGGGGGCCGAGAGGTGACTGCGCATGGGTGTAGGTGTGTGGAGGGCTTGTACGCTTTGAGTCACGGTGACGACACTGCCATTCTCCCCTCTCACCTCTTGTTCTACAGTCTGTTCATTTGTTTATTTCATGTGTTTCTCAGTCAGTTTCACCGATAATCATACATTCATGGGGAGGTTGGAGGTTGAATCCCCGGCTCCTCCGGTATGTCAAAATGTCCTTGGATGTACTAAACCTCTAATTTTCCCTGATGATGTACCGTCCATGTGTGAGTGTGTGAAAGAAGCGCTCCATATAGAATAAGTGCTGTATGAATGGGTGAAATGTGACCTGTTGTGTAAAGCCCTTTGAGTGGTTGTTAAGATGAGAAAAGCACTACATAAATGCAGTCCATTTACCATTTACATCTGCACAGACATTAGTTCTCCTGAATACAAACAGAGCAAAGTGTTCAGCTGTTTGTTTGCTACACTGCCCATTTCACCACTCTGCCGATAATGTATTTTTTTAATGGAAGAAAAAAAAACCCAACACATTCTTTTTTATCTTAGAAATAAAAAGTTGAAGTCCAAGGAAACAAAATCCACTTTCAGTACATTCTGCTTCTTAGAGTCTTGTCTGACCTTTTGCTTTATGTGGCTTTGCAGGTTTCCAGTGGTCTGATTATCATCAAGACATTAAATTTATCCTATCTATGTGTTTTTCCTGTGTTTGTGTCTATTTGCATATGGTATCTGCTTCTGCCACTTTGTATTTACAGTACGTACATGGAACAGAGTTGACGTTCTCTATGTGAGCGGCTAAACAAAGGCGGACACCAGATCAGAGCACTAACTGAAAATGTTTGTGAATCAAAAAGTTACTGCCTGAACATGCTCAGCTTGCAGCCTCGCTTTTTTTTTTTTTTTTTTACCTCCCCTGTATGTCTCTGTCTGTGTCTGATAGAATGGATGTCTTGATGAAAAAAGAAGGAGAAGGTGCTTTAGGAGAGGATTGGTAATTTGCATTCAGCTGTTGGATCAAAGTCACATTTCCCTCCAAACCAAATTAACTGGTTTTTTTTCTTCCTGGGGGCCATTGTTTCAAGGCACATTCAAAGAGACTTTATAACCATTTCTATTTTTGCCTGATCATTTCTTTTTCATTACAGAAACACCTTCACTATCTTCATGGGTCTTTTTATCTTTACCCTTTTTGATATGCTGCTGCGTCAACGCAACAGTAATGAAAAGAAAAAACAAACAGAAATATCTATTTTCTCTTTTTCACCTGCGGGGATAGAAGAATACATTTGAATAATCCCTTCCTCCAAGATGACTCATCCAAAGTAAACATGAGTATTTAAATAAAGTGAGATTATTCAGAGCCGAGGTAACATGGGGTGAAGGTTAGTGTGACCTTTTGCCCTTTGACCTGATGAACTCCTTCACGAAAAATACAGTTTCCCAGGTAGGGTAGGTAAAAATGCAGTTGATGGGACAGGGCTCAACTCTTTTTTTGCTGTGCCCTGCAAAATGTCACAGTGTAACAAGATGACCCTCAACCACAAAATAAACAAATCATCACATGTAAGATTTTCTCTCACAGATGGCTCACCTTAGTAGCCAGAAGTCTTGTCAGGTAGATCTCAGAGACCATCTTGCTGCCGCGGTCGCCCTCCTTCTGGTCTCCGTGCTCATGGTTCTTCACCAGGTGCCAAACCTTGACCCCGCTCTCCAGGTCAGGAGTGATCATGGGAGTGCGGGAGCGCAGGCTGTCAGGGCTTCCGGTGTACTTGATCATGTTCTCTGTGAAGAACAACATGCATGAGGTCAAGTAGCACTGATGCAACTATTCACCACAGTGTCACTCAGGGTTTCTGCAGTTTTCCCCTCACATCACTTCTGTCTGTATGAAACCTCTTAATATAATATAACACATGGATTTATCTCAATAACATTAATTTACAGATCATGTAAAGATCTGTAAACTATAAGATGAAATAAATAATGGAGTTTTGTTAGTTTGTCTTTCCTGTCTGAATCAGAGAAAACACTTTCACACTGAGAACAAACAAAACGCATCAAATACTATCAGAACTTTTGAGCTGTACAAGAAGAAAAGAAAACTAACAAAACAAGCAACAATCAAACTTAGAACGAACAAAAACTAATGAAAAGAAAAGTTGGGAAAGCGAAGACCATAACCTCCATGTCAGCAACCAAATGCAGTTTTTTGCCTTGTGGCTTCCAATTTACACGTCTGGGAGATTGGATATAAAACTTTAAGAAAGTGTGCATGGTTAATTTTTCATGGTTTCTTCTCCAAGGGAAAAGACATGGCTTCACTGGCTGACACAAAATCGAACAGGTGTCAGATGAGATGAAATATGTATGGCCCACCCAATGGCCGGAGTGGCGATGACATTTCCAAACACATGGCTCAATGGATGTTTACATAGTGTGAAAAAAATTGATTAGTGGGTGCGGTTTGGAGAGAGGAGTAGGGGGGGGGGGGGGGGGGGGGGGGGGTTTCACCATGACAGAAATCAATCTGTTGAAGAGAAAAGCAGGAGGAGTGTACGAAGGAGAGAGTTCAGGGGAAGGCAAGACAGCTGGAGACATCAGATACAGAGATCGTGTGTGTGTGTATTGACTGCTTGAATTTGATTACAGTGAGATCAACTGAAAATGCTTGTCTCCCCTATAGGGCACTTCAGTGGTTTGTTGTCAGACCTGTGTCAAGTATTCTCCACAGGGCTGTCAATTTGGTATTACTTTTATTTTTCACATACACTGGACGAGTCTGACACTAATTGCGCCGGTCTTGGAGTTGTGTGGTTGCAGGAGGGTGTGAGGTGGATCTTTTTCAAAAGGAAGAGTGAGCAGTACATTTACTTGGTGTTAAAGCAGATATCAGTGGCACGGCCGTTTCGGCTAATGCTGTGTTCAAGGCAGGCTTTTGAAACCGTAAGTTACAGCTTCAAGTCACAACTACGACTTGGTAGCGTTCCAGGTAACCCGTAGCTCGTGTTTTTACCGTCCTGTTGTCTGTGAAAGTTCCCTATAACGGCCACTCGTAACTTCCGACCCGTGAACTCGTACCAGATCGAACTGGTATGACTTCACAGGAAGGAAAAACACAAAGTACGAGTTTCCTTGAACGCACCATGAGTTAGCAGCCCCCGCCCTTGTCAGGCATCAATTGGTCCTCGTGCTACGTCACCACATTCACGCGCATCCCTTGGCTGCACACACAGCCCTTCATGCCGTTCTCTCCCCTCATTGGATAACACTTGTATCCCACAAGGAAAATTTTCTCCTCGGGTTACAGCAGAGCAGAGTGACGGAGAGACTCGTGTTTAGGCTGAAATACTTCATGTAAGTGATTGCTGACGGAAAATAGGACTATTTAGGACTTATATTAAGAAAAACATTCCACTGATATCTGCTTTAATTATTTATTCCGTGAAGTTAGAGAGCCAAGGAGTGAGACAGAGTCAGGGATACACAGGAGAGGATTTCTGGTTGGATTCTATTCTGATCCAGCTCCACACACACACTGGAGTTTGTTTTTTTCTGTTGTCGTTTTTTTTTCTCCTTCTCCTTCTGGTTTTTGATGGAAACTTTACATCAAAGATCAAACAAGGTTTTTTCCTTTCATTCTCTGACTCAACATGTTACACAGTGTTTGTGCTTTTTCCATAACTTTCTCTCCTGCCCCTCGCTCCCTCCCTCCCCCTCCTCAGCAGCTGTATCAAATTCAGATTCATCGCTTTCTTCACTATTTGACCATTGTAGTCAGGGTGAGTTCAAAGTCACTCAAGCACCACACCAGTTGTGAAGTGGATGACACTTGCGTTTGAAGTCAATCACTTAAAAAAAATGGCGAGGGGAGATATTCCTGGCATCCTCCCTTTTTTTCCGTCGCGCCACTCACCTCGTCCTATCTGGTCTCATTTGGAGCCAGAGAAGCGAGGCGAGACCGTATGGAGATGAGACGATGCTAATAATGTGGCACCACATTTGATGTGTCTGAAGTGTTTGTGGGCAGCGAGTCTGGCCCTTTGATCAGCTACTAACTTGATGGTTTTGCAGGTTCAAGGAGACGTGCGGCAGACGGACAGGCAGAAAAAAACACTGGCACATTGAAGGATGGGGGGACACACTTTGGAGTCTCAAGCGGCCACAACAACAAAAGAAAGAGTCTATTTGGTCTCTTGTTATGTTTTAGAAATTCTTTCAGCCACTCTAAATTGTGTCTTGTCTTCCCAAGTCTGTCACTGTTGACATGCAGGACCCTGTCATTTTCAGATGGGAGCATCCACTGCTCTACTGTAGGATCAGTTACTTTCTTTCTATGTATTTGTCTCCTTCCTTCTGTAATAAATGTCTATTTAATAACAGACATTTGATGTTTTTTATATGTCTGTGTTTTGTTTGGCTTAAATAATTATTTAAATGATTTTTCTGTGTACTTAAATTTATTTCTAATTTGGCCAATTTGCCTCGGGTTTGGATGAACCGTAGCCACACCAGCAGTGATGCAAACTTCAATGAGAGGTTAAGTTCATGTTCCCCTGATGTGAAATATGAAATAAGTATAGTATGTGACTCACACAGCAGTCAGATTGAGCATAAACTTCACAATCAAGTAGACTTACCATATTTACTTGCAGAGGTTCGAGACACGGTGGAATTGTTCACTGAATTGTAGGCGGTAACTTGCTTGGGAACCAAGGCCATTACTGCATTATCGGGCACCTGCAAAAGAGATGCATGTATTATGCAAATGATGTGTGCAAATGTTCAAAAGAACCAGGAAAGCCTTTTGCACAGATTTTGTTATTTTCATTTGAGCATATTTCTAATACAACCAATCAAAAAACTCATATATCATTGTTTTGGTGTCATGTTCCATATTTTCCTCCATCTATTCCACTTTGATGTTGGTAGGCAATACTTTAGGATATAGAATATCTTATTACCCTTATGTACTCTATTCAGCCTACACATACATATTATGAGTGACAGGGGGAGGGGGAGTTTAGAAAAGCAGCGTACAGGCCTGTGTGAAAGGGGACATCCCACAGTCTCTATTCAATAATACCTTTCCTCTAGGGTTGTGTGAGTGTGTATGAAGGTGTGAAAAATCAAGCAGTGCGTGTGTCTGTGTTGGTCTACGTGTAAATAAGTGTGTGTAAATGAATGAATGAGTCAATTGTGCACTCCACCTTCCCCAGTCAGCCAAACGGGATTCAATTAACACAACTGGGATGGAGTCTGTCCCAGCTATGCCCAACCCCCCTCCACCCACCACACACACACTCGTATACCAACACACACACATCGACACACCAACACACACAGCCCCTATTCTGCATAATCTGGCTGCCCGTGCTGCAGGGTAAGGCAGGGTTAATTGAAGTGATCTCTATCATAGTGTGGGTGGATGGGACAGGGAATAAGGACCAGGGGCCTTTTGTACGTATATGTGTGGGTGTGAATGTGTGTGTGTGCTGGAGCCTTATTAAGATTGTATCATTATTTCACCCAGTCACTCAATCTGCTCCTTATGCATAATATGTTTATATCATTGTAAGCAGGAGGCCCAGGGGGCAGATCTTGTTATTCCTTTGTGGGGAGCCCCCCACAACTCTCCAGCACCCTTAAGCATGCGCCCTGATCACTGCTCTTATATGTTGAATAGATAAAAAAACGAGCAAAGCACAATGGAACATAATGAAATGAGAAAAGGAGGAGTGGCATTTGGGGAAATAACATTTGGAGGAGAGGATAAAGGCAGAAAGTGGAGCACAGTTCCCTGAAAGAGAGGAGGAGGAGGAGGACGATAGAAATGTCTCTCATTACGGGACAGAAAGATCTGATATGGCAAATGTCACAATTTTGCTTGTAGCTACTATGTGATGTTTTCTTAAACAAGAAATCAGCTCAGTTTGTAATACAAAGACAGAGTTAGTAGGAAAATTCAGTTAGGGACAGACCAGATTATCTTAATAAAGCAAAGCACACATCTCTATCCAGTGGGTCTGGGTGGCCATGTTACTGGTATTTTACTACTTATTGTCCTGTACTTACTCTAATAAGATGTACATGTATTTAGATAACATGTCACGAGAGGACATCTCTGGACCAAATCTAGCCATCAAACCATTTGCTGAAATAAAGTCATAAAAATAAGAATGGAGATGCTAAGTGTGAAACTGCAGATGCCCTTGACTGAAGGCTGGATGTGTTTGCAGCGTCCCCTCCCCTTCACGGTCTTTGCTTGGCCTCATGACAAATTTTGAGTGGATGGGAGTGTTTTCTTTTTTTTGGTCTGTCAAAGATAAGGCGCCCTTATTACTGGGCCTGAAAAAATGAATTAACTTCTGTCTTCATTATCTTATCTGTGATTCGAATCAGTCCCCTAATCCATTCCACCAGCGCCTCCCTCTCCAAGCCTGTTGACACTTGCTGCGGCTGACATTTAATTTAGGCACCATGCACTCGTGCTTGGTGGGGACAGTGACTGCTTGCTCGGCGGCTGGACTTATTAACACCGTGTTGACAAAGCAGGCGAGTTTTTCAAACCAGACTCATTGTGGTTGGCTGGATAAAGTCGCTTCTCAAGACAAAACAAACGTTTAGATGTGTGTTTGTCTGCCATTCTGCATGAAAGTAAGAGATATTTTGTGCTTTTGTCTTTATTTGAAAACCTGTTGATAAATGAGTAAATTCAGGTCTTTCTTTGTACTATCAACTCTACAAACTGTTTGCCATGTGTCCCTATTGTACATTTTGAACAGTAATCCACCTAAGAAAGAAGACAACACTTGACGAGACATCAGATTTTATCTCAAGCCCTCTCCACACATAGGTGTTAAAAGTCCTTTGACCACATGGAGGTGAGTTGAGAGGGCTACGGTGATGGCTACATACTGTACTCATTAATTAGTGAGTGGTAAAGAAGAGAGGAGTTGGTATGAATAAATACAATACCACAGACGCGTTCAACACTTATTATCAGGCCCTCTGTGTTCAGTGTCAAAATTATTTCATGATGTGTGAGAGACATTGTGTTCTTTGTGTGTATATTTGCTGCTGTGGAAATGGGATTAAACCAACTGTACCTTTCTTTAAATGAAGAACATGTGAATCCCTTCAAATACAAGATGTAATCTATTGATTAAAGCTCCAGACAGAAGTCTTTGGAGATAATAACCCTAACCCAAAAATGATTTCTTTATTTGCAACATCTAAAACTTTACGAACTCTTTGGATTTCTAAAATGCCAAATTTTGAAATGTTATGAAAAACTCCAAGTTAGTCAGCAAGTTAAACACAAACAAAAACCTGCAGGGAAACATGCAAGTTGCAGTTGTGCACATTTTAAAAAGACACAGTAATGTCCGTACCTGATAATGAGCCAACATGTTCAGTCTCTTCCAGTCACCTTCAATCTTAGTGGTGACATCCTCATCCTGCAGGATCATGCGCTGTCCTCTACCTTGGCGCCACTCTGGAGAAAAAACAAAAAGAAAGGTCAAAACATGACCTACACATCCACGTAACACTAATCCTTTGACAACATTTACTTTACTTATTTCTTGAATCTGTTTACACAATTTTCTATGTTCTGTTTTTTGGAAAGAAGCAATAGATTGTGATGGTTGTCCTAAAGCTGGGTTTTCATTTTGGACTGTTGTTTGATGGATAAAAACTTGGTTGAAAGTCTTAAGAGTATGTTTGCAGCGACAATCGATACATCTAAGTATGTAAAAGAAATAATGTTTTGATGGCGGACGAAGCTTAGTAAGTGTTAGAAGAAAACATGAACAATATCAACAGAAAAAAACAGCTGAAGAAGAAAGCGTCACTCTTTTCTTATCTGTTTGCCAGAAAACGAGTTGTCACTATCTCCATCTTCATCTATTGAACTTTTTCTTTGTTTTCTTCAGAACAATCATTTTGTATTGGAAAAGAGATGTAGAACCAAAAGAGCAATCGCACACATGAGAGACAGTAACAAGAGGCAAGTTAAATTAATCACCCACTTTACTTTTTTTCTTTTTAGAGTGAAGCCCCCCCCCCAAATCTCCTTCACTGGCGCGATCGATGGCTGCGATTACAGCTGTATGCCCAAGGCTTGTGCACTTCCATTTCCATCAGCAGCACTGGCCCTTATGCTGTGCTCTCTGACGACACTATTGGTCTCCAGTCTCCTCTTTTCAAAACCCTATCCTCTGCTGTAAGACCAATGTCTAGCTGCTCTTATTATTACAGCTGGTAGCTTAGGTAGAAGCAGGCCAGACTCACATCCACGCCAACACTGAATGGCGGAACAAGCGAGCTGCACACATGAAACAGCAGCTATATTCAAAGACTGCAGATCACCTCATTTCTATGCTTTTCAACAAGCAACTTCCACTGTACATGACAGCGCCTTTCATTTAAACAAGAGGACAGCATTTACATGACCTTACAACCAAATTACATATACACCAGGCTTCCAACATCAGCACAGAACAAACCAAAGTCTTTGATAAATACATCTCACAATACCTCAGCAGCATTATCATAAGTGAAAGAGGAAAGCCATCTCAAAAACAAACAAGCACATGATTCCCTCCTTTCTTTTTGCAGACACCATGGGCTTTATGAATACGTTATTGTGTCGGTGCTCCTCGCTGTGTTTCCCACGAGCGTCGGCCACTGTCATCTCCTATCCTGATCACAAACAGGAAAACAAAGCAGCAATCACCGTGGTGTGTGATGAGGCCTGTCTTTGGAGGATCGAAAGGAATTGTGTTAGCATCTGAAAAATCAGCAGGAAATAAAGATCCTCCTGTTGTTTTTGTCTATACAGTACATCTCCCCATAAAGATGCAAATGAGGACCCGTCTCCAGTTGAGACTCAGTAAACAGATGAAGAAATGAAGAGAAAAAAAGGAATAAATAAAAGAATAAACTTGGTATGAAACCAGAGCAAACTGAGATTACTCTGATTCCCAAATCCAGTGGTCTTTGCTCAGTGGGACAACAACGGCAACACAACGGTGTGTGTTTGAGTGTGTATGTGTGTGTGTGTCTGGACTAGCTTTGTAGACTCAAACACAGCAAAGGAGATAAGGGCTTTTGGGAATGTATGGAAGCTCATGGTGAAGAGAAGGGCTGAAGGTGACTGTTGTACTCCACAGAGATGCATGACACACATTTGCTACTAGCGGCACGCACACAGTGACACAAAGGCACAAACACAGGGCCTAGCTTCTTTGTTCTCGGGCCCTATCTCCTCTGGTGCCCTGCGAAAGGGCTGAGAAGCAGAATTGAAGCAGAGGGGAATTAAAAACAATACCTTGGATAACAACACTGCTGGCCAATCTGTCTCAGGACAGGGCTGCCACAATCCCATTATACTTATCAGCCACTGCAATCAGTCTGTTTATATGCGTTTGTATGTGTGGGGGAGTGTGTCAGAAATCATAAGAGCCGCTGGTATCACCTGTGTACCAACAGCACCTCTCTTCAAATTAAAAAGCGTGACACGATTAAATGGAGAGACCTGTTTCCTCTGAAGAATTATTATCAAAATAAACAGCACAGGACCAAGAAATAAAAAACTACATGTGTGTGAAGAGAGACCAGTCTTCTAATCTGTACAGAAACATACTGTAAATATAGCACAGCATTTAATTACATGCATGGGTTTTCCTGCGAGCTTGCATTTACTCATCGTCTTTTTCATACTCACAATCAAACAGACAGAATGAGTGGCCGGCTACTGTACCTCTAACAATATTCAGGTCCCTTTTGTAATAAAACAATAATATAACAACACATCCTGCCCAAAGGGGGGCTATAAAACAATTTTATCCAGGAGTGTCGTCAAAAGGCTAAACCAATCTCTTCACTTAGCTATCACAGTCAGATTCCCCATGGTATGCACTCAACCCATCTTAGATCTGGGGTTGGTTATAAATATGCTATTGCGAACACACAACAGGGGCTTGGAAAATCCATCTGGCAATATTAAACCATAAAAAGCACAGCGCACGGTGAAGAGACAAACAGTCATGGATAACACTGCTATGGTCACATTCATGCACATCTGTGCACATGTACTGTACACACACACAAGGTGCGCCAAACCTGTTGATCACTAGGTAATTTGCAGAGAAGTTATATCGCTGCACCTTTAAGTAATTTGAAATATATATTAGACTGGAATTTAAATGCATGTATACAACCCAGTAAAAAATAAATACATACTGTAGCTGCCAATAGATCTCATGAGTGGCAAAGAGGGCCTGTAGCTAAATCAAGGCCTTCCTAAACATCATATCCTACTTGTACTAGAAAGACAGAAAGACAGAAAGAAAGACAGAAAGATAGAAAGACAGAAAGAAAGAAAGAAAGAAAGAAAGAAAGAAAGAAAGAAAGAAAGAAAGAAAGAAAGAAAGAAAGAAAAAGATTTTGTAAGGAAGACATCACTGAGCATTTTAATTGATTAGCTGATCAATCATCTGACTCAGACACCAGTCAACAAGAGAGTCGATCGATGGGAAGTTTGGGGAGGGGAGAGATGAGACTCAAACATCTGAGCCAACAGAGCCAGGAAGTCAACTCTCTGGAGGTTGAAAAGAAAGCTACCTCTCTATATCTAAGAAGACTTGTACTTTTTAAGCAGGGCTGGATAGGGCGGTGGAGAAGCCTTTGTAAAAATCAATGGGCGTCTGAGTTCAGTCTGCTTTTCTCCAGGTAGAAGGGGAGGAAACACTGCATGGATAGAAATGTTTTGACAAGCTGCACAATATATGTACGAGAGCAAAATCTCTCATGAACTACAGCCCTGAAAAGTGGAATTACAAATGTCCTTTTAAAAGCTGTAAAATATATGAAGAAGGTCAGAACCCTTCAACAGCGAGTCATAGAAGGACTACAAAGAAGGGCTGCCATGCAAACTTCTTTCATTTAACTAACCCTGCGTTGTAAACAAAATGTTTCAGTACATTTAACCTGCATTTTGAATGTTTATTACAAAAAGACAACCTCTCATACCCAGGTCCATGTCAGAGGCTTTTAGGCGGTGTGAGTGTGGGAGGTTCTTGTAGATGGCATCCAGGATCTTCTCCTTCACCTGGCTGATAGTGTCACAGTTCAGCACTTTAACCTGGATCTCTGGGCTCTTCTCGTTCTCTGGATGGATGCAGTTCACAACCTGTAGCAGAGACACACACAGGGCTGCCACTGTGAGGTGGGGCAAAGCTAAAAGCGTGTTGTTATTTACTTTATTTCGAAGTCAGCTTCGTTCTGGTTTATCTATGGGTAAAATTTGCTGACATTTTACTAAGTTTATCTAATGCACAAGGTAGCAGGTGCAGCATGCTGGTCGAGCTTTGTGTGTTTTTTATTAATAAGGCTGACTTGCATTGGTACTCAGTGGAGCTGCACTGATTTTCAGCTTGCCAAAGGGTCTGAGATTTGCAGGCAGCAAAAGAAAAGATTGTTCACCAGGGAAACTTCTCTCCTCAGAGCTTGAAGAGAAACACCAGCATGCGATCTGAATTGATGAGCAGTAAAGCAGCTAATTATAATATTATTATCATATTCATCAGTTCAGTCAGTATGGCCCTCTGGTGTTGGTGCAAATACTGTACCTGGACTACAGGACAGCATGAATACACATTATAAACGACTTGGTCTATATTGTGGAAAATGTGCTGGGTGAGCGGAGTACTGGAGATTCAGTTACAAAAGGCCAATCTGTGGAACATTTTAAGGATGTTTTCCCCTATCACAGTTCACTATGGACATTTGACAGAGTATGCAAATCAGTACTCCTAGGATGTGGACTACAAATGGATGACAGAAGGACTAAACAGCATCTGAGTTTCCCCTGCTGAAACTAACAGATCACAGTGGAGAGGGGACAACAACAGACAGACTCAGGGAATAAATGAGAGGTTCCTGAAGGGGAGAGTGTTATCGTCTCTCTGCTTGTGCAGATACATACACATGCATAATCTCCTTCTTTCCTCCTCATCCCTAAGCCCTGCTCTTTTCTTTCTTGACAGCTCTAGTCTCAACAGGAAGTGAGGTCGCAACTCCTGTGCCCCTTGCATGTCAAGCGTAACAGCGACAACTTTATGTCCCGTTGCACATCTCATGACCGGCAACCCATATCCACCCTTTTTCCCTCCTCTTGTCCCTGAAAGCATATTAAGTGTCCCCTTTCAGCCCTTTTAGCCCGAGGACCCCTGGGCAGGTGAACCCCTTACCAGCGTCTTGTAGTCAATCTGTTGTCTGATGAGCTTGTCCTCACTGAGCGAGTAGCGCGCCTCTCCTGTGATGGAGTCAATGGGGCCTTTCTCCATCTGCTGCTTGATGGCACAGAAGAGGGAGAAGAGAGGCTCGCCTGCACACTCCTGAAAAGAGATTTGAGGAGAAAGGAACAGGGAGAAAGTTTGGAGGGAGTGAGAAACTTTGAAGCCATTTCTACAGTCAACTCACTGATATACTGACACTGACAGCATAGTTAATAATGTCTGAGAAAATATCTATCGAGAATGTAGTAGTTGCTTTTTCTAATGTTTTTTTCCAGGCTGCTTTTCCTCCGAAAGTTGCTGAGCAGGACTTATTTAACACTATGTCCCAAACTCTTTCGTCCCCCTAAATTAAACTAAATTGTAGCACCTATCGATACATAAACTTTGCTGAAATGATGCTGGAGTTTGGGAAGGGTTTGATGGATAAACTGTGAAAAACACCATAAAAGCCACCCCAAAAGAAACATTGCTGTTTATCAAACTGAAGAGATTGGCCTTCTGTCATTTTTTATTCTCCTCCCAGCTGCAGTGAAAGGATGGGTCGAGGGATGGAGGAGAAAAACAGGATGACGGTGACATTTTCTTCACTCAAGGCAAGGAGTGGTGACACACTGGTGACGTATTAAGTAAAAACTACTTCCCTGCAACGGCCTATTGACATTTTCGCATGAATGCGTGCTGAAATAAAACAATTCTCTACTAGATGATAAAGATGATTTTTAATTAAAAGTAAAACCTTATGAATTTTCATTAAAAGTAAAACCATATGAATATCATAACAATTATATTTCCTGATTTAAAGCCCAAACTATGCATTGTTTATCAGGCATGTATCTTGTTCATAAAGGTTTACTTTAAATATAGACAGTCTGTGGCTCAAAGTCCTATGTCCTATGAAGAAAACCAATTAATAATAAATAAAAAAAAGTACGACAAATGGCTTTCTACTGTAATATGCTCAATTGCTATTGAAATTATAAACTTATTACATCTACAAAACAAACAAACAAACAAACTGGTAGCAATTTTTCCTAAAAATGTAAAAACTTTATAATAGTTAGAAAAGTCACCTTCAGAAACTTGTAGAGGAGGAAGGTAAACCAGTTGGTCAGCATTTTCTCTGCGACAGACTCAGTCCTGCAAACAGACACACATAGCACATAATGAACATATGATCCCCCACACTCTTATTACCATCACAAATATTCAACACCATCATCAAATATTCTGCTAAAATTGGTGACCGCTGCTAATGAATAGGCTTTCGTTACACAAACATAATTGCGCAGACATGAATTGAGAGGGCTTTACACATGCTATATGATGGCCTTTCAGACAATCTTTCAGCTGGCTTTTATGCTCAGGCACGCCGAGGGCAGCTTGCCTACGGTGGCGGGGATTTTAATATGAGGCAAAGCAATTAAAAGCCTTTATTTGATCCCCGTGGATTGATGTCGTTAGGGGCTGGAGCAGCGCTGTAATAACACTGGCCTCATTATCAAGCGCTCCCTAGCCTATTCACTGGACTAACACTCGATCCGTGCACAATAGAAAGTGAATGAATACATCTCCCTCTCTTTCTCCGCCTGGCATCCATGCTCCACTGGTGTGGCAAAATGGTGTGTATCTGCATTTGTGTGTATGTGTGCCTGTGTGTATGTGTTGACCTGGGCCAACAGTGTGAATGATCCCGTGTGAATGACTAATATGCATACATAATAACAACAGCGGTGGTGGCGAGGGGAAAGGGAGGAGAGGCGAGGATCGGATATCCTTTGACAGCAACCTTCTTGGCCAGCAGCAGGGGTGTGTGGGTAATCTGTCAGAACACCTCAAACACACACACCCCCATACCCCTCCCTCTGCTTTCAATGAGCAACTACCATAGGCATCAATATTTCAGGATTAGTGTCCGTTGTGCGTTGTGTGTGTGTGCATGCATGCGCGTGCACATGGGTTTTGTCCCAAGTGTTTTCGGCTGCCACCTGCAGCCCTCCCACCTCTTACTATTCAGACAGCCTCTTTAAGGGTCTCCACACTGAGGCGTTTGGGGGGGGTAGGGGGCTTGATGTCTGCTGTGCCAGTGGGCTGGCCTGGCACCCCCTGCCAACACTGGCACAACACCTGGGGGGGATTAACTTCCTGCCTCACACTGTGCCCGCACTTTTATTTTGCCGCCCCTCCTGCCCCTCCTCCGTCCACAGATCCAAGGGTCAACAAGGTCACTTTTCATCTTTCCTTTCAAGTGTCCTTGCTGTCTCTCTCCCTCCCTCTGGCTTCCCCATTCTGGATCTTGTAATAATACACACTTCCAAATTCGCTCCATTTCCACAAATGTAGCCCATCTATCAAAGGGATGAAAGGAGTATGGAGAAAGGAGGTGGTACACTGCAAAAGAAGGAGGGATCAGTGGAAAAAGGAAAATGAAAAAAGGACAAGAAGAAATGTGTGACTGAGTCTGGCCATTCCTTTTTCCTCTTAAACTTCCTTTTCCTTATTCTCTTCCAATACATAGTGTGTTTGTGTAACTGGACAAGTGTGAGAGTATTTTAAGGATTGCATGCAAAAAGCACAAATTAATCCCACTGTGTATGTGTTAAATTAATATGTGCACTGACTAGTGTTTATTGTGTGTGTAAGTGTGTGTGTGTGTGTGTGTGCTCCTGGCAGTCAGTGCCAGCCCTGCAGCAGTAATAAGAAGTCTTGGCACAGGCCAGTCTTTGGGGAACCAGGATAAAAATAGCAATGTGATCGAGCTTTAAGATCTAACATGAGCATTTGGTATTACAACTTTCAAACAATCTTCTCTCAAATCTGCTACTCAAAACACAATCCAACCTATACTTTGGGTTAATGCTACGAAATGTTCGGTGACGCGTTGGCATGGTCAAGCTCGCCTACTTGGCAGCCAGACAGACAGAGGGGCAGTGGGCACTAGATGATCTAGAGCACAGGGAACCTGGCAGGGCTCAGTTTCCCATGATTACCGAGGTAAGGTCGAAGGGAATCCGTGTTTCATCATACATAACTGAGGGTGCCAGTAACATGAATTTGTATACCGTATCTGTATGAAATAGGAACAGAGGACTTATATAATGTAAATCAAGAAAGCCATAACAAAATACAGTGTAATCCTGATCTTCTGCCATATAATCAAACCAAACAGCCTGTCTTTCCTTTGTTGATATATATTTGGCTTCGAATGATCCCTCATTGCATCAGAATAATGAGGCAGCTACAAATTTTCAATTATTTGGAGATATTTTGCAGATTAATCATAAGAGGCGACAAATTCCAATCACAAAACAACCGATCATAAATTGCTTATTTTGCCCAACGAACAATTTCACACATTTAAAAAGAGATGGAAGCAGAGCTTGTTTAGCTGTTTTGTCTGGAGGATGACTCAGACTTTATCAATTATCAAATTTCTTGCCCATGATTTAATCAACTGACTACATACAAATAAATAAAGAGGCCCAAGCTATGAAAAAAAAACAAGAAACTTTCTTGTAAAAAGAGGCAATAGTGGTTGTGTTAATCAAACAGTCAGCTGCGTCTGGGAGTCTCACCTGCTTTCAATCACATGTTAAAACGGTACAGCTTCAAGTTAGAATATATTTCCACTTCCCACTCTGGTTCCTGGTAACAGAGTGTCACTAGCTGCTGACGCTGACATTTACTCTATCTGCTGCTCACACACAAACACACAAATCTTCTTTCAACAGTGATTATCATCGTAGTTAAACAAGGGGATGCTTCGCTCTGTGTGATGATTGTGTGTCCACACTGGAGCCAAAGGAAGGTAGTGATCAACACGAGAACATATTGTGCTTTCATCTTTTGCCCGATATCAGAAGTGTTATTTTGACGCATTAAATATAGCCAAAACAAAATTTAAGGTATTGGAAAGGCTGTTTTAACTCTGCGTGATGTGAAGATGGATGGTGGTGAGGGGAGGCGAGAGAGAGAGAGAGAGAGGTGGAGGAATGAAGGGAGGGATGAGAGAAGTTAAAGGAGGAGAATGCAGCAAGGAATGTGACAGATGGTTGCGGAAGGCTCTCGTTAGTTAGCCTGCCTGGTGGAAGTGCTTCAGCACAGGTTGAGATGGGACAGATGGAAGGATGTGTGTTTGTGTGCAGAGAGAGGAAACAGACACACACATGTCCACACACATACACAGATTTCTTGGAAGAGGAGGCACAGTGTAGCCAGAGGCACCCTGCTCATGCACTTTAAGCATTGATTTGGCAATCAAGAAAACAGACGATCAGAAAGAGGAGAGGAGGAAGAGCCTGGAATATGGATTGAGAGAGAAAGAGAAAGAGATAAAGATAGTGGCAGCGCGACACAAGCGGCAAAAGTGGCATAAGCAAGAGCAAACGGGATGAGAGCAGTGGAGAAAAACACTCAAAATGAGCAAACATTGTGAGAGAAAGACAGAGAGAAGAGAAAGACAGAATTTAAGGGAGAGAAGAAGGAGGGAGGGGTGCTATCTTTCCGAGACCAGATTAAGCTTCATCTTCGCAGCCTTGTTCCTGTGTATCTGGGCTATTTTCAGCTGCTATCCAAGGACATGCCAGTCAGCCCACACTATGGGGTGGCGTAGCTCGCTCACACTGCCTCATCACATCTGAAATGCATGCTGGGATGCTGAAAGACTAATAAGCACATCCGAGGAGGAAGAATGAGATGAAGACAGTGTGATCTGTGCCCATCGCAACCGTGTGTATGACAAATGGGCAATCAAACTGGGCATGCATTGGTTGTAAACATGTGCTCTGCCTCGAGTGCTGGCAGACCGAGGCGGTGTTTTCCCCAGGTTTTCCCTCTCTCTCTCTTGATGACAACCAAGAGGCAGAGGAAGAGAAGGAACGTGGGTGATAGAAGACGACATGTTGTATTTGGACTGAGCTTAAAAGAACAGTTGTTGGTCAGTCCCCTGCAGCACTTCAACTGTTTTCCTTGAGAATCTCATTCTGCATTCACAATCAAATCAAAGTCTGACGTGAGATAAGTCCACGACATCTGTGTGTAGCGCTTACAAGGCCCTGGTGACGTGTATGATCGGTGATCAAAGAGATGATCTCACCACCAGTCTCCATGCCCCAGTAGTCAGCTTTCCTCGCTGGGTGACACAGCTTTGAGTGTCTCCACTGTCCTTGACTACCTCTCCCTGTCTCTGCTGAATGCGCCATCTCTTATGTTGTATCTACTGCCAGGATCAGCGGTTACTCCATTGTTTAGTGGCTGCACCATGCTCACTGAGCTCTGGCTGCAATTAATCATGCCTCCTGCCTGGACAGCATTAATCTCTCTCTGCATCACCAAGTAGAGTCTAAACAGGTTTTCATGAGGTGAATATGTGCACTGTCTTCTGGGCAGTATGATGAACAGCCTTCATTTCAGTCCTCTCTGCATATGCCTGTTGTGTTTCTGTGTGTCTCTTTACTGGCAGAGATGGGTCCTTTCTGTTTTTAGCTGGAGGCAGAATCAGAATTTTAATCGAAACGAGACAAATTAATTTGTTACATGCCTCTCAAATCATTGGGGGTTTTCACGGCTTGACTGAAAACCCTCGAACAAAGCGACATACAATGCACTGTGCCTACATGTATGGATATGTAGGCACACAACAGCTGTGAGAGAGCCAGTTTATTCAAGTAACTATAATCATCATATTTACTAAACACCGTGGGCAGGAGGAATAATCACATACAGTGCTGTGTTCAAGTGCAAGCCATTAAAGCTTTGACGACAAATTCAAGGGAGGATTGTGATTGTGCCAGAGTGTGAGCTTTTCAGAGTTTCACTCTCTCCCTTTTTTCATAAATGAGTATTTTTTTTCCTCTTGAGCTATTTGAAATTGGATTCCCTGCTAATTAATCATAATTATTTTGCTAATGATGTGCATGGCAATGCACTCTGGTGTCTCTGAGACAGAGCCAGCAATTCAAGGTCACACGAGTTAATCCAAACATGTCACAGATCGGGAGCACTGAGTAGCATATCCAGTCCTTGATAGTAAAGGGTTTACATGAGCAGTACAAACCTTTTATATGGATCCCATGCCAAGCATAATACTCCCCTGAATTTAGAAAAGTTTAATGTGCGTGGAAGCTGGTGAATGTTAATATTTAGTGCAGGGCTCTGACTTTATATTAGAAAGATAAATAATAAGGAAGATGACTTGGCAAGCATCTGATCTGGTTTGGAATATGCAGCTACATTGAAAACCGTCACTATCAGCTACTTGTTAGACAGTAACAGGAGTAAAGTTAATCTTTGTACTTCTTTTTGTGTCTGCTTCTTACCTGCGGAGCAGCAGCTTGGGGTGGTTCTTGCTCTCAAGGTTGCGGTCTATGAGGTCAGACAGGAGGTGCTTCAGGACATCAGTCGCATACTCCAACTTGCTCTGTAGCACTGTCATTATAAGTGAGGCCACGTTGCCCCGGTCTCTCATGGAGAAGCCACGCTGGGCCTCCAGAGTGCGAATAAAACACAGCAGGAAGACCTTGTTGTTAATGAGCTGGCCGAAGAGTTTCAGCCCCTTCTCCACTTGCTCTTGGCGGTAACCAGGCACCTTTGAGGAAACAGAAGAAATTTTTACTTGACTAAAACATAAAAAATAACAAGGAGAGAGATAGCCATCAAGAATCTGTGCAATGTAAGATATTAGTCTATATGTCATTCATGGCAATGAAATGCAAACCTAATTAGTCATAGGTTCTTTTGATTGTAATATTAGCTCTCTGCCTCCCTAGTTAATCAAATGCTTTAATTTATTCTGTGATAGAGTAACATCAGGATGATAATGTAAACACAGGTTTAGATTACTATATACTCATTATAAATATTATTTTTAGATCATATTCATGGATTCAGTATCAGCTCAAACACATGAAAATCCCTGCAGTAACAGTTAATACATCTGTCATCATAAATAAGATGGAGAAAGATGGTGAGAAATGGAAAGAGAAAAGGAAAAAAAAGGAAGAATCTGTGGAGATAAGGAGTTTAACATCTTCAAGCCTTTGTTACGTTTAGTCTGAAGGTTGAGAGTAAAGGCAGGAAAACACTAAGCCTCTGGAGGGAATGTTTATTACTTTGATGGTGCTGTGTTCCACACTAATGCAAGTTGAAAGGGAGTGCAGAGATGTGAATTCCCCTCGTCTGAGCCCAGAATGTCCCTGCACCATTTATACTAGTCACTTGCCGCACATTCTTCCCTTTATGTTTTTTTTTTCATATATAGCACCTATGGAGATTATGTTTTGTGCTTTTTTTTCTAAATCTGTCAAGAGCACTCGTGCTAAGACAAAATCTCTTTGCGCCCAATGCAGCTGTCAACCAGCATATGTTCTGTCTTTTTACCTTTCCTACAGGAGCCCCCTTGTAATCTTCTGGGAGCTATTGTTAAGTTGCAAGTCTAATTTCATACCACTTGACAAGATTTGTACAGCATTTGTGTGTGCTATGTGTGTTTCTGCATTTGCCTTTTTTCGGTGCATGTAAGTGCACATGGAAATCTGGGAAAACTCTGAGCCATGTGTGTACATGCGCATGTTTTCAGCCTTTTGTCTAGACCCCAATGTATTTTATGGGTTCAGGTCTCAAAATATGTTTTGGGCAGGACAATAAAACAGTTGTCTCTTAGGATTATAGAGAGACAGTGCATAAAAACAAAAAAATGACCTGAGCTACACACAATTTCCATGGGAACCCTTTAATGCTCGAGTTGACAGGAAGAGCAGTAAAATGACAAGGGCTGCTGAAACTGAATTGTTTCTGTAAAGATCAAGAGGGAAGAGGGAAATATAATGGCAGGAAAAAACACATCATACAAAAGCAGATAGCAAAATGGGATTCTGTGTAAAGTGAAATCGTTGGGAAAATAGAAGGAAAGGAAGTGATTTTCACTGCTAAGAATAAACCTCGACGGTTACAAGGAACAAATAAAATGTCAAGAAGCAAGCTCAAGCTGACACATGCCAGAGTATATTTTAATATCTTTCTGTATGTAATCTCTCTTTAACTGAGTGCCTGGGATGTTAAATATTTCATTACTGAGTAAACTTCCCACGGCTTCAGTAAACCTCGACAGGCTTTCCATCACCTGTGCTATTTCTATCAGTCTCCAGCTTCAGTCAAAAACTTGCCTTTAAATTCACCGGCACATCAATAACAATTAAGCAGCTATCATCCGCCTAGGACAAGCCCGCTGCTTTCTTCATTAGGCTCCTATTCCATATTATACTCCTCATACAGTTCGACATTTATACCAATTAAAACATAATTAATATTGCTTATTACTGGGAAATTTTCATCAGGGATAGAGTGGCCAACCCTGAGGGCAGTGAAATGGGGGTCCATCATTCTCTTAATGAAACAAGACGACCTGCTCAATTACGGCTGTCTATCAATGTCACCACTGGGGATAAATGACTTGATTTTTTTTTCTTTTGCCTTTCTCCCTCTGATTGACTTTTAATTTGTTTTTGAGGTGGAGAGAGAAAACGGTGCAGCGTCTCATGTCGTTAGAGTCATTAATGAGAGCGCGCTCTTGATTTGAGGCCTGCCTTGTTTGTTTTTGAAAAAAGTGTGGTGGTCGGCCATCAAACGGATTTTGTTTACCACACACCAACACAAACAACATCGACGTCAATTTCACCCACTGTGACCCACCGCAATGTTAATTTGCTTGCTCATTTTGCATTTCTTTCAAATAAGGCTAATTGCATTGTCACTGTTATTTGATAGAGACTTAAGAACAGGTACACAAACAAGAACCATTTACACTATTTAACAGCACAAGTGGTAATAAAGAACATTAACTAAGTGAGAAACTGGTCACATCTTCTGCCCATACAACTGATGGATTCCTGACATCTGTGAAATGCTCCACATACCTCCAGGTCTCTCAACACAGGATGTTCCTCGATTCCTGGGAAGAGGACCCTCATGGTGTAGGTCCTGTAGTCCAAGAAAGGGATTCCTGCACCATCCAGATCACTGGTCAGCTCATGGATATCTGTCTGGAGCTCTGCAAAAGCTGATGGATAAAACAGAAATTTAGGGGAATGATCATATGTATTTGGGTTAGCCAGCATTCTGGGTTAAATAAATAACCCAGCACTTGGGTCAAGCCATCCCAGTGTGTGTTCTGCAGTTTTTTGCGTGTAGTGACATTTTGATCTGAATGTTCTTGGTTAAGCAGAGTAAATAAATAATCCAAAATGTTTCGAACATTTCCAGGTAGAAAATTGGATCTCTTGAGGTAGAAACACTCACTTATATCTCCTGTATATAAGCACTAGGCTCTTACCCTCTTTGCACTCCAGTGCCACACGTGACTCCAGGTTGTCCATCTGCATCTGCAGCCTCTTCAAGGTCAGGTCACTCTCACGAGACTTACGCTTATAGGCAATGAGCACCACCACGATGAAGAGGATGAGCAGGGCTCCAGCTGCAGCAATGCCAATGATTGCTGTGCTGCTGAGCGGGCTGTCGGATGTGATGTGGACCACACCTGGGGAGAACTCGATACCACCCACACGTGCCTGATGATAATGAAAAATAAAAAGTCAGATCATAATTGCTGCATGCATGTGCTATACATAAATGCACAAAGTACTTCCTTGAAAGGCTTTCACAGAGAAGGGCCATATGTTAGTACCTCGTGTGGATACTTAAAAGATGAGACAAGTGGTTGAGTGTACCAGAGCTATAATCAGAGAACAGCTTCACTCAAATATCACTTCAGCAATAACACTTGGAGAAGGTTCAATAATTTTGACTCTTTAGAGAGGAGGAAATAAGTTGTGATCAAACACACAAGGAAGTATGGCATTTTTCAAGGAAAAAATATATCACAAATATTTATTTACTTTAAGATAATATACCATCTGGGAATCAATTTCAGGTCTTTGAAACATTTCTCCGTCTTGAAAATCAAGATGAAAGCTCAGGCAGTCAGACATATCGATTTGCCATTTCAGTGTGTGTAAACACTTTTGTTTATTCATGCATCTACTAATTGTTTTGCATCAATGTGTCCGTCTCTGTCTGTGACGCTACATCTACAGTACTGTAGGTGGTAACATCAGGAAGCGCTTCATTCAAAGTGGGCCCTCTTAAAACCACAAATGGAATCTTTATTGAGTTTGCTGGGGCCCTAATCCCTCTTATTGAAGGCTTATTTGTTTGTCTTTTGTCTGCTTGTGGGCAGTAACAGGAACCACACAGCTGATTGGATTAGGGCTCTAGTCTGTCTGGAAATGGACAAGGAGATAGATAGAAAACAACAGAAGGAATGTTCGTCTGTCTGTCAAACTGCCAGTCAATTTGTAGGTCTGCCTGCCTTCTCAACCATAGCCAGTCTATCTGTCATGTCTTTCTCTCTGTCTGTGTGTGAGTGTGTGTCTGTCTGTCTGTGTGTTGTGTGTGTCTCATCTTCGTGGATCACGTGCTGCAGCACTCACCAAGACTTTGTGTCGACCCGTCAGGTTGGGGGACTCGCAGAGCAGCTGGGTCTCTGACACCGTTAACATGCAGGGTTTCTCTCCAATCAGAACTGTGTAATTCAGCTTTCCATTCCCACTATTGGTTGGTGGAAGGAAGTTCCGCCCCTGCAGGAGAGAGATCACACATGATTAGTGTTTGTAGTACCAAAGGGAGGGATTTGAGGTCAAAGAAAACATTTATATCTAGACTTATACGATAGAATTACATAAATGATCTACGTACAGTTATTAAACCAAGAGACAGATGAGTACAGGCAGAGGACACTATATAAATCAAGCAGTACCATCATGATACAATTCCACAAAAATCCATAAATAATAACACTAGATTGTAAATACGTATGGATGGATGATATCGATCCCCCTACCTTCAGTATAATAGGTGATCCAGGTTTAAGCTCCAGCACGCCAGACACACTGAGAGGCTCAAATTCAGGATTCGGGTAGTAAATAAAATTGGTGGTGTTGAGTGCCATCAGAGCCTGCACGTCATCCAATTTGAAGCCAAACTCATTGGGTCGTTCAGGCACCTCTTGATGTCTGGCCAGGCTGATGGGCAGCTCTGGGGCTTGACAGAGCATGGATGTGGGGCTCAGCACCTGGCACAACTGAGAGAAGAAATATTGATGAATGACCATATCTTCTGAAAATAAAAAAAATAAAAAAAATTTAGTCGAAATAATCAAATTTGCACAATTTTTCATAAATTTTCACAGCTGGATCTCAATATATGTAAATCCAAACTTCTGACTAAGTTCCCTGTTCCCTCATTTGCCTCCTTGCAAACCTCTATCACACTGGGTCTTGAAAATGTGCCTACCACATGCCAAGCCATCCCATCAACAGTCATTAGGGTGAATCTTTTAAGTTACAGATTTACATCTCACTAAGCCCATCGGAGACGCGATTCAAACTCACAGCTTCTCCATTTCAGAAAGTGCAAAGAGAACCTGTTGGAGTATTTTCCTCAAAGAAAGCCCTAAAATGAGGTGCAGTTACAGAGCCGGTGCAGTCTCCCCACAATCAGGCTTTGATGAGTGAAGATTCAGGAGTGATAACTAGGTCTTACCCTTCCTTCATTTCCAGAAAGACACCCCCACCCTCTCATCACTTCTTTATCCCCTTTCCCGGTATTCCTCCCTGTGATCTTTTCTTCTGTCACACGCACTCATTCACTCACTCATCTCTCTCCATACCACTTTCCTACTCAATTACACTGCCTTATAAATTTTTTGTATCTTGTCTCACTCTTTTTTTTTTCCTCCTTTGGCTTTGCCGCGGACTCATTTCACAAGTGATGTGATTTAAATTCTTTATTTGTCCTTTATTCACGTCTCAAAGTCAGCTCTGTAAACAAAGACAGATTGTCCAATTGGTCATTGTCATGTCACAGGCCCTTCAATATCCCTCTAACGTCCCCATTCCTCTCTGTCTGTCAGGGCATTGACAAATCAACCACTTGCGCAGGGTTTATTCACAGAGATTTCTGTCTCATTCGCAGCCTTTTCACATTTCCACAGTAACCTCTGCCATGCAGCCACTCAAACTATTGCCTGTCACTCTAATTGGCTCCTTGAACATCAAACTTGACAAATCCTGCATGGCCTTCAGGACATCACTGACATGTATCTTGTCTCTCTACAGGGAAGAAAGATATTGTAAAATATAACAAACAAACAAAAAAACTGAATAATAATAATCCTGTCTGTGCATAAGTGTTGTCTGAAATAGATTTGGATTTGATTCTGCTTTATCTCAGCTTCCCACTCATCCAGTGTAAAAACAGAGCTGTGTAAATAAGCAGTATGGGAAATTATCTGTCGGCACATTTATTTATGTTGGTTCAAAGTACAAGCTGAAAGTACAGTAGTTTGTGACACAAAGCCCATTAATGTGAGCACAGATGTTAAACGCAGTGCAAGCTCATGCTCAAATGGATCATGGAGATAGCTTTACTACCCTTTGTTACTCCCTCTTCTTTCAATCAGATCACAGAGATCCTTGTATGGCTTTATCTACCCTCCCTTGGGTAAAAGGGTGAATAGAGGATAAAAGAATTTGATAAGGGCCAATCTCTGTGGTTTTTAGTTCAGTGTCACGACTTCTCTATTGTTACAAAGGTGTGGAGAGGAATTACATCATTCCCTTTAAATTCGCCTGCAACCTGTTGATTTTGACTACGTCCTCTCTGTGTTTTTCCTTGACCCATTTACCTAGAAGTGGCATTAAAGAATTGAGTCATGCTCTAGAAAAAAAAAATCACTGACATTTACAATGGCTGACTTCTTTTGCTATCTAGGGAAATTAGGTACTTAGAAACACCGGTGGTGGTGCAGATAGTTCATCGTGTTCATTTAATTCAGTCAGTCAGTTTACTTTACTTTGACTGATGCACAAAAGTAAAACACGTATTAGACAAAATGCAAATTCAAATATTAAAATCTCACACATATATTACACATAACAAAACATTTTTTTTCATACACAAATAAAGGGATACAAAAAACACAAAACAATTAAATTTACCAAGTAAACCAAAAGGCAGTTCATTTCATCCTCAATACTGTCAGTTTGCATACACTTACATTGAGTGTCTCAAGGCTGTTGTATTTGGCTCTGATGAGTGGGGTCTGAATGATGTCCAGGTTAGTTCCTGTCACTGTCACTGGAGTGTGTCCACTATAAGAGAGACAAATGATTGACAACAAGGTTAAAGGGAGACCTAGTAATATGGCCATTATGGTCATATGAATAACTGGGAGTGACACTGACGTATGGACATAAGCCCAGACTGCTGATGCAACGGTATGTTGACAGAGACGATTGATTATTTAATATTTGGTGTTGATTTTTTTCCCTTGCACCATACCTGTAGATGCTCCACTCAGGCTCTATCTTCGTGATTGTGGGATCCTCCACATACTCAAACCGCAGGTCTCTCTGGAGATGAGCCCTGTCTATGCTCACAGACACGGACACGTTTCCATAGCCATGCAGGGAGGCGTGGGTTCGGCAGGTGAGCCACTGGCCACCCCTCCTAATAGTCAAGATGGGATGAAGCATTAGTTGCGTGCACAGTAATTGATTTGTCAGCCTTATTCTGTATGACCCTCAAAAAGGAACAAAGGGGGCAGACTCTTCTAATTATCTAACATTGTTTTTGATTAACCAGTACACCACATTGTGTAGTCACACAGGAGTCATCTACTTAGTTGTTGATCTAGACTACCAAAAGATTAAAAAACCAATAACAATCAAATATTTAAGACGGTTGAATGCTTGGTTAAGTAGACATGGATAGAGAGTTTATTGATTGAACTTTGAATTGTGCATTAATCAGTGGTAAATGGTGGATAACAGTAATACTACATCTTTACCAGCAATTTATTCTATTAGAAAATACCATTTGTAATTCAGCAAAAAATACATTTTGAAAGAAAAAATTCACTGAACAATATTTTAAACATTCCTATTGAATAAAACTAGGCACAATTCCCTGGTCACAACCATTTTTCTCTCTGCTCAAGTTATTTAACCAGTGTTTCAGTTTATGTGGGAAAAATTATCTAGCGTGTACTCTCTATATTTGAGAAACACTGCTTGACTGTGCTGTTAATGGACTGTTTGAATGTAACTGGTATGGTCAGTTCTGGCTTGTTCCCCACTAACCTGAGATAAGTGCATGGCTGGTCCTTAAACATGATTGACACATTGCTCCCAGCATCGAGGTGGCTGCCGGTGATGTTGACAATGGTTCCTCCTGAGACCGGCCCTCGACTGGGCTTGAGGTTGAGAATCCGTGGGATCTGGAGAAAAGGCAGGGTCAAAAGTCAAATTGAATCAAAGTAGCAAAATAAATGATGCATAACAATGAACTGCTTAAATGCCCTCGAGACAATGGGCTGTCTTAAATGTACAGGGTATAAACGTTGATCCGTTAAGATGAACTGGAGTCTTGTAGTATTCAAAGTATAGGAATAATTAAATAAATAAGACGGGTGGAAAACATAGGCTAGTTAAACTTAAACACGCTTTCTACCATAATTGGAAAATTATTTCTAAAATCAGAGGCTGAGACACACATGAATGAATCTATGCTTGTTATTAGAATAAAAATGTGGACTCTACAAACATAAATAAACTGAATGAGCATTCTCGGCTGAAAAGGCCCCTGGGTGTTGATGTAAACGTGAACTGACTAATCCCACTTACATACACTATACAGTGGTGGAAATCTTTCAAATTAAATTGACACAGCAGCAGCTAATGTAGTCCACTGGAAGCTGAAGCTACAGTAAATCCGCCTCCATCCAGTTCATTTGGCCTCCTTATAATCTCATCTCTAGCCTACTGTGTAGTGTGACATCTAGACCTAACATCATATAATCCTCTACAAGGACCCCATTGAGAAATAAACCTCGGCCAGCACCCATTAACGGATGGCAGTAAAAACGATAACACTGCATAAAACGAGTACATAATGGCAACAACTGCAAATTTATTTCCGACCACGTGTGCGTGTGTGTGAGAGTAATGCTGATTAATTGTGTGTAGAGTAAGAGTCGAAACAACAACGAACAAGTGTTGATTTTGTTTTTATGCGTTCATGGCAGAAAGATGTTTTTATAATCATCAGTGTTTCTTCCTCGTTCTCTGCTCATTAGTGACTGTCAGTCATGTCTCACTGCTGACACATGCATGAAAGAAATGCCAAAAGGGAGTACAGCTCTTAGTGAGAACCACACATGTTAAGTCGCAGCCAAGTACACACTACAAGGAAACTGACATGTACATATAGAATTGACACAGTAGGTGAGAACGCAGACCAACAATCAGTGAGGCGCTAACATGCAAAGGGTGACATATGGAGTGCGGTTTTTCTTCTTGCAAATTGGCAAAGAGGCAGTAATAATTCCAACATCTGAAGCCTTTTAACCATCTAGCCTCTTTAACCTTTAAAGGTTCTATATGTTTATACAAAAAGGACAAGAGTTGAAAATAGAAACTCACCACAAAATAGTAGTACTTGGAGGAATTTGCTGTGAATTCTGCTATGCATTCTCCAACGCCCACACAGACCTGCACATGCCCGGTATACTGGCTCTTCTCTGCTTTACCCATCTCACACACAATCCTGGAAACACATTGGCATTATTGTAGGACAAATACAAAAAAACACATGGAGAGGTATATACAGACACGCAAAAAAACAACAAAAAAACACATGTAACAATCCCTGGAAGACGCTGCTGTGATTCTCAATGCCAGTGTGTAAAGCGCGATTAGGCAATAAGGATGAATCCAAACCTATGTTAAATCCTCAGTAAAATAATATAGTATTTGGCAGCGGCTTCACCTCCCATGCTCTGCCAACTTGTGAGAGAGAAGGAAAAAGTCTTCATCCTTTTACATATGACCTCAAATACAGCTACTTCTTCTGCTGGGTCAGCGTTTGCTTAGAAAGTGCTGGCACATAACTTACTTTCTTAGCAGAAGCAGCACTGGCTCTGTTGATAAGCCAACTTTAAACTAGTTTAAAATAATTTGATAAACGCCACCTGTAAGGAATCAAAGCACTGGATTAAACTCAAATGTCAAGTAAATGTAAACTCCCAAACTTTCTAGAATGATTATGAGGCTGTGGGTGTGTGTGTGTATGTGCGTGTTTTGAGTATGTGCTGCTATGAAATATGAAAGCCTGGGTTCTCCTCTGTTACTCTCAGCAGTACACATGCAAGTCTATTGTACTGTATGTGTACCGCTGTGACTCAACATTAAATCAAACTCCATTTTCTGCCTGTCTTGCATTAGTTTATCAGTTTTGTTATTGTCTCTTGTTCCTCTCTTTTTCTCTTGCTGCCTTACACTCACAGAAAACACTTGCACATAAACATCCCGAGGTGAGTGCTCTGAATCATTTGGTTGGCATGGCTGGCTTGTTATATCTCTGTCATGTGGCCAACACAGGTAACACAGTGTTGTGTCTGTGTTTGACTCAAGTTTCTTGGTCCCTGAAGGGCCTCAAGTGTTCAGCTGTCAGAGTGCTTTCAGTGGGATTATGGCAAAAGCAGAAACACGATGCTGAATTTATCATTTAATTTGCTGCTGTTTTAAAATGTAGTTTGATGGCTCCCCATGGTTCTAGTACAGCTGGAAAACACTGAAGTCATTCATTTTGGTTGACAGAATAGTAAATTATTGTGCAGCAAAGATCATTATACCTTGTAATTATCACTATAGAAGCTATTTATAGCTACTATAAATTGGCTGCTGCTGGTGCTTACTGCTCTGCGGGGATGTCAGTTGAGAATGACAAGGTGCAAATGTGTTGTTTACTACTTGGCGCTGCCGTTGTTATAGAATCAGGCATCAATGTAGAAGGTGACTTACTGTTCGGCAGGGATGTAGCCCTCACGTATAGGTGTGCAGTCCACTCCGGCCACCTTCACGTTATCCTGAATCTCTCTGAACTCCAACCCCAGGTTCTCACCACGGATGGTAACGAGCGTGCCTCCCTCCCTGGGACCCCGCAGAGGTGTGATCTGTCAAGATTCAAATCAAGACGATGATGATTTTGGAGATTTGCTTTTGTTTGTTTTCCTAAACAAAGAGCAATCAGTACATTGCACAACACATCCTACTTACAACATGAGGCATGATCCAAATCAGTACATCCATGTTATACATTATAATCATCATAAGAGAGTTTGTTTAAGTGGTGGCTAAGTAGGAATGGCTGTTTACTGGTGTGTGACTATAAACTCCTACTCAAACATATTTTAGCCAAAATGATGACGTCCCAAATGGTGTGAGATTAAGAGTGTTAGCGGCCACCAGCCAGTCAGACTGCAATGATTCCACTTTTAGTGTTTTAGTTCATGTATAACGACTGTATTGACAAAGGCTCTCCTCAGAAGCAATACTCAGGTATGGAAGGACAAAAGGGTGAAGAGTGATAGCCATTTATTATGATTCATTTCTTCTCAAATGCTTGGGAAGTGTATCCGTCATGTTATGTAACTGTCAGAATAGGGAAGAGGGTGGGAGAGACGGCGGCAGAATAGAGACCATAAACGACAAAATAATAGCTACAGTGACAGCTAAGGGGTCAAGACTCAGGGTCAAGGGACTGTCATTTCTCAATCCTGCATTCAATGAAACCCTCAACAATCTATTACATAAGATTAACTTAAAACCTGGGCATTAGGTGACATCTTTGCAGTAATCACTGCCCTTTGATTTATCAGTAACATCTCTCACTGTTGATGAGGAGGTTCCAACATCCATCAACACCTTCCTCACACAATTACTTTTTGGCCACTGAGTGTGTCACAGTGTGTGAGTGTGTGTATGTGTACACATCATCAGGCCAGCCCAGATGGATGGATGTTAGAGACGGACACAGAATGGTCTGTCCCTATCTGTCTCTGCCAAATAGAAGTCCTCCATGCTGCAGGCACAGGCCCAGCTTTAATGGTGCTGTGTCACCACTCCCTTGAAAAATAGTGATCCCAAGGATTTTCACCGAGGCTCAGACTCTCATTGTTTTACTGCTCAGTTTATACTTGTGCGTGACCCCCTGTGGTGCTCACAGGTAGAGTGCTCAGTGAGTGTCTGTGTGGCCTTATCTCATGGCTTGAAGCTCTTTCACACTGTAATGTGATAATCCCTCTGTTACGACTGCATGTGCATCAAAAGGTTTTAATTTTACTATTTGATTATTTTTCAAAGAAGTGGAATTTTGCAGCAAACTGAAGCAGTCGGGCTTGAAAGGAAGCAGTCAGTCGATTGACAGAAGCAGGCTCAAGCCAGGTCACGCACAACACAAGTCCTGTGGCTGTCATGTGGGAGATATCGTTATCGTACGGTTCAATGTCTGATTAATAAGGCTCCCTGCTGATGTCTTAATGAAAAAAAGAACCTTCTGGGAATGGAGCTACAATACATCCAATTAAAAAGATTGCGCACAATGCTTCGTGGCTTTCCATTTATTAGCAAACATGGAGGATGGAGAGGGAGAGAAACTTATAGAGAAATAGTGAAGGAGATGGTAGGGGCGAAAGAATGAAAGAGAGAGAGAGAGAGAGGGAGGGATGCAACGAGGCGTTGATTAGATTTGTGACTTTGACAAGATAATTGACGGTTGGGTAGAAGCAAACACTTAATCACTTCTCCCTCTCTCGCCCTTTCTTTTTCCATCTCTCCATGTGAGTCTCTCCCCCTCATATTGTTGATGGGAGATGTCATTATAATGAAGCGTATTAGAATGCATTAGGGCCCTGGTCGTCTTGGAAAAGTCCTCACTTCTCACCCGCTGACAGTTTTTATGGGGGACGTGAGAAGGCTGCAATATGTCCCTGCTGCAGCCTCAGGCATGTAAGGAGAAATACAGGGCCCATCTCCAGGAATAAATCCACTGTTCAGGCTGAAGACAAACACTGGAGCGGAGGAATAATAGAGTGCAACCGACTGATCCAGACTCTTTAATAAGTGGAACGAGGGACAAAATATCATCATCTTTTCTTCACCTTCCTCAAGTGTTGATTTGATTTCACCTGGATAATAATAATCACAGTTTTAGGTTATCATTGAGAAGAAGAGAAGGTCAGGTGACTCAGTTCACTGTTCTGAAGATATCTACGTCCTTAAACTCCTCTGTCTCCTTCTCCTGTCTGACTGCTTTGTATTCCTTACCTAAAAAGATCAGTTTCATGGTGTAAGGTCAGGAGAAATCTATCAGATTTGGGGCCAAATCTCCACCAAGGTCAACCACTTATCTGTATGCTGGTGGATCTAAGGTGCCATAAGGAGAGGAAACCAGAGAAGGGATTACACTTTCATTCCTGTATCATTCTTCCCTCTCTCTGTCCAAACCCATCACTCCCCAGGACACCGAAGGGGATTCCCTTCTCTTTTTTATTCACGCTTTGCTTCATCCCTTCAGCTCTAGTCAGTCACCATCTGCTCCTAACACTCCTCCTTGGGAAAAGGATGCAGAGGGGACACTTACATCCATCATGGGGAAAAAAAGAGGAGGGGGTAAGTTGGGGGTCATCTTCCAACCCTTCAGCCTCTTGCGGCTCTATCCTGGTTAAGTCTACCCATATGTCACCACACCTCTCTTCCGTGTGAACCCAATCCATCCTCCTTGCTCTTCATCTGGGCATCTTTCCATCCATCTTTTCCTTTGTATCATCTTATCCTTCATCTCACCTTACCCCCGCTTCTATTGCCCCTTGTATACGTCTTGCACAAGTCAAGTCTATTTGCCTCACACTGTGTTCATGGTTTTCCGGAGCATGCTGGGTTAAATGGGTGGTTTGCGTGAACATCTGTGCAGAGTTGATTGATAACTAGAAAGAGTGAAGATGATTTGTCTCTTTCTAGGGCCTTGTATGGACCATCTGAGTGTTACCACACTGAAAGTAAGAGAGGAGTTGATTTCCACAAGAAATAAACACTATCTCACTCTAAGAAAAGACATCTAAAATACCTCTTCACATGATTGCTGTAATTCAAGTATGGCATTATCATCATGTTAAATGTGTGAGAGAAATATATTATTCTTGCTGTCAAACTGAATGGCTGATGGTGACTCAGCCTGTGCTATTATGTTGAAATGATCAGCTGTCAAATTGTCTGAGCTTTGCTGAGTAGGCTATAAGTATGTTACCATCAGTGCACTGTAATTAAGGTATGTACGTATAAAAACTTACACTGATGTTGGCCTTGTTTCACTCATATTGTTGGTTATGTGTTAAGTGAACTGTTTTTGTGGATGTATTCTGATACTGATGCATGTGTTGTCTCACCTGTGTGATCCGTGGATGGGTGCACTTGCTGTTGATGCCATTGTGCTCCAGCCACTGGTTCTCAGGATGGGGGCAGTGTTGCTTGAGGGTGCAGCGGTTCTCTCCTTTACACCAGACACACCCAAACAGCGGGTCTGCCTTCAGACACAAACCGCAGCTTCCTCGCTGGGCGTCGCATTTGTACAGATGGACTGTGCAGGAGGGATGGGTGATGGGAGAAGGTAACGGCACAAGGAGAAGAGGAGGAGGAGAAGAAAAAAAGAGATGAGCAACCTCTGTACAAATGATTACGGAGCTGCGAATGCATGTCAAATTATCTTGGGAATGAGCCTCTAAAATGATGGACAAACACACACAACAAACTACAATTGGGGTTGTTTACTCATATCGCTCAATGTCTGTCAGCCACTGTTTGAATATGCAAACAACAAACTCAAAATTCTGAAAGAGACATTTGCTGATATCTTTGTCTCATTATCTCTCTATCTATCATCATCCCTGTACACTCCCCCTCTCCCTGTCTCTCTGAGGTTCCCACACTGCTGCCGCCTCTTGCCTGTGCTCACCCACGACACGTTTAACATATCATCTCCATGGCAACGGGCCAACCATTTTCTTTTTAATTGTGATTAGATGCATGTGTGATCTGTCCATCAAGTGATGCCCTGGGAGCTGCCTCCTCCACAGGCAAACAAAGGTAGGAGGAGGACAGAGGAGGACTCCACTTCATGCACCCTCCGCTCTTTCTAGAACTTTGCTACTTCTCCTTCTTCTCTACATTTGTGCTCGAGGATATGCCTTGTACAGCCTATCTGACTCAGGCGCACAACTGCAAACACACACAAACACTGTACAAACTTTGCCTTGCAGCACAGTGTCATGTTGCACATCATCCACATTTTCACAATTTGCTTCTTATACGCCTCACTCCACTGCCTTTGGTTAAAATGAGTTGTTTTCCTGTCAGGGAACTACAACCCCCAGCATGCTGCTGTTTTCCTAACCCAGCATGGTACACTCAGTGTCGGATCGCCAGTGGCCAAACTGAATCAAGCTCAGCAGCTGAATGCTGAGTGCTTAAAAATTTAGCACTTAACTGTCATTCCTCATAGTAGATGGAGAGTTACATAGAGAAAAGATAGGTAGAGAAATAAATCCTATAGATGAATAAGAAATTAGCTTTGCTTACTCAGATTTATCATTTTAATTTTAGTTTTCATTATACTGTATGTTGGATATTTATTTGCTCAGCTGTACGTTGGCCAATGATTCTCCTGTGTAATCTACGCTAGTAAAGAACATTGAATTGTTGAGATGAGAGACATGAAATGAAAGCATGAGGGAGGCGATGGTGAGAGAGCCTGATAGATTGCCAAACTCCCAGAGCGGTGTTGACAGAGCAAATGAGAGAAACAGATGAAAAGAAATAATATTTGAGAGGAGGCAAGAAAAATAGAAAATGGAGCTGGGCAGAGACAGATGGACAACAGTGAAATGACGGACGGACAGATGGAAGCAGAGGGAGACGGGGAGGCAAAAAGACAGACCTACAGAAGTAATGTGTAACAGAGGATGTGTTAAAGTTAAACACTCTACACACTAACATCAGAGGATGGATGCTGCACCTCAGCACACCGCCCGCCTGTTGCCATGGAGACCGGCTCCAAGGGCAACAATGGGGAGGCAGCGGCTTTATGTGTGTCTCCAAGCGAGAGTTTATCACAGACTATGTCGACTAAATATGTGTGTGTGTGTTTTTTTTTTTACAATACTGGAACAACTATGGAAAAAGTTTATATTGATTCAAGTTTGTGTGTGTGTGTGTGTGTGTGTGTGTGTGTGTGTGTGTGTGTGTGTGCGTGCGTGTGTGATTTGAAACCGAATTTGGATTTGGTTTCAGAGTCAGAACCAGGTCTTAGAACTGGGTTCAGGTTAGGATTGGGGTTCTCCATTGAGTCGTGATGGTTGAAATTAGAGAAAGAGCCCAAAAAATTAATAACGCCATTATGCTAATTGTTATGACTAACGTAACGTGTTTGAGCCAATTTGTGTGTGTGTGTGTGTGTGTTTGTTGAGTATACACATGCCTCTCTGCGTACTCACCTTTGTTGTGGGCGGGGTTGTCGATGCTGAAATCTCCGTTCCAGATGACGGTCAGCTCCACGGGAAGGCTGCTCATCTCCATCCCATCGTAGAAATACTATCACCATGGCAACCGCAGAGGCAAGGAGAGATAGGGGGGGAAGAGAGTAAAGGAGAGAGTAAGAGAGAGGCTGTTAAGCTACTTTTAACTGTCTATTATCTCCAAGTCCAAAGCCTGTGGTATCACAGTACTCCTTTGAATGGGCAACGCATCTCCAACAGGTGGCTGTACACAACAAACACACACATGAACCCTGCACGCATACACACTGAATTCACAGCCACACACTACACACATCAGGGAGTGTACAAAGAGAAGATTATATTTCATTTGGTTCTGTAAGACCAGCAGCATGGAGGGTTGATGCTAGAATTGTAATTTTCCGCCAAATTACAGTTTCCCTCCTTCACTGCTCAATCAAAGTACAATATTTGGATTGTACTCTGATTATGCACACAGATCTCACAGACATCTCTACACACAGACACTGACACACACACTCAGAGTGATGAAGATAGACAGGAAGATGAGATGTTATTGTATCAACAGATGATTAGCATCAAGACTAGCATAAAGCCTTTTTCATGCTATTCTTCCATTGCTTTCAATGTATTATTCAGTCAGTGAATGGAACCCGATCACAGGGATGGCTGTGTAGGTGAGACAAAGTCAGCCTCTTGTCTCATCTACCCACTGTCTAGCCTGAGCAAAAATCTCTGAGCTAGACTGAGTGTGTGTATATGCGTGTGTGTGTGCCTCTGGCTAAGTGTGTGACAAAGATCGAAAAAGTCTAATGGTCTTTTTTATGGGAAACTTTTATAGAAATGGGGCGTCTTTATAGAGATTGTGTTGGTGTGTGGGTGGGTGGTGGTCAATGATGATATGTCCCAGAACCTGACATATTAAAACACGCACACACACACACACACACACACACACACACTCCTTACCGATGTGTTCTGACACTGCACTGAGGAGCTGTTGAAGCGCAGGGCAGGAACTCTGTGCTCGTTGCCCTGGATGGTCAGCAGACACTCGTACCCCCGCTGACCAGACTGAGGCTGGGGGAGGTTCTTGGCCCGTAGCGTGATGGGCTTCACCACGTTGACTGGAACCAGGATCCTCTCTGCAGGCAGTAACTGTGGACACCCCTGGACAAGAGACAGGGAGGAATAGAGACGTTAATTACAACTCGATTGTTATACAGCAACATCCTGGCTGCAAAATATAATTGTTGAGCTTTGGATGAACTGAGCATTTTGCATTTTTATGGAGGATCGGTACAATTTTAGGTAAACAACAAATTCTATTGGAGATCCACTTCCACAAATATAAATCTAGCTCTTTCCATGTCATATTTTCATATGCAAAAGTCAGTCAGGTTCAAATTATTTTAGCCTTATGATGTAAAACATCATCACATAGTTCCAACTACACACATATTAGTCATATCTGTGATGGCAATTCTAGCACCTCAGATTAGTTAATTCATATCAGATTGCTGATCTATTCCTTAGAAAAAAGAAGAAATTAGGTTATAGATTAATTAATTAATTTAAAGTGATTAGTTTATTTAGTTTAAAGTTTTGAAAATTACATTTAAATGCAACATCAACCGTTTCAATCTGTTTAATCTGTTTGGAGAAACTAAGGATGGTGCTACAGTAATTGCAGCAGGAGTATTCCTAAAACCTGCCAATGTCCTGTAAACATTGTGCCATCAACACTCATCATTATCATTATCATCAAATGGCAGACACCAACAACAAACTGCACTTCACCAACATTAATTTAATTTAACGACAACGCCACTTCAGCATGAACTGTTTTTACTGTTTTAGGTTGAGACCAATGAAGTGTCTCGGTCAGACAGTCCTGGGACCCCGTTCACAGTCCCAGTGAATGAAGAGCCAGCTCAACCACTACTCCACTGTCATTAGCCTCAGGAGGGGAACGTTAATGATACAATGAAACACACTGTTATGCAGAGATATGAGCTCTCAGCCTGCACTTGTATGCTTGGTTGTTGGATTCATGTTTTTGTTCATGCAAAAGAGTTGTCACACACGCATCAGAATGAGGTTGATTTCTGCCTGTGCAGTAATTAGGCAAGAATGAATGACAAAGAGAGGGAGGGAGACACAGATGAGCCACTTACTGTAGCAATTGGAGGTCTAAAATTAACAGCCAATAAATTCAGGTGCGAGTAGCTAAATATAGAACACTTGTGATTTATGTAAAAGAAGAGGGAGGTGGAAAGAGGGGGCGGACAGGTAAGGAAAAGGAAAGAGATGGACAGAAAAGAAAAAAAGAAAAAGTCAGAGGGGACAGAGAGGAAAACTGAAGAAAAAAAACAGCAGTGACAAGAAGAGGAAAGTGACTGACAAGCAGAA
The DNA here is from genome assembly GCF_045865225.1 of Trachurus japonicus. NCBI lineage: Eukaryota > Metazoa > Chordata > Actinopteri > Carangiformes > Carangidae > Trachurus > Trachurus japonicus. The sequence continues at coordinate 11,751,519 of NC_140929.1, read as the reverse complement.
GTGAAAGGTGAGGAGGGGGAGTAAAGATAGTAAATAGAGAACAGCACTTTCCTAAGTACTTTGCAAACTTTCATGTTTTCGCTGAAGAGCGGTGGATAGAAAGAGAGCAAAATAGGCAAAATGAGAGAGGGGAACAACAAAAGAACACAGCGACTGGGAGAGGCAAAAAATACCATTAAGCGTATGCGACAGGAGGAGCCTTAGCATGTCAAAGAGGCAGAGAGGAAGGAGGGTGAAAAGAAGGAGAGCAGATAAGGTGAACCCCTGCATGGATGAAGCTGGGGGGGGTGGGGGGGTGAAGCATAGCGCACGTTGAACTGGGTGATAACACTTGTTTGAAGTTCATTAAAAGCCACTTGATTGGGTTAGGCTGAGTGACTGACTGGATGGCTGCGTGGTGAGAGAGAGGGGAACGCTCTGTGACACTATTCACAAAGTCATTATAGATAAATGACACACAGGGTGAGTGAGTTCAGTGGTGGAGGAGAGGAAGGAAGAGGTAGTGCACGCCTGTTTGCTCTTCCAAATCTCATTTTCCTAAGAATGAAGGGTCGTATTTGGAGAACGAAAATGAGTGGGAGAGCAAAGAGAGATGCAATCCATTTTTAATCACATCTCTTCCAGTTAATACACTTGAACAATAGGGACAATAAATCTGATCTGGTTTGTGGAAATGAAAGCACAGGAGGCACTGGAGTATGACTTAACATGGTGACTTAAGCTGAATCCCAAAGACACAGATCTGCACTGATAGTGGTATATGGTGAAAGCACTGCATGCACACAGACACACACACACCCACACACATGCATATATGCACCCAGGGCATCACAGCTAAAATGCATTGAAGTGTCTGAAACCCTGAACTTGTGCCAACATGACAGTTTCTTGTACATCTAAGTAGATTCAAGGTTAACTCACTGGCATGTGAGGGTATGCCTACACACAGACACACACACACACACACACACAAATTGTAGCCTTGGAATCCCATTACTGTATAAGATAAACGCCACAAGTCAAAGCCAGACAGCATCTCTTGTATCATTGCACCTTTATGACAACGTGTTAAGGATATGGAAAACTTCAAATGCAAATTCCAACAGCAGCTATCTACACACACACTCACTCACACTCACACATCCACACTATTTCCACATTTCATTAACACCTTTTTACAATTCTCTTTACAACACTGACATTTCTTTTTTACAGCTACAGTATATGTTCCAAATACACATCTAAGCCTATGGAAGCCTAAGCCTCAGGTAAACAATAGAAAATAAACAGTCTTCCACATAAAAACACCAAACACACACACACAGATTATCTAAACTCATAAACCAGTCATCTGCACACACACTTAACTGCACACTATCAACCTTGCTGATGGTGCAGCTTTTCATTACTCTTTTCTGTTTCAATCAGAAAAATCTTAATTTGAACTTCTTTTATTTCATGACACAGGAAGCGTTAAATCTAATACACACAGAGCAGATGCCTTGTTTGCTTCAACAACAAAAGGATTCTACCAGCAAGCATGTACGCTGTTGATAGCCGGTGTTTTTCCTCCTACTTAGCTCTGTTTTTCCTGTTTGTATGTATACATGTAAACTCAGACACACTCATCTAACACACTGTGATCATTGCCAGCGTTCCCTCAGGCCAAGTGAGCTCTCAGTTTGGTTTGGACAAACATGTGTATATCCTCGATGGCTACTGATGCCTGTCGCATTGGCAGTCATGCTCGCTGTCGCCTGCTAAGATTTACGTCAACGTTAAGTTGATCTGATGTCAGGGCGTTTATTGCTGCTCGCCACCCTCTCAACCCCCCAATGACTGAGGTGCAATAAATAACAGAGGAGCAAATCACCTCACAGATACAGTACATGTGCACAAGCTGCACAGTACATAACTGCACAGCTTCATAAATATGCACATACTCTAGCTAGATACAAAAATGTAAATCTACAACTCTTGAGGCTCTTCAGTCCACCAGGCTGTTGACTCCAGACAACAGATTGAGGAAGAGATGGAGAGCAGTGTGGAGAAGTGAAATGTAGAAGGATAGTTATGTTAAAACTTTGCAATGTTTTATGAGGCTACTTATTAGTGGAGTTTCAATTCACCATCATTATGGCGTTTTTTCGTCACTAAACTCTAATAGTATGTGCCTGTGTGTTTTTTTTTTTTTTGCAATTTATACTCCAACAATCATGCCAGATAGGTGCATTTCATTTGCAGTGCTTGTATCGTTTTACATGCTACATAAGTTAGATCCTTGGTTGTTCAAAATGATCAACTAACCTGAGTGTCAAGGTGATTATTTAGAGACAAATTTCCTAGACCTATTTCTAGAGATAGATGCTTCCATTGACTTGGTGGATGTTTCAAAACCTGGATAAATTCAGCAAAAACTATCTAGCAAATACTATAGAGTTGTTGATTTAACTTTTATATCCTGGGTCAAAACGACCACTCAATATTTCTCTTCTAGCTGAAGGAAGAGATAACTGACTGAGTAGCAGGCGAGATAGACTAAAATACACCTGAAACGTGAAGGGAGGTGGCTCTGTGTGGAGATGTGAATGTCAGTGACACTCCTACAGTCACGTAATCAAGGGCTTGCATTAAAGCACTAGAAAGAGAAAAGTGCCTGTCAACAGCATGACTCATCATAACAACATAATAAGCACTGAATTCTGAAAACCATGTCGGTACCTCTTTTTTTCTTTTTTTTATACATAATTATCCATCATTCTTCCTCTTTCCATCACTGATGCATTGTTTTGTCTGACCTCGGCTCTGATTTTCCCTCATGCTCATGCTTTATTCCTCCTTCATTTATCTCTCTCTAAACCAAGCCTCAGTTATTCATCCTATCCAGCTCACTGACCCTGGTCATTTCTCTTATCAACCAACTCTGATTCCCTCTCCCCCTCTCCTTTCCAGACTTCTTTTCTTCTCGGGGACCTACTTAGATCTGATAATTAGAGGCTGGTGGGGGTGTGAAGGGTGGAGATAGGGAGAGTGACAGAAAGTAGGAAGCAGAGTGGGAACTGTGAATGTAAAAGCCCTTGGCATAGTTTGAAGCAAGGGAGGGTGAGAGTGAAAGAGAGGGAGAGAGGCCCATAATTATAGCAGCGCAGGGTGTGAAGATGAAGAGGATCTTAAGTTTTCATACACGTACACACACACACACACACCTTGTGGTTACCAAGAGCTCTCCTTAACTGGCCTCTGTTTTATCATTTCCTACAGAGCCTCGGGCAAAGACACTCTCCTGTTCTCTGTTCACCCTCCCTCCTTTCCTGCTGTTCCTCACCTTGTCCCTATATCCCGCTGTTCCTTACTTTTTTCTCCTGCCATTTTTGGTCTCTCTGAGCCTCTTTGTCCTTTCTCTTACAGGAACATAATGATTTATTACAACTTTGGGTTTGGTCATCATTTTTATTGGTTACAATAACTCCCTATACTCGATAAACTGACTGCTGGGATGTGACAGGACGGGGACATTGCCAATAAGTCCCTATTAAGTTTGATGGGGCTTCAGATCATCAAGTTATGATCATCACCAAGATTGTAAAACAAATGAGAAATGATCAAAGCCACTTAATTTAAAGGTAAAAACAAAATGTAGCATACAGCACTACAGTGTCAGTTAGTTATAATCTCTCATAATCCAAGATAAGTAGATGCGTGCTACAAATACTGTAGTGCAGTTTGGGTACAATTTTATTGAATAGTTTTCAATTCCACATACATTTACTGGATCTGAAGGTTTGTTTTGTTTGTTAAAATCTATGATTAAAACTCGGCATGACCATCCATCTCCTCATGTTTACTGCTCAGTTGGACATTTCTCAGAGACATTACTACTGTATGTTTTCACATACTTGAATAGGATATAGTATTATTACTAATAGTAATGATGGCAAAACGAAACTACAACCCAGGTTAAATGAAATCCGTTGAGGGTCTCTATGCCTCTTTAAGAGGCATTATGAAGCTCATCATTTTTTCTTTCACTATCTTCATTTTGTCATGTTCCCTTCACTGCTTCATTTCCTTTTATTCCCAATTTTGACAAATCCTTTTTCTCTTCACTCAGCTAACACTCAACTGACTCTTCAGTCGTCAGCGCCTGTGTATGACATTGATCTGAATCGAACCAAAGCACCTCTCTCCCCCATTGCTGTCTATTATTGGCAACTAACAGCTATTACTGCTGGCATTTAGCTTCTTTAATAAAATTAAATTGATCACTTGATCAATAAAGTGTGTGGTGAATAAACTCCGAGCCACTGATTATCAGAACAAAGTCAAGAAGAAACTAATGCATGAGTATATATGTGGCATGGCAAATTGATATTAATTTGGTATAATTCATATATTTGTGTGTTTTGTATCTTCCTACAAAACACACATTGTATTTTAGTCAAGAGGAGAGGAAAAGGAAATATTCTCCTGTGGTCCTTCTGAGTTTCATAAATTGCTTTAGGTATGACAGTGAATTTGTGAATTTCAGGGATGGGGGATGCGGTGTGAAAAAGACCAGAAAACACACACACACGCTTTATTGTGTAAACAAGCACAGCCCAGTCATATTCTAATCAAAAGAACAGCAGTGGTCAGGAATCACTTTTGGCTATTTATTCAGTGTAACCAAATGGAACATGCATGCATATTCTTTGTCAGTGAGGCTCATCAGAACAGCTCAGTCCTTGAGATGTGTGGAGGGCAAGCAGGGACGTGGCCTTGGTTAATGTGCCAACAGGCAAACGTCTGATCCGAGTGCCCATATCATTGCTGGCATGAATAGAAAGGCACCCACTGTACGCCCAGGCCTGGCTTTAACTCTGTCCTGCCATGCATACTAACAACAAGCTCAACCAGTAGGGAGATTTGCCTGGCGTCAATCATTAGCATAGCGTTAAGGGATTATTCAGATCACTGCCTGAAATCCCTTAATTGTAATAGTACACAAAAAAATTATCTGCAGCAGAAGGAGGCAATCCTATTTCATAACGAAAAGTTGACTTGTTCCCTTTCATCAAATTTGAGAATGATTCTATTGGATGGTCATGTGTGTCTCTACATTATTAATTCAAAGCAGCAACCAAAAATCTGGCAGCAAATGCATGACCTTGGATTTGAGGGGTTAATTAAAAGCAAATTAAAAGTCATTAAGCCTGCAAAACACCTGCTTTTTCTGAAACAACATGTCAAAAAAAAGGGATGTCATTAATGTGCTAATACCAAATCCCCCTCACTTTATTTATGGTTTTCTTTTAGTCATCAACACAATAGGAGTGGATTCACACATTATTATCCTCAGTCAATATTGACCACCAGCGCCTGAGTTAATTGGAAAAGTAAACCTGCAAAGACTCGGGCTTGGGTCTGACTAAGCAGAAGGTTCAAAAGGATAATGGAAACGGCAGAAAAAGAAAATAATATCATCTGCGCAGGTTGAATGGCTCGGGGGAAACATGGGTGGAATAACACAATTGAGAGCAGACTGCTCATCAAAGGAGGCAATCTGGCTAAGCTTGTCCCTGCCCGTCGCGCAGCGCCTGCCAACCCAGACATGAGCAGTAGTGATCTTCATCATAGCTCACCTCAGGCTAGGATTAACAGGCCACTAACTCCCTGTAAAACCCTCCCTGGAAAACTACTGTGAATTGCCGGGGTACAGACAGGCAAAAAACTGTAAACACGGCACATACAAACAGAGAAATACAAAGACGCATGCAGACAAACAGACATGCTGTAGGCCACAGGGCGACACCAGACGTCACAGACAAACACAGGCACACACCCAAACCTTTCTTTACCTCCATGCACTGTTCTGAAGGCCGCCACTGTGGCAGTGACTCTAAATCAGAGAGAGACCCCTCTCACAGGACCGGAAGTAGGCGGGTTGGGGCCATTCACTGAATGTACCCCATCCAGTGAGTAGCATGTCCTCTGCAGCAGAGCAGCCTAATTACAGTGGGCTCTGCTTCGACGGGAGTAGAACTGGCTGCCAATATTATTGATAATTCACACAGACTAAGCTGTCGCTGGGAATAGGGATGGGCAGGAGGAAATGGCTCTGTTTTATTAGCTTCCACTGCCCTTTGATGTGCAGTCAAGAGCGAGACATGCCAGGAGACTCATGCCAGATGGAAGCACTACAGCTGAAAGGTGTCTCAATCCTTTTAACATAACTCTTTTTGCATTTGAAACCTAGAATGATAGCTATTAGGCTCACGTAGCCAAACATTTTCCCCTCAATTTATTTCACTGTGTTTTATTACTTAGCTGGCTCTCAACGAAATAGCTGTCCGGAGCTGGTCAGCAGTAAAACTCGGGGGATTCTTGGACGTCGTCTTAATGGGCCACGGTTTGAGTGTCTTTGAGCCCGGAGGTGCTGCTATACACCCCCCGAACACAGCTCAAACCTCCACTGAGGGCCTCACTCTCCCAGCAGTGTGGTTTTATGACTGAATAACTGGTGCTCGTGTGTGAAAAATGTAAACCCCGCCTAACACTTTTATCACCATGGTTCGGGACTCACCTCAGGCTTCTTTACCCGTCCCTCCTGGAAGGAGCATGTGCGAGGGTCGTGGGTGCAGTCATGTCTGTATTTACACCAGTGGCACTGGTAGGGACTGCTCACACATGATAGACACCTGAAAGGCAGAAGAGAGAGAAGACGGTGCTGTCAATTAGTATTGAACTGCAGCAAATACACTGGAGAAGAAAAGCTCAATATGTCTACTTACTAATGTATACAATACAATTTCAAACACTTTAAGAGTACGTTTTTTTCATTAAGAATTCTAATGAATTGTCTGCTACTTGGTTTGCTACTCCAACTTGAAATGTCAATAGAGAGCAACACTAACTGCCTAGTGCCTACAAATGTCGAACACTTTGTCCCATCTGGTGGCATTCTTACTTTTCTATCACCTACAATAGAGTGTGTGAAAAATGTTATTTACGCAGCTGAAAGCAACTTTAAACAGTCAGACTTACGATTTGTGGACGCTACAGTTGTAGAAAACAAAACTGGTGTTTGCGAACGCCAGGCCCGTCTCCTTGGATTTGAGATAGAGCTGCACAATCTGGTGGTCACCTAAAAGAAACATATATCAGAGTCAGCATTAACATTGTGATACTGTACTTAGAGGTATAGAGAGTTTGAGAAAAGCAGCAGGCGTAATTTTAGAAATTATCAAATGATGGTTTCATTCAAGATTTGAAAGAAAAATGGGAAAAATATCACTGCAATAGTGATAATGGTAGCACATCATACTGTAGCTACCTCAAGCAAAAACAGTGACGACCTCTGCCTGTGTGAAAGCAATTTTATTCACGTGTTCACATTTTTCAGTGTCATGTTGCGTTAGATTTTCCCATGAAGACAATATGACTGCACTGCTTTGAGCCACAGGTGCTCAGCCTGTTGCAGTGGTAAAGGTAGTATCTTAAGAGGGAGAGAGAGCGTAGAAGGGTTTTGTTGGGTTAAGTCTCCCTATCCCCTCCACCTCACAAGAGACAATAAAAGTTGGTGCACACACATCTCCCCTGGGATGGGAAATATTCCCCTGGAAAAGTCTTTGAGAGTGTCTTTGACAAGGTAAAGGGGGAGGAAGATGAAACAAAAACCATGTGTGTGATTCTGTGTGTGTGTGTGTGCATGTGTGCCTGTGAACAAGTGTGTGTGTATGTAAGCTTGCGCCTCATCTGTATTTGGTGTGTCCTTTTGTCTGGCCCTAATGAAGGAGTTCATGTTTAATTCAACAGCACATCCACACATCTAACTGCTTGCTCCACTCTACCTCTGTACCTCTCTCTCTCTCTCATCCCCACTCTATCTCTACACACAGGTCTCCCTGCTCTCTTCCACACTGCGACTCTTTCTTCTCCATCGTGTCTCTCTCCATCTCTCTAACAAAGAAGGAATCATTCATCAATCACAGTAAAGCACCGCTGACAACGGATCTGTCCTAATTAGGCCACCTAAATGTTACCTTGAAGCCTGCTAACAAAATCTATCCCTCCCTCTCTCTCTCTCTCTCTCTCTCTCTCTCTCCCTTCACTCCATATACCTCTCTTCCTTCCTTTCTCTCTTTCAACCCAGCTTAGACTAATGGGTGCTGGTAAAAAATGGAAGATGAAAGGTTCCAATATAGGCAAACGTGGAATGTTTTTCCTTTTCCTGACATAGCAAAAGGATGTAAGCGTGTGTGTGTTTGTGGGTGTGGAAGAAGCACAAGATTCTTCAATGTGTGTGCCTTGGAGTACATATTTACCCATCTATGTTTGCATAACAGCAGTATCACTGGTGTTACATGTGACTGACATGGCAAATATTGAACAAATGCTTTTAATTCCCCAAAGCACCCTCAGGCTCTCTGTCAGTTGTTCATCTGTGTGCTGTCTATCTGTGGACCATTTTTATTGCAGTGTGTTTTATTGTGTATGTGTGTGTGATGCTTCTCTTCAGGTGTGTGCAGTGAATAAATAAGGGAAAATGTGAGTATCTGTGCACGTGTACAGCTGAGCACTGAAGCGTTAATAAATGCAGGTCATACACTTTAAGTTTACACTTGCCTCATATTTGGCCTTTGAATCCAACATTGAAACAATACAGAGATACATTTTTTTTGAAAATAGCAAACTAGAGTACTGAATAGTATTTTCTTCAGAGTTCATACATTGTCTATAAACCATCGGGGAGCATTCCTTTGTATGTAAATTTTGAACATTATTGATGGATCACCGTCTTTCTCTTTTCTGTCCTTTTTTCTCTTTTCATTCATTATTCATTTTCTTTTTGTGGAACTATGGAAGGGTGGCATCTTCATTATCGCAACATGAGGACACATTGAGGGTTGGTAATGAAGGATTACCTGCCTGGGGACAGGCCTTCCCAGATGGGAGCTTGGTTCAATTAGACTGGGCTTAGTCGACCACGGAGAGGGGAGGTGAAGAGCGGTGGAATAAGGAGGAGAAAAAAAAATATTTCCCCCTTTTTGCTTGTGGAACGAATAACGTCAGGAATGTTTTAGCTGTAAGACCTTTGAAAGTAATAGAAACAGTGGCAGTGTCTGCAGGGACTGTGTAATCTCCAGGCTCTGAATTAGCTCTAGTAAGAACACTTAGCTGTGCAGCTTGATTTTCTCCTTTTTGCACTGGGGTTAACTGGGGTCCCATCTCTCCCTCTGGAACATATCCACTTTGAGCGAAGGTGGTAAATAAATCCCACAGCAGACTAATAACTAATGTTCACTCAATTACTAAACATGTCCTAAGGCAGTGCTCCGAGGCCTGCTGAGTGACTGATAGCAATGAGAAAAACAAAAATTCATAGAGCACTTATAGCCCTAGGTCTAGCATGGTTCTGACTGAAGGGAGAACATCCAGATGAACGTGTGCTTCCCTGGCGTGTATTCAACAGGTTCTCCAATGTGGATCACTTGTTGATTCTACCAGCATCAAACTGAGAAATGGGATAATAAATTTCCTGATCCTGTTTTGCAGTTTTTTGATCAATAAGGCTGCAACAGGGTTATCCTAACCTTTGTCAACAATGATACGCGGCATCTCCTTCTCAGCAGGCGAGAAGCACTTGATTCGGTTTCCCTCCACCAAGCCGTTCATCTCAGCCAGGTCCTGGAAGGTGCAGTTGACCCCCGCAGAAAGTTCTGGGACGTTATGGGCTTCCAACACCAACTGTGGGAAAAGAAAAATAGAAAAGTGTGTCAATATTCTATGCAACACTAAATATAATATAATAAAAGAATAATGGATTGAGCACATGGAAGTCATGTGAAGCTGTGCCACTTGTATAAAATACCACTGGTGAAGCATGACAAAATGCATTATATAATTGCATCCATGGGATAAACAAGTTAGATCTGTGTCCCAACTATGAGACTCACACATCTGCGAGCACTTCAGATCAGTTTAGGAGCCAATATGTTCTTCAAATATGACTTCAACATCATATTACTCATGAGAGGCACAGCTGCAAGTTCTGTTCAGAATAAAGATCCATCTGTGGGGCGGTCAGCGGCCAGAGGAGCCACCAGGGGACTTTTGAGTGAGGCAGGAGACGTGCCAAACAACATCAAAACACTCTGATGTAGAAAGACATAGACTGCCTGAAACTGAAGCTTGTGTCATCTCAATTGCCTGTATCAGCCACATGCACTACTACCTCTCTGTCCACCTCCTATAATGCCTCATGGCTTCAATGAGCTGCATGGATTTCTCATACAGTAACATCTTATCGTCCTGACTGTCTGGCTGAGTGAGGGGGAAAAAGGGGGTGTTTTTATGGCAAAAAGTGAGAGAAATGATAAGTGCAGAAAGTCAAGGTAAGTGGAGAGATGAGGAGTTAGTAGGGATGGAACAAGCCCTACTGAATGTAGACGGCTGAAGTAAGAGCAGGATGAAAAGAGACCACGGACAAGAGGAAGAGAAAAGTAGCATGAAGACTGAGGTGAACAAATGAGGCAGTGAAGAATGGAGGAGAAAAGGGCAGGCATACAAGCAGCTGGACAGGGAGGGAAAAGAGGACTCTGGGAAATATAAAATGCTAATTTTCACACTTCATTTGAAAACGCTGTGTAAGCTTTCTGCACTTCAGCAAAACTGGCTTCAGGTGGAGCAGGAGAAGAAAAAAAAACACTGTCCTTGAATAAGAAGAAGAGAAAGAAAAAAAGAGGTCTGGAAGGCAGGAGGAGTGGGGTCAAGACCAAAATATACATATTGATGGAAAAGCATGTCTGCACTGGGCCTTGGTCTGGGCATTGATTTGAGGTGCAGTCCATAGTACACTTGTGATGTGCTGCCGAAAGCTGCCTCAGCGGCAGAGAAGGGCTGACCTGAGCTGTTTTTATATTGCTGTTTAATGAAAAGACGACGGACTGCGTGTGAACAGATACACAGCTTCCCACGTAAAATGGACACCACATGACCGGCCTTCTATCTCTTACACATCCTCTCTCTCATTCGTCGCTCACTCTACCTCTCACCTTCTTCTCCCACTTTAATTTATTTTTCTTTTTAAGGAGGGAATACAGCTAGACCCTGAGTTTCCTCAATTACATTTCGAGCAGTCACGGCCAGGCCTTGCCACAGCAGGGCTGAATAAATATGAAAATAACCCCACTCATGTTAACAGAAACATTCGGCACGCATACGCACTCACACACGCACACACATACACACAAATTCCCTTCTGTGGTTTATAACACACCATGTCTAATGTGGAGGATATGATGATGGGCTGTTCATGTTGCCATGGTAAAAGAATATCCTAGCTGCAGAGGGAATTTATTCAAAAGCTGTAACATGCTATAAAAAAGACAGGGCAAAAAAATAAATTGGACTTGAACTTTATATCTTTTCATATTAATGATTAAAAAGTCATAAATATTGCCTACAAATGTCTTACTGTTCTTACTTAACTATGATATAATTCATTGTTAAGTATAAAACCAGACTGTGTATCAACTAATTAATGACAAATGTTCAGCTATTTTAACAGAAATAATATATGCCATTGTAATTCAGTAATGTATCTATATTGTATGTGTTTGAAGCTGTTGTAGCTTTTCAAATGATTAGTCTCATAGATAAACAACAGCAGCATATGTGCATATAGAGACAATTCCCAGTAAAGCTTATGGTACAGTAACAGCAGATATGTTTCATTACCAAAGAAAGCATGAAAACCGGGGAAAAAGCTATCTTTTTTTAATCTCAGCAGTGAATTGACTCCATTTCTGTCCTGAATGCCTCGGCGTATCTTTCCAAACAAATATTTAATAACACAAAGGTCAAGGAGGAGCCCCTGTCTGTCTGCCAGAAGTCTCTGCCCTGCAATCAGTTGGATGGAAGATCTGTGGCGTAGCCTTTGGGTAAAGCCTTCTTTCTGGGAAAAGGTTAAACACTCTCAAAAGGCTCAGGCTTGAGCAACATCACACACACACACACACACAGACAGACACATACACACACACACACACATACCCCCATGAATATCATTAGAGAGATGCAGGGGTGTACCTCAGAAAATCAACACCTTGTGTGACCCTCAGAGAAACACGGTGGAAAATAGTCATTCAGGCTTGACCTTAGAAAATCACATTAGATATTTATGCACTTGGCTTCTGAGATTCAAAACCATTTCCAAAACGCCATTAAATAGGAAATGGGAATTGAAATGTGACATCACTTAAGGTGGTTAAGGTCAGTGGGATTTTCATAACATTCAGTGTTACAACCTTTAAAACTGGTTATCCTCCAACACAACAGTAAGCCTCAGAAGACATGAAACAGCATGATGTGTTCAGACACTGTCAATCTTCTCCTGGACGTGCAGTAAAATGCCCAAAGGGATACACACATGTAGGCGCACACGTACACAGCCATTAAAAAACATTAGAAGCAGCCTGTTCCCGTCCCAGAGACAAATTATTGTCGAATCAGAATAGACTGTTTGGTTCAGGTGGAATCAGGTGCAGTGTGAGGGGATGAAGTGAGGAAACAGCTACAGTACAGATCTCTATTTGATTAATTTCACTCAAATACTGGCCAATCAGATAATAAAGTATACTAATTTGAGTATGCATGTAGATATACAAGTACTTGACACTGCATTTGTATTACATCACATTGTCATGTAACACATGAAAGTACAAAGTGCTCATATTTCTCTAGTTCCTGTAGAAATATATTTTTTGTTGCAGCTGATCACAAGTTCTTACACACTGATCAATACTCTTAAACAATCGTAAACCATTCAGAGCTTTTAAATCTGGCAGCTGTTTCAGAATGAAATGTCCAGCGGGGGAAAAAACTTGGCACATCGAGCTGCCAACAATCCCGATAAACACAGCTGAGCTAAACTGTGTGCTGTTAATGATTGTTGACATTTGTTGAAAAAGTATTCTAGTGGACCGGACTGGAAGTTTGCAGGGTCAGGATTTGAAGGATTCGTGTTGGCAGGCAAGTAAAATAATGTAAAGCAGGATTACACAGTTAACACTGGCTGTTAATCACTATCTGGAGCATAATTACATTGCATTACAAATTATGCTTGAGTGTGTAATACTGTCAATCTGCCAGGCAAGATTTTCTCACTACACACCCGCAACACATTCAGCAGTCGGCACTGTTTACAGCAATATGCCAACACTAAAATAAAGGCTTGCTTGAAGTGTTTCTTTGCTTATTGATGGTGAAAATAAAGCATATTAAAGCACTTTTAATTTAAAGTTGACCACATAATATACTATAAGGAAGAAGCACAGTATTAAAACAATGATGTAACTAGTATCTATTTTAATAAATGAAAGCATTGACACAGGTCCGTTAGATGAAGGGCATATGAATGAATCAAGTAAAAGTTCCAGGTTAAATACTGTGCATCTACTCAAACCTTTACATTACTGCAGTTTATATGAGCAGGGTGTTTCATTCCACTCACCGTGACACTAAACTGGGACACTGAGATGTTGTTTGGGTGGACACTGAGACGCACACACTGTTTGAGGTCCGATGCAAAGCGCCGCGGCTCTGATGAGCGCTCACATTTCTCCTTTCTGGCGCACCTGGAAAAAACACAAGAGAAGGGGGGTTTTTATTCACGGATTACAAATTCAGGTACACGCGCGCACGCACATTCATGCTTTTGGTAACCTGACCAGGGTTTACCCCCGTCCACCTGCTGGCACCTGGGAAAAAGAGAATGTCCCGTTGCTCCCTGACAGACGGAGTTAGACACATTTATCATATTTCCTCTCTGGCAACACACCAGCTACAGTGCCCAGTGAATTGAAACCTGGTCTCCAGGGGGTGGGAGCAGTTGCATTTAAAACAATGGTTGCTCTATATGTGGAAGTGGAACCGGTCCGTTGGGACAGAGGTAGGCCTTGACTTTGTGAGGTTGTCTTAATGACTGGCATTCATGGGCGATGCCAAATGCAGGTGGAGATGTGGATGTAGGGCTGGATTTATCCCCTTCTTAATACCGAACCAGGTCTAATCCGGGAGGGTGGGGGGTGGGGGGGGGTGGATCTTTTGTTTTGTTAGAGGAACTTCCTGGCCTCTGCTCCAAACACTATCCCTTGATATACGGCAAGGTGATTCCCAATGGGCTTATAAGAGAGGACGGTATGTGAGCTGCATTTCATTCCCACCAAAGTCGTGCAGTGGATGGCGAGTTTATAGGTCAATTATTACAGCAAAAGTAGCTGTTATAACACTGATGAAACACTGTATTGTTGATAAATACACGACACGTCCTGTTAGAAATTCAGTGAGAAATATAACAGCCTAAACGGCGATATAACCTCAACCTTGTACACCCACACCCACACACCCTCTTCTCCTCATCTAATCCTCTCATAAACTTTTTTTTCAAGTTTAATCCCCTATTGATTTAGACAAAAACTTGCAGTGCAATTAAAAGCCTGGCAAATCCAGAGAGTGCCCCTCAAACTCCTTTAGAGAAATAAAAGAATGAAAAGAAAGGAAGAGGTCGTAATGAACAAATGAAAGAAAGACTTTCGAGGCGTTTGACGTCTGAGATACAGTAATACCTTATGCAGCAAGGAGCTTTTTATCCTGAATTGGAAAGACTGAGGGAGGGTGGGTTTTGACCTGACATGAGTATTGTAAAGTTAAGCAGCCTAACATGCTGCAAAGAAGACAGACATAAAGAAAGAGAAAAGAAATAATCTGTTTTAGAGAGAGAGAGAGAACAGGAGAGGTAAAGAGTGTGAGATGAGAAAGAGAGTGGAAAGCAAAGCAAAAAAAGAAGCAAGATTTAAAGGAAAGCAACCATTGTTGGCTTTCTGTGAAGCTTTCCCTGCTAAGCCGGTTTGAGTAGGGCTTTAATCGCTTTGGGTTCCTTTGTGCTTCTCTATCACTCCTGTCTGTTCCTCCTTTTCTATCCCTGATTTAATAAGACCGCAACATATAAGTACCCTCAGGCAAACAACCCACACATAAAACCAACAATTGCACAATTTCACCAACAAATATACATATTATAAACATACACACTCTGGTTCCACACACACACGTAGGTTTGTTGTTTACACCTAGGGAGAAGTAAAACTGTAAAAAGATGCTCTGCAGGACATTTTGTTAAAGTGCTTGCCATTTGTACATCTATAATAATGTTTCTCTGTGCGTTTATTCCTTGACATTGTCACTCTACATTGCGTTTTGGTGGAAAACCTCAGATTTCATGCCAAAAAGATAAGAGCTATTGCATTATTAGCATTTACTGGCACAGTTTCTGTAAGTGAATCATCATTACGAGTGACTGAATCATTACAAGCAAATAATAAATCTGTGGTTTATAGCACTCTGTCAACTCTCTCTCCCTCTCTCCCTCTCTCTCTCTCTCTCACACACACACACACACAACACTGCAGTATAGGCATATATACATTGTTTAGTCAATATCTTTACACAGCTACATTACATTTTTTTGATTCACGAGGGATGTTGAGAGCAAAGTAATAGGACATTTTAATAGAGAAAATATAAGGGTCAAAATAACAGACACTGATAACAAAGAATGAATATTTAATGAATTACAAATGAGTGAGGCAAGCAATTGCCCTTTCATTAGTTGTGTTCAAATGCTGTCATATACTGATGGAACAGAGGGAGATGTATTTCAATGAAAAGCCCTCAGTCATGAACACAACCATGGCTGAACATTGTCACCTTTGTAAACAATGTGAAAGATGTTATCACTTCTAATTAACTGTTAATTTTCCAGGTTTTTCTCTTGTTCATTACAGATCAACTAAGTTTGTGCCAAGTTTGACATCAACAGTGAATACAAATACATTACATATAAATTTGACTTTTATGTTTCACATTTTTAGGATTACAAGATTTATATTTATGAGGGTTCATAAATGTCATTACACCCCTGTATATCCCAGGTTTATGACATCATCTCTGTGGGACCCTATACAGTATGTTGTAAAAAAAAAAAAAAAAGTAAAGAGTGAACAAGAAGACATGATGCAAAGACTTGTTAGTGTCCTTCTCACATCAAATAACATTTTTAAGTTGGGTTTTTATGTGTGTGAGTCACAATGTACAATGTTTATGAGCAGTAATTGATGTTGTGAAGATTTGCAGCCCAGAGTTTTATTGTCTGTGGGTTTTTATAATGTATCTTAATACAGTTACAAGCCAACAAGACATAATGAGGCAGCATGAGTTGATGAGAGCAAAAACCGAACCGGGTATAACCAGACTGGGGCCTGTTATTATATTATTACAGTATAAGGATGTGTATGTGTCTGCTCATTTTTTATGCAACTATGCTGTAAACATTTAGACATTTTCTCCACTAACACATACTCCAAAGAAAAGGACATCAGTCTCAGGGTAGATCAGTCTGTAATGGATTACTTTCCAACTTCCATTTAGTGTGAGTCCATGTTTGATGTTTTGTCTCTCAGATTCTACAAGCAAGACAAATGTGAAAACTAAAAAATGGAGTCTCATCTTATACTTCATTAACTTCTTAATCCTTGAGATTATCTTCCTGTGGAGTTTCTTTACTGACATAAATCTGTACATCAACATGATATTTGCAATGCCAGCTATGGTTTTACCTTCCAGCATAAACTTTCCCAACTCTGAAATGTCATATTAGTCATATATAAAGGTGTTAGTGCGAACCAGTGAACTGCAAGTATCTGGACAGCCTCTGTTTGTCTATGGAGATGTCATATAACCCTGCAGGGACTGTAAGTTTCATCTTGTTCTCCGAGTCACAGGGTCACAGACTTGCTGTGCAAGATGAAATAGCCAACAGGTCGAATGATTAGCTTTCACATCCCAGACATGGACCATGCAGGGAGGCTTTTTCTCTTCTTTTCATCTCTCTGCCTCCCTAAGGGATGGGCAACAGCACCACGTCTAAACCACTGCAATGGCGCAGTGAAGAGTGCCATCACAGAGGGCTACGCCGACAAAACACAGCACATCTCAGTGAAAAGAAAAGATTCTGAGTTGTGCAGCTCAATGCCATCCGCCAACTGTTTACCTCGAAAGTGAACATGAGCACAGGAGAAACTTCGATGTGGTGTTACGGTATTTGGTAAGTGTTGAGACTAGACTGGTTGTTAGTACCCCCACACAGGAGCAAAATGTCCTTACTGGTGCACACAACTTGCCTCTTTTCATTGTGACTGAAATACCTTTGATATGATTACCTTACAGCCTTTCCTGTTACCCTCATGCTCTTTCTGCTACATATACCACCGGAGGTGCTGGTGGGTGACACCAGCTAACAGATGTGCCCTTTTCTGTGAGAAGTAGTCTTGCATCCTGACTGAATGTCTCACCAATGTGTAGGACATGCACACTTATTGATTTGGATTAACTTAAGTACGCACACCCACCACTAGAGGGGAATTTATGTAGCTGCTCAGGCTGATTTGGGGCTTTAGTGAAAGGATATTGAAGATAATGCCGTACACGGTTTAGCTGATGTAAGAGGTGGGCATTATCAGAGCAAAGCACTGGATAATTGTTTTCAATTACTATCCAGACAGACCTTGAAAGAAAAAAAAGATTGCATCGTTTGTAACAATATGAAACAATCCCACCCTTTGTAAACATCGAAGAATAGACCATTTAGAGAACCCCAGAAATCAAAGCAATTTAGATTTCAAATAGCAGTCATAAAAAGCCTGGCTGGGGCTATCTTTTTTGAGGAGAATGAGACGTCCAGCATGTCTTCATTTGGTTGGTAAATACTGCTGTTGTGCAGAGCTGTTTGAGTGACTGGCAACGACGCATTATAAGAGAGCGAGCTGAAAGGGTTAGATTGGCTCTGAATGGAAACTAATCTGCACTCTTGTTTCTCCCAGCCTTTGATAAGGTGATACAATTAGAGTGAGGCTGAGGAGAGGGCAGAGGCCACTCAAAGCTAGATGGTCTTGTAAATAATATATTTCAAACAATATTTTTCCTTTTGACAATTTGATTGGCTGTAATGTTATTCTTCTCTGATTATTGTCTTGTTATTCTCGTGTTGTGCGTACACAAGACAAAAGTATCCATAATCAGCACAATGATAGTTTGATAACATTTATACACTATGTCATCAAAGACGACTTTTGACTTTTAAAAAAAAGGGGCAACACAATTCATCATTTGATTCATACTCTGGATTTGAACTATGCACAGTATAATGAGACAAACACTGTAAATGCCTGAAGAGTAGATAAAAAAGAAGCACAAAGAGAAAGGGAAAGAGCAGAACTTGGTTTATGCAGGAGAATGGATGAAAAATTGATAATCTAAGAAATTTAAAGAAACATTTAACAATAAATTACAGGGATCATCTTTCAATGCAATGTAGTGATGTGGACAAACTTGGTGGCCTTGGTATTTTGAGGGCATAGGAACAAAATATACTGGTCATGCAGAAAGTGACCAGTTAATACCTTTGGTAAAAATCTCTTTGTTGTTACTTTTCATTATTGAGCATTAGGTTTAGATTGATGAGGGGTAAGAATGTACTTTTTTATTCAGCATAAGGCTGCATCATCACAAAATGTGAAAACCCCTAGGGGGGCTCAACTCTTTCTGAGTGCTCTGTAATTCCAACCTTTTCAAACCTTGTGGTTGAAACTAGTCAAGTATCAGTTTGGCGCAGGTTGCAGGGTTCAGGAGCATCGAGAGAATATACTAAAGAAAGGGGGCAGGTGTATGTGGCCATGTGAGACTTCAGGTGTAATGCATATCTAATGTGTGGCATGCAGAAGGTCAAGCAGGCCGGGATATGAAAGCTATTAAATTCTCACAAAGCTGAGGTCTAGGCATCCTCAGCTCAATCAAATGCTCATGTCGCTGCCAGAAAACAAGCACACATGTGAACATACACGCTGCACACACACAAATACACACACACACTCACACATATATGATCCACACTACGAATACGATATCTTTAACACATTTCTATATTAAACAGACAATAAAACCTAAAACCCCCTGCAATGAAAACACCTGGCTTTTTATAAGTATTTGCTGTGTACTACACAACTGGGTATCTGGCTCTAGACTGCTGGTTGTGGTGAATCAATATACAACAAATAGGCACTCTGTAGTCCGACTGAAACTCAATTACCATACCACCCATGCATCATCAGACACTATATGGAATCCTATACATACTAATAGCCTCAGGGTGTATAAATTACTGTAGAGCAGGAGCTGTGTCAGATTCAGTCAAATGACACAAATCTACATTCAGCCAGGCTACATCTCTCACTCATACATGTAACCGCACACATAACACAACCACACACACACCTCCCTGTACTATCATTAAGAGTGGTGGTCCACAGAGCAGAAATCCGCGTGGGGGAACCGGTGGGAGAGTCATTACCTGGCCCACTGGCCATGACCCTGTTACTCCAGTTTGTGGACAGACAAACACACACACACACACACACACACACACACACACACCACCGGTGTCTGTCCCAAACCCAAAGACATAGAAATTGCAAAGTGGCTGCCCCCAGGTCTAGAAATCTCTGAGCCGTCCCCTTTACGTACTTCCAATGCAAGAACACCAGCTGAGCGGAAAATTACGCAGTAACATTGCTGCTGAGAGTTTGCACAGGTATAAAGCTATGAGATAAAACAATCTCTTAAAACAAATACATAAAAAAGAGTGAAGCAGGGAGAAAAGCAGATTTTGTCAAGAAATGTTCCATAAAATAAAAATAAATTGAGGGCTATTAGCAGTTATTATTTCCAACAACCTCCATAAATTCTACATTGCTCTCTTGTGCACAAACACACGAGGATAGGAGGTGATCGGCAGCATCAATCTGGCCCTCTGGGCAAACAAGCAGCAGCTGTTTCTCTCTGCTGTGATTTTTGGTGCCTCACTCTCCACCACTCAATTTTAGCAGCTGTCAAAAGCCATGCCACCAACTTCCCTCATCTTTCTCTCTCTCTCTCTCTCTCACACACACACACACACACACACACACACACACACACACACACACACACACGCTTACAAACAAACAACCCCCTGGCAGAACTATCGAATAGTGTGGTGGTGTGGCAGCCTTATTAGACTGTTTATCTAGCATATGTGATGCCACTGCTGCCCCTGAAGATGCCATTAGGCCAGGTTCTCTATATTAAACAGCTTTATCTGTCTGGCTCAGAGGTATGTTGGCGTGTGTGATTCTGAGGGACGGGAAGGTTAAAGAGGGTGACGACAGATGCCTTTTACAAAATTAGCTTTCCTGAATTCCTGCCCTGAATTACTGAGTCATTTTGTTTCATGAAATATTTCTTTAAAAAAAACATATTAGACAATAAAAGGGCAACTGTCTTGATACAAGCTGCTGTTAATAGAGATATTGCAATTTTCAATCAATCATGCAGGGCTACACTGTTCCTGCTGATTCATATATCTTAATAAGATGAATTATTATTAATATATATATAATTGTAATAAATAAGTACAGGTATATATATATACTGTAGTTAATCATTCTTGATGGGTGTTCAAAGATCGTTGTCTACTTGTACTTGGATTGAAATATCGGAGTGACATGATCTGTCTGGACAGGATAAGACAGCCACAAGACCTAAAAACTAATATTGGACCATTTCCAAACAGCTCGTATATCAAAGTCCCAGTTATTACTCTATCAAAACACAATCTGACCTCACATTCATAAAATAAAAGCCCAGACACTGACAAGGGAAAACAACACTTTATCACAACACTACATCTACAGTGTATCCCAAGGTATTTGTGAATTGAAGTCCCCTGTTTGATGATGTTTTCATAACTGCCCCTGAGGACACTGATGCAGGGCACTGGAGGGCTGTTTCAACCGGGGACTCAATAGTGCATTTGGCTTTTATCTTATCCATATATTGTGTTATGATCCTACATGTGTGCGGCTGCAGACGGCAACATTTGATACTATTGATCCAGCCAGTCGATACCCAGCCTGTAGTGTTGAGGTGGGTTTATTTACAAGCACAATGGTTTTTTTTTTTTTAAACTGAGTGAGAAGATACAGCTGTGTGAAGTGTGTGAATACATGTGTATGAGGTTTCACACAGATGTTCTATGATTCTGGTATGAAAATATGAAAATAACAGAAATCTTTCTTGCCCAACTAAACTGTGTTTGGACATAATAAACGCTGCACAACTTTTAGTCACAGTTTCTGGAACGAAGTGGGAGTGATGCCTGAGTCCTGGCTAATGATGACACCACTGTCTCTGCATGTGTGGGTAATCTCAGTGACAACATTATCTGACATTAATACCTAAAAATCAGCGAGGATTACTGGATTATATAATGTGGTTGTTATGTTCTTACTACGGTGCTGTTGCCGTAGCAACAGCTATGTAATGTGACGTGAGGTGACCTGCGTGGGTACCCTCTCCCAGAGGTGCTCTCCATCATAGTCAAGATGAACATTGTGCGTGTGTAAACGTTTTTACCCTCATCTCCGCAGCTGGAGTATCTCCTCCTAGAGTTTAATTTATGCTCTTGACTGGAAGATTTCTCATCCCCACTCTCTTTCTCCTTCGTCACACTCGTCCCTTTCATCACCATATAGCTTCACTTCACTTCACCTTTGACTGTCACCGTATCTCTCATTCATCCTCTCTGTCTCTCTCGTCAGTCCCTCTGCCTGTTTCTTGCTCTGGTGGACAAAAGCAAGACACCTTCTCCACTGTGAGAGTGTGTTTGTGTGTCCGTCTCCATTTCCCAGCGCTTCCCTCTGTGTGGTGGGGTGACAATAGGTGACAGTGAGCAATGGTCCTGACTTAAAAGTTAGTGTGCAGCTATTGCCTGTGTGGCTCTGTGTGTGTTGGGGCTAGGTAGATAGGTCTGTGTGTATGTGCTGTGTGGATGTGCGTGCGTGTGTTTTCACACTATGATAGTGACAGTTGAGAGGGAACTGGGAGGTGCAGCGCTCCGTTCCATCCTGATGCCCCTGTCACTTCTTGGCCTTGTTCCCTTCCCTCAACTTCCCTTAGCATCCAGCAAGAGGTGGAGGGTGGGGGTAAGGGGGGGTGGGGGGTGAAACCAGTCACCCATACTCAGGGGATGGTCAACCTCCCCTGGGCACAAACATCAGAGCAGGTGCCGTGGATGCAAGGATCTCGACATCAAAGAAACAACTTTGAATATTTAACTTTGAGAGTCGACCAAGTCATTTCAGCACCGTCCAAAAACCAAACCCAACTCTTCTACTTGGAATATCAGGATGAAAAGAGCATTGTCATGGTTGGAACTAAATTAAGGAGCTTAAGTGGTAATACAACAGCTTTAAAATCATAGAGGTCTATAATACTTTAGAAAGCCAGGTCTTTTGCACTTTTTTTTTTTTTTTGCAAGTGATTAAGTGGAACTGGACTTTGATTAAATTCTCTTGTCATTCAGGCCGTTTTGATCGGTAAAAAAACCCCCATCTCAGAGCACAATCGAAGTGCAGAAAACCTGTAGTGCATCCAGAGTAGATACACAAGTCTGCTAGTTGCCAGAATGACCCCTTAATTTGGAAATCTATCCGTCTAAGTGGATTACTTGATGTAGTCCAGCTGGTTATTCTCTCCACTCTACTCCAGCCCACTAACATTTCCACACTCCAGTAAATAAAGCATGGTAAGTCCTGGCAAGTTAACATGCTGATCGCGCACAAGCTTGCACTCTTATTATTTTGCATTCAAAACTGGCAACAAATACACCCAAATTAATTACACAACATACATCAGAAATGTCTGTCTACTCAATTACTAGCTTGGCCTTTGTTCCAAAGTGATGTTTTCACTTCATGCGGCTGCTCTAATGTTAGATCTCACTCTTACTGACGGTGGAGAAACTCTTGGTGTAAACAATGCCTCTCCCTGCCAACAATATGTCTCGAAGCACTTACGGCTATCTCCCTGGAGGGACCGGTGGTCGCTGCAACCAAATACAATGCATCCTGGGTAGCATGCTAATTGTGGCGCTGCTGTTTAATTAGAATTAGTGTGCCATACCACAGTAATGAGCACACTGAGGTAACAGATGACTGTGAACACAGCGACAGGTAGTGGCGGCGCAGAATTAATACGAGCGAAAGAAAGAAAAACCATTCAGTGTATCTGCCAATTAGCTTTTCTTCCGAAAGGTTATTCATTTGACAGCGCCAACGACATCCTTGGAATACAAAGGATTTGGAAGACAAGAAGATTTGCAGCATGACTTGCAAGTTTTATCAGCCATTTTGTGTGTTTATTTATGACTTCTTTATGAATTATGCTGGATCGACCTCATAAGCTTGTACATGTGTTTGACAAATGTTTATTAAGGCATGATTGTGTGACTGCAACACAAAACTTCATAAAAGCATTTAGATCTATATTATTTGTTCATTTTGATGGAGCAAAAACTTTCTGGTCTATGTCTGTATTCAAGTCAAACCCATAACATTTCTAAACACACATTGGCTGTCTGGGTGTAGTGATTCATGAGGACTCCCCTGTATATTACAGTTTGCCTCTAGAGGGTTACTATTGATTGTATAGACAGACCTACTCTAATGAACTAGGGGAAGGTATTTGCCTGTGGTCAGTGGCACAGATGATTTTACTGTCCCCATTCCACCTCAGGGACAAGGGATCGATGTTTGTAAGTGTTTGGAGGAAGAGCGGAGAGAAGTTGGAGGAAATGTGAAGGTGATGCTGTTTATGTGCAAAAGACACATATGAACACAAAACATACTGGGATTTGATACACAAAGATCAAGTGTGCATGTGCATTCACACGCAAAAAAATATAAAATTGTGAAAAATGCAGCGAAACAGACACAGAAACTGATGGAAAAAGAAATAAACTCAGACTCTGAGTGGATTGATGGGAGCACAGACACACAAATGTGCTCACACAAACCCAAGAAAATAGTGGATGATAAGCCTGCTGGATATAGAGAGTGATCTGAATGATAGTGAAGAGAGGGAAAGAGTAGGAGGAGAAAAAGAAAATGAAAAAGGAGGAGAGGGGGAAAAAGCGAAAATGATTTCACCACTCTGGGAATATTACCACTATCGCAGCCAAAAGCAGAGATTGAGATATGTCAAACCAATTATTAATGTGAAGATATTGCAACATTAGCACCACTTGTTTCAAATTGACATCGATATCACAGAGTAATGTGAGATATTCTCAACATCCATGCCAAATATGATGACATTCATTTTGACAATGCTACTTCTCCAAATATGGTTTCCAATCTGCCCGGCTGTCACACGTGACAGGCACGGTGACAGCCTAGTTAACCACTTACAAAACTGACAGCTGACAGACCGGCATTAGGAGAGGTAACATATCCATATCACAGCTCTAACATTTCTGACATCCAGCGCTGACTGGTTACAGAAGCACCTCCAACTTGGAGGAACTGAGGTGTGAACAGAAAGTCAGACTGTAAACAAACAAAAACAGTAGGACATGAAACTCAAGGGTTTTGCTGAACAGAACAAGTAATTAGTGCATAAGTTTTGATAGACAGGGATTCAAAATGACTTTAGCATACTGGTAATGTAGTGCTTGCAGTGATTTACAAGATCATATACCACGTTTCAATATTTAAATACACAGAATACAAAGGCTATAAATAGTTTTCTGCCATAAACAACAAAATAAGATATTTTAAAAATGGACATAGATGAGGTGTAGAATAAATAATTAAAAAATATCAAATAAACATGTATGTATTTATGGTTATTACACTATATCGCTTACATATTTCCTTAGATGTAACATATAAAAAAGTCTTTCTTAAGGCTCTGATTGACAGAGAATGACATCCAATGTCAGTGCTTAAAGAGTAGAAGGAAGGGGAATGATGAAAAGGAGGGGCTGATATAAGTGGAGACTTTCCTTTCGCCTAGACAGACATTAGCATAAGTCATGCATCTCAGAAGAGAGCAAGAGTCTTGAGTTTGATAGGCAAAGACAGTTTGGTTGACAGGTGAGGCGGCGGGTTTACTCCAACAGTGGCAGGGCTCACTGCAGGGAAGAGGGGAAATCTGATGCAAAGTTTCCTAGTGGGTTTGAAAAACTCACATTAGGGACAGATATGATATGTACTTGATATGGTAACTAGGAGGATTTGACTACACACAGCCCTCATTCAAAGTCAAGTCTTGTGAGTGATTATTGAAGTGGTTTGCTTTTATATATAAATGGTCAGTGTTGTCAAGGACAATGACTGTGCGTGTGCACATACGCACGCGCGCACATGCACACACACACACAGACACACACACAGACAAACACAAGGTGCACCATCCACCCCTGTTGATTTCCCCCCCTGTACTATTGATTGCCTTTCTCCTCTTCCCCTGGTGTTCTCTCTAACAGCTCTTCTCACCGATCTATAGAGTAAATAAAGGCAATGCTGATAGAGAAGGAGAGCAAGAGAGAGAGAGAGAGGGGGGGGGGGGTAGAGGGAGAGAGAAAGAGAGAGAGAGAGAGAGAGAGAGAGAGAGAGAGAGAGAGAGAGAGAGAGAACTTGCTTGCAATTCTGTTTGCTCTCAGACCAGTGAGGTGATTTCAAGGTTGATTGGGAACAACAAACTATCTGGAAGAACACTTTGAAGAGGAACTGCACGCTACCCTTCCCCTCAACACCCCACCCTCAAGCACACACTAAGTGTGGGTGGGAGAGAGTTCGTGAATTTGCAGATTTCCTTGGGTTTTAGCCTTTTTTGCTATACGTTATTAAAGATGCATAGTTTAAGCCTTTGGTGTACAATCAGGGCACAAGGCAGAGAGTCTGTTTTCATCCTCTGTAGAAACATCTTTAACCTTGGCCAAGCCAGAAAAAAAAAATTTCAAAAGACAGCACTGCATTGAATATGAACACAATAAAACTATTTCACTTCATAACACATACTGTACTGTAAGTATCCGTGGCCTTCCAGCATCAAATTGCTGTCATTCACTCACTGGTTTTACTTTTGTGTTCCAATTATTTTGTCAAACCAAATCAATTCAAATCAATGGGGGCAAATAACAGGCACACCTTTTTGTATAGTCGATATAGCACAACAAACTGCAGCCTCCAAAATACAGTACAGCTTCACCAAACACTCAACACTGAAACCTTGATGAAGGCGGGATTCATTGCAGGATTGAATCCAGGATTGTTGTATTAGATTGCACTAGTTACAACTGACAACTCAGTGTACTTGTTATTATTATTTTTTTCTGGGTGCCAATATTTCTGTTTTATTTAAGCCACATCTTTGAGTAATATAAATAAAAATGTTATTCTGCCAAGACACTCAAGTGGAAGTCAGAGCAGACTGAAGGACAAATGATAAATATTTCTATCGTCTGAATATCAAATAGCTCAGCTCACACTGGATGTGTTGTATTTGTTATGGCTGAGATGCCTCATGAGAGGGGCTTTGGGTCAGGTATTTGTGTGTTCCTGTCTTTGTGAATGTGTGTGTCAGACCCACACACCAAGGACAGACTTAATGCATTGCTTATTCACAGTCACACCATCTCCCCAACAAGACAGCACTTTCGACACACTTTCTCTGCAAATATAATCAAAGAAGAGTCTGATGATGAAAGACAGTATTGTGAAAATTGAGAATGCAAGATTAGCCATTTGTCTACATGATCTACTTTATTGATATGAACACTTGCATAGAGCTGTGTTGATGCTCTTGCATTTACAGCAAACCATAGACTGTTATCCCACTGTCCTCAAGTATTAGCTAGATTTTCTACATCCCGCCTGTCCCACTGAATTTTATCTGTCCATCAATATTCAATCAAAGGTGTAAGCCACAGGATCAAAGTAGAAATAGAAAGAAAAGCGCCTACTTCAGACTGAACTAGATAGTATGCTGGGTTTAAGACTTCAGACTGTGGTCAGTTCATTTTTCTCCTTAAACCTAATCAATAAAATATCTAATGTGTTTTCATGAGGCAAGTATGCTTGTATTCTAGTGGTCATGTTAACAGGGATTTGACAACACAGAAAATACATCAGAACAGAATGGCAAATAGCAAACGGGTGATTTTTTTTTGAGAGGCTCTAAAAGCCCTGGCTGCCTTGTGGTGGAGGTGACACTCAGGGGGGACGGGTGGGGGACGGAGGGGACGGGGGGGTGGGGCTGGGTTCGGTTACACCAAGACCCTGTTAAGAATTTACAAGCTGGCGGTTGGAAAGCGGTGAGGAGGGGGGACTTTGGGAAAGGTAAACCTGTGGTCGATCAGTCACATTGGCCTGTGCAATTGAAGGGTGTTTGTGTGCTAGAGGGGTGAAGGAGGGTGTGTGTTCAGTTGACAGGACATGTGAGCACGCACACACACACCTGTTATCTCCCTTTCTGCCCCTGTGATGGTCCAAATCCTGAGACACGTGAGATCAACTGAAGTGGCATTTTGGTTATTTTCCCTCTATCTCAACTTGATTCTCATTTTGGTGACTTGACACTAATTTTCCAGCAAGAGAGGTTTGAGCGTGTGTGTGTGTGTGTGTATGGCTGCCCTTTTGTGTATTTGTGCGAAGAGGCGGGTGAGCCGGGGTGAGCCGATTCTATCAGGCTAAGTGTGACAGGCCAATCTGTGGCCACCCATTTGCTCTGACTGGGAGGATGTCCAGGGTGTTAATGGGTTTGTACACAAAGAGAGGGAGAGAGACACACACATGCACTCACATGTGTACCACATACTACAAGTTTCATTTAAATTGCAAGCTCATTCCAAGTGGAAACTATCTGCACGGTGGCTACTCAATAGTGACATTTAATTTGGTTGGCTTTTTTATACGATTTATTTCTACTTCACCGCTGGATAAATTCTCAAATTCAGTGATCTGCTAGAATACACCAGATGGTTGGCTTACGTTTGGTACAGAGTGGGAAAGTGGGAGACTTTAGTGCAAGTAATTGGGATGAACATAAAACTTCTGGACTGATGAATTATGTATATATATGCACGTGTGTGTGTGTGTGTGTGTGTGTGTGACTTTGCCTCCAACCTCTAGTTTGTGACCCATAACCCATCAGAGAGTGTCCTCTGTCGGTTAATGCACATTCTACCCTAGAGACCTGAAACACATTCATCCTTTATTTCTCCTTCCTTCACTCTGTTTCACACAAACTTGCTGTTTTTTCACAAAGTCTCTCGTGTTTTTCACAGGTCTTCTCTCATAAAACTTTTCATCCATCACTATTCTCAGACTGTGCTCACTAATCTGCTTCCCTAAATCTCTCTCTTTGTCGTCTCTTTTGTCTATACATCCCTCTCTTCTCTGATTATCTTCCTTCCTCTCTGGGTTTGAGTGTCTGTGCTTCTCTTGTACTCAAACTGCTTCTCTGCCCTCGCCATGTCCTCTCAGTGCCAGCAGGGATGAAGGTGCTAAATGTACTCAGTCTCACTCCCTCTCTCTCTCACACACAGACACACACACACACACACACACACACACACACACACACACACACACACACACACACACACACTCACTCTGTACCCAAGGGCTAGCACCAACACAAGAAACCAATTTTCAATTTACAGTGGAGTGGGAAATCTCCCTGCCCCCAGCAAGCACTATCTCCAACTCCAATCTTGAGGGACAAGGGTTTGACAGCAGCTGGGATGTGTGAGCATTTGTGTGTGTGCATGTGTGTGTCAAAGTGAAAATGACAGAAAGAAAGACAAGCTTTTAGGTAAAGCAAGAAGAAAAACACAGGAGAGATTAGGTAAGAAAGCAGAGAGTCAGTAAATCGTGCTTAATGAGATCATCTCTGAGATCTTATTCAGCAGCTCCCCACAATAACAGAAGCTATCACTCCCCTCGTGTCAACGCCTGGAGTTTGGAGTGGTGCCCACTAGAGCCCAGGCAGTGCCCGCCAGTGTCTGTGCTCTCACCAGGCTCTGGTTTCAGGGCTGGTAAACAATGCCAGTGGTTAGGTTTGGTAATGGATCTGTGGGGGACGCTGGAACAAGGCCGAGCCCCAGGAAAGCAATCTGAGACTTGGCCTGGGTTGATTAGAGGAGCCCCTGAATGCTCAGGGGCTGCAAGGGAAGGGGAGAGCTGGGCATGGGCCCAGGCGTCATGGAGGTAGGGGAGCCTAACAACCCAATCACACCCTGCAAACTGCATGTTGTAGACTCAGTGAGTGAATGGAAGGAAAGTGAAAAAATACATCATTTGAGTGTCTGGAGAATAAGAAAGGAGAGTAAAAGGAGTTATGTGTGTCAGTGTGTGTGTCTGTGAGAGAGAGGCTCGGACAGTGGCACTTACATGTTGTGCAGGACACACCATCCACAGTGGGGATCTCCTGACCCAAGACATTCACTGCAGGTTGAGTACTGACCACAGGCCTCCACTGGTACCCTGGACAGCTGCAGAGAGATATACAACAACCATTAAAAACCATGGAAGACATTTAAAGCCTTTTTCAGATTGATTTTCATTGATGAATGAAGTGAGGATGAGAAAACATTTAAGGGAAAACATTAGCACAAGACAGAGAGAGTGAAATGCCAGAGAAATGTCATGTTGAAAGAAATCCTGTGTTTATGTCTGTCATGGGAGGGACTTGAATGTGATGGAGAATATCTGCATGCCTGCGTGTGTGTGTGTATGTGCGTCTGTGTGTGTGCTTTTGAGAGCGACAGGGAGAGAGAGATGAATCAATGATAATAAATAAATGGATAAGGGGCCTTAAAATACTGTTTTCAAATTCTTGCAAGCTAACAAAACCCTCCTCAGGTCAGACAAACATAATGAATTTCTATTCCATGTACCATTATGCCTAACAGATGATTCCAGAGCTCAAAAACAGAGTGAAAATAATAGCACACAGGGAGCAGGAATTGTTGGATAATGGTAAATGTTTTCTTCTTCCTTACAAGTTTGTATCTATTCTACTAGAAATGATTGACAGCCTCAACATCAATAGTTTGAACTAATTAGAAGCAGATGTTATAAAGTTAAAAACATATGTAAGTGGAGAGGTGATCGTTGCACCATTTTTTGTTGTTCTATTATCCTTCTGCTGCATTGATTTAGCCAGAAAACCAAATGAATCCAAAAAAGTAATCTCTCTGTTTGACCACTATTACAGCCAAATGCACATTAACTGCAAAAACAAACCAACCAAGCAGACTAATATGCAAAATTGGAATGCAAAGTATTTTTGTATCAGCACAGATTTTCTTGCTGCTCGACAGTTTCCATCTTTCTTCGCTGGGTCCATATGGGGAAATGTGGCCACTGAGGACAGAAGTCCATCTATTATGATATATGGGCCTGCCAATTCAAACTGGCATTGACTGGCACTGATTGGCATGGGCCCTCAGTGACCGAGCGCAGGGGGCAAAGCCGAGGTAAATCTCAGCCATCCCCTCCTCGTGTCACCATGGTAACAGCATGGTGCAAAAATAGGTGTAGCTGGCACTTTTGATTAATGTGCCGTCATTGGTGGATGACCGCTGTCACTCAAGCTTCTCACCGATGACAGCTGGGAAAGAGAGACGACATCATCGGTGTGGGACCGATATTGGGTTATGATGAGGGTGAAGCTGTGTGTGTGTGTGTGTTTGTATGTGTGTGTGCCTCCACAATAACTGGAGTTCCAGTCTTGACATACGAGTTGTGAGATGAGGCTGGGCAGGTTTTTGTAACCCAAGTTAGAGAAACCAACAACAGGGTCACAATCTCTCTGTGCAAGAATAACAACACATTTCTACTGATCAGAACACCTCTTGCAAAAAGTTACAGCAAAGGCCAATCAAGTACAAGAATTTACAAGCTCTTTATCACACATTTATTCATCCCCAATTACTTCTTATGGGATTGGACACAAGAAATCTTGTGCAAAATACTGAAATTGTGTTATATATTTCCATGAGAAGAGAGCAAAGAGAGTTTTAGAGTGGTGTTCCTGATAAAGTGTTCGCTGACTGGACATACAGAACCCTAACTCACAGGTGGATAATGGGCACCCAAGTAAGTTCATCTGTCAGTGCATCATCTCCAACAGGTTCTGAGGATCCAATCCTTTTTCTATATTGGTCTCTTTCTAGACCTCTGGACACAAGTGACACAATTATACATCTCTTTGCAGCACATTTTATGGAATAAATCCCATATTTAAGGGTATGAAAGGGACCGTAATTAAACCATCCAATGTAGGGCATGACTGATGTAACGAGAGATCAGAAATGCCTCGGCGCAGTCGTATCTCTAAAGCACAGCCTGCCACTGACGGCACTTCTCTCTGTTGGACACAGACTATCACACAGCACATCTCTGCCTGACAGACTCTCTCAAATAAAAACACACCAAGTCAATTCTACAATTTTGCACACGCTCGCTGTGGAAAAGTCATATTTAAACACGTTTGAACACGGATGCGCGAGAAGCACAAAGATGCACGTGTTGTCACTGAAGTTAGACTCTGAAAACACACCACTACATCGTTCCCCACCTCGTGCTCTCTACATTCATGTGTCTTCTGTGTATCTCTCCTAGTACTATAAATAGCATACTCCGGCAGTCATGTGCGCATGCACACACACGCTGACACAGATTCACACACAGCTGAATGAATTCAGCTGAAGTGTATCTCCTTGCCAAAGTCAGGAGGAATCATGCATGCTATTACAGATTAGAGACAATGTAAGTGTACATTGTGGGTTTAAGCGCGTGCATGTGTGTGTGTCAGTGTGTGCTTTGAGAAAAAAAAATGTGTACAAACATATTTGCATTAGGTAGATAAAGGGAATGAGTTTGAGATGGAATCACAGAAATAGTGGTGCAAGTGTGTGAGCACATGATCAATGCTGATCCTCACTGCAGCTCACATGATAGGTTCCCTCCCTTCCTGTCACTCTCCACTGAGCCTGCTCCTCCTCCTAAGATCCACCACTGTCTCAGCCCACTGCTGGCTAAATAACCTATTAGTCACTGAGGAGAAAGGCCATTCTATTAGCCTATGGAGGGGTTTCTGCTGCCAAACTCTTATCATGAGTCCATGAAACTGCAATCTCCCTGTGTGCACGTGTGTGTGTGTTTATGTAATCTACGCAGCCATGTCACCACGTCGAGTGGTTTGTCACCTCGTGATCTGCCATAAAAGCTAAGCAGCCAGACAGAACTGTAGCAAACAATGCCACCATATCTGAACGCTTTATAATTTAACACTTCATCGGTGGCAGATATGCCAACACACACACCACCCACATGCACACACATACTGTATACAAAAACACACTCGGATTTAGACTTTGTAGAATGGAAGGGACCTCCTGATGCCTATCGAGGCCTCAGATGCCTGCATCTTGGGAAATGGTTTTCTCAACTGATAAAATGCACACACACACAAAGACAAACACACAGCACCATTCAGAGCCCTGCAGAAGGGATGGGTGCCAATGTGAGTCCTCTGTTCCAGAGCCTGCATCCTGATATCATTCATTCTCCCTCTGTCTCTGTCTGTCTGTCTTTCTCTGTCACTCAGACGCTCTGAGGTGTAGAAGATCATACATTCATCATCTCCAGAGCCTCTGTTCGCTATCTGGCGTCCTCTCTCTCCCTCACACGCGCACACACATTCACACACTCAAGCAGACAACACTTTTGTCCCCTCTTTTATCAAAAAATTGAGGGATTTGGTGGCTAAACGACCCAATGCACCCCTTGTCTCTCTCATCTCGATATCACATTCATTTCATGCTATCTTCTTCGTGGGCTTTGCCAGAGAGGCAACCATTACGCCTCACTGTCTCCTCACTATGGCTGTGCTATCATATCAGCAGGGATAAATACAAAGGATGGGGTGCATGGCATTTCTAATTCCCTCCTGTTTCAGGTGAGCAAATGACAGCCATTACACCCTGCACTCTCCCTCTTTTCACAATAGGAAGAGATGGAAGCCGCTGAATATAATCATGCTTTTAAAAAAGCCAGGAATCACAGGGGTACTTGATGCCTTAATGTGCGGGGAGGGAGATGAAGACGTACTTGATCATTTACTGTGATGGCACAATGGTGTTCAATTATATATACAGTATATATACAGTAAGATTCTCTGTGTGTGTCTATTGCATGTGTAGGAGATTAATGTCAAAGGGAGGGAGGGAGGAAGAGTCTTCTCTCTAAGTGTATCCATTATTTCCTCTGAGATAGAGTTTATGAAGCTTGACTTTGTTTTTTCTTCCTCTCTCCCTCTTTTCTCCGTCTCCCCTCCTCCTTACATAATGCCAGGGGCCTTTGAGTCAACCTGCAGTGGGAAAGTGATCATTTATTAAATCTGCACAGACTTTTATTATCAACTAATTCTTCTGCCTCATCTCTATTCCTCTCTTTATCCTACTCTTTTCCTGCCCCCTCCACTTGTAATTAAACAGAGATTCCACCTGCAGCCAAACTTCACCACTCTAAATGAACAGAGAGAGGGAAATTAAAGTGATAGTCCAATCCTGCTTTACCGCCTGTAGGGCACACTGAACTTCTCTTATCTTTTCTCTTCTTCCCCGAGGCCAGCTTCGTCTTTTTCTCCTTCTCTGTCGTACTGCTGGCAAAGTATCATCACTGGTGGGAAGGCAGACATTCATTTGAAATGATTCGATTAAGTGTATGTAATCTAGAGTTATTTGGTCATTTTAATAACACATTGTGGGTTAGCAATGGTGAACATGTGTTAAAGATACAGTATAATGATGCTTACAGTTGTTATCTCCAATCAAACACATTAAAATTTCATTGATGACTCCAAGCAAGTCGACTACAATCATTAAGTCTGACACAGTGAAATGTAAGTCACATACATGACTGGATATAAATCATTTCTGACCTGCTACTATCATGATAACATGTCCTGTACATGAAAGCAGCCCTGATAACATCAACCAATAACCTACCATACTGTAGCAAGAAAAGTCCTTCATGTTTACATAGTGTTCAATATAATCAGATCTTCATCTGAGGCACATGATGGAATTATTCACAGCATTTGCTGGAAAAAGTAAAGAAACCCTGAGTCCAATCAATGGAACAATGACTGAAATGTGAGTTAGAGCAATTCTGACTTATAAAATTCACTGAAACATTTTCAGTTTGTTTTTTTATTTTCATTTTTATTCAGCCGTTATAAGAGCAACTGGAGGTCACCACTCTTCACTATAGAGGCATCAGCTAGTGTGAAATATTCCCTGCAAAAGAGAGATCTCAAAAGACTTGTGGTCAAGAATTGTTGACTTACATAAAGCTGAGAGGGTTATAGAGTGATTTCAAGGGGTTTCATCAGTCCACAGTCAGCCAAAATGTCTATAAATGGATATGATTTAGTTCTGTGGCTACTCTCTCTACAAGTGGGCGTCCAGCTAAGACAACTCCAAGGGTACAGAGCAGAATGATCAGTGAAGTAAAAATGAAACCTAGGGTAACAGCTCAAGTCTTAAAGGACTCATCGGAGATGGTTAATGTCTCTGTTCATGAGTCTACCTCACACAAATCACTGGGACAAGGCTGCATGGAGCATGTTGTCCATGGCAATATAGCACTCAATGTGCCATTTGTCACTGTGTGTACCACTCTACACACGGACAAGAAAAAAAAGAGATTTTTTTTATGCACCAATAAAGAAAATATTTGTAGCAGCCATGGTCAAGGTAAAAGCTAAAACGCAGCTGAATGTTCCTGTTGTAGCCAACCTCAACAGTATAGTTTAATTTTAGACAGTGAACCAAAACCAAAAGTTCAAAACAGATACGAGTTGATCTCCAAGATCAAGGTACAGCAGTTCCCTGTCACCCCATAACTCACTTTTTTTCCATGGAAGAAAAACTCTTCACTTAGAATATCCTACTTTTGAAAGAGAGTCACGAAAAAAGCTCAACTGAGTTTGCACAATGCTTCTGCAAGTCACATCAGCCCTTTGTTCACAGAAGAAAAAATGGAGCTTTTAAAGAAAAGAACACCATTCTTCACACTCAGAAGAGACCCAGAGTCTGGTACATGGTCTCTTGAGTCTGTTCAATGCACAGTGAAATCAGAAGATTATCAAGGCATTCTGGAGCTGCACATACTGCCCAGCTTCAGGGACCTCTGGTTCAGTGGCAGGTCATGGCTCTTCCAATGGGATAATGACCAAGAACATACATCTTGAAGCATCTGAGAACAGATGAGAAGGGAAACAATGGAGCGCTCTGAAGTGGCCTGCTGTTAGTTCTCACTTTAATCCAATTGTACATCTACAGAAACAGCTGAAACCAGAGCAATGTCTGTGTTTAGTTATTACAAATGGGGAAAAAAATCTGTTTCTTCTTAACTTCACTTCATAAATTCAGTTCTGTCTCTAATCCTCCTTTCTATCTTGCACCGGATATTTATTCAATCTGTCATTTATTTGTTCTTTGCTGGTTTCTCTCTCTCTTGTCCTCGTGTGTCCCACCTCTCTCCTCTGCAGCTGGATGGAGGAGAGATTGACGTGGGAGTCAGATGAAGCGAGGGACACATCAACGACCCACTGCCTCGTCACAGCTGACGCACCACTCAATCCGTCAACCACCAACCAACGGTATTATATCATAAACTCAGTTAGCGGAGGGGGCCGGTGGCTGCAAGTGCAATATTGTTTTCATTTGACGTTCGCAGAGGTCAAATGAGAAAGCCATCCATTGCGCTGTCAGGATTGTCAGCGCATGACAAACGAGTTGGATACAATCAATCATTTTCACTTTATCTTTCTATTCCAACGAGGGTAAGGCCCCCCATACACAAAGAAAAAAAAGTTAAACAAGCATGAGGCAGTTTTACTAATCGTTTGTAAATTTGAATTTCCTGCATGAGGCATACTCTGATTTGTTTTTACCATCTGTCATCTCATCTTTGCTATTTCTATGCTAATCAATTAAGCAGCCAAAAGTAAAAGCAACAATAAATTCACACAGCACATTTTGTGTTGTCATCCTGGTAATGTTGTCTTATCACACTGTCAGTCCAGAGTGCCAGAACCATACTTAGGACATCATGGACATTTATGTAAAGTGCATTTAAGGTGGCACAACAAGATTTGAATTTAGTCTGCAATGGCAATTTCCCTGTTGGCAAGTGCAACACACACATGCACACACACTGGTTGAATCATCCTATCCTGGGGCATTGCCTGGGTAAAAATAAGGCCTGGATTATGCAGACGAGTGCACACAGTTTGGAATGTTTCCACTGGCCAAGACGGTGACAGAAAATGCTGCTGATGACTCACATTAATGACAGATTTCATGAAGCATTCTAGTATCTAGTCCTAGTTCTAGAAACTATCTGCAGCAGGGAAAGAGATGGGAAGACGAGATTGGAAAATATAGTGAGCAACAGAAAGAGCGAGAACAAGGGGGAGAGAAAAAAGAGAGAAGACACAGGTAAAACTTGAAAGGGGACTTTGAGTGAGCCAAGAGTTCACTCCAACCTTGTCTGCCCCACTTCGTTGACATTTTTCAGAAGTGTGTCAGGCAGCGATGGCTGCAACGTATCAGCTCTGTTCACTTGCCTTGTTAGACCACAGCAGCCTGCAGCTAAACTGGGACGCAACATAATATGCACATCTAAACACCTTTATAACTCACAGCAACGCACCAGAGGGGTGAGGAAGCCGCACTGTAAGGGATGCGGTAAAAAAGTTTCCCCCGCTGATAGAAATTAAAGGATGCTGGTATTAAACATCTTTGATGAGATGCAAAGACACGATACTTCCACAAATTGGCTTGTCGGATTTCCCATGGGGGGGGAGGTTCCAAACAGAAAAAAAAGCATTTGACTTTGAACGATCTCACCCCACTATGGTACACATATTCAATAATTCACACTTACAGATCTGCATTTGCTACGCAGAATATAAATAATTCAGCACCACAAGTGTGGCAGTTGCAACACTTTCCAGCAACAGTTTATATGTGCGATGTAAACGTCATCGTATAGTACATATAAATTGTTATCCATGTATATTCACATTCACATATGAACACTGGCTGACTGAGCAGCTCCTGACAGGGGAGGCTAATATGTTTCCTGTGTTGCTGGGGGGTACACTGCAGGATGGATTGAATGACTAAGACACAACAAAAACAACTTGAACTGCTTTCAAATGCCCTGAAAGCCTTGTCAAGTCTCAGCGCAGCCAGCTGCTGAGTAATACACTATCAAAATCCTCTTCGCACGGCACAAGTAGAAGTTGTTTTTATCCCATTTCACTGATAGAATTTTAAGTAGACAGTTGTGTGAAAATATGTGGTATTAGGGATTCCAGCGTGTACATTTAGTTATGCAGAGTCAGGGTGCAGTGTATTTCAAAGCCACAAAACAGGCCACAAAAGCCATTAATGGGAAGCTTGGAGGATTTACGGCTAAGAAGTGTATCTTCAAGTTGGTTACACAACAGTAATCTGATTGAATCTGACTTATTTCAAGTTGTAGTTAAAATTCTATTCAACACTCGGTCGGGCCCATGAATTCACACATGGTGGGAATTAAATGTATCAGGTTCCAGTGGATGTCAAAACACATTTGACACATTGGCTTGATTTCTGTGTCTAAAAGTGTCAAGTGCAGGTTGTGTGTGTGTGTGTATGTGTGTGTGTGTGTGTGTGTGAATGCCAGGGGATTATATCAGCCAAGATGGATCAGGGACAATGTATTGAGCAGTCTAATAGTTTGTGCATGAAAACTATTGTACATTCTGGTGCTGCTAGATTTGATTGTATGGTACGGTTTGCCAGATGGGTTGGGGGTTGGGAGTTATAGTGGATGTGAGGGAGGAGTCTTTGAAAATGTAGAGAGCTTTGAGGAGGCAGCAGTACTACGTGTCCTGGAGGTGTGGAAGGAGAAGTCAGTGTTTTCAAGATCTATTTTTCTGTTCACGTTCCCAGCTTTGGTATGACAATCCTGATTTGTTACACGGACAAGAAAGAGCCTGCACGCTAAAACAGCACCATAAGTTATTCATGTGCTCCACCTTTGTGCTAATTTCTCACTCCACTGTTGACCTCAATAAAAGCTCCTCACTTCCAGCAGGTCTTTCCTCTACAACAGGTTCTAAAAACCTGTGTTAACTTATCAAATGCTGAGATGCCCCCCCTCTACCTCCACTGACACCATCTCATTCATTCTAGCCAGATGTCCTCATTGTAGTTAGCAGATGAACCAGTGTTAACAGGATAGTGACATAGTACAGAGCTACAGTAGCGGCTCATGTTAGTGGAATTGACCTGTCCCTGTCACTCAAAGTGCAACCCTAACATCTATAATCACAGCCCATTCTATAATCTGACTGTCCTCTTTATAGCAGAACATCTATTAAACCGACTAATAAGATGACACGTGTGTGTTAGAGAGCGAGAGAGAAAGACAGCACGTAAAAGTGAGAGAGAGATACAAAGAGAGAGAGAGAGAAGGATCCAATTAGAGGACAACCAATCACTGGATTAATGAGAGGGTAGGGATGACAGATTACTCCGGTATTCAGGAATGGTTAAAAAAAGAAAAGAAAATGACGGAATGGAGAACTGGGGAGGGATGGCATAGGGTAGACATGACAATGGTGTAGCAGGAGAGAGTTAGAAATGAAATAAAGATCGAGAGAAAGGAGATGGGGAAAGAAGAGTAAGAGACACAAAGGGGCTGAATCCTCATTTGCTTTACAAATCCCCTTAGAAATGAATATGGGTTGCGGGAGCAAAAATCTATAATCCTGAAAGAAAAACAAACCAAACAAGGACGAGACAGTCAAAGGATAGAGGAGGTAGAGAAGAAAAACGGTTGAAGGGATGGAAGAAAAATGAAATAAAGGATGAGAAAATACAATGCTAGACAATCTCGAGCATATTTGTTACAGAATACAATTCTGTGTGTGTGTTTGTGTGAGTGTGAATGTGTTTGGCTAGCTTCCTTCTCTAATGAGTGTATAATGTGACAGAGACAAGCAGGGTACAGTGTGACTCAGCATGATGCCCCTGTCCCTGAAGCTGGATACACACTACACTG
This sequence comes from Trachurus japonicus, assembly GCF_045865225.1. NCBI lineage: Eukaryota > Metazoa > Chordata > Actinopteri > Carangiformes > Carangidae > Trachurus > Trachurus japonicus. The sequence goes on along the minus strand of NC_140929.1, from coordinate 11,712,409 downwards.
TCAAGGTGCTCCAACAGTTGTGCCACATTGTAAATTATTTATACTTGATTACAGTTGATATTTGTAGCACTAACACACCTCTAGAAGAGTGTGTCAAACATCACCGAGCCGTGTCACCACTATAGAATATAGAAGCGACCGTATTTACATTCTTTTGCTTGGTGACAGGAAAGCGACGACACCGAAGTTTGCACTGAAAATGACTTTGCCATCTAGATTGCAGACTACATATTTGCAATCGCTGATATGAAAGAAATGACTGAGCCAGGCAATCGTTATATAGCTCGAGTAATTATGTTTACTTTCTTTAATTGATTTTGTGATAAAGAGGGATGATTGCGACGAGGACAGGGTTTGCATTTGTGAAGCGTTAATGAAAAAGGAGGAGATTACGGAGCTGTTTCTCAAGTTTGTTCTATAGTAGATGTCTTCACTGTTAACTCCAGGGATCAGAAATACGACCAACCAGCACTCAGTCTGGAAGAATTAAATCAGTGAATGAATGACATGAAATACAAATACTGTATGTATCACTATGTTATAATACACTGAGCCAATGGTCTCTCCTCCATCATCAAAGTGTAAAACCTCACCCTCCTGTGCTGGACTCTGACACTGAACTGAAGACGACCTACAGTCCAGCCAGGCAGGAGGTCCGTCTACTGGTCCACCCCTGGCCTGGCATCACCCATCTACAGGGGAGACTCTGTTCTCAGCCTCCTGTTGTGGACCCCCTGCTCTTCTCCCTCTCTCCCTCTCTCTCTATCCTGCATTTGCTCTCTCTCGTTCCATCTATCACACTCTCCCTCCGAATGTCTGGGTCCCAGGCCCCAGAAACAGCAGGTGGCCTTCTGCTATCGACCAGCTCGGGCTGCTTTAATAGCATTTGCCACCGCTGGGAATTGGGAATGTGCGTGCGTGCGTGTGCAAGCTGTTATTGTAAACCACCGCAGTGATCCAGCAAGTAGCGCCGCACCGTGTTTCAAAACTCCAGCATATAGGAGTGACCACAAGGTGACCTTTCAACCTGGATGCCTCTGTGAGGTTAACAAAAAGAACGCACAAGACCTTCAAGGATATTTTGCATTTCAACAATAGTCTGTGATTGTCTTTGATACTGAATCAAATGTGTTTTGACTGATCTGAATCAGAGTAGGCGCTAGCAGTCACAAAGAAGTGTTTATCACCCATTTGAATCTGAATGAAGAACTGACACAAAGACGTGATGGTATCACAGTAAAATTAGAAAAATAACAACATCAGTGAGATTGACTAATTCACTGTGGAAACGATCAGTCATCAGTCTTTTGATACCTAACAGAAACGTGTTGATTACCAAATAAACATCAAAATTATAAAGGGTTGTAACGGATTGCTGTTGAAGCTATCTCATTCTGTAAACCATTTAGCACTAAACGAATGAGTTTGTGTTTGTGTGTGTGTGTGTGTGTGTGTACACCAGAATTGAGAGCATGTTTCTGTGTGTTCTGTGTCTCTATGTGTTGTGTTCATTAAAAGCTTTCTATATTTGTGTGAATGGTAATTCCCAGATGTTCCTCCTAAACAGTTAGTGGAGGTCAGTCCTGTAACTAGGCTAATAGACTAATTACTACACACATAGTGAGGAAAAAATGGAAATTAAGTGTTGCTAATAATTAATTTGTTATTCTGTAATATCTTCTGTAAACCCAATTACACGCACTGCAATACAAAAGAGAAAGAAAAACAAAATTCTCGCATTTCTGGTCAACAGAATTGCACAAAAGCGTGGTAAGTGGATGCCATGACAAAATGGCATCCTAAATATCTTTATTCTTCTCACTTGTGCTTCTCCCTCTCTCTTTCTCTCTCCCGCTCTGTGCAGATGGACTGACTGAGACCTCTGGAGAGGCAATGAGAGCTGTATTTGAAAGGGCACCTTCAACTCACTGTCTGTCTGATATTTAAAATGTTATCGGGATAATCTGGGCACTTAAAATGGGCACACATTTGCACACACAAACAAACTGCACTACACATTAGTAAATACTGACACTTTGATGGTGCCAGAGAGGTCTATAATCCTCTGGAAGCTGCAGACAATATACAGGGGTAACTAGGCTATCGCTGCCAACAAAACAGCAGCGGCCTTCTGTGATTACGGGTGGCAGGAGATAAAGAGGAAAGAGAGGGGGAATGATGATATGCATATTATCTGTTCTTCAGAGCTTTTGCAATATTATTTCTAACACTAGCATTAATAATGGACAATGAGCAGAGCTAAAGTGAACTGAAAAGAAAAAGAGATGCAGCATGGGGTCTGATGTGGCCTCAGTCACTTACACAGCACCCTGCTGGAAAGAGAGTGATTGTGTTTAATGGGAAAAGTTTGTGTACACTTTCTGTGTTGATGAACTTTCCTCAGTAGTTGTTCATTCATCACAGTAATTTTTGCTTTGAAAAAAGTAGCCTGCACAATTTAATTTTACACTGATGTGCATGCTTGGAAATACAGATGTGACTGTGTGGCTTTATGTGTGTAGTATAAAGAGGAAATGAAGACCTAAGAATACCGTAACACTGTGAGCCACAAGAGTGTGTGTGTGTGTGTGTGTGTGTGTGTGTGTGTGTGTGTGTGTGTGCGCGCGTGCGCATTTACGTGAGCTCAGCATGTGTGTTACGGACTTTCCATGGTGCTATTTTAGCGAGGTTTTTGCCTCTGATAGAGGTGTTCGCAGTCTCTCTCTGTCTGTGTCCATTACACAGAGTGCTGCTATTTCGCGCCACATTCCATGTCATCAAAGGTACTTCTAGATTGTGTGCGTGCGTGCGTGCATGTGTGTGTGTAACTGTCTGTGCACAGACATGCACAAGTGGACGAAGACCACTCTCCTCTCTCCCTATAATTCAACACATTTATTCACTCCAGCTCTACCCTCAGTGTGTTTCTATAAAAAGACATGGTCATAGCATCCAACAGTCCATCCAATCCTTTTCTCTCCTCTAGCCGCGCTGTAATGAAATCCTCTATGCTACACTAAAGGTTATTCTACCCTCTGACATAAGAAAATGATAAATGTCTGTGGTAATGATATTGAGTCAGCAGGGGGACCTCTGATGTGTATGCTTGTCTGTGTGTGTGTGTGTGTGTGTGTGTGTGTGTGTGTGTGTGTGTGTGTGTGTGTGTGCGCGTATGTGTGTCTGACCTGGGTCTCAGACATGACATAGAGGTAGTGGTGGTCAGAAGAGAAGGCCATGTCTCTGAGGATGGGTCCATTCTCCACCGCCTGCACCGTCTCATACTGCAGAGCACGAGAGGAGCCGTCCACCCGGATCTGGAAAAGCAGAGAAGCACATTAGAAATTACGTCAATTTATGCAATAATCATATTCATATTTTAGCTTAATTGATTTTGCAAAAGGCGACTGAAGATGCAAAACAAGTGCATCTTCGCCCAAAATTCAGCTGTAATAGTGGACATCTGATATGGTGGGGGTGAACAGCCTTGGCCAGAATATGAGACATTTTCACTTTTTGCATTAACAACTGCCAAGCAATACAGAGGTAGTCAAGAGCACAGAAAGGCCAGTGACGCCTGCTTTCTAATAATTTTCTTTCACAGTATCTTTATTGTAAACATTTTTCTTATCCATTCACAAGATACTGTGTAAATAAAATGGGTGGTGGAAATGAAAGGACTGAAAAGAAAACGTGCAAATTAACACATGAGAGAGAAGAGCAACGCTGCCTTTCCCAAGGAATAACTTGGCAATGGAACAAGGGTGGAGTCTTGAACAACAAGGCATATAATTAGGAGACAGGTTATCATTAAAAAGGTGCTTTTGGACATTATTATTGGCAAAATTGCCCATTTCCCCCATTCTGCCGCAGGCTTTTCCCATACGTCATGATTTGCTGTGCTGTATGCGAGAAGCTCCTCTTTCTATCACCGTTTCAGCAATTCAAAAGTCATTATGGTAATTAGGCATCTGGGTGAGAGGTGTGGTCTGTGAGCCCCTAGGTGTGTTTACTCAGCAGAAAGTGGATTGAACTAGCCCCACACACACATGGTGGTGTGAAAGAAATGTTCTGGGTTGTGCCTGAACATCTGCTTATATCTAATCTCTCTAACACACACACACGCACACACACAAGGTGTGTTCCAAATGATCCTTTCTAAATCTGGTCCTCTGGCTGTAACTTCAGTAACACACAGGTCTGACACCTACCTACCCAAGCAACTTTCAGCACCCGGTAGAATACACATTCACACACACACACACAGGCCTGTGTGGGCTTGCAGACAGGTGTGAAGTGAGTCTTGTTAAAGTTGTGATGACTCTTGGTGGTTTTTTGTACTCTTCAGCACGTAAGGGTTCAGAAGCAAAAGGCACAAACAGGAGATAATTGGACAGGAAGCAGATGGCTGTGCAGACAGGTGAGTCACTTCATGATTAATTATAATACACTGATGACAACATACTCTGTGTGTTCCCTCTGTCAGCATATCATTATAGATGCCTTTCTGCCGGCCAGCCTAAAGCTACAGTAAAGTCTCTTTAAGGTCAAGAAGCCTCAACTGTTCTAAGAAGGTAAACTGAACTCTTGGGTAAAACGGTGCTTCCCCCGCTGAAAACAGGTAAGGAGTGGGTGAAAATTACTGGACAGAACTTATATGTTCTTCATGGTACATGACTGATATTCTGTCACTTCCACATTCAATTGACTCTGAATCATGGTGGAAAACTGTGTAATAAAGGACGATGACAAGAATATGTCTTTCTGAGTTTAATAAAAACATTCACAAATGCGCTGAAGCATATAGAGATCAGAAAAGCGCTGCTTTTTGAGTCTAACCTTACACACACCAGCAAGGTGTTTATGAGTTCATCACTGAAATAAGCAACCTGCAGATACCTCATCTTAACCTCAAAACCTGCTGCTACCTCGCCTTGACTGAGGCGTCAACCACCAGTTCCTGCTTGAGAGGCTAAGAGTAAATATCTCCTTATTTTTAGTGGAGGTAATACGTCAAGCAGTATTCAACAGAAACCACAGAATCAACTGCTCCTCTATTCTTCAACTTTTCTTTGCCTTTGCTTAGACAATAAAGTACTGTATAGTAAAGAAAGAAACCTAAGTACCCTGAGTGCAGTTTTAAGCCCTGCCCTCCTCCTGCTGTTATACTGATATCCAGTTTCACAACATGACATTTCTTTAAGCAGGCACCATCTTTCACCCTGATTTCACCCTAGTCTCCCTTCTCCTTTGTTTCTCAGTCATTCTTCCTCGCTTGCTCAGCCTCCCGCTTGGCTTGTGTAGTGATCTTGATCTCAAAGGACCTTGAGTTCTGTTTATCAAAGCCTCACACACTTTCACTGGGAACTATTGTATGCACTAGGGTCAGCTGAAAAGAAAAGAACAGAAGGCAAATAGGAGATAGAGTAAGAAGAGAGGGAGATACGAAGAAAGAATCCACCACACGAGCCAGGGCCAAATTCAGCAGGTGGGGTTATCTAATCTGCCCAATTGGGTGAGTTAATTTGAGTCGCTGCGTGTATGTGCACAGCATGTCTGTGTATGTGCATGTATGTGAAGATGTGTGTGTATCAGCTTACACCCGCTGCATATGAAGAGAAGTGTGGAACCAATTGACGAGCAGAGTTAAAGGGCAGACAGTCTACGGCAGTGGTTGAATGTAGAGTTTTATTGTGTTGGGACGGATCCACAGTCACCGGGGAGCTGAGGGCTTCAAGGGGAAGCTCCTGTATATTATCCCTCAATCTGACCACCAACAAAACAAATGAGCCACCAGGGAACACACAGCATGTCCGCAAGCATGCAGCGCTGGCTGGTTTAGTCACACTGGGACTAGAGGGGAACTCGCAAGGGAAAAGGAACGATTCAAATCAAAGGCCATGGACTTGTTTGTATCATAATTGGCACATATAAAGTATTTAATAGTACATTTACCCTATTATTTTTGTTTTAACAACACAGCAGGTTTACCGTCATTTAATAGAGATTTTTTTAGCAATTACTTAATCTCCCCTGATATTTAACACCACACTTTAGAAATAATAACACACCAAAAAACCCATTCATAGTGTGTGGTGTACTCTACAGTCAAATGAAAGTAGGCCTAATCATACAGTACTGCACACATTTTATTACACACACACCACCTACAAAAAGCCTATTCAGTACTAAAAAGCAACACCTTAATTCCCTTGATGAACAGCTAAAGCTAATGATTCTGATTTGTTGTGAAATGACTAATATGAGTTTCATTGTTGGCAACAGTAATTATTAATATATCTTTAAGTAATAATTTCATCAGCTGAAAATCATTAAGGCAGCTACAGTGGTGCTAGCCAATATTATCTGATTCCTTTTCAACAGTAATAAAGTGGATTAGCGGCTCTATGCTAAATGGATTACAATGCTAATCTCTGCTATCACATTAGCACTACACAATAGACATTCACTGCCAGACAGACTTCATTCTGCCTCAGAGTAGTGGGAAGGTGAGAGATGCATTGGGCCCACATACAAATGCACACATCCCAATGTGTGTGTTCGTACATGTACTCTTCCTTCATTTCACACACTCACACACACACAGGCGCGTGCAAGCAGAGGCAGTCTGGCTGGGGTGACTCGTATGGTAATGAGGGACACTCTATGGGGAGAGTTCCTGGCACTTTTGACTCACAGAGCACACTTCCTCAGCCCTGAACGTGTATAGTAAATATTTCTTCAGCAGCTCTGTGTGTGTGGATCCGTATGCGTTTGCATCTGTGGAAGATATCATCACTATACTGCTAATTAAACAGAGAAAACTCCAGTCCTCTACAAAAAAGACCACCCTAGACAAAAACTGTATCCCCCTAGTGGCCGTGACAGACAACTGCAGTACTATCAGTGAATACAGAGGAAAAGACTGCTGTTTCAGCAGTAACAAACAGTGCAGATGAACCTCAGGTATTCTTTTTTTACTCACACAAAAACACAAACATTCACACATTCAGAGTAAATAAAATATTTATGGAGTATTTTTAAACCTATTCAGACCTCCCAGGATCAGTGACTGACTCCTTTGTTTTCTTGAGATCTGGCATTAAAGCATAGTGGAATGTGTTATACTGACAGCTGAAATACTGACAACTGTAGATACATTTATAAAACATTTGCAGCATTGCAGTACGGAGTTAAAGAAATCACACCTCATAGGCAGATGGTCTTTGCTGCCTTGAATCTGTCAATGAAAAATAATGTGCCCAAAGTGACTCTCTCTCTCTCCATGGGGCTAACAGCTAGCAGAAGGTGTGATACAGACAGGGAAACCATTCCGGTGTGAAAACCACAGGAGTGCCCTCTCTCGGTTTCCTCGTACTGGCAGTGTACACCACAAAAGCAAATGGAAGGTACTTGTACTGCACTGCACTTCCTCTGACTCTACATGGAATCGAATCTTGGAGTATTTGTCTATAAATATGGTGTTTGACAGAATTAAAATAACTGTAACAGCCATGCTTAAACTGTTACGGTGTTACGCTGTAGTATAAAATCAATAGGATGTGCACCAGAAAAGATGCACTCATGTATCAAGTAGCGACCAAATCGGGAATTTAAAAAATATAAATGAAGAAATGAAAATATTCCAGTATCAAATTACTATAATGTCAAAACATGGATTGCTATTTCGTCAGTCCAAACAACATCTAGGGTCAATAATGTTGTTGCCCCTCTGGAACCTTCTTCCAGTGAAAATTACCCTTTGAAATTCAGTACTCCTGGTTGCACATGCGAACACTTCTATTGATTTTGGATAATGTCAGTGAACTGTTGTGCCATTATGCAGAAACTACTTTACATCAAGTGGTGAGATGGATTGTCCACATTTTAGGAGGGGTCCAGCCAATTCTCAGGAGGCATAAAATATTGCTGTGGTAAGGCAAGGCAAGAGCGCATCATACCAAGGGGCAACTCACTGTGCTTTACATAAAGACAAAACATTTAGAAACGAAAAAAAACAGCATAAAAATATAAAATTTTTAAAAATGAAAATAAAAACCAGAATAGTAAAAATCGTAAAGATTAAACGTGCAAGAAAAAATAATAAAGAAAGTACTCGTACTTTCTTATATAAAATTTAAAAAAAGATTAAAATAGATCATAAAATATGAGTTTACAGCGTGAAAGATTGATTTGTAATGGTAGCCTTAGTCCAGATGTCAGTTGTGTCTGGGTGCAGGATACACAGAGCCAATACCCACTCTGGACAAAAACACACTGGAGAAACTACATAGTGAAAGTTTACTTCCTGAAACATACAATAACTGGTTCTGAGTGATGACTGTGGACGTGATTGAAAAATTGTGTCCTTGCCTGCTATGGCGTGGATTTTGGGGTGGCAAAAGGAAGGCTAGTCACACAGAGTTGCAGTCTGTTAAGCATGGCACACACACACAAACACACCATGGCTAGAACACACACACACACCATGACCAACATGCTGCTGGTGGAAGCCAGAATAAGCTGCTGACTAAAGTATCGCTACGCTCAGACATGAGCCATGCAACCACAGTGAGGTGAGTGGGCTGGAGCAGAATGTCATCCAAAGTCACACAGCATGCTGGGAAACCTAAATCACCACAATATTTGTGTGAGGAATTCCACCAATCTTCAGAAACGTGCACTTGGGCAAATCAAAGTCAGTGCCAGCATTTCTGTTGCCAACAACGGTAGTAAACCTGTATCTGCTGGATATCTGCATGTCTTGTACAGTCCATAATAATAAGCCTGGTTCCCAAATGTATTTAAAATACTAAGCAGCTGCACTCTTAGTCCATTGTTAGCTCTGATTCTAATTCCTAAACTTTGATGCTAAGATCAATAACTGTGATAAGTAATGCTAAACTGAAAACAAAGACAAGTCTCTTTTTATTAGATCCTGAAAAAATACTACTTAGTTTAATGTGACCTACCACACTTACCTGCAGTGCATGAAATTAGCTTTATAAAAGCACTGAATGACCGACACTCCACCCACATTCACTGTTTTTGAATAAAAAGACAGAATCAGGAGTAGATATTTGGGGTTTTACTACAGTGAATCTTCTGCTGTTGCTTTTTTTTTTTCATTGGGCTCCAAAAGAATGACATTCCTTAATCTTGGAAATGAAATAGTGAGACAGTAAAATGTTATAACCATTTAAAATGATGGCCAAAACCACAAAATCAAGAACACTGTCATAAAAACCCTCCCTTTAAACAGTCTTAATGTCACTTTGCCAAAGATCTGAAGCTTATTCAGAACATTTGAAGACTGCCTTATCCTATCAGGTTAATAAAATATCCAACCTTTCACCTATTTACAATGTTTTATTGGAGATGACTTGAAGCACTGACATTTTCTAAACGCACACCAGAGTAGTATGATGAAGGCACAGGTTAAGTTCAAGATATCAATCAGAAACAATTTGGAGCTACATCAGCACAGCAACAAATGCCATTGTTACCCAACCTGGCACATGGGGTGAGGATTTGACCCTATTTTTCTAAACCACAGTGTGTGTGTTATTTATTCAACCAGGAAAGGCGGGACGAGCCAGAAGAGGGACGGTCAGACAGACAGATAAAACTGAGGGAACATTAACTGTGGCAGAGACAGGAAGAAAGGAAACAACTTATCGTCACTACATAATGACAACGTGTCTCTCTACGCACTCTATTCATACCGACAGCAATACAATGGTGGCTGTCTGATTGCCCAAATCTGTCCAGCTCACTGAAACATATGGCAGACACAGAGAAAAAAGCGAGTGAGGGGGGGGTAGAAGGAAGAACAGAAGGAAGGGGGACTAGGAGGCGGAGTGGATCCATCTCAGAGTGTCAATCAATGCAGAAACAAACCCTCCTCTTCCACATTCAGTGCCTCAATATATAGCTTCAGGCAAGATGGACTGGTGCAAGACTAGTGGGCGAGTGTGGATGATTTGACATTAATCTGAGGGTATTAATGAGGATGTGGCACACTAACTGTGGAATGCTTGGCTGGTTGTGTAGCGTCGCTGGAGCAAAGAATCACATATGATCTGCTGCTTATTTCCAACAGGAGTAGAGACAATGAAAAGACCGACGTGTGTTTTTATTCTATCTGACAGGAGGACTGGACTAAAAAGGAAAAGTACTACAGATGTAGTGTGTAGACAAGTACACCAGGTGACACAAGAATGACTAATGCCATGGTAATTCTACATCCAGTGTCTTTTGGCACCGTATTTTATGCTTTATGACAAGCTATAATGGAGACATCTTGCAGTTATCCAGGAGGTACAACAAAGGCTCATGCTTTACTGCTTGCCTTTATGGAAGTAAAATATTCATTCACTTCATTGAAGACACTTTTAAAGCCCCCCTCCTCCCTCCTTCCCTTCCTTCCTTCTTTCCTTCCGGCTTGAGTCCTTTCTCTATAGGAGGATGAGTGTGCAAAAAAACCCCACAGAGTGGAACTGAAGTCATTCTGTGCTTTAATTCACTATTCTCTGTTTTATGTTTGCGATTATGCATATCTGCTACACAGCAGGATTTTAATTAATGCCTTTCCCCCTAATGCTTGCTCTGTGAAGGAAGGTGCTTTGTGGGTGCAAATCAGGGAAATGTCATTGTTAGCAGGGAAGTACCGTAACTACAGAGTCCTGCGTTGGCAGAGTCAAAACTATGCAGAATATGACCTCTACAGTGGCCCTCCTGTTGATTTTGTTTTTATTGAGGGTAATCCTCTGCAGATGTTTAGCTCTGGACAGGTTGTTTAGGAACAGATAGCTAAAAGACACTTCTGGAAAACCTCCACAACTTTGGTGCTCAGAGATAAAAGTCGTATAGACAAATCAACGCCAACTTAAAAGGGAAATGAAAATGGAAGAAATACAGAGAACACAAAACTGAAGATTGAAATTTGGTGGGTGAGCGAGCTTATCTTCACTTATTTTTGTTTCTATTAATGCCACTCCAGTCACCGCCACCTCACCCCTGGGATCTGACACTGTGGCAGACAGAGCTGCAGGGGAACCCCTGGCTCGGTGACTGACCGTTGTGGCATTAAAGGTGTGCTACCTGTTAGCCTCGAGGTCCGTGTGGCCTACTAATCTAACCTTATCCCCCTGCTGTGAGACAGACAGAAAAAGCAAGGAGAGAGGCAAAAAGAAGGACAAGAATGTTATTGTGAGGGATGATGGTGTTGGACGTGAAAGGGGACAAGTGTCTGGAGGCTTCCTAACTCATTTCTCGCCCTGCTCTCCTCTCCTCCCTCAATCTCCCCCATGGCTTCAAAGGGTGAGTGGCAGGTCTCCCCTGCTATCACTGCTCTCTCTGCTGAGCTGCCTTAGAGCACTGTGACCAGGCAGGGGGCTCACAGCTCAGCTTTTGTTACTCATTTCCCTCCTCTGCTATTCCTCCTGCTCTTTTCCCTCTCTCGCCCTCTCTCTATCTGCCTCTCTGTCATTCTGTCTCCATCTGTAAGTCATGAGGTCGTCTGAAATAGCTGCAGGCTTATGGCCAGTTCCATCCTGACAACGTTTGTGACCCCTTGACTTCTAGCAACTCAGTTAGTTTCTCTCATTTGCTGCTTTCCTTCTTTTCAAAGTTTCACTCACTCTTGTTTGTTGCAGTCTCTAGTTCTCTGCTGCTGAAACCAAGTATTCTATATGTTTTTATACCCCACTGTCTGAAAACTATCACTCACATGTGACCAGTGAAGAGACACCTTGCAGACTTGTCCCTGCTATTGAAGACCACAATTTTATACAGAAAATATGAAAAGGCAAAAGAAAGCATCTTCGAGACAACGCACATACAAATACATTTAATGTACCCAGTGGTGAACAAAAATGCATTGCTTCTTCTGGGAAATTGTCCCTTTCCTACTCCTTATTCATCAATGGCTGCTTTCATTCATCAATGCTTTTTCCTCGCTATTGCTTCTCTCTCTTCTCATTGTCTTACTTCATTTATTTGTCCATCTTTTTTTCTCAGTTTTGCCATTTCTTCCTTGCACTATTCATCATTCCATCACTTTTACTGTGCGGAGAAGATGTCCCCTCTCTCTCTTCTCTATCCGAACCCCTCTATTCCCTTTCCCCATCCAATTCCTCTTTCACTGTCTCATTAGAGCCGCAGCGGGGTGTTAGAGGCGACAGGTAGAGATCTCCTGACAGACCTCATCTAGTGTAGACAAATACCTGGCCTGGCTGAGAAAAACCCACCTACACATTTCTCTTTCAAGCCAATTATTTCCTCTACTGTTTTTCCTTTCTTACCCTGTTATTCAGCAGTGATAAGAGCTGCTTTCCGTGCCACTTTTGCTGCAGCTACGGGCTGGGCCTCAAGGACCGCATGGAGGCAACGGTATAATTCTCGCACACATCACCACCTGTGTCTCTATTAGTGGTGGAGCCCAGTGGCTGTGCGACAGAGTGGTGTGCACCCCCATTATATTTTGTGACCAGAGGCCACCATGTGAGAGCTAAAAGGCTTTGGGAGCCATTAATGAAGTCAACATGTTCCCTGGAGTAGTGAGGGCATCAAATCAGCCTATTGTGTCGAATCAAGACTCGGCCTTTCAGGCGACACAGCGGTCCATAAACTCAGAGCTATGGATGCTGTTCATTTGGAGGAGTGAGGCTGGCAATTGGTTGCAGCAGGTTGAGTTGTAAAAATACAACCCACTGAGTAAAATCACGTTGAGATTATACTTTTGTGTGTATGTGTGCGTGTACATTATGGAGAGTGTGTAGTCCACACCTTTGAAAATTGCAGCACGCAGCTAGATGGACATATGGTAGACCAAGAGGCTGCTAGCTTTGATGTCAGAGAAAAGAAGAAAAAGGGGAGGAGGTTGAGGAGGAAATTAAAAAAAAAACCAGAAATCTGTATCTTTAGATTTATTATTTCTTTCATTAAAGCAAATACATTTTACTTGAGGATCTATTTATCGTGCCTCTTTGCTGCAGTATTCAAGGTCTTTTTAGTTTCTGCCGTGGTCAATATATTAGTGTTTTCTTGCGGCATTAATGACCATTAATGTGAGCATTGCATTTATCCACCTGTATATTTACCACAACACTGCTCCCTCATTTCCCTGCCCCCTTTCCTCCCACGACTGGCATGCAGCCTTCAGATAGAGGAACTTTCCAGCCAAAATCTCTGCCAAAAGCACAGAGAGCATATGTGCATGGCAGCTTGTTTGGGAAGTTGCTTCAGACTGAGACTGCAGAAGCAAAAGAGGAGAAAAATAAATCACACATATACTATATATATGTAACAACTGAAGGACAAGATGGCCTATTCTCCGATTGAGTCACACAAGTCACATTAGACTTCCTTAAACATCAATCCCCAATTTGTCCAACCTTTGAAGATAATGAGTAGAGGATCTGTCTGCCTTATGAGCAAAGGAAACAGAGAATCTCTGACCTATGATGACCTAAGGTCACGATTCATAGGACAAAAACACCAATATTGGGGAGACCTTAGATCAGCCTTACACAGAACAGATCTCTTCAGGAACCTCAGTAAATGTGAGCTCTTCACATAATTGTCTGGTGACAGACTTTGATCAACATTCACAGGGTCACCTCGCAAACACCCCCACTGTGACCTTTATCCATGTCCGTGTAAGGTTATATTTCACAACACAAGAACAGGGGTGCATTCTTTCATCTTAACCAGGCAAACTCAATAGGCTTTTCTTGATTGGACCATGCTCTGCTTCTATAAACGTCAATCAGCAGCCTATCCAACCCGGGTGGTGGAGAAGGGCCAGATCCCCAAAGAGATGTCTCAGTCTGATAATGACCTACTGACAGGCTCAGATCAACTTTAGTCAAGGTGAAGGCATGACTTTGAGAACTCTTTAGTTCCTTTTTACCAGACTGCTTTGTTTTTAGTGAATATCTGTTTCTTCTTTTTGTTTTCCTGCTTATCAGTCCGCCGTCTTCTCACTGGTCAATACTAATTTTCAGCTTGTTTACCAGAGCAAACATAGCACTTCATTGACTTCAAAAGTGTGATTGGTTTCCTGGGAGATAAGAACAAATACATAAATACACAAAGAGGCATATCGATACACAATCTCACATTCATACAATACACAAGGAAAATGCCACGAAAACGTCAACAATCCTGAACTTTTAGCTGTTTGGCCACAAATGTGGGAAAGAAAGTGAAGGGGAACATGTGAGGGAAGGAGGCAGTGAGTGTGTGTATCCAGGTGTGTGAATAATAGATGGGGAGCTGAGAGCCAGACGCTGTCTGAGAGCAGACATCACCCCGGATCATGTTACCACTCACTGCCATTGGAATAACTCTGGAGACACAAGCATTCCCCTGCACACACCTAGAGTCCAAGCAGTTACACACATGCACATGGCTATATGTGCACAGTCCTGTCCACACACAATATGACCTTTGTGCACCCCTGCTCTCTGGTTCTAAACACAATGCTTACTCTGTCCAGAGTTTGTTTTTCAGGTGTAAACACAGAGTTGAGTAATCTGATGGATGCACTGGGAATTTTACATACTTTACATACGGTACTTGTTTAAAAAGGTAAAGTTGATGACGTACACATTTTTGGAGCAAGATGTATGAATAAAGTGGTCTTACTGGTGTGGTTAGACCAGACTAGGCTTGCAATAGACACACAAACAAATGCAACAGCTTTTTCAGTCCAACATGAGAGGGTGAGGAAGTAGCATTCTTATAAATGCAATGATGGTTGAATCTCTTGACTAGTGACTATTATCACCACTACCATGCTTAACACAACGTTTCCTCTAGCCTGGTGTAAGATTGGTTATGTAGCAATAGCAGGATCTCACATACTGTACGGCTCCTTTAAATCTATGGATCACTGACTGGAGCTGGAGATCACATACTCATGAATTCATGAATTACCAATGGCTTTAGCTTTGTGCAGTTTTTTGTGTGTGTATATGTGTGTGTAGGTCATTGTGTGTAGAGGACGCATTCATTGCCTACCCTTCAGTTTTATGTTGTGGTGATTTATGAGGTTCCTACCAAAGTTTCTAATTAAATAGGGAAGCACCTCACAAACAATTCCTCAGAGATAAGCTAGTGTGAACCTCTGTGTTCCCTCCTTATTGTCTGTGCAACTTTGTTTGTGTGTATGTGTGCATATAATGTGTGTGCATGTGCCTGTGTATATTCCCTTGTTTGCAGCCCTAAGGGCGCTTCCTTTTTCTTTCTCATCTCTCCTCTCTGCCTTTATTCCTTATTAAACAGACTGCCACACTCCCTCTATTATACCTGTTTTCCCACTGAAGTGAAAAATTGTAGCAGGGGACAGAGAGAGGGAGACAAAGAGAGAGGCACAGAGTGCGAAAATGAAAAACAAGGAGAGAGAGGAGGACAGGGAGAGCGAGGAATAACACTGCACTAAACCCTGGAGGCATGTGTTGATTCACCAACTGCTATAATAATGGAAATCATTGGAGGAAAGAAGGTGAGATGGAGAAAGAGCAAAAAGACTAAAGGCCAGTGTCCACTGAAAATGGCTTGGATGCATTACACGAAGCTTATGTGTGACAGAACAAATACAAAACTGGTTTAATGGATTGAATTTCCACCGGCTGCAGGAGTCATGTGTGAACATACTGCTATTTCTGCTGTATTTTTTTTCTTAACTTCAGGCACTCAACCCCAGAGATTTTAATTAATCTAGGTAAGATATTTTGGCATAACATAAAATTCCTATGTTTAAGTATTATGTATATCATTTTTCCACACAAACAGGAAAGTAATTTTTTTCCCCTTAAATTGCTGGATATGTGTTCCCACTTCAAACATCACCACAGGCAAACACATTAATCACAACACAAGTTCATTTCTATGTGACTCAGTATGGGGCACAATACCTCACCCTGCATTACGTCGGGCACACTGGAGTTCTATCATTAGGTTACAGCTCTACTTTAACTTTAATATAGCAACATGGTTTTCAGGCTTGTCAGAAGAAAAAAAATCATGGTGATGCATTAGTCTGAGTTTGGCATGGAGTTTTGTAATATAAACTAAATAATGGATTCCATCCATTTTATGTCCATGAGTCAAGAAAATGAATTCTGACTGGGTCATAAACTCAGTGATTATTATCATTAGCATCATTATCAAAACACAACATGCCCTCTCCAACACCAATGAAGACTTCACAAGTGTATGCCGTCCTTTCACTGACTCCATGGGAGGTTTTTCTAAAATTAGCACTTCTTTATCAAGGGAGCACATTAGAGTTTCACGCCCATGCATTATGCTGCAGCACAAAAGCACCGTCTTGTGCATGATAATGGCGGTTTCACAGCGGGGGTCAGATAACTTCACCCCATAAATAAATGAGTGTTGTTTCAGGATGGTTGGTTATCTAATAACAAAGATAAGGAAATAAATATACGGAGTGTGTAATCAAGTTCAAATGAAAACAATAGCTTCACTATATCTCTATGTGTGAGCAAATATTCAGGACACTGTATGTGTGAGTCTGTGTGTAATTACGCAGATTCACGGCATGAAAATGAACACATTAGCTACTGAAATGTAAAAGATAATGAACATTAGCACATGCTGGATTGGTGCCAGTCGTCGCCATCAAAGCACAAACGCATAACTTTTCGTTCTTTGTTTTTCTCATCCGACAGCTAATAGAAAGTCTGTAGAGAGCTTGACTTGGCTGATGTAGCAGTCTGGGGGCATCTAATAACCACAGTCATTCACTGTCTAACACTGTAACACCCAGTCTGCTTCATCTCCTCTGCACCCTGCGTCTCTTTACAATCTCCTCTCGGCCCCTCCATCCTCCATCTCAGTCTTATTATTACATTCATTTCTTCCCTGTCTACCTATTCTACTCCTTTTTATGATGTGACATATCAAGGTACGGAGAGCAAACAGGCAAACCAAGTGTCCTGTCATAGCAGAGCAAGCCTGAGTGACGGCGAGAAAAAGAGACAAAGAGGAGAGATTGAGAGGAACTGAGACAGATCACCTGCAGAACGTCAGAAAGATATGGGTGTAAGCTGCATTAAAACTTGAAGACAGATAAAAGTTAATTCTTTCTCTGGGAGACAGAAAGAGAGAGAGAGAGAGAGGAGTCTAAGAGGATATCTGGTGAATGGGGCCTGTCAGCTCACGTTGTGCAGAAATCCTCTTATACCTCAAAATTTCAATTAGGTGGGGAAGCGTTTCGGTGTGGTGCGCTTCTCTCATTCTGCACAGGAAGTACAAGGTGCATGAGGTGGGATTTGTCACAGCAGCGACAGGCCTGCTCCACCTACATTATGATTCAAAGAAAACACACACGCTCATACAAACACACAAAAAGTACTCCCCCTTCCAACTGCCAAAGCCATTTCGAGTGACAACAGTGCTACACTTGATGCTACTTCAATGTTCAGTGAGCAGTGTTGCAATTGAGTTTGTTCCACTGAAGAGGATCTGAAATTTAAACTCCACAGGTTTGTGTTGGGCTGCTGTCATCTGTATGACAGCTACAATTACACTACGTGTCAACCTTTCCAAATGACACGACTTACAGTAATTACAATGCCAAATGTAGCAGCACATTTTCATGCTCTGTTTTCATTTAATTTTCACCTTAGTTTCGCGCTTTCCTTTTACCTTGTCTGTCACCCTCTTCCTTAAAGTCAAGCATGGCCCAAAAAAGAGCCACAATATCCAATTTCAACTAACACTGTATTAAATGAAAGCCAAATTAAGGTTGTAAATGTCCACTAAGTAGAAGGCACTTTAACACTGTAGAGGCCAATGGGAACTGGGATTAAAGGGTATTGTTTAATTAGGAAAACTATAATTATTCCAGTTTATTGAAACTTGAGCCAATGTTTGTGGTGTTGGCCTCCATTTATTTGGGATGTGATACTTATGCACCAAAAGAACTGCTGAGATCTAGAAACATGTAGACACTGCTTAAACAAAGTCTGACAGGGCAGACAAACATGCAGTTAGAAGATCAGAGAGAAGCAAGACAGTGAATGACTTTGACCTGAAAGCTTGGCAATAAGACCTGACTGGACGGGGGAAAGCACAACTTCACCAAGTATTATGAAATCAAAGTCAAACCTGGACGAGTCCTAAAGAGAACCTAACTTGATGTGCTGAAGTTTACCATTATCAGTCAATAGGAGAATTATACTTTTTAGAGTTAAACCAACTATTTCTTTGTGGCTGTCAGACACAGTAATAGCATTAAAAAACATACTAGCTTACAGCATCATGATACTCTTTTTAAACTTCCATTCCTTTTCCTTCCCTATCTGTCCCATTTCTGTGCGAAAGTGTACTTATTTTCTCCAGCCCCCCTCCTCTCACTATCCCATCACTCTCCAACAAGCATTTTACTCTTTTTTTTATCAAACTCCCTGACGCTCTTTACAAACTATCCATCTCTTATTACCTCTACCTCCCTACTCTCCGCACTCACACTTTTACCCTTTCTTACTGTGAATATCTAGCCCCTCTGCTCCTTTCTTTCCCAAAACTCAATCCTGTCGTTCTCTTCCTCTCACCTTTTTCCCCCCTCGCTCTATTCCCTGCTTCCCAGCTGGCTTTCATCTTCCCCAGGTTAGATTACTGTAAAGCACTGCCTGTCTGCCAGCATTCCTGAAAGCTTTTCATCTCTGCTACGATTCATCTGGGGAGACAGAGAGCGAGGGAGAAGGGGAGAGAGAGAGAGAGAGAGAGAGAGAGAGAGAGAAGGTGAAAGAAAGAGAGAAAAAGACAGGAATGCAGAGGATGAGAGAGAGAGAGAGAGAGAGAGAGAGAGAGAGAGAGAGAGAGAGAGGGAAGGCTTTGTTGCTGCAGTTATGGATTTCAGAGCCTTCTGTGGTTAACCTGCACTGCACACTGCACCATGGACTGATGGGAAATTTCCCTGCTGGTCTCTTGGCTGTCTGTGAAACGCCCACTCAGAGCTGAGAGCACACCTCACTGGGGACAGACAAATGGGTGCACACACAAACATGTGCGCACGCTGACTGGAGCAACACACTGAACGCGAACACACAAACAACACACAAAGTCAGAAGCTTAATCACAGACCAGTGTCATCGGCAGACACATTACAGATGTGTGGGAAAACACAACAACAAAATACATCATACTGGTGTTCAAGTAAAACTGAGACAATTGCTCAAAAGATGAAAGAAAGTACAGATGAGACGGTATAAATAGATGACTGAGAGATAATGTATTGGTTCATTCTTGCACAAAAGCTGCACACACACTCTTTTCCACTGAGCATAGATCTATGTCTACCATTTACCAAATGAAGTCTTGTCATGTTCTGTGTTAGATTTGACTGTTAAAACAATTAAAATCTGAGCTGCTCATGCAGGATGGAACACACCTGGAGATGTGTTTTTAGTGTCACAAAGCACAGAGATCAGCTTTGAGAAAAACAAATGGAAATGCAACAGAATATGTGATTGTGTGTGATTGTGTGTGTGTGTGTGTGTGTGTTCCTGCCCACATACATGCATTGACAGCTTACAAACAGCAGTACAGGTTTAATTACAGAATCCCCTCCAGCTGTTTATTGCTCTAATTCAGTGTATCACTGGAACTAGGGAAGCAGTTGATGTTTATTTTAATTTGTTGACTATTTTGGTGCCATTAATTAATCATTAACTCTCTAAAATGTCAGAAGACTGTGAAAAATGCCCATCACCGCACCTGTGAACCCAAACTGACATCTTCAAGGTGCCTTTCTTATCCAAATATATATCTAATTAACAACATTTTAAAACATAGAAGACAGAGAATGTCTGGACGTCTTTATGATACAGTGAAACCTCTGTAGCCAGTTATTCTTGTTGCCTATCTACTTCTAATCAGTTAATTGGATAATTGTTTCAGCACCAACTGGAACACCTGATCTCCTGCTTATTGATGCAATTATCCAATAAGCCAATCTCGTGTGAGCGGCTAATCCTCAGAATGGCGCTTAAAACAATAAGCATCCAATTAGCAACAGTTCCTGCAGACAGAAACATCTAGCTGATGAGGAGGAGAATGGTCAGACTGGTTGGAGCTGACAGAAGGGCTACAGTAACTCAGATAACCACTTCCAACTGTGGTGAGCAGAGAGGGATCTCAGAATACACAACATGTCCAGTCTCGAGATGGATGGGCTGCTACAGCAGAGGACCATGTTGGGTTACAATCCCGGGGACGTCCTGTCAGCCAAGAACAGAAATCGGAGGCTGCAGTGGGCACGGGCTCACCAAAACTGGAGACTGGGAGAACGTAGCCTGGTCTGAAGGATCTGGAGTTCTGCTGAGGCAGCAGATGGTCGGGTAAGACTTTGGCATCAGCAGCATGAATCCGTGGACACAACCTGCCTTGTATCAATAGTCTAGGCTGGTGGTGGTGTAATGGTGTGGGGAATGTTTTCCTGGCACACTTTGGATCCTCTTAATAGAAATTAATCATCATTTGAATGCCACAGTCTGCCTGGGTATGCGTGATAATGCACCATGTGATCTGAAACCAACAGAACACCTTTAGGACGTGGTGGGATGAGAGATGCACTCATGTCAACATGAACCAGAACCTAAAGAAAATGTTTCCAACATTGAGTGGTATCCAAGCCTGGAAGACCCAAGGCTGTTTTAGGAAGTCCAGTTCAGTATTTCTGTGGTTTTGTAGTGTATAAGAGCATTTCTATCATGCCTTCAACCTAACTCTGAATTCTCCTTCACTCACATTGTCACACCATCACCAGGTCTATCCTCTGTGATGCGACTGTGTGATGATATGGTGCTCTGAAGCATTAGGGGGCATCCCTGTATGTGATATTTATGGACCTGCCTGTCTTTGGGCCCTACTCACAACTCCCACACCCTTTAATCTTACTGCTGTCATCTACTGTCACTGCCTTATGACTATGGCCTTGGCTACCAGCCAGCCGACACATAGGCAGTCTGTGTGTGCACTTGAGTCTGAATGTGAGACTGTTGAGAGATAGTGCAACCATATAGTACAGTAGAATACAGTATGTCAGTCTAATGTAGGGCAGAAGTGACAGTCAGAAAAGGAGGGGTGCTCAGGAACGACACATATCCCTCTTGGCTCCAAAAACTAAATGTGTTTTTACGCCCACACAAAAAACAAATAAATGCAAAATCACAGTCTTCTCTCCCAAAACAATCCTAGCATATAAGGGGCGACACACTAATTTGGCAAGAAAAAAGAGAGTGTAGAGAAAAAGACTTGTGAGAGAAAAAAAGAAAGGGTGGGGTGGAGAACAAAACTGTCCTCCAAGCTGTGCTTTTACATTCACACATTGAACTGAATTAACAATTTCTGAAAATACTGTAACGAGTCTTTAGTCTCTGGCTAACTGAAACTGCCACCCCCACACAGAAGGACTGGAAATTACACTGAATGCATTTACATGTATGTCATGATGATTTATATAATCAAAGCCAACAGTATGGGGTGCTTATTGCCCTGAATTATCTGCTCTTTTCTCAATGGGCCTTCGGGGGCTGTTGTTCACATCTTCTGAAGTTACTTGAGACTTAATAAATGAGTGAGTGAATGAATGAATGAATGAATGAATGGATAGATAGATAGATGAATGAATGATTGAATAAATGAATGAATGAATGAAGTTATCGAAAGTCTGCCAATGGCCTCTTGCAGCTTTTGAAAAGGGAGACAAAATCCGGCACAGAGACTCACTCATACACACGTGCACACAACATACATACACACACACACACACACACACACACACACACACACACACACACAAAGACAAAGAGACGAGCTTTACCCTGTTATGATAAGCATTTATCACTAAAGCCTTTCACAAAACAGCTAATTCGTCAGGCTCTGTGGGAAGCTCATTGTTCCTGAAGAGGTGATGTGAATTTGCTGTGATCAGCCAAGTAAGTAATTATAAAATGAAACATCCACTATAATGTGCAAAGTTGGAAAGTAGATCTCTGCAATTTCCCAATAATACAGCACAAACGTGAAGATAGATTCATTAGCACTGAACAGTGTGCACACTATTCATGGTTTCTATTGCATGTATGAACTTGAACTTTGCAGTTCTAATATGAAGATTTTCCTAAAGCAGAAGTTGGGAGCTGCAAGGTTCAATCACCTTAAACACTGTGTACTCCTTTATGCTACTGTACCTTTAAATGATCATTTCTGCCACTATTATTAATGGGGATTAAAGTCACCATTTATTTTTCGGTTCATTAATTGATGATGGGAATGCTTGAGTAACTCCATACATCTAAGACTAACGCGTGCATAAAGTAGTATTGCTTGCTAAACGCCGTCATTCTCTCCCTCTCAGAGAAGCAACTGCTGAACGTCCCTCCCTCTCCCCAGCCTCCGGAGCAGGTTAATTGTACAGACTGGGAGTGAGTGCTGTCTCAGTGCTGAGCATCATTATCTGCTGGGACAGTCGAGAAGTGGACATGCTGAGTAAGCACATTGGCCAACCTCATCCATCCACCCCCCATCCCAGTATATCTCCGATTTTTCTGGGTGTGTAGAGTTACTGGAACTAATACCGCCTAAACGATTAACCCCAGTACACGTAACAGTAATTCTGTATTCAATCAATTGCTGCATTATTAAGTTGCTGGCACTGTAGTGTTTAAAGCGCAATCAATAAATGCAATTAATGCCACAAAATATACCACAGCATTTTTTTTTTTTTTTTTTACTAGCTGTCACTGTGTGGTAAATGTGAGAGGGATTACTGTTGTCACTACTCAGCTGGCCTGTGTAACATCAGTCTTTGGGGAAATTAACAACATTTCCCTGTTTTCCTCCTGCTTTGCAAGCCCTGCAACTTCCATACTGAGTAAATGAATGATTGATGCAGTGTGGACTGCATTGGCTATGGAGCCAAGTTTTACTTTGGGGGAAAATAAATAAAAGCAAAATATCCCAGATGGTTTACTGGCATGCTGAGAAGATCCAGAGATACAATGTTTGCAATATTCATAATTTTAACTTGGTTAGTGACTATCACACAATGTGCTTTGGTAAAATTGATTTTTCATTCAGAGCATAAACTGACCATCTGATACCCCAATAAGCATAGCTACGGTATGAAATGTGCTGACAAAACTATTTGACCTATTAGGGTTGCATTGCTGAGTTTTATGCTATTGTATCTAAGATCTAATTACTGTGGAAATCTCTCAGCATCCAATATTGTTAAATTGCCTGTATCTTAATTGAAAATTGCTCCAACACCATGATACAATTTAATGTTTACAAATCTAGGATCACACTCCGTCACAGATGTGTATCGCTTGAGCACCAATTCACTCAAAAATCAATAAAACTTCCAGGTCAGCTTTTTTTGTTTTTTGCCCACCCCCCCGATCCCCCTACCCCCCAGCCCCATTTCCCTCACCCCTACCCCCTAAACTGTCCCATTTGAGCCCTATCATTTCCATCTCCCAGAGGCTATGTATTTTACCCAGCCCAGTCACAGCCCCTTAGCTTCTCATGATCTATAAGCGTGTGCCTCTCTCTCTCAGGGTCTCGGGCCAGGAGATGAGGGCTCTAGTAGGGGACTGGTAGAAGGATTAGCTTTCCTATCCTCCTCCAGCTCTTTACCATTTTAATGAGGCAGGGCCAGAGGGTCTTTCTTCTACCCCAGCCAACTGTGTCATAGTCTGGGCCTGGGGACAGAATGCGGCTGCAGGGGTTCAGGGATGGTTCTAATACAGCACAGCCATTGTACGGGGAAATGGAGTGAGATATGGCACTGATGAGAGGGGAATGAGGAGAGGTGTGTGTGTGTGTGTCTGAGGGAAAAACAGACAGAGACGGAAGTATGTGGGTGTCGTATATGAGTGTGTACGCACAAACCTCTATGTGTGTCTTCTCCCAGAATAAAAGAGTAATTTAGGGCTTTCTATGGGCCCACCTCCAAAGCTCCCCTGGTATGCACCCCGATAACACAGAGAGGGCACATGTGGATTAACTCTCTATTGAAGGAACTGTAATTACCTGCTGATATGAATATTATTATTACAACCAGGCAAAACCTGACAATTTCCCTTTCAAAAACCCACAAAAACCAGCCAAGTGAATGGCAAGGGTTAACTAAGCAGGAAAAGGAAATTGGGTGGTAATGCTTCACTTAGTGTTTGCAACATCACCTTCGTAAAAGACAAGAAACAACAGGCCAAGTCAGTGAAAGGGCAACTTTGTGTGGATGTATTGTGTTGAGATTAAACAAAAGCACAAATAGACCCTAGCTTATTTTTTCTCTGCAAATTGAAGTTGATATCTATATATCTATAAATTCATGGCATTGCAATATGCAGGACGTATGGTGCTACTGTATTTCATATTTGTATACTGGCTTTTACTACACTTCCAAAGCCATGGGGTTAATAAAGGCAGATGTCTATTAGATGCCTTGAAAGGAGGACAAAGCTACTGTCACTGAAGTGAAAGAATGGGTTAAAAAACAACAACAACAACAACAACAACAACAACAACAACAACAAACGGCTGCCATAGGGCTTGACAGCAACGGACAGTGGGAAAGGCAAAGGGGCTCAGGGCTCTAGTGGTCTGTGTAAAGATCAAAGGTGTGTGAGTGTCTGTGTCTCTGACTGGCGTGCACATCCATGTGCACGTGCTCGTCCGTGCTTTAATGGGTGCAAGCATCCAATGACACCTCAAAAGAATCTGGACTGAGACAATTTTTCAGAATCTACAAAACCCCTCAGCAAAACAAAACAGGAGCCGCAGCAGGGGGTCTGAGTGCGTCCTCTCCATTGGACAAAGGCCTTGTCAATCATCACAGGGGGTCAGAGGGGTGGTCAAAACTCAAGTAAGTGCACAATGGCTCTTTGGGATTCCTCTCACACACAGGCACACACTCATGCGGACAGACGCGCACGCACACACACTCGGCAAGAATGCATGGCTAATCAACCTTGGGGAAAACACACAAATAACCTTGAACTGATGTTCTGTGTGTCAGTGATAAAAAGAAGGAACTACAGCAGCCAAAGAATGCTACTGATGTGAATGCGTATAGCCACGGCTATTGAATTTGTTATAATGGAGAAGTCCATGAAGAGGAGTCATTGATACAGGCTGAAGTCCACTTCACGGTGGTTTTGGCATTAAGAGGGTGAGACTGAGAACCATTTCACAGCCAAAGACACTTGGCCTTGGGGCAGAAATGCCTATGGAGTAGGGCTAGGCTCTATGCTGTGACCCACTAGTGTCAAGGGGCATAGAACACAATCATTACTGTCACGAAACTTGACAATGACTTAGGCTTCGTCTGTCTGTCTCAATCTTTCTCACGCACACAATGAATGACCTCAGACACAAGTAGCAAGCACCCATGCCAGTCAACCAAGCCCTCTGTAGTCACATCCTGAGCCAGTGACACAGCCCAGACACCCACCCCCTTTATTCTCTCCTCTTTCTTTCATATGCACTCTTCTCATTTCCTTACACCTCCTGATGTCCCTCCTTTACAGTACCTATTCCCCCTTCCACTCATTATTTTGCACTCCAGTTTTGTCTGCTATCTTGTGCCAGACCTTTACCTCTTTTCAGTTCACCTTTATTCCCCTGTTCTCTCCACAACAAGGCTGTTTCCTCTGTGTTCGGGCCCTTTAGTCCCAGGGAAGGTTAAATCACAGCCAGCCACAGGCTCTAAATAAGAACAAACGCCTCTGCTTTACCTGGGCAGTCTCCCTGAGGGGACACTGAGAGACGGGGAGACAGCTAGCGTTCCGTCCACTTCTCTCTGTAAACCCCCTCCCCAGCTCCCCTCCACTCTCTGCACCGTGTGTAATTGAAAAACACAAGGCCCAAAGGCCTTTGCTGTCTCCACTAAAGAAATAGGGCGAATGCCTCATAGGCAGAGGAGGAAAAGGGGAGGGTGCAGGGAGACACGGAAAGAGTGCATCATGGAGGAGTGGGAGACTTAACTGGACAAAAAGGCAGTTACTGATGCTGGCATATATTGTAGGCATTGGAATCTGTATATGCACACAGTGAAGATTGTTTCTAAGAGGAGAGAGGGCAAAAGGTGAGAAAATAAATAGAGTAGGAGGGAAAACATCATATGAATATATAATTAGACATCTAAAGATCATAAAGTTGCACAACATACTGAGAATTTCAAATTTTTACTGAACTGTGTCACAGTGGAAAAAGTAATAGTTTCACACAGTGAAACCACAGCCATTCAAGGAATACAGCATTAGGTGGCTAACAAGGTCAAAGGTTAATGGTATTACTCCATGAGATTTACCTGCAGATGGAAATTAGCTTTAGAGCTAAATCTGGCATATTTACATATTCCATGTTCATGAATATGCAGAGTCCCGTTACAAATAAACAAATAAATTAAATGAAATCCATCTAACATGAGGTCCAACTTGGCTTGATTCAAACAAGCTTGTAGGAAAATGTGTGTGTGTGTGTGTGTGTGTGTGTGTGTGTGTGTGTGTGTGTGTGTGTGTGTGTGTGTGTGTGTGTAGATGTGCAGGGGGCTGCTGGAAGGATCTTCCATCCTGTTAGGTTGTTTGATTTCTAGCAGCAGGTGTGTATTAATCCCCTTACTGATAGGACACAAGCTCTGGGGCTCTCTCATCACTCTTTTTTTTTTATTTTACACACACCCACATACACAAAATAATCAAAGCAACATTCACCTGTCTTTTCAACAGTACCCGCAGAGGGACAAGCAAAACATACTGAACATGCACAACTCCCTTGTGCAACTTTAAGTCACGGATCAACATCAATGGAATCACAAATGCCCAACATGTTTGTCTTAAGAAATCAGCCTAAGACTCAGATGTGTACGAGCATACATATGATGCCAGTGTGTGTCTAATTATTAATTTCTTCTTGGTGTGGTAGTGTGTGTCACTGCTCCTGCCCGACTGCTTTGCATTCTCATCTCTGCCTCTCACACCGTGCACACAGATGAAAGCAGGACTTGTGTGTAATTAATTGAATATGTTTGTAATTAGGGGGCGAGAGAGGGAGAGATGCATGCAAGCCTCCCTTTGTTTTGTCTGTTGCGCCTAACAACAGCGCAGGAAAATAAAAACTGATTACACAGAACACTAATTACCATGGAATTATCCCCCTCACTTCACAGGGTTAATTCTTATTCCACGTGTGTCTATGTGTTTGGGTGTGTGCACTCACTGTGCATGGATACACATACAATTTGTCTCCCTTCCGTCTACATGGATGTGGACACACACTTCGGTGCAACAATCGGCGTGTTATTGACCATCAGCCTCATCACAGCGGAGCATAATCTCGGGAAAGGTAATGAAATATTTACCTGGCAGCCTGATTGTTTGTTGGTGAAACTGTGTGACATTTTCTGTCAGGGACAAAACAAAGATAACTGATGATGACTTGCTTTTGAGACAGTAGTACACACACTACTGACAGCAGAGCTCTGAGGATAACTCTTCTAATTTAACCTCGAGTTCATATGATCTTGTTGATCACTCAAACATTTATTTGAAAATATCTGACAGTCGACATTTTTTACATTTCCAACAGTAAAAGAAGACAGCGAAGTAAAAGAAGAGAAGATCGACAAATTGGGAGAAAACAAGAATGGGGGACAAATCAAAGGTGAGAGGCACTGGTGGGAAGGAGGACTAGCAACTGCAGCCAAGGAGAGAAGAAGAGGGACAAGGACAATGGTTTCAAAACCCTCGTCAGTCTTAACAGGTGATGTGTCAAGTGTGTCTCGCATCAGTTGAGAGACACACACACACACACCAGACTTTTATTTGCAGCTCTCTTAACAATACTGCAGTGAAAGAGCCAGGCACTGTGAAGTCAGGATCTATTCACAAATAAGGCCAGACAGCTATTAAAAATGGTTCAATAAAGTGCCTTAATCGTACTTATGTTGGTCTCAAAAGTCAAGCTCTGCTGCTGAATAAGCACAGCAGTGCTTTCACGCCAGCCTGCTTTCCTGTTATCTTTGCCTTTTGCTAAGCAGGAAGAGTTGGTAATGAGTTGGTTGGTTGTTTGGATTGTTTATTCATTGTGTGTGTGTGTGTGTGTGTGTGTGTGTGTGTGTGTGTGTGTGTCTGTCTATTTGAAAGTACATATACCCAAAAAGTGGTGGGCCCACACATCATTTCCAACTGTGCCTAAAATGCCATCTGATTAACAGCCCCATTTTTGCTTGGTGGCGTTAATAAGCTTATCCTCCGGCAGCTTTTAGACAAACAAACACAGATGCACAATCGACACCTAGAGACTAACTATAAAAGCATTTGAGGCTTTTAGAGTGAGCCTCTATTGGCATGGGGCAGTAAAGAGGTCTACACACACACACATACACACACAACTATAATTTGCAAGAAGCAGCACAAAAACTATAACAGGGTAAACAGAGCATCTGGTGTTCGAATGGTGAAGTTGTTTATCCTTATTGTCGCTGGTGCATAATGTGTTTATCAAAACAGCAATATGAACACTAATATATTAGTCACTGTCCTCGTCCCACAGGAGGGAAAAACAGGCAAACTGAGACCTGTAAGTATACTGAATGTAGAGATAGAGATATCATATTAAGTAGATTAAATATTAAACAGAACAAGGTAGAATTGGCCCTGATTGGCCTACAGTACATGCCCAAAAGGTGTTTGTTACAGTTAGTTTTTTTATATAAAGCCAAAAAACAACTACAGAATCAAACAGAGGCCTTCCTGTCTCTTTTACTGCTCTGCAGAGATGCAGACAAGGGTGTGGCGTCTCTCCTTTCCTACTTGCCATTAAGCTGGCATGATTTGGAGATGATATTTTGATATATTTCCAACAAACCACCCAATCCCGACCCAAACCGATGTGCTGCCTGGAGGAATTTGGCTCACTGTCTGGTTGTAAAATTAATGTATCAAAGACACAAGTTCTAGCTCTCAGTTACAAACCCACAAGGGATATTATCCAAAATATCACCAAAAATGGGATGCTGGTTCAATCAAATATCTGGGCGTGTATTATATTTACAAAAAGTCCTCATAAGCATGTCCCACAGGTACCTCTTATCTCCAAACTAAAGGTAGATCTTATTCCATTACTAAATTTAAGTTCTAGGGATCAGGAATAAGCCAAAGTGAATATTTCAGCATTAGCGTATCTTATTTACAGTAAGGGCTTTCTTGATCAAATGTGGAATGGGACAATCTTATATCCAAATATATATAGACTGGTAAAAGACCAAGAAATAAACATAAAACCTTACATCTAAAAAAACAAAAAAAACCAGCATGAAGGAATGGGTCTCCTATGCTTGTTAGAGCACCATTACGCAGCCCAGCTGAGGCCTCTCATATGTTGGTGCAACCCTGGCTATTTTGGTGGTCGGAGGAGCTGGAGTTGGCAGCCGCTGATAGAATCCCACTTCAAGCAATTGTGTCTGATGAAACACTAATCAAACATCTCTTGGACAGAGGGAATCCATTCATCAACACGTCCCTCAGGGTTTGGAAGGAAACTCAAAAACTGCAATATACATAGAACAGCAAAAACCATTATGGTGGTTTTTGCCTTTGACTGTGATTTCACCGCCAATGTGAGGGACAAAAGATTCAGTTTATGGGAAAGGCGTTTCAGCTTCACTGTATTTTAATACATGAGAAGGCACTAAATAGTTTTCTGACTGTGAGGGAAAAATCTCATTTTGAACAGTAAGATTTCCACAGATTTCTCCAAATGTGACATTATTTGAGTCAGAGTCATAAAGACATTCATTTGGAAAAGAGGAAAGAATAATGAAATTTTTTATATCTGCCCACAACTCTGAATATATCACCAAAATTATTTCCAGGATGTACAACTGCATTTTGAATATAAAAATCATACAAGGCATTGAATGTTAAAGAGAGATGAGGTGGAGAGAGTGATGGGGATCTCTCCTGGGAGGGTTGGCACTGTGATTTAGCACACAACACAGTGGAAAACTACAAGTTACCTTATTTAGAGGGAGGTTTATTGGCAGGATTTGATTAGATTGTTCAATAGCCCTTGGTAGAGGTGACACATAACTATCAACTTGGACTGCTGGAGGTCATGTTTGTTATCATGTTGTCATGTTCAGGCCTCCTACTGGAAGAATATCCATCTAACATAAGAGGAGGGATTCAGAACCTCTCCAATGAAGGAAGACATGATTAAGGTTTCTAGAAATTTTGTTTAAGTGAATATTGCTGCATGTGGTAATAAGACTACTGGCAGTTAAAAAGCATCACTCATCACTTCTCTGGAAACAGATTCACGATCGATACATAAAGATCTGAAGGTCTTTTTCCCTATTGTCCTATTAATTCCTTTGCTGTATGCGTGCCAAACTACACAGTGAAGTTTCAACAACTGTGTGTATCAGAGGTATGTGCTTTGTGAAAGACAACATCTCTTGAATCTATTTTTTTCCACTGAAGTGGACCTGTGGGGGGGGGGGCACCGTCTTCCCTCTCTAGATTACAGAAATGGAAGAGTGGATCCCTCCGGGTCCGTCTTTCTCTCCCTTTCTCTCTCCCTCCCTTTCTCTCTCTGTTTTCCTACATCCCCTCTGTTGCATGGTACGGCTCGTCCTGTGTTACCATGGCAACAGGGACTGGTGCGGCATGGCTAGGACTAAGGAGGGAGAAAGGAGAAGGAGAGAGAGAGAGAAGGAGGAGTCCACCTGCAGTCCCCTACCAGCAGCATAAAACCCTGAGGGGAATCTAGAGGGAGAGACGAAGAGACAAGAGTTCATCCCCAACTTCCTTTTTCACACAAACGCATTTGTCCTTCAGCATCAACACCGACTTGTCCTTCTGTCTCTTCCTCTCTTATCTCCGTCCTCTGCTCCGTTATCATGCCCTCGTCTTCTCTCTTTTACCCCAAAACTCTCTCTTTCCTTCAATCTTTCTCCCTCCCCTCCTCTTCTTTTTTTATGTCCAGCTCTCCTTCGTCTCTTCCTCAACTCCCCAGAATGAATTAGTAATGACAGTGGTTTGGTCCACAGCGGTGAAGTAGAATTGTAATTATAAAAATGTCACTCCTGGTTATGCCTAGAGAATGAGAGGGGCGGCCATTACTGTCTGTGACATCTGCACTTTGTTGGAAAGATGGCAGAAAGAATTATTTTATTTCATTTTATTTACAGCGTGACATCACTCTTTTAAGTAAGAGAGCCTAAAAAAGAAAAAAACTAGAGGTGTTATTCTATGTTGTCAGGGTGAAATTCTTTTTATGGATGCACGATTGTCACATTATGTCTGAAAGAAACATTTATTCTTGAAATGTCACTTTATGACATTATGTGGGAGACATAAAATTGATGGTTAGACCTCTCATGCCTCCATTTATTCTTACACCCAACACTCTACCTGTATATTTGGATATTCATTGCATTTTTTATGTGTTTCTCAATTGTTTTCTATTATAATTCTGACATAGCATGTGACATTTAGAATAATGTGTAAATTGGTTTTCCAAGAAGAGGTGTATGTGAATGACAGAAAACTGAATAAAATGAACCACATATTTCAGCCTGCAGTCAAATTTATGAGGAGGTTCTACAATTCAAGTATTTTATTTTACATGATGGGGGGTTTAACTTTAACTTTACAATTCTATTGTACTGGCACAATCTTGTGTGAAGTTGGGACTGGCAAAGAGTGATGTGAGGAGCTGTGCATAAGAACGTTGCCCTTCAACCAGAAACACAAGGATCAAGGTCCTTCATTGGCAAGCATCCACCGTGCCGGCTTTTCTTGGAGAATGACCCTGCATATCTATCAGCTTTGGAGCTGCTGTTGTACTGCTGAGTATCTGGTTTGAACAAGAAAGAAGCTAATTCCTTTCTAATTAATGATATAAAGCTTTATCATATCAAAATGTTTAGTTTCTTACACTCTCACCTAGACTTGTAATATACCAACACATGATTTCGTGCTTTGATAGTGATACAACATATAGCCGGATAATGACTCTCTCTATATTGTGATGATATGAGAAGTTTACGTGGCTTTAGAGGCAGCGTAGAGTAATAAAGTCTATCTCCATCTTTGTCTCTCAGAGTCCAGAGTAAAGGCAGAGCTGTCACACTGATGTAACAATCTGACCTGAACAGGGCCAGGGTGTCGAGACTCCCATCAGACTGATAAAGATGTTCATAAAAGGATTTATATTGGCTGTCACAGAGTGTATAGATTCCTATCAGGCACATATAGATGCAACATTCATGCACATGCACAACAACGCACACACACACACACACACATACAAACATACATACGCATGCACATGCACACAAGTTCCTGCCCCATTCATCTTCACTATTTATGTTACCAAACCAACTGTGATCCGGGTGATCTCACCAGCTGATTCTGGTTCAGATTTGAGGTATTGGATGACGAGAGGAAATCACATAGAACCCAGATATGATCAGATTCAGGGGCATCCGCTGCCTTGCATCCAAATACAACAGGATCACGTTTTGACACATAACACAGGCTGCCTGCTTATCCCATCATTACTGCAGCTCACATTCCCTTTGAAAGACAACATAACCTAATTACCAACATCCTGCTTTGGACAAGGACAATACATGGGTGTGTGACAGCGTGTGCACATCCACGTATATCAACACATTTTGTGTGTGTTGAATATCTTGATGTTTCAGATACGTATTATTACACTGGGGTGGATCCAACTGAAGGTCACCCACCTGCACCCTGCCATACAACATATCTCAGTTCCTCATCCCCACAGCCATAAAGACATTTAGACTGATACTGTCTGATGTCACATTTAATAAAAAATCATTGATCATGGATTTGTAGTTGCAGAGGAATATACGTGTGGATTCTGATTCGATAAACCCTTAGACATTATCACTTGTCCCTGTTTGCAGCTGCATTTGCTGTCAGAGAATTCAGAGGTGATCTAACATAGTGTCAAGACCAGCACTATCATGTCTCCTATCAGTGTGCTGATGCAGGCTACAGTCACCATATCTGTTTGCAGCTGACAGTACAACATTATAAACCATGTTATTGATCGTGGTAAAAATCAAATTTCAGTCAAGATATAGACTTTTAAAATGTTTAAGACATAGTATTAGTATATTAAATAGTATTAATCATTTCTTTATTGAGTGAAATGTAGGGAGAAAGGAGGAAAAGGAGGAAAGGTTGTCGACTCCTAGACCCCATCACTGTCCTTGTCAGTGTTATATAATAAAAAAAAATGCAATCATAAGCTAGTTGATTAGAATAAATGCAGTGCACTGGAGAAGCTTTTTATGACTTGTATTGCCTCTGTATACACATAATGAAGAGAGCATGGATGGAAAGATGGAGGGATGGAGAGGCGTTATGGTGCAAGACCCATTCATTAACAAAATCCATTAGCTCATAAATGAACAGTGGAAATAAAACAAACAGGGAAGAATAATTACAATGCACTGACTTGATACAAAACATGTCTGCTTCTGTCCAGTGTTAATGTGTAGATTAATATGCATGTGCACCCTCTGCCATGTGTGTTTTGGAGGCCTACGGAAGTCATAAACACTGGGGTTATCGGGCCTCTGTCAAGGTTACCATGAGCTGCTTTAATTAACACACACTGCCAGGGGGAGGCTCCACTGATACAACAGCAATACACCAATTTCTCTATCAGTGTCTCTGCAACATCACTGCAGGCAGGTATTTGTTATTCACACCAATGAACCAGCAGTGACGAGCACTTAATGTGGAGGCACGCTGATGAGAGAACACATGAGCGTGTTGTGTTTAACCCAGATGATGAAGAGAGAATGTCGGTGTGTAATCGTCCCAACATGCTATGGAGACATGTGAAACTACTTAACACCCAGTAAACGTCACATTGTTATTGCCACAACAACATATCTACACTGTATTCATGCAACTTTAATCATAAGGGTCCTGATCTGTTACAGCCAACATAGTTCCTTTTGAAGCTGCATTGTGTGTCTGTATGTGTGTGTTTGTGTGTAAACTGAACCATGTCCTAGGGCAAAACAGTGTGGAAAGAACAGAGGACCTAAAGTTTACAGTAATATACAGACACACAGCCGCACCCCCGCCTCACACACACATTCATGCACAACAATCCCAATATGGTCGCCTACTTGCCCTGCTGTGTTTCTTTAACATACACACACCACCCAAACTCACCTCTGGGTAAACACTGAAATACAAAAAAGTAACAAGAATAATCTCTAAAAATAAACACACACAAAAATACCCACATACAGATAAATGTACATTTACATACACATGTCATGTCTCAATTATCATATCTATCTCTCTGTCTCATATCCATACAGATACATAATACATCCCACTCACTTTTTAAATATAGTCCCCGGACAAAGAAGACGCATAAACAAGCATAGAAAAGGCACTGCAGAACATAAACATCTGTAAATATAGATTCATAGCCTTTAAAATTGATGCTTTTGCCCAACACAGAGGCAAATCCCTCTTCAATTAATCCCCCCTTCTCCTTTTTAAGTTTGCCTCTGACCCAATGCTGCCTTTCTTTTCTTTCTCCCTCCCTCCCCATCAAACCCTCTTCTCCCCGATGGCCACTCTCTGTTCTGCTCTCTGACATGCAAGAGGAGGAAGAGAGAAGCAGCAGCACATAAAGAGAGCAAGGAAAAAGTAAACAGAAAGAGAGTGTCGGAGAGGGAGGGTGCTCCTCCACCATTAAAGTGTTCAGAGAAACAATTGAGATAGAAAAAGGGAGGAAGGAAAGAGGTAAAGAGAGAGGAGGAGAACACAGGCTGCCAGAAGCACATGGCTATAGCTAATGTATCACCTATGATACAGATGACCTGCAACTAAAATCTACTATATTTAATACAGATGATCAAAATAATTAACCCACTGGAAAGCTTTATCGAAAACATTTGTTCATCAAACAGATGGTTTATTAAAGCATGTCGTATTGGATTAGGGGAGCGAGACCGGCAGCCAGGAAGATAAAAACAAATGATAAGCTTGATGAAAAGTTAAAGTAAGCAACAAAGGTAAGAACAGGAAAGTAATTAATTGAGGCCTGAGCAGATTGAAAGACAAATCAATGAAAGGAATGAACAAAAGAGAAACTGAAGCAGATATGCAGATTGAACGGAGCAAAGCACAAGTGCAACGCAACATACAATGCTCTGAACCAGTTCATAAATAGAAAACCGGATGGAACAAAGGAAGGAGAGAGCGAGTTGGAAAAAAAAGAGAAGAGAAAGAGAAGAGCATGGTTCCTCTAGTGCTGAGTCCCCATGTGTCTGACAGTCCAATGGATGATTTATGGCGAGCATTGTCTAGCAGTGTAATTGGCCGCCATGTTGGTCTCTTGTGTGGGAATGAGTGCATGAGAGAAGCGGAGATATTTCAGGAGTTCTGTGGACTATGTCCAAATTGCAGGAATCTATTGAGATAGGTGAAAGGTAAAAGCTGAAAGAAAACAAGACTAGGTCAAGAGCTGGTATATTTGGCTGGACTGCGCCATAGGCTATTTGCATTCTGCCTGGTGTCAGCTAGTTTCAGTCCTTTATCTGTTCACCTCTCTCCTACTCTCTGTGCTCATATATACAGTGGTTTAATACATCCCACTTCCCACTAAAGCTGTTCCCATTTACATTTTATCACATTGAATGTTTTTGTGTCTCCGTTGTCAGTCAATGGAACAGGTTTGCAAAAGTGATTGAAATAAGGCCCTTGTTACTTTCAAGGTGCTGCTCTGTTGCTACAATTCTGATCAATAGGTGCTGCAGCATCTACCAGAATCACTGTAGGACAAAGACTGTGCTGTGGTTTAATTTGAATTTGATTGTAAAAAGATGACTCAGAAAACGTTAGAGGAATAGTTAGGTGGTTTCACATACTGTATAGTGACTCAGACATTTATGGCAACCCAGTACAATGTAGGTTCTGTCTACAGCACTACTCAGTCAGTCAGGCAGTAATAGGCATTTGTTGTTGTAGGACTGGCCCAACTGCAAGCCAAAAAAAAAAAAAAATCACATCTGTGCTGTGAATTGCACTATTGCACAGATTCAAATATACTGTATATATACATAGTAATAGGTAATGTCAAAGGGTAGAGAGCCTCTGTATAAACTATCCCATTAAAAGCCACCTCTTGAAGCTAATTGTCCTTTTCCCAAAGTGAGCGCTCAGAGCTTCAAAAATGAGGTACTAGAGAAATATTTTATTTATGTTTATCCCAGTAATGAGTTTCAGAGTTAACCGCTCCGTTCTTCTGCTCTGTGTTTATCAAACTCGGGAAGAGTGCTAACGTCACCTGGTGATCTAGAAACACGTAAAGGTGAGTAACACCTAATCAACATGCCATTAGTGCCCGCGGTGACACAGTCGCACCCGCAACTCAATTTAAATGTTTATATGTTCTTGGCAGTGAGATCACCAAAAACACGTAAACATGAGGTCACGTTGGTGATTAAGGGTGACGTACGAAGGGCGCCCCATTAGCAAAGGTCGCGGTTACTGTGTGAGATTCCCGGTTTTGTTGCGTGTCGCGTTGTCGGCCCGGTTTCCTGACCATGTGCTACACACATGGCACACAAGCCCAGCAAACAGGAAGGCAGTAAAAAGCATCAGAATCAGTTCTCGATTATGTGTGGAGTCAATAGCTTTGATTAGAATCAAAGGGTCACAGTACTTACACATTATCCTGTGCTGAGTACATCAACTGCTACAATTGATTACAGACTCAACGTAATTCAAGAGTTTGATTCTATTTCCATTATATGCAGTATATTTACATATATTTTAGTAATGAAAGCAATAATCCTCTTAGAGCAGGTTTCCCATTTCATCTAATTTTGTAATAGGATTCTTCACATACAGATAAATGATTGAGGACATTCAGTCATCTACTCGTCCAAGTGGGCAGCCATGTTTGAAGTCGGTGCGCGTTGTTACGTTGCTCTGATGTGTAAATAGCTGCGGAAAAGTTGAGTGCTATTTGGTTTGGTGTTTAACTGATATGTTCTTTGAGAAAGACATCAAAGGGTCCACCGTGTCTTTTATCTTCCCATCCTGGAACAGGCTTAATGCACACACACTCTCACACACACACACGTACATGCAAACACACACGGCACACAGAAAAAAAGCGAGGCTGGGGAAGAAAAAGACAACTGCACTGTCATCCGGAGACTGGAGCCAGATAAACTTCTCCTTCCTGTTCTCCCTCTGATGCACCTCCATCACTCCCTCTTTACGTGTTCCCGCCCTCCTCTTTTGTCTCCATTTTTCCCACCAGTGCTGACACTCAGTAGAGAGGAGCTGTTCTCCACATTTTCTCTGTGCTAGTGGACCAGTCAAATAACTTCTCTCTTTAATGAGCATGTCGTGTTCCCCTGCTCTGCTCATTCCCCAAACACACCCTTTTCCAACACTGGCAGTTTTCTGGGAGGGGGGTGGTTAGTGTGTGTGTGTGTAAAAGGGAAAGAAAGGAAGAGGCAGATATTGTTGCTGTGTGACTGGAGTGGGCCAATAACTCCTCTCTTTAATGAGAGAGTGTCATATTCCCTTGTTCTCTCAATTCTCCTAACACAGCCTCTCAAACAGTGATAGCTTTCTGAGGGATGGAGAGAAGGAGGCTTACAAGGAGGAAAGTGAGGGCAGATGGTGATAAAAATCAAGCGAGAGACGGAGGAAGAAGAGAAATACGGCTAGAAAAGCAGAGAGAGAGTGAAAGAGGAAAAAAAAGACAGAAGACAGACAGGCGGAACTAAACCAAACATCTTCAAATAAGCTGTAAACTAAAGCAGTGAAAGGTTTGGCACAAACAGTCTCAGACACAGACACACTCCATGTAGAAATGCCAGCAACTGTGCATGCATGCACACACACATACACACACAGCCTGAGGCTACACCGTCAATCCGCAAAACCCTTCTCACCAAACTGTAATCCCCTCAACCTTCCTTTCTCTAGCCTACAGTGATTTCCGAACCATCCGGTGATGTTGCATCACTGCTTTTTGATGACATCACAGACTTTCCTTGAGGTATAGATCAGTGAACATCGTACACCAGACAGCGCATATACCACCAAAGCTCCTTACAGCCCAAAGCTGGTGAGAAAAAGCTCATTTGCATAATGGCTTTGCTATTAGCAGGTAAAACAAATCAGCCTGTCGCCATTTAGTAACCCTGGCTATTTCATAGGCAATAGAAATACAATATGTAAACTCCCACCAGGAGAATAAAAGCATAATTTTCACACAGGGTCAAAATATCAACCAATTATAGTTAATACATTTTTATGTGGTAAAAGATAGCACTTTAGTGTGGAGGTAGAATATAGAAGGCTACAGAAGGAGAGGTGGCTAATGCCTATTGTACGAAGTGAGAGCAGCCGAATGGCTAACATACACACACTCACAATGAGTCACACACACTAACACCCAATGGACAAAAGAGCTGAGGTCCAAACTTCTGTCTCAGCACCAATGAAACCTGCTAAAAACTTTCTGCCGGAAGCAGGTGTGGATGAATATTCATGAATGGTTGCCTTTCCAACCACTATTGTGTGAGTGAGTGAAACAGAGTGTGTGTGCTTTTGTGTGTGTCTTGTGTCTTTGTGCAGTAAGCGTGCTTCTGCATATGCGTGTCCTCGTGTAGGTGGAAAAATGGCCATTGCTCAGGGAGACAACTAAAGAACGATAGGGGCTGAAAACAAAAAGCAGACCACCTGCCTCTCTGAATATTCATAAGGCTTAGTGTGACTCAGCAAATCAGCAGGAAGGTACAGGTGGTGGTGGTGGTGGTGGGGGTGGGGGTTTGTTCCACTAATTCCTGCTCGATCAAGGTTGATATAAACTTGCAACAATATTTCACAACATGTTCAGTAGTTAATGTTCACTAGCAGAGTACTTCAAAGCAGGCACTTTAAAGGGTTTTTGAAGCTGTGGCAGTGGCCGTGCATTTTAATCATCATCCCTTTAATAAGGGTAACCAGAGGAGTTCAGACAGCGACATGGTCCACAACATTAGACCATTTAAAGACTACCAGACTCAAATGCATTTGGTATAAAGGAAACACGACCAGATGCAGGAATAGAGCAGAATGAAAGGTCTTGTTTTGGTTGTAAATTCTGCTTATGATGACAGTTTACTCACAA
Source organism: Trachurus japonicus (assembly GCF_045865225.1). Classification (NCBI taxonomy): domain Eukaryota; kingdom Metazoa; phylum Chordata; class Actinopteri; order Carangiformes; family Carangidae; genus Trachurus; species Trachurus japonicus. Next base: position 11,673,151 of record NC_140929.1, on the reverse strand, counting down.
AAGCAATTTCTGTGATTTGGCTACACAATGTCATTGTAACAGGGCAAGAAACACAGGTGTTCAGACAATCAGACCGGCTGTACATGAGCCAACATTTTATTCAGATTATCTAAACCATTTTATTTGCTGGCAAACCCAAAAATGAGAGCACCAAAAATACCCCTGTTGCTCAATGTGTGCAGACGATTATTGGTTAAAACCTGTATTATTCATTTCTTGCTCCTGCTGATTGCTACTATGAAAAAGAAAGTTGTAATAAACCCATGTTTCCACTAAAGGGTACCAAAACTGACATCAGCTTTACAAAGAAAGAAACCTGGTAAAACATATATTACCGAGCAAGTATCAGATATTACGCTATGCTGTCAGCCCGCCCCCCCTCCCTACACACACACACAGACACACACATCTGCTTCAAAGCCTTTTTCTACTGAATGGGTTGCTTTATCAAAACCTGGCCTCTGAAAATGTGAGGGACATGTTGCCAAAGGCCATACACACATAGACACACACACGCAGACATGCATGCTATCACACTAAAACGCTGTCACGCCACAGTAAAAAGGAGGAAAAAGCACATTTTCGCCGATCATACATTACCATGGAAACACTGTTTAACAGCTGGTTTGCATGCTAGAACTACGCTGGTATTCACCCTACATAATTTAGGCTCCATTTAGATGAGCTTTGTCCACTTAGTGATGTAGTGGGACCAGTGACAGCCATACATATTTCAAAAGCAGAAGGGGGAAATGGACTGAGATGCTCCAGTAGAGATGCTACATAAAAATGTGGGGTCGACGAGTAAATTGGGAGGGCACTGGGAAAGGTCCAAATTCCCTAGAAGCACGTGGTGTGCAAAGGTCACAATGGGTGGGAAAAGTGTAACAAAGTAAAGTAAAGAATGGAGAGAAACAGGAAAACAAGACCAAACACACAGGAGACAAAAAGGGTGAAGGGAGTGTGAACTGTGGAGGAGAAACTGAAAAGAAAATCATAATATTTCATCCAAAGAGAGAGAACGATAAATTATTTATGTACTCCTCTGTTTCCCACCCCAATCAGTTAGAACTGTACACTTGTTCCAGTGAGTGGGGAGAGAGCAAGAGGAGAGATAGACGGAGGGATAAAAGAGCAAAAAAGAGAGGAAAATCTGAGAAATGAGACGGAGAGTGAGAGCAGAGCACTCGACGCGATTGGCATTTTAATGTGTTGCAGAGATAGCGGTGAGACCAGCAGCTCACTATGGTTTCAGCAATAATAATAATGATAGTAATAATAATGGCTTCACAGTTAGATCCCTCATGGACGGGGCACAGAGCTGCGGTGGAATCCACAGAAGCTATTTATTTCCCGTCTTTACTTCAATTCATAACCTTCGTCTCTTCGGCTCAAACAGTTGACAGAGTTTAGAGTCCAGTGTTGCACGAGAAAGTAAATGAGCTATTACAGGAACTGAAAAGATATTTTTCAGCTCTTATCTCATCATGTTTATGTGTCTCGGTGAATAAACAATGTCTGCGGGATGCCTTTGAGCTCATTCAGTTGTAGTAAGTAATGTGAAGTGGAGCCTGTGGGAGTCACATTGGGAAGTAACTTTGACAGTAACCTGTGGAGTCAATCACAAACCTAACACCTCCGGAATTAAATTCACATTTAGGAGGACATCATTACAGCAGCTAAACTTTCATAACTTCAGTTACTTGATTTATTCTTTGCAGCAAACAGTGACTCATCTTACAGGTGCCAGTGACCTATAAATCAATAAACCTATGACAGCTGACTCTGCAGGCACAGCTACCTCAAGGTCTGTGTGAGTGTATGTGTGTGTGTGTGTGTGTGTGTGTGTGAGTGTATGACCTCGGCGTGTCATATCTTGTCAGTCAGTATAGTATGTCAGTAGAGAGAGATAAACAATGAGTCAGCAAACACCCTCAATGAATCCCAATCAGGCCAGATGGGCTGCTGCTGTGTCATGAGAAATTCTCAGACCTTCATTCATGTCACAGCTACACACTTACTGCAGGCAGCAGAGAGAGACTCAGCAGTGTTATGTGATACAGACACATGGGTCACACATTTGCCATGAACTCAGATCAGTTTTTTTTATGATATAGCTGCCAATAAACAGCATTTGATGTGACTCTCAGTTGTGCTACCAGATATCACCATATATATAGTATATATTATATAATAACACATATGAAATGCATTTGATCATGCATGTGCTCAGTCTTCAACTTATCAGTTTTCAATTCCTATTTCTACTGAAATCAGTATTTCAAAATGATGCATGATAATGCATGTACAGTATATCTTTATTTATTAACTATGTGTTATTCATTATATATCATTTACAAATAACATTAAGTGACTTGGGTGCCATTTGGCCATTATAGCCTGTTTTCACTGAGATAACTCTGAGCAATAAAGGATGACTCTAAGTTCCTCTTCCTATTTTCATGTCTCCCTCTAATCACATCTTCTTCCCCCTCCCCCTGCGCTGGCTGCCCGGCCTGCAGCTCCACTGCTACTCCTCCAGGTGAGGAGTGATCACACCAGCCCATGACACCATGCTGGGACATGTGGCACTTCTGCCGCTACACATCTCATCTGCCTAAATTAGCATGTATTAAACTATCACATGTGCAGTCAAATTGTGTGAGAGGGTGACAGTGTATACGAGGTGGGAGACAGACAAAGAAGAAAGGAGAGAAACAGAGTGGCACCATGCTGCAGGTGTTGCCAGGTTGGGCTGGAAGGGCTTTTGAGGGTGCAGTGGTGGTAAGAGCAGTGGCAGGTTGCAAACAAGCAGAACAAGTCATTGATTGCAATATGTATAGTATATATGTATATATATATATATATATATATATATATACATACATACATGTTTTTTATGTATTATGTTGGGTTTTTTTCTTCGAAAGACTGTCCTGCTCGCCCCCCTTTTTCTCTCTTGACACCATCACAGCCCTCTGACTTTACCTGACAGATTAAGTGCTTTTCATCTCGTGGCAGGGTTTTTCACCCAGAGACAGCAGCAATTGAAAATCGAGCTAAAAAGTCCCGTTAAGAGCTTAACAGCCTCCTTTGTGATGGGGGAGGAAAAGCGCTGGCTGTAAGGTCAATAGGCCTCCACTTAAGATTTTGATGATAACGATAAGAAAGACAGTGCACGGTGTCATGGTAATTTCAGTGGTGATGAATAATACTGTATTTCCTCAAAAACCACACTGCTGACGTTAAAACTCACATTTGTGTGCTATTGCTCCTTGACAGGATGTCCAGCATGGACGATAAAAATAACTGTGAGACTAGTTTTACCTTCACTACAAGGCATTTTGAACACTTTACTTAAAATAACGACACTTGTAAAAAGGAATTCTGCCAATAATATTCAACGACACGCCTCTATCAGTAACATGCTTCGCATAGCAACAGTTTCTCAGTTTGGACATGTCTATTGTCAGCTGAATGTCAAAATGAATTCTGGAGAAACTGTAAAAACTGAAGAAACTCTGATATAATATGATATCGTCTGCAATTCTCACATTCTTGCTGCCTGACATGTAGGGCAAGGCAACAAGCACCAAATGTTTCAAAAATCACGGCAAAGAATATGGAAGCTGGATTTTTTTTTCACTCTTCTGTGATTGACAACTTCTCTTATACAATCTGAACTGACATGTAGCAAAACTGACAAATCTGGTAAAGTAAGAAGGTTATAAATAATACTGGGAATTCTTTGCACCTACTGTTTGACCCAGATATGATCAATATTAGAGGAGCCTTCTATGAACCTAGGCAGAGATGATTTCAGCAATTTAGATAAAAACTTGAGGGCAAAACTATCTTTATCTGGGAGGGACGCAATATTGCATTAGTGTTTGGTTAACTACATAATAACTGGATGTACTCTATGTACGTATAGCTAACCAGGGCAGCTGTGTCATTAGGACAGCTGTTGTTGTTCCACCTACAGAGCTGGGCTGATGATGATCCCTGCGTGACGCCAACATGCAATGCACTATGGGGGAGCAGTTGGTCTAAATACTGGCTAAATGGAGCACATAACCAAGAAGTTCAGGAAGGTAGGAGGGGAACAAAGAGAGCACTATTACATTATTATTCTTTCCCGCTGACGGTAAAGAAAGGTTACCATGGACAACTGCGCGGCAATGAACATCTTTGAGGCGGCGAGGGATGATGGGATCATAATCACAGAGAGCAATACGTGAAATGATTGTGAGGATCCCTTGAGGTCTAAGTGTTTTTGTCTGTGCTTCCATCTAGGTCAGTGTCATGACATGAGTGGCTACTTACATAATTTGTATGTATTTAATGTGTTTGTGTTTTTTTCTTGTTTATGTTTAGACTGCACGAGCAGATGATGAAATTTTAACCATTGCATGACATGAGAGATTGTGACACAGCAGTCTCTACTGGCTTGTGTAAGACAGTGTGTCTGTGGGCGAGGACGGAAAGAAGGAAGTGGAGATGTGCAACACATTTGATATGGATTTTTCTGTCTGCCCACGCAAACACCAGGAAACAACCACTAATTTATCTCTAACACAGAAAAACATGATAAACATGTAGATTTTATGAGAGCAATCACTCTCTAAACATGAAACATTAAACATTTAGATGCACACCAACACACACTTGTGTTCCACAGTGATTACAGGGCCATCTGTGGAGCTAATGTGTGCTAGTAAATAATGCTGACAAAGCACAGCAATGTCTGCCTCAAGCTATACTATTATGATGGGTTGCATGTGCCTAAAGGAAGCACAGGTTAACATTGCATTATTGTTGGGAACCAGACCCTGGATCAGTCATCGAGTATCATTCCTGAGCAAATGCACTTCAAAATAATGAAAACTGAGAAGATTGTTTAGTGACTTTCACCTACACCCACGGCAGGGCTTATATTTAGATATTTGAAAAGAAGTAAGTTAGAGAGGGAGGGTGGCCCTTAGCTGTCAATGCCAACTGTCTGCTCATACCTCAAGTACCACTGCTTTATATGCAGCAAAAGAGTAACAGATGTAGAAAAAAAAGAGTGAATCCAAAGGAGAGTGGGGACAGAAGCTACAAGCACATACCAGATGCTAAGCTAGTGGTGTCGTGCCTGCTGTGCCAGCTGCAAATTAATTGAGAGCCTCTGGCCAGAAGCAACAACCCAAACAGGATGGGCATGCAGGTCACACAGGACAGACACATACATGTACACACACCTCTACAGGATCATGTGACTTCATGTTAGTTTTTCTTTCTAATGCTCAGTCAGAACTCACAGGTACTAAGAGTGTGACACAGGTTTGACCCAGTTGTTCAGCTAACACTGACTACAGAGATGTAATATAAGAAAATACAGATATTATTCTGGTTATGAAATGTTTTTGTTCTAGATGAGGGAGTATGAGGTGCGTTTACATACCTGTAATAGCAGGAGAGCCATTTTAAAGGTGGAGCACCACGGGAACATGGAAGAAAGAGAGAAAAGGAAAAAAAACATATTAATGAAGTACTGACGAGCATAAAAATAGGGACACATAATAATTCATTTTTTAGCAAAAATGATCAAAAGTAGCACAACAAAACAACTGAAATATGAAATTCTCAATTTACACCACACAATAACCACATATGTCAAACTAATTCAACAACATTCCGCAGGGGGTTGTTTGTGTGAAGCGAAAAACACCCACGGGCTGAAATGATCAAATTTGTCAGGCAGTTTCCGCTCATACCCGGAATCTAATTTTCTTCTCCTCGCACTAACTCTCAGCCCCTGTTAGCAGTGACAGCACCTACACCCTGTGCCATGTTGTGCAAGTGAGGCAGGCTGGCACGGGGCTGACTGGCGCTCTGCAGTGCTGTGAAAGTGCAGCGGCACAGTAGCAGCCTCAGGTTAGAAAGATGTGATTCATTAATCAACACTCCCCGCGGGGAATAATGCTGCCTGCTGGCACAGCCTTTCTTTCCATTCTCCTCCACTCCCCTCTGACTATCCACTGGACAAACAGCACAATAGTATGCTGTATACATAAGGGTATGCATGTATAAACACACCGGTATGCATCCCACTTGTAATTAAACACACTTACCCCGCACACACTCACACATCAACATAAATATTCATACTTGTTTTGCCTGAGCTTTGTCTCCTGAGGCTTATCTGTGATAGACCGGGCTCAGTTTGGGGACTGACGAGGCTCGGAGAATAATTAGTTGAAAGCAGGGTGGGAATTTTTATCTGAAAGCTCCAGATTTCTCTTGCAGTCCTGGCCTCTTTGGTCAACCATTTACATTCACTCCCCATTTTCATTTATGTAGCAACAGCGCTTTTATTAATCACTGTCAGCCGTAATAGGGTCTGAGTGGCCAGTAATTGGTGTTTGTAGTGTTATGTGAGACATTATACGGGTCCCCTGTGTTGCTCTGTAAAGGTGAGAGGACCTTTAGGGGGTGTAGGCTTTTTACTGTGATGGTTTTACCTTGATAAGGCTATAAGACCTGCAGGAAGAGGTTTCCTTTACTAAATCTTCATTCAGATAATGGTGAATGAAAACTGTTTTTGCTATTTACACCTTCCACTCCGGTTAACTGGCTCCTTTGAGAAAACAGTAAATTGAGTGCCACGCTAGCTAAGCCACTGTGTAGATGCTGCGGCGCTTCCCATCATCAATACACCGAGGATGAGTGTCTGCCTCAAAAAAAAAAACTTGCACATGCCATTGAATGCCCTAAGGTTCCCCGGCTCTTGTTAAGTGCTGTTTTAACATCTTGAGTAACCATGCAGTCTGCCCCACGGAGCCCTCAGATAGACATTTTAAGAGGACAGCCTTGCTGGGATTAGAGATAAAAGGTCATAACTGTGAAGCCAAAACACAGTTTGATGCAGTGAGTGTCTCACATCGACCTATAGCATGCAGCCTTAATGGATAAGCTTTAGTAAGGGACAGAACTGAAAAATGGCAACGGTTCCCTCTGCAGGTTGGAAGTGAGTCACCGAGGACACACAACATCTGAGAATTTCAGTTTTTTTTTTCAGATTCAGGAAGAAAAACAGAACATGAGAGCAGCTCGCTGACAACGCTCGCACTTTCTGAAGGAGTTTGAAGACCCTAGCACACAGGACGTTTCTCCGCGTTTATTTGGCAGGGTGTTTAAAGCACAGAAAAGCTCAAAGAGGTGAAATGTAAACAGTGGTCAGTTCCACTCCAAACAGTCTTTTGTCTCTGCTTGACAGGAAGTAGTAACTCTATCCAGTTAAGAGCCAAATCTGCTTGCTGAATGTAATTTGTGAGGATGCTGGCTCACGTTGAGGTCCCATCAGGCCAGAGACAGATGGGTCGTGTTTCTTAGGTAACACTGACTTTGATGTTTGGTGGGATGCCCCATCTTGTACCCGTGTTTGTAATACCACAGTATTTATGTGGGAGAGAAACGGTGCAGAGTCTTTTGTAAATAGCTTTGCTGATTATTTTTCTTCAGTCTAAATAAATAATCTAGTTTAAATTCACATTCACATTTCTCCACCACGATCTAAAAGACACCAACAATATACATTAACCAACTATTAGCCATCTGGTTTGCCCGACTGCGTCGCCTATTGATGTGTAGAGGCCCCGCTCACAAAAGCAGGGGTGTTATCGACTGTCCAGCTGGCCATGAACAAATAAAAAGGGGCAGGCTAATTCTGCTGAAACAACACATCAATTGTCTGTACTGTCAGCCACCAAAGAGTGTGTGACGACATGCCAACTGATTAGTGAGACCCACCACTTACTTCAGATTAGACCGGCTTTGAAGGGAAATATTGAAGCCTCAATGGATGAGGTCGTGATGGCAGGGCACGACGCAGAGCAACTGGACACACAGCGACTCCACCTTCCCATTTCTGTATGTCCCCTATCTATCATAACAACACCACACTAGGTCAAGACCCTTCTCATAATGGGGACATGTCTGTTCCTCTGAGAGCCACTTATCTTATCATCATATTTCAAATTTACATTTACACAACATGCTATGTGGCCACCCTGAGAATACTCACAGTTTTATGAATTATCATTTACACTCCGCAAACGAGAGAGGAGGCAGACAGGAGCGAGATGAAGGGAGAAGGGGAGTGAAGAAACATAATAATGCATGAAGAAAATTATGGAAATTTTGATTAAGGTTCAACAGATGGGCGTCATTTAGATGAGCCACAGCTGACATTTCTGAGCCATGGGAAATGGGTACCGAGACTGCTTCTCTTAGAATAAGGCTACACTAAGTAAACACTTAGAAGAGGAGGAGGATTGTATCTTGTGTGTGTGAGAGTTTGAGCGTGTGAGGGTATGTGCATGTGTCTGTGTTCATGTGTGCCTCTACTTCAGATACTTCAGGGAGCAGCAAAGGGAGCTTAAGCACTTCCTGTTTTTGTCTGCACACTGCATTCACACACTTCACTGTGGCTCAAACTAATTACCTGTAGAATTCACAACATTATTTCACAGAAACTAATGGCTGCTCTTAATATGCCTGTAATTATCCATCAATAGGATATAATTGACAGCAGCAGCAGCAAGCCAGACTCTATAGAGAAGAAGGAGGGTACAGGGAAATTAGTGGTCATAACATCGAGAGTTTTACAACTGGCTCAAAGTATGGACGGCGTTAAACTTGGGCAGTGTGGTTTTATTTTCACTTATTTTCTCTGCTTTTTGCTACGTGCTCAGTTTTGTTTTCTGTATAGATTCCTGAAAATTAGTAATTTAATTTGCAGTGATTTTGAAGTCTGCCAGTTCTAAGGAATGGTGCTTCACTAGAATATCTTGCATCATTTTTTATCTCTACGAACCACAGAGGAGACTCCCGCTTTACTCTTTTATCCACCTATTTTATGAAGTATGTAACTGTCTTCAATAGTGTAAAGTCTCATTCTGTTTTTCCTTTACCATTACGTATCATTCTCACTCACTTTATACCTTTTTATTCTCTTTATCTCTCCCTTAGTCCTCTCGTCTCTCCGTCTCTCCACAATGACAGCTCCTACAGCTTCTCTTTGCAATGCAGTGAACACCCTCTCCCCTCCTTGCTTTCTCTTCCCTCCTTTACAGTCTGTTAGCCGCACACTCTCACCGCCTCATCCCATTATTTATTGATCGGGGAACGGTGGGCCAGAGGAGGGGCTGTGTATGGGGTTCTGATAGGAGGCTGAGCAGTATTTCCATAAAGGATATTTAAGGCCATTGCCTCCCAGTTCCTCATCCACCATCCCTGGAAGACATACTGTGGGGTCATAGGGCATGATGAAAGGACAACCCAGTCCTCATGAAATATGGACAGCTTATAAGAGTGGCAATAAGGTGATGGGGGGGTGATGGGGGTTATAAGGCACTTTACTGAAGATTTTAAAGCTGGGATTTGGGAGGCTGTGCTGTAAATCTAACAATAAGAAAGACATTGGGATCTTATGTGCATTCATATCCAAGTGGAGGAATGCAGTTTCTCTTCACTTACTCCCTCAGCCACTGGCAGTCGGACCGGTTTAAGGGCCACTCAAGCCCCCCTTTCTCCTTTGAATAAAGGACAAATGGTGCACCTGGGTAGCTGGGGCTGGGGAACGCTAAAATTGAAGCGACACTGTGTGTCATTAAATTCCTCCACACCACTCCGGACTGTGCTGATTCAAAGGCACAGTCAGTAATAGGAATGGGGTGTGTGTGTGTTCTTGGAGCCCTGTAAAAGGTCAGAGATGGTACTGCAGTCTCTTGTCAGCATTTGTGGTGAGCAGTGTGGCAGAAGAGAGAAAAGGTTAGTAGTATCTTTTCATTTGAGTTTCCCTGGGAAATAACTGGGGAAATGAGGCTCTGTTTCACGGCTGTCTTCACAGCGCTGCACACGGGGAAAGGAGAGAGAGAAAGACAGGGAGTGGAAAGAGGAGGAGAACGTACAGAGGGATGCTGAGAGATGCAGGGGAGACTGTTGACGTCTGATGGAACGGGCCCAACGTGTGAGTGCTGTTTAGTGAGGAGCGTGTGCGAGTCTGTGCACCTTGCCAAGGACAAAGCACAACCTCAGCGACTGACACTAGCCACTGGAACATGACACAGATGCCAGGAAGCAGGCAGACATGCTGAATGGGAAACTACAGAGACTCTGGATCATGACCAGAGGGCGCCTATGTTTGACTAATTTACAGAAACACTAAGCGGTCAACCATACACAGACGACAATCTAGCAGTGACTATAGAGAACAGGACCGAACACGATGGGTTAAAACAGAGCTGCAAGTATTGAAAACAGTACCGACATATTAGCAGGACACTGAACCTAGGGATAAACACTGTGGTGGATGAGACAAGGAGAGATGGATGCAGCCAAGGCAGCAACACGCTCACTCCTTCACTCCCCCCGCTGGTTTCTGTAAGGTCTTCCTCACGAGTTACGATATAAATGATCTATTGGCCATCATTTAGCAAGGCTGCGTGTTAATCATTTATCACAGTAACCATTCAGTATGTAGCAGGCTGTTAGCTGGCTAGCCAACCTATGTGAGACAGAGAGCAGAGGGCTCCCAATGGGACTTGCTGGAATGGAGAACAGCAATGGATCATCCCATGAACATTAATCATACTAGCCTAGTTCCTAATGCAAAGTACAAATATGAGGAGAGTTAAGGTGCAGCGAGTTCAGAACAACTCTGTACATGTGTGTCTGAGTATAAAGACAGACAGACAGACACATGCATTATTATAATTACCATTCAAGTGTCAAATTATACAATTCCTCCCACTCACCAGTGACCTCAAAACAAACACGATGCTCAGGGTAACCACAAGTAGCATTATACAGACAATACATTGAACATGTAGCAAACACTGGCAGCTCTTAACAAAGTGTAAACTAACACAACAGTAAATGCATTTATTCACTTATTCATTTATGTGATCCAGCCAATGCATGCGACTAATAAGACAACCAACAGGTGGGTGCATTAGGATAACAAGGAAAAAGGCTATTAGTGCATTATGTTTAGTCTGAAATAAAAATGAGCATGAGCTGAACAGTGAAGAAGTGGATATAAAGCTGTAAGAGCACTTACAGTGAAAGGATATTTTGACACTTTTCCCAATATTAAGTAACTTTTTTAAGAGCCTCTGATGCTGAAAAGAAACATTATCTGTGGTGGAGTCTGGCTGGTGTTCCAGTTTAGAATTGTGCAGCCTTCAGTTAAAATCCTATGGTGCAATGTAACAGTAATGTAAAAAATTGTCGAAGCCACCACTGCTGTAAATATCAGGCTGTCTGAATTTGCAAAGCCAAGAAGCATCGCAATCAGGAAACTGTGTGTGTGCCGTATAGTGTTGATGCTGACAGAGAGCAGACGGAGAACACGACGCGTTAGCAGCAAGCAGGGGACCTGTCACCTGGAGACGAGGGATGGAGGGGGAAGAGCAGTACAGGGGAATGAAAAAAAAAGATGAGAGATGAATAAAAAGAATGGAGAAGTTTGAAGTCAAGAGTTATGGCAGGAAAATACAGACATGGAGAAACACTACGAGGGAGACGAGGATAAAGACGGGAGCAAGCCATCTGGTGTGCGTGTGTGTCTGTGTGTATGTTTGTTAGCTATATGTGTATGGGCACTTATGGTCTACTCTGAACTGGGAGAGGGAGGAAGCTATTACCACACATGCACATACACATGACACATAGACACAAGAACACACACAGGTCAACCATTTGTTTGAGGTGGCTTCCCTCGAGAATATCAGCAGTGTGTACTTCTATTCTTTGTGTGCGTGTGTGTGTGCGTTTGTGTGTGTGTGCAAGCAAGCAAGCACCTTAGACGTTTATCTTCACAATGTCTAGGTAATAAACAGTAACAGCTGCAGTCAGTCCTAATTAAATACCTGTGCATCTGCTCCTGGATCTGTCCTGCTTCCTGAGTGTCTGCTGTGTTTGGTGAGTGGGTGGTTCTGTATTTCGCTGTGTGCACATGCATCAGTGTCATAAGCAAACTTTTACTTCTTCATAAACAGTATAACCAAATATTCCTTTACGATTTCATCATTTGAACGGATATATCAATGTGTAATTAGTCTACGCTCTGCTTGATTGCATACTTTTAGTGCAGCATCATAAAAGATACGGCCCCCAGTGGTTATGACCTTGACTTTCAACCAAAGTAGAGACATTACTGTCATCATTACCATCTATAACAGTGTGAAAGGAAAAAGTAAGGGACGATACAAAGACAGAGTGGAAGAGGAGAAGACAGCAGAAGGTCAGAACATTAATCACTTTTGGAACTAGATAAGAGAAAAAGCTTGATGAAAGAAAAGCGGATGCGTCTGTTGCGATGATGAAGAAGATGATGATGAAAGACTGCGCAGACAGAGACAGAGCTCTTTGTGTGTCATCAATAGCGGCCAATGTCCAGTTTCTAACCATGCCAGTCTGCCTGCATTCATCCCGTCACCTTCCCTCAGGCAACCTCTGGCTCTAAATTGAGGTCAGATGTCACCAGTGAGTGTGTGTTTGTGTTAGTGCTCGCATGCGAATGATGATATTCATCAAAAACGTACGTTTGAGTCAATACGTCCTACGCAAACATGCACAAAGCCCACATGAAACCACACAAGCATCCCCAGCTCACCATGCCTGGGGGGACAGCGAACCTTGGCCCTGTTAAATATTTACTGGCACTGCTGTCATCAAGTGTCCCACACACTTAACTGCTGTTTATAATGACACAGTCTGTCTATCGTCTCTCATTTCACAAAGTAATGCAGTCAGACAAATACATATTGCCATACTCCATTATGCCAAAAATCATAATCATGATTAATTTAATGAATCTTAAGATCATGATTAATCAATCAAGATCTGTTTATTCACTATGGAAACATCACTAATTTATTGAACTTAAGAAACACCCACATACTGTACACAAGCTCTGAGAGAAATCAGCTGCAGGGAGGATTTTTATGTTGCAGCAACAAATATGAAATTGGGAAAAATGGGAAAATAATAATTCTATATTGATTATCTTGTTTTCATAATCATCGGAGGATGATTGTGATTGAAAATAACAAATTAGACGATTAGATTAATCACGCGGTCCTGAACACAAGGCACCTTGACCCTTGTCGCCAAGTCCAAATGCAGACCTAATGAAGATGTCTGAAGTCGAACAGCTGATATCCATAGAGTCACAGGACCAGTGCAACCACTCAATTACTCAGCTGACACACTCCATTGTTTGGATAATGGTAGAGACAAGTCATGCATGCATAAAGGCAAACGTCCTGTGTGTGCACGTGTGTGTGGGTGTATGTGTGTGTGTGTGTGTGTGTGTGTGTGTGTGTGTGTAAGTCAGCCATCGCCCCAGGGGTGACACTTGGGGCAATCATTCTCTCCACTGCATTGTGCTTAACCCCTGACCTTTCAGAGTGATACAGTGTCAGACTGCTGAATATGTCTAGACCACTTACTGATCGCTGGGGTCAGGAGAAAAGAGTCGACCTCAGGACATCATTGACTGAGATTTATGAATCAAAGAGGAGAGTCAGGGGATGTTTTGGATTTTGCGTGAGGAGACTCTTGAAACTGTTGTTGCACCTGTCCATGTGCGATTGTTCATTTTAATTACACTAAAATGGTTATTTGTAGCAATATGGTGTTTATTAGTCAGTCAAGTCATTAATTCAAAGTCAGAAAACATTAAATGAGCTTGAGAAAACTCTTTTAGCTCAGTGTGAAAAGAGACAATTTGATCAACAAACGATGAGAAATTGATCAAATACAGTTTTGGAAAAAAAACTTTAACTGCTGGCTGCAAATGAGGTGGACTAAGTCCAAAAAAATCTATCAAACTCTGGCAAACACAAGTAGTGAAAAAGAAAAATAATCAAACTTCTATTGGATAATAAGATGGGCTGCATCCCACCTGCTGTGTGTTTGGTTCATTTTTATGATTGAGTATGTGCTGGAGGGCAGAAATCTACATAATGTAATAAAAACTGATAAAGGAGCTCTGAAAACGTGAAACCGGATCCCTGATGATCTCCCCCTGTGTTTAGGTCATCTGTATTGTGTCAACACCAGCTTAAGTGTGTGTGGGGGGAGCACTGGGACTTTTCTGAATCAATAGTGCTTAGACATATGCTGGGCTAGTTATTGGCCGGCATCATTAATCAAACAGCATTTGACTGAATTTCTGCAAAAAGTCTCGCGGCATACCCTACTGTGTGTATGTGTGTGCAGTGCTGGGTATCTGCGTATTGTGTATGTCTTTGTGTGTGCTCAGGACACATAGGTCATCCTTTGGTATTTCACATTATTCCTGTTACAGAAGATAAAGGGCACTGATGAATCAAAGTAAGGACTAGAAGAAGGTCCCACTATTTCAACAACACAACAGCTGCACTCAGGGGATGAGCACTTTGCCCTATGAAGCGCCTCTCCCTCCAGTATTGAGGTTTTGAGAGTCTGTTCGGGGGCTGGGGGAGTTGGGGGTAAGAGCGTATGAAATATGGCGGGTGCTAGTTAGGCGGTTGGCCTTAGGGATGCTCTCGACGGCTCTTATTCCATCCTCCACTCCATTGTGGGATGTTGTGTATCCTAGACCAGTCAATACCCACAACCCCCTCCCTGGGGGTGAACCCATCTAAAACATGCATGAGTTTATGAGCTGGGAATGCACCAGCAGAGGCCTTTAGGGCTTTTCAAGGTGGTGGAATATCTAAAAGCTAAGTGAGACCATCTTTCCAGGATTATGTTTGAGGGCTTTCAAGCTCCCCCTCTAATACTCCTTAAGTGTTGCTGCTCTCAACCCTTTCCTTCCTTTGACTTTTTGTTTCCTTGCTTCCTCTCAGACAGACATATGGCCTCCATAAATTAGCCCCAAGCTCAACCGCAGGTATATCCACAGATCCATCAAAAAGCCATATAACCATTGTACAAAGCTTATATTTTTGTCTTCCAATATGTACTGTAAAAGAAAAGAAAATCTAGTCTGGCAAAAACCTGTGTCTTATGAGACACACAATTACACTGTGATCTAGTAAGGCTATTTGAAAGGAAGACGAGGGAAATAAGGGGGCGGGTAGGTGGAAGGAGATTTGGGTCGATGAATGTTTGATGAGCCCAAATGGCCTGTTGTGTGACCCAGCTGTTGAGGGCCAGGTGGGCTTTTAGTTGAGGGGGAAATGCAGCTGAGCAGTTGAGAAGCTACAGGACACACAAAAGGAAGACAGTAGCCTAAACATTGGAGAAAAGTTTGCCAACAGGACACGAAACAGAAAGTTAGGGTAAATTTATTCTATTCTCATCTAAATTCAAGTACTTTGTTTACTTCCTATGTTGTACTCATTCCCCTTCCACTCACAGAAAAAGTTGAGGATCAATGTCTTGTCATGCCTAATGTGCACTGTCTGCAATCCTTCATATTCAAAAGTGGGTCTCGGTATCAGAGCATAGCTGACACAAATCACCGCTCAACAGTAAATGTGGAATAAAGAATCGGAAGAGTGAGGGGTAGATGGATGGATGGATGGAGGGAGCGAGGGAGGGAGGACAGCCACAGCTGATGGAGGAGAGGACCCCCTCCTTACAAGCACATTAATCATTCACGTAGAGGAAAAAAAAAAAGCATGAACGAAGGCAGACAGGATGACGCTGAAGCCACAACAACAGTCTAGGCGCAGCTTCCGATCAGAGGCATGATCAGCACCACACCGGGGCAGAAAGAGGCTTTTCTACACTGAGATATGGGCAGAAGTTGCACTTTTCTTTTCAACTACCTCACACTTCATCTCATCAAAACCAACCCTCCTACTTCCTTTTCCACCGTGCGCTTCAAATCTTATTTCCACCCATGTCTCTTTCACACATTCTCCCTTCCCCTCACACCCATTCTGTTTGTTGTTACTTTATCTTCTCCTGCTCTGCATTCCTCTACCCACCTCTCCCCTCCTCCCTCTTCCATCATAGGCAATGATACTTAGTGAATATTACGCTCATCCATTCGTCTTTTAAGTGCCACCATTATGGTTACCAGATGCACTTATGGCTTTTCGGGCCCATTGATTGGCACAATCAATACATCATCTTAGGAAAGTTTGGAGACACTACATTAGAGCTCCCAGACGCTCTTAGAGCTTTAAGCAGTCATTTGTATGGAGATGCTGCTAGTTCATTATCTTAATGGTCAACAGCAGGTGCGTTGGGGAGGGACCTGAACGCCTTATGGTTGCTTGCGGTATGGTGAGATTTAGTTTTTTTTCCATAAGTTTACTGCGGTCAACATGCTCAACATCATTTTCCCTTTTCAGGTCTTTAATGCCATAAATGCCCCTGCAATTATCTCGCTCATAACTGTCATCAGCTTTATGATAGCATCCATAATGGGGAACCACATCATAAAAAGTGGGCAAGAAGTTGCTTGTTGCTGTGTTGTTGCTTCCATAATTGCATTAACAAGTTCAACAGCAAGAACTTAAGCTTGTGCACTGTTTTGTAAGCTTCACATTTTGTTTTCCAGGCAGGAAATGTAGCATTCAGAGACAACAACACAGAAGTCATCACAAAAATATCGAGCAATTCATAGCATCAAATAATATACAAGCCCAAGTTAAAGCCAAATGAACGTCTAAACTGCCAGTCAAAACTACACTAGCCTACACTGGAGTTGTGTTGAATAAAGAAATCATTCATGCTTCTGTTTAAACCAAGCTGTCAGTTTACTAGGCCCACTTAGTAGCTTGGCTAAGGCAGTTCTTGTTTTTCTTAGAGACAGCGTTGTCTCACACTTCTGACACTAATGGATTCATTTTCCTCAGATGTTTCTTGACGTGAGCTAGCACAGTGAGGGTAGCATCCTGGACTTGACTCTCAAAAAAACAAGTTGTCAACCTTTCTCCACTTAAAAAAGGTAAATTAGTTTAAGTTTGAATCTCAAGCTCTCAATGTCTGTTGACTCACAGCTGTCAAAACATGAGGTGATTTTATTACTGTATCTTGGTTTGAAAGGAGTTGTTTACAATAAGTCTCTCAGTCATGGCTCGAATCAGCATCAGAAAAGTCTGCACCACGGTTATGATGAACTTTCATCACAATGAAACTGTACACAATCATTTTGCAGTTCACAGATTTACAATAAGATCTTGTATCCTTATTATTCCAGTGTCTGCTGTCGAGCACTTGAACTATGCTACAACACAAATAAGCTGCGATTGTTTTGCTATCTTCCGAATGGCCGCCAAGATAATCTGGCATGTCAAGCCCATAATCAGGCTGAAGCAGGTGACATGTGACTGAATGGCTGAACAATAGGACGGAGCTTGGGTCTCAGATAAGAGAATTAATATTGATTGCACATACATGTCAGACAGATTGTGTCCATTAGGGGTTACCTAGCTCTGCTCAGTCACGCTGATAGCATGCCTCGGCTGTGGGCTGAATCCAGAAGGACGAAAGGCCCAAAGTTCATTTATTCAACCTGTCATTCATTCACGTCCTTGTTCATTCAAATGGAACTGAGTGATTTCCATGAAATGTTTTCTTTTAGGGTGATTTAGGGGTCATGTTTATTAAACATGGTGCATTACTGTGATGACTGTTATAGTAATTTCATGGTTTGCCCCATACAGCCGCATTGAAAGTCCAAAAGTTCACCCATTTATTTGCCATTCAAGTCCTGCAGTCCCTGTTTATTGCTCTTAATTTATTTTCTGTGGTCTGCAAATGAGCTGCTGATGCTGTAAAATAAAAGTCAGATAGGAAAAGTATTCAGCCATTTGCTGACTCATTTCCTTCACAGAAATCAAGGTTACATTAAATGTTTCCTCCATTTTCCCAGAAGCCAGGTTCCTACAGTACGGTTCAAATAAAGCTGTCCATGTCAGGTCACCTATTCACAGATAAGGCATAAATAAAAGCACTCACACTCTCAGTCTGGATAGTGTAAGTAACACCCAAATATAGATCTGTGTGCATGAGTGTGTATATGTTGATGTGTGTGTGGGTGAGAGTGAGACAGACAGACAGAGAGAGAGAGTGCGCTAAGAGCTATAACTGTGGGAGTGTTTTACAAGCTCAAAGCCCTGTGCCTGCTCCTCTAATTCAGCACACACATTGCACTTTCAGCAGATCAATGATCCCCCTGTGCCTCACACACACACACACACTTTTCTCACACCCACACATATGCACATATACCTTCCACAATGCGCAAACCCATGCACACGCACGACACATCCAGTCCTCCTCATCCTCCCTTCACTTCTGCTCTGTTTCTTGCTCTCATACCCCCGTCTATCCCTTTCTTTCCATCCCTCCTTCCCTCTGAAGCCCTGAGCAATTACTCAACAAGACTCTAGAGAAGACTGGAAGAGAGCAGGGTGGGAGTGACTGAGGAGTAAGGGGGAAAGACAGAGGGATGAAAAGAAAAGAGATAGATGTAGAGCAGGGGAGGGGAGGATGAAAATTGCCTGTCACTGACGGCAAAAGTCTTTAAACAGGAGCACCTCAAAACATCTGCTCTTCACTGACCAGGGTCAGCGTGTCAAGCGAGAGTGTGCGGGTCTCATCTGTGCAGAGGAGCGTGTGCGTGCATGCGTGTGTGTGCGTGAATGTGTGTGTGGCGGTGTGTGGGAGTGTGTGTCTGAGAGGGGGAGTGGGTCACTGCAGTATGACACAACATCATTTATTCATTGGGGAGGGTAATGTGTGCGCTACAGCTGGGATGCACATGCTCTCAGCACAACAACACACACACAGGGCACTTCTGGAGGACAGACCAAGTTCTATCGACCAGCTGCTTACTTACTGCAAGATAACACACACACACACACAGACACACACACAATAAAAATTGTTGTGAAATATCGTAATGCAGAATAATAGCTGCAATATACTGGAGAGAAGTTGTAACAGTGTGTGTGTGTGTGTGTGTGTGTGTGTGTGTGTGTGTGTGTGTGTGTGTGTCTTTACAGTGTCCCTGGTCTTCACTAAGCTCTCAGGTTGATCCATTTAAAACACAATGGAGGATTACATTCTCATCTGGCCACTGGCTCCAGCCGGCACAGAAAAACACACTAGGGCTCTAATACTACCTTGGCATTCACTATGTCTGTGTCTAAGGGAGTGTGTGTTTTCATATTCTATGCATACAACACAAGTTACACCAGAAAACTGTGTGTTTGTCACTGTGTGTGTGTGTGTGTGTGTGTGTGTGTGTGTGTGTGTGTGTGTGAGTGTGTGTGTGTGTGTGTGCAGGAGGCTCAGTCCTGTCATCGCAAGGACAGGTTGGAGGGATAAGACCCCTCTCCAGTGTGGAGTGGTTGTGAATTGGTTTTGGCTCCAGGCTAAATCTCCTCACAGACACCTCTTCGTTTTCACCACAAGACCAGAGAAGAGACTGCTTTCACTCAAGCCTCACACAACGCATCCAATTCACTGTGATTTGAGCCAGTCCTTGGCCAAAACGCAGGTGTGACTAGACACAAACACACACACACACAAAATTACACAATGTCTCTCTCTCTCTCTCTCTCTTTTTTTCTCTCCGCTATCTCACTGCAACAACCACTGAATTATTTTCAAAACAATAATGAGCCCTGCGCACAATAACCCCCTCCCCCCATTTATTCAAGGCTGCTACTCATTCTTCCTCAACCAAACAACAGCTTAACCATAAACACCTGCTCACACACACACACACATTTACACACACACACAAACAGTTACCATTCCTGCATACCCAAGCCCCCCACAAAGACGACGACAGTTCCAGTCTGTCTATCCGGCAGTATTCAGGCCCCTGATTAAACCAGTGCTTATTGGTAATTAAACACTGGGCTTTGTGGCAGTATCCAGAACGCTGTAAAGCACTCCACCTCCCCAACACATACACACCCTCCCCACCTCCACTGGCACCGTGCCCTCCCCTCCTCTCCTCTTTTTCTGCCTTTCAGGGGGCCGCAGGTGGCACAATTGGCAGTAATGTGTTCTAATTGTTGGCAGCGCTGCCTGGGTAAAGATACGTAGTGGGGAGCGGGAGCTTGGCTGCTGTACAGCAGGAGGCAGGAGGGAGGAAGGAAGGAGGGAGGAGGAGAATGTAAGGTGGAGACGGTAAGGTAAAAATGGAAGGATGGTGGGGAGGAAAGTGAAGATTGAAGGAAGCAGATGAAGTAACATTACAAACATAAAATCTGAGGTGCTGCTATGAAAAATGCCAGAGAAGGAAGAGCAGAACAGGGAATTGTAAAGGAGAGAATGGTGGAAACGTAAACCAACAGAGGATGCTGTTCCTGATGTGTCCAAATGTTTCCTTCGCTGTTGTTGTTTTTCAGGCAGCTTGGAAAGAGGCTCCCCAGGGCTGAGGCTTAGCTGTAACTGCTGCAGAGACAGACACAGCGTGAGCTGCTGGCTTCATGTAGTAACAGAGAGGTTAGACACAGACCTAAGTTGCTGAGCTCCAGACCGCATAAACCTGTGGGGTTTGCCAATTCACTTTACACACAGAATTTTGTGTGGAGAGTGGAGAGGAGTGCAAGGAGCTTTAATATGAGGCCAGTGAGTTTATACTGTTGTATTAATAATTCATGGGAATTCTTCATATGAACACCATAGTATTTCAGCCTATAGGCACATAGCATTAACATATTTCCCACACACCTAGTGCTTCGAAGAAAAATTATGTGTAAAGTCAGCGAGAGTGTGACAGTCACTGAGCTCAGCAGTAACTATTTTGCATTTTCAGTTCTCATTTCAAAGTGGCACCAACAATAAATGATGTCCAAAACACATCAATGCCATGACACTGCCATAAAATGAAATGAGTCATGGTTCATTGAGATTCTTTCCAAGTGGCTTCCATTGTGTGCGTGCATGTTCGTGTGTGTAAGCGTGTGAGAGTGACTCAGCAGCTCTCCCATGGTGCGACGGCACCTGTTCTTCATCTCTCATAGACAGGTGTTGCCATCCCCCCCCGAATGTTGTTAACGTGGGCTAAATCAGATGGAAAGGCAGAGTGACAGCCACTGAACACACAGCGATCCACCATGAGACACCGAGAGACAGAAAGCCAGAAATAGTCTGCTTAGACGATACAAAGATCGAGAGATGTCACTGTAGTGTCACATACGTACACTGTACGGTGTTTCCACGCCGTATTAAACCTGCTGCCACTGAGCTTAGTCTATGTAACTATTATTTTATCTTATCAAAGCTACATCTAACATTTTGCTATTCAGAGTAAGAGGGAAGATTGAGTGTGAAATAAAGGTCATGAATGAGATTAAAACACATTATGAGCACCGGGTATGGCTCTTAGCTCCTCTTAGCTCCTCTTGGCACTGTGTTGTATCGTTGTTCCCACCTGGTAAAAACACATATTTAGTGATCAAACTTTAAAATGTGTGTACATGCGTCACATCTGGTTGTGTGTGTGACTTATCTCTAAAGGCAGGCAGGCGAGGGAGAGGGGCTGCTTCACATGAAGCCACGTTGACAGTCACACACCCAATCATGGTTATCTCTCCGGCTACACACACACACACACATATAAAAAAAAAAGGTACAAACACAATTGTACACATACATCCATACAGACGTACGTGCACACACAAACACCCTGCACCACGTCTCTCTCTCTCTGACTCTCTCTCTCTCTGCAGTGGCTGCACAAGCTGTTGGGTCATCTCCATGCAAATGGAAACTTAAAATCCACTGGAATGAAAACTGCAGTGAGCTTTTGAGAAAACACACTACACTGCAAGGCGCTGCTGCTGCATTACCATGGCAACGGTGAAGAGAGCATGAAGTGTTGGGAGTCAGAGTCTCAAGGTTACTCAATCTATTCATGTTTTAATAATACCACTCCCTTATGAAAGGAATATTACATCCCTTGTAAGAATGATGAAAATACATATCAGATCTTTCCTGCCAGTGTACTTGTTCAATGAACATGGAGAACCTGCCATCAAGGTTAAGACAAGGAAATGAACTGCACATATCTTGGTTTCATTAACCAAGACTCAAGTTGACGAGGCCTGATTTCAGAGTATTACATGGGCATACTATTTCTGGCTTGGCCTATTTAAATGGGACAAGATTGGTCAAAACCACCGGTGTGTTTTCTCCTTGGAATAGACAAAGCCGGGGAGAGAAAGAGAGAAAGAGAGTAAAGTGGTCAGGAGTATCTTCTATCAGCAGAAAGATGGAGTGAGTCTGAGGAGGATGAAAACAGGGACGCTGGTGTTTACATGAGCGCAGGGAAGAGAGAGGTAACACAATTCATCAAAGCACTAACAACTTCCCGTGGTCGGACTCTGCTCCATCTTTTTTTTTCCCCCCAGGTGTTTGGGTTAGAGGTGAAGCAGCAGGTGAGTGGCTGGCACTGTACTGATGTCTGTCATGAAAGGGTCAACAAAGCATGCTGGGATTACAGTTTTCCACCTGATCCATCTCTGGACACATGTGTGAAGCTGCTGACAGTGGAGCTGACAAATAGCATTCTGCATAGAGTTAATGAGGGAAAAGCAGGTGTACGCTGCCCCACTGGAGATGTTCGGTGTGCAAGTGCGATTGCCTCGGTTAAAATTGATATGCAGGCTCCTCGGATGCCCTAATTATCAAATGATGCGACATAAATAAGCCATAGACGCTTAATGCACATTAAACACAAAGTTATTTCCTGTATAACAGAACAAACTTATGATATTATCACAGCTCACCACTCCCTTTCTTCCAATCTATCATCACCACCAATGTTCCTTTCTATTATATTTCACATGGATCTGGATCTCTGTTGCATGAGACACATGATTTGCAAACGCTCACCCCATAAACACTCCACTTGCTAACACTTCATGTACACACTGACAGTCAAAGGTTTTAGAACAGCTCAATTTTCCCAATTTTATTGACTGTACAAAGGCAGTGTTGGAACACATGTTGTTACTGCCCCGCTGATACACTATTGGGACAATACTGCAAAAAGTAGTCTTGCTTTTAGAGCAGTGAGTGAAAGACAAGTAACAAAGGACAGACTGGTCAGGGGTTCATCCTTCAGCAAGATAATGACTCCAAACATTAAAAGAAAGGGACTTTGAGAAGAACAGAGGACCAGCAGAGTCTCCAGACTTAACCCTGAGTTAAAAGCTAAATCAATCTGCAACACATTTATATAAACTTTATTAATAGTGTTGTTGGGATGAGCTTTCTACATTTAGTTCAGCAAGAAGATTGTAAAAACTTAGTTGGTCTCAAACTTTTGACTGGAAGAGTATGTGTTATATGAAAATAGTATATAGTAAATACATTATGCACATTTACACAGGCAGCATGATATCATCATAATTCAAAAAAGAAATATGACAAGCAGGGACATATTCCCTTTACTTTAAATAATTGAATGCCAATGATGGCGGCGCGTGCACACGCTGCGGCTTCTCTCTCTCCCGACAATGAGCTTTATGCCTAAGAAAATAATGTAAAACTAGTATAATACAAAGATTTATTTATAGTTGCTAAGGCAGGAAGTGTGAAAATTAGTTTTTCTTTGCCATCTCAGTTAATACAGCTCAGCTTTCTTCCTCCACTCAGTGACATGTTGTCACCAGTTTTCTACCCACTGTCTCTCTGCCAGACTACATAAGCTATTGTTTTCATCAACCTGTCCATCTCCTTGTCTATCTGGAATGCAGATAAGGTCGCACTGTCATGTATTGTGTGTGTGGGTGTGTGTATGTCTGTGCTGGTCTCCAGTCTGCACCACAGTGTGCTCTACAGAAGCCAATACCTCTGCAGTGCTACAGCATCCACTGACCCCTGACAGCACCACTGCAGTGCTAGCAAAACCCTCTCTGCAATAAATTCATGACATTAAAGAGATTGTGTTAACCCAAGAGGAATGAAACAAGAGTAAACAGTCTCTGCTGAAATACGCTCACACCCTCTGGACACTTGATTGTGGTAAATTCAATAATGTCCACAGAAAGTTTAAAGCCGTGCACAAGCTGGAAAAATCTACACAATTATTTCTAATAAATCCATGGAGTGAGCGTGACTGTAGCAAAAATGTGATGCCAACTCATGTGACTAGTATCACAGCTGCTGGTCATGGTGTTGTTCATGCCACTCAGAGGGCTTCACCAGCCTCTGTCCATGGTGCTGATCTGACTCCAAGGGCAAATTGACGGCACCATTGTGACTGAAAAACTTGTTACACATCAGAATATAAGTTGTTTGCTCCACACACATTTTCCCAAAATACGCTGCATATTGTGGTCTGCTGGTTGCCGGGTTTCAACACAGACACAGGTTATAAAGTCATCTTCATAGGAAATTGCAATTTTTCTTCCTCCAAGCTGTTATCTATCAAAGAGTAACAACACTGTTCATTTGGTTGTCTCCTCAATCAGTCAAACTCTCGGATGTTACCAGTAGGATATTAGTTTTCACACTCTCTTGTTTTACTTTTTGTGGAAAAACTATGCAGAACCGATTTAATATAGCACATGTTCACACATATTCTCTTCTGAAGATGGATAAACATTTTAAAAAAGGAATTTTGAGTCCCTAAAAACACAAACAAAAATGTTTTTAGGAGTAAAATGTTTAAAGATATTTTTAGCCTAATTAAGCAAATGTCGGCAGTGCATCAGAGCATGAACCACTAAGACAGGCGATTTCACTGCTCTCTCCTCTCTTCTATAAACTATTAATTGATCTCCAGAGAGCCTTGCTGTTTAAACTGTTCGGAAATGTAGAGAAGACTGTACCACAACCTTTAACAAAGAATGGGGAAACAGCCCCATGGGTAAAGCTAGAGCTGCTAGTGTGGACAGCGTCTGCGAAACCTCAACTTTGTCTGGTTGTCTGCTTAATGAAGTCGTTATCACATTTGTGGATCTAACTCCAAAGCTGTCAAAGGATGTCGAAATTATGTGATATCTTCAGACTTCAGAGAGTGGTACTATAATTGAGAGGGGAAAAAACATTTCAAGAAAGATCAAAACTTACTCTGTATTCATCTGATGGCCAGAGAGACTTTGCCAAGTTAAAATCCATCTCGCATAATTTACTAGAATAAATATATACTGTAGTAACAACAACAAACCCACCACCATTACAACTTTGGCTAATTTGACTGATGATTTTGATCATTTAAAATCCAGATGTCTCTCTGCTTATGTATTATAAATAAGGAATGGGGGAGGCTATCATCAGTGCTGCACTGGTCCCTGTGTGGCCATGAATGTGTGTGTTATATTATTAATGATGTTACAATATGCCATCTTGTAGTCATGATCTATAAGCTAGCCATATTTCTATCAGTAAAAGAGTGAACACAAACCTCATTAATGCTGATTGATGAGATATTTGTTAACGTACATGTGAGAAATAAGACTGGAAACTTATACTCTCAGCTGGTTTAATGAGGCATTAAGCACCTGCATTTTACATACTAGTGGATGTGCATGTGTGTCTGACCCCTCACTAGCAACATTAGGTGCAGAGGTGGGAAGTAAACCAATTCTGTCTTCCATAAGATGCTCATGATGTGTGACGATGGTGGGTCCTGGAGGTCCACAAATCAGCCACCTGCCATCACACACACTGCAGAAAAGTGACACACACTCCTAACACAGAAATACAGAGACTTTTTTATTCTCTTTTCTCCCACAAGTTCAAGTGCTTTTCCTGCCAAAGGATATAAACGAGTCAAATTTTGTCTTTCTTTCACCTTTGAGCAAAAACAGACAAATCATTCCTAATAGCTGGGAGAGAGGTGGAAGATGCCATGATGTAACAAACTGTAAACAACCGCAGTGGAACAAATCGCTGTTTGTAACAACACGGTGGAAAGTAAACGGAGGTGGAGACCACAGGAGAGTGTGCAACTTTCCATCAGAGTGTGTGTGTGTGTCATACCCACTGTAGTGAGTGAGTTAGAAAGTGACAGCGAGTGGCCAAACTTGAGAACAAGAGGGTGATAGCTCGCAGAAATGTCGATTGAGTTCATAATACTTGAGGGATGGGTCGTGAGAGGGTATTTTCATCTGTACAGGGGTTGAAGGACAAAGTGAGGACTCAACAAATAGTCGCAGCTGAGCCAGACAGGTGAAAGTCCAGAGACAAGCTATAAAGCCCCATGATGAGTCACTCCTACATCCAAGCTACACCTCTTTTCCTCTGCTGCGCAAGAGTGGATGCCACCAACACACAGAAGGCCCAGCAGTGTGTGCGTGCTGCTCAGTTATCATCATGGAACAGTGGGTGTTGTCTTTGCTAAAAGGGTGTTGCTCCTAAACAGTGCATGATCAGACAAGTCTATGATTCATCATAATCTACCATGGGAGGCATACAAACACGCCGCAGCGATAAACAACAGAGGAAGAGTCCCCATAGATCACAAAGGGAAATCTCGCCTGTGTTTGTGTGCACGTGTGTTACTATACCTCATCGTCATGGACATCCATCACAACAAGCAGCTGAATAATTCAACGCTACAAAATAAAGGAACATCTTTGTGCATGCTGAAGAATAAATGGCCTCATAAATGATGAACGAGGGCATGACAAACCAAAAGGGTTACTATAGTGTAAGCAACTCATTCTTTTTCTCATGAGAAAGTGTGTCCATGTCCAGGGGTCTGCATGTATGAAGGTGGATTTATCCCACAGCACAATATATGGAGAAAAACTATCAACAGCTTGGTAAACACAAATGTTCACACGGTGGATATTATACAAGTTGCAGCACAGGGGCAGCTGGGAGTTGGGCCAAACTATTTCTTTTAACACAACAATGGTAGTGATGATACTTAAATGCAGAGAGGCAATGCTTATTTAGAAAATACTCACAGATAGAGGGAGTTATGACAGAATCAGAGGGAAGGACAACAGAGGGAGAAGAGGGGAGGGAAAGCAATCAAGAGGAGATTGGAAATGAAAAGACAAAGGCAATAAGGCAAAAACAAACACTGGGGCTTATTGAAAGTGCCAAAGTACACACACATATATACACACACACAGAAACGCATGCACACACACACACGGATGGAGATGTAGCATATGTCTCCAGTAGTGCCAGCTGGAGACATCTGGTGCCAAAACTCCACAGGTCAAACTAAGTGACATGCTCCCTGAGGCGTGGATGAGGGTGTGTGGGTGCATGTGTGTCTGTATATAGTATATAGTGTTCACTCCAGAGCACATGGGAGAAATCACACACAGAATACACACACGCAAATGCTGCAATCCAAGCAAAACGAATGTGAATTCAAAGTGCGATGTGAACAAAGAATGAGCAAAGTGTGTGTGTGTGTGTGTGTGTGTGTGTGTGTGTGTGTGTGTGTGTGTGTGTGTGTGCGCCGTGTGTTCAGTTGTTTGTATTGTGCATGATGAAACACAGATGTCCACTAGAGGGGTGAGAAGAGAGGCGAGAGAGATGGGGAGGATGGAGGAAGTGAGATGAATGACAAAAGTCTGACTACAGAACCTGGCAGCCTCAAAAGGAAATACACAATCAGACAAAACTAGAGCCCGAAGAAGAAGAAGAAAAAAAAATCTGGCACAATCAAAAACCCAACATCTTGCATTGTTATGCTGCACACTGAACACCAGGCAACTAAAGTCCACTTCCACACAGTTGGAGGTCATCATTAAGGAACAAATGATATGAATAATATTCAGAAAAACAGTCTTTGTTGACACTAGTTACTTGTGATTTTAAGTGAACTAATAATTCATTTTCAAGTCTGTAAACCACAGGAACTCATTTATAGGCTCGCTGAAAAAAAGAATTGTTTATCCATTATAAATATGCTGCAATTTCCAGTCTAATGGAATTAATTTCATTCATACGCATAAACAACCAATTAAAATAGTGTTGTCATTGATTTCTATTTGTTAAAAATGTATTTTGTTGAGACCCTTCTCTCTATTTGAAGTAGCTGACCTGGCTAGAGTAGAAAGCAAGGAACTAATCCATGGACACAGACAGTAATTAAAGGTCAGATGTCAGGAGAGGATCATACCGCAGCTACTTCTTCATGTTGAATCATATCAGTGAAGAAACAGTTGAGCTGTTGCCTTTCAATGTGAATCTGTGCGGCAGCCCCCTTGAATGCGCACCCTCACACACAAATGTGCTTCAGCTTACCACGGGTCACTTGGGGACAAAATATTTAAGTAGTTGCACAACATATGGAGGGATTGTGCCAAGCACTCTCTCACAAACATGAATCCTGTCCTGCCAGTAAAAATTGCACAATCTCCATAGAGATCTGGGTTTCATAATTCCTTCCAAGAGGCATTGGCTTTAATACTTCACTTTTACAACAACAAACTAAGAAACCACATCTGTTTTATGCTGCTTAACCACTCCACCCATATCCCACTTCAGCCCGCTCCGCGCTATTCATTTTCAGTTTCTAGAAGCTTATTATGGGAAATAACAGTTACAACTGGAAAATTACGAACAGGCACTAAGATGCATATCACTCTTCACTGTGGTTGTGTTGCAGAATGGTGAAGTAAAACAGAGCTCATCAAGCCA
The DNA here is from genome assembly GCF_045865225.1 of Trachurus japonicus. NCBI lineage: Eukaryota > Metazoa > Chordata > Actinopteri > Carangiformes > Carangidae > Trachurus > Trachurus japonicus. The sequence goes on along the minus strand of NC_140929.1, from coordinate 11,644,573 downwards.
CAGAGAGTTTACAGTAGAATTAGCTTTGGCTCAGAGCTTCCAGTGTAAACAGACAAACACAGAGGCAGAGATATTATTGTTATACTGGTTGTCCGGCATTGCTCATTAGGCTGAAGAGAGATACACTGGCAGGACCCAATCAGGCTGCGTGCATGTGTTCGATACAGTTGTATTTGTGTGTTTCACAGAAGTCTGTGTGCTCATTAGACTGCCTGTAGAGAGAACAAGAGCCACTGGCCAGACAGACACATGCACACACTCAGAAAGAGAAAGAGAGAGAGAGTCAGTGAGAGGGAGAGAAATAAGCTGACTAACAGTCCAGACTGCAATTAAACCAAAACACTAGAAAAGTGCTATGAACTACACACAACAATGTGATTAAGACTACAAATTAGAAGGATAATAAGCAACAGTGTATGTGGCGATGTCCCATTTGAAACTGTGTTAAACAAATACACACACCATGTGACCCTGCCCTTTGGCTCACTGCTCATACAAACACACAGACATACAACCATAAGAGATGAAAGGACAACATCCATCTCTGGTCCATATACCGTCATGACCAAAGCACTGAGCAGGAAGCCTGATTTCTAATTATTGCTTTTAAAACACACGATCTGCTTCAGAGTGAGAGAGATCCTTGAACATACCACCCCCCCCGCCAGTCAAGACACTTTCCAACTAAAAACAACATCATGCATTTTTGATACCAGCCCTGATTTCCACCTCTTCACTGACACTAAGATTTGGGTTCATGGGTTTTTTATTAAGTAGCACACCAAGTAAAAATCCTGACAAAGTGCACAGGACAGGACTGTCACACGGTAAATTGGAGTGTTGGGACATGTGAATCAAGGAGAAAGGTTGTGTAACGTTTGAGTCACCAAACTGCAGGTCACCCTGAGGTGATTCAGTGCATCACCGTTATGCTCCGAGTGTGAGGTTTAATCTCACACAGACTTACAATTGAGGATGTTACAATGTCATCGAGTTTCAAGGATTAAATGATGCATGCATGCATGGGAAACACTGAATAAATATAATTTTAATTAGAATGTGCAAGTTCATTATTTTTTCCTGAGTTCAATGGTCTTAAATAGAAAACAAATGTATTCTGGAACAAGTGGAATACCATATTGCAATGAATTCTCAATTATGTGGTCTAAATCCTCCTCAAGCAAAGTTATTCTTCAAGCTGCTATATTTACCTTCTCCACTGAGGAGAGCAAAGCAGTGCTTTTAGCTTGGGATGGTGCTGCAATGCAATTCCTTTCTCCATGTAAAATGGGGAATGTCCATAACACATTCACAGGAAATTAAAATGTGAACTAATTCATTGGAACGATTTTGACATGAATTAATTTAAATGATTTGAATCACTACTGTGATAGTGTGAGGACTAACCCTCTTTTCACTAAGTTATAATACAATGCAACTATTTAGCTGCATTAGTATTCAGAGGGCTAAAAAGTGAGTAATGCTCATCGTTTATTGGTTTTAGTATTGTGCTTAAATGTATAATGATTAGATTAAAATAATCTTTAATTATGTGCCCAACAGGATAAGTACAGTGGGGGACATGTTAATGATATGGTGAACAGACGGCACCATTGTCATTTCTGTCAGTAAAAGAAAGAGAGACAGAGGGAAGGAGGAAGAAAGGCAAAGAGGGGAGAAGAATGTGTGTGCATGTTCACCCACACACACACACACATATGGGCTGGAGCCAGTAAGCACATTTGCTGAACCCATCATTAAGTTCTCTCCCCTTGTGGTTGGTGTCAGGGTCCAGACAGGGAGACAAAGCATGGGATTTTCCTCCACATGGTACCCAGGGGAGAGGGCAGAGGCCTAGGGGAGAGAGTTGGGGTGGGACGGCACATCCTGGGTGACAGACAGGCAGCAGGGAGAGAGGGGAGGGAGTGGAAACCAAGAGGAGGAAGTGAGAGGGGAGGGGGGGGTGATGTATGAACGTATGGGGACTGAGAAGAAACTACAGTATCTTTCCTCTTATTAAGAGCCAGAGACGGAGGAAGGGGTGCTCACTTGGCAAGCTGGTGTTAGGGGGGTAATTAGTGAGACACACACGTGTCCCTCATTGAGGGGAGTCCCCTGGGTGTGGAACAGCTCAATCAGTAGCCAGCTGCAGGTAGAGGGGTTGTGTGTCCTCGCATGTGTGCGAGGGGAGTTCAGGTGCAAGTGTACAGCTGTACTTTTACCCTTTGCACTCTGCATCATTAATTCTTATGCTACATTAAAGGGTTTACTAACACCAACACAAAGAAACACACACATCTCTATTGGATACCTGCTGTCCTGATTGTGTTGCTAGCTTGCTGAACATCATACTCGACACAGACACATTTTATTGTGTGTGTGTGTTTATATATGTTTGAAGGCGGAAGATGTAGATACAGACGAGACAATTTCCTATAAAATATTTATAACTTGCTAATGATTGCTTAGCTTACCAGGTTTGGGAGTGAATGTAATTGGCATCTGAAATCGGGATAATTTATTTAAATACACAGAGAAACTTGCGTCAAGGTCAACACACTTGGTCAAGGTTATGACGTGATCAATAAAAAGTGAATATGTTCTGTCTCATGCATTTTTTTTAAGCATTTAACTAACACCATAGTATTTCTCTAACCTCAGCTGAATGCCATTTCTGCACTGGCAGACTGTAGTTACTTTCAGTTACATGTATTTCTTTGTTATGTTGATTAAAAACATAATCCTAAACAAATTTAGTAATGTAAATTAGCTGCATATCAACATAATGTTTTGGAGACATGGCGGATGTGCAAGTTGGTAACAATGTGTCTCCAGTGGATCCGGTTGTGTCGTGCTGTGTGCCCTGACAGGGAAAACAGACAGGCGCCTGAGAAGAAGGAAGGAAAAGAAAGAAGGTAGGAAGGGAGCTGGGGGGAGGGGGAGATGCTTGGTTGAACAACAGCTGTTGGGATTACTGTTTAATAAAAACCGTCATACGCATGCACTCCCTCATGCCCCCCTGCAGAGCAGACCAAAAGGCATTGCTGTGCGGAGCCCAATAACCTGACATCACAGTCAGCCTGCCCCCCTTGGGGACCCGACGCCAGGCACCTCATACCACGATGCCAGGCCCCCAAATCTCCCACCAGGCCTGTCATGCCTCCAGGCACACTGTATGTGTGTGTGTGTGTGGGTGTCTTACTTATTATCTGCCGATGCATATGTTTACATGGTGCATATGTGAGATGTGGACATCTAAAAGAGTGCGTACATGTGCAGAATGGACCATTTTTATGGATGTGTGAGCCAATCTTGTGAAAATGTATGCTAGGGAGACATATGTATCTACATGGGCGTATGTGCGTGTGTCAGAGTGTGTCTCCGTCTGAAGAGGGAGAGGGGGAATTCATCAGATAAGCTACCTCATTTGGGCCGCTTCAGGAGGAGTGAAAGGAGCTGTGGGGAGGCTTTCATCTCTGAGATGGAAAAAAGAGACAGAATCAAGATGGAGTGAGTGTGAAAGAGGATGAGAAGGCGGGAGGGAGGAGAGGGGGGTTTGGGGGGGGGGGGGTGAGAAGGAAGAGTGTAAGATAAAGAATGAAAGAGATAATCCAAGAGGATGTTTACCTTGGTCATGCTGACAGAGGACAAAAGGGGGCACCAATATGTACTGCCCCCTATAGGGCCGCAGGATATTGAGTAGAGAAAGGAAAAGTTTTTTGAAGAAAACACACGTTGAGGTAACAGTGTCCTCGGCCCCTCACACACTCACTCACAGACAAACTGCTTAATTAAACATGAGCTACGCGAGTGCTGGCTGTCTGCCTCTGCGTGTCTGGATATATGAGTGTGTGTGTCGACTGTGCATTCATCTCGTCTTCATAGAAAGCACAAGGAGGCCATTTGCAAGTCAAATTCAGCATTTAATGACACGGGAAATCATCTGAATTTATTGAAAGCCAGCATGGAGAGGAAAGGAGCTTGTTCAAGTTTCAGATCAAAAATGCATAAAATTGCCACCCCTCTTTGCCTGCAAATAGAGCTTTGAGTGCTTCTGATTTTAAATGATGGGATATGTCAAGGTGAATGTGTGGCAGGCTGATAGCTCGGGGCTCCCTGGGTGCAATGTCAGACTCTATATTTGATACAGATTACAGAGTTGAGATAATTCAGCTCTATAAATTATTGGAAAACTACTGCATGGGCAAAACTGGAACTAAACCTACAATGGGCTAAAAAATGTATGAGAGCAATACAAATCAAACCCTTTTAAATCACTACAAGTCACCTAAGAAACTGAGAGTTCAGGAAGAAAGAATGACAAGTTAACATACAGCAGACCCAGCTCAAACAGGTTAACCACAATGACCATCTAATTAAACCGTAATACAGGGCAGCTACTTACGACCATGGTTGTTAAAATGCTCCTCCATGGCAACACTCAGGTAAAAGCATGCTGTTGCCATGCAAGTGCCACCGGAAAAAACCCAATGTGTTTAAATGAAAGAAAAGGAGGAGAGAAAGAGACACGAGGTGGAAGAGGGGGAAAAAAGAAGAGGAAGGCTGCAGTAGGTTTGTTATGGTCTGCATCCATCATGCTAATTGGAAATAAACACCAGCTTATTGTTTGGAGAGCATTGAATCAACCTCTAATCAAGTCTCAGCATAGGATGGTAAAGCTTGGCCACTGAGGACATTTCCTACAGAAATAACATTAATGGTTTTAAGTGTGTGTGTGTGTGTGAGTGTGTACACGTATTGCCACGTGGCTGATAACCTTTTGTAGTAGCACAAAGGGGGCTAATTACAAATGAGTTCACTGTTAAGTAATCGGACAGCACTTCTCTCTACTACCGACACACATACTGTATATCCATAGTTTACGGTGCAGCTCAACTCTGCAGTGAAGCCAATTAGCAAGGGACTAAAGGTTTATACGTATATCGTGTATGACAGAGATGGGAGATAGGACAGCGAAATCCGAACTTGATTTTGTCTGTAAGGGAAACATAGTGACTTAGACAGAGTGACAAAACAGACATTAACGCAGGCAGACTGAACTAGTTTTGAAGAGCAGGTTTTGTTGAGACTTGAATTTGCCCTGATATATTTGTATTAATTGTCTTATTTCATTGCATTATTTCCTAACTATTCGTTCAAAAGATAGACTAGATCTTGAAATGAAAAGACAGCTGTACATGAGAGCCATCCAGCTAGACGGAGGCTGATGCACACGGACAGACGCCACAGACGAGAGAGCAGCAAAGAGAGATGCCGAGTTGTTGATCTCATTAAGATTAATACATTCTGACAGGAAAGCATCCGCAGAGAAAGGCAGGAACAGAAACACTGAGGTGTAGCTTTAATGGGATCAATAGATTGGGCATCAGTGTGGGGTCAGTTGCCGTGTCCATGGTGACCCATCTCTCACTGGCTAGATGACTCACACCAGGAGTCCTTTGTCCATGCCTATCTTCCTCCCTCACTCAATCACTCACTCACTCACATCCCGTATTTCCTCCATACTATTCACTCCCTTCCTGAGCTCATCTACTCTTTTTTGACTATATCTTACATTCTGTCTCTATAATTCACCTTAGTTTCCTATTTAGTCTTATTCACCCACTGCTTTCCTCCTGCTGTCCTTCCTCTGTCCCACTGACTCATCCCATCTCCCTAAGTATGCTTTTCTTCCCACTATCTTCCTCCGCCATTCCTGGTGGAAAAAAACAGCTCTGACTGACTATTTTCAACCAGACTGCTTAAAGCAGCACATATGATAACCCACTGTTTGGCAGCCTCTTTAATGAAGCACCGACACAAGACAACAAATTCAAAGGTTCTCTAAATTATCCTATGTCACGTTACAGCACACCATGATCAGAAATAACATTTAGTACAGCAGCTGCTTACTTTAGGTATATGGCACAATTATAGCCTATGTTATTTTTGTTGCTTTATTGTTAATTTTCTCTTCTAAGAAAGCTAAATCCGCAGACCCACCTCTTAGAGTCTCTTCTCGTTTCTTATCAAAACACACTGCTGAGCCGACGCTTCACTTTCTCCTTTGTACATACTGTATTTTGTAACTTGCAATTCCAGTTGACACAAGAGTGTAGCCTCATGTCCTGTTGACTGAATTATTCACCGCAGCTCAGTAGGGCAACACTGCACACTGTTACCTAACCCTGCCAGAGACGCTGTCACAGCACTGAGAGAGAAGAACAACACGTGTGAGGCTGGAAAGGAAAGCTAGGGACATCAAGCTGCACACAGAGGGAGAGGGAGAGAGTATAGAGATGAATGGGCTGTAGAGGAAAAACAGATGAATGAAAAATGAGAAGAGCATGAAATGAAATGGACTGACGAGGGAAAACCAGACGGATGAGAAATAAGGGGGTCTGAAAAGTGCGAGAAAGAAAGAAGATGCACCGCTTGATGTGCATTGTGGAAGATTGGTAAATAAATAAAAGGGAGGCAGATGTATATGAGCGAGGACAATAAGATTGTTAAAGCAAACCTCAAATAGAGAAAAAAAGCGGGGATTGTGATGATGTGAGAGCAGGTCCAAAGTCTCTCTGAAAATTACGTCAAAACAGTTATAAAAGGGAGCCGAGGGAGAGAGGGAGAGAAATAGGAGTCCCTCTGCCTTCATCTCCAATAATAGTCTCTCACTTGTGTATTGCCCTCACTATACTGAAGCTGCCAGCTCCCCTTCCCAAAACAAAGCCCCAAAAATATCACTGCCAATGTGTGGCACATGTATTTAAGGAGCTCTGTGTGTATGTGAGTGTGCATATGTGTTTGTGTGTGTGTGTTATAGCTTCTATAGCTGTGGGGAGTGAGGAGTTCAGCATGAATAATTGAACACGGGGGGGAAAGCCTGCCATCCAAAAAGCAAAATGCCAACTGCCAGACTCGTTTTATTTTAGAAGAAGGGGGGAGCCAAAGGTGGTGTAAAGGGATGAATAAAGGATGGGGATAAACAGAAATAAAAGAAGATACCAAAGAGCCAAAAGACACAAGCTCGGACTGGTAAAGCCTAAACAGCCCATTAAAACAACTAGCAACAGCTGCGCTTCCCTGCTCAGTCTTTTTTGCCTTGCTCATTGGACAAACAATGATGTTATAGACAACACAGCGGTCACAGGTCAGGGGTCGGGGTTGGGGAGGTGAAGGTGAGGGTTGGGGTCAGACCCATTTTGAAAAGCTCAACAATAGACTGATACTATATGACCTTGGCCAGATAAACACATGCTCATTATAATTGATCTTTACGCAGAGGGGAAGCCAATGTGAATGAATGGAGATAATGTTATTATATTAGAGTAGAGTGACCGGTCCACTGCCCTTTCAAGTCTGCAGTCATGGGCCATTGTCACTGCAGAGTAAATTGATGATTGAATGATTCAGTAACCATATACCAAATAATTCAATTCTGTCACATTTAGGGATAAAAGTGCAGAAGAAAAACGCAAACTGGGATTACAAACAAAATTATACAAGAAAAGGAAGAAAAGGATGGTTGCAAAAAACAAAAAAAAAAGCCATTAGGGAAGGGGTTAAGGGTAAAAGAGTCAGAGGTTGCAAACCAGATTTTATTCTGTCTGTGACGTCTGTGATCTCCCAGCGGGAGATCACAGACGTCAAGCTATTTTATCTCCATGATCACACTGTTGTATTTTTGCAGTGGTATCAACAAACCACGTTCAGTACAATATGGCCAGATTTCTCCCTCTCTCCGCGCTGGCTTCGGTGGTGGTCAGCTTCAAACTCATTAGTCCGTTTTGATAGATAAGAGGCTTGCAGCTGGAAAGCCACGGCAGCAGTGGGTTTTGTGGGTTACAAAAGCAATGTAATCGGGTTTTGGCAATAGAAATCTAAGGAGTTTAGGAAGGGGAATACTCACTGATTTATGGATTTGAATTGGATTGAGACTTGCTTAGAACCAGATCTAATGTGGCAAATGGCTGTAATCTGAGGGGAGCTGTGCATAAGGAAGTAAGGCAGTGACACATGAAATAACACTGGGAAAACATATGAACTTCAACATTTTGCACCCTCTCTCTCCTTTTCCGTCTGCTTCTGACTCATTTATCTCTGTGCCTCTCTTCCTTTGCCCTGCCATCATGCTCTCATCTTATTATTCTATGCTCATCTACCCGATTCCTTCATCCAACCCCCATTTTTCCTAACAGTAATCCTCTCCTCCCGTCCCTCCTCTTTTTACTCTTGCTGTCAGATCTCCCTATCCACTCCAGGCAAATTACACTTTTCAGATTACACCCCAATTAAAGGCCCCGTTGGTACTCTGTTTGCATGCTGCAGCTCGTCTCTGGAAACAGAAAAATGAATTGTGTCTGTGCATGTGTGTCTGCATGTGTGTGTGCGTGTGCAGAGTAAAAAAGCCATTTAAAATACTAGGGGCTGAAAAAAAAGCACATGTACGTGTTTGCGAATGTCTAATCGCAGATGGCAGACCCCTGCTAAATCCCTATTAATGATCCTATTTACACTTGTTGCCAGATTGATCAAAGTTTAGCAGTTGTGTGATCTGCGGCCTTTTTATCTCAGCTGGTTTGGGAGGGGGGCGGCTGGCTGTGCTACTTGTGTGTATGTGTGTGTATGGAGGGTTGCAGGGAGGTTGTTAGTTGGCACAGTATGGGGTAGTTGGCACAAACAAGGGCGAGACACCATGATATAAAGGCAGGGAACTGGGTGGTGTTAAGGGTGTTTATGTAGTGCCTATGTAGTGTATGTGTGGGGTGCTGGCTGCTGACTGAGATCTGAGGGTTAAAGAAAAAAACACCATTATGGTCGAGGCTAGCAGGTGATGTATAACAAGATCATATAGTCAATGTGCTTCTGAAAGTTTTCTCTCCATGTTTAAGTTTCTCACTGTTCCGGTGGTGGACTGGTATAGCGTTATGAATTCGCCTTAGTTTTATTTTGTTTTCCTTTTTGAGGACTTGTATTTCTCCTGTTAGTATAGTAGAAGGCTCCAATTACTGCAATACCCATGAGCATCAGCCAGCATTGTAGAGAGGAAGCCAGTCAGAGGCACGAATCACAACAGCAGCAGAAAAGAATCACGGCTCTATAGCTGCAAAACTCAACACCAAAATCAAAATAACGAATGCATGATCATTTTCTAGTCTGATCTTTATGCCGCTAATGGTGCACATTACTGAATCTCACAGATATTTCTTGACTTCTCTTTCATATCTCTTCTAATGTTTTCATGTAAAGGCTAGTACATTTTTTTTCTGACGCAACTGCTCATCGTTTTTTATGTGCGTGTGTATCAGTTGTCAAGTTTCATTAATTCATGCTCCACTCTTAAAGACTTAACATTGTTTATCAGCATTTCACTTCACTCTATATCAAACTCTCATTTTCTCCCTATTCACTGACCAGTCCTTCTAACCCCTCATTCATTAATCCTCTCCCTACTGATCTCCTCTTTATGTTCGTCCTTCTCCACCACAAAAAGCCTCACAAGCTCAGGCCTGATTTTAAACATATTCCACATGTCTGTCTTTCACCAAATATGCTTCCCCTCCTCCTCCATTTCTCTTTCCCCAACTTGTCTCTCCATGCAAATGTCCCCCCAGGTTTTTGCCTTGTTAATTGTTCCAAAAAGAGGCAAACTTTGAAGTCACTGTCCCGTAAAATAATATTGCACTCATTTATTTGCTGCCAGAGCTTTGGCCTGAAGCAGCAGAGACAGGGAGGAGGCTTGTGAGGAAAGAGAGATAGATGACATAGAGGAATACAGACTAAACTGAGATGAGAGGCAGAGGAGAGGGAAAACAAAGGGGATTTTAGCTGAAGAAAAAAGTGATGATGAAAAGGTGGAGGATGGTAGAAAAGAGGAAAGGATAGCTGGAGTGGTTTATAGACACTGTACTCTACTCAGCCCCCGTGGGTCATTCATCACCTGGACAGAGGCCCTGACAACACACACATAGATGCGCATATACACATATGCACTCACACAAAATCTCCTCAATTGTCTTTATGGTTGCTCATCTTCTGTAAAAGCACTTTGCTTTTCCTGTTGGATGTGTTGAATTACACATAGTAAGTAAACACGACCACAAACATATCAATGTCATATGCAATAAGGTAGTTTCAGCTGACAAGCTAAGATTTATGGCTTACCACTCTCACAGCAACTACAGATAGGACACACATTATAGGAAAAGGCTGAAAAATGAGCAGAGAAACAAGATGACAATGCTCCCATACACAGGGCACAAGGGGTCATTGAATAGTTTGATGAGTGCTCTCTCCACCACCAAAATCAAAACACTAAATGAGGGCGTATATTTTGGATGACTGCTTTTCACCCTCTCCAGTAAATTCCAAGCCGTGGAGCAGTGCAGCTGCTCTGGCAGCTGAGCACATGGTGGCACAACACCTTACTGATACACTGGATGTTGGTTTTTCCTTTCATTTGTCACCCATCTGTGTTCTGAGTCCAGAGATAATGTGTCACCTTTACCAACCCTCTTGAGAAATCATTGTTCGGTTGCCTTTTTCTAATACTCCTAACACATGGAAATCATCACCGCAGTTCTCCTTGATTTTAACAGATGCTCATTATATCCAAGTCACGCAATTAATCTCACTCATAATATTAAAGCCTTACAGTGCCAGTGTGTGTTACCACAAAAGAGGGGGAGAAGATATTTTCTTAAGCCTGCAAAGAAATTAACCATTCACTCCATCATTGCCTATTCACAGAGCTATTGGCATGCAAATGTTCCAGTGATGGGCATCAATCATCTCTTTTCCCTGTCCAACTGTGAGCCCACACTGCTTGAGTTGACATTGAGTATGCCCACTTTGATGATATAAACGTGATGTGTGTGTGTGTGTGTGTGTGTGTGTGTGCGTGTTTCCATTGCATCTGTGTGCAGACAGTCAGCAGCGTGCGTTAGATTGGATTGAATAGCAATACCTTTAATGGATGGTCTGCGAAGGTCAGAGATTCACCTTTGAAGGCACCGAGAACGAGGGAAACGATCGATTTCCAAGTGACAGGTAGAGGAATCAGAGGAAGTGTGTGTGTGTGTGTGTGTGTGTGTGTGTGTGTGTGTGTGTGTGTGTGTGTGTGTGTGTGTGTGTGTGTGTGTGTGTGTGTGTGTGTGTAGATAGGACAGGTCGACAGATACAGTAGAAGTCACTCTTGTATAAATAGCTGAGCTCTCAATTAGCACCTGGCCTTCCCCTTGACCCTTACCAGCCTCCATACCTCTACACTGACAACGGCAAACACAACCTCTGTCACTGCGTCCGCCTGCTGTAGTCAAAGAGAGCATACTGTGCACACCTGAATGATTTATGATCTTGCCTTGTATGTTTTGTTTTTGTTTTTTCGGTCCCGTGCTGTATATGTATGCATGAATATGTTGTGGGCGGCAGCTGACTTGCAGCTGTTGTTTACCTCCGCTGCAGAAGAATGTTCACACTTGCAACTTGAATATGCATAGGACATCACATGGTGTATAAAACAGAAGGCTAAATTGTCTGTGCTAACTTCCCCAATGAGCCCCAGCCAATCCCATAATAGTAGATAAATAGTTGCCTAGCAACAGAGCTTAGCAACAGCAGCGGTCTAGATATGCTATCACTGTACAGGAAACTCGGGGGGTAAAAATGCCTCCACTTTCAGCAAAGCGGGGATTTATTAGAGGTACCAGGGAAAACATCAAACTCTACTGAAATGGATCTGCCATATCAACTGTAATGTAGACACAGATCATTCTCCTGCTGTATGCCAACACAATGAATCGCCTTTGATGAGTTGGTGTTCAGTGCTGGCTCAGGTTTCTGTTGACACACACAAGCACACACTCATACAGCGACGAGAGGAAACAACTGAGACAGGGGGGAAAAAATGGGACTGCGGTTTATGAGTGTGAGGCAAGTTGGGGACAAGTTCATAGCTGGAGATCTATTTTTTTCTGAAGTGCACCAAGTTGAGCAACAAAGAGCAAAGTCTGTGAAAAGAGTTTATAAAGTGCATATTCTTTCTACTTAGCCAAGGGCCTTCTTGCCAACAAGAACAAAGAGACAAAAGCTGTTTACAGCAAAACAAGTCTCTTGACCTTTTAACATTGCAGCACAATGGAGCAGACTGATACTAGTAACAGACTGATACTCGGAGTCCCAGTGTCTTGGATGATTACAATTTCTTAGTAGCCTAATGCTATTTGATTAAGGTTTTTGTTACAATATATCCAACAAAGGTTCTGGGGGTAAAATATTTACTGAATTGCACTGTATGGATGGCCTTGAGCACAAGTACGTCTCCTCTATTAACTCAGAATATAGTTTGGCACGCTCAAGCCTGAAGACAAAATGCCTCTTTCTCTCAACTGATGAGTAATTTCACTCCTCATCCATAAATCAATTATGTATAATCCCCTGATACAGAGAATTAGTGGCCATTTAACATGAGGAAGCTAAGTGTTTCACTGTTTCAGTGTGTGCACGTCAGCACATCCATATGTGTTTATGCGCGAGATGTCTGAGTGGTGATTTGCTTAAACAGAAAGAGATATAGTGATGTAAACATGCTTTCTTTCTGACTAAGTGCTGCATGAGAGACAAGCTTGGATTCTCCACAGAGAGCAGCAAAGAGACGACAGACATAATATACTAAGCTATACTGAACTATGAGCCATGCTGAGCAACTGCTACCACACTTATTGGCCATTTACTTGGTGATGAGGCAGTTCAGTTCAGTCTAGGTTGATCCACTTTTATTGGAGTGTTAATAGATCTCTGTGTGATCTAAAGGCTTCTGACTAAATCATTCTCAGCATCTATCTACTTAAAAGAGGTGAGAAATGTATTATTAGGAGCCTTAATACGTAGCTTTACACTTAAGCTGTGAATTTTGATAAAACACCCTTTTTGTTACCAACCTCTAGTTTTAGAAAACAGTCGATTTAGCATATTGAGAGAAGACTGAAAATAATTACCAATTAGGGGAAGAAGACTGTGTATTTATTTTGCTCCCTAATGTGGAGAAGTAAAAGGCAGCATTAGAGTTGATGATCAATGAAAGGAAGGAAATAAAAGATAAAGGAGGAAGGATGGGGAATTTATCTTCTATATCATTTATCATATTCATAAGCAAAAAGAATAAGTGATCTTTTAATGAGTTAGAGTTCTGGAGAGCTATAGCACTTTTGCTGGTGTTCTTCTGGGACAAATGAAGGCTAAATAATGTTTTCCTAAGAGATGAGAATGCGCCCTCCATTCCTCCTCCTCATTTGTTCGTTTTGTTCATTTTGCATATCATCCAACATACACCCCCACCACCCACAATCCCTCCACCCACAAAAACTACACTGTTCCCAAATTGGCATTACAAGCTCGTTATTCTGCTACTGGTAGACATGATAGCCCTATGTGCAAATCAGAAAGGAGTAGCTGATCCAGCAGCTGCTAGCTGGCCCAATGATCTCCAGCAAAGTTAGAGCGCAGAACCAGAAACCTCCACTGCCGGAGCGGCATTAACACAGGGAGGGGCAAATGAGGCAAGGCACAGTGCAATATCAGCTCACTTGGAGAGTATTTGACGATTAGAGAGACTGAAAACAGCTCAGGCAATGATGTAGAAAAAGGTGCAAAACATGGGGGCAACAGCTCTTTCTCCATATTGTGGCACCCACGGCTACCTACCCGTTTTCATAATTCTCCATCATCCGTCTGGATAGAAGTGTGCGGGCATGATGTTTCTATTTCAGAACGTGTCTCCCTTAGTGTGTCTTCGTCGGCCAAGTCTGTAGCCCACACTGTGCGAATCAGGGTGCCTGCCAACACGTTTTAACACACACTGTTACATCTGTAGCGCGTTCAGCCGCTAGGGAATTAAAGCCTAAACTGTAGGGCATTGTATCACAACACAAGGTACTTGTGAGAATAAATAGAGCTAAAGTAGCATCCACCTATAGGTCAAGTCGATTTTATCCATATAGCACCACAACAGAAGTGCACTTTTCATATAGAGCAAGTCTAGACCAAGCTGTTTATAATATTATTTACAGAGATCCAATTTTAGTCCATATCCAATATGGAGCCAAGTGAGAGTGGAGAGGAAAAATTGCCTTTTAAAAGGTGGACACCTTAAGTAGAACTGGGCAGTGGGCAGGTGGTCATCTGCCTCAGCCAGATTGGTACAATTGGGTGTGATCTACATAATGTTCTTGGATTGTTTACTAATAATAATAATGCCTGAAGGAAGCATAAATAAGGGTAATAAAATGGATTCAAGTATAAGACCTTGTGTTACTGTGTGTTTAACTTTTGCATGCATGGAGAAGATTCATTGTTACCATGTACAAAGTGAAACTGACCTGATAAATAGGACTGAAACCAGCTTAGTGTAGCTCCTTTATTGCCAATTAAATGTTCCTGTCTCTACAATAGGATGTGATGGTCAATCGCATCAAATGCTGCACTGGGATCTAACAAGACAAGGACAGAGGCAAGTCCACTGTCCAATGCAATTAGGATATCATTTGTTACTTGCACCAGTGCTGCCTCTGTGCCACGATGCACTCTCATCCTGACTGAAAACACTCAAGTAAACTATTGTTCTGTAGAAAGTAACAACTCATTGGTGAATGCTTTCTCAAGCATGTTAAAGAAGAGAAAGGGAGGGTTAGATTTAGATCTAGAGACGGCTGGGTCACCTGGATCAAGTGTACACTTTATAAAAAGAGGTCTAATTATTATAACATTGAAGGACATAGCCTGTTGAGACATGATGATTATATCGAGTAAAATATGCATTTCTAAAGGTAAAATCTTCTTAAGTAGCATACTTGGGAAGATGTCTGAGGGAGCAGCTCATTATTTGAATTAAGAAATTGTTGAACTTAAGTGAAGGACAATTGGAGAAACAGTCTAAATATATAATCAGGGTTTATAGGTTCCTGTGTTTGAGGATAAATCTTCGCCGGCTGAGGGCAGAAGGTGATGAAATTCATCTCTAATACTTAGAATTTTATCATTAAAGCAGCTCATGAAGCGTTGCCACTGAGAAGTACAGGATCAACAAGGCTATGATTCTTTATCAGCCTAACCAAAGAGCTGAAAAGAAACCAAGGGCTGTTTTTATTTTCCTCTATTAATGAGTAACAGGCTGCACTGGTATTAGAGAAAGTTTTCATACATTTGAGACTCTCTTGCCAGACTAATCGCCATCCAGTGCCACTTACTTCCTAGTTTTCGTGATGTTTCCTTTAATTTGGGGTTTTGCAGTAAAACCATGGAGATACACCTCCTTTGTTATTTTATCTTTTTTTTAGAGGAGCAGGAGAGTCAAGTGTCATTCACAGTGAGCCTGCAGCACTATCGAAAAGATGATCAATTTGGGAGGGACTTAAGTTGGATAGGAGTCCTCTGTTATACCGAGACATGGCATTTAATTAAATGCTGATGGAATCACTTCCTTAAATTTAACACTATCACACTCAAATCTAGTGAAGACATTTTTGCCTAATGGCATGTAATCTGGTAATGAATTCAAAGTTATTAAATAATGGTCTGATAAAAGAGGATTCTGCAGAGAGACGATTAGATGTTCAGTTTGAACGCCATATGCTAGAACAAGGTTGAGGGTGTGGTTAAAACAGTGAGTGGGTATATTTTGACTCCATGGTGAAATGTTAAATATCAACAAGTATAATTACTTTGTCGCACTAATGAGTCAGGAGTGTGTGCCAGGAGTGCAGTACACTATAACAAATAAGACTAATGTTTTTCGGTTGGATGGAGAAACTAAGAACAAATTGTGATTAAGTTCAGGTGTATGGGTGATTAATAGGCTGGAATTGAAAATGGCTGTAACTCCATCTTCTTGCCCAGTACCGAAAGGAAGGCGAGTATTAATATGACAGGGTGGAGTGGATTAATTTAGGCTGACACATTCTTCATGACACAGGCAGGTTTCAGTAAAACAAAATAAATCAAGGCGATGAACTGACATTAGATTGTTTGTTGTAGTTTTGCAGTGCTGGTGTTAATTCCAATTAGGTTTTGATATGACTCCTCTTCTGTTTATTTTTGATTTAATAGATTTAAGTGGTCGGGGCAAACACAGTCTCTATGAGGTTTTGGGTGGGTGACTGTTCTAATAGAAAAGCAGAGAAGCGTGTAAGTCTGCAACTCTGCCTCCTGGTCTCAACTCTGGGTTGTCATGGTTTTGATTTACTAATAAATTTGGTCAGATTTCTGGATACGAGAGCTGCTTCATCAAATGTGGGGTATATGGCATCTCTCCTGATCAGACTAGGTCTTTCCCAGAAAGGGAATGATACATGGCTTTCATTCCTTACCACTGGTTAGACAGCTTAATCCTCAAATTGGTGTAAACGGGTGTTGTTTTATGTATATCTCACCTGTATTTGCCCGAGTGTTACTGTCACTGTCATTAATTAAGGGTTTCTCAAGACAGAGCTGCCAATAACGAGAGTTGCTCTTTCAGCAGGAGTGTTGCTGAGTCGGGAGAAGCTGCTTGAAGCATCCACTGGTTGGTGGTAAACCGTGGGCTTCTGCTTAGCCACCCGGCTTCCCCAGCTCCTTGGGCACTGCTGAGGGGAGAGTTGGAGCTGCACTGGGTCAGACTGAACTGGCAACTGGGAGCTGGCGACTACAACGGCTAACAATTGGGTTTTTACTTCTCTGAGACTGACAGCAATTTTTTATGTGGCTTGCAAAGCTTATTGGACTGGACTTGGAGCTGACAGTTAAGCTGCTACTGAGGACCGGAGCCAAGCAATGATGGTGGTGGCAGAAGGAGAGAAGGACAGTGGTTAGGTTGGTTTGCCAGTTGTAGGAGCGGGCAGCTGAGACTAAACGGCAGTAATGGCCTAACAAGGAGAGATCTGGAGAGCCAAACCAGATGGAACGGCCACAGCCACGTGCCTGCCTGGCTCTCTCATGGCTTTGTTAGCCAAACACAGACACAGACAGAGATTTACTGAAAGACGAAGACGAAAAGATGTGGGGAATCTTGAAATGAGACTGCGGCCTGTTGTCTCCTCGACATTCAGATCCTTATTTACTACTCAGCACTAATTATTCAACGTATACTTTCTCTTGTCTTGACTCTATTTTCTAGCTCTATGTGCCCTTGACCTTTTCTAAACTCCTCTCTGCATCCTCTCCCTCTGCCCAAACTCCTCCTCTGATTGATATTCAGCACATTCGGTGACTAAGCTATTTCCCCTTCCTCTATGCGCTAAGGGCTTAACTTTAATGAAAGGGGAGAAGTTGATTACATATGGGGAGCAAAAACTAGGCCTCCATCTCATGGGAGGAGTGTAGTAGAGGAGATGCCACGCTGAGTTTTAGTCAACAATGAAAGCAGACAGAGAATAAAGGCAGGGTTGCAGAGTGTGCACATCAGAGTGTCCTTGGAAGTCAAATTTCCCAGGATGCTCAAGTGTTAGGAATCAAGGACGTGGAGAAAAGGATAAAAAATATCCATAGTGCAGGCTTTTCACAGGATTCAGAAAGGTACGAGTGACACAAGGACACACTAAAATACACACACACACACACACACCTCTAACAGCATGCACAGCTCCAGTTTGTGGGGCTGCTGTGCCACTGTTATGGCTAACCTAAATCCATCTTTGACTATTACAGCAGTGAGTAGTGACTGGACTGGTGCTTGTGCTGGCTGATGTCATGCTGGCAGACTATACTCCAACAGATATGAGAGGAACACAAGGTACTCCCAATACTTTCCATCCCTCGTGCACAAAAGAGCATTGTACTGCAAGAACTACATACCCTCCAAATAGATATGCAAAAAAAAATAACCAAACAAAAAACAAAAAAAACACATACACACAATGTTAAGTCTGTTATGTTATCATGTTAAACAAACCACAAGTCCAGTCTCACAGCAGGGATGAATATCAAGCAGGAGGAAGCTGGCAGTTGCTGAGAGCTAGAGAGAGAGAGAGAGAGTAGAGAGAGTGGCTGTGCAGTGGAAGTGAGCCTGAGATGCAACATTTCAAAAGGTGTCATAAACATGGTGTTTTAAGTGAGTAGGTGTGTGTGTGCGCGTGTGTGAGAGAGACTCTGGGCTCAGAGGGTATTGCTGTATTGCTCTCTGAAAAACAATTACTGAAGCGTTGCATCGTCTCCCTCTCTGAATTTTAATTGGCAGAAGATGATGAGGAAAGATGAGGGTTAAAGGAGTTGTTGCATCCCACAGCACCAGGTAGAAGACAAATGAAGTAAGTGTTAAGTGTGTTGGGTCAGAAACGGCATCAGTTGGTGTGTAACTACAGATGTGCGTGTGTGCGTGTGTGTGTGTGTGTGTGTGTGTGTGTGTGTGTGTGTGTGTATGAGGAATGTTTTTGTAAACATCATGCTCAGCTGAAGTTCAGTGCCACACGTTTCACATCATCCTTTGAGAAGGAGAGACTTAGAGAAGAAGGAGAGAGAGAAGAAAGGTGGAGTGTGCAACTTCAGCTGCCACAGTCCACTGATAATGTGTCTTAGTCTAGACAGTGATGAGACCCTCTGTGACTCTCAGGCTAGACACATATTAGAGAAGTGTGATGACAGTGCAGCTGCTAAGATAATATACAAGACCTCACGCACAAACCCACAACCAACATTTAATTTTTAACAAGCTGAGTTTTTACAAATTCTGTATTATTCCTTAAAAACAAGGAGTGTCTCTAACTGCAGATTGGCAATTACCATTCTGTGTGCAGCAGGGGGAAAAAATCCCATAATCCTTTGGGAGCACTGGTGTAGCCGAGATAAAAATCCACTTATTAAAGTCGGCATTGAGGATGGGAAAAGAAAGGGCGCAGAGAGGAGGTAAGAGGAAAAGAGAGGACTGCGAGGATAGGTGTGCAAGATTACAGATGTTAATTTCTCTTTTTCCTTTTACTTGCCTCTGTCCTCTTTTTCATATCTATCCCACCATTCTTTTCTGTCTCTCTCCTCCTCTCCACCTCATTTATTTACTCTCTCAATCTCTCCTACTCTCCAGCTCTCTTGTCATTGTCTCTGTGAAGCAGCTTCGGAACCCGAGGCACACTTCAAAGTCTTGATGTCAGACAGACAGACCCAGGGACCCTTTTAAAGATGTTTACGCTGGCATCTGCTTAATGGGCGAATCAGAGTTATCTAAATCGCAACATACTGACACCACTGCAGCAACATTAGAGTGTGTGTGTGTGTGTGCATGCCTGTGTGTCTGTGAAATGAGTAGGAGGAAAGGCTGAGCAATATAAAAATGTGCAAATAAACCAAAAACAAACAAACAGGTGCTGGCAGATGCAGCTGATGTTTGTGAGAGACTTAATACATGTGGCGGTTACCAGAGGCTTCAAAAACAGACAGAATATACCAACATGTACACATGGAAAATAAATGCTTCATTCATATACGCCTCTTATCCACTCACACTTTGCCACCTCAGTCGCAGTGCCCTCTCAACAGGTGTGAATTCATGCACCACGTGTAAGCAAAAATAACCCCCTTGACAGTACACTCATGCATCTGCAGTCCCCGAGGTTTTCCTTGCAGCTGAGCCTAGCTGCAGAGAGCAGCCTAGCTTAGCCTTACCTCCCTGACTGGCTGCTAGCGTCTACTGCAGGGAGAGAGAATGACCCAGTTGTGAGGCAAACTGTTCTCTGCAGAGAGAGGAAGAAAGGGAGACAGGGAAAGAGAGAGGGGAGAGGTAGAGGAAGAGGAAAAGGAAAAGGTGTGTGGGGGCACTGGTCGCCCCAAGAGACCTGTAGTGTGCAATGATTGGCTACAGGCGTGCAGGGAAGGAGCTAGTGAGAGGAGGAGGGAGGCAGAGGGCTCACCTGCAGTGATGCGTCCTCTACAGCTGCACAGACTCAGCCATAAATCACAGAGGCTTGGAGAGAGGAGGGATGTCAGGGAGGGAAAGGATGGAGGATAGAAAGATGTAATGAACAAGTGGGAAAGGGATTTGTAATTTCTAGGAATCCAGAGTGTTACTGCAGAAATATGGGTGCTGCATGTACTGCTACAGATACAAAATGGGGAGAAAATGGATCTGCTTCAGGTCATCCATCAATGATTTTGCAACAATCCCTTATATACAAAGCTTATGACAAAGGAATAGAGTGGATAGAAAGGGAGACAGCCAACTCAACAGACTTTGCTTCTAATAAACCAATGCTGGAACGAAGACAACCTTATCCCTCATCATTGTAAACTTCAGTTATGACTGGAAAACTAAATAATGAAAGGCGGAGCTAAACGCTGCATTTGTCCACCTCTATGCTTCACATGGTTTAAACGCTCTTCTTGAGTACAACGGTATAAATTTGTGGTATGGAGCGCTCTGATGGGAAATTACACTCAGGCCCTGGCAGGGTTACTGCTAGCAATCCATCCACTGAGCTACACAGGAACACACTGTGAGATTAGTTGCTAGACGCTGTATTGATTTTCCACTGCTGGAACACAAATTAACAATCGCCATGCAATGATTTGGTACCCGCACACAGGAAAATGCCAACGCATGAAACAAAACTGAAATGATAATTAACACACTGTAGTTGGGTCGGGGTGCTGCTACTATAAATTCCTTCTATACCATTTAATTAATGATAAATCACCTTTAGTAATTGTTAATTAAGTGTTGGAGAGCTCATGTTTTCACAGTCTGCTACACAAGAGTAATTAATGCCAATTCAAGCGCTTCTTCCAATGCAGTAAAAAAAAAAAGAAGAAGGAGGAAAGCAGTGGTGTCTTCACTCAGCAGCAGCCACAGAATATGATCCTTAACTGTTCGGCCACCTTTGACATGAGTAGAAGTCTGTGTAAATGTGTGAGTATGTGTGTACGCATGTGAGAGAGACAACTATGTCTGGAGTCTTTCTGTGTGGTTACCTATTCAATGATCCATCAGCAGAAGAGAGGGAGGCAGAGAGAGAAAGGTTGGACATAATTACATTCCCATTTGCCGGCTTGACACAGACTTGATATGGCTGAAGAATGTTAATAGTGATGCTAATTAACTGGCTGAGCAGATCTAGGCTTTAAGAGGGAGCTTGACAAGCAAGGTGGAGAGGAAAAAGTGAGATATGTTGCAAGTATTATGAGAGGCGTTAGCCAACTCGAAACTACAAAAGAGTGAATATATTGGCTGCAGGAACTAAACATTTCATTATTTTGTTTGTAATGTGTGTAGATTTTAATCCAGACCTCTATTCCCTCTGAGTTTGGTTGCTCCCTCCTTGCTGTCTTCATCATCTTTCAGTGTCAATGCACCTTTTTACATATAACTGTTATGTGTTGTTAAACAGGGAACAATCACAAAGTTACATTAGTTAGTTAAGATGCTAACTTTGTGCTTAATATGAGCTTTGTAATATTTTTCATCCACAAACACCAGTGTTGGTGAACCCAAAGACAGTCTGACGAAGTCTGACTTGCTTGTGAAAAGCCCCATGCCCGCCTGGCAAAGCCACCCTCAGTGAGCAGCTTGTAAACACACACAAGCTGCCAGCTTTTCTGAGCCACACAACATGTTAATTAGAAAAGAGACAAGGAAGGGAGGAAGCAAGGGAGCAAGGAAGCAAGGAAGGAAGGAAAGGATTTAAAAAGAGAAATAATTAAAACAGTGTGAACCCTGAAAGAGGCAGACAGACGTACAAATAAAAATGCAACAAAAGGAAATGAAAATGGGGGCAGTTAAAAAGTAAAACACCTGCCAACGGATCGACTCACCTTTTTGCACCTTTTTCCATTTCTTAACACAGTTTCTGCGTCTTCACACAGCTGAGACTGCACTCCCCACTATCTGAGGCACCGGTGAAAAGCTGCATGGACATTTTACTAAATGAGCCACAAATTGGGCATTTCCTTTCTTCATGGAGCCAACTCTCAGTTTTCACTTTGGTCTGGCAATGCCTACTTGGCATTTGCTCAGATTATAGGCATTGTGCACAAACCAAAATGACTTTAAAATCAGCCTCATGAAAAACTCAAACATTGTGAGCTTCACAAACATGTTGGAGGAGAATTACACAGGACTGTGCATGAGCTCAAAGGTCTAATGTTAGGCTCATGTCATGATGATCGAGTAGACTTTAACATGTTTTCATTGGGCAAAACATGACAAGAGCCTGTTGTCTTTCACCCCACCACAGGAATATATACACAAATACACATTCTGATACAGAAAACACTGCTCATCCCTAAGGCCTAGAAATTCAGGGGTTTTCTGCACAAGTGAAAGAAGAATCTTTCACTGTGAAGACATAAAAAAAAGACAGGAAAATTATACTTGTGATCAAAGCACAGATTCCAAATTCCATGTCAGGCCTTTGATTTGTTTATGTCCCCAGACCTTGACTCATCTCTCTCAGCAGTCAACCTTGTCTTAACCCTGAGCCAGCAACTCGTCAGAGTCAACTACAGTTCAAACTGCCAGGAAACAGAAAGAACCGGTGAAGTTAGTCATTTTCCCTCTCCAACTTCTCAGCTGGCTCAAGCCTTTCAATTCCACGTACACACTGCAGAGAATAGCCACTCAAATCACTCACAGCTCAATAGGCTGCCACATACTGGTACTCTTCTCAATAGGTGCAGACTCACGAGAGTGAAATGAACATCAAAATCTATTTCACCACTCTCACCCTCTCCTCCCATCAGATTGTCTACCTTTACCCTTTCTCGACATTCTCTCCATCGCTGTAGCTTTCACCCATCATTCCTGCTTGCCAATTTTGCCCTCTTCACTCTTTCAGTCTTTCTGCCGTGCTCTCTTTTCTGTAGCTGCTCACCCACTCTCTTCCTGTTTCCCATTTCAGAAAAGATCTGTGTAAATAAAAAAAAGATTTCTGCAAGCTTCATGTCTGAATACTAATTAAATTTCAGAAGAAGGTTAGAAAAACATTAAAAAATATCCAGCAGCGTAACATCGAGTTGACATTTCGAGGTAGTTTAATTTTACTCTGACTAAAAGCTGTTGCAGCTAATCAGCAAGTCAGAGCAATATAAACAGCATTTAGGCTGTAACACTACATGGACCATGATTCATTGCTGGAGGCTCACCTTTGCGACAAGCTGTACAGTACATGAGCTTAAAGCACTCAAGTGCTTCTGACTTGGAGAGCTTGTATGTGCAAACATGGTGTCAACCTGCAGAGAAGCAGCTGGTTACCAAGCTTGGTTATGTGTGAGTGTGTGCGCGTGCTATTGCCCTGCTCAGCCCCTGGCAGCTCATCAATTATAAAAGAGCTCTGGAAAGGAAGGATAAGGCCAAGCTACAGCAATGGTATCTATAAATACACACCTGACACGCTTGAGGTGAACAGCTATTTTTGCATATGACCAAGTTACGCACACACACGTGAACATGCTGAACGCACAGCCAATGTCATCCCCCCGTATCAGGGCACTTTGTGTATCTGTCAAATCAGGAAGGCAGAGTGTACGCCGGCTGCTCTTTGCTAACCCGAGCACCATGTGATACTCTTTCTAAATCAGAGGAGAGATTGCTTTTCCCCTCCTCTTCCCCCGTGTCTTTCATCAACTAAACACTGTCGCTGAATGGCCAAATGGGAAAGTTGAGGTGTGAATGTGTGTGTGTGTACATGCAGAAGTGCAGATAAATTCTGTAATGGTCTGGATGACATGCTCTATCTCTCCCTCGTCGTCTTCTACCCCACTCTACCTTTTTTTTCTTCTTGATTACGTGGCCCTCTGTTCATCTCTGCAACCATCCATCTCCACCTCCTCTCTCATTCTCACCATGTGTTGCACATACAATCTACCAACAGTATATCCCTCTCCACATCTCTCCATCTGTCTTTTCTGTTTCTCCATCATGCATCCATCCATCTAACTGTCTCACTCTTCACCTTCCCCTTTTCATTTGTCAACTCACACATCAGTTTCATCGTCCGACCCCCAAACTGTGCCCACTTTCCCCCGTCACAGCTCTTTCTCCCCACCCCATCTTCTAATCCTCATTCCTTTCTCCCTCCTTCTCTCCTCCATATCCTTCCACAAGTGAGCGATAAGACTTCCTTCCTCTCTGAATACAACATGGGCTCTGCCTGCTGCCCAGTCAGACAGCCTGGCTGCTGGATGAGGTTTTTTGTGTTGGCAGCAGGCGCCGCAAGTATTGTGAAGATTGCAAGCACTACCTTCTGATTCTCTTCCCAAGCCATTACTGGACTTCACTTCTCATTAACTTCCATTATTTTCTGCACAGAAAAAACTAATATATACTGTACACACACAAACTCATGGACTTCCCTAAATCTGGACAAGGAACTGGAGTTCAGAAGGAGACCTTATGCTAACATTGTTCACCAACTACCGAGCAATTATACCGAAAAGATGTATTGTAAAACAACTGCCTAGAAACAAGAAAGGAGTGGAGACAAGAGGCATAAGGTGAAGGGGAGGGGATGCGGGCTGCCGGGGGGTTCCCACTGACTGATTCCCCTTGACGTGCCTTTATATCTCTACAACAAATACCAGAACAAAGCTGGGTAACCGACAGCAGTTAATACAGCGAGACAAAAACACCAACGCACTAATACGGTGCGTTCAATCAGCCTTAGAGCTGTGAGGTGGACAGCACCTGTCATCAAATACTAGCCCACTATCATCAGATCACATCGCTCTGAGGTGCACTCGGCCCATTGTGTCAGCACAATGTCTGCACTTTCTGTGCAGCAGCGCCAGCTTCCCTGGGAGTCACACAGTGTTTCACAATACACTCTCAGATATGCGTGTGTTGTTGTGTTTCTTCCCTTGAGTTGATGCCTTCTATACATTCTATCCTATGCGAGTGGAGCAGGCTGTGCTACCATGGCAACTTACGACTGAGCATGCTTTAGTGTGTGCCGCTGCTGCACGAGCTGGTGTGGGAGCACACACTCACACACACACACACACACATACACAGTGCCAAGGCAACTAGGAAGACTGGTGAGGAATACTCAATAGTATAGACGCATTGACATTCTGGGGTGGTGGTTGAATACAGCAGCAGTTTAGACCGCTGGCCAGAGAGAATGGACTAGTGGGTGGGGTTGTAATGGCTGCTGGCCAGGGTGATAGTAACATGTGTGTGCGAGTGTGTGCACCTGTGCAGATCATTGTGTTCTAAATCGTAAACCAATGTCCACACACACACACACACACACACACACACAGTACACATTGCACACGATGCCTGTCTGTCCTAAAGCATATTTCATCATTAGCTCTAAGCAGTTAATCCTCTGCTCCACTGACCACGGCTCAGCTCAGTCCATTTCAATAATCTGCATCTGGGGCTAACCAACCCATCATAGACAGACAAGAACGCACCCACACTCACACACACACACACAAAAGGAACAAACACACATGCAAAACAAGGACACAATCAACCCACAAAACATATGGGATTGGTCCAGAGCAATAAATATCTCAAGTAAAGCTCTCACACCCACACACACGTAAATGTATCCATCCATAATCTATTGTGCTGACAGCGAAGCCAGTTAGTAGAACAGCCTCTGTTCATTTATGAGACAGGGAGTTCCACAGAAACGTTACATTAATTGTAATTGTAGTTAGTGCAAAAGAAGAAATTGGAACCTGTATTTCCATCAATGTGGCTTTACAATCCAATCCATTGTTTCCTGATGAGACTGCAAGGTTTAAACTGTTGCTGAGCAAACTCATAAATCCGGGGGATTTTTTTTGTGAGCTCTCGGCACTACAAAGCCTTTCAGTAGCTAATAGGAACCAGTATCCTCGATATCTTCACAGCAAGGTGATACAGAGGAGAATGTCAACTTCTTACCGAGACGTTTGGTCAGAGATTTTAAAGTACATTTATTCACTACTGGCTTTTAATGGTAAGTTTTTAAAGCAAGGCAAGACGTGGCAGAGGAAAACAAGCGAGAGGAAAAATTAAATGGAAGATAAATGACATGTTTGTGATGAGGAGAGCAGCAGATAATTAGTGAAAGGAAAAAAGATTACGGTAGCTGGGGAGAGGGGTAATGAGACAGCCAAGAGAGTGCAGGCAAAACATTTTGAAACAGAGAAACTGACAAAGCTTGAGACAAAAGTGAGAGTTTGACCTTTCCCCAGCCAACAACAAACATTAACCATTCAGCGCTGGAATTGACCTGTTTCCCCACTCATGGCATTTCCACTGACAACCTTAAATGACAGGTCTCTCTGTGTCTCTACGCCCCTTGTGCCACATTTTCTCATCTCCTTCAAAAGCCCTATAGCTTTGGAACCTGCGATTCATTTACCCTCCTGTCTCACTTTTCCATCTTTCGTCTTTCTTTCCGTGCGTTTGCTTCCTCTCGCCTCCTCTCTGTCTGACAGGGACAGATTGAAAAGTAGCAGCTCTGGTTAAGAAGTGAATGAATTGTCACATCCCAACACCTCGCTCTTTTGCCTTTGGCCAAATGCTGACAAATACTCTGTGGAAAAGATCCCCCCACCCCCTCTCCTCTGTGCCACCACCCCAACAAGCGTACACATGTCTGCTTTTTCAAACGCTACCTTTGGCAGTTCTTTAGTAATAACTAGGACACAGTAAAACACGCCCATGTATTCTCAGCTACTTCAACCTCACTACCTTTGCATGCCACGTCTTGCTCATTTTTGTGCCTCTTGTCTATGTCAAGTTCAAGGTTAGCTGCTCATTGTATTGAGCGCCAATGCTCCCCCATCGGGATGAACAGAGGGGAGATGCATTAGCACCTCGGTAGGAGGCCCTCAATCTCGTCTCTTCCCTCTCTTTTCTCTCCACTTCTTCCCTCCACACCACCCTCTCGTCCCCAAGTCCACCTCTCTATCCGTGGCCCCATGGAGATACCTGGGCAGCCTTTGTCCAGCAGTGTGTATGTGGGCTAATGTGTGCACTGATGCATGCATGTGTGCTTCTCTCAATACAAGCAATTGTGTGCAGTGAGTATCATGTATGTACTAGCACAGACGTGTACCTCTCATGCTAATGTGTAGCACGACCAGATGACCATAAACTAAACCAAAGCCTGCAGGGGGGGTTACGGCTTTCCCCTTGACCTACTGTGGTGCACTGACCTGCAGTAAATGGGTTTAAACCTTACCCAGGCACAGCCTTTTATCTCCATCACATCTCCATCTCCTCCTTAAGCCACAGACCAACGCACACACAAACTGACCAACAGACAGGCTGACAGAAGCCATATGGTCCATTCACTTCCAATGGCAGGAGGTAGCCATCAAAGAGCTCTCACAGCAACTCCACTCAGCCATAGATGGATAGACCGAGGGAGGGAGAGACATGAAGGGAAAAGGAAGAGGGGAAATTATGAGGAGAGGCCAAATAGAGGTGGAGAATGGGAGGGGAAGCACAGAAATAAGAGGAGAAAGAGGTGGGAAGTGTGGTGAAGAGCACAGAGGAAGAGACACTCGAGCAATGCAGAGCCAGAAGGGAGGCGGAGATGGAAAGAGTTAGGGAAAAGGCATGGAGGTGTACAGATCACATGAGCCCTGTGTGAGACAGTAAGGACCGATGGCTGTGTTTGTGAACATGTGCAGAATGCTTTTTCTTTTCTAGGTGACAGCACTGCACTGTTTTATGCTGACAGGAGGGTGTTACGAAACCCAGTTTAGACTGTGTCAATATGGCCTTTACACAGCACAGACACTCAGCACCAGTCATGTGAGGCAAGGGCTTGTTGCTGTGTCGGTGTCTGTGTTTCACCTTATGCATGGGGTGTGCACTATACTGGCTTCCTGAGGCTGGTTCTTACCTCATCAAAAACAGTTTGAGAGTGAACACTTCCATTTGGGGTATAATAAGTTAGAATCTGCCAGAGTGACAGTTTCCTTTATTCTTCCATTGTTGAATTTTTGCTGTGTCTTTCCAATCCAGCCACTTTCCTCACTCTGTCACTTTGTGCTTTCCCACATCCTCACAATCATCTTTCAGCTCATCTTTCTGAGTGACTACACAACCTGATACATCCACCAGACCGCAGTGATCTCAAGATATTTCCGTCAGCACCTCTTCTGTCTAGACTCCTGGGGAACCTGTCCTGTCTCCGGACCACTTGAAGCCAACATATCGTGAGGAAACATAACTAGAGTGCAGCCTAATCAGCCAAGTCTTTCCTTCTTGCCATTTCAGTTACTGCAATACATCCCCAGCTGATATCTAGTTTAGGTTGAAGTTAAGGTAAGGGTTGGGGTTAAGTACTCTGTTGCATTACTTAAGAACAGGTTTAAAGGGAAGAGAATACATTATGGTCCATCAATATACGCCCATGTCTGTGCTCTGATCCACAGACAGGCCTTACGTTATACTAGTGAAATTTTACTCTGACTGCCATTACATAAAAACTATTTCACAAGCAAATTGAATTTAATTCACTCAGCTTCCTGCCCAACTCAGCTTCATGATGTCATAAATGTAAGCCAGTAAAAACTAACATCCAGCTCACCCAAACACCATTGCATTAAAGTCCATCCGCTCTCTTTTACCGTAATGCTTATATTTATTCAGGATGGTGCGTTACTCACAGGACCATAAATAACACTGAAAAAAAACTAACAGAGTGACAGAGAGTGTGCGAGAGTAGATCAGAGAGAAAGGGGGAGGAGGGGGTTGAGGGATGGAACAAGCAAGGTGGAGGAGTGTATATAAATCAACATCCATTAGCTGAGGGGTTATAAAGTCACTGATGAAGGAGGTGGACTGAAGCTCAGACCTTTTATTGTCTTGTTGTTGTCTTTTATTGCCTGTGATGTCATCTAATGGTATACAGTTAACGACAGGGGAGGAGAAGTATGTACATGGGAGGGGAGGATGTGGCCATAATGGGGCTGTGTGCAAGCGTGCACGCCAGTGTTGACACAGGATATTGATCACCTTTTGTCAAAGATGGTGTGCGTCTGTGGGCTCTCTTTGTCTGAATATGCCATGTGTGCACAATCTGAGCTTCATTCATGTTGAGTTTGAATGAGAATAATGCCAAAGTCCTGCACACGCGAATCTTTCAAGTGCCAATATGTGGTTTCGAGAGGGATGTCTGGAGAGAAGCCAAGGGAAATAAGAAGAAAAGCACGACGATAACCAGGAACAGAATTTGTCTCCAACATCCTGAAGCAAAAATGATATTCTGAAAACAGCTTGTAATACTTTAGCACTCAGTGGCACTAAATTCCCCCTACCTAACACGTTCATCACCACAGATAAGCAGTAGGCATTAAATATGATTACATATTTCCCTCTGCCTACGTGCTGGTTATTGTCGCACAACATGGAAAACCACTGCTTCAACCACTCTGCTACTGTGCAGAACAAAAACAACAACAACGAACACAGGCAGGGGCCAGTAATCAACAAAAACAATGTAAAAACACTGCCTGTGTATTAGTAGAAAAATACCTGTTGACAGTGACTGCTCATTCTGGCATTGATTCGCATCTTCATTTAACTTTCTCCACTGTCTTTCCTCTCTCTCCCTTCGTCTGTCCTCATACAACTCTATTTCCGTCATAAATTCCATCTCTGTTCAGTGTTTCCCCTTCTTCCTAACTTTCCTCTGCTACCCTAAGTCACTCCATCCTGCTCTTTCCTCCTCTCTGTGTAATGCTGTTTTCCCCGAGCCTGTGAGGCTCAATGGCCTAGCCATCCCAGAATTAGTCTCAGTCATGGCCCTGTGATATACTATGTGTGTATGTGAGTGTGAGAACGGGTGGGGGGGTGAAAGTACAGGAGCTACCAGCGTTCTATCACACCTAGTAGCGGTGCATCATCCCATTAGCCCAGAAAAGGGGTTGCCACATAGGGGGGAGGGCACAGGAGCATGAGGGGAATCTAAGGTGGAAGCCACAACACGCCAAAACCCAGCTTATCCAGTGCTGTTTAACTGTGAGGGGACAAATCTTGTTTAGCCAAGGGCTTTGCTGTCACACAGAGTGTGACATGTTTTTCAACAGAGACAGTTATAGTCAGAGAAGTTCACAAATGCTACAACTAACACAATTCCACATGAGCTTCAAAGCCAGCGTAGCCCAACTTTTTCCCATAATGATTAAATTTAGACTATAATTTAGGTTAGTATACAAATTTAATGAAAATGTCAAACAAATGTGACTTGTAGCTTCATGTTCTGATACATTGTATAATATAGTTACATAAATCACTTAATAAATGATGCATTTCATTCCATTCTGATCCCTCGATTTGCCTCAAGAAACGGATCAGAAACTTTGTCTAATCGATTCGGCAACATGCTGATCTGTGCTGTCTAGCAAGTTCTGCAACATGCTGATGTGTGCTACAATCTGCCCCCAGGGCTCTGGATTTTATATGAGTCCAAAGTGAAGAAAAAGTACAGCGGATACTCCTGATACCGGGTGTATACGAGTGTATGTGTGATATATGGTGCAGTGGATGAGGAGGATGTTGAGAGATACCAGATAGGCTTGGCTCTAGGAATAAAACCCCCTCAGGGGCTCTCCTGATCCCCCTTCCTCAAACACACACACATACAAACTGAAATTCTCTCCACAGTGAAGTACACACACTTCCTCTTTTCACCCTCCCTCTCTTTCATGCACACATACACCTCTGCCTCTTGCAAATACAGCCGACTCAGCTGATTTGCCTGAAAGTCAATCTGCCTTACTACTACCATCCCTCCTCCAGTCCAGCAGTCCCCAGTTCCCAGCCCTTACTCCACATTCAAATAGTCGGAAACCAAATCTCTGCTACAGTAGCATTCATCCTCTGTTCCTCCTCCTTACCTTCTTGACTCGGCCACTTTTGGTGCCCACAAAGACGAGCGAGTGGTTCTTGTAGACGTAGGCTGTGACAGAGGTCATTTTGTCGACGGCGTCGGAGAAGAGAGGTTTGCCGCGCACCATCTCAGACACGCCCAGCGGCGCGTTCATGTCGAGGCCGCAAAAGTCATCATCAATGGTCAAGAGCTGCAGAACAGAGGAAGAAAAGAAAGGATTAGTTCAACACAAATCTGAATCAGATTTCCTCAAAGTGTTTTCAAATTTTACTTCAAGGTGAAAGGCACCGCTTGGGCAAACACTTGTAAGTTCTTGTCGATTTTTGTATAAAGCTGCATGCCACACGGGGAGAAAGGTTGAGAGTGTCTTGCAGTACTGAGGATGTATTGCCAGATAAAAGTGCGACTGAGGTCAAGATTAATAAAAAGTAGTAATCAATACCTTGTGTCTGAGGGTGTGAGTGTTCTCACATTGGACAGATATAGATAGGGGCAAAACAAAGGGAGAGGATTTTGTATGTGAGTAAGGGAATGTGTGAGCATTTGTATGCATGTGTGCATCTGCTGGTCCACATGCAAGAAAATGTGGAACCAAGTTAGAGAGATGAAGATGGAAGAAGACTGCAGTCGGGCTATAGCTCTGTAATAGCGCCAGAGGCTGCTCTGTCAGGCACAATTCCCCACTGTCCACCCAATGCAACAGCAACTGCAGAAATGCCTGTGCCGCAAGATATTCACTGTGAAATGATTCAAAGTGAACTGGGTGGATAAAAAAAAAGTAGTGCTACACCGTCACACAGCTCTGAGGCAAATCACCGCTATGCATCTGAATAAGTAAGTATTAAAAAAAAGAAGTTTGAGAATAAGGAGAATTAGGGCTCATGATGGAGGTTCATCTGTTATGCTTTCTGTGAGGGCACGCTGCTGTGATTTTCTGATTATATACAGATGGGTGTGTTCATGTTTTGTGCCTCTCTCTGCAGTTTGTGTTTTGCATGCATGTGTTTTATCCTGCCGGGGGATATTCACACCAGTCACTGTGGGCAGAATGACTTATGGGTTTTGATAAGAGAATAATGGTGCTGGGGATTGGTCATTATTCTGTGTGTATGGATGGATTTGAAACACCGGGTTTAGGACTGAAGCAGGCACTGCTTGATTAATAGCTTCGCAATGTGGTGGGTTGCTGCGAGGAAAAAATGCCTTGGCAGTTGACACGAAGCTTTTTCAAAAATGCACAGCAAACATCAGTAGTTAGATGAAATAGTGGGTGTGAGGTATGAAATCCACATGCATCTGTGATGACTTGATGAAAAGCAATTCGTTATGGAATGGTGTGAATGCTGAATGTTTGAAATGAAGCCCATGTAAGACATTATGAACACCAGTGTTTCCCTTACAAACCTTTTGCTATGGTGGCCAGCAAATGAACAATTATAGTCACTACTGCAGGCATGCCATGAAGTTGCAATTACATGATTCTGCCGAGGGCTTTTCATTTGAAACAATGGATAGAGATGCGTGGTGACCCTCAGCAAAAAAGACCAGAAAAAGAAAGAATATATAACTAACTAACTAACACTGGGTTAGATTTATTGTATTATTGATCTCTGGGGTATAGTTTTTACCAGCCCTGTTAAGTCAGTCTTGGTACCAGCTGTCTCTGTGTGCCTGTCACATGGGGAGCACATGAGAGCATGTTCTGCTTATTCATTCAAAATCCATTTTTCAAAGAGCTTGAAGATTCACTCATTAATGTCATGCAAAAATAGCATAAAATATGGAACAGCCAAAGTTGTAATATTGACATTTAAGGTATAGTAATTGATTCACAACATCAACTCATGCATTCAGTAACACATGAGGAAGTATAGTGGTTTGACTGGTCAAAGGTGGGACATTCTAAGGGGGAGGGGATGTTTTAGTTTGTCTTCTTTTTTTAAGGTTTTTCCTCCTGGAGGTGTGCCCCCTGGACTCTCTGGATCAATTTTGGAAGCACCAAATGTCTCCTCACAACCTTTCACTAAAGGCCATCATTATCATCAGAAGCCTCTGACTGACCTGCTGAAGAAATATGGGGTCTGCTTTCATTAGACAAATGGAGCACACTAGGCTACAATCAGCTTTAAGCTATAACACAGGGTTATATGAAAGAGGAATAATCAATAAAGATGCCTTTATTTTGGGTCAAGATAATGTCATATGGTAAGGGGGTTGAGATGAGGATGAACGAAACAGCAACATATGGATTAGGGAAGATAGAGAGTAAACAAAAGTGCACAACAAAGACATATTAAGGTGGACCTCTTATTTCTCTACGCTCTCATTTTCTTCCTCCTCGACCTTTTCAGAATAACCTGCTGTCAAGAATGCACTCTCTGTCCTACAAGTCGTGCTGCGGCGCGCTGCTAGACTGATGGTGCTCTCATGAGAACCAGGGTCACTCTGTAAAAATCACAGTGAAATATCACTCTGCTCTGCAGGGTTACCTCCTCATGCTTACCAGCGCCTCGTCACTAGCACACTGATTCAGAATTGAGACGATTCCTCAAACCATCTCTTATCTCCAGTCTGCTTGCCCTACATTTTTCTCCCCAATTACTACAATATAACGCTGATCTTCTATGCATTCATTCATATTCCGTGTTTTTGTGACAGAGAGAAACACCCTCTCTGTGTTGCCATCAGTTATAGAGGAGCTTCATTGTCCCGGGGTTCAAAGGTTAACAGGGTCTATCAGAGGCAAAATGGAGTACTTTGTAGTGTTTGGGGTCCCCATGATTGAATGTTTCCTGAAAAGATAGCAAAGGTGCAGCCACTTCTCCCAAGATTGATTATTAAAGTAAAAGTGGTTTTCGTCATTAAAAAGCAGAAAAAAAATCACATTTTGTGTATTTCCATCAACATATTGGAGTGAGTATGCGTAAGTAAGGGGTGATGCATGTAGAAAGGACAAGAATCTTTTTTGTATGTGTGAAAATGAGTGTATGTGTGTGTTTTCATCTCTTGTCACTGACACATGGAAGGGTTTTTTTTTTCTCTACCGCTTGCCAATCACAGCCTTCATCTCTGTCCCGCATATTGCAATCTAATGAAATATACTTTCAGCCTGTCAGGCCTTTCATGAAGCAGACACATTTTCATTATACCACCACCAAAACATGACATTTGTAGTTGCGACGCCAAAGACGTCTCTACTCAGAATACCAAATAATATCAGTGTTGTCCTTGACATTGTCTTCCAATAAGACAATGCTGTCACTGCTTCTATCATGTTTTCTAACCCCTTTCATTCTCTCACCCCATCCCCTGAGTGTATTTTCAAAGGATTATAAGTTTTCACTGTCTTTTCTCTTAACCATAGCTAGGGCTCTACATACTTGTCCAAGCATTGACTGACTATACATAAAGACCTTGAGGATGGTCTTTCATCTTCTTTTTCTCTGTCTTCAACAAGTATCTCCCCCATGAGATGCTTGTATCTCTCAATTTGATTCAACTAACTTCTGAATAGACACAAACTGAAAAATAAATTGTTGGTGCCTGGTGGTCTCAACAAAATCTACTTTGATGGTTCTGAGTAATAAAAAGAAAATAATAAGAATAACATGTGGTGCCAGTCTGCACATACTTAACCTAAATCAAACAGAATGGACAAAAGTCAAATACTATCACTTAAGTGTGCTCACAAACATGTCATAATGTGGAGACATGCTCTCAAATACTTCCGTGGTCCAGGCCCATTAAACAGTCTGGTTGCAGTGCAAAAATGCAGAGAGGTCCAAAGTTATGAGAGTCAGTCTGAGTGAGTGTACAAACTATTTCAATGTGTTCCTTGACATTTCCCATTATAAATGTGTACAAATCACATATTCAATAATTTGACATATAAACCCCCCTGTAAAAACAAAAACGTTAAATCAGAAACTTAACTCATTCAGAAAAAAAAGACATCAAATTATCAAATAGCTTTAGTATTACTAACCAAATGTGCTGTGCATATGGAAGTGCTCTCATCCTACAAATTATATACTAATACAAATTGTGTTGTTGTGTTGACTCAAATCATGTTGTCCTTGTTTACACTAGCGGATTATCAAAGTAAATCAAAGAGGGCATCCAGACATTCATGAACTTATCCTTGTTACCCCTAGAAACTCAATTCCTGCTCAGGCCTAGTACACATTTCAGCTCGCGCCCCGCAGCGCAGCAACGGGGGAGAAAGACAGAGGGTTCCTCCCCAAAGACAGAGGGACAGGAGAGCAGAGTCTCTGCGTTTGGACAGAGGCCAGGCAGCAAGGCAGAATCAGGTCACTCTTAGCCATATCCATCTCTCTGCTTCTGTCTGCCTGCCAGCACCGGCACAAAGAGAGCTCTCTTCTGGACTGTGCGGAGGGATCAGCAGATACAGAGTGGAGAGAAAGAGAGGGGGCAGTGGGCGCGCGTGTAAGAGAGAGAGTTGCTCAATGCGATTAGTGGGGACTGAAAGAGATACGCTCTCCAACGCTCTCTGATGTATGGCCTAATCTGGGCTTGCACTGTTGTGAGGGCCCGTTCCATTGGCTACAAGTTCACAAAGTTAATGACACACATTAAACCACAGAGACATTTCGCTTCATGTCGCTGCTCAACCGTTGGAGGCTCCAAAGAGTCCATTTTCTTGCACCTCTAGCTATTCATTTTTTATTGCAGTTATTATACTGCATGGGGTGCTTTCAATGACTTTCTCCCCTAATCCATTTCATTATGCTGATGCTGCACTTTGTTTATTATAAACAGCTTGTTTTACCATAGAGTTATTGATGATTATGTGGGGAAACTTCCTTGCAAAGAAACACTGGAGGAGTAAAATGAAAAGGAAATGTATTGCAGTAGTTCCCCTTTGTATAATTAGCCACTTAGACATCCAGTATTTTCCTCTAGCCCTACTGTGCTTAATGACCGACCTGCCAGGATGATTGGCAGCACTCGCGAATTATGTCATGACTAAGTGGGTTCTGCAGTGTTCATTCAAAGATATGATGTCAACATTCAATTTCACTACAATAAAACATTGACTGTATGACTCCTGCAGAAACAGTGAGTCACTATGAAGTAAAGCATCTGCTAAACGGTATTGATTATTTTAGCTATATATCAAGATATACATCACAATGATTTCAAGGCATCTTAAGTATGTAAGCTCTGAGCCCTCTAAGGAATCATTTGTGTTTCATTTTGTATGCATAGAATATTTAACTCAAGATATCACTCACATTTCACTTGTACATGGCTATAGACGAATTAGACCATTTGACTGACAATAGTTTTATGCTGCTTTGTAAATCAAATATCGACTGTTTCCATGCTCCAACAGAGTAGCTGACATTCAGCAAGAGCAGCAAACTCTTCAGTCAGCAGTGTATAAACAATGTCAAAATAGTTTGCATGGAGTCTGCATGGCTGGAGTGGAGCCACAGTGAGACTGTGGCAAACACTGGGTGGATGGAAAGTCAAATGGCTTCAACCCTGAAAATGTGTGTTTAAGCTTTACTTGTTATGATTACACAACACACTAAGCTTTCTAATGAACAGAATATACTGTAGTGTAATGAACCTACTATGGTCATAATGTTAACTGAACATGACCTCTCTGTGTCTTTGGCAGTGATCTGCTGACACTCATGAAAAGCTGAACATCAGGGATCATTTTTTATTCCATCAAAAGCGTTGAGTTATTTAAATGAAGCTCTAGCCTTCGTTTGGTTGTGCACCTGTGAGTTAGTGTGTGTACCAGTGTGTGTGTGTGTGTGTGTGTGGCGTATGGCTACTGTGCCAAGACGTGGTGTGTCTGACTAGTGATCCATGGTGCCTTCCATCACACTAGCAATGCGTGACAGGACACACCATGAAGTAAACACGCACACACACACACACACACACACACACAGTGAGATATGCGAGACACAATTCCACACCCCACTTCACTAAAAATACTCTGCCAGCCCTGTTTGCACTCTTCTTTATGTCATTTCTTCTTTTGTTATTTAGTCCTAACAGCATCTCATCACAACCTTCTAGCTGTTGTGTCCTGTCTCCATAGATGATTTTCTTATTTCCCTCCTCACAGAAACACAGTCTATTTTGGAAACTGTCCAATCTTATACCCAATTGAGCCATCTGAGAGCTCTTCTCCTTTTAGATGCCCAATTCAGACAGAAGCAGAATGGGGGAGATGGAAACAGAATGCCAAAGGAGGAGAGAAGCCTCGGCATCAAAGCCCTGCTGGTCAAATATTGTTACCAACACACAATTACTTTTGATTGCACACGTACTGTATAAACATGTTGCGAAGAGCTGATAAAATGATAAAACATTTCTGGATGAAATTTACTGTGTGTCAAGGTAATGGGCAGATAATGTTGGACATTCAATGCAGCATTAAAATGAATGACTTAGATCAAATATGTGGATGCAAAAATTACCATCTATCACACATCAACAGAATGACATTTTTTATGAGACGGGAACATGCCTGTGTAGCACATTCCACAACGAAGCAGATGTTATTCTTGTCAAAATGCAAAAAAAATGTTCTTCTTCCCTGAATCAAAAGTGCAGTTCATTGTCTTAGTAAGAGCAGGAGTCATTGTGAATCTGTTCCTGATGGCTGGGGTTCACCGCTCTTTGCCACTTTGTTAACACATCCGTGGGGCATTCCAAAAGAGAGAGCATTTTTTGCAGCACTCTGACTGAATCATGCTCAATATTCAGTTTGAATGCAAGAGTGTCGACATGGACTACAAGAGCTGTCACCAAGTAGATTTAACTTCCCCCTTTTATGGCGCCCTCGGGACTGTTTCGAAAACCAGTCACAATGATTAGGACTGAAGAAAGAAAGAATATATATGCGAGCACGCACACAGGGCTGGTTCAACGCCTGACAGTGAGGTCATCTCAGGAAAAGGTGTGCCATCAATTCTGACACATCAGTGCATTCCCGGTGTGCAAAGTGGGGAATGACACTGTGAATTAGTGCACATTTATATTAAACAAAGCTATAAAATGCAGCAAATGTGTGTCTGCTGGAGTGCGTACGGGTATACTCGACTGTGCGCACGTTTCTCAGGGTGTGCCTGAAATAAAGTTGATTTATTTGCATGTTCTGTTGGCAGGTTTTCGAATTCGAGGAGGCAGGCTTTGATAAGCCTGTGATATTGTGTAAATCCATGTTTGCGGATGCTCGCACCTGCCAACCGTTAGCTGAGCAGCTATAACAGATAATAAATATTGGTTGGGGAAAACAATCAAATCAAAACGAAACAGCATGGCGGTTTTGGAATAAAACTGAGACATCACTAAAGCAGAGCTGGGAGAGAGGGTAAGAGAATGTGAGAGGCAAGGTTACAGTGTAAAAGATGCAGAGATAGAGGGGGAAAGTAAATTCACAAATCCAACTGTGAACTAAAAAAAATAACTTAATATTACGACCAGAAAGAGGTCTCAGATAACTTCCTAACCCATATTTTACGCTTCACTGTGTGCTGGCAGCAAATCTTTCATTACTTCTTGGAATGATCACCAGGCATTACCATCTAATTTTTCACCCACAACTGTTTTTATTCAAGTGATAAAAAATGAACTGTGAAAAATAAGTCTGCATGTATTATCAAAAAACGCAGAAATGACAGTTTATTAAGTATAATTATCTACTGCTATTGAAACCTAACACAACAACTTATTTTCAACTCATATTTTCTTCTTGTTGGTGGCACTGCTTCAGAAACGTGTTGATTCAGTTTGGTTCAGTCAGTGAAATTACGTCACTGTATTGGAAAGGAAAGATTTTGTGTCCATGGACAGATTTATGCAGCTTTGGTAATAATCGAATAGATCATTTTCTGCATGTGTACTTCTGCTCTTTACTTTTAGAAAGATTATGAATTAAGGCTTCTACTTGTAGAAGAGTCATTTTGCTGCTGTTATTATAATGTTTATACTGTACAAGGAAAAATATGAACTGAAATGAAATATACTTCATCAACAAAAGAGGCTGTCGTCCGGTAAGAAATCAGTCCGTGCCTGCAGCTTATTAAGTTAAGTATTATTAGCGAACCTCTAGCAGCCATAGTAATAATGACAAGAGCAAAGGATGAGGTAAGGTTATGTAGAATAGAGATAGGCGACCTGACAATCTAATATTGTGGACGATCATACTTTTGCATGTGGTCTACATTTGAGATGAAAAGTCCTCCTTTAAATCCATGCCAAACTCAAGACTAAACTTAACCAAACCAAACCAAACCAAACCTTGTTGCATACAACGCAACGCTGTCAAAAACCATATTGGTCGATCCCTTGTCTTTATGTTAGTAATATTTGGGTACTTCAAGATATGCTCTAGTCAATTATATAAGAAAACTTGTTCCAACAAATATGAGTTAATTGTTGGAAAAGACAGAGCACATAGATAATTCAAGAGTTAGACAAAAACATAAGAAGCAACAGGGGGGAGGAATGAAGGCACCTAAATCAGTCGGTGCTTTCAGAGGGCAGCCAGCAGAGTATGGTGAAGGAAGCAGGAGACTTGTTTAATCACAGAGTAATGATATTGTGATGGATTCTGACCTTTAGCAAGTGGTATCATGTATGGAGATTTAATTAGTGAGCCAGCCAGCAAGCTGCATAGCGGATATGTGGATGGAGTGGGGTGAAGTTGTGGAGGGGAGGGGGAGCGGGGGGGCAGTCTGGATGTTCTTAATGAATCCACTAGCCTTTCCCTTCCTGAGGATGTGGCCGAGACTGACTCATCAGCAGCAGCAACCAACCGCTGATTAAGCTCGCCAATCAGAAGGAGGAGGAATGAGTTGGCCAGCGCAGGAGACAACACTGTTCAAAGGTTAAGTTCAAACAGAACAAAATAGAAGAAAGAAAAGAATCAACGAGATGAAAAATGAGCATGGAGGGGGAGACAGAGGTTGTCATATTGGACGAGCTGCTTTCAAGTGAAGGATGAAACGAGGGAGGGATGATCATGTGTGTTGGGGGCGACTGTGGGAGAAATCAAGGAAAAGACTCAAAGAAACAGCAGCAGCCGAGTAGAATAATCTAATTAATTGGAGTGAATTCTGAATGTGAAGTCGATAGCACATGACAAATGTGGAAGAATAGCCCGTGGCATGTTAGTTAATGACATGTAATTAATGATCATTAGCAGAGGGGATGAGGGGATGGCCGTGGCCCGTCAGGGACTTACAGGCGACCTTGTAATTTTTCCTCAATGTTTAGCGGGGGGGCCGAGAAACAGAACTTCACACTTTACTTACGGAGAGCACTGTAAGGGGAAATAAAGGGGACAGGGGGACAGACATATGGACGTGGGAACACAATAGAGAAGACGGGTTGGTGGCAAACATTTTATAAGAACGGGAAGAGAAGGACAGGCCAAAGGAGAAAAGAGCGGCATAGGCAGTAAGCAATGAATCAAGGATGAGAGAGAAGAGAGCAGTGTGAATTTATTGCGATCCGGCTGTTTTGTTGCTCTGTTTTTTTTCTGCTGACACAGTGAACATGGAGGGAACAGGCAGCGCTTTTTTTATAGGTCACATGCCACTTCACAATGATCTATGGATGCAGGCCCTTTGCAGACTTATACTGTTGAGCACGCATTATGTGGCTCAGCCAACCGTGGCCATTTGGGGGAGGCATCCCCCCCTTATTCTCTCACTTCCCATCTATCCTCTCTTCTGCTCTCTCACCCATCCTACCACTCTCTGCAGGTTCCTCTTTCCATCCCTCCCACCCCGACTGAAAGCCTCTTAAAGATGGTATAAAGCAACAAATGTCGGAAGTGTCGGGAATAAGTGTTTTTATGTTGCCAGGCCAGTGTCCGGAAAATGTACTTGTGACCTTGCACATATTCAAACAGCCTACGATGATTTGATTATTGCACATTCAAAAACATTGGTAGCTCAAAATATAAATATTTCATCAGCACAAATTATTCTTCACATAGGATGAATAACTTTGACGTTAATTTAATAGTAGAGCACTTCCAGTAAAACCTGAAAATTGTGTGTATAAATGTGTGTATTGTATTCTTTTTGTGAAAGACTTTATGAATTTGACATTTAATAATTAAATGCACATGAAAAAAACTAATTAGACAATTCAATTACATTAAAATTGCATCAAAATATTGAAATTTAATAGTAACTTCAGTGTTTGAAAGTTTGAGAATTTGGTACAAATTAGTACAAAAAGGAATATTCATTTCATAAATGCCAAAGCCGTGCATTGCAAATAAAAAAAAGTATCTAATTATATGAATATTTTAGTGTTATTTAAAATTCATGATGCATAAACGGCGAACGGGTTGTTAGTATACAAACAAGTGGCACCTACTTTAGCAAGGGGATATTGCGGTCATGCCTGTCATGCATCTGTTCTAGCAGAGAGAGTGTGTACACGACGTGTGGTTAAGTCTATCCACAATGGGTCTGAATGCATTTCATCCTTATCAAATGTGTGTGGCTAGTGTGTGTGTGTGTGTGTGTGTGTGGCTGGTGTGTGTGTGTTCATACGAGTTCGTCCATAGGACTGCTCTAATGAGCCTGGGAGCTGTTCATCCTCTCCCTAATTGGAGGAAAAACACATCATGTTCGAAACACGACAGCATTTGAAAGAGCCAGAGAAAAAGAGAAAGCGAGAAACAGGGAGGATAGTTCAAGCGAGAGGAAGACACTAAGCGAGGAAGAGGGCAAGATAAAGGGGCATACCCTTAATACAAGGCTCTCTCTCATTTAAGCTTCCTCTACACTAACAGCCAACGGAGGGACATGCAGCCCACCATTTAAAAAAAAATTTAATGGTCTCATATTTTGTCCAAGTCATTTCTATTTTACCGCAATTTAAAAAGGGCGATTTTTGATCACAATGATTTGTTGGGAACTTTTTTTTTTTGGCCTATACATACACAACGATTTGCTATACCTATCAAAAAATCTACTGTATGTTTCATACAGGAAGAGATTGTTTAAGTCGAATTTATGCCACAGACACATCCCAAAATAGTTGTGTTTCTTTCACCAAGCAGACACTGACTGAGGCAATTTATCATAAACAAGATCCTCTCACAAAGCTGCAAGCTCAGACAATGCCTCCAGTAAGAAAGTGGAGAGAAATGTGTGGAGAAAATGCAAATAAGCCACAAATATGGGCCAGAATCCCTTTAAGGAATTGAAGAATCTGAACAGTTAAACAGAGCTTTTCACTAAAGATGGAATTTTATATTTTGATTCTGAACCCAACTTCAGTTCATACTTAATGGGTTACATTAAATATTTATAGCATCTGAGAAACCACCTGCTTTCAATGTCCACATACAGCACAGTGTTTCCCATACTATGTATTTGTGTTGACCACAATTACTGATTTTTGTTGAGTTTTTTTTTAACTATTTCAAATGGTTAAATCTTCATCTACTATAAAGATGTGTGCAGCATATGTATTCACTTAAACTCTCCTTGGCCCTCTCTCTCCCTCCCTCTGTCTTACAAACACCCGTCTGTCATAGACGCACTGGCCATCGGGAGCAATGCATCGGTGGGTCAGTGGACCGTGAAAAAATCCATTAAGCTTTTACCGTCCCTGTCAGTCTCTTTATCGGCCCTCTCTTCATGCCTATCATTCGGGGTGCACATGAGAGCCTGCTACGTGCATGTGCCGGGACTCGGCTCACTGGTCAATCACAATATGTAATCAACCAACTCGGTTGGTTGGTGAGGGCTGTTATTTGTTTGACACAACAAAAAGCAATGGGGCTGTACATATTGTTCAGTTATTTGGCTGTCAAAAAGTACCAGGCAATCAAAATATTCAGTGGAGGAGCATATTCATGGTGTTATTAAATAATTAAGAAAGCAAACATCACAAACTTCTTTTTCCAGGAATAAATAAGAGTGAGTGAGACCCTTATTTGATATTAATGTGGTTGTCGAACTACACGATAAGTGTCTCTTGTGAGTACAGGATCCTAAGAAGCAGTCTGACGTTCACAATTCAAGTGTTTGGTATGTTCAAGATTGTGCGTGTGCATGTGTGTTTCCAGTGGAGAGGATGTGAGCGATGAGTTTAAACTGTATTTCTGATGATATGGGAGACGTTGCGCTCCCAGTCATGCATCATTTAAAGTAGCAAAGGAATTAATCAGAGTCTAACAACCAACGATTCATGAAAATCAAACACAGTATACTGGAAGGAGAACCATGCATCACAGACACACACACACACACACCGTTATGTTTCCCCACCACCCTCTCTCTTAAGACTTAGCGGGTTGTCATTGTGAAAAAAAAAACAACAGGAAATATATATGGCCTATATTTACGTCTATTAATTTACTAATGCTCAAGCAATAGGCCCTTCAACTTCTGATTTATGTGTGTTGTGTGTCCATGTTTTTATGGCTTAAGTGTCAACTCCACTCTAAAGCAGCCAAGAATTATCTGATATGCATTTTATTAAATTATTTAATAGGCATTCACAAGTTATTTCTTGCCATCATTCTACTTTGTAAAAAAAAAAAAAAAAGCCACCATCTCTGCAGAAGCCATACTTACAAGTGTGGCGGCACGTGTGTGTATGTGTGTCAGAGCTCATCTATCTCCTGCAGAGTCCACCTTCACTTGTTCAGCAGGCTCTAATTTATGCGGTGGTGGTGGCGATACTGTGGCGCATGCTGAAATGGCATCATTCCTCAGCACTAACCCCTGTGCGCTCCCTCACGCTTCCTCTCCCTGCTGACAGTTCACCCCAGGCATGATTTATCAGGCCCTCAAGCAGCAGACAAAGGCGCCCCGGCACGTGTGCTGTGCCAGAGACGGATTAATAGATAAACATAGTGTTTCCGCAACCAAACATAGGAGAGGGTCATTTTCACAATGTCTTGAGATAGTGCACTGCTAAGGTCAGAACAATATGGCCTAGGCAATGACAGGATCAAATTTATGTTTCTGAAATATCACCATGACCAAGCGATCAAAATCCTGTTCGAAGTATTTGTGGCTGTACGGAATTCCGCTTTGAAGCTCTTGTGGATAATACGGATTACTGGCCAGAGTGGAGTATACACTATTTGTCGTTCCAATGATTATACTTTGTGGTAAAGTATTTTCATCTTTGCCCACAAGAGCAGTCATTTAGTTCTGCAATGCTACAAAGCTTGAGGAGGTTTAACGCAAGTGAATGTCATTAAAATGGAAATACCATACATGCCATTTACAGATTATCTATAGGTTGTATTTTTGATTAAGTGATAATCAATATACTAAGACCATCCAGCTGCAATAATGGACCTTTAACTGATCTATATTCTGCAAAACAAATCCCTTCATTGAGGTTGTATTTTAACCCATTATCTCCATCTCTCTGAATTCATAACTGCAAATGAGTCCAAGGTTCATTTATCCATGTTTGCTGTGTAGAGGGACATAACTAACAATTCACTGTGGTCAAGGTAATTTCCTATTTCTTGAGGTTGGCAGATTTTATTAATGTAGTAATACGAGATCAAGAACAATTGTGAAGGTGGTCTAAACACGCACCACCCAATTTAACCTTGTTTTTTTTTTATGTGCACAAAGTGAGAAATCAAATGAAGTGAATCACTGAATTTGTAATGCTGTTATGGAGAATAGAATTATGGTAATTTGGCTGAGCATTCGGCTGCATTGTTTAAAGGGTGAGCGGATTAAAAGAGGCAGTGGATGGTTAACATCTCATCGTTATGGGATGGAGCGTGAACCCACCCAAGAACACAGTGTTCACGAATGCCTCCCG
The DNA here is from genome assembly GCF_045865225.1 of Trachurus japonicus. Lineage (NCBI taxonomy): Eukaryota > Metazoa > Chordata > Actinopteri > Carangiformes > Carangidae > Trachurus > Trachurus japonicus. The sequence goes on along the minus strand of NC_140929.1, from coordinate 11,599,955 downwards.
CAGTGCACCCGAGCTCATTATAGTAACATGGCGTAGAGCCTTCACAACTGATTCTCCTCCAGAGATCCTCGCTTGTAGCGTCCCTCCATTAGAAATTATCAAAACAATAAATCATTGGCGATTTGTTTTCCTTAATGCTTCCTTAAAAACATCACTTCCCTAAATGAGTGTGTTTGTTCCATTCTGCTTTACACAGAAATGCTCAACACCTGCTGTTCCGGATGTAATAGCACATAATGTGTGTAATTGTGCATGCACAGTATGTGGGAAATAAATGGGATCTACCAATACAGTGCTATTGTTCCAAACTGCGATATAAACACCTGTAGCCCTTGCTCTTCTTCAGAATCTATACATTGTTTTTGCTCTTTCCCAGTGCCATTAAATTTGTTTACTTACAAACTCAAAACTAAAAAAATGTTTTTATAGTAATACTCACCGCACTGCTGCAGGGGATATCTTTGACTTTGAGCCAAGCCAGGTCCAGAGTGCCCTCACCCCTGTAGCAGGACTGCAGCCTCTCCTTGATTTTCTCGTTGATCTTCCTCAGTGAGAAAACACACAGTGCAGAGTCCTGGGAGGCCTGACGTGGACGTCTCTTCTGGCCTTTCGAGAAGACGGCAAACAAGACATCATCGTCCGGTGCCACGTCTAGCGAGCGGGCCAGGATAGCACCTGCTTTGGACAGGTATGCCGCCTCAAGTAACCGGTACTCCACGTTGCCACTGATGCACCCAATGGGCACCTCCACATAAGAGTTGAAGGCGGTGTCTGCCTTACAAAGGCGGACTATCTTTGAAGTGTAGACCTGTTCTCGCCCGGCAGAAGAGGACCCAGTAGTCGGGCCGCCCCCCATTTCAGGCTGTAAAGTCAGAAAGTAGACAAAGTTCCCACTGGCAAAGCCATAGATGTAGTATATATCAAAGTCAGGGATGACAGTGAATGTGTCTGAGGGGATCTTAATCATAGAGGCCACAAACTCATCATGGAAGACGTAGGCAAACATGCCGTCCTCCTCTGAGTTTCTGGCCAACTTGCGGCTAGAGATAGTCGGGAAGTACTCTGGCTTGCCGTCCACTGCTGTGGCTACAAACAGCATGTCCGGAGAGGCATTGCCATATGAAACAATGACGCCAAACACAGAGCCACTCTCATTGACACCCGAGAGGTAGTGCTCCTTCTTGTGAAAGGGCTCTCCTAGTTTGAAGAGGTCATCTAGACGGAGCAGTTTGCAGATGCCCTGGTAGAGGCTGCCACATGCCAGCAGCCGGTTCTCCCGGTAGTCCATCAGAAGCATCTTGTTGACATTGTTGGTGAGTGTCAGTGGCTCACTGCATGGCTGGACAATACGTGGTGGGTAGCACTCGCGGTTGTCGTCATCCGGGCCAGTCTCATGGGACACCTGCATCTCCAAGCTCGGAGAGAGTTTGTATATGCGATTGACGGCTCCCAAATAAACATTGCCATTACGATAGTCCACAGCCAGATGGTTGAATGTCCACTCTGGGTTCTCGGCACGAAATGACGCATACTCCTCCTCCTCCTGAAGGGACACTGTGATCACCTGGGAGCCGGCGCTGTGAGCCTGTGGGGCTTGCACCACTGTTTGTGACGTCACAGGAAGCGCCAGACTAGACAGGAAGCAGGATACAAAAAAGCAGGTCCATGTCCTGGTAAGGGATGTCATGGCTGTGCTGGCGGTGGGAGCGGTGAGGAGAGGGAAGGCGGCACAGACCAGTACTGTCGGCCAATCAGGATCAAACCTCTCTTGAGATGGAGGACATCATGTACCTAAAGAGGAAAAAAGACAAAATTCTGTGAGAACAATCATATGTTATATGGTATTGATAGATAAACTTTACATTATGAACATGAGTGCATTATGCAGTCATTATTCTAGTCCTATCTGGCACACATTAAAGCAGAACATCATTATAAAGAACAATGAGTAAAACCGGTGCAGAGGCCAAACACGAGAGACTCTAGCACAATCTATAATTGGAGAAGAAATGGGCTAGACAAAAAAATGAATGAGGCTACAGCACAGTAGAGATTTCAAAGACAGAGTGAGGGGAGCTTCCATCAGCGATCAGTTCATGGATTGAGGAAAAGGGACAGAAGAGGAGTAATGCATTGTCTCAGAAGAGGTGATCAGCATGGCTCTGCACCAGCTCTCTGCATGGACCCCTGCCCCTCTCCGCCCCTCCTTGCCTTTCTGCTCCGGCTGCTATGCACCTAATTGATTCTCCCCTCGGAGTAGCAATTTGCATGCTTTGGCGATTTCTCTCTTTTCTCCCAATAGGGCTGCTCACCTGCTGACACTGCTAGCAGAGAGAAAAGGACCTTCTTTCTCTCTTTAAACATACCTACACAGGCGCACACATGCACACACACTCGCAAAGTAGGAGGGTTACAGGCAGAAGAGGAACAATTAGGGAGGAAATGCAAGTGGTTGCAGAAATACATTTCCCTACAGTCCTTGGGTCGTTTGCAAAGTCTCAGCAATACACACACAACCAGAACAGACAGGTGCACACCTAAACACGCAAAAATAAATGTAAAACCATGCCACTTTAATGGAAAGTTTGCATGCAGGGGGATGTACTGTTATATCTATACTTTCAAAGCACCTTGCACAAGAGGAAATGACAGCATTTCCTGTAAACATGGTGGTCCCCTGTGTGTGTACCGCTTGCTCATTAGATCTCTCCAGTGGCAAGCTTGGTATCATGAGGAGTGGTGCTCAGGTAAGTATTATCAGGGAGTTAGCTGCAAGGACACAGTGCTATTCTGCTCATAGTTATCCCACCTTACACAGAAAAAAAATGTAAATGTATAAAACTCCATACAACAAAATAGACAGTATAGTGCCATGGTGTGTTTTAGTTATACAGCCATTGTAAAAGGTAAAACAAGTGAAATAATAAAGACAAAAAATGCCACATTTTCATGTCATCGAAAAAAAGACTTTCTTGTTATAGTTTTTTTTCCATCATTTTCATTTCATTCGTTTTAGTCTAATATTTCCATTTCAAGTTATCAGACTTGAAAAATAAGCCTTGTTTCTATGATCAGGGTGAGCGGTTGCTCCATAACTGGTGGCACTACCTGACATTATCACACACAGATCTCTCCTCAGGTTCATATCCAAGCAATCGCAAGTTGTGGTGGTGTCAAACGCAACCTCACTGCAATCTTACCAATCTCCCTGCCATCTCCTGGCAGGCAGGGGAAGAGAGGAAGAACAGAGCAGACAGCCTCTCAGCACATGATAAGAGGACCAGAGAGGATAATGAGAGGGATAAAAACTGATAGAGATAGAAAAGGTGACGCGTCCTCAGATGTGTGTGTGTGTTTGTGCAAGGATGAGTGTGAGTCAAAGAGTAATCATTACCGTAGCTATAGTGAAGGCATAAGGTGGGAGGGCTAAGGGAGAGGCAAGAGTAGGGAAATACAAGATGTGGACGGAAATAACAGAGACACAATATGGCAAAGTAATACTGCAGTAAAGATGAATTTATGAAGTGATGTATGTCAAGAATAACTAAAATACTATTAGGGGAGTAAGGCCTCACACACACACAAATGACATAGTGAAATATGTTTCTGTTATTGCGTCCAGCCACTACAGAGAGGGAATGTGTTAAAAAGAGGAGAGGTTTAGATAAAGGAGCTGGTGGAAACTGCTGCTGCTGCTTGAGGAGTAACGACAAGACAGTGAGCCCATAATGTTCCTCTAAAAATAAAAAGGGGAGCTGCATATTAATCTAACACACGGAACAGCACTGGAGCTCCCACCCCTCATTTACCCAGCGGGAGGGACAGCCATAACAAAGTGTTCCTCTGAAATTCCCAGACAACTTTATTCAGCAGTTATTATTGAGAGAAAAAGAGATGTGAAGGAGGGAAGAAGAAAGGAGATAAGGAGAGGAAAGAAGAGCGTGAGACCTAGTGAGAGACAGAGGGAGAGGCCGCTATGCCACTTTCACATCTACCTATCCCCCCATGAGTATGAACACAACCACGCTCGCTCACAGCTGACATCCAAAAAGCAAAACAAAAAACATGAGAACGGAAAGGCTCCCAGAAGTCTCCCTGGAGAAATATAGGGGACTTTTGTAAACATGAAACACAGTGGAACCCCAAAAGAAAGAAAGAAAAAAAAACACATCTTCATGAGTGGTGGTACCCCGCAATGGCAGTGTGTGAATCTGTTGGTGAAATGCAATTATCCTCCCTGACGCGGGGGGGGCAAGCTCGTTTAGTTGCTGTTTGCCTTTGCCTGCTGATCATCAAGCGCCATTAATTAAAGCTTGCCATGGTTCTGAGGATTTATACATCACAAACACACACACACACACACACAGAGGGACTGATTACTCTAACGCATAGTTTATCTTTATCCTGTTGTGTGCCATTAGTACATGCCTTTTCCCCTGGCTGTTCTTATGTAAAATGAAGTGATACAGTTGGTGAAAAAAAATAGAGCTTGATGATGTTTGAGCTTGAGAGGGAATATAACATGACAATGAAATAACTTAATGATATTGGTAAAATAGATAATGCAACCGATAAAAAATAATTATTCATGCTTGCCTTTACTGACTGTTTATATAAAAAGGTGACTGTGAAAATGTGTATCCAAACTAGCTGGCAATATGGCAGATGGGATTTAAAAGATAGAGGGAGCTTCAAGTCTTGTGACCTGAGTGTGTAGCTGGCTGCTCTTGGCTGACTGGCACAAACACATACACAATCACACGTTCACAGCCCCAAAGACATCAAAGAGTGCTAATGAATTCACAATGATTAGCACCACGATCTTTTCCCTACACACAAACACACACACACACACACACACACCACCACCAGCACTGCTGGAACTGTGGGCAAAAACAACAGTGTGTGTGTGTGTTTGTGTGTGTGTATTATCTCCATCTGTGAGACTCAAAACTGTGCATGAGCTCAGTGTTTAGAAAATAATTGGGATGTTTTTGTTTTCCTGTTTCATTTTCTCTGTCCTTAAAGGCTGTCAGCTGCCAGCCAGGAGGCTCAAACTGTGAAACTGCATTTACATTTATAAATGTGAGGAGAGAAGAGAGGAGAAGAGAAGAGAAGAGAAGAGAAGAGAAGAGAAGAGAAGAGAAGAGAAGAGAAGAGAAGAGAAGAGAAGAGAAGAGAAGAGAAGAGAAGAGAAGAGAAGAGAAGAGAAGAGAAGAGAAGAGAAGAGAAGAGAAGAGATTGATTACTTGATGTGTCTGAGCTCCATCAGGTAATGTGGCATCAGCATGGCAACACACCAGAAATGCACTGGCACACGGATATAATATGTCGTCTCTTCATTGTCTAAAATGTTTATTGTAGGCTATAAGATCAATGTTTCGATCACATACATCTTCGTCAGGATAATACGTTGTCTCCCCGCACAAAAGCAGATGACAGTTTTCCTGTTGTGTCTCTCACACGTGCAGTACATTTAGTCTGGCTGTCAAGGAATATTGCTCAAAACCCCAGACAAGACACAAACAGCCAGTTAAGTTCAAAGATCAACTGCTCCAAATTGCCCTGTTTCAGCTAAAGTATTTTGATGCTGCAAAAGCTAATTTCAGGGACAACAGCATTAGGCAAAGCTATTATGGATATGTCAGGAGGAGCCATTTTGCTTTGGCAATGATTGTGTAATGGAGAGGCAAGGCCAGACATGACAATTGGAAAAGACACAACAAAAGCAAGCCTCGACAAAATAATCTCTTGCTATTTATGGTGGTGGGGGTAAGGGGGGGTACATTTATGTTGAAGAAATGACTTGGAAATGAAGAAACTGTCAAAGTCTTTGGTAAACAGCTTAACTTCTCACAGTGTAAAAATGTTCAAAAATAACTATCACATTCATAAAACACACTATGAGTCAAATGGGATTAGGAGATTATGAGTGAGTAAGAACTGGAGTAATTACACATAATCCTTTGTATTCATAAAGAAAAAAATGCAGCTTTTTTGCACACTTATCTAGGGTAATCTGTCACGGGGTGAGAGGAAGTGAATAAATGACAGTCGTTAGCACATGCATAGACAACGATTAAGACAACTGTGTGACAAGTAGAAAGACTTGAACGCAGCAATGGTGGCAAAGGGTTAAGAGACAATGGAGAATAGAGAAGGATGTGGAGGAAAGTGTAGGGACTCAGCCATGCAAACTGAAACGATAGAAAGGTCAGTGAGGTTTGAGAGAGGTAACATTGATGTTAAGAGCATGTCTCGCTCCAGCTACAAGAAGGTGCACTTCAATGCAGAGTCCCATTTGTTTGGAATAGAGAACCAGAGGTGATGATGGTGGATGGATGGATGGATCGATGTGAGATAGTCAGAAAAAAAACACTTGTGCTTGTAGTCCCCACTGAGACAAAAAAAGGAGTTCACCACTTGTACTCAGCTACACTTGCAATATATTTTAAGATTTTGTTGACTACTCCATGGACTAGCCCACACCCAAACAGAAGGCAGAGTAGATAGTAGAAGTTAAAGAGTAGCTTGACCTTTTAACCCCCAACTAGCCTAATCAGTCTGGGAGCACTGTTTGTCTTTTCAAACTTTGTATCAATGACCAAAGGTTGAACAAACTTTTGTTTTCAGAGATCTTAAACTCAGCTAAAACTCTCTTATTCATTCATTTAAAACCCTTCACTTTGACAGTCAGGTTATATTTTGAAGGTAATTTATTCTAAGAATAATAAATGCAGCTGCCAAGACAGTTGACATAAATCTTACATGTATTTTCTGTTTCGGAGAATGCTTGGTTTTTTTTCTTGCTTTTTTACTTTTTCCTGTTTTCTTTTCTCTTGGATATTTTGTGGCTTTGGCCCCTTTGGGAATAGTGTTGTCAGCCACTACTCTGTCCATTTGAGCTCATTCGCCCTGCGTATTGGGCGTGAACCTGTCTGGCTGATCTGATATCAGCTGGCAGGGTCAGGATGGTGGATTGCCATTGTAGTACTGCTTTAGGCTATGAAACTGCCTGCTCTTATGAGATGAACTGTAACCATCAGGTCTGTCTGGGAGCTTGGTTACATCTCTCATGTCCCACTGCTTGTTAGGCACTTGAATTCTCGGTTATAATAATGAGATGTGCGAGTTGTGAATGCTTTGGATGAAATGAGAAAGTGTAGTAGCAGCAGCAGTGGTGATATCGGTGCTGTCGTTGGTGCTAGAAGCAGTGGTTGTTGTAGTAATAGTAATAGATAAGAAAACATATGTTTCTGTATATGTATGAGTCTCAGTGTGTGGAACCATGACATTGACACCAAAGGGAGACAGAAAGAGCAAGAGACAGTGACACACAGGGAGATGAAGAAAGAGAAAACAGGCAGACAGAGATATGTGTCCCAGATCAGTGGATGTACTGACTGGAGTGATGATGCTACTCCCCCTCCCCAAATCCTCCACCCACCTCCCTCCCCTGCTGAGCTCTGGCACTGATCAGAGGAATAAGCGTCATTCTGCATTGCAGCCACACACTGGGACTGGAGGAAAACACTGTCCCTGCACTCATCCAGCATAATCACGGTCACAAATGCAAGCGTGCGCGTACACACACACACGCAAACAATGCAGACCACAACACAACAAGTCACACATTCCAACTTCACACTTGTGCATAAAATACACACAAACACTGCGAGCATACAAAGCAGGAATGCCCCTCAGCGCACACACGCAAACTGGCATTATACCTTGGCACCAACAACAGTACATAATGCACCACCTCACTACAACGCTGGCAAAAACCAAGTTAAACTGGAGCAAAGTAAACTGAGGCTTTTTCAGTTTGCTAGTGGCTGCGGGGGGAAAAAGCCCAGGCCTCAGCTCTCCTCACACATGCGGATCAAGAGAGGCTGTAGCTAAGAGAGAACAAACAACAGCACAGACAAGACACCTTGCCTGCCTGCAGGAATAAGGGAATTAGCTGGGGACAGAGCACAGGAGGATTCTCAACTCATTATCACCAGTCTGACAACCTGAACATACATTATCGCTCACACACAAATCCAATTATATACTACTTGAAAGTATAGACTGATATCTACATGCAAATGAGTATAAGACTCCATATGAATGCAGGCACATCACATCATTAATTCAGCACATGTCCCTGATTTAGCACCTTTATGTCTCAAATGTTCCATCTTGAAATCATGCTATTGCACCTTAACACACACACGCTGACTCACTTGGTGCACCTGCGTATTCATGCAATTACCCAATCAGCCAATCATGAGGCAGCACAGCAATGCATGAAATCGTACAGATACAGATCAGATAATGTTCACATCAATCATCAAAGTAGCCAGACCAGGTGCAGCAAATCCTCAGGTGCCGCTACAAAGCACAGTTCTTCGTCTGATGTTTTTTTGGCAGCTTTTTGGTGCATTATAACCTCCCTCATGCTCATATTTACTATTTGTGAATGCATATGTCCAGTCACCCATTCACCAAAAAACATGGGGATGTCCAATGAGCGTGCCCACCCCCTGTGTTCATGCAAAACACTGGCTACAACAGCAGATGGTAGGGTCAGAATTTAATGTCAACAGCATGAATCCATGGACCCAACCTGCCTTGTTTTAACAGTCCAGGATGATGGCGCTGGTGTAATGGTGTGAGGATTGTTTTCTTGGCACACTAAGGGCCATTAATACCAATCACTCATCCTTTTATTGCCACAATCCAAACAAGTATTGTTTCTGAACATGTGCATCCCATTTACAGCCACAATTTACCGTCTTCTAATGGCTACTTCCAGCTTGATAATGCACCATTTCATCAACATGACAATGAGTTAAGTGAACCTCATCAGTCACTAGAGCTGAATACAGTAGAACACCTATAAGATGTAGTGTGTTAAGAGATTGGCTGCATAAATGTGCATCCACTAACATTTGTTTTCATTCTTACACAGTAATTAAAAAAATTACTTTGGGGGGCAGGTATCCTTTTCCAGGAAGTAACAGACATTGGTAAACGCATCACTGCAGCTGAATTATGTAATAATAAAGTACACCCAGAGAAAATTAAGATGTGCAGTAAATAACTGAGCAGTCCTTTCATTCACACACATACACACCTGTGCAGAAACAAACAGACAAAAACTTAAATAATGATGGAGTGATCAGGTTTTAACATACCTATCAGGCTAAGCCAACCCCTGCTGATACACAAAACAGATGGCACACTCATCTCTCTCAGGAAGGCAGCAGTGAAAAAGAGAGAAAAAAGAAGGACAGAGAGGATAGAGAGAGAAGGCGGGGTGTCCTTGGTGTTTACATCAAGTCGTGGATTAGCAGCATGGATTACTGTCACAAGATACCCTGTCTAGATCAGGGTTAGGAGGTCTAATCCACCACAGAGCTGTTGATATTACAAAGAAAGCCTTAGGATTGCACTGTCAACTGGGTACATATCGTATGAATGACAGAAAACTGACTGAGAGCCTCAGACATTATGTACGACAGATGTAGTAATCAAGTTTACATGTAATGTTTACAAGCATCAACACACTGCAAATAATTTATCATTTAAAATTATTAAATCAAGTTTTATAATCTGCACCTGCATTTTTTAAAGAGAAATTGTGTTTATACCAGACAGATTGTGCAGTTCACAGCAGATCATGAAGTGTCTTTGCTCTAGTTTGGTTCATGCAGCACTAATTAGTTACATGCAATCAGTGGATTTTAAATGAAGGCAGTGTATTCACTAAAGAGAGTGATGATATTAATGACTCCGCAAAATCAAATGGCAATGTTAAATGGCAAGCATTTCAAATTCCACTAATACCAACCTAGCATGGCAATAGCAGTATCATTAAGGTATGATTGAATGTTTTTGTTGATTTTTTTACAGTAACAGATGGGCTTTTGGCTTGGGCAGGTAAAAGGTGTGAGAGGGTGGATATTTGCACATTATACTCCCTTATTGTAGCACTGCATAAAAAGAAGAGGCTAGTGAGGGGGTAAAAGGGGCAAAATGCAGAAAAAGTATGTGTCCTGAAAAGATACTGTACGAAAGAAGCCGTGCCAAGTGTAGTGAACTGATCCAGTATAAGTGTGTCAAGCATAAACCCAATTTCTGTGTCACATTTTTTCTCACTTTCTTGCTAGCTAGCTGTCTATCTTTCTGTCTCCTAGAGTGAGTCAGAGCATTTCAAAGGAGGGGTCTAGGCAATGATCCAACTGGACAACCCCTCTGGATTTTAGAGAAATAGCTGACATCTGCCCATCCCCTCTCCTCGCTCAATCTCTTTCATTTTTTGCCACTCCCCCTCTTTTCCTCTTTCACATCTGAGACTTGCTAATCCTCCTTAGTAGAATAGGGTTCAAACACACTCATTTTTCTAAACACACACTCAGAGTCTGGCCCCTCCAGAATGTTTTCTGTACAGAAACAATCTCTGCATTGCATGTGGCTACAATATCACTAGTGGGGTTACTACTCTGCAACGAGAGTGGGGAATGACAAAGTCCTTGAGGGAGTACAGCACTCAAACAGTCCTTGGTACCAAAGTAAGGTCACTCAAACGCCACACACACACATTCTTGGCTCAGACTGGGCCTTTGTGTAGTGGGTGCCGATGCAGGCTGCAGATAGGAGTGTGTTAACATCAGTGCAGATCAAGGGGCTCTAATGTCATTAGGAGGACTGTTGAAGAGCCCACTGACCTGCCATCAGCGCTTCACTCTGATTGGGTTAGACTGTCTAACTTCCTGAATGGGAGGAGCCTCTGGGTTTGACACAGACCACTAGCAGTGGCTGGAGGGGGCCATTTACAGGGTGAACTTAATGATGCTCTGGATTCAATTATGATGACAGAGTCCTGAGAAAGAAGCACAAGCAACTCATCAGTGATCATCTGGGACTCTAATAAAACTAATGATGTTATTAAAATGATTATGATTAAAGAGCCTCATGCACGTGTATCAATTAACAGTGTAAGATGCAAGAACAAACCAATAAAAAAGAACATATACATACAAACGGTGATGACCACTGCTGCACATCTAAGCAATGCTATCGATAATTACTTTCTATTATGAAGTGTTTTCAAAAAGCTTCAAAAATTCACATGTTGATGAAAAGTGGAGCAGAGCTTTAATATTTCCCTTTAATATATATTTAACAAGCAGCACACACACATACATTTTGTGTTAACAAAGGAGATATCCTCTCAATCATTCTTCAAACTGCCCCCTAGTTATAGCCATGTTGTGCCATATAAGCTCATTTGGAATGAAAAGGCAGAGATATTTTGCTGTAATTACTATAAATGCAGCCAAGAATCCTTCTTAAATGGTGTTGCTAGGCACTGTCTGACAGCTGCTTTCATAGAACAAATTCAAAGCCTCTAGCTCCCTCTCCTTTTCCATCCCTCTTTCTCTCTCTCTCCCAATTCCCTTATTCCCTGAGCTAACGGGCAGACAGGAATGCAGGGCCGTGTAGACAAATCAGCTCTCGCTTCCATCAGCTGCCGTCTGGCACCATCTTAAGTCCCAACACGTCTTCCCTCTCTTTCTCCATCCATCCATCCATTCTTCTTTCCCTGTACCCTGTACCTCTTCTTCCTCCAGCTCTCCCTGAGCTCTTCTGTTCTTTCACAACAGTGAAATTTCTGCCCCCCCTCCCCTTTTTTTCATTTGCTTCCCTTGCCCTCTCTTTCAGTCACATCTCTGGTTTCCAGTATCCTTTTTTTCCTCTCGACACAGTAATTAATTATGAGTTATAGTTTGCTTGAAGCTGAAATGACTTTGGATGTTTTGCTGCAGTATGAAAAACACTGAAACATGACACATCACTGTAGTGTGTGTGTGTGTCTGTGTGTATGTCTGTTTTGGTTTGAGAGACAGAAATGACTTTGTTGTCAGTCACCTTCAAGGCAGGATTTTGCTGTGGTGCTGCAAAAGGCTCCTAAGTGAAGTGCTGGTGTCTATCTGTATAAGAGCCTGAGAGGCAGCGCTGCCAATATTACTGGCCATTCGTAGCTTATCATAGATACTATCATCACATTATGAAGGAACCTCAGCCAATTTATTTTTGGCTGGATGGACCAATGCTACATCTCCCAATGTCCGTGAGTGAGTGAGTGAGTGAGTGAGTGAGTGAGTGAGTGAGTGAGTGAGTGAGTGAGTGAGTGAGTGAGTGAGTGAGTGAGTGAGTGAGTGAGTGAGTGAGTGAGTGAGTGAGTGAGTGAGTGATGAAGTTAAACCACTGGTTGGGCAAGCTCTTGCTCATCCAGGAAGATCTGGCATGGATCATTTCTATTGGCTCATCATGCAGCTTCTCGACTTTTCTCAGCTTAATAGTGACTGTGGCCTTGACTTCAACTGCAGGAGGTAAGTGTTGAATAAAAGTGAATAAAAAGCAGGTTTGTATTAGGGTCTGGCCTATTTTCTGCAATTCCCTTGGTTTGGTCAAAGCGGTATGATAGCATGAGGCCTCATTTTGATCCACAACATTTGTCTTGTTAAAGTTGCTGCATTATGCAACACACCCAACTCACCACATCAATGAGGGCTGATTACATGTCTGAGCCCAGTGCCAGAAAACACACATCCAGCAGAGGTACACAGAGAGGACCAGTATAAATTGTATGGATTTTTCTGACTGACCCACCAATACAGGATTTCTCTCAGTGGCTAGTCCGACTATAAACAATCGATAGTGCAAACAACAATAAAACCAGTAACCACGTACAGTCCAGTCCAGCCATTTGCTATTTATACATGCACACACACAAATCATCTTCAGCCACCCTCCCCCCAAGCAAGTATTCACACACATACACAAACACAGTGTGACCTCTGAGGTTTTAAGCAGCATGCAGACAGGCTCACTGAATTGTGCTAAGACTTGATTTCCAGCAAAGGTGACATCCTTAAAGCTCTTCTTTCATATTACCTTTTCACTCTTCGTCTCCCCCCTTTTCCCTGCCTCTCTCGCTCAGCAATATCTAAGCATGTCAGTGCCACTGAAGCGGGTAATAAATCAGGAAAAGACTTCATTTTGCACACAGCACACTTTTTAGGGCCTCCAATCATAATAAAAAAAACATCTTAAGACTGTACAGTGAATGGGTGGTGTGAGATCTTCTGAAAACACGGATCAAGGATTGAGAGATTGTGTGGAAAAGGAGAAGATTGTGTGCATCATTGTAGAACCTAAAGCTGTCATAAGAGGGGAAATGCTGAACTGTAACTTTGTAGAGAAAAGTTTTGTTGAGGGACGCTATGCTTCACAAAAAAGAAGTAAAGTGGAGCACTATAAAAAGCTGGGCACTCTGGTGACAAGTTGCTCATTCATGTCATACTCATTTCTATTTAGGCGAATTTAAGGTAAAAGACAGGAAACACTCTGCAGTAGAGCACAGCCCATAGGCATAGTCCTTACAGCAGCAGCCCGGGTTCAAACTGACTTGCAGCCCTTTGCTGCGTGTCGCCTCCGTCTCTCTCTCCCCCATTTCCTGTCTTTCATGTATCATAATAAAAGCATGATAGGACAAGCATTAAAAGAGTTGTAGAACTGGAACACATGAGTAGAAACCAGCTATAATTAATGTTATTAATTTTCCCCTGCTACAATATGCCAAATTGTAGGGCAGGGAAACTGACAGATACTGTATACAAACCCTCCCTTACACAGCCACACACGCAAAACCTGAAGGTTTAGGGGGTTGTACAAGAGTTGGAGAGCTGTGATCCAGGTTGAGACAAGCCCAGAGTGCACTGCTGCCTTTGGGGACAGCATAACCGTAACATGTGAACACCCTCAGATTTAGACCATTGGCACGTGGAAATAGAAACATGAAAAACAAATGCGTATGGATTGTATTCAAATGTGGCCACACAGACAGAACAAAGGCACCCACAGAACTGTCACATACTCACAACATCAGCTTCACAGTCTAGCACAACAGATCTCTGTTGTCTAACCAACCACTGACAACTCACATTCACAATATCTCTGGACAGCTGTACACAATGCCAGTGACATGACTTCACTTCAAAATAATCTCCTTTGAAATACTTGATGTAACTTTTTCCACCCTTTCAATTTGCCATATTTGAACTGATTATTGTACTGTTATGAGTCACACTTGGTAGTTACCAAATACCCCACACTGGCCAATTGCATCCAGTAAAACTTCAGCATTTACTCCACAAATAATGAGACATTGATGATATTGTTAGATTGGTGTTTACTTCATAATAGTTACAGCTTCTGTGGTGCCAGACAGAAAAAAACGAACATCATCACCACATGCCAAAATAAGTGCTTCTGAAGTCACCCTTGGCTAAATCAGGTTTTCTGGCTGAGTCGCTGTAAACAGGATCAGACCTGCCCCAGTTAAGATGTTTTGTCTCGACAAATGAAGCTAGTGATCACCGAGCACTGACCACACAGCCAGTTACACGGTTTCTTTTTATTCATTCTGGATATCTCTCCAATTGTGTCTCTTTCTTCGTCTTCTCTTATTCCAGTGACCTGTCTATATCCTCCGCTTTCCCCGTCTTCTTCACTTGCTGTTGCTGAACAGAGCTAAGGCAGACTTGACCTCTGAGATTAACTTCTTACACATGAAAGCTTGATAATTTAGAAGGCTTTGTAGTGATTATAATAAAATGTTAAACTGCTGCATTTTCTCTGATCCCTAGCTCTGTTTCTACAACGTGGTTTTTTTCCTTTCAGGTGTCTGTGAGGTACTCTCCAAGGTGTGCAGATGTGTGTAGTATACAGTATGAGGTGTTTATGTTTGTTAGTGTGTGTTAGCAACTGTGTGGTGATGGCGTGTGTGCATGTATGTTGTGCTGAGCTCAGTACAAAGGACAGGGAATAGACTATTGGACAAAAACAGTCATGTTAATCCATCCTATTTTATCCCATTCCATCACTCACACACACAAACACACACACACACACACACACAAGACAAGAGTACCATGCACATCTGTGAGCCTCATCAGTGCAGTGGTTGATTTGGTTTGCTCAAAGCGCATGGATTACAGCTTTCCCTTATAATCCATAGTGGTGATGAAGAGTCTTAAAGATCTCAGCTCCTGGTTTACTACACACAGCTGGAATGAGGTCAGTCAACAGGCTTGTTGTGCCCTTTTAAACTGCTATTTTCTTTGTTTCTAAAGTCTACAATTAATTGCCAACTAAACCAGTCTCTGCTGAACCAAGAAGAGACAGTAATTCTTCATCAATCAAAATGAAGATCCATTTACTGAAGTTAACCAAATGGTGCATATTATTCATCCTCGATTGTCTTCTTGATCAGTGAGCAGGCTGGTCAAAATAACAAGGACACTCATCAAAAACAATGCCGACCAACAAAAGCACAAAAAAGCACTGCAGGGTTAAATAAACACACGATCATCTGACAGTGTCACTTGGAAACACAGTGGTGGGTTTTACTGGTGTATATGGGTGTGTGTTCACACACCCAGTAGATCCAGCCACTACGTTCAGTCACACTGTCAGTCTAGCAGAGACATTGATGCATGATGTCATACACAACACAAGCATGTGTCATCTCTCATCGACTTCTAACTCAGCCTTGCTCTTAAGCTTATGACTGCCTCAATTAGAAAGAAAAATATGACCTCGCTTCCAACTCCTCTTTTAGAAGTATATACTTTGTCATCCTGTTCATATGCCCATACAGTGTAAATTGCCATGTTAGCCATGTGGGATAGATACTAGTGAAGACAGAATGTCCACACCTGCAGAGACTTGCAGCCCTGCGGTAATGATCTCAGAAAACTGAAAAATGAGCAAGTTGACATGAGGTGTCAAAAGCAGCCTCCCAGCAGCTGAGATGTCCCATTTTAAAACATATTCAGCAAATGGTGCTATGTTATAACTACTGTCTAGTAGAGAGCAGGGAGACAGACAGAGATAGAGAAGAAGGAACAGCTGGCATGATAAATAACAAGACATAGAGAAATGGATGTGTCATTTCACCAAAAGGTCAAAGTAAAAAAGATAAAGTCAAGAGTCAGTGATTTGACAGAGTGCTGAGAGAGTAAAATAACACTACAGTAATTATCAAATGAAATGTTTCTGATTAAATGTGAAAAATGCAAAAACTGTGATATTTAGATACATCCAAATCTATTGCAATAATGTCTGAACACAGATGTGCGCACACACACACACACACACACACACACACACACACAAAAAAGGTTTAGTCAGTTTAGTTAGGAAAGAATGTTAAAAAAAAAAAAAAAAAGAAGGACTAATGCCCATGCTGGCATCATGCCAGAATAAATTGCCAATAATTATCAACAATTACAGCACAGAGACTCATTTGGGCCTGTTATGTTATAACTGTGTTAATATTTAAAAGTTCCGTTAGACAAGGCAGTAGTGGAGACTTGTCACTCATTCATGTCATG
The DNA here is from genome assembly GCF_045865225.1 of Trachurus japonicus. NCBI lineage: Eukaryota > Metazoa > Chordata > Actinopteri > Carangiformes > Carangidae > Trachurus > Trachurus japonicus. Next base: position 11,583,504 of record NC_140929.1, on the reverse strand, counting down.
TCACTCATTTCCATTGAGGCCAATTTATAGTAAAAAGGTACAAAACATTCTGCAGCTTACACAATAAAAAATAAGATTAATGCACAGACTAAAAACTGCCTATATATGAACTCTATATTTCTCCTGCACCTCTTTGCTCAGAGCTCAAATCTTGCTGAATCAAAGAGTGTACACTGGCAGGTCAGTGTCCAATACAGTACATAAATACAGAAACAAACCTGAAAACCATGTTGCAACGCTCAAAGGATTATTGCCTGTTTCCCAAACCTTCTCTTAAAAAAAATATGTTACGTGTATTGCAACAGAGCACTAGAGTTTTCTGCTCTTCCACTGCTGGAAGTTTTCGGTTTGTACTTTGTTTGATCCAGTTTTCAGCAGCCAGTGTACTTTCATGTCCACATGTTTGTGGTCTCTGGTCCTGGATTCCCCTTGACTGAGCAGTCAATAAACACTGCAGCCAGTTTGGATGCATGGCTGCACTAACAACAGTTAACTTTTCAAAACAAAAGTAGTTTAAAAGTACAACTGTGCACAAGTGGCCCCTCAGTCACACAGGAAGAAATACTGCAGCAAAGAGAGATGGCAAGTGGTTAATTAGCATGCATGTATATATGAGGTGTGTCTGAGAATATGAGAATGCTCTCTTGTATTTCTGATGACTTTCTACAGACTCATTATTGAAAGCCATCATTACAATTTGAAGAGTATACTTAATTGGAAATTTGATTAAAAAGAATCACAGAACTGACAGTTTGACATCAAGTAATGAGCTCAGAGTTTCCATGAAAACCTCTTTAAATATCAGCGCGCGTGTGTGTGTTACAAACTGAAAGCTGAGTAAACTGAGTTCATGTAGGTTTACTACATGCATTTTCACAGCCCCTCCCTCCCCACAGTTTGTCTCCCCCTTAAACTTTCCCTCTCCCTTCAACTCTAGCCCTCAAAAGCCTATGGCATAAACACATCAGACAAGCTTTCGAGCCAGCCGTCATTCACAGCGGCAAGTGAGAGGATGCAAATTGTTATCCAGCGTTTTACCCCTTTCCCTTCCTCTCCTCCTCCCCCTGCTTTCGTCTCTTCATAGTTGGTCATAGCCGTTTTTATACTTTGATTTTCTGCAAGCTTTACCTCATCGCATTGCTTTCCCCAGAGAAATGCAGAAAAACCTTTTACACACACTAACTTAAACATGGAGAGACAGACAAACTCACACGCTCACACACAGACAAACATGCCACATAACTATCTGGTTGCCAGATTTGCCGGTGGGCCCGGAACAACCCAATCAAAGCTCAGCTGAAGGAGTGCTGTGACAATGCAGAACGGATGGACACAAAGAGAGGGGAGTGTGGAGGGAAGGATGAAATCTCTCTCCGAACTCTTGCTTTCTCTCCACTCACATTTGTAGACTAGACTCAGACGGAAAAAGAGAGAGAGGGTGTCCTCCTTTTTGAGATCCAACACAGGGAAAAGTCAGAGGGAGGATGCTTGATGCAACACAACAAAGTGGCCCACCTCTCCTCTTCTAGTCTGTCATCTGGGGATCGGAGTAGTGCTGATGTTTCCAGCAACTCCCAGTGCTCTGTGTGGGAGGTGGCAGAATGTGCATTCAATACTGGAAAGCTTAGATATAAAACAGCCAAAGACTGACCATATATATACACTAGACGATATCTATTGCTGCAAAATTATATTTGAAGACCAGATAACTCCACCCTCAGCTATACTTCCCCTGTTTCCCCTGCTGCATTATTGCTGAAATGATTGATTGATGATTGAATGGTTGATCAACATCAAATTAGAAGGAAACTATTTTTAACATCGGTTGAATAAATCATTTATCATGCAAAAATGCACTTGCTTGTTTCAGCTATTTAAATGTAAAGATTGAGGCATTTACTGGTTTTCTATGCGAGTGTGCATATAGAAACACTCAGTGACTGTTTCAAATCAGGCAGACTTGCTGTGTGGGAGAGCATACCAATAGAAATCAAGCTTAGAGTGTCAACAAGTATCAGTTCTCCTCTTCCCACTGCAGATAAAACTTAATGGTGGATCTACTGAGGCCAGTTATTGTCATATGAAAGGTCAAAAGTCCATCATAGTATCAACCCATTATGTCGCTTCAAAGCCTCCAGCTACTTTTTCCAAGTGAAACACAGCAGTGAGAACAATTTCTGTGGAGGGGTTCTCAGTTGACAAATCATGTTGCCATAGGAACACAGTTAGTTGCGTAGGTGGCAGGTAAGGATGCTGTGTGTCACTATAGTGGAAAGATTTAATAGGTCCCCCCGATGCCGAGAGCGAGCATGCAGCGAGGCTTCAGCGCACAGTTTATCTGATTCTCAAACCTAACTATCATCACATCGGGGGAGGAGGTGGGAGAGGAGGAGGATACAAATCAAACATACGTGTCAGACTTGAGAGATGATATCATGATGTGTGAGTAAAACACACACACACACACACACTGCAGATTAGCCAGGTTGATGATTCACCAGGTACATGGCAGAAATTTCACATTCGGGTCCAGTCACCCCCTTTCCCAGAAAGTTTAATCACACCAATCAAAAATCAATACCCATCAGCGATGAAAGTCAGGGACTAAACCGGAATAACAAACAAAGCATGTTTTATTCCAGGAGAGCAACAAACTTCTCCCAACCACTTGGCAAGAGTTGGGCTCTGGCTAAGAGTCGGGCCCTGGCTAAGAGTCAGTCACTGCATTCACACAGACACAAGCCATTCCAAATCCCATCAACAGAAGAAAAAAAGTACTCAAGAAAGGCAAAATCCCAAACTCAAAAGGGAGTAGCACACAGAGAGAAGAATAACACGAAAACCCTGTGTAAGTCTTGTTAAATCTCTCTGTAACATCCCCAACATTATGCTGCTAGACTATGATATATCCTGAGGGGAGGGGGCAGACAGGAGAAGGTGGGATGATGGAGGCAGGGTATTACAGTAAAGCTGATCCTCCCCCTACCCCACCGCCTTCTGGCTACAGCGCGGTAGGGGTCCTCCCTCAGCCCGCTGTTTCACAATTACTGTAGTAACACTGCATACTGATGCCCCCTGACACCACTGACACTAGGAGCAGACAGGAAGTCAGAGACAGGAGACAACAGAGACCGACGCAGAGAGTGTGGGGGTGAAAACGGTGGCAAGGCATATCATTATCCTTAACTCCCCTGGTCGTCCACACAGTGGATCCCCCCCTGTGAGGAAAGAATATTACACTGTAAGAATATAGTAATCAAACCCAGCATTTACATTCTCAGTGTATTTTACCACAAGTGCTGTTTACATTTGTCAATCATAGCAGCACTGCGCTTGAGTGTACCAAGTACTCAACCAACTATTTTAAATAACAGTAATAATGCAGTCATTTCACATGGCAGTTTTTAATACTGGTCACAGTCTATTTTCACAGCTTGCAGACAGCCAAATAAAAGCCTTGTGTATGCTTCTACTAAAACCTTTTCAAGTGATATTAATGACGTCACCTTCTAAAGAGAGGTGATGCTGTGGGTGTTTACTAGCAAAAAGAAGTCACTGGCCTCTGCAAGGTAAACTCAGATCCTCTTTTCAAGCTGAGACAAGTTCAGCTTTTTTTGAAATACATGCACACATCAACTTGACCCCTGAGCTCCAACAACCGATAAGGTTGAAGGAGAACTGGAACCAGGGTGGAGTGTCAAGAGCATCCACATACAACTGTCAATAAACTAAGATTATCCTCTACCCTCACATGTCAAAAGCACTGCTGCTCAAGAAGCTGGCACGTGGGCTCACACTCAATAATAATAATAATAATGAAGTACAACACATAAGGAGTGGACACTTTTAGCAGGGTCGATTCCTGCAGCCTCACTTAAACAAACCCTCGCTATTGAAAAATGAAGTAATGTGAAAAAAAGCCCCACCGTTCTAAGTGTCTGCCTGCATGCAGCAAGGGATGAATTAGGTTACACGATAAATATTGAGAGCTCTGGGGTATTGTCTGATATGGATTAATAAAATGTGTGTGCACGCATGCATACATACTTCAGCATGCATGCCCATGCTTCTTCGCGACAGGCAGGATGAAAACAGAATTAAGGGCCTAATCCTTGCGTGGACTTAAGGCGTCGGCCCTGGGAGCAAATGAGAGCGAGTGAGAGGGGGGAAAAATGCCCTAAGACTGTCTGCAATTTTCTCATCATTTCATGCATCTGAAACAAAACTAATTTACTGCTTGTCATGCTCGGCTTGGCACACACAAACATAAGAGCCAATGTGCCACAGCGTGTCATCTGCTGCTGCATCAAAGAGAGCTGTTTATATATCAGACTCACGGCTCCATATGAATCAGAGAGACCTGGGAGAAACGTTTAACATGGTCTTATCAAAAGGAGCAGTCTGGCAAACCCACTGATACATTGGTGCCTTTCCACATCTCCCTGATTGCTATCTAAGACAGCAACATCCCATGTCTTCTTCTCACTTTATATTCTGCCTCATACTGTAGGTCGTCCCAATGTCACAACAGTCGGGATTTCGTTTTCTTTCTTCTTTTTTTGCCCAACCTCACATACAAACACATACACAGATAAAGTTATGTGCTTGGCATAAAGATATGGGAGGAGAGAGCTGGAGGCAGAAACAGTCAGGGAGAGAAGGACTGAGAAAAAAGATGAAAGGAAAGCATGAGAGAAGGCTGGAGGGAGAAAATAAAAGTGGTGCAACCGTAATATACTAGCATGTACATGTACTGGGTCCCATTATAAGAGCATGTGACGGCTTAATAGGACTCTAGCTGCCAACATGAAAAAAGTTCTGAAAAGCAGGATATTTGCTCACACACACACACTGTAGGCTATATGACGCTACAGTATGTGTCTTCTCTGTCACACATATGCTGAGTAAACTGTTCAGAGGAGAACAAAGGTTCTCATTAAATTCGATGCTGTGACGCTTATTGATTTCTCCCCACAGAATTTACGACGCCTATTGTTTGGAGATCCTCACTTCAGATCTTTGCTGTCACCGCGGTGGCAAACATCAATATGCAGCTCTATGGTGCATTACCAAAGGGTTAATTACATACTTGTAAGCAATTATTCTCTTAATGTAGCATAGAATCCTCCCCCCCAAAGTGGAATTTAGATGAAAACCATCAAGCCCTCAGTCAGCGATACCATCTTTCTAATGAAGTGTCAACTAAAACATAATAGACTTTGAATCTTCCATCGCACACCAAGTTTGAATCTTAATGCGAGTCAAGTTCACATAGACAATATAACAAGGGCAGTGGGTCTATGCAGTCAGGTCTAAGACAAGAATAATTTAATGACTATAATTCCGAATTTAGTTATACTATAAATTGTTAAAGTGCTCATCTTTTAATCACTTTCCAGCCAAACCAACACACTCCCTCTACATTTAACTGTGGCAGCTAAAACAGAAAAAAGAAAGTAGAGGCACTCTGAAAAATTATACATTCAATTTTATATTATCCCTAAAGCCATTGTTAAAAAATGTGTCTGACTGTCCTAAAATACAGGAGACAGATTATAGTCGGAAGAGCAGTCGGTGACATGGAAATGCAATTTGCAATCTTCTCTGTGGTGTTTGGTGGCATGAGAGAGGAGGGGGGTCTAATTGGACACTGGTCTGTGGCTGGTAGTCCTGTCACAGCCCAGAGGGGTGTGTGTGTGTGTGTGTGTGTGTGTGTGTGTGTGTGTGTGTGTGTCAGAAAGAGAGAGAGAGAGCGTGTGAGTGTGAAGAGAAAGAGAGGGAGACATCAAGTGGGAAAGAGAGCAACAGAAAGAGAGAATGAGAACAAACAGAGAGCTCCATTCAGGTCCAACCCACAGACGCATCATTCAGTCTGACATGACGATACGTCTCTGTGACCAGAGTATTCATATAGGGCCTCGCCAGGCCAGTCACAGATGCATCATTCACACCCACACACAGACACACAAACACACTTCCGCCAGAGTCTTTCCTACACTGCTACCAAGCATTTATATCACCACAGAGAATCTTTCTAAGATTGCCCATTCATTTTCATTCACAGTTTCCCCCGTGACATAAGCACATTGCTGAGACTACTTTCTATGGGGCCAGCTCTTGTAAGTGCACCGCCCCCAAAATGCAATGAATGTCTTTACTGCCAAGGTTGGAGTGAGAGTTTATCCATTAGCAAGCCATAATATTGACAAGGCCATGCTCTCCTGGTCCAAACTCCAGCCTTGTAGCCGTAACATTGGCCAACAGACAGGGGGTAGTATGTCAATGTGAGGTGCTTACAGGCCGATAAAGGCTGCTGTTCCAATTCCTATAGGCAGGCCTTGATGGACAGCACACAGAGAGAGGGAGGGAGGACGGGAGGGAGAGAGAGAGAATGAGTAGTGCCAAGGGCTCTTACAGCGTTTAAGAGTTTAGGACTGAGCTGGAATTTGGTGACACGACAAGGAGGCAGGACACAGATGAGATAGGATTATCAAACTGCTCAAGGACTAAATGTTTTTTCCTTTGAGACCTTGACAGCGGCAAAAGACACACGCACAAATAGACATGCACACAAATCTGAACATTCAGGAATGAGCTGACACGCACATTAACACTGATAAACAGGCACTAACGCCCAGCCTTGCCTGCCAGCCACAGTCACACACTGACACAGAGAAGCAGAGGAACTTCAGCCTGCAGTAGAGACACTCTGCCCAGTGGGCAAGCTACTTTCCTCTGCCTCACCGTCACAGGCAGTTTAACGACAACTAATGGACCACACACATCAGCTGCCAGCATCTAATGTTTTTTTGTTAAGGTTGTTTTCAGCTGCCCATTAAAGAATCATTAGACTTTATACCATCCATGGATAAAGTCTATGTTTTCCCCTAGCAGTAACACAACTAATACGCAAATGCTATAAAACATCACCCATGGAATGATCATTTTATCATTTTGAAAGTAAATATTTAATTATTATAAACGTAGCTTCTGATTAATTATTCAACCATTAACACCTAATGTAATTGCGCCATTGAAACAAAATCAAAATTGTGAACCAAAGCCCGGTCTATGGGATTACTTCATCCACTGCAGCAGCCTGTGAAGCCACACTGCCCCTCATGGATTTTCCAGCATACAGCCTTGTCCCTGCAGCCACACTCTTTTGAGTGTGCTCTAAACAAGTATGTAAGCCTGTTGGTGGGATCATTAAAGGCACAGCTAAGAAAGTCTAATTGTTGTGCTTATGAGAGATTCGACCAGTGCTGTACTTTAGTACAAGTAACATTAAACAGGGACTGGAGAGGCAACAGTGAATTGATGCATTGAGTCAGAAGTGCAGGTGGAGAGAGGGAGGGAGAAACTGAGGGCCAGAGGGGCTCAGAGTAGTCACTGTGACTGCTGTAGGGATCTGCATTTTGCATAGGCTGGAGCAGCTGCTTTCTGTGTATGAGGTGCAAGAGAGGGTGGGAGCGAGGGAAAGTGAGAAAGGGAGGGAGGGAGTGATGGAGCAGCAGAGAGACGAGGGAGACAAAGTGCATGAGCCACATTTGGAGTCAAAGACCTACATCAGACTACATGGCTGATTCTAAAGCAGAGCGACAGAGCGAGTCTGTACTGTTATGCTCCTTGCTTTAATGTATACAAATAAGCTCAAGCTCAAACATGCCCTCCCATTCAAATTTAGATGACTCTGATGCCGGGAAATGACCCACAGCTACGCTGAGCCATAGGGGATGTTTAACCTTATGCTCAACTTGAATGATGAAAGACAAAATGTGCCAGACACTGTTCGGCTTCTTAAACTTCACATGCTGTAGAAAAATTGCTCATCATTGCGTCTCTTGGCTTACTCTGTGGGGCATGACTCTATAGGTGCCACAATATCAACATCCAACTATACCTCTTACTCATCTCATTAAATGTAGGCTAAGTCACTCAAAAAAGTAAAAAAAATAAATAAATAAAATCTAGGTTTGTGTCAGTACTTTACTCAGTTATCTTGAAAACATTCACAGATTGCCACAGTTGGATGTGTAACTTACTCAACAGAGACAGTTTTGAATGATATTATACAATAAAAAAAAATCTATTCAGGTGCTGCTTTAGTACAATATTAACACTGAGATAATCTTTTCCTATAATCTGTAAAAGGAACTTGGCTACTTAAACCTTCAATCACCCATCATGTAACCCTAAGGGGATATTATAGTAATACCATAGGTAATGAATTCTATGGGTTTAGATTAAACTCCCTCGCCTGCTGCATACCACAGAGACTAAGCCTCAGTGCAGATATTGAAATGTTTTCTGTTAACATGAGTATTCCTAAAGTCAAGCCCCTTTCTCCAGGCGCTCTGCCTGAGCCACGCCGGTCAAGTTCAAAAGCCCTGAGAAGAGACTGACACAGCCCGGTGAGCCTGGAAGCCACACGAGGAGAAATGTGATTCTGTATAGGCTACCACAACGTGAGTTTTCCACGAATTACGAGACAGCAGATAGGTTACAGCTACTGTTGAAATAATAGATAACCGTGTGGCTAAAAATACTGTCACTGGCAACAAGGAGAGGTTCAAAGTCAGAAATTCAAATCTTTGGGATTCCGCAACTCTGAATCCTTGATATTGCAAAGTAACCGCTTGGTAAAGTCCTGCACAGTCCCATGCTCGGTGTCATTTCAGACTACATAAAAAAATTCCCTCCAAAGTGCATCCCTAAAGATAGTGGAAATGCTCCAAAACGGCGTGGATTTAACAACTTTCTGATCTAGACGCGTCGCGTTAATCGCCGTAACTCAATATTTTCCCACTAACCTTATTCATCTTAACACATCGCGGGAATTGCAGTTGCTACGCACCCCGGCAAAGCCATGTGTAGCAAAGAATATCAAATAGTTTTGACCATTTCCACGTTTCAGAGCTGAGCCAGGATTTGAAATCCCAGCTGCAGTTCATGTGTCTACACGCCACTAAATGCTAGACCTGGGCACTGGGTTTATCCCCGAAGACGCTGCAATCAATCCGACGCGGAACCCTAAACAAATCTTTTCTGTTCTTAACCTTTTGAGTTAACACTGCAAGAAGCACATTGTGGGCATGCATCCATTTCGGTGCACGGAGAGTATGAATTATGTGAGGCGCCTAACAGAGAGAATCCAGTCAATATATGGTCCCAAGTTGAGAGAAATAGCAGGTCATTAAATTTTTCTGCAATTCTCCTCGGGGCTAGTTATACGATCCAGATGGACAGGTCCGGAATGAAACCCGCCCCACTGCCAGAGTGCGCAGAGCGGGCATGGCGCAGCCGGAACAGGTGCAGCATGCCGCCTCGAATCACCTGGCTGGTGCAGTGGCAGCCTCACACCCAAAACCCAGGCTATAATGGCACCAAACACACTAAAACAGCATTGACAGTGGGAACTAACGCCGTGGCAACCCTCTTTCCTTACCTGTAATCTATGCAGATATCACTTCACAGCCGCATCGACACTGCGGATAAGAGGCACGTCCAGAGCAATCCCCAACTCCTTTTACTCCCCCCAAAAAATGAGAAACGCTTAAAATTATATCCTGATCAAACGACTTGTCCACTTTAAATCCCCGGTAGGTTTGTAGTTAGAAGGCGATTCCTGCACGGGCAAAAGAAATAGCAGCAGACTTCCAGCAGCATTCCCCGATCAGCAGGACTCTACTACGCCGCTCTGAGTGATCTGAGACCCGGGAGCTGCACCTCCCATCCCTCGGCGAGGACGCACTTGGTATGCCGTTGGAAAAGCCGCTGCGCCGTACGGGATACCGCAGGAGGCTGTGCTTGTGTGCGTGTCTGTGCGTGTAAGTGTGTGTGTGCGTGTAGAGAGAGCGTGTGTGTATAGATGTGACTCAGTGCGGTGCTCCTGCTCAACTGAGGTGCTGAGGGTGCTGCAGCGGAGTGCGAAAGAGAGAGGGAGGGACGGAGAGAGGGAGCAGGAGAGAGAGAGAAGGGGGGAGAGGGAGAAGTGCGCTGCCTCGGAGTTTGCAGCTTCGCAGCGGATCTTCAGGCTCGGGAGGGACTGAGTGGATGGCGCTTTGCCCGTTGCAAAAGACGACTGTTTTCACCAAGGATCCTGACTCACCCGCAGTAACATCTCGGATTTGGAAGGGGCTGCGCTTGAGTTACATGTTTCAGTCCCTGGCAACTGCCCTAAAAGAGGCTTAGTGCGCATTAATGAGCACTAAAACAATGTGCATCTCATCAAGCCATTAATTACTGGTCTATAATCACGTTTATGGTCTAATTTCTTTTAAAGACAGTGACAAGGTGCCAATTAAGGGGAAGTAATTTTGCTGGTGTCCCATGCATGTAGGGTCATGTTGATTTTATTTATTTATTTTTCAATCTGAGCATTTTTACTCAATCGCATATAAGCATTTAAAAAGTTCATTTTCAACTTTAACTTTAACATGGCCCCTTGATTGGTAGCCTATTTTTAACGCAGTTTTGTAAAAAAATACAGGTTTATGCATTGAGGTATGGGTCCCGCAGCCAAACCAGGGGTTTATGTAATGCATTCATCCCGTCGAGAATGGGATTTGGCAATGCCAAAGGGGAATTTACACAAATACGATAGGCTACAATACCGGGGTGAAATGATCAGATCATCGGATTTGAATATCTAATCGCAGGATCATTTAAAGATAGAGATTAAGCAACAGAGCAACATAATTACGACACTTGCATAGTTGTAGGGGATTAGAATCTGCATTTTTGTTCTTTGATGATCTTTCAGCATGCTTCAGGAGTGTATCCCCCCCGTAAATGTTAAGCAATTAATATTCTAAAAGCCTAATTATGTAATCATGTCTTTAACGAAATAAGCACTATGGGGGTGGGGGGGAATAATGCATTTTCCACAAAACAGCATATTAAGCCTACTCCTTATCTTCACATAAAGACAATTCAAAACAAATCCATCACCATCAACTAAATACTGCAAACAATACTGAGTCATGTTGAGGTTTCTTTTCATGTCAGTAACTTCAAAAACAGCCCAATTGGTCTGCAATAGGCTATTATTTATCAAACAGACAATGAAAGTGTGCAGAGTCTGAGGACTTGACAAGGAGCACAACTTAGTGGAAAAAAACAAATAATAAAAAAAGGAAGATATAATGAATAAAGTGGGAGCATTCCCACCCCGCCTGTTTGGACACAATTCACAGGTAGTAAGCGCTTAAGGCAGTGGGAGGGTGTGTGAGTGGGGGGTGTCGCCTACGTGCCTGCTGCAATATCCCGTCCTCCCTTAGTGCTTCTCTCCTTCCCTCTATTCCCTCTATTCCCCCTTCTCTCCCTCCCTCCCTCCCTCCCTACTGTCATTTCCAGACCGGTGCCTCGGCTTTGAAACACTGCATCAGAGCCCCACCTACAGGCCAAAGAAACTCCACAGCCACTGACAAAACCAAGGCACAAGTGCATCACTGGCCCAGTGGTGCTACTGTGACCACCTAATGACATTAACCTTTAATGTAAAGGCGTTTTACCAAAGTGTTTACAATGACAACTGAGAAAACCATAGAAAAGTCCAGTCCTTCGGTGCAACAAACATGTATGCTGCCTCAGAAAGTAGCCAGAGTAGTCCACAGTATAGAAATAGCCTATGTAGGCCTATCCTAAAACAAAGATGTTTTGTATCCCGTTTGGTCTATTAATTGCGTTTGGAAGGTGATTAAACTCATTTGCTACTACTTTACAAGCCCACATGACAGCAAAACAACAGTTAACACAATGCTCATCAAGCTAATTTAGAACCCAAACTTTGCACTGAGGTAGGCTATTTCCGAAGGAGGAAAAAAGAAAAGAAAACCACCTATATTTAGATTAAAAAACTTACGTACCTTGGGTGTCTTCCACAGCCGACGGCCCAAAAAGTAAACTTCGACGTCCAAATGCATGTTTAACACCAATTTAAACATATTAATGTTCAAAAGTTGATTTAAAAAACAAAAACAAACAGAGGAAATGGCGTCATACCGCTAGCCTAATTAACGCCATCTTGGACTCACGTAATCACGTGCACCTGTGTTTCCATTTCGCTCCAAAATAAAATATAGGCTATTAATATAAACTTTGAAGACATTGCTAAAACGTGTATTTGTGTAAAATCTTAATGCAAGTATAGTCCTGTCTAAAATAAATAGCCTACACTGTGTGAATTAGCTCATTACATAGTCTGTATCTTGTGCCAATGCTTCACTGGATAGGCTATGTGATGGCTATTCAGGGCTTCAGTGTTACATCAAATGAGATTTAAGCCTACAGTGTTTCTGTATCTACATATTCCCCTGAAATTGAGCTAACCGTCCTTGTTTGGTATCTTTGTAAGGAATAAAAAAAAAAAAAGAAAAAAGGAAGGAAAAAAAAGGCTCTGTGGGTTTGAAATGTTTGAGACCAGATGTTTGTAAACATGGATCCACTGGTGGGACTAGATGGGTATAAGTGGTTTTAAGGCATACTGCTCCTTGACAGGGTAATAACTTTGTAGCTGTTTAGAAATCAATACCAAGAATGGACCAAGATAGCTTTTTGTAAACAAATAAACACATGAAACCAAAGATAGGGGTTTTTAGGTCCTGCAGCTCAATGTCACCTTTGAGAGAGACTGACCCCAAGTAAATCAATCCACACTATAAGTCAACAATAACAGTGTGTTCGGGGGGTGGTCGCTATTTGTCCAAGCCTCTTTGACAGCCCATTGTTGTCAGTACGTCTCAGACCTGTGTTCATTTATTATACTTTGGTCCACATGACAGACTCTGAGGGTATCTCTTGGAGTCATTTGAAGGATGCAACTGCCTAGATATCAGCAAACCTATTGGCTTCATTTAATTATTCAATACAAGCGTGGGGCTAAATCAACAGTCTGTGAATCTCAATATCAGATAGCTTTCAAAGCACAGCAAATCAATAGCGCTGCAATCTACAGTGACAATAGTAATTCCGTGAAGGGTCACGATCGCATGACCTTATGAAATTAATGTTAAGGTCACTGGTCCATGTGTAGATCAAACATGCTTGCACCAAATGATAATGGGTCTGTATAATTATGCTTTATCATCGGAGTAACATCCTATCTGTGTGCTGCATGAGCATATATTAATTCAATCCAAGGACACACAGGTTTGCCTTGAAAACTTAAACACACATTTTTTTTATTGAAGATAAGTAGAACATTTACATGCATGTCAGGCTTTACAATAAATAAAATATTCAATTTCTCGACTGGTCTCGCTATGATCTTCAAACCAGCTTGGCAAAACAGTTGTAATATTTCTTCCAGTGACCCCATATGGCATTGTGTTGACAGCTGACAGGCAATGAGAAATACCGAAAGCTCATATTTAATCATTTCTTGGAGATTAATATATGAACAACCACTGTTTTCAGTTTGCTTTCTTACTTTTTGCTTTTGCTTTCACCCAGATCCCATTTAATGACACTTACATTAAAGGTTAATATAGGCAACAGTCTCAAATCAAATTGTTCATCAAATATTGATTCTAATTTTCTGCCCTCTTGATTCATGTTATTATAAGGTTAACAGTAAACAGTCTTGTTCTTACTTTTTATACTATAAAATTATGACAAAAATATGCATGTTTAACACAGTGGACTAGGACCGACTTACAGTAAGTGATCAGAGTGCGTATCACATGGGCATAAAAGCTCTAAGTCTCCAGTTTGACTCCTGGCCAGCCAGACCATTTACTGCGTGTCATCTTCTACTACTCACTCTCCACACATTTCCAGTCTGCTCCTGTCAAATAAAACCATAAAATGCCATTAATAAAGAAATATCAAATTAGAAGTAAAGTGACAAGTCATAACAGGAGTTCTCGGGTTATAGTTATTCAGGTGTGAAAACATAAATCTGATTGTTGGTATATTAAAAGTTCAGCAAACCTGTGCTGCTGTGTGAAAGCCGGCATTCGCGAGCGCAGCGGAGGAGAGGATGATGATGCTAGCTCAGTGCTTGGGTCTTTATTAAAATGCACTGACCAATTTGACTTTGCCATTTGTCTTGCAAATGAGATGATGACTTATGGAGGTATCATGAATAGCTTTGATGAAGCCTCCTTTTTAATGCAGTCAAGTGAGTTGAAGGGAGGTGCGCATGTGTTATCTGTGTGTCTGTGTGGGTCTTGTTGCCAGCTGGCATGGGGTTATTTCAGTAGCTCTCCTGATCTTGCCGAAAACTGTGTGTGTGTGTGTGCATGAGTGTGACTACACATAAGCTTGCATTGCATCCTTCTGTCCCATTGAATTAACCCAGTGAACCCCTTTAAACACAGCTGTACATGGTTTATCGTAAGCCTGTGGGGATGCAGGGATCACCCCACAGTGGTACACTGCTCCCGGGGGTCTTCCCCTTTCGCCCCTGTAGATCCCAATACACACACCCTGCATATATACTGTATCATCATTCACATAATAGACATTCATCACACATCTGTTACAGTATATCCCTCAATGGTACAGGCTGCTAAATCACGCGTAAAAAGTGTGTATATATCCGCTTTATGGTCAATTTACAAGTCATTTCTATCTCAGGGATGATGATATTTATGAGCTGCCAATGGTGATGCCAGATTTAGTATGTCCATCTTCATAAAAGTGTCTGCCCATCTTCAAGCCTTATTCCTTCCTGGTTTAAATCACGCTGAAACACTGGACATGTCAGCCTCATCCATGATATCTCATTTTTGTAGAAAACCTATTAGCATGTCGCTGAGTTAATGAAGTTTTATGAGTTGTATGGGTGCAATGAATGGCACTCTGATATCCCATTGATTTGGATTGTAAATAGGTTTTCAGTTTTCTGTCTGTATCGTGAGCCATTGGATAGTAAATTATATTGAAGCTGACATTTCTCTATATCTGGTGTCTATGTGTGTGCGTGTGCATGTGTGGCGTGTGTGGGTGGATGGGGCGGGTGTGTTGCACTTGCACATGTCACTCAGTCTTATAATTAGTTAGTTTGCATATTGATGACTTACTACTTTTTCTATAAATGTATGCGCTTGTGTGCTTCAGGTTTATTCCATCATGTCATGTGTGTGTTTACTCATCCATGCATCATCTCCATCAGCCTCCCCATCAGGCTAGCAGCTGCCTGTCTGTCTGTCCATATCTGTGTGTGTGTGTGTGTGTGTGTACACTCAGGGCCAGGTGAGTAAATGTTTTGCCAGCTATTTCTCCAGAGAGCCAAGCCCATGTCCACAGAGATCGGGACCAAGCCACCCCCACCGTGCTTCTTTCTGTCCCCCCAGAATTAAACACTTCCGTTGGGATGGACACTGCAGATGGTCGGGGGGTTGGAGACCAGGGACACAAAATTAAAAATGCAAAGAGCAATAATAATCAAAAAAAAAAGTTGGATGGGTGTTGTAGCGTGAGTTTATCATCCAGTCTTGCGAAAAACATTTTGTATCACATTATAATCATTATCTTTTAGCTTTTATCAAATGTGCCGCACCATGCACTGTCTTTCCTGGCAATAATGATATTGGCCCTCTGCTGTGGTAATAGATTTGTCATCATGTTCTATAGATGTTTTTCTTCCTATTTCCAAACTCACTAGAACTACAGGCTATGGTCAGGCACAGGTGCTCATTGACGACCCATTGGTTCCCGACAGCCTATTGGCTCAGTATGTCATGGCCTCAAGTCCTTTCTCCTGCCAACAAAATGATAACAGTGTCTTCATCTCTTTCACAAGGCAAGGTGGACTGATAAGGACCGAGCCAGACCAGTGCGGCGTGAGAGTGCTTATATTTCACTCATCTATCCTCTCTCTCTTTGTTGCACACAAGCAAACGCACATATACACAAATGCACTGACGATGGTTCTGGGAATCCATCGCTGTGTGGTCTGTGAATATAATCTATCGACAGCATCTCTCAACCAACTTGACCAAGAGCTTTCAGCACAATATCAACTGGCACCGATCCACAATCACTATCCGTCCTTCCACCTCCCTCTGTGGAATGCATGCATTGGCCAATTTCTGTGTTTGTGTTCATATCCTCTTGTCTGTAATAGCCATGGTTTCTAGGTTCATGTCTTCAGATATTCTTGTCTTCTGATGTTTATCCGTCCTGATATTCTTGGCTAAAATGTTTTCCTGTCTGTATTGAATTTATTTTGAGTCCAGTGACCCGCAGTAAAACCATCTTTAAAGGCGGATACGACCTACTGTGCAAACTACAATCTCTATCCACAAACACATGTCACTTAAAATCATTCTGACGTGTGTCTGAATACATCATGTTAAATATTCAGAGACAGGAAAGTTTCCAAAGGAAACAACAGCACAAACAAATCACAGACCCAGAAAGAGGCAAGTTTTCTGCCTCAAACACATGGATGGAGTCACTGAATGATTAACCCTCCTACACTTCCTCCTCCACTGGGCCTCCACGCCACCTTCTCCACTGAAGTGTGTATGCGAAGCAAACCTGCTCTGAATATATTTGAAAATATGTGCATTTTACCGTATATGCATGCCATTTAATCTTGATTCACCCCATACATAATGATATATAATGAGCAACAGTAATAAGATGAGGAGGGAGCAATAGGAAAAGAAAACATTAAATTACCCACAAATGTTATTTTCACTGTTAATTGATTGAACACGGAGGGAACACATTTACATTTTAAATTGATCATTGTCTCCCAAGTCTGACGGAAGAGATGTAAATGGTGTAATTATGCATGCATGAATTCGTGTCATAAACACGTAGTGTCATTGCATTCTGAACGTGCTGTGTGTGTGTGTGTGTGTAAGTGTGTGTGTTGCAGTAAATACTGAGTGACAGAGTATATCATATTCATTCTGCATGGAAGTTTTGATAGAGTGACTGTTGCACTTTGTTAACGAACAATAAATGGGAATGATCTGGCGCGTAGACGAAACACTACGGCGTTACTGTATTTGACAACATTTTGCACCAGAGCACATGAATATATGAATGGAGACAAAACATCATAAAGCCATAATCTGTCAGCACTGAATTACAAGAACACAAATATACTATGCAGACAAATTACATCTTTGATTTACAAAAGCTGGGCGATGAGCACATGGGAAAAAGAGCCAGAAAAGACACATCCAACGGTGTTTGTCAAACAACATGCAGGAGAGTATCTTCACTTTAAAATTCCTGATGCTCAAGATGCAGCTCTTGTTGTTTACGCGTGCAGTCACAGTCACTGAGGAAATCCCTTTTAATGCGTTCGTCCTGGATCTACCCTGACTTTTATAATCCTTCATTGAATCTTTTATACTGTAGTTGTAGTAATACTGTATAATCCTACTCTGTATTTATTGTCATGTTTCTATGATAAAAAAAAAGAACAAATAAATGCAAGAAAAAGCACACAAAGCACACATGATTTATATGGAACTGTGTATATGTACAAGCCTCTGTGTCTATATTAAGGTCAGGGAAAGGAGGAAACCATTCTGATCATTGCGCAATTACTTTGCAGCAGGAACAAACTGTTTAAACAGCATTTTAAGCCTTTGGTGAGTAGTGTAGAAACAAATGAGTAGCTTGTGATACAGACAGCTCAAAAGAAACCATAATTAGATTTTTTTTTTTATTTAAAGGAACTTCGCTGGCAGGTTGAAAAGAAAAAGTGCAGCAGCAAAAAGGTGAAATGAGGTGTTTTCATTGTAGGAATGATGTTAACTACCAGAGAATGTCTACCAGAACCGCACAGCAGTAGAGTCACAGGCATTTCATGATACTGCAGGCATTTATTTAATACACCTACACAGACAAGAGACATGCATACAATCACATGTTCACACACACACAAACACATCAAATCCTTGTTCCAAATGGAAATGCAATGAATGTACAATGGAGAGCAGTCACAGATAAAAGCTGCAGTGCATGGCTGTCTTCAAGGGTAAATGCATGTAAACGCTTGTTGTACCTCCTTTCTGTTTCTGACACAGCTTTGAGCCTCGTATCACAACTCTGGATTGGTGCTTCAACTTAAAATGACACTTGTTGAGAACAGCTGTGTGATGGAATAACTTCCAGCGAGATGAATAATAAATGAATTATAGCTTTGGTGGATGCCACAATTTGTAACCCAAATAGTGTTGCAGCATCAACAAAATTGAAAACATGCGATTTGCTGTCACTCGGAAAAAGATTGGCACATATTTTAATTTGGTGAGTAACGTGTCTCAGGAACTGTAGTTAAATTATTAATGGGTTGTGATGCTTTTAATGGGCTGTTGAGATAAGAAATGTTTGGAGAAAATTAGCAGTCATTTCAGCTTCAGGAATTGCTGAGAAAGCTATATGCTTGACTATATATGAGCTTTATACTGAAGTTATTTGGCTGCTGCACAGAAAACACTGATCTATAATATGAGCTGATTTGAGATCAATTTTGATATAGAGCCATAGAGACTGACACATCCACCACAGCCCTCACAGGCCCACAATAGAGGAGCTGAGATTAGATAGGGTTTACAGTACAGCCATGCTGCAGAGAAAATATTCATAACTCCTGAGTATTGTTGCTCTTTCAATAGTTCAACACTCCACAGTGCACACACCACTCCTGACATCTTGCCGGGAGAAAAAAAAGTGCACATTTCTTCGTGCGCACACAAACACAAAAGAAGAAGTGAATGAGGGAGAAGACTTCGGCGAGCTGACAAGCAGAAGATTAATCCATCCTTCCCAACCAGTCACTCCCACTCCCTCCCTCCTCCCCCGGTTTCTTCCTTCCAGCCTCATTGTTTTCAATAAAGTGTCAAGACTGGCCATTTTATAATCACATTTGTGACTTGGGATCTGGGATTCAGATGCAATCAATGTCTATTAGAATCAGAGAGTTATTGATTGAAAGAGGAGAGATGGTGTGTGAGCAATCTCTCCCATTTTCTTCCCCTCTCTCTTTCTTCCTTACGCACATTTGTACACAGATTTACATACTTCCAAAGCTGGAATCCAGCTGTCTGCACAGGGCTGGTGCTTCACTGGCAGCAACTTGACAATATCTTCCCCTAAGAGCATAAAAGGGAGGGAGCAAATATCAAAAGGGGAATTAAAATCAGAGTAAACACAGATTTTAAAAAGGTACAGTATAACATACCAATGAGGTCACACAATTCACTCTACATCTCAAATAACTGTTACACATTTACGGATATTTGTTCATTTTAGATAAAGTATGTAGTGGGATTTTGTTGGATGTTTTTGGAGGTCTTTAGAGGCATTTTGTCATGTTGGATCTTTATCAATTTACCCTAAACTGCAAGGAGTGATTTTTTGAACAATGAGCCTGTTCCTCTCACACAAACTGCTGTTTCCATTTACTCTGACTAAGTTCAAGGAAATGTTGATGTTATGTGTTTGACAGGCGGAGCAAACCTGTGTGTTTGTACTACAAGATGAAACACAGACTGTGAAGAAAAACTATAAACTATTGATGAGGATCAGGGAATTCCTGCTTTTTGTGCTCTTCCATATATCTCTTATAGCACTAGGCCTGTACAGTTCTTGGTGTGTGTATTTATAGTGTGTATGTGTGTGTTTGCATACAGCAGTCCCTGTCACCCAGGGTCTGTGCAGTGTTTCCACAAGGTGACATTTAGGAGACAGTTTCACACACTGAGGGTATGGCTCCTTTAACTGCTGTTTATCACCTGCTTCTGAAACGTCACCTAGCCTTACTATAGCTATATATCAGGAAGGGCGCGTGTGTATGTGTGTGTGTGTGTGTGTGTGTGTGTGTAGTTTGAGACAAGGGTAAGATTCTTTATAGCAGGTCCTATAACTCTTTTGTTTTGTTCTGTATATTTTTCCTCATATTACTAATGCTCTCGCCACAGCTAAGTACACATATTAGTCCCAGATGCTTTCAAATCAACTTCATTCCTGCAAAAATTGAGTAGCGTATGCAATAGTATTGAATTTTATTTCAATATCTGATTGTTTTGTTGTTGTTTTTTGGGGGGTTGGGGGGGTTACAGGTGATGTCACTTCCTCTAGTTTTCACCATTCAGCTCACAGAGGGGTGAGGTGTTTGAATCGTTTGACCTCTCCTTAAGAAAGTACTGTATGTGCCTGGGCAGATGTGGTCAGTAGTTAGCAATGTTCCCTCATAATGGAAAAAAGTCTCTGGTTCAATACCCTCCATTGTCTGCCGTCATGTGGACTGATTAAAATGCTCCTGAGGTTAACCGGAGTTAATTGGAAGAGTTTAAGGCTTCAGCTTTTCGCTAAAGAGAGCAGCATTAATGTCAGCAAAGCTTTTTTGATTTGAGAGAGAGAAAAATAGACTTTATCAATAAAAGGAAATTAATAGTTTGTCTGCGAAGCAACTCAGCACAGATCCGGAGGAATAATTTATTGCAAGCTATTTTCCTTCTCTCTTGTTTTCCTTTGGGGAGGTCAAAGGTCAGATTACACTCAAAGGCAGTGCAGCTGAGTTGATAAGATTCAGTATATTTGCTCAGGGCCACTTCGATCACATTTGAGTGTAGAAGAGCCAATTTCCCATTAACCTTATTTATGTAATTATTTTTGATCAGATGAAGATCCTATTCAGAAGATACTAGTTTTATTAAAGGTGTCACATTCACTGCATGCAACATAAATACAGAACAAGTGTTAAAAATCGAGATTTTTCTCTTTAAGGGTTAAGACTTGGTTTTAGTTTTAAGATTAATTCAGGTTAGGATTAGGATAAAGGTTGAGGATCATGAGGTAGTTGGGTTAGGGTTAAAATATGAGGCAAGGGAATGTGCTATGTCACTGCACAGAATTACAGAGGTAGGACAATATGTGTGTATTTGCACTTGTGTGTGTGTGTGTGCGTGTATGTGTGTGAAACAGCCTGAAGTCCCAGGACAACTCATTAAGTGTGTAGTCCTTCTGTAAAAGAATAAGGAGAGCAGGACACTGTGCTGCAGTCTGCACTCAGCACGCCAGTCAAACCAGTGTGTGTGTGTGTGTGTGTGTGTGTGTGTGTTTGTGTGTCCAAATCACACTTTCTCCCTCACATCCTCCCTCACACACACACCTAAAACACACACAAAACTTACACAGGGTGACATGGATTTATGGTGCCCATGGCTCAAGGAGACAAGCCTCAGGAAAAGGCACAAATTCAGCCAAAGAATAGGAACACCCATTGTTCAGAGAAATACAAACACACACACGCACACACAGATAAGAACACACACTCATCCTTAACAGGAAATGGCTTATAGACTGTGCTGTGTTTAAAGCAGTATATGTGTGAGAGGCTGATGACTTCCAGCCGCGACAGTGTGTGTGGGTGGTATTGTTTTTCCACCTTGTGAGTCTGTGAGTGTCGTTGTGGCACAATGTGGTCCTGTAGACACCTGCTGTAGCGGGAGCTACCACAGAGGCAGTTTGGCAGGCGTTTATACGTCTGTGGACAGATTTGATCACTGCAATAGCATCATAACCACACAAACTACAGTCGCACAACTTGACAGGTGGGGAGTTGATCAAAATGGAGGCCGGGTTTGAAGACGGGTGCGGGCTGTCAACATGTTGGCTGGTGTGATCCCATCTCAACATGGTCTCTGGTTTAGCCGCCGCATGCTACTGCACACTGTCTTCTTAATGGAATAATTAACTCTGGGACTTGTGTTGACATATGCAGACATGTTAAAAGAAACACACACATGCTGATAATGGACAGGGAAGCCGACATTCGCTGTGATTATTGATAAGAATCCCTTGGACTTTTTTGTTATTTGAATGGAAATGAACCATAAGATTATGTTTGGTTACTGTCTTGGGGTGAAATGTGTGTTTTTCCATGAAATGGAATTTATGGAAGTGATTTGTGAGACAACTGGGGACAGTGAGATTTTAATGAGTGCTTGTTTGATTTGGGAATTGGAAACTGCAAGGTCTTTTCTCAATGCTGATTCATTCAGTTATAAGGTAAATACAGTTTATGTACATACGTATGTGTATGTGTTTCCTTCGCTTCTATTCCCCCCCTCCACTTTCTATTATTTTGTCCTACCTCCAGCCTTGTGTTGTTTTCTTTTGTCTTACCTTCATTCTTAATTCAATACTTCTAAACACAAAGGAGAAAATGAGATCCTAACAACACAAGAGACGGTGAAAGAGAGAGGGTAAATGAAGGAGAAATGACGTGAATCTTTTTTTCGTGGCTGTCTTTCTCCACCAATCTTCCTCTCAGTCGATGAACGAGAGAGTGGGGGGGGAGAAAAAAACACAAACAAAAGGGAAATAGGCTGTGTTCCTCCATCTTTCCTCAGCCTCCTGACAACTCCACAGCGATCAATAATCAATCCTTAATCTCTCTCCCTCTTTTGCACAGTCCTCTCTTTCCTTTCAAGCCACTCCATGTCACCAGCTAAGATAGTGAAACTGCTGCGAGGACACGCACAAGATCATGCAGATGCACACAAATGAAGTTTTATGCACAGAGCCACTACACAACTGATCTCACTCTGTAAAATAAAACACTCACACACAAACACATTTCATGACTGTAAAAAAAAAACCCACAATGCACTATTCTCTCTCATGCACATTCATGTTATGTTTCAGAGATGGAGCCAATATAGTGATGCCTACAAGCAGCAATTAGTGATACATCCAGCAGAGATAAATGTCATTTGTTCAATCCAAACAAAAGTCGAACAACATGGTTACTTGGCCGGACACAGAAACTGATTGGAGTCGTGCTTTCATGGTGAGGTTGCCAGACAACCAGTTGAGATTCCATGGAGAAACAGTCCTGCACACATACTGTAGCTTCCCATGAAGCCACAATATCATTTCTAGATGAGAGTTTTCTTTCTTTTGTAGATGAAAATGTTGTTATTGTGTTCAAAATGAACACAGTAGGCTATAATATCTAAAGGTGAATGCTAGAGATGAAAAACTTTGATGCTGAACTTCTCAAAAAAGCTCCTGTTAATTAATGCTATATAGCGACAGCAAAACTTACAAAAAAAAACCTCTTCTAACTGCAAAATATAGGCTATGTTAATAAAAAAAAACAGAAAATGACACAATGATTACGAGACTGAAATATATAGGCCTACATTCATTTAGATTTTGCAATGTTTTATTCAATTGTTTTTATGGAGTATAATAAAATGGCATATCCTGCTGGCAGTCAAAATATGAACCTTTCAAGGAGCTCATATGCAAAATTTCCTGCAAGGCAGCCTCAACAAACTATGCCAATTAGAGGGTTAGAGCAGTCTAGCCTTGCAGGTCTTGTATTCAGATGAATTATGTTCATACTGGACAGTTCTCTTTAGGAAAAATTAAAAGTAAAGGGGGATGTCCTCCAATCTCTGTTGGAAATTATGCCCTTACAGAAAGATGCTATACACACTCACACTCTCTTTCTCTGGCCTATATCTTTGGTGTAGTGGCAGCTGCATAGTTTTTGTTTCAGTGCTTCACCCCATGAGGAACTGCAGCCACACACACACACACACACACACACACACACACACACACACACACACACACACACACACACACACACACACACACACAACCTATATAGGAAGCATAAGGGTCTCAAATGTGAAGGCAATGAATCTACATCTCCTTTACCTTCATGTACCTTCACAGGTGGCCGTTGCTTTAGGAAATGTTAATCATGCCCATAGGGACATGATAAAAGAGTGGAGGAAAATCTGGGAGATTAGCACTTAAATATAGAACGGAATAAAAAGAACAAAATGAGAGACAACAGAGGAGGGATTGTAGTTGCCAGAGATCTAATGTAATCCACTGCTTCTGCAGCCATGAAGACCCCTGCTGACCTACGATCAAACCTGTCATCTGTTCTGTACCTGCGACCTGATTTTCCTTATTTTTTCGTTTGTTTTAAGAAGTACTATCAAATCGTAAGTTCCAATGTGAAGTTATGACATGGAAATCGATCTCAAAGTTTGCTCCACTCTCTCTCAGAAGGGCCTCAAGATCCCAGTCCGAGGCTTGAAGATTATAGGTAAAATCTAGGATGTTTGTAGGGTTTATCACCTACTTTACGGTCAAAGAGCGGGACGATCATTTATACTGCATGTCTGAAATGTGAACTGAATGTGAAAAAATAAAAATGAATGGATTTGGCACATGGCCCAGCCAAAGGCCACCTGCTTACAGCTTTCTTGGGAGGCAGGGACCAGGCGAGGGCGATAAAAATGACTTCTTCTTCTTCCCAAGGCAGGCATTTACAATCACATTAGGAACATAGGTAACATAACTGGGCCCAGTTATGTTACCAAGTCCACAGGGAAAACAACAAAGTCCTGCTGCTTTGCTAAGTCTTGGTGTTGCCATGCAGTCCAATGGCTCATGCAGACCAATGGGAGTTGGAGTTAAAGATGTAAATCAGAAAGGTGAAGGATGTTGGGAGACTGAGTTCAATGGCTTTCCAAGCCTTATGGTCTTGTCCTCCACTTTGAATGGGCTGTGGCCCAATAAGGAATTTTATCAATGGGTCTTAATATGAATCTAGTACCTTCCAAGAAACTGCATACAACACAAAATGTTTAACTTTTGCTTGTTTCTCCTGTTCTCTTGCTGACTCTGTTATTTGTTTCTCTGCAGTCTTTCACTTTAATGTTCTCTTTAAAAGCTGGTTGTATAGTCGATAAAATAAATTTCATTAAATCCTCAGTGACATTAAACACAGCCACCCCTGAAATAACCTGCTCTGTAAACACTGACACTAATGCTGTTATGGCATTTGACATTCCTGCATCTGGTTTGGGATCTGTTGCTATGGGAAAGGACATAAATGTAAATCAGAAAAACCAGACCACAATCCATAATGTTTTTCTGCACTATTAGCTTGTACTGCCTCAAGTTGAGGTTGCTTCTTTTAAATATTTCTAGCTCACATTTTCAAAAAGGTAGCTTGATAAACTGCTGAAGAGCTGACTGTGTCATATCTTTCGATAGCAGAAATATACAGTGGGATCAAATGGTTTGAAAAAAGGGCATCTGAAACAATGACTAAAACATCAAGTAGACAACTTGAGATTGAAAATATGTCTGCACCTGCTCTCTCTGTCTCACTCTTAAAGACAGACACAGTGTACACTGACAGCAGCTTTTCAAATTCCACCTCCACAAGTGGGATGGAGCAG
Source organism: Trachurus japonicus (assembly GCF_045865225.1). Taxonomy (NCBI): domain Eukaryota; kingdom Metazoa; phylum Chordata; class Actinopteri; order Carangiformes; family Carangidae; genus Trachurus; species Trachurus japonicus. The sequence continues at coordinate 11,558,305 of NC_140929.1, read as the reverse complement.
GAGGAGGGGCAGCAGGAATCGCCATAAACTCTATTTGGTCCTCTATTTGGCTTTGTTCCACGTTCCCACATCTTTCCACTTATTTTAAATTCCAAATGTGGGCACTTAAAACTCAAATCTTTTATTCATTGGTCTGATTGTGAAATACGGAGGTGGTTTGAAGTGCTTACGGTCACTTCCCAAACGGCATTTAGTGATTACAGAGCTGGGAGACAGAGTGGCTGTTTTCAATCTGGTTGCATGGTTATTCAATAACTCCAGCTCTCTCTCTCACACACACACATACACACTAGTGCTAGCACACAAATTCAACACTTAGGATGGTCTCCAATGTACAACAAACATATACACAAATCTTGTGAATGGTAGGATAAAATTCAATGTTGCATCTGCTTTTCCCCACCCTCATACATGCATATAATACATTCCTTATGTTTGAATGCTAATGTGAAACCCCTCTCTCTTTGTCTTTTACGGTCACACACACTCACATACAATCATATTCATCTCTCTCTCCCTCAGATGCATTCCTGTAAACACAAAAATACGCACTTTGTGACATAAATGGCTTTGAAATGTTGCCTCAATGTTTAAAACTAAATAGATTTCTTCTTAATTAAATTCATAAACATACACATGCTTCACATTCACAGAATATGGCACTCATCATCACCAGCAGTATCACATTACAGGCCATAAAAGGAAGATTGCTTTCCTACAGTACAATATGTTGTCATGGTAACTTCAAGGCTTCCTATATTAACTCTGGGCATCCGCAGTTCAAATACATCCCCTGTTTAAGTTGGAGCTTCTATTATTTATGTGTAAAGACACCTAGAAAGCTGGGAAAAGGGTCAAAGGAAGCTTCAGGGGACAATCTATGAAATGTGTTTGTGTGTGGCTTTACACGTATGTTGCAACACCAAGTTTAATCCTGTGAGAAGAATGTGATTCTCACAAATAGATAGCGCACCAATGAAATATAAGAGGATCAAAGGGAACAAGAATAGAAATGTAGAAGCGGTCAGAAGAGAGAAAATAGTGCTTCAATTTTATATCTTTTTTTTTTTCAAAAACCAATCCAAGCACTATCTGCCTCAGTAAGTGGTGTACCTGCGTATGAAATGACCTATTCACGTCAGCATTAGTATACCATAAAATCAAACTTGTGAAATCGAGCATGAGACATTTTTGGCTGTGAATCCTGATATATTTGAGCTTTTCTTATCAGCCCAACACATGGGAACAGTAAGTTGCTTGCAGCAGGTTATACTTTAGAATCATATCTATAGTTTACAAGAGGTTATTCCTTTACCAATGAAATAATTAGATCTGATGAAAACAGTGGAGTACCTTGGGCAGTGTACCGGTGCCGATGTAAATTGGGGATGGAGGAGGCTGGGTGGTAATTTAAATGGAACAAAAAGAAGGAGAAAAAAAAGAAAGAAAACCAATGCAAAAAACTCTCCGAACATATTAAATTGAGAGAATAACAATGAATGATTAATGGTTTTCATTAAAACGACACACCACAATAATTTTTCCCTCAGAGCAGGAGATGTTTATTACCCCAAAGCACATGTCATTAGTGTAAGGTTCTGGTATCATATAGAGACCAATTCATTTAGTGATGCTGAACACAAGTAGCAGTAAGGAGTCATATCTGTGCTGCGGCTGATTCTACAGATAATACTGGCGCACCTCTGGATAGGAGGGGAAGCTGTTATCCCCTGTGTCCTCTACAATTAACCCACAAGTGCTACAAGTGCTGCGCCATCCACGGTATATCCTATAGTAATGAAACCTTTTGCCTCAGGCTCTGTGTGACTGTGGATAAGAAACAATTTAAAAATGATGGTCAGCTATTGTGTTGTGTGTGAGAGAAAGTGCTGAGCTGACACAAGCCAAGAAACATCCTTTGGTATATGAAACTGTTTCAATTACCTTCACTGCCACTTAAAACACAATGAGCTCCATTTATTGATAAGATACTACTTCGGGCTGCCCAAACACACACACACACACACACACACACACACACACACACACACACACACATATATACACACACACATGGGTTAAAACACTGATAAGCCAATGTCATTCACAACAAAGCGTTAACATAGCACCATGTCTGCTCCATCAAAATCAATAATGGCCCCCGAGGGCGAGTGTCGCGGCCATGTTTAAAAGCAACAGCAAAACACCAGCAGTAATAATAACCATGTTAATTAGCTGGAGAGAAAGGTCAAGGCTAAACAAAAGAATTCCTCCTTATAAATATTTAAGTGTGATTAACATTGGCGGTCCTAATTAAGCCATCAGTCTTTGCCCCTGTGAAAGGGCCTTTGATTAGTCAACACTCAGGATGCCTCACTCCAATGAAGAGCAGCTCTGCAGGGCCTGATGGGAAAGCTGTTGAGGAGAGGGTGCATGTGTGGAAGATAGGATGATTGGTATTGTTTGTTTGTTTTTGTGAACTAATGGATATGATCAATCTTCTTGCCAATAGATTGAGCTTAAAATAATATATGTCATGCCACCATGTGCATAAACATCAGCCCAAACATATTCAGCAACATTTCTTTTTCTATTAAATGTGATAAATATATGAAATGATATTAGGGAAATAAGAGATTCTATCTTTTAAATAACCATAGCACATGTTGAAAGCAAAAAAATGGAAAAAAATGTTTTTAAAATGGTTAAAAATATCATTTTCTGCACGACAGAGTTTGGGTTTCAGGGCTTGAGTGATGCATTCCTGTATAGTGCAGTGGGGAGAATGTCATACCTCGAAACACCTGCCAAATTGCTTTGTACAGTGAGCTGAGCCCATATTTACCATCATATTAACAGATGTTGGTCTGTGGACACCACGGGGCTCAGTGGTTGACACTGTTACCTCGCAGCACGGAGCCCGCGGATCAAATCTGGGCCTCAGACTTGCTCTGTGTGAAATTTGTACGTTTACAGTTTTACACTTTCTCTCCTGGCCCAAAGTCACGCAGGTCAAGGGAAGTGGAAACTCCAGAAAAGATTGAGCAGGGGAGGGATCAATACAGGAGGTAAGAAGCAATCTTGAAAATGTACGGCATCACTACTAATTGACACACGCACACTAACACACACAACAATCAATAGGGCACACACACAAGCTCAATGCCAAATTACAATGCTCCAAGTCACCCATTTGGATTGAGTGTGTGTGTGTATGTGTTAGTGTTAGTGATGATGATGATGATGTCAGTGTCCCTGTTAGACCCTGAGACAGACATGGAATAGGGATAATCATATTTGAGTGTGTCTGTGTTGTGAATGCCTCGAAGCATCTTACACAACCCATTGGAGACAATGAGGTTAAAATACAATGTGTGTGTGTATGTGTGTGTGTGTGTGTTTTAATCTGCAATATCTCCTGTTTGCCCTCCGGCCCCTTGCTTACAATATGAGCGTGCATGTGCATGAGCTGCAGCCATATTGTAAATAATAAATATCTAGGCCATGTGAGCCTCTGTTTTCACCTTCTGTCCTGCATTTGTATGAACAGGTGTGTGTATGTGTGTGTTGAATCACAACAGTATGTGTTTATGTATTAAGGCGCCTCACATGACAATGCAAAGGTTACCACAAAGTACATTTCAGTGTGTGTGCATGTGTAGTTCTTATCGGAGAGGGGACAATGTGAGCGTACTGTATATAAATGGGCCCCGGTCGGTCTGAGTGCACTGGGTTTGTGGATGAAAATTAACAAGAGAAATGCTTCAGGCGGCAGCTGCACACCACAGCAGGCAAGCCGCACAGCACAAGTTGTAAGTGTAAAGTAATTTAAATCCTCTTCTGAAGGGTGAGAAAACATTTTTTACAGTTGTGGGGATTAGTCTAAACTGGCTTCTCGCAGGTCACGGATGAATAGGCTTATGCGGGGCCATGTAACAGGTTTAGTAGCCACTGGCTTGTGGCATAGTCATATGCTTTTCTAACATGGAGGGAGTATCCAACCTTCATGTGTCACTGAATCGCTGCCTCCTGACGTCTTGGTTAGATCTGTCACCTATTCGCTCCATATCAGCTGATCAAAAACTCATGGCTAAACCTTTTTCTTTTTTTTTCTTTCAGTGGTTTCTTTTCACAATACCGAGGATACAAGGGTAGAAGCACAAAGAATGACATGGTTGTTTGCTCACCACTTTGTTGTAGGATTTGATCCATTCAGCAATACAATATACTGTGAACCGTGAGGCAACAGATATCAGCTTGTATAGAGGATTGAGAATAAAGGTAGAGTGTGTAATGCTGCAACCAGCTGTGCCACTTACCTGGGGGCAGGGTCACATGGGGCTGGAGCCAGTCCTATAGCTGACATAGGGCGAGGGGGGTTTACAGCCTGGACAGGTCATCAGTCTATAACAGGGCTGACATATCGTTAGAAACAATCTCACACATTCACATTCACACCTATGGGCCCAATTTAGGGCCCCGAGAACCTGCAGAGAACCCAGACAGGCACAGGGAGAACATGCCGACTCAGGCCCAGAGATCAAACCCAGTGCCTTCTTACTGTGAGGTGACAGTGCTTACCACTGCATCTGCTTGCCATCTCTATCTGATATAAATAGCTGAAAGGTAATTTCATCCAAATATCTCAAGAATTCAATAGTGTGGTGATTTGCTTCATCAGTACTTTAATTCTTCGCTATAACATACTTCAAATTCCAATGCCTCAGGCCACATATCCACTGAGATGTACATTGTGCTACTGTTACAACTGTCAATGCAACAACATGCAGCCAACACGAGTGGGAACATGAGGTATAGAGGAAATCAAATCTGACTGAGTTTATTACTGTATGATCCCCACAGGAAATCAAACTACTGCATATCAGAACATGAACCCAACTTTGAAAATGAACCAGTGGAAAAACAAATTTTCCTTGCACTAAAATGTGTCAAATAGAAACAAATTCAAAGTTTTCTTTGTCAGCAGTGGAGTTTTTTTTCTCATTACCAAACTTCTGTCTCACTGCCTCCCAACAAGCTGCTTTTGTTTTTTTAAAGTCCTGCATCCCATAAAAGAGCAAGAGAGGGATTTGGTGGGATATACTGAGTATTGTCACTCTGAAGAAAGCAGACATACTTTAAACCTGCAATCTGTTGCTTTCCTGACATTAAAAACAAAGACAGAGCCGTTAAAGTCCTCCGTGAGAAGCTATCTCTCCTTGCGCAGTGAAATTACCTTTGACTGCCTGGCTAATGTGAACATTAATTATTGACTATTTGTAATGCAACACTGCCACAAGCCATGGGCTTGGAAATTAGCACCCGGTTAAATCACCACTGTCTCATTCACAAACAGAGCATTTATGTAGAGATGTAATTTTTACACTTATATGATAATAATATACACTAAGTAGGGAACTGTCAGCTCGCACATCTGCAGTTTTGTATGAAGAAATTGTTTAATTGCTTTAAGTTTGTGGGTGTACATGTGTGTCTGCATGTGTGTCTGCGGGTGTATGCGGTCTTCAAGGTCATCCTCCTCCCCTGACGGTCCTACTTTCTCTTCTGCACAGCAGCTCAGGGCCTCATTACCGCTCACTTTATCTCTGGAGGGAAACTGAGAGTCAAAGCCGAGCTCTCACTCACTGCCTCAGTCTTCACTTCATACACGAACACACACACACACACACACACACACACACAGCTGTCCACCCCACCATCACCACAAATAATGTCAAGTCTTTTACGCAGCTTTCATGACAGAGAACGACCATGTATTCGTTACATTCTTTTCTTCACATTGTTTTTTATCTTCCCGTTCTCTTTCGCCTCCAGTCCATCACTTATTCAACAGATAGTTATTTATCTCTGCAGCTTTCCACACCACAAAACCAAGCCTGTCATTTATACATAATTAAAGCTCATTTAACTGACTCGCTGTACTTCTTGTCCTCATAACAAAACTGCTACCAATTTTTTTTTTAAAGGCTCTTGTGGGGTCAAACTGAGCTGTCACAAGACAAGACAGACACTTAAATCTATTGTATTTGTCTGTTATGCTGTAAAATCGACAGATAGGCTACTGTGGCCTATAGTTTATAAAGGAGACATAGAGGTTTTTAAATCCATTCTCTGTCTATATTTTGATCCTGTAACTACAGTACTGACTCCTGCTGACCCTCAAAACACCAGAGGTGATGATTCATGTATTTTTGATCATCTGACATTTCAGAACCTGACAAGCAACATGAATCTTACTTTAAACCCTACAGTAAAAGGTCCCATATGTTTTGCTGGTTTTTATGTGAAGTTTTCACACACAACTTGTGTAGATGTGTGTGTTTGTCTCAGGGATGGGGTTAGTGGTTTGCTTTTGCTTTTATTCTGGATAAAGGTTGTGACGTCACAAAGTTGTAGAAGTCCATTTCCTGTCTTTCACAGTATTTATAAAGCACAAGAAGAATTTCCACAATGTGGGAGTATTAAGAATTTCAGAAAATTGCTGTTCCTGTGACAAAGAAACAGATCAGTGGTGCTGCTGCTGGGCAGATTTACTTACCTTCCTAGAAAGACACCTGTCTCCAGACTTTATGCTAAGCTAGCTAAGCTAACCAGCTGCTGGCTGCAGATTTGTGTTCAGTGAACAGATGAATGCGGTTTTCATCTAACTCTGGGTGAGAAAGTAATTAAGCATACCTCCCCCAAATGTTGAATTCCTTGTTTTTCAACCCAAAGTTAGATTGCACAGCAGTATACTGGCTCTGCCTCAAATGTCATTAAAGTTTGATTCAGTCCAATGAGACTTTCTCTGCCACTGAAAAGTCTTTGCATGACCAAAAGTTCGGTCTGCCAGAAAGAAAGACAGAAAGAGAGAAAGAAAAAAAACGGAAGGTAGCAACACTTTCTAAGACTGAGCCAATAACTCACTCCCCCAGCAGCAGAAGTTCGAGCTGGAATGAAACGGCTGTTGATCGCGCCAAGCACACAGACCCCAGCACAGACTCAGAGAGAATAGGAGAAGAGGTGCAGACTGGGAGAAGAAAAAAAAAGAAAAAAGAAAGTACAAATAAATAAAAGTGGGTGAGAATAGCAGAGGGAAGTGTGAGGGAGAAAGAGAACTCCATAAATTGCAGCCCGGTGCAGGGCTGCAGGAAGGGCGTAGCAGCCTGATGAATAGAGCCATCAGCCTAAGCAGAGGCTACAGAGCAGCCTGCCATCTGCCTGCCCATTACTAGAATGGAGTGTATGATGGTCTTCTCTCATCTGCAGGCCCCACTGGCATCGCTGGCAACCAAGACCATTTCTGTATGTGTGTGTGTGCCGGTGTGCGATCACTCAAATCCAGACAGGACAAGCTGTCATTGTCTATACATAACCATAACTGCATTTTTCTAGTGTCTTCTTTGTTTTAATTTGTGCGGGTAAATGAATTTGCTAGGAGCTTGTATCTACATGAGGCATAGTACGAAACTGTGTGTGAGTATGTGTGTGTGTGTGTGTGTGTGTGTGTGTGGAGGCGAGGGTGGCCCTCAGAGAAGAGTAACAGCAGCGTGGCAGACGAATTCACACCTCATTGGCAAGCGAGGAGAGCCAATCACCGCCAGCAGATCCGCCCCTCAGGCTGCCGTCCTATTCTTTAGCGTCCTGGATGAGTTAAGAGAGAGTGAGGGGAAAGAAAGAAAAGTACGGAAAAAGAGCATAGAAAGAGTGAGATGGCACAAAAGACACCCCCTCCAAAAAAAAAACAGTAAATGCAAACAGAAGAAAAGGGATAGAGAGACACAAAGAGACGCACAGACGGATAAGAGCCAGGGAGGGAGAGTGGAGAAAACTTTAAAGAGAAGGTCATTAAACCAAATGTGATTAGTCATCATGGTGGAGGACGTTGTCTTTTGTATTGCAGGGTTGAGTGCATTCTGGCATTTCTTTTCTTTTCTTTAGTCGACTTCTTTAGAGAACAGAGGCAATATAGGACAGAAATATCATAAAAGCATCAAAATGAAATTGTAGCTTTATCCTAATCGCTTTATACGGTCCAACACAGGAAGCTGGTGCTGACAAAATTCCTCTGTTCATACGCAGACAGATGGCACAGAGCACTTAAAGGCCCATATAAATAACAGTCAAAGTGGCATGCAGTATGGGTGGGAGTGCAGAGCGAAATGTCTCCAAGTACATTAAAGGTACAATGTGAGGTAGTTATTATGAACAGAATGATTAGCATGAAATAATTATAAGCATCAGAGAACACTGACTACTATTTATTTCCACAGGCTTCAAAATGGAGAGAGTGGAGAGACGTAATTGACAAGTTGGATTGTATGTAAAAAAAATAAAATAAAACTCTGAAGCTACAGGGAGTAAATAGGGAATTGGTGGAGGTTTGAAGCTTTGGATTAAAATCAGTGGAGAAGGTGGAAAGTTTGACGCCAAATATCCAGAGTGGGTTGAAAGGTTATTTTTATTGAATAAGGTTATTATATACATTTCCTTTCTGGGACCTCACTACAAACAAAGCATGTTACAGTAAGTGTGTGTGCATTTTGTTTAAGTCATGAGTAGCTATGTGCTGCTGTAACACAACAAAGTCCCAGGTATGAGACATTAACCATGTTACCATCCCTCTCCGGCTCATGCTAGGCACTGAGATTTGACACCGATACCGCCCTGATGATTGGCTGATTAGATTAGCCGACTGGATTTTAACCACACTCCTCCTTCCTGTTTAAGGGAAGTGGTTTCGTCATGGCTCTCGGGATGAGATGCAACACTCTACAGTTACCTGTCATGTTACTCTGTGCTATATTTACATCCATAAGATGTTATGGATTGCTGTTTGTGCTGCAGCAGTAAATTTGTAATGTGTTACAAGAGTTGTGCCAAACAAATATTGGTTGTACAAAATCTTGGATCACATGGAAACACTTGATTTATAATTATAGTCATATTTTGATTGATTCTTGAATACTGATTGAGTGACAGTGAAATCAAACTGAGTAACATGCAGAACAATGGAAAGGTGATTCAGATTAGTGTTTTGCCCGTTTGACACTAATTAGTAGGTAATTTATAAGCTCATCTATTAATATCCATTAACAAACTCACTAACCATTAGTACACGTCAAAATCATTGTATGTATGTCTACGTTTAGCACAAATGTAGCCTACATTTTATTAATTTGTTAATCATTTGCTTACAATTGCACTTAGTAAATGACAATATCTCCTAAATAACTGGTTCATAATTAGTTTAGTTGATTTATAAATGCTGAATCTAATTAATTAAATATAAAAACCAAATTACTGATGAACCTATAAATCAAGGGTTTAACATTTATGATAGCATTTATTATTACATACAATTTGTAATGCTGTATAAATGATTACTTATCATAGTACGTTTTAGGTATTATAAAACAGGGTGTTACCTGTAAAACTATAAAAATGAGAAAACAAACTTAAATAAAAGCCAAATTTGATTCACCTTACCTGAACTACTTGTTACTGTATTTCTATTTCTTTTTTCTCTGGAGAAAGGTGTGGGGAGCGAGACGACTGTATTTCAGTTCCTCTCCTCCATCACTTCAGCCCCCGCCAGAGGCCAGGAGCCTTGGGGACCCCTCAAGACCTCTGCCACAATCTGAACACCGTCCGATGCCACCGGGCAGCCTCGCCTCAGTATTTAGGAGCTGCTCGTTGCTCAAGGACAATCTCCTCCTCACTCACTGAAGTCGTAATGAAATGGGAAAAGCAATTCTTGTCTGCCCCAACTCACTCTGTTATTATCCAGCACTTATTCCATTAGTTATTCCCCCTCAAACACTGTTTCTTTACATCCAAATCTCATTACTTGTGCGACCTGATAAATGAGATTTTAACGGTGACTTCAGAAGGTGTGTGTATAAATTACAGCTAATACAGCACTACATTAATTTTGAATTATCCCAACTCTGCATTATGTCCTTCTCTAATAGACTGTTTCCCAGGCAATACATCAAACTGAAGAAGCAAAAGTGCTCCTCCTTTGTGACTTTGTGTTTTTATATTGGCTTTTACAACTTAAAACAGGATCTTGAGGTCGTGGCCTAGGCCTTTGAACTGACAAGGTTATAGCCCCGTGTTTGGATCTCATGATTTTATAATCATGTTTTTTAATTATATCAGAGGGGACGTAATCTCATTACAGACAGAATACACCGTTAAATCACTTATCTGGGCCGAGAGGCTGCGGGTCAGACAGGAGGAGTCTGTGCTGGTGTCAGGCTCACTGGGAAAAACAAGTGGCAAGAGAGTTGTAAAAAATGGGGCTTAGTCTGCTCTGTGGAGAAACACCTGCCATGAACTCCAATACCCATTATCCCCCAACCTTTAGAAAACCCCTCCAACACACAAACACACACAGCCGCTGTATAATAGAAGTCAGCCCCTAACCCCTCGGAGACTCCAGGAGTCAGAAAGCAAAAGGACAGCTGACTGACAGACAGAGGGGGATTAGTCACAATGAATCTCATGCTTGCAAGCACACACACACACACACACACACACACACTCACTCTCTCTCACACACACATACATGCTCTCGTGCCCTGTCCATCTCACATACTTCTTCCTCTGATGCAGAATTAAGATAATGTTTGTCTGCCATCACCTGCCTCCACATCAAACCCAGATGGTGTCCCCAGGACTCAGAGGTGGAGGGGTGGGGGGGCGTCAAATATCCACACACACACACACACACATAGAGTTACTGCATCTATAAAAAGTGCGTGGATGGCTGCATTACTACCCCACCCACACATACACACTGTCAAACCAAAACACACATATACATCCAGCGTCTGTCTATCCTGTTATGCCCCAGCCCAGAGAGTCTGGCAGAGTGCAGACAGCGTGGAGAAGCCGTCTCCTCCAAGGCAACATTAGCCTGGGAGGCTGAGCAGAGAAGAAACACACTCCATAAAAGAAAGAAAGAAAGAAATGAGGAAAGAAAGGAAGAGCGGGGAGAGAAAGGCAAGGAGGAAGTAGATAAGTGAAAGGAAAGAGGGACAATGAGCGGATAAGGAAGAGGTAGAGATCCCCGCTCCTTTCACTGAACAGCTGAGGATTCACACAACAGAGCTGTAAGAGGACAGACAGACAGACAGACAGATAGAGAAGATGAAGCAGAACATCTGGGAAGAATACCCCCCCGCTTCAGTCCTCCCCTCTCTTGGGCTCATTCACTCTGCTTGGAAAAAATGTCACCGTGACAACACGAAGGCTGCGTATCCATCAAAGATGTACAACGCTTCTTGCAATTAGCATAAAACACACACATACACACGCTCACGCTGGAGAGATGCAGCCAGCTGAATATTTATGGAGAAAAGTTCAACAACAGTTTCTGCATCGTTTCGTCTTTTTTATTTTCCTCTGATCAGACATCGTCACAAGTGTTGGTCTGGATGAATACTCAACACGCAAGATTGTTACATTATTAACATAACACAATCGCACACAAACAGATGCAAAGAAGAAACAGATGCGTACATGAGTATCTGTGTAAGAGGATAGTGCACTAGGAGCCTGAAACAATGACAACAATGTAGGATTGACTTTAAATGGAAAAAAATAGACTTTTATTTTCCTAAGGGCGTCAGAGTAAGTGAGTGAGTGAGTGAGGAAAGGTACAAGTGGCTTGTGACACAGGTGGCTGGTGTTTCTTGAGGTGGTTTCCATGGTTCGTCTTTGTCCTTTAAAGCGTGCCCCGCTCTGGCCCGCTGGGTTTGCCGTAGCTCACCGCTGTGTGTCCCCCCCTCAATATGGCGGACGGCATCATCGCCCGCCTTTCTTGCCATTCTCGCAGGAGAGATAGACGAAGGGTTAAGAGAGGACGGGGGGAGGAGGTGAGACTCGAGGGAGAAGAGGGTGTCTATTTCTCAAGGTGCTTCGAGTGTTCGGTGCCTCTGGTCGGGTTCAGGTCACAGGGTTTCTGAGGAGGTTGTGTGTGTTTGTGTGTGTCGGTGCTGATTCATTCACTCTGCTCCTCCAACTCCAGTTTGGTTCTGTCCGTCAGTCGGTCGATAATCAGTAATCCCACACAATAAACTCTTCATTGCTCTCTCGTTCTCCCTGTGTCCTCCTTAACCCCCAGTCCTCAGCTTGTTCTGCGGACAACAACAAGAGAAGGAAGTGCATTAGATAAACAGAGAAGGGCGAATAAAATGAAATCAAAGTGAAGGAACAAACAGAGGAGAGAGACATTATGTCAAATGGAGGACGGAGGCCTGAGAGGACGATAAAAGAGGAAGAGGATGCAGTGAGTTGGAGTGAAGTTGAGAAAGGACTAGAGGGCAGTGGATTCCATGTTAGCTGTTAAGTGCGACCACAAATCCCCAGCACTCCCTGTCAATAACCATTTGAACCGGCCTATTGCAGCTGATGCCTGTGGATGAAAACTGCCTGGGAGAAGATGAGTGAAGGGAGAGAGGAAAAAAAAAAGAAAGAAAAAGAAAAAGCAGATCAAACGGGGACACGAGGAAGGAAAATAAGGTAAGAAAGTAAGAAAGAAAAACATCATCTTCCTCTCTGACCAACTTAATAACGGTGTTGGGAATCGGATGCAGTCCATGTCAGTTACCTACCGAGCTTATTTTCCACACGATCGATCTGACCGTGAAATGATTATCAATAAAAAAAACAGCTGCTCGCAGCGCAGCCTGGCACATTGTGAAGTGCAAGTTAAGACAAAAAAGCAGACTGAAGAAAACACTTAAAGGATGATTTCAGTTTATTACAACTTGGGCCTGTTTCTTTTTTGTTTGTTGTTGTTCTGGCTGCCGTCATTTCTATAACATGAGCCGCTGCACCGGAGGTAGCTGCTAAGACCTGGGAACATAGCAGCATCACTATAATGAATACCAATAGGCTGCACCAATCCAATAAATGTCTGTGCTGATACCGAGCTTATTAGAGGGGCCCTGTTGGGGATTCTTGTTAACTAACAAACTTATGTTTACATTCTCATGGAGCATTGTGTGTATGCTGAAGGTCTATCTCATCATTTGCTTAAGGTAAAACTGGAGGGATGTGGATTGCTAGAGATGGGAATAAAGGACTGGTCCCAGTTCAGTAGTGGTTCCAAATAGTTTGAACTGTATTCGTGATCTTAAGTTGTATGATTTTCTATCCCCCATAGAGGAAATTAAAACTAACATGGCAGCACAAAGAGTAGCAACACAGAGGGAACATGTAAGAAATAAGAAATAAAACAAGACTCAGAACTGAATCTGAATCTGTTGGCTGATAAACGTCTAAAGTCTTTGAGATGACTTTCAGCTTTTTGCAGATCAGCAGTTCTTCTTATTTCTTGTAAGTGTACTATTGATGGTTCCTATCGATGAGTGCTGTCTCTCTGCAAGAAAGTTCAGGGTTCGATTCCCCAGGCTTGGAGCCTTTTCTGGGTAGAATATGTATGATCTCCATGTGCCTGCATGGGTTTCTTTCCAGGTTCTCTGACTTCCTCCCACAGTCCCATGGCAATTCTAAATTTCATGTAGCTGTGAATGTGAGTCTGTTAAGTTGTGACTCACAACTGGTCCAGGATGTGATGAATAGATTGGCTCCAGCCAATGGATGAATGGATGGTTCATTTCAGGTAAAGGACAGTGGCTATAACCCACTCCTCCAGGCTTGATACCTCCTGAGTAATTAGCTTTTCTAATGTTAGTCAAGAGGTTAAATAGTTTTTCCCACCAACACTGTCTTTATGTTTAAATGATTATTCTAACATGGACATGATCAGTGATTTGTGTAGTTAGTGGAATAGATGGTGTTTGCTTGATGTTTAGGACGAATTTAATCACCTCAATGGAGGCTGTGTATCAAGCGTTCACATTTTTCTCGCCACTGTATATTAAAGATGATGTTGGAGCAGCTATGTGAGCCGGCTCCTTTTTCATTTCAATCCTTGCAAACGTAACACCCTTTGAAAACACAAATAGGGCTGCGGCTCGGCCCCTTTGAGAGTAAAAGTGAGATAGAGGGGTCAGTCTAAAAAATGAAGTGGAGAAGGAAAAGATAGGGAGCAAGAGGCGGTCATGCAGCGAGAATATGGAATGAGGAGGCGAGCAGTGGATGGAGAGATCGGCCTCCGTGATAAACTCTTATTCATAGAGGGAGAGAGAAAGAGAGACTTAATCTGTCCTTCGACTGGCGCTTCCTCGCTGTTCGCTATCTGGACCTGTGAAATGCTGTGACTAGGGGGTGAAGTGACGGTGGATGGGATGGGGGGGGGGTGAAGGAGGGAGCGAGAGCAGGTCTAAATGTTATCACCCACCATGGCAATATGAACGCTAATTATCAGTGACAAAGGCTTGGGCGGATCACAGCGCCACCGTCTCAGCTGACTCCAGTTGAAGGGTCAGTGTTGTAAAAATGAGATTTGGTGGGGGGGGATTTGTTTTTCATCCTCCGTGAGCTGGCACCTTGGACTTCTCATATATATAACCACTGAGCTGCAGTTTGTAGTAGAAGTGAAGGTTTTGAAGGAAAAGGGCAAAGAAGGAGACAGAGATTTGGCTGTAGAGGTCGGCTGACCTTCCAGAGGTCAAAGTCATGTCCTTTGACACGTTGAGTTCAGCTTCCTGTTTGCCTCTGATAAACCTATGTGTAAACATCCTAATCATCAACCTGCAACAGCAAATATCAATCCTGGTTTTTTTTTTGTCAGCTGTGTAATTCTGCACATTATTCCCTTTTTAAAGCCTTATCACAGAACTGTTTCTTTTGCACCTAATGACTTTAAAAGCAAGTCTTAGGCAGATAAGCGCAGATGAACAGGAGTGCGCCGTGATTGCCGGGGGGTGATAAACACAAGTGGATTACCATATCGTCTCAGGCTTGCTTCCAAAACAATTTACAAGATCATAACAGCATCCGGACTGTGAACGCACCCCTTGCTGAATCTTGACGAGGCTACAGGTAGCTCTCTTAAAAACGCACACATACACACACATCTACGTGATGAATAAAACATTGTGCAATTTACATGATGTATAGCTTAAAAATCTGCCTGCATCTGACTTTTAGATCTAATACTAATACCCACGAGAGTGAGCCAGAGACACCATGCTCAGTTTTCCTCATTTCCGGCAAAACAATGTAATTGTGAAAAAAAAAATCTAATAGAAAAGCTCTATGAATGTAAATTGAGCCTTTTTGGGGGGCGACGGATGTTACATATCGCAAAGTGAGAGAGGTGGAATCAAGTTAATATCAACCTGAGTGACATTACTATTACCATATAGTGTGCGGCCGTGGGAGACAGAGGGCAGAAAAAGAACATTTGTAGTTGACAATGAAAGGAGAAGACGATGGTGTCCAACTAGCGGCGGCTACTCCCTTGGTCTTATTACATTAAAACACACACACGGAGACAGTCAGGGGAACGCCTGTGTCAGCAGGTATTATGGAAATATACTGGAAGGGTTTAAACTAGCTATTTAGAGTGGGCTTTACTCAGGCGCCAGTCGCCCTGTGGAAATTATATTCTCCTGTCTAAAAGCAAAGAGCTGGTGCATGGAAATGGATGCTGGTGTGTAGATACATGTGTATGTGTGTGTAATGTCTGGTGTGTTTCATACAGGCATCTATTAAGCGAATGACTGCTCTACTGTAGTTACCATACACATCTATGAGCTCTATGACGTTTACTGGAGCTAATACACACACACACACACACATAGGGCTACTTTGTAATACAAATATCAATTCAACTGAAAGCTACACTGCAGGATTAAGAAGCGCTACAACTTACATATCATCCGTCCATGAAGGTGCATGCATGTACTTGTCGTTCTTCAGAGGGGGAAAGACGGGTTATTTTTAATCATTCAAATTCCAAGTTTTACGCATTTTCCTTTCATGCTCATTCTTTTCACTTAACAAGCACGTGCGTATCATTCATATGCAAAAGATAGGAGTGTGTAGTGTATCAAATGATGAAAGATAAGCGGCGGGGTTTGGTAAACACGCACCTGTTTGGCGTTGTTGACACACTGTAGGTAGAGGGCTGCTATGTTGGAGCAGTGGAGGGTTTTCCCCACGTTCTCTTTGTAGCATGCGAGGATCTGGCCCTGCAGGTCCGCACACACCGGATACATCTCGTACCGCCTGAGGAGAGAGGGGGGAGAAGTGTGAAAAGGTGGAAAAAAATATGGTGTCATGAAGAGAAGTAGAGAGAGTGTGAAGGGTGAGAGATGAGGAAAAGGCATAAAAGTGTAAAAAAAAAGGAAAAAAAGTGATAAATGTGAGAGAAAAAAGAGAATCACAAAGACAGCCAATGTAGATAGAATGAGTATGAGATACAGAGACGGATAAAGACACATTGTTGGTGTGGAAAATGAGCATATCGATGGTCATTTTCTCTCAAGAGAGTGACACCACTGAGCTATACTGTACTGCAGTCCCCAGTGTGTGTGTGTGTGTGTGTGTGTGTGTGTGAACACCCGATATTTTCTATTACCACCATCATTCAGCCCCCCCAAAAAAACACCTGAAGCAAGAATCCGCATTACTGTATCTGCCGGGATGAATGTCAAAGGTCAGTCCAACCTCCAGAGCGCGCTGTGATGACCGTGTCGATGTGTGCATTACAACTTATCGACAGAGGAGCCAGAGGGTTTTTCTTTTTTTTTCTCCCCCCTCCCTGAAAATGGACAATAAGAAGCTAACAACAATGGCTTCAGCCCCTGGAAAGGCAGATCCATTAGCGCGGTGGGAACTGTGCAGAAGAGAGGCCAAGACTGCGGATCAATGTGCAACAAAGAGCAAAACAACACCAGCTCTATCTGGTTTAATCTGGAGAAAGTGATCAAGCTTATGTGTTGTGATGATGATAATGATGATGGGGTTAAGATGATGGCCAAGCTAAGTATACCTTCCTGGCAAATTAGTCCCTTGTTCCTCCATCTTAACACTAAAAACCCACTAAAAAGGCCTCATGGGGGAGGTATTGATCACTCTGCTAGGTACTAAGGAATCCATCCATTGATTCAGAATGGCTCCCTGAAAGTGGCAACCATTTACAAACTGGGTAGCTCTCACCTTGGACTGGTTGAAAATGTCAAACTCTATCTTCTTGCATCCAAGTTGTGGACTGTGAATGCAAATGGTCTGGTTATTGGCTTCACTTCACTAGCTTAGCACGCTGCAATCTGTCCTTGAGGTTCTGCTCCAGCGTTACTGCTAGCTGCCGTGATCCAGATGCTAGCGCTTCTAATGATGGATGCTACGCTAAACTTCAGTGCCTTTGAATGGGACTTCCTGTTAGATGCAAGAGTTGGAGGCCTCAGCCAATCAAAGCAGTGGAACGTACCGCCGGTGCCCGATGTTAACTGCTTTTGTCTGTCTCTTCGCACACCCCATAAAAAAACCCCCATAATGACAACACGCGTGCACACGCGCACGGGCTATTATGCTAATGGTGGTGTCATCGTTTTGTTCACACCAGTGCTCAGGACACTCCATCTGCCTCACTAAACACGCCTTGCATGGGTGTGAAAGAGAAAAGGGATTTTGCCCATCAGCAACTCTGAAAGATCTCAAAGGAATATTGGGTGGAGGGCGGGGGTATATGAAGCTGAAGCCGAGCCCCTGTAGTCACAATCAGATGTTTGATTTGCCCCGTGGGGTGAGGAATTACCCCCCTGCTGGATACAAGGCAGGGGATTGGTGGCATGGGTCATTAGCCAGGGTGCAATGCAGCAGGAAGATGGCGCAGCCAGGATGTGTACATATGTGTATGTATGGCCATGTTTGTTAAGGAGGAGGAGGAGGAGGGCCGGAAAAAATCTATAGTCCTTGTGAGTACAGGTCAGTGACAATTTGTGGCAACATGAGAGGTACTCACAACTGTAGTGAGAATAATCAATACACTCCATCATTCAGTTGCCAAGAAACATTCAATAGGAAGCTACTTGAGAGAATAAAAACAGGCAATTTGGACACTTGGAGGAATAAGTTGACATTTTGGATCTACTTTTCCTTACACTAACCTCTGTAACTTTTTTTCTTAAACTTACTGAACAGACATGACAGTTGTATTGATCGTCTCACTCTCTGCAGGAGAGGAAATTAATTAGTATATTCCCCAAAACGTCAACATTGCTTTATTCCCGGTTTGGTCCAACTCCTCGAGTGCAGCCTGGGACGTCAGGATTGTTGGGTTGTGGAGAAGCTTCTGCGATTGTGGATCCATCGGGGAGGAGAGAGGAGATTCTAGTCATTTGCTAGGAGGCATAACAAGGCCATTGCTCTGCGTCGGAGGTATTGAACGATGACAAGCGGCGCGAGCTGAAATCGCTTGCCATCCTATTCCTATGGATCCCGGCGCTCATTTATTATACCGCCTATGGGCATCTACAGGGACGAGAGCAGCCACATACACCCACTAATTACTTTCTTAAGCATTTGCGTTAATGCCAGGTGCATCCTGCTGATACACACCGCAGTGTTTATCACCAGTAATGGCCTCTGAGAGAGAGAGAGAGAGAGAGGCAGGAGTACAGAGAAAGGGAGGGAGAGAGGAGGAAGGGGGGTGCAGAGGGGAATGAAGAGCAGTTCTTGATGAGGAACTAGACGGTGGTGTTTCCATTTTTTTTTTTTTTTGCCAGCTCTCTGGTGCTCTCTGTGAGGACGGGGCTGAGACGGCGGCTGAGTTAATCATGGAGACAATAACATTGTCACACACACTCCGCGGCGGCGCGCTGCATCCTCTATCATCTATCATTAAGATTAACATTAAGTTCATGATGCCAACCACACGGAGCCGGTAGGGAGAGACTTCCACCCCCTCCCTCTCTTCCTCCCTCCCTCCCTCCTCCTCCGTTTTGCATTAGGTGCCCTCTGTAGCGTTACGCAGCAGGGTGAGCAGATGCAAATATGACAGACATGTCACATCATGAAAAGGCTTTAATCCATGAAGATGATTTCCATTTTTACCTGTTGTGAGTTACACAAGCTCGCATTGTTTCACTTGACAATGAAACGCCATGAAATACATTAATGTATGTGCTCATTTCAGAGATTATGAATACCACCTTAAGAGAGAAGCCTTTTGTGATTCTAAGCCATTTATTACTAGTCTCGGGTTATGTCCATTTATCACCAGCACATAACTACATCAAATACCCCGCATCCAACAGTTCAATGTAAACTTCAATGATGCTCCCACTGTGGGAATCTGAGGGTATAATTATAGATGTACTTGAAAACAACAATGAATCATCCAGTTCCCATGTAACCTGAGTGGGGAGGCATTCATAAACAGGGGCATCGTGTCACATTCCCAAAGCTTATTTGAAAACTCCGTTTAAATGACAGGAAATGATAAAAAACAGAGTGACAGCCGGAGGCTTTTTGACATTTTTTCCAGCCTTGGTTTGGGTCTAGTGCAGAATTAGAGTTTTTATTAACAGGTTCTGTTGCTTTAGGGGGAGTTATCAGCAGCAGAAGACACAGTGCTCTTTGTATCGCCCTGTGGTTTCCAAACTTTTTTTTTAATGAGGCAATGTCTATTTACAGCGACTCATCAAATGCATGTCCGTGAGTTGTGACACAAGATGATATAAAACTAGAGAATTTAACAAAACCACAGCATCACTTTGGTTTTTTCTTATCTCCTCACCCCTTATGACCCCGTCTAGGATCTTAGCGACACTGCTGCTCTTCACTCGTGCAGCCATTACACACACATTACTCAACCCAGACAGACAGACACACACACACACACACACACACTCGATTGTCAGTTACCTGCATACTATACAGGCTTGCGCACAGATAAAAAATATTATAATGCTACAATATAAATGTCTACGCGCACAAATCAAAAGCTTATTTTACAGGTTATAAGAAGCAGACATGGTCAATAAATGTCCCGCTTCTCCCTTCTCCCTCTGTCTCACTATCTCTATCTGCCATTTATTCCTCTCTCCTTTATTCCCTCTCTCAATCCCCAGTGGTTCATGGGATATTTAATAAAACACCATGTGGAGAGGGGGAATCTGAAACAGAGACATCCAGCCACATACTCTAGGTTATTATTTGCACTGAGTGTGTGTCGGTGTGTGTGTGTGTGTGTGTGTATGTGTGTGTGTGCTGTACCACAGCGACAGTAAATCTAAACAGTCATATAGGGGTCTCGCCTTGTGCTATCAGTAGCAGTAAAGGTCTCTATAACATCACCTTATCCCACCTAACACACACACATACACACACAAGTCCCTCCTGCCTTGATTCACTGATTGAGGGAGGAATAAAATGGAGGAGGTTGGTTTAGATACCGACATTACAGTTTCTCAGCTCCACATCATAAATCATAAAGCACAGAGTACAGAGAGGGGGGAAAACAGCCGACAGATAGACTGAGAAGGGGGTGTTCTTTTTTTTTTTTTAGAGAAAGAGACGGCCAGTGTGTGTGTGTGTGTGTGTTTGTGAGACAAGAGGAAAGAAAAGAAAGCGTGGAAAAGACGAGGGGCGCCTGTGAAGAATATTGGAGAAGAGAGGTGTCGGAGGGAACTCTTTAAAGCTCTCCTCTCACTTCCTTTGTAAAGTTTTCCTTACGGAGAGAAGAGAAAAAGGAGGTTGAGGGGAGGGGCAGGAATTGATATGAGAGGGTGAGCGTGTCCCATTTAACATGTAATAAAGCAGAACAGATTACCTGCTCACTTCCTCTCACTGTCCATCTCTCTCCTCAAGGTGTCCCTATATCATTTAATACAATCCCTTCTTTCAAGCCCCCCTGCTGCACAAGTCAGCACATTTCCATGGATGGAGGGAGAGGGGGGCATATTCTGATGGCTTTATGGCCACGGCTTCAGTCTTAAAAGAACATATTGACTGCAAGCAAGGGGGATGGAGGAGGAGGTGTATTGAGATCGATGTTGGGGTTTTTATACAGTATGCATGCGTTATGCCAAGAGAGGGTGCGAGTAACGGCGTGGGTCCATTTTTCAAACCAGCTCAGATTGACCATGACTACCATCTGCCGCGACAACGCAGAGCTGTGCACTAAAACGACATTCATAGATCTCTGTTATGGATACAGCATGCTTCAATAGGCCAACAAAGTGTGAGACACATCTGGAAACATGTACGTTCATCTGTCATAATTTGAAACGCGTTACAACTTCAGTTAAAAAAAAAAAAAAAAGATAGAGAAGCACAAACACAGAGACATTCAACACAGGGGCCAAGAGGGCTTCTTTTTGTCCCCTAAAAAAAGAAGTATTGATTGATTGATTCGTTAAATCACTGGAGGGCAATGTTGGAAATGTTTTTATTCCAACTCTTTAAAGAGGCTGAACTGCCTGCTGCTTTTAGTAAAAAAAAACAGCAGTGGATTAAGCAAGAACATAAAATACCTGCAGCCCGACTGATATGGGATTTCTGGGGCCAACGCGGACAACCAATATCAGGGGGTAAAAAAAAATTCAATAACTGATTGTATTCCTCAACAATCCCTCAAATATGGTTTTCAAAAACTTATGATAAATGTGTATTGTATAGGGGGCTCAACATTTTACTGTACAACAATAAATTACTTGATATTCAAATTGGCCTCAGTGCAGCATTGCAGGAAACTCTTGGAAAATGTAAATGAAGTGAATGAGAATATGCTATATAAATGAGAGAACCAAATACTGAATCAACACAACACAAACATTATTCCTCTCGACTGGGCAGCTAATGCAAGGACATAATCATTTCTGAATTAAAACCAACCAGTTTGCAGTTTGCAGTTCAAGTTTACGCCTGCACAGGGAACCGATATGTCTGAGATTAATCAGTCGGGCCCAAAATAACAAGTGAACTCAACATATGTGTGTTTGGAGCAGTGTTATGTTGAAGTGCTAAGGAGCAGAATGTGTCTTTCTTTGCTATAACTCTTGGTATCACTTCTTATAACACCTTACGATAGCACCTTTATTCCACCTTACCGTTCTGTCTCAGAGGTACAAACACAGAACAGAGAATAAGGAGTGGGGGTGGGGGGTATTGATGCCTGCGTAAAAATGAAGAGTTGTCATAGCAGGACAGAAGCCGACACTGTTGAGTTACACTACGATTCTCTAAAACTCACACACATAACTGTCTGTGGCTTTGGTTTTTGGTAATAAAAGACAACTTTTACACATAGGCTGCTGCTGCTTTTGTGTTTTATAGTATTTTTCAGGGTTTAAAAGCAATTCTATAGTAGAGGAGGAACAGAGTGCCTATACTTCTGTTTACGATTACAAAGTGCTTGACCAGAAAGAGAAGGAAGCCATTTCATGGTCTGATTTAGTCAAGTTTCACACATGTTGCTAGAAATCGCCTTACCTCATCTCTCCCCGACACACACACACACAGTGTAGCTCCATCGGCAGTATGGATTACCCCAGCCTGCCACCAGATTGAGTTCCCAATCACCACATTGTCTATTTATCATCATTTAGGTCCACTTAGGGGTTAATAGGGTTAAGGGGTGGGGTGCCAGTTCCCCCTTAAAAAGCCCTCGTGTTCTCTCTAGTTAAGGCAAGCGTCAGTACTGAGGGGGGTAAATAAATACAAATGATCCAGTTAAGGAGAAAAATGACACACATTCTGCTCACGCTGCTTTTTAAAAGCAGACCTAGGTGACCCTCCCTCCCTCCTGCGGTGAAATCCATCAGCATGGATAAGAGATGGAAAAGAGAGAGAGAGAGAGAGAGAGAGGGAGGAAGGGACGCAGAAAGAGACAAAAATCAAGAAAAGTGTGACAGACAAAGGACCGTCAAAGAACGGAGAGAGAGCGTATGAGTGAGTGAGGGAAGCAAATGCAGATGATAACAAAGACGGAGTGAGTAAAGACACTGGTCCTAAGTGAGCCGTGATGGAGACAGAAGAGGACGAGTGAGCGAGAGGAGAATGAAAGGGAGGACGTGTCATTTCTGACCTTTTTGACCTCAGACAGCGACAGAGATACCTTAGCATTACATGGTTCATCCAAAACAGTGAGTGGCAGTTCTCTGTGAAGGGTAAATACACCGTACGCATCCTGTGCAGCTCTGCAAACTGCTACATGTCAGTGATTTTCCCTTCCATCACTCATACCACTCTCATGTTCCCCTATACGAAGCATCCCGCATCACGCAGACAGGCAATAAAAGCTGAGTGGGTTTCACAGAGTCACTAATTCATCCACTAAAAGGTGTGCGTGTGTGCGCATTGTGTCCGCGTATACGCCCACGCAGGTCTCTTGGATTGTGTGTGCCTTTTACCGCCGCCACCGCCGAGCTCTTAAGGCCGAAAAGAAGCGCTTTTAAAGCCGTTATTGACTTCTATCTCTTCAGCTGACCACCATCTCGTCCCTGCGCCCTGGTTGCCTAGCTACTAGGGGTCAAAGCGCTGCTCAGTCTGTCCTACAGTACCTCACTGACAACTTCACAGAACAAAAAAAAAACCCAAACTTAAGCGCTTGGCAGGAACTCACCTACTAAATTAATTTCTGTTATTTTAGTAATTAAAAGTGCTGCCTGGCAGAATTAAACATCAATAAATCATTACTTAATTAATTTAGGGACATCCGTATTATTCCTTTCAGGAACCAGGAGCAGTGCCAGGAAAGTGGAGAGCCTCTACCTGCCTCTATACCTTATTTACATCTTGTAGCAGCAGGGTGGATTTTTTTTTGCAGGAAACCTGCTGGATTCACTCCAGTCCATTTATCCTCCCCACTAACATGAAAGATATGACAAATGCACAACGCAATAGTCCTGCAATGCTTTTGTTGCAGGGCTATTGTGTTTGATTGCATTAGGTTGCATGGGATTGCCCAATTGTGTCCACAAACCTTATGACAAGAGGCAATGGTTTGTGGGAAATTAAGAAATTGAGGAAATGAGGTCTGGAAGTTAAGTGATACTGTTGGCAACAAACCTGACCGGTCTTTGTTTACTGTTACACAGCATCACAATTAACTTGACAATGTTTTTGAAAAAAAAAAAAAAAAAGTGCTACAGGGAAAAAACTTTTAACAAGCAGCAACTTCATAATAAGGAGTTTGCTGGTGATACCGCACGATGTATTAATGCGGAAAATAAAGAAATAAACCCAGCAGATGAAGGGTTGCTGAAGTTGTTTATTTCTGAATTGTTTGTGGTTCTAAGGGGCTGAACGAGGCATGTGTGGGCTCTGCTGTCTCCCACATGGTACGGAGGAGAAGACAGACTCTCAGGTGTGGTCTCCTCTCGCTAAGGCAAGTAAGAAAAAAAAGAGGAAAAAACTCACACATACACACACAGAAAAAAAAAACAATGAGCCGTTTTACATTCAACAAGTTTCGCTCCACGCCTCCTCAATCCACCTTTATGTGGGCGTGCGGAGAGACGGAGCGAGGACAGTGACTGTTGTTATTGTCAACTGGATTAAATTAAAAAAAGATTTATTCAAAAGAGCTAAAAAAATAATAAAATAAAAAAAAACAGACAAAGGGAGTGGATGTGTAGCCTGAGGGAAGAGAGGACTGACAGCGAAGTGACAGACAAGAAGAGATTTTATTCTGTGTGGCTGACTGTATAGGAGGGGAGAAGCTTATAGACGCACACGCAGACACACTGCTTTTTCTGATCTCATGACAAATGTCACCATCAAGGCAGCAAACCTGCAGGAGTCCAAGTTTTCAGAGTTCAGAGGGGGGGTGGGGAGGGGACACAGACACTACAGATGATGGTCTCCATCCCTCACTATTACACAGGCTTGTCAGGGACACAAATTCGCCACTATGTGACGTCCCAGTCCCCGTCTCAATTCTTCAGGGACCCTGGACAAACACGGAGTGACCGGCTTGGAGAAAGAAGCCCCCCTCCTCAAAAAAAGAAAAAACCCCAGCAAAGGTTAGCAGTGACAGGAGGGCTTAGGACTACGCCACCGATCTTTCATTCCCCGTTCCATCTTTTCGCATAATCTCACATCTATCATTTTCCTCCCGGCCTGTCAGCTCGCATTTCAAACTAAAGCCCCGTTGGGTCACTGCAGCCTGTCGGAACGCCTACACACACACACACGCTCACACACTCCGATGCGGTTATCCACGCTGTGCACACACTCTCGTCTACGTGAGCACGCTCAAATGCATTCATCCTCACATACAAAAAAAAAAAAACACTCACAGCCAGGCATGCATACATACATGTAGTGCAGTAAAGGTCACGCATTCAGAGGTGGACAGTGTGATAATGCATCAGACTTGGATAAACAACAAGTGGTGAACGCGGCAGCATATAAATCAGGTGCGGGGAGAGATAGTCTGCTCTCCACAGACAACTGGGAACTCTTATCTACAGTCTGTGTCACGGGGAAAAGCTTTGGTCTTACAGTATGTGTGTGTTTGTGTGTCTAACATACTGTGTTATTGCATTATCTGTTACATGTTGTGTATATTTACGAGAAAACCTGTGCGAGAAATGTCTTTTGTCGAGGTCTTTTAGAGCGTGTTGATCCCCTGTTGTTTGTAATTGAACAATTTTAGACACTTGAGGAACCTATTAAGAGTTTTAGCCGAGTTTGTTCACACTCACTTCAGACAACATTGTTGTGTGCACATATCATGATGTAGAAATTCCTTATGCATTTTTTATTTGTGTCCAATTATAGCTGTGAGAAAGTGCATCCGTATTCCCTTACAGATTTCTCACAGCTTTCTCACGCCCGATCACTTATATTATCAATGTGTGTGTGTGTCTGTGTGTGTATTTTGTGAATGTGAGAATGTATGATTGTATGTGTGTGGATGTAATGAGGTCACGGTGATGCAGTACTGTTCCAGTTGGGAGAGCTCCATCACTCTCAGAGAGCTCTGGTGGGAATACAGCAAGAGAACGGCAGGGAACAGCTGTACAGCACACCTACGCAAAACAACACACACACACACACACACACACACCTCATATTGCTCAAAGACACACGTGCACACTGCTCCCTCTCTTGAGTACCTGCCTCTTTCCCTTTAATTTATTTCTTTCAACATCACTGGGGAAAGTGACCACACTCCACCACCACCACTGCTGCTGCTGCTGCTGCTGCTCTGTGAATGGAACAAGCTCACTGTCTACCAGCTGAAACTGATCCATAGACTGCATGACTAACACTATTACATCATCATCATCATCATTTCAGCATCCTGACCCGATCACTTTTACCACACCAGTTACTATGCTTCATATAGCTGTAGCACATACGTACACTCCCCCTGAATCCCCCTCCACCCTCGAGACTTTATATATTTTTCCATCTTGTCCGGATCCCAGTGTCACAAAGTAATAACAGCTTCATCCTACAGATATCCAATAAATTCCCTGCTGATCTAATATCACATGCACCAACCAAAAGTCCCAATTAAATCTTCCAAAAGCACATATACTGATCTTATTACCCCTGACAGTCAAACTCCTACTGGTCCCATACATCTTCTCCTTTGCCACAATAAACCACATGCACTAATATCAGCTCCAACACTAATCAATCCCTGGAGCGCTATCACTCTCGTTACAGCTGACATGAACCAGAGTGGGGAAATGAAGACATTCTGATAAGAAAGATGTCATCTCCCACACTTTATAACATCCTCACATTAACATATCAAATGTTAATTCTATCAAGTGTGGATACGACCCCGGCTTTTCGTTCTATTCTTTTCTTTTTTTTTAATCTCTGGAGGACATTTTTAACTTTGAGGAAATCAAACGCCTGCGTGTGAGACTAAAATATATTTCCTCCCATTATTCTACAGAGGCCTCTGCCATGAGAGAGCGCTTTGAGCGAAGGCACACATATTATGTTCGCAAAAGATGTTCAAGATAGGAGAGCATACAAACACCATCACGCATGAACTCGCACACATAAACAAAGATGGGCCAAACACGCCCTGTTAAATCCAATTAGCCCCGTGCTCTGATCCCCTCAATGCATCCCTGCCCCTGTCTTGTAAGACCAGACCTTCCCGCCATTTCATTAGCACACACGCACAGATAGATCCCCCCTTCCTCTACCTTTCCTCCATTGTAATCCAGTCACAGCCCTGCTAATGCACCTCCTATAATCCAATCCTCCAATCACTGCTCTCCGTGCAAATGCCCGCGTCACATGACTACCCGCGCGCTAGCTCAACGTTCGCCCGCGGTTAGCGCTGTCATTTGGCACTAATGTTATTCCTTTTTTTTTTTTTTTCTTTAATGTAATTTGGAAAGTCTCAGCTCCGGCTTCCACCAGTCTAGCGCTAAACCCCCGGTGGACTGGGCTAATCACTTTCCAGCATTTCTGAGGGAGACAATGATCCCAGTGTTAGCGCTGGCTAATGACAAGCTAACACAATTAGCCTAGCCTCCCTGGAGGAGAGCTCAGAGCCAAGGCCCATTCTTGCCCCACCTCCTGCGGGCTCCTCATCCACTTTCCCTACATTACTATGGAGCCTAATGGCCTCTTATTAAGAAGACAGATGGAACACGGATGGGGAGGGATTCAGGATTGTCTTGAGTTACATCTATGTGTCGGATATGTGCTACATCCATGACCGCTTTAATATTACCGCCTGTGCTAACAGCCTCAATGAAGTAATCATTCTTTTCAATTCAGATTGGTGTTACTCAAGATATAAAACAAAAACAAAACACTGTCTACAGCAATTGAAAACCAATGTTAAAATCTTGCCTGCTTCACAGAGGTTATCTTTTATCTCTAAATATGGTAAACGTTAGCTATGTTACAACACTGCAACGCTGCAAATTATTTGATAGTCTTGTCTTGACCCAAGTATGGTAGAAGATAAAGTTCTATACAATAAATGTTATTCTCCTTACACCAGAATATTAAAAGAGAGACAAGAAAAGCCCTGTCAGCTATCGTCCAAATGCAATCAGGTTTATCAGTGAACCGCATCATCAACATCAGCTAATGGGCCGGGCTAATGTGGTTCTGATTGAAAGACGTAGGTTAGAATGTGGCTAGGATAATTCAATAGTGAATTCACTGGTCGGTCAACATGGACCTCTAATCTTTTGTGAAAGCGTAATTTTTCTTCATGTGACAGTCGGTGCACATGAAGATTATCATGATCCGAGATCTTGATCGTGACAAGAAAAAGAGGTTTGCTGCATGAGAGCAACAGGGAAAATCATATTTACTAAGGTAACACAAAGAAACAGAGTATAACATCCTGATAGACAATCTAAAGCCTTTGATATGCTTTAGATCAAAAAATCACACTTACTTGAACTTGGCGTTCACTTGGTCTGCAGCTTTATGGTAGTTGTCTGTGGTGACCTTGTAGAACTGAGCACTCTGCAAAGAGACAGACAGAGAGAGCAGTGAGTGAAAGAAATAAATGAAAATGTGATTGTGATCTCTTTATTTATATAAAGTCCATCCAATTTATTCACATTGTCCCTCCTCTCCAGTTGGAGCCATTTAGTCCAGAAGAAAAAAAAAACATTTCTCATGATATAGTTCCACCTCCACAGCTCTGCCTCATCTGCCGTCACTCAAACTTCATTAAAACCTGACTGAGAGGGAAATTAGGGGAAGAAGTCTATTACCAGCTGGGTTTATGGTCCACAAAATGAAGTCTGCACTGTAATAAGGCTCAGTAGGATTTTTCTATTTTTATATTATGTTGTGTGCGCACACTACATGCTTTCCCCTTTGTGTGAGTGCGTGAATTACAGGTATTTTTGTGTGCGTTTGTGCTTATCCTTTCACAAAAAGACTGCCGTAATAACAGGCAGCAATCCTGTAAGGTCAGAGGGTCGCTAGTCAACACCGTGCAGACCACCGGTCATAATCCCCTGGTGACCCATAGCAAATGAACCCATGGCGGCACCACTCAACCTGAATTACCTCCTCAAACACAACCATATAACCCGGCTCCTACACCATTTATACTACTCTAGGAAGATCTGTTTTGTCTGCCCTCGGTGGCTGTTATGTACATTTATGATCGAATGGTGAGAGCTAGTAAAGTGTGATGGATGGCTTGATGGAGTCGTGTGACGTTTGATCCATGTCTTCTGCTGCCTGTGTCTTCATATTAAGAAGACATTACTAGCGCCCATACTTGCACATAGAATACAATAATTCCCTAAATATGATTGTATTTCTGCGGCATCAGTCAAATTGGAAGTTTTATATCATTCCCAGTTGGGTTGTTAAGAGCCACAATCAACTCAAGACTGTGTAATGCAATGCACAGCATATCTTATCTACTGGAAACCAAAAGCTTCAATGATTTTACATGAATTATAGCTACATTAGAAATATGATAAATCCCAGCCTCTTGGTCCTGTCTGCCCGAAGTTAACCTCCTTGCAGGGAAGGCATTCATCATAGTTCAGAAAAGATCAATAGGAATGAACTGCGCTGCTGAAAAGATCAATAGTGATGTGTTGTAGAGCTGAAAGAAGATGGGACATGACAACGCTGACAAAAGGTCTGATACAGATTCGACTCCTCTTCATTTGGACGGACAGTCACCGCAGAGGAGCTACTGGATTCAAAGCCTAGCTTTTTCACATTCTGCATTTATAGACTTAATTAAAAAATGTCTTTTTTGACACCCGCATAAAATTATTCTCCATAACATTAGAAGATCACATTTTTGGATGTGCAGTTACCTCATATAATTGGGTATATTTATTTTGACACTTTTAGATACATTTTGTATGCTTTTATAAAATGAGCAAATGTGTCAGATGTAATGGACTTAATGATTATTCATGCAAAGTCCCATGAGTAAGTGTCCTCCTTTCATTTTCTATGACTTTGTTGATTTTGAATATTGAATAAACATCGTCAAGGAGAGAGCAGACCTTGCGAAACATCCGGTGAGACGAAAAAAAAAAACATCCTGCATGAAACGTATAAGGCAACGAAATGTAATACTTTGCAGACTCACTGCGGCCATCCCGAAGGCAGATATTAGTTTGTGCGTAAAGAAAAACAAAACAGTGAAAGAGCATTCCCTTAGTTTAAGATTTAACTTGTAAGCTCATGCTGTATCTGTGCCCTCTTGGCCTTGAATCAAGTGGTTTTTCCATGTAGACAAAGAAACTGTCAGAGCTAAGGAAACGGATTTAAAAGAGAAGCTTATTCACAGATAACAAAAAGACTAAAAAGAGATTTTGGGAGCTGCTAAAAAGGCAAGAATAAGACTTCTCCTGAGTGCTGAGATTGAGCCATTGGAAGAGAAAGTGGGAGACAGAGAGGGCTGGATTTAGGTCTCTGTCTGGAATACTAAGTATTAGGTAATAATACCTGCCTAAATGGCAGAGCTGGCACTAATCAGCGCACTAATCCACCTGGGAGGACAAAAGGCCATGTGTGACAATGATTGCAGGACCACTTACAACACACGTACACACCCACACACACACACACACACACACACAAACAATGCATCTCCATTTGCGCACACACCTACACCGCAAGGTACTAACATCCTCAGCATGTGTGGATGGTTCTGCCAAAAAAGGCTCTACACACACAGACCACGGTGGCTGGATATCTTCATATAAACAGTGCCACACAAAAAAGGAAGAAAAAAAATAAGAAGTTCACCACCAGACAGAGAATAGTGTAATTTGAGTGATTACTGAGTGGTCTCAAATTGTGATTTCCTGCTGTGCCCCGACTGATTTTGAGAGTCGCTCTGACCTTTTATTAGCCCTGAGAAGAGAGACCACGCTTGGTTTGGTTGAAAACATTCCTCCCTTGGCCAAAATAAAAGATTTTTTAGAAGCTGCAAAACATAACCTTGATGTAAGTCTCAGAGAAAGATGTTTTTTTTTATCAGTCGAGCAATTCTTTGTCAATGGGTAAACAACTGTGAAGCTACAGAGACCTGGTGCTGTGTATATCCCCATGTGCAATCAAGTATTTACCATCTCTTGAATAAAACTGTGTCTGTTTATTCTCATCCTATTTACTCTATTTGCTTTCCTCTAGGTTTTTAGCTCATCTGAAGCCAAACAAAATGCTGGTTGGGGGTGTCACAGACAAATTAAGTCATTACTGCTAATGCACCGCAGCGATATGGAGAAGATAGACGCTGCACCCAAATGCAGGCTCCAGCTCAATTTAGAGGAAAAAGCCTCCAATTTTTAATGAATAAAACAAATAACTCCTCGTTCTGATGGCTCCTTTCTCTTATCTGCTGCTGAGCAGGAGGGCCGAAATAGGGAGACACCCCACCACGGCTAACATTGCTGTTCTGCAGAGCTAGAGAAAATGAGGCATCTGCAATGAGACTCAGGGCAACTTGCTCATAAGGAGACCAAAGAGGTGGGTAATTTTTATTGAGCCTATCATGCCCACACAGAATTGACTAAGCATTTCAAGCTTTGTCTGAAGGGGCGTGACAACTTCCCCGGATGGAGACGCACCAATACAACACAGTTAAAACACAGACACGCTCCCATGCTCAGTGTGTACAGCTGTACAGTTGCTACAGTGGCTGTTTGGGGCGAAAAAAAAGGCAATCTTAAGAAGGTCAGAGATTCACACATTAAAAGTTGTTAGTTGAATCCGTGCAAAAAATAACATGCAAGGTCACATTTAACTGACTGAAAAGCACAAAGAGCCGAGTTAGCAGTTTCTCTCCGTTTCTCGTCTCTGTGCTGAACTACGTTAATTAGTTGCTGACTTTTGCCTTATATTTAGCATACCAACATGATGGTTGTATGTATACAAAAAAAAGACTGTGTACGTAGTCTTTTTTTTTTTTTTTTTTAAAGAGCCAAGCTAGTCAAATCCTTCTTTTTCCAGTCCTTGGGCTATGCTAACTAGCTGCTGGCTTTAGCCATACATTTAGCACACAAACATGAAAGTTGTTGTATAGCCTACTTCCTAAAATGTCAAACTATTATTTCTGCTCACAAAAGCAATTTGGTTCTTAAATTACTTTGCTTTTAGTAATTCTGCACATCAAAACTTAAGATAGGCTTCTCTTAGTGAGTGAAATGTATCTACCCTCATTGTCATTCATGAGGAAAAAGATTTTTATATAATGTGACCCTATAATGATCATTGTTGAATCAACATCTGACTTAGTTTGGGAAAAAAAGCTGAGTCCCACAAGTGAACATAAAGTTGTGTCTGAACATTCATTTTTTTAGCCTGTGGAGCGTTACTTCGACAGAAATCTTTATTTATTTTTTACATAAATGAACGTGCTGCACTGTTGTTGTGAAATCACCATTCCTTGAAAACACTTCCCCTTAAATCCCTGTGAATCCCATCATGCGGCTGTAACAGCAAACAGTCTGAGACACAATAATTCAGCACTGCAGCACAATGTCATGTCTTCACTTTGGATTACCGTGTCTCCGGTTATGCACCCAGCAGAACCCAGAGAGACTACATTGATTGCTTCATGGTGAAACAGAAATTCTTAAGGGTCTTTACTGCTATGGTGCAGCAACCGGACGAGCAAGAAACACCTGTTCTCGTTTCTTAAATTTTAATTTTATCACATAGGCTAACAAGCAAAAACGCACTCAAAATAGTAGCTCCAGTCTCCAGAGAAAGAGAGAGAGGGCAAGAAGATAAATAAGAGGGATACTGAAAAGACAGACAGGGAGATAGATGAAGATAGCAAGTCAGAGGCAGAGACAGAGATAGAGATAGAAGCCATTACTGTTTTTTTAATGCTCTTTCCCCCATATTTCTTCCTTTCACAGTGCTGTGGAACTTTGCTATGAGATGGCAATTGCTGCCGTGATTGTCCTCCATGGGAGAGCAGAAAAATCCAATTTCATCGATATACAAGGCGAAAAGAAAGATAGAAAAAAAAGGAAGAAAAATCCCTTCAAAAAAAAAAAGAAAAGAAAAATGAAATTGAGGCAGGGAGAAAAAAAAAACAACACTTGAAAAAGAAAAGCTGAAAAAGGGGCGATATAGAGACAGATGTGGCAGGGAGTGGAGGGGGGTGGGGCGGGGTGGAGGGGTTTTGGAAAGAGACATGGTCGAAAAAAAAATCATGGGCAACTTGATTGTTAAATATGAGATTGTTTTACAGCGGGGCAGGTATTGAGTGAAAATGTAATAAATATATAGATATTGTTTTCAGGGGCTATTTGGTAGCTGTGGCCCCAATGAGCGGCAGCAGCAGAGGCAGCAGGCTGAGCTGTCTGGGAGCCTGGTGATGGCCTGTCACTGGAAGCCCCTCTGATGAATGGCCATGTTGGATTGGAACAGACGTGTAATATATATCAGACTTATATTCTCTCCCCCTCTCCCTCTCTCTCTCTTTCGCCCTCTTTCGGTTCCCTCTGCCTCTTTCTGGTGCATGGGGAGCGAGATGCTGAGGGGAATCCTGAAGTAAAGGGGGAGGAACGCAGGGGCAGATGGAGGGAGGGAGGGCATGGTAGATAATATTAAGCTGGCCGTACACTCCGACTGAAATCAAATTTGGTGCCTTCTCACTTGGAAAAATGCAGCCAAGGAAGAAAAAAAAAAAAAGGCAGCACAGCTCTGAGGTGCGACTGCCACGGTGTTTGCAGACCGGTGAGTGGAACCGCAGCTTCCAACGCGACCCACCGATAAACCATCGCTTGTTAATGGTCAACAATGTCATCACATGTCCTGAAGTTTGTTACAAAGCCACACCTTACTTCAACTCCACAGTGCATCACGCCACAACAAGAGCTGCTTCTCTTCACACACCATCACTCTCATGAGAAATTAGACAACTTATATATACTGTATATATCCTCTACAATATCAAATCATCTTCTTGAATTCACACATGCCAGACACGGAACATGCATGGAAAAGCATCAACATAACAACGCCACAACTAACAATTTTCATTATTGATCAATCCTAATTATCTTCCTGCCACTTGCTTATTCAATTTGTCTGTGTCAGTAGATAGGCAAACGAATGCCCGTGACAACCGATCAGATCCCACTGCACCGACTTCAAACGCCTTGTTTAGTCCAACCGACAGTCTACATCCCCATGATATTCAATTTACATCGATCTAAACCAATAAAAGCAAGCAAATCCTCACATCTGAGAATCTGGAACTTGAGAGCTATTTGTTCTTATCGAATCTGAGCAGACTGTCTGCACCGTGATTACACCGTCTCTATCAATAGATGCACACGAGCCACCTTTGTTTGGAGTAGAAAACCATAAATTAACCAAACAGCAGTTGTCCCAGCATCGGACTGATTGTATAGCCGGAGCACAGGACCAAAAGCTCTTTATATTCACTATATAGTAGCAATTTGAGCTGGCTATGGGTATTGTTTGTTTTATACCTCTATTCATACCTACCTGGCTGTGTGCAGCCTCTACGGTCATTATTGTTTGTATTTGTATCTTCCTGTAAATGTGCTCTCTGCGCCGTCTCTACTATTGAACACCGTCATCTGCTCTTGATGCTTTTAACCAGGCAGGAGTTATGGTGAATACACGAGATCAGAGCAATGCTAAAAGTAATCTTGTTTGCTATTCTGCTGGGTGAGGAGAACGGGGACTGTGTGGAGCCAAATGGGGCGCTGTGGCCTGAGCAAGAAAAAGGAGTGTTATTAACACAGTGCAAACAAACTGCACCCCCTATAGAGTCCCAAGCCGCTTTCCGCACAGTCAGACAGGCAACATGCAATATGCCCACCATTGATCCTCGGTTACACACAGGATCAAATATTGCCACACATTGGTCGCCACTTCTGCTGCTGTTTTGTCTCCGCGGGCCATGAATCCTGATAGAATCGTTTACCAATGGAAATGTTGTGGCTTGTGTGCAGATTTTGTGGATACAGTGGTTTGGAAATGTGATTAATTCATGCATTCATTCTTGTGCATAAATCAATACATACCATGTAGTACACATTTTCACAAACCCCGGCTTCTTGCAGTCACCTTGAGTAGTAGAAAAGTACTATTCAGTGTGGCACTGTGGCGGTCCTTCAACCTTTTCTTTACCATGCTCTTTGTGTCAATCGGTTGACATTTTATCTTCTTACAGCTCTTCTGCCTTCTTTCTTTTTCTAGCTCTTATCCCGTATCACTCATTCACAAATGTCACTTTATCATAATTTCTCTTTCTGTTGCTGTTTTTCTTGTGTTTTTTTTCTCCCTCCGCCTTAGTATCTCTCTCCTTCTTGTCTGTTCAACTCCCTCCCTCCCTCTCTCTCTCTCCCTCCTCTGTCTATCTCAATCTTTCTGTCTCTCTGAGGTGTGAAGGTGATTTGTTGACACTTTGATCTAAGGAATATTGACCAGAGGCCAACATGGCTGATGGATGGCCAGCACCTTGGGTCGATAATGCCGGCGTTAGTTGGGGCTCATCCCTCCCATACTGTACGATACAGTAGAGCTGCACAAAGAGAAACACTGTGCAGGTGGAGTCTCTGGAGCTTCAGTGCAACAAGGGGGCAAATACCTGCATCGCATACTATTTCAACTTTGTTGGGTCTTTTGCCGAGCCATCAGCCTACTAAAGCAATTTTGAAAGAAAGTGATAGTTGCTTTCTTCGCAAATCCATCGATTCATTTACACCTTCTTCCCCTGTTGTCAGTAAATCCTCCACTCTCCGCTGCCCAACCAAAATTGCACAGACCAATGCACTTCCAATTATTGACAGAAGTCCACTGCCACTCAATATCCACGCTCTGGCTTAAGAGTTCATCCTCAGTGAAGGAAGGAAATTTTGCAAGCTTTATTGACCCAACGGGAGGAAATGTCTTGCGCATAATAGGAACAAAACCACACAAGAAATATTAAACAAAGACATAACATGTGCCGCTTGTTATATCAGCAAAGAAAATGGCGAACTAGATAAGTATATTTAAAGCAAATTCATTAATAATGATGTGTGCACATGCATGGGAAAGCTTACACAAGATAAGAGACCATCTTTTCATCCAGAAATCACATTGGAGCCATATGGATAAACACAAAATCATTTCACACCGAGGTCCTTTAGAGGACAAAGCACCCATTGAGTATGTGATACTTCTGTCACCCTTGTACTCCTGTGAGCTTCTAAGAATAAAAAATATGTGGAGTGAGTGCCTCCATCTTCCACAATGAAAATCTGACCCCACAACGGTGTGAAATTTCGATTTTGGCTTCCACTATAAAGGCCATTTGACTTTTTGCACCCTCCAAAGGGGAGAAAACTCCTTCCCAGCATGAAGGTGTCATTTCAAGCACATTAAATAAGGGCACGGCACCAGTCCTAAGACACACTTATGATTTGAGAGCAGCATGAGGGCGTCCTTTTTAACACACTTAAAACGGGGCGTTTGACCCTGGTCTCCTGCCTTGCAGGCATCTCGCACTGGGACCAGCATGGAGCTGCCATTTGAAGGGGGTGAGGCACGGCAGCTGACCCTGGTCCCTCCTCCACAGGACACTGGTTTGACAATGAACATCATGGTAGTGTCATTTTCAGGGACAGGAGGACACACACAGAGATGAATGAGATTTAACCCCTTATCCTCTACGTGGAAGAATTTAAAGGTGAAAATTAAAAGGAAAAAAAGGAACAAAGAGGAGCAGAGAGAGAGAGAGCGAGTGTGCACACTGAGGAAAATGTAGAGTTGATATTGAGGGATGACAGCGATGAGAGTGAAGCAGTGGGATGAATATAAAGGCTGAATTACTTCTAGGTCTTCTGCTCTTGGGTTTGTGCATACTGTGTGATTATAACTTATAGAAATAAAAGGTATGCTAACTTGTATCTGCATCCCTACCAAAGCTAAGCTCACCAGCCTGTCATGTGGTATAGATTTCTGATTTATCTCTCAAGATATCTGAGAGGAGTCTCAAAAAATCAGTTCAGTTTGTTTCTCAATTAAGCTAAATGAAGGGAGCTCAAAGCCGTATCGATTAAAAGTGATGCTATGAAAACAAATCGTTATTGTAAGATAAATCGCATATCGTCACTTGGGTTTTTGATTTTGATTTTTGACCGGTAGAGCCTGGTTGTGTGTTGGGTCATATATTTATGTCACCTGTGTCCGTTTGATGTGTGGTGTGAACATTTTCTCACCCTCTCCTCCAGCCGGGCCACCTGCTCTCTGTAGAAAGCATCCTGCTTCTGTAAGTCTGCTTCTCTGGCCTCCAGCTGCTTGGCCTAAACACACAAAACACACACATGCACACAAGAGAGAAGAAAAACCATTACTTACGTGCCCAGCGGAGCGTTGCCAATTTGAACAAACCAATCAAAAAATACACTCGTACACAAGTATAGATACGCAACAGAGAGGCCGACAATGGAGACTCAAATAAGTGTGTATAAAGCTGAGCCACATTACAACGCTACAAAGATAGAGGGCTTTTATTTGTTGGCTCACCAAACTGTGATACACTGTGTGAATGTGCAAGCATGTACATGCACCCAGAGAGGGTCTGCATGTATTGGACCGTGCTCATATGCACCTGTGTGTGTGTGTGTGAGACTGATCGTGTCTTGGCAGCTACGGTGTGAGCTTCTTTGTCCTCTTGTGTTCAATCTTCGGGCCAAACCGCTATCAGGCCAAGAGGATAACATCAGTTCTCAGCTGCGAACTAGCACCGCGGCCTGGCATATATATTTAGCCAGCCTACCTATCTCCACCGTCCTCCACTCTACTATGACCTTCACTAGATGTACGGCTGACTCTCTGGGTGATATACAGGACAGATAAGACCTGGATGTATCTGCTTCCAGAGAGAAGGGGGAAAAAACACCTTTACACCTCAATAGACGGTCAGTGAGGCAAATCCAAATGAAATTACGCATGGAAATTTCAATAATAGTGTTAAAAGTTTCACTTTCTGTACAGACTACTGACCGGTTTTCAAGACTGCTTATTCTTCATTGTGAAATAACCTATCACCAATTACTTGTTATAATGAAATGATGCCTACTGATAATAAAACAGGGTTTAAAAAATAGTAGTACTGGAGTTCAGTCGTTGACATTGAACATTTACTCACTGATCTAATGTTAAATTGAAGAGACATTTACTGGCTTGAAGAAGTTTTCTTTACATCACATGTGGTTGACATATACTGTATCTAGCAGAAGAGCTGCTTTTGACAGGAGAATATAAGCAGTGTGTACAATAAAAAGGAGATGGAAAACGTTTAAACAAGAGACTGAGTGGTGTTATGCGAAGCCGCAGTGAACCTCAGCACCCAACCAGGAACATTTTGTGTTATTGTTCTGTTAATAAGTCTTCAGAAAGAAGCTGAAGTCGCCAGCTCATCTATAATTCTACAAAGCATTTGGAGCTGGAGAGCTGGAAGAAAAAGGATCATCAAAATACAGAGCGGCTGAAAATACCTGCTGAAAAGAAAAATGTAACTTGTCAAAGAAGTTGGAGCTGAAAAGAAATTCCTTGACTTCATCATGCAGAAACTGTGGATTTGTGGAGAAAGCAAAGGCCTCTAGACTTACCTTCTGTCCTATCTCCTGAATAAGAGGAAGCATTGAGGAAAAAAAGAAAAATAAGAGAGAGAGAGAATAAGTGTAAAGAGGCACTGATTCATCCATGAACTTCTTCAAAGTGACATTTGGAAAGGTTTAGTATTCAGAGGGTCGGGGTGACTGGCTGCCACACTGTTCTGCTTGAATACTCACACTTCATCCCCTCAGTTTCCTCAGTCCCTGGCATACATACATACATACATACATACATACATACATACATACACAGACACACAGACACACAGCAGTGCATACATACAATATATATATATATATATATATATATATAAATAAAGGTATATAATCATAAAGCAGGTGCTCTGCTCAGACGCAGCTACATAAATAT
Organism: Trachurus japonicus; assembly: GCF_045865225.1. NCBI lineage: Eukaryota > Metazoa > Chordata > Actinopteri > Carangiformes > Carangidae > Trachurus > Trachurus japonicus. The sequence goes on along the minus strand of NC_140929.1, from coordinate 11,519,476 downwards.
AAACTCCCTCACACACACATACACATACACAGAGCGCCATACTGCTGAGGAGTGGTGTATGGAAAGCAGCCATGCAGATTGAACCTTGACGCCTTTGCTTTAAGCACTATAGGATATTGAAGGAGACAAAATACAACGTATATAGTATAGAGTGGGGGCGAGAAAAAAAATGCATTACCCAGTCCAATCTCTACAACGCTGATAACCATCTGTGTTGGGCTGCTCTGCGCTCTGCGGGCGGAGCTGCATGCTCTATGCATTGTGATGAGTGGCGAGTGAGTGTTACAGGAGTGGCTGTCCGCGCGTGACATGATTGGGGGGGAAGTTTCAAAGTCAAGGGGCTCCACGCTTATCTGCCGCACACAAGACAGAGACCTACCAACCGACACACACATATACATATATGTATATCTCCTACACCATGGTCATGTTGCTGCTGTTCTTAGCAGAACCCAACATTAGCCTCATGATGCAGTCGGGTGATTGTCTCCTTTGTGTCCCCTTACAAGTCTCAAGTGCCATTGTGTAGCCAACGTTACACAAAACCTAACGCTATCTGCACTTCATGATGGTTCGAGTTGGACTTAAAGTGACATAAAAGACGGTGCGGGTTGTCCACAGTCTGAAGTGTGCCACAAGTACACCACAAGTAGCATTATAACAACCTTTAAATGTGATATCGATTGTTCTTAAAAGTCTTAAATGTGTTATTGAGCGTGCAATCAGAGGTTTGAGGACAGGCTGCGGCAAAGTTTTTTTGAAAGACTGGATTATGTCGGCTGAGGTGCCAAAAAAGTGTCTCCCATCAACAGCTCAATTTAGCAGGAAGACAAGAGGGATGATGGGATGGAGGGAGCCGCAGAGGGAGGGATCGGCAGGGAGGGTTGTGTTGCTGTCACAAGTGTGTCCAAACTCGATGATACGCTGATAGGTGGCGACCAAAGAGTTTAGCTTTGCAGAGGAAAAGACAAAAGATGCACGCAGACGCCGAGTCACAAACAAGCGGCTCAGACGGTGATCTGAAAAGCACACACACACACACACACACACACACCGCAACACACGTATCGCACCAGCCGGAGCAGCTGTACCCACAGAGAGCCGGTGGGGAGATAAATGTGTGCTGAAGGCGAGACTAAAGGGGTCATTAAAAGAAGAGAGGTTGTGACAGAAATGTGTACCCAGGGATTTTCTCTTTTTGCTCACTTTTGTGTTTCTGTGTGTGTGTGTGTGTGTGTGTCTGTCTATGCGTACATGCACCCGTGCTTGAGTTCAATTTCCATGCAAGCAGGTTGGGCCCTCCTCCTTGGCGACACAGACACACAGGCCCAGACACACACACTATGTCAGGATTACTTCCGACTGATTAACCCCATTCAGTGGACTTTTAAGATAATCTAATCATACTAAAGGCCAAACAATAGCACAGGCTTCACCACTGCCCGTACACCTTTTGTTCCCCTAATGAAGAGGCGGTCGTGGGTGGAGGAGGGAGAGCTGCATGGCGTAGGGGTGGGTGGGTGGGTGGGGGGGCAGAGGAAGGGTAGAATGAGACAAGAAAATGGAAGTGAACTTGAGAGTGGAAAGAACAGAGAGATAAGAAACAAAGAGGAGTGGACAATAAAAGGTGATTTATCATTGGAGGTGTCAAGAATGGAGAAGTGGCCGAGACATGGGGGCTGGAGTGTGTCTCTGTAACTTTAGAGAAAAAGTTAAAAGAGGGAAAATTATCGCAAAGTATGGAAAGGAAGGGAGAAGCTGAGTAAAGGAAATAGGAAAGAAAGGAAGAACAGTGGCACTCTTAGTTTCCAGCTTTGAGATTCAAGACTATGATTACTTTAGTGAGCAAGATGAGCACATGTGAGTAATTGTCAAACTTTGCAAGTCCAGAGGATGATGTCATTCATTTCAGTTAATTCACTAATTCTCATGCAGCCTCTTCCTCTGTCTAATTTCCCTGTGCAGCAACCCTTGACATGGGGATATGAAATACCCCGGTAAAAATACAAATACCCAAGACAATACCTCGGCCCACTCTCCACCTCACCGAGTCCACACACTGCAATTTGTAGCCCAGGAACCCACATTAACATCAACAGCAAAACTTATGCATTCCCCTTCCCGTATCCATCTCCCCCTGGTATATTATTAAGTACAGTAGCACAATAGCTGAGGGTGACAGGCGGCTGAGAGTGAGACCGCGGTGGTCAGATTAAACGGATCGTTTAGGCGAGGCAAACGCCTCCGTGAATATCAATTAGCCAGCCGCTGAATAATTAAGGACAGCCATGTTTTTTAATTAGCCGACTGCCGCAGTTTGAGCTGGGAGCGAGGGGTGGGGAGAGGAGGAAGAGGAGGAGGAGGAGGAGAGGAGGATGCAGAGGGATGAAAACAGGTGGATTTTGCTGCGTCAGGCCTCCCCCACCCACGGCCTGCTCTCTCACTGATTTGCTCCCGTACACTCCGTTTCTTTCACACCTGCTTTTTTCCTTTAAAGCGTTCTCTGACACTGGCGTTTTTTCTTTTAAAGCTTTCCAAGGGACTGAAATAACAAATGACTCCTGACTGCAGTGTTCGGCACCACCTGCATGTGTGGGTATACATATGGGACATCCTATAATAAAAACATATGGTGGATATGATAACACCGTTACATCATATGTCCATGCCTTCTTTCCATACCTGCACTTAACTCAAACAAAATATTATAAAATACTGTAGACACTGCAGTACATTAACAGTCAGAGACAGTCCTCCCTTAAGGAGTGACAGCATCAGTTGTTTCCATTAGCAATGAAAAGGAGGAAGTTAAATGACATTAATATATACTGTAGTGACAGAGAGGAAAAGAGGTCGGGATGGATTGATGGGTCACCAAAACACTTAACTTTATCACAGGAAATAGTCATTAACCACTTGGATAATGCTGTAACCATGACGACGAAGGTCCCTAACGCTTTGCAACAGACTAATTTAATGTCTTCCCTACCGCAATTAACTATATGTCAAACCGAAGTCGCTTGGGGATGTTTGCACCGAACTAAGCAACCTAAATTACCTACAACATACCAGAAGTGTTCACCATAGTGCATAAAACAGATTTATTCCTCAGCATGTTTTGGAAGGCAGATACACCAGATCAGAGAAAGCCTCAAGAAGGAACATTAAAACGATACATTTTGACATCAAATAATAAATGAATAAAACTGTAATACATTTAAAGCCTTTCACAGTCCAATGGAAAACCAGTGGACTGTGGTTTTTGATTCCTTGTTCTACCATTCATCATCTTGTTACAACTGAGATATGTATTGCAAACACTTCCTGACGCCCAAGTTGAAACTAGATCCTCTTATTATAAAACTCAATGAACGATTGATCCGCAACGCAATTTGTCTATAGTTTAGATTCAGGTTAGGTACAATAATATTTCCTCCTGCTTAAGAAGACAAAACATCTGAGTACTGTAGCAAATCTGTACATATTACATTTTTCATTTCACACCTCAGTGATGAAAATCTGTGTATTTTAGTTTAATGAGGTGACTCACTGTTACACTGTATGCTCACTACATGCTTTTAAATCATGCTTGATTAAAATAATCTTGCGAGATGCCATGATCGATAGAGCACAAATCAAATCTCATCACATTTGGTAATAGCGCCTCATCCATAACCTTGGTCTCTTTTGTCTTTCCCCTGCCTCCATCAGCTCAGACCTGATTCACCCCTGTCACAAGTAGCATCATAATCAATGCTCCCTCACGCCATCCATGCGAGCGCTGCAGCACGGCGGGTCAGAGCTGCTGGCTAGGGCCCATCTATCACAGACCCACACGACAGGGCCCTGTGACAAACTAATACTGAAGCTGTGGGTCTCTGGTCCTGTGTGCTCCGACAAGGCAGGGAAGGGAGGGGGTCAAAGGGCGGCACAATGTGACCGTGCTCTGGTGTTAATTGGCACGGCGGAGGTGTAGGTGGCGTGTGGGAGGTTAGAGATGGATGGAGGGAAGGGAGGGGAAGTTCATGGGGTAGAGAAGATGAAAAGGAGTGAGAGCTAGGTCAATGTGTGGATGGAATATGGATGACAAGGTAGTTGGAAGGAGAATTGGGTTTTTTGACAGTTCTTGGGTGAACTGTCATATCAAGCTCGAGGTAGGCGAATATTTTAAAGGGGGAGGTTTGATGAAAAACACACAGTTTTACTTTTTTGCAGCCACAGGCGAATATACAGTATATATGGGTGTGTAAAGCCTTTACACATTCCTTTAAAACTCAGTTTCTTCTTGGCACAGCCCGTTACTGCCTTTAAAGCCAGTGCAACTCTATCTTTGAAAGCTATCATTGGCAGATCAAATCTAAGTGATGGAGTGTAAAATGATATTACCCTACACAGACCTTACTGGCAGTATTACGCATTACCCTTAGAGTCACTAATAAAACATAAGTCCTGGGAGCAGTAGCTGTAAAACTCCATTGAAAACCATTCCCTTTGACTGGTTAATTAGCATCATAGGGTTTTACTGAGTGGCAATAACGCTTAGGTTCAGGGCTAGCTATTAGTTTCCACAGGAGGTGGTAGGGTTATGGGAGATGTAATCATGTCAGATATAGTGCGGTCAGTTAATGGGCTTAACCTTGACTGATAACACTAAAGGACAAATGCACTGTAAACACTTACTCACATGCTGACTGGTTTGGTATTGAGATTTTTTCCCCCTCCTGGCTGAATTTCTAAGCCTTAATGTGTATTTACTCAATGTTATTGGAAGTTCTGTATTCAAGATTAATAAATAGTTTTAGTTTTTTGGATGATTATCAAAACATAATGCATGCCATTGAATTTTTAAACCCGAGTTGGATGTTGGCTGGTTACGTCTCCTTAAGTTCAATTCATTTTAGTCTGCAGAAAGCCACTGGCCTCTGGCTTGTTCTGTAAAGGCCAGATCTGCTTGAATGAATTGGTTCCTACTACTTGTCTTCTGAATATGTCTAAAGGCAAAAAGTCTTTATAAATAGATCTTCAGAGCAGCCACACTCGAAGAGGGCGTGAAAGGCCTGGGCACCAAACATACAGAGGAATATAACTGTGTATACTTTTGGACAGTCTTTCCTTGAAGGCATGTTGCTGCACTTGTTTGTACACGCAAATCTGACTGAAGGAGCAAATCAAGTAGCAAAAGATAACTTAGAGAAGTTCAAATCTTTCCTACACAACTGTCGGTGCTTTAAGGTAGCATGCTTGTCAGATTGTCGATTTTACAAAGTTACAAAAACTGTCAGAAGCAATCTACTTAATTCCCATATCAGAGAAATGTGGCAAGAAAATGTACAGTGATCAAACAAACACAGTGTCTGAAACATACAGAGGCCTTAAAGTGGTAAGCTTTGTCTCTTCTAATTATGAGGAAAATCGTTATCTGTGATCGATGAACTTTGGTTACAGTGTCGACTCTTTGATGTTAAGACCACCACAGATCATGAATGAGGTCAGCCAAGTTAGCTTTTGTTCGACAAGATCTCAGTAAAGACACCAGGAAATTGGGCAGTTTGTGGGAGTTAACTTGTAACAAAGACCACAGACTGTTTCCAAATCAGTTACATGTGTCTTATACTGCCGGGCCACAAGGACAAGCCGCAAAAGAAATTTGACAACATGGCCACCATGTCACAACATAATCAGGAAGCAACCACTTTTGGGGAAATTTATTTCAGCCCAGCCGGGAACAGTAAAAGTCAAAAGAAGCAGTGATATCATTAATCACAGGGAACAAGCTAGTGGTGGTCAAGAAGCTCTGACAAAAGCAATTACCGTCTGACCACCATGCTGTAAGAATTACCCTATTTCCTTCCTGTGTTCCTTCATTGTTTTTTTGCCCTTACTCTATTGGGCAATGGGCATGGGGTATGACTAGTGTCACTTGAGCTGTGGAAGTGCTGAATGTAATCCAGTGTATATGCCAGTTATGACAGCAGAGTGCAGGTGCTGGCAGAGAATTTGACAGTCCTGTAACTGTCGAATAAAGTAGCTACCCTGTCAGTCTGTGGCCGGTTTTGAGTTTTCATGTTTGTGTCCGATTGTCATTGTATCATCCAATCAATTGAAATCACTTCTTGGGGCCAACTTCACCCAATGTAAAATCCTGCAGAAGCACTTGTCAGCAATAACAGTCTGATCTGGAAACACTGTTAACTTGACTTCCTCTTCGACGAACAGACAACTGAAGCGTGGATCCTCCAGGTCAAGAAAGACATGAGTGCCACAGGCAGCAGACTGAGTTACCCTCCCTGGGGATCTTTTAGCACAGTGAGTAATGATGCCACGACCTGCTGGGTCAAAAGGGCTGACCTGCCCAGGACAGGGACTAAGGGAGCCAGGACAGGGTCCAAAGGCCAAGAGGTGTAGGTGGTGAGTGTGGGTGTCTCAATGTTTGTGCGTGTATCTTAACTGCTGGCTGTTTAAGGGGGGCATTGAAATGAAGTGTCCGTGAAGAGTCTGTAGCTCATTGACCGGGAACAGGGGTCAACAGGGGGCTTGATCTTAACCAGCTGGCATTAATGATGCTGAGACAAGGGTGTCAACCCACTCACATATTTACATCTCTTTTGCACCTCACGCACATTTGAAGATGCTTCAAAAATATAATTTATTTTAGGTGAGTAGATTTAAAGGAACTTTAGTTTGAATAAAGATAACCAAGATCATGCTTCCTGCTCTAAGGATTGAGCATCCTATATGCTCTAGGATTCCCTGCTGGGAATAAAATGGGAAAACTTTGGAGTGAAATGATCTTCCAGTGAAAACAAATGGGCAAACAGAGCCCACAAAGGTTAAAATCCTGGTAGAAACATGAAAAATCACTTTCCTTTCTGCTCCCAGACACTTCAAGCCCCCTCAGCCTTTGTTGGAGACACCACCTCCACCACTCCACCGCCAGCTCCTTCACTAAGGGACAGCAACAACATCTGCTGGCTCGGAGATTGATTAATTGGCTGATCAGGCGCCCGCGGTGTAAACTGATTGATTGATCATCTTGCGGTTGGAGCTGCCTTTATCTGGGGCCCTGGGGAGCGAACCTCTGGAGGTCCCCAGTCATCTGTCATGTCCAACACACAGGGGAAGACGAAGGGAGAGATGAAGAGCTGTGGGTTCATTACCGAGACACGGGGGGCATGTATGGAAGAAGTCTCCGCCAGGATGGGAACCGGGGGCATGCCAAGAGAACAATAGGAACATAAGGACAAAGAGACTGAGGATGAAAAGAAGGGAGAAGATGCTCTGGTGCATACACAGACAGACGGATATACGTATATACGCAGGCAGGGGGACGAGGGAGTGAGACTAAGCCAAGAACAGCAGCAACATGGTCACAACCATGAAAACAAAAAAGAAAACCACAATTCTAATACCCTCAACAAAAAGGAAGTTATGCTAATACAAAACACAAATAGACAGCAAAAATACATCTTTTTTCATATGGAAGAGACTCGTACCAAAAATGTGTTTTTCTTCCTGCAGTCATTTATAATTCCTGACCACATCTCTGCTTAAAAAGCGAGCAGTGAGAGTAATGGGATACAGGGAGAAGAAGGTGGCAGATGAAAACAAGTGTGGAGAATGCTGGTATGCATTCGCTCACACACATAAAATAAAAGGCAGAAAATTCCTTTACTTGACGGAAAAGGACACAGTGAATGACCCGGGAGAGGAGAGAGGCATATTGCCTTTGGACAACAGATGTCCCTTGGGAGGAAAATGAATGTTCTGTGTGTGTGTGTGAGTGAGAGAGTGAGAGAGAGAAAAGAGAGAGAGAGATGGTCGAAGCAGGGATGAGACGAGAGCACGCACAACCTATAGCAGAGAAGGTGAGAGGACTGTGGAGGGGAAGACAATAGGAGAAGACGTGCAGGGGGGGAAAAAAGTGGACAACCTCCAGATATGTTGCTGACATTGGACTCATCCCTGCAGCATGCCAGGCTGAACCCAAATCTGTGCTGGAGTTCAAGAGCACAGCCTGGTGTATGTGGAAGCCACTGAGCCTTTCTCTGTGTGTGTGTGGTATGGATGTGCTGGGGGGGCACACTGTACATTCCTCAGAGCACACACATGCTCATGCTGTGCATTAATGCATATTCATTCCACCCAGCAGCAGGTGGTCTTCCCAGACCTGATGAAGCTGTAAGGGAGGGGTGGGGGGGGGGGCACAGTCCACCTTCAGCTTCTGTCTATCAAGTCCATGTCTGCAGACTCAGGGTCACCTCTAATCCACTCTCCTCCTTAGATGAATGCATACCATCGCCCCTTTCCTTACTGCCCTATACTTACCTCCTCTTCACTTTTAAAATGGATGGACAGAGTGGAGCCATCCTGATGTTGTTTTCTTCTCTTAATTCACAAGTTAGCATGTTTATTTATTTATTTTTTGACCTGTAAACCTTTACAAACTCTTCAAGGAGTAAATACAAATTCTTATTACACCCTATCCCCCCAAAAAGCACTGTTTTCAATTGGTTTGTGCCCTAAATGGAGTTCGTAACTTGTTTGGAAAACTGCTCTGTGGATCGATATATCTCGGCTTCTCTTTCCATATGCTTCGGTGGATTCTCCTCCCATCTTTCATCCCCCATTTCTTTTTCGCTGCTTATATATATCTCATCCAGATTTTCTGCTGTTCACAGCCTTCCTGCCTTTGTTCCCCCTATATGTTTAAGTTCTTTCTATCGTTCAATCAAAATCTCTCCCTCTAGCGCCATTAGCTGAGCCGGCTGTTCACTTCCATAGAACCTCATTAATACCGCTCTCCTGTCAGAGCCATGAGGGAAAACACAGAGAAAGACCAAGAAAAGGAAAAAAGGACAAGTGCAAAAGAAAATACCTGTCATATTACACACCCCACATATCTACTGTACCGTGCCACACACATACATACAATCCTGCATCAAAGTTAACTCATGACTTTTACTTTTCTAACCTTTGGACTTGAAATGCTACTTTCATATGGTGAAGTGAAAGAGGACAAGAAAATACCACAGAGCTATTTTCAGTTGTGACTATTAAATCCCCAGCTACGGTACCACAGACATTATATTTACCAGTGAAAAGGGCCTAAGTGTCAGCTTTGAGGTATGTACCTTTTTAACTGTCAATCTCTTGGTGAAACCTTGTCTTTCTTGATTTTCTTGATGATAGAAATTAGTCAGACCATTATGCGAACCATTATGCAAAGAACTCAAGTATTCATTTCAAATGGGAGGATTTGCAGCCATGAAAATGAACACCGTGGCAAATAACAGGGTATGCCACCCTAAATATACAGCATCAAAAAAACATGCCGTCACACGCTGTCACTGCATATGTACTCCTTCTTTCTGTCTCACCCTGAGAACCTTTAAATCCATCGGATTCTGTTCTAATCTGTTTTGAGTGTTCACAAAATGACAGTTATACACTTGCTGTTTATGCCATTAACTGTAACAACTGTTTAAAAGTAATAGGAAGCTATAACTTGTTCTCTTTTTTTTCTAGCTTGGCTGAAAATGTATACAAGTTGCAATTTTTCAGTAATGCGTAGCGTGTACTGAAAGTGTTCCTGGGTAATTAGTTGCTGTTTACACAAGTGAAATCAATTCGTTGCTCAGACAAAACGTGAAAAAAAAAGCACACGGCACAATAAGTAAATTCTAGTTGGCTTTCCAGAGTGTTTAGAACAAATGAGGATGAACATATACATAAACACACACACAGCCCGGTGAGGCTGAGGCGGTAAATTGACTGTACAAGCTATCTTGTCAGAAAGAAAGCTTTCCTGACACCGCTATCCATCCATCAATCGAAGCGCCGCTGTATCCGGGCCCCACCGCCGGCCGCTCGCAGTGCCAATTAGCTGACAGGGTGAGGGCCTGCCGCAGAGTGCCAGCCACAGGTCCTGCCAATTACAGCCTGACCTCCCGTCTAACCTTAATACTGGCACGGTGTGTGGGCAACCACACCCTGGGCAGGGAAGAGGTACAGTGACCAATATGTAAAAGGACGGTTGAATGGACACCCTCCAAGATGAGACAGAGAATTACAAAGACAGGAGAGAGAGAGAGGCAGAGAGACGGGGAGGAAAAACACATCTATGTAGACTAGAGTATACTGTCAGTAAGAAAGAATCAAAAAGGCAGTGGTGCAGACAGAATTTCTGCTCATTTAAGTTGACCTCATACAGAACACAGACATTTAATTATGCTGCATCCATGGAGCAAACTGACATTCACACAAACACAAAAACACACCTCCTTCACCTCATGAAAGGCTTTGCATTGGCAAAAAGCTGCTTTCAGGTTAAACAGCTGATTTTTATGCAGGAGGTATGTACCGTACGTCTACAGCGGCTTTAGAGTCTTGGCTGTAGAGGGGTTTTTTTTTTTTATTATTTAAAATGTTCCTTGTAAACACATTAATATATGAACAATGACTTGCATTTCCCCCTCCAGGCCTGTTAGTGTGTGTCTGCTTGCTGGATGTGTAATTGTAGCTCCTTCTCTCTCTCTCTGGGCCAGTCAATGAAATTCTGTAGACACTGAAGTGCAGTCGTGCTTTTTTTTTTTTTTTAAGTCTTGTCAAAATCCACCCAACACGGTCTGAAATATTGTGTAGGTGAAAAAATACAAAAATGACACAATACATTTATATAGATCTTTGAAAAGTACCGAAAACAATTAAGTGTCTGACAGGGAATCGGCAATACAATGCCAGGTTTAAAATGTTGTTCCTCACAGACTAGACCAACAGCCTCATTCAGCTTCTCCGACGTGCCACTGATCTTATTTCTCTGGTGCCGTCTGTCATCTCTGGGTCTAAAATCAACCTGTAATCTATGCCACATCTCCCTAACCATTTCTTCCTGAATCCATCTGCAGACTGAGAATCATTTTTAACCTCGTATTACTCAAAAGGACAGACAGCTCTCTTAAATCCAGCTACATCAAGCCTGGCAGGGGTTACTCTTACAACGGCTAAGAGAACTGTAGTCTGAGATAGGATGCAATTTGTCCTTGGTGAGCTGAGCAAATCAGAAATATATGTAAATCACAGTGTAGCGCTACCTCTCTTTATCTCATTCAAAAGTAAAAGAAATGAGGACCTTCTCTCCCCCCAATCTCCCTTGTACTCTGTGATGTGGAGAGAAAAAATAATAATAAGTTGAGAGAGAGAAAAAAAAAAGTGTTGTTTTTTTTCTTTAACTATTTTTTTTTTTTAAATACCACCAACGGGCACCAATTCAAAACCCAGCAAGTCTCCTTTAATACCTGGGAAATTAAATTGTCAGCCCATTATCAGCCAGGTCCAGTCATCTGTATCTAAAATGCAACCGTGCACAACTGAAGTACACATGATTTACAAAAAAAAAGAAAAGAGAGAAAAAGAATAAGAAAAACAGGACATTTGCTGGAGACTGCAGTTTTTAAGAGGTGTGGAAGCGAGAGGAGTACCAGGGTGAACAGAGGAGGTGGGGGTGAGGGTGTGGGGAGATGGGAGGGGGAGAGGGGGGGTCTTGTTGCGTTAAAAATGTTAAGCTTTACCCAAAGTCATTTTCAAGCCAGCCAAGCATCAAATGGAACACAGTTTAAGGAAAGAGTAGGTACTGATTTTCTCCGGGAGCTCTCACAGGATGGACACGGTGTGAGTGTGTGTCTGTGTGTCTGTGTGTGTGTGTATAGGGAGCAAACAAACATTCATGGTACGCCATATTATCCCTTGCTGTGATTGCAGATATGGCGGAAAAAAATCACGGAACATCACGTTAGCGACTGGGATGTGCGTGTCGGTGTGTGTGTGACAGCGAGAGATAAAGATGCAGACAGAAGGAGCAACAAAAGCTGATTCTTTCCCTTCACTTTTACATTCAAGTAGCCGTGGAAACAACTTTGAACACAAGAGAAAAACTGACATATACATGCACTGACTAGACTTTAACTACCCAATAATGCAATCTAATGCAACAGCCCAGGAATAAAACATGATGTTATTTAAACAGCAACAGAGTCTAGAGGTGTTTATTTAACTTTATGTACTATTTTGGAGGCTGCACTTTGAATAGTTTTGGATCACTAGGGGTGGGTTAAAAAAACAGAAACACCTCTGTATCACTTTAATCGACATTTTGTATAGCTTTCCGTTAATCACAGTGTCAGCTTAAGATCTCAAAAAGTGTGAGATCTGAGTGTTTTGGACCAGCTTGACAACAAAACCATTGCCACCAGGTAGACCCCACCCAGGCCAGTGTTTGGAGCTGCGGAAAGATTGATGACGCTGGGTTTGATTGAAAAGTCTGCCTCGGGGTTTAGCGCCTGTGTCTGGGTGCGACGCTGTGGCCGGTGATTGATTGGCCACTGGGCCAGTTTGCCTCCGCGGGGAGCAGAGCCGCTGAAAATCAAAACGAGGGGACAGGCGGAAGTCTATGATTTCATTAAAACACAGATGTGTGGACTGACAGATGGATGTAGACTGTGAATAAGAGAGTTACATGACTGGCCCGTGCCCCGCGCTCGTATATCTCAAATCTGCTCATTTGTCAGGACATAAAGACAAGATTATATTTGTCGAGCTCATTCGCACACTGGTCCCCTTTCTGCTTTGTCTTCAGCCGGTCTCCACTAAACAGACTTATGTTCCTAATTGATCCTGCTGGGTAATTATTCACTAATTGACCCGTTATCTAATTAAGGGTTTATTTGTGTGTAATGATTCTAAGTAACATCTTGATGAGTCTATGTTGACCAAATACAGCCACCAATCAGCTCTTTCACACCAGGCAGTCTACTCATTAAATCCCACTCATCGAGAAATTACTCAGAATGACCACATGAGGAGCAGCAGACGCAATCTTCATTAGGTTGCCAAGCATTTTGAAGACAAAACAACACAGTGGTAAATGTTACGACAATTTTCTTTCCGCCGTCAATTTCGACCAGTTTGACCCTTTTGTTATTTGAAGCCGCTGTGATCCAGCAAATGCTCCCGCTCGGGACAAGCAGGCATAATCAGTATTAAGAGTGAAATTAAAAAAACGACTGATACAATTACTGCTCATTTAAATGTTAATAATTCAAAACAAAACCCACATGCAACCTGCAGGAACATCCAACATACCGCTGTACGTCTAACTACCATACACCCACTTTCTTCTACTGTGGTTTCCCCTGAGTGGCAGAACATGTGTGAGCACTGACATTGAACATGTTACACCCAGACAACAGCACCCCAGGAACCCAACAACCACGACAACAATGACAATTCACACCCATGCCTACACACGCTGTGAAGTTTCAATTACTGGGAGGACTTGCTGGCTTGGCTACCGCTTGTCAGCCTGACAAGGAGGGGAGTGACTGGTGGAGGGAAAGGCCTGAAGGACAAGCTCTCCCACCAGGGTGTTAGGAACAATCGAGGGCCCCGAATGCATTCAATCTATGGGATTATTTTAAAATCTTTTGAAATAGGAACTTGGGAATTTTAAAATGTTTTATCGTATTTTGTATCATGTATGACTTAGCTTTTCTTTCCATTGACCATATAGGATAGGGTACACCTTTTTTAAATGTATTGCACTTGACCTGGTCTTTTTAGATGTGGAAACTGTGTTTTTGTATTGTCTCTGTGTTGTCTATTGTCTATTTGTGTCATTCTAAGGACCAGGCTTTCCCTTGTATAGTAGTTTGTGTTTTCTGTGTATTTTATATGTTGGGACTGCAGATGGAAGTTTGCTGTGAGCTAAATCTGGTGCAACCATCTCTTCATTTTCTGCAAATGATTAATGTCATTGAACACTGTCCCTGAATAGACTCAATAAACTAAACTAAATACACTTTACACTACAATTTATCTGATATATCTGATGCACCAAGTACAGATGCCTAGACCTGTTTGCTGCCAGAATATATCCTATTAAAGAAGGAAATAACCTAAACTATATAAAAAGAGTGATTATAAGTGACATTCAACTCAGGTAAATTTAAAATCCATGTGGACATTCACTTTTACATGAAGAGGAAAGAGAATAATTACATTTCTCTTCTTCTTTTTTGGCTAGTTTGACCAAATCTATTTAGGAAATGCACATAGTAATGACAAATTACTTTTAATTGCTTCCTAAAATATGCCAATATTAAACATGTAGTTTTAGCTTTTCACAAAATTCAGCATTAATATGACAGGAATCTGCACCGAGGTAAAATAAGAACCAGGATCTATAAGCCGAGTCTAAATCAATAAAATCTAAACGGTACCCAACTCTAGTCTCACCCCGTGTCTCGGGGCAATTCTCCAGAATGGGTGTCACTGTAATTGGCGCAGCTATGGTTGCGGAGGTTATGGCCATTATAGGTGAGCATGGGGAGGAATAAGTGCTCATAGCATTGCTCTCATTGTGCGTGAAGTCGAGGAGGGAATGTATGTGGGTCCTGCTGCTCACCGTGACCTGTATCTTAATGAGGGGGGACAAATCAATACAGCGCTGGACAAAGAACACAAGAACTGCAGCTGCCATGCACAAATGTTTTTTCAGCAGCAATGAACATGAGGATCAGGGGTTCAGGTCAATCCCTGTTCAATTTGAACTGTTTGAAGTGCAATAAAAATCACTGGTGCAACAACACCATCTAAATTCAGACTCCATATCTCTTTTCTTGCTATAGTAGAAAAATATTCAGTTTTGAACAACAGTGGCAGTTCCTCCTTTCTTACAATAAAAGCAGTGGTGTTATTATATTCTACATCATCCTGTAGTTTATGTTTTTAAAGCCTTTTCCTCCTGCTGCCATTTCAAAAACAGACAAGACACATCGTCTCTGGTTCAAGACAGGTTATTGCATCACATCTCCATATCTTCCCTCATGTTTAATGCTTCATTACTCTGCCTATATTCAAACCAAAAAGCGATCCTCGACAGAGAGATTGATTGCTGACAGATGCAATGTTTACCCATGTAGTCGACACTATCCAAACTTCTTCACTTTCCACAGTACAGGGAAAAAAAACAATGCAATTTCTCTTGACACCAAAACTGCCAGAGGGCTGAGATAAATCCAGCCCTTTTCAAAACACTCTCACTTGTTTCAGTAATTTTCTGTAAAAAAGAAAAAGAAAAAGAAAAGGAAAAGGTAATTTTCTGGGAACATAGCAGATCACTCACTCAAAAGTTTTTCTAATCCAACACTATGTTGTTATAAAGGCCAGCCCAGAACATATATTTTTAGCTATATTGGTTTAGACATGCAATGACATACAGTATATTAAGTGCAGTTATTGCACAACACATATTGTAGTGAGATTTGTCAGTAAGCTAAACACTGTATCAAAGTACAAAGAGGGAGTCTCCACACAAGTACTTGAGTTAATCTAATGACCTGATTGTTCAACAGCGAAGCATATACGATAATACGTGAGGTGTTAAGAGTTTCACTCTGAAAAAGGACTGAACAAATCAACATTTAAAGCTTCACCAGCCACCACATTATGTGCTTAGTATAACCACAACCTCCCCTGGAGCTCCTTCTCCATCACCTTATTGGATCTGTCCAGCAATCAGACCCAATTTCACCTCCAAATTACTGATCTTCACGTGCTTTACAACAGCGTTCATTTAATTTATTGGCTATCTATGGAGGAGGGGGTTGTTATTTGATTAGGTATAAAAGAATGTCTATATATTTATGCAGATATTTCAAGTTGAATATATTGGTGGTTGGTCTTTCTGCTATTTTCCTCTTTTTGAGTAAAAAGAAATAAAGTCTCATGCTAAGATGCAAAAGGGAAGAAAGACAGACAGTCAGAAGATGGGACACACACATTTACACATACACATACAGAACCTTAAAACGACGTTTTATGTTTCATCAAAGTTGAGTTCACTGTGGGTAGCGGACAATCCTGGAGTTTGACAAACACAGAGTGAGATGACAATGGGCGGGAGACGTCTTGGGCGAGAGGCTGCCTTTTAAAACGGAAAAGTCCATTTACAGTTGAAAAGAACAGTGGCTGTGTGGAAGCGTCTGACTTGACAATTACATGAGTGGTAAGAACGGCACTGTGCCTCCGCTGATAACCCGTCGGATTCTATTAAAACTCCGGCACTCCAAAAGAATGCTCAAACAGAGGGAATTATCACACGGGCGCACGCACACACACGATTTTAAAACACTAAAACCCTCTGACAGTGATGCGTCTGCTGCAATATTTGTGCTTTGAGGAAGTTGAGACAAAGTGGAGGGAGAACAGACACAATCAAATGAAGGACTGTATATATGATTCTGGATGCATAGCCACAGACAGCAGTGCTTGCTAAATGCAGTTTCAAAGGCTGCTAATGTCCCTGGGTTAGCCCTGAGGCTACAAGGAAAAATCTTCATAGCCTATAGGAGGCAGAAGTTCTCTCAAGTACAGGCAGTTTGTACTTGAGGAGGATGCAGGCAATGACACACACACAGAGCCCCCCCCCCCCCTCTGTGTGACGGTTCAGTTAAGACCCACCACCCAGCACGCTGCTTCATACATAACAGATACAAAGCAGGTGTTACGTTCTTGCCCTTCCTTCCCCTCATTTGTCCTGTCTCTCCCTCCCTATGAAAAATAACAGAAATTTAATAAGAGGAAAACCTATGACTGAAACGGTTTTGTTCACAGATGCTAAAGGGGGGAAAAAAAACAACAACAACAACAACAACAAAACACATCACATCATGTGTCTGGCTCCCTCGCTATCTCCCCTCTCTCTTTTCGATTTGATCGCCGTTCCAAACGAGGGATCACTCATACACTTGTCCTGCGGCGTGGAATCACGTCGACGCTCCTCTCCGCAGCCTCTCTCCCTCTCCCTCTCTCTCAACGAAATGATTCATTTTTCTATTACGGCGATGAGCGTGTGAAATGAGCTATATAATCAATAGCATAGGTTTGTAAACAGCAGCCGCACTCCAGGGAAAATGTGTTTTCTTTTTTTTTTTAGAAAAACAATGCTGCTGCCTGTGTGTGTGGTAAGGAATGCTCATCTGACAATGTTTACAAGGGCAATTTACAGGAAATAAAGACACAGGCCGCCCTAAAATGAAGGTAGCTTTCATAACGCAGCGGGATGAACAGGCTGAGATATGGAAGAGAGCAAAAATATCGAAACGGCGAGATGTGGCTGCAGTGAAGATAGGTTTACTTACACTACAGTGTGTTGATTAAAGTGAAGTGAGACTGCTCTGACTCTCTAGTATGTAGATAAAGCTATGATGCAGAAACCATCTTGAAAATAACCATGGAAAAAAAAAAAAACCTTCAAAGTGATTTGTGGTTGTGTGAGTTTCTGGGGTTGAGTGCTGACCCAGTCAAGACACTTCTATGAATTACCGCTCGCAGCGACGCTCACACACTCACAGCTCTGACATTTGTCACTTTACCAGGCATGACCTGTCGATTACAGCAAATAGAGTTCACGTCTGTGTGTCTGTGTGATAGAACAGGAATGTGTGAGCATAAAATGGGACCTGTCTTCATGTAAAAATGGCGCTCATCAGTGTGCCTGCGCTCGCAAGGTCATAAAGCTAAAATGCTGAGTATCTTTTCGACACCGTGGCACGGATTTGAACCGGGCGAACGTTAAAATGCTGTAAAACTGCTTGGCGAGATAAAATGTGAACGGGGAAAGTTCATGCAACTACTTACAAAGATCTGAGCACGGAGCCTCTCGTCCTCGGTGGCGATCCTCTCCCTGATGATGGCCTGCTGGAGGCTGTCCTGGGCCACGGCCCGCTCCGCAGACAGGATCCTGGACACTTCGCCCTGGGCCTCAAACTGGGCGTCGGCGTCGGCCTGTGCCGCTGCCCGGGCTTTCTCCGACGCCAACCTGTGGAGCATTAGCAACAATTTACATTATTGATACACCCCTTACGAAACGCTGTATGCTTATGACAGCACAATGTTGTGAAGGGCTGCAGAGAGTTGCAGAACAGGGCGGCTCCTGCTACAGCTCTACAACACACACACTGCTCAATATTCTTTCCCCTATAGGTATCTCTATAATGCATGACTGGCTACTCAAAACTTCAATGAACAAAGTCAGGGCTGTCCACACCACTGCACACCAAGGTGCTTTTTGTGTTGCTTTGGTGCAGCATGTCTGTGTACACACTGAAACGCCACTTGATTAGGGACACCTGCACAACGTGATGGAAACATTCCTCTGAGGTTTAGGTTCATATTGTGATGACAGCATCACACAGTTGCTGAAGATTTGTTCCACCACATCCCAGACGTACTGGATTGAGATCTGGTGTCTGTAGAGGCCATTTCAGCACAGAGGCCTAATTGCCATGTTCAAGAAACCAGTTTCTGAAACTGCTGGAAGTAGCCATCAGAAGATTGGTACACTGTGGCCATAAAGGAGTGGAGATGGTCAGCAACAATATTAAAGGGAAGCCATTTTCCTCTGACCTTTGACATCAATGAGGCATTTTCTTCCAGAGAACTGCATTTTGGATCATTTTCTGTAAAACCTAGAGATGGTTGTCCAGGAAATTCCCAGTACATCAGCAGTGTCTATAATGTCGGGCACCAACAACCAAGCCACACTTTCAGAGTCACTTAAATCATCTGTCTTCCCAATTCTGATGCTTGGTTTAAGCTTCAGTAGATCGTCTTGACCATGTCTACATGCCTGAATGTATTTAGTTGTTCTCTGTGGTGTATTCTAATTATAAAGCCAAGCCAAGCAACTCTAAAACTAAACATCTCACTAGAAAACCTTACAGGTATCTGTTGCTCAGTATGCACATTTCATTACTATCTGTGTTGACCCTAACCTGAACCTGTGAATGACCTCATGGAAATTTGATATAGTTATTTTTCCATGCAGCAAACTGTTTTTTGTAACCTGAGTATTTTTTTTATTACCGTTACTATTATTTTCCCCACGTTCACAATCCTTGCTGCACTGCAACCTGCACCGCTGCAGCGTCTCCCAATAGAATTAAAAAGGTCACAAATGCAATTATAGTGCTAATGAAGCATAGGTATAAGCCAATATACTTGTGTATTGATTTTCAATCCTAATGTCAGATTCATCCATTCACATTCCCCTGCTCTTCCATGGCTTGCAAAGAGGGGGCGACATTGAGTAGTCAAACAGGCAGTGGTCATACTGATTCAAGACTGAAAAAAAAAAACATAAGTTCAACTCTAACTGTTTGGGTTCTCCCCTGATGTAGCTACTGGTCAGTTATCATCTTAAAGAACAAATCAATTTACATTATTTCCAAATGATGGACACTGAAGAGAGATTTCACCATCAACATGTAAGAGGCAACAACACTACCATTTCCCCCAAAAACAAGAATCATCAGTCCAATGAAGCGGTGATATAGACAGAGGCACTACACTCTCTGCAGACACAAGACCAACATTTGAACCCTGTCACTGGGTTCTCATAGTTGCCTAGCAACGCACTCCCTACTCGGCGACAGTGTGCTTGATTGGAGAAGAGAAGGAACGTCCCTGAAAACCCTGAAAGTCTTCCTCTGCTAGGAATCAAACATTAGCGGCAAGGTAAAATAAACACAGAACAGACGGAGCGTGTGCCTGAGTGAATCGTGATTATGAGTGGAGATGGTGAGGTCTTTAATAAACTCCCCTAAAGGTAGGCTAACCTTGATGAGGAGGAGGAGGATGTATGAAAGTGATTGAATAGTTCCAGTCAAAATTCCTCCACATTCAAAATGGAGCTATCTATGATCCATCACCTGTCAAATGTCTAATTGATTGATTATTGCCTGATGCCTGTCGTGGAAACACTTGTCAAACAACAGCTGTTTTTAAATGTGAGTTCATTAGGATAACACATTTTGTTTCATTTGCCTCATTTTTCAAGTTGTGCTCCAAAAAAAAGGTGTGAAATTCTTGTTTTGATTTTCATGAATACTTAAGTTAAATGCATGACTCATTTACAGCCTCATCAGGTTTGTTCACCGCTCATTATGATAATTTAAATGAATCATCCCTGGTTGTCAAGTGTGTGGTGGTAACAGGCATAGATGCAGTTTGAGCCTTTTTCACCTTGGAGATCTGTTTTTTACATATTATCGACTGATCCGTCAATCTGAAGGGTTTTCGTTTGTTATTGCATCTCAAAAAAAACTAATTTAACTCCCCACTCACCTGTGAATATACGTAAAATGAAGACGGTGATGAATCATGACGGACAGGACTGGCCTAACTGATCACCAGCGTATGCCTTGGGCTTTGAGCTGATGACAGGTAGGTCAAATGAAAATATGTCTAATGTCTTAAAGCTGCCATTTGCCCTGCAACACCACTAAATGTCAGAGAGCAGGGGAGAGCCAGACGAGAGACGGGGGGAAAGACAGAGGGAAAGAGACAGAAAGGAGAGGGAGGAAAGAGCGAGCGTGAGTAGTGGCGACATGACATGTTTGGCCCTGAGGAAGTGAAGCAAAGAGGGAGTGAGGCAGAGAGTGGGAGAAAGAGATGGAGGGAGACGGAGAGAGACCAGCCATGTCCAGTCTCACAGTCCACTGGGCTGCACACGTCAGCACACTCCATCCATCATTGTGCTCCAACTCACACACACACACCGATACGGGGAGCTTTCTAATGGCCTTTTACATTCACCATTTCCCCGCGATCCACGCCTCCCTGCCTGTACTGCTAATGTATCTAAGCTACCTTTACTCCACAAGCTCCGGCTTGGAGGAGGGATGTTTTACAGAGTTTGTAGTAAAGGCTTTGTGGCCTTCTATGATATGAACTTGGACCTTTGTCACTTAACTTAACCAAACTATCAGGGTGAATGACCACAGCCAGAAAGTACCTAACAAAAAATGCAAGAGAAATATGTTGAATTAAATAAACCAGTTCCATTTGTTACCGAAACTTTGCCAACACTCTTTAAAGGAGACATATTATACCCCATTTCCACAAATTAAAATAGTTTCCATTTGTCTTAAAGACATATCTGTGACATGCTTTGGTCAAAATACCTCAAGGATCAAACATCAAAGCTCTTTTCATACTCTCAAAACAGCCCTCAGAACGGCTGGTTTCAGTGCCTGTCCCTTTTTTTTCTTTTTTTTTCCAGTTTATGGAGACAAGACATAACATAAACCAAACACACGGCAGGTACGTAGACAGGACGAAATCACACACACAATTTTTAGTGCCTGTCCCTTTAAATGCAAATTAACTACTGCTCGCCCCGCCCCTTCTACTGGTCCCAGGTAGGGTTGATATTGTGCAAATTTGATACCTATTTACATCACTGGAAGACAACTGAGGGAACAGCTCATAAAACCACGTGGATTTTAACCTAGGGAGCCTGAACATTACATATTTTTGGGTCAATTCTCACATTGAGGGCCTGAAGGCAACACCCAAATATATGTTAAAGAGCCTTCAAAAAGTGATATTTCCATAAAATGTCCCTTGTGCTGGAGTGCAGATGCTTTGTTGAGGACACCCTACCTTGCCCTTTGCACTTATCAGTAACACTGACACTCAAGAGCCAACCAGAACTGAACAAGGCAGGATCAAAGCACACTGACAAAAAGTTCTACTCCATGAGGTTGGACATTTACTCAAATGAAGGCAGAGGGAAATATCAAAAATAACCTAGAGGTGACCAACAACTACAATCTGGATGAGTGAGAGAAATAAGGGCAAGAAAACAGACCACCTACCACAACAGAAGTCTGTCTACCGACTTCCTCACAAGTGCTAACCCAAGCAAAAGCAAAGGCTGCTATCACTAACTGGGCGCTATCTGTCTGCTCCACCTCTATTGGTTTCCACTCATTACTGCCCTGTCTGTGGGATATTGGATGCATTTTTCATTCGACTCTAGAAGATTGGCACTGGGTAAAAAAAAAAAGGGCAGTTTTGAGATCGAGAATGGTTGAGTTAGACAGAGAGTGAGAGGGGAAAACACATCACCTACGAATGGGCAAAGAAAAAAATATCATGTCTTCTGAGGGCAAGTGGATGATGTTTGGACCTGTACTGGGTAGAAATAGAGGATAAGCTTGGCCCAGTAACCTGTGTTTTGATGGCTCAGTGGATTGAGTCCTGAAAACAGAAAGATGGAGAGGCGGAACCAGTGATGTATCATTAATTTGAAGATGAGTGGGGTGCAAGTGGGGTGGTCTGTGCTGGCCTTTCCAGAGAAGTAACTCACTATTTTAAAGAGATGACCTTGAACAGAAGTACTTGAGAATACTTGAGTTCTTTTAGGCCACTATCAGATCTGTAGAAGTCCATATGAAAAATGTATCGGTAAAGTACTACAGGCGGTGCGGCTTGGGAACCCTAAGTGCCAATAGTCCAGCGTGTGCACCTCTACACTTTAACTGTCCAATAACAACAGTAAATGCGGTCACCCAGGTACTCAACGGTGAATTACTTCAAATATTACCACCCTTGCACAAATATCAAAATTCATCTCTCCTACCTTTCCTGTTTACCTCTCCATCCATTCACCTCCTGCATCCTCTCTCAGCTCTTCTACCATTAATGCTTCCAGTTGTTGATCTGTGGTCTAAGCGAGGTGTGTCTCAATACAGTCTGCCTGCCATAGGTAAGATTCTGTCGGACCTGCATGAGGGTGCAGGCTCGACCCAAGCGCCTTGAAACAAAGGCATTTAAAGCCCCGATGCAATATTGATGTTAGGAATAATGTCGCTGAATGCTGCCTATGAATATTTTATGGAGCTATGCACTCTCCCTGACACCGTCGCACATAAACACCCACAAACACCACACCTGGCTGTGGCTTAGGGCTGCACAATTAATCGAATTTTAATCACGATCACGATTTTGGCTGCCACGATTAAATTAAGATGATCGTCACGATTATTAACATGTAAAAAAAACGGGCTGTGCTGCATATCAAATCAAGCGCTTTCTCAACCAATAGTCCGCCAACCACCAGGGGGCGAACGAGAGGTCAGGGCTCCATGAAGCTGCCTAACTAACAAGCGAGCGCATCCTCCCTTTACATGTTGTTTACAGTCCAGAGTGTGTGTCCCGGTCAGTCGGCACCTTCAGATGCTGCTGTAGCTGTCACCTTCTGCGCCCGGTGTTACGTCTCACTCCTAGACTGTATGGATCTCACTCTGCAGTGAGAGTGAGACGATGTCGGCAGCAGACGGTGACAGACATGACGTGTGTCTGTGTCTGGTCAGTCAGCACCTCAGGCTGTCTACTGTCGCCGTCTCGCTCTGGATCGGATGGAGGTCGGGCTGCGGGGTGGTCTCAAAGCTGGACCGAGACCCCGTCACCCCACGCGGCCGTTTTGGTGTTAATTTCATACGTCGTGTAAATAAAACGTTCCGACCGTGATCATAACGGCGATCTATGGCCGTTTTGGTGGCAGCACAGTTGAGCCAGGCCGACCTGCTGGACGCTGCCTGTGTGAAAACACTTGGTCTGTTCATTAAATGTTGTTAATTCGTTCCAAATTGCTGCTGAACCACCCGTGCTGTGCTTTGGTCCATGCTAGACAGACTCTTGCCCACACATCTCTGTGTATCATTGATGGCAAAAATTAATTTTTACCTATAGCCTACTTTGAAATTACATTTCAGAGCCTGTACTTTCTTACTTTTATTTGAGTAAAGGAGTTGAATCAGCAGCTACTTCTACCAGATTTATTTTTTATTTTTTGTTTTTTACACAAGTATCTGTACGCTACTGTACAGAATGACACCTCTGCACTCTGCATGGCATTTATTTTTCGCTAGCCCTTTGTCTTGGGTAAATTTTATTTTAGGCTATTATTTATTTTTATTTTACATTTTATTTTGAACTGAAAGCCTTGTTCACATAGCCTATTGTTTGTTTCAAATAGAAAGTGCAATAAAAACATGTTTTATCTAACATAATGTATAATCGTGATTAATAATCGTGATTTCAATATCGACAAAAATAATCGTGATTATCATTTTGGCCATAATCGTGCAGCCCTACTGTGGCTGCGGCGAAATGCCGGGACAGAGTTTAAATTAAGCGTATGGGAAACAAAGGACAGTGGGAAGATTAATTTATATGGCCTCTACACTGCAGAAAAAACATAAAAGCTGTTTTCTGCTCTCTCTCGACTTCACCCACAATTAGAAATAACCACAACATTGGTGCAACGCAATGCTTCAGCTGCAGCAAACTGTCAAACGTGGATATCATTGGCTCTTTCTCCTCTGCTATTGTCTCTTTATATTGCAATATTTAACACAAAAGAGCCAGAGCAAACGGCCCACCTACTTAGAAGTGTGGAATAAGATCAGGGCCTGATGGTTATCATCCAGTGTAGCTACCAGGATGTCTTATGGAGACTTAAACACTGGGAAGATATTAGAAATTACCTAAAGCTTGTATTGAGCTGCCTCCAACTGATTCTATCTGCTCATACAAGACTACCTTGGGTAATGCACAAACCACAGAGAGCAGAATTGCGAGGAGATTGGACAGAGTCAATAACCATAACTGTTCGACTACATAGTTCAACAGCAGGTTACAGTACTTAGTTTTCAAAACTGTATTTAGAGATCAAAACAGCCTTTTTGTCTGGGGAAGGGAGCATTCTACAATATGACTGAGTTTATGTATCAAGTACCAGGAAAGAACCATCGACTGGAATGAAGTGAAGAAAAACTAGTTGCATCACTCATGTACATACAGTATATCCCAAGAAAGAAAATTAAAATGTATAGAATATGAAATGTGCTAAATGTTGAAACCCCCAAACTGCATATGGTTGCACATGTCTATAATGTCATAACTTTAATTTAAAGTTTTTTTTATGAAGGACCAATTATATATCGCATAATCGTATTGACTTAACTTACAGCCACTACATGGTTACAGTGTGGGTGCATTGGTAGTGCAATAACATATTTTGGTGTAAGGTGATGCTAAGTTGTCCCTGGTTTGCTACTGTGTGGTTTCTGACATTCTGGACATGTGTTAAGGTGTTCAGCATGATTCCCCCAGGGTGGTGCTCGATGGTCAGTAGGTGAGTGAGAAGCAGTCCCAGACAGTAGCTAACCAGCTGATTTGAGGTTTTCTGTGTGATCACTATGGAGTTGCTGATTGGCTGCTGATTGGGGTGTTTAGCTGGGCATGGCTAGGCTGTTATTGTTATTAAGGTGGTACTGAACAATAAATAACAACTGAATGTGTGGATCCTCAGGTTTATCAGATGGTTGGTGGGAGATCAGCCAATTGCTATGATGTTACCTAGAAATACCTGTGGTCACTTGGGTATTTCGAGGTGGTAACTCAGCTACTGGGGTTGTGTCCACTGTCGTGACTTGTACCATTTTATTTCTGGTTGTATCCCTGTGATGCACTTTGTAAACTTTGTTTTGAAAAGTTATGTATAATCATTATTATCAAAATCAAATCACCTTTATTATGATAAGAACTGTCACCGTCACTACATAGTAGTACAGTGTTTTCACTCAACGTGACAGTTTGATTATGATTACTATTATTATTCCCTGTGTGAGTATCGTGGAAAGTTCCTGGGTTGTAACATGTTTTCAGTACTGAGAATATCATGAAGAAAAAGTAAAGCCATAGGATAAGAGAATCGTATCCGAGACCAGTAATGCCACTGATTCGGATACAGTTTTTTAAAAGACAAACTTGGCTAAATCAGGTTGGATTAAGAAACTTTATGTTTTATGATCCTAACTTTCTAGCGCTGTTAAACTAAGTTGTAGGTTTTGTGTATGTGTGTGTGTATGTGTTAGTGTACCGTATGTACTTCTGAGCTAAACGATAGAATAAACTATATGTAAAAAAAAAAAAAACATAGGGTATATATATATAGGCTACACTGTCTGTCTGCGTCTGATCTGTGTGGAATAAAGAATTTAATGGGCTGGCTGGTTAAAACAGGCAGGCAAACAGAGGCTCTGAAGGAAGGTCAGTGTTTTCACTCAAAAGTCTGACATGCAATTATGTCAAACAAGTCAACACAAGCTGCTTGAATACATGCTGAAATAATGGGCAGAAGTTTCACAACAATAACTAACCTTTAAAGTGAACACTGCACGGACACAAACATCGGAGACTGAGAGAGGGAGCGGGGAAGAGGACATGAACGTGGGGAGGAAATTGAAAGAAATAGACGGGGGGTTGAGAAATAGAGGAAATATGGAGAAACAGAATGAAAGGTGATAAGGAAGAAAGAGAGAAAAGAAGGGGAGGAAAGGTGGAGGAAAAATCTGCAAGCATAACCCAGAAGAACTGGATCCAACGGTGACACAGGATGAGTTAGGCAGCAAGAGGAGAGAGAGAGAGAGAATGGTGTGAGAGTTCTCTCCTCCCTCATCCGTCCTTCTCTCTCATCCTTTTCTCCGAGTCGTTCTGCTCTGGTGCTTCACAGAGAAGCGGCAGAGGCAAATCTGCTCCCTGCAGCCGCTCCTTGCTACAAATGAGTATAGGCTGCACCCAAATGAACTCTTCACAGAGCCCTTACTTCACTCGTACCAGAGGAAAAACATGCAAAGCCAGATCTCTGGAGTTCATTTATGGCCCTAAAGCCAAACAGAAGAAATACTTGCCTAATCTAAACACCACTGTTCCTCAAAATTCCCCAGATCTGTGTACCCAACACAGAAATGCTGCATAGGAAAGAGTTACAAATCACTTGTGTCTCTCACACTCATCATATCCTGTCAGCTCACCAGTTTCTAATAGAAAAAAAAACAACCAACTACAGGATTAATTGTTGAGGTGAAATATGACCTTGAGATTTTGATCTGTCTCTATGTGTGTGTGCTCTTTTCAATGACCTGGGACTTCAAGTATTCCTTCATTTCTAAGCTGTGCAGCTGCTTCACTGCAGGGTTCTGCAAGTGCAATCTTGTTAGCTGAACCTTAATACACTCACACACAAAAAAGATATTTTATATCTTATTCCAAATTTGCAGCAAAAGCCATCCAGCCTCCTCGTCGAGTCTTCCAACACAGTGAAGGCCATCATCACTGTGCCTTGTTTGCCCTCAACAACCAAAAACTCCCAAAAGTTACTATCTGCACTGTGGGAGGATGAAACACCACCACAATTTAATTATAGCTTGACAACCCAGATGAGGAAAAAAAGCCACTTTGCTTCTCATCTATTTCAATTTTAAGAAAAGCCAGTCACCTTTATCTCCCAGTAAGCACAAATTAATAGAAAACTGTAGCGGTGTTAATAAAAAAAAAGGGAGTGAAAGCATAGAGGTGTGTTTGCATAATGTGATTACATTAGAAGAATTATGAGCCAGATCGAACTCCATAATATAATCATTTTAACATAAACCACACTTCATCTGTTATCGGATGTTGGATTAAGTGTGGACAGCAGTCTCTGCACCATCTAAACAAACAGTCAAATTGCACTTTAGTAAATTCTCTGTGTGTTTTCTATCTCAGCGTCATTACATTGTGATTTATTTTCTGATTTACTGAATCCAGATAAAACCCATCACTTAGCCGCACTTTTTAGGTTCTCCTCAATTCCCAGAATGCACCTTGATGGCTGTCCCATGATTACTGCTTAGCAAACCATTAGTGAGGAAAATGGACACACATGCATGAACACACTGCCACAAACACAAACAAACCGGACAAAATAATGCCTCAAAATTGGCAAAAGAAAAAGAAAACAATGTTCAAAACTGATATTAATATGCGCATACACACACACACATACACACACACACACACAAGTGTTAACTGATGATTGCTTATTTATCGTTCCATGCTAAGTTCTTAAGTGAAAATGCAGCCCATGCCAAGCACAGACAAAAATTGAGGGCTTGAAAGCCACTATGATTTCTATTAATTGCAAGAAGGGCGTAGTTTTGAAGCGCTTACTTCTCTGAACAGACATCAATAAACGAGCTGCAAAAAGCAGTTACATCAAAAAAAAAAAAAAGAAATAGCCGGGGGGAAAAAAATCAATAGACAAATGATTTCTCAACACCTCTTGTTAATTTCTCTCTTCTTGAATGAGCCTCAAAAACGAGGCTAATCGCTAGGCTAACACTACCTCCTCCTGGATGTAGAAAGGTTGTGTTTTTATCCCCATACAGTACAAGGGTGCATTTAGTAGCTAATCACAGTCGTTCATTCAGCGCGGTCTGCTGGAGATCATCCAGGTCTATTTAAGAGGGGGAGCAACACAATTATCGGACATTATGGCACGTGCACCTGCTTCTTTGGGGTTGGAAAAAACAGAAGAAGTGGAGAGAGAAGAGGGGGAGCACATGAGATTATAGGAAAAAGGGGAGAGAGGAGAGACTTGTATACGCTCCTCACATGAAGAGTGTGTTTCTTCATCAGGCAGGGCTAATGGATCACCCACTCAACACCCAGGAAATTACCTCAGGATAGCACCCTTCTTTCTCAGGCATGATTAATTGATCCGGAGTGGAGGAGAGAAGGAGAGGAGAAGCAGAAATAGAGGGAGGGAAAAGTGCTGATGTGCTTCGGAAGAGAGGTAGATTGGAAACAGTGGGGATCGGAAAGACTGCTGCTGACCTTTATGACTATTAATGAAAGCGGAAAATGGTCAAATCTGAAAACGTCTTCAGGTTCTAATGAAATCCCGGAACAGGAACTGACACTAGTGAAGTACCCTGATTCAATCCGTCATGATCTAAAGTAGGGAACAGGGGCAGAGAGACCAGAGCCAAATATTTTAATTCAAACTCCAGAACATGAAGTCTAACAATCTAACTGTGCAAGGTCATAAACAAAAGCTGGCGCTCCGTTCTCGGCTAAAAACGCTGTGTGTATTTGCTCATGTGTGTCTCACCAGGCTTGCAGCTCCTGCTCTGCCTTGGCCCTCTCCTGCTCCATGCCTTTATACACCTCGTCAGTGATCTTCCTCCTCAAGGCCTCCTCATCAACTGGGGATCAGAAGGAGAAAACATTGCAATTAATTTAAACACACAAATGAAAAACATGCCTTTATTGCTTTAACACACACACACACACACACACACACACACACACACACACACACAGCCTTACTGCAAATAGCACTGCAGCACATCGCCCTCTGTCTCCATATATTCATGTCAGGGGCATCATACATGTATGATTCCATGTCTCCACGGCTCTATCTTGGCAGGTAATTAAGCATGAAAGTAAAGATGCCAGCCGGCGACCGGGCCAAAACGTGCTCTGAAGACAGAAGTGCCATGCGGTGTGCTGCGACACTGCAGTGAGTGGGGGAGTGTCTGAGTGTGTCAAGATTACTCTCCCACTGCATTAGTTAGATGGGATAATCCCTATTGTCAGAGTCTATTATTACCAGGTAATATGTGGTTAACAGCAGGCCAGCTGAAAGGAAATAAAACACACACACTCGCACACACATAAAACCTTAATTCTAGCTAAATCAGATTAACAATATGGGACTTAAAATGTGAAAAGCCATTATTTTCTTAAAGGCTCTGTGCTTTGAAAAAAAAAACACAGGTAAAAAGAAAAAAAAAAACAACCTATAAGGCTGCTGCAGTGTTTTTAGTTACAGTGTTTATTCTGTGGTTTTAAAACACTGCAGTGCTTAGGGGTTATTACAGTCATGATTTCACATCTGTGCCTCTTTAAGTCCAACATGTGGTGTTAGTGTTGGCTGCTTTCTTAATTATGTTCTTTCAGTAAAGTCGCAACTGGAAGCATTAGAAGACAATTCCCCCGACTTGCCTCACTCACTTCAATGTGAAGTTAAATTAATTTCGTGATAACATTCCCCAAGGATTTAAAAATTGAGTCCATCTACTTCACTTTCATTGTTTTGACTGAAAAAGAAGAAAAAAAAGAAAGAAGTAACAGCCTGACAGCAGAAGCCCAACTTCCAGATCAATATCATAGTCTAATTAAATGTTTTAAATGTTACTCTGCAGAGAGCCTGCCAACTAGTTGTCTTGGAAACCTATTTAAAGCCTTTTGAGATAACTTGTGGATGCATTGACAGAATAACAAACTATAAAACCTCTCTGAGGGAAAGGTTAAAAAAGAACCAAAACAATTAGGACCACCATTCTTGGCTTCAAATTGATATTTTCCAGCAGTGGTGGTAGTATCCTTTTAACACAGCTGTTACAGTGCTTCTAGTGGCCTCAACCTCAATGATTTCTTATTGTGAAGAATTAATAAAGGATCCACTTGTAATGGAACTAACTGAATAGATACAATTTAAAATAAACAGTAAAATATTACAGAAAGTTCTTTGAATCTTTAAGATTATAATAATAAAAACAAGCTACTGACACCGTTGAACTAAAGGTCCTCCTTGCTACATTTAATGGAAGTGGTGTCACGGATGCATTCAGTGGTGCTCATTAACAAGTATCTCTCCCTCCAGCTTCTGTCATTTTAGTCTTCACCTCTTTCAGGAGCTTTGGCACAACCGCTGCTAATAAATTACTCCCTAGGTGCCATGAAAGTGACGTCCTGCTTGAACACGCTAAACAAAAATACAGTTAACTTAATCCCTTTTCTGATTTCCACCCTCCAAAGCCCCTTTTTTCTTCTCTGCGGCAGGCGGCACATAACAAGAGCTCGCAGTATGACAACTATTTGCCACACGAAAGAGAATGAAAAACAGCACCAGGTAGGAGGGAGGTTTAGTATGACAGGGCTTCAGAGGAAACACTGGCACAAACACAGCTGGTGATTGACGGTTGACAACTTTTTGCTGCATAGTGTGCCCTCAAAGACAGAGACTGCTGTCACCTACTGTCCAGAGTTTGAGAAAATAATATCCATCATGTTTGACAGCACCAAGAAGCACCATTGATCTCACTGCAGTGGAGAGTCTAATTACTACTCTGTTTAGAAGTGCAGCAGGAGGACAACCTGTAGGACTGAGCAAAGGTTCTACAAGTCACAACAACGACACTTTACAACTTATAAATGTTAATAATAATGTTGTGAATATGTTATGTGCAGAAATGTGCAATTTATATGTGAGATAATAATCTAAGCAATATTCTGTACCACCATAATATCAGCACTGGTGTGTTGTTTATGATTACCATATCAAAAGGGCAACCAAATCTTGGTTGATTGAGCAACAAACCTGTAATCATGTTTGATTCTTAAATGTAATACTTTTAAATGTGAAATAAATTGTATACAGATGTACTTGCATTAGGCAGCTATGAAGTGTGTCTATGTATATTGCATCTGTCCCCATCAAATAAACCGTAATACCATAACATACATTTGATGGTTAATATTGAATGAGTCATCATCATCATCATCATCATCATCATCAGTTATGCTCATGTTCCTCCATGTTAGGTTTGATATAATAACTTTATTAGGTGACAATACAAGTCAATGTTGTGCTTAAAGCTTGCTCTGCTGCCCTTGGCCAAAACATAACCAACTGGTGCTGTACAGAATAGACGGGCTAATGTCATCTTGCCACAATTAAAATTTGAGATTATGACTGGAAAGAGTACTTAAGCTTTGGGCCACTATGAAACTAGCAGCTGTGCAACAGTTCAGAGCCCCGGTTGATGAAATCTCAGTTACTTACCATCCCCCCCAATAGATCTCCAAAGTAGATGGACTGGACACCAAACTCAAGTGCCACTTCAGGGGTCAAATCCTGTCATTATAAACTTTTTTTTCTATCTGCTTAGAGTGGCATTTCAGCATCATCTGCCCTTTAAAATCTCCCAGACTTACGTTCAAAAATATATACCCTACAGCAGTGCGCTATACAAGAAGTAAAATTTTAAAATTCAGGCGAGCCTAAGCAACTCCTCATTTATCACCTCATCCTCTCCAGCCCTGCAGAGAGAGAATTCAGATAGCTAGCAGGCCCACGGGGTCAGCCGGAGAACAGGTTCTGATATGATAAACACTGTCTGGGGTCCTTGAGGGAGGCTGGTTAGGGTCAGAGACAATTCGAGATCGACATAGCCCGTGTCAATCCTGAGTAGGACATGTAAATGTTAAAAAGATTAAAAACTCATCATCTTTTTAGACGTGTCCCCCTCCTTTCCTTTTTTGCGCCAATCACTAAACCCTCTGGAAAAAAACCCATAGAGGAGGAAGAGGAGAGGCGGTGGAGCACAGGCTATTGGCAGTGGAGATAATAGACGAAGGCAAATTGCGTTTCTCATCAGAAGTTTCATTAACCCCGGGACCCGCGTGGAGGGCATAATCTGTAACATTACCACTTCCTCACGTTTCTAGCTTGCGCTTAGTCGAGTCACCGCACACCTTTCGCTATGTTCAAATATGAAAGGAGGCGGAAAGAAAAAAAAGAAGCGCCAATAGCTAGATTCCAGGCCTGGCAGGCAGGTGCCATTTCTGATTTTCTTTTATTCACAGTCTTTCCTGTTAATTTAATCTCATGTTATGAAATAAAACTTGAATGATCTTTTCACATTTTCACGAGATAACAAGAAAAGTCTGTTTCAAAAGCAAAGTGATATATTTCACAAGTTTCACACTCACATTTATGCACACACACACACACACACCAAGTCACCCATATCTCCCACTGTGTGTGTTTGTCTCTCCCATTCTCCACATTCTTTTATGCTGCATCTGGGAGACATCTTTAAGCAGACTATTAGTCCAGCACAGTGTGTGGGTTCTGGCATATGAATATTTATAGCACACTGGAGAAGGTGTAGGAGGCTCAACCTTGACTATGGCGTAATCAGCACACACACTGACTCTGGCCATGATTTAGAGACAGCCGACCTGCTGAGAGCCTCACTCGATACCCAACACTCGTGGACGCACATAATCAATGTCGGCCTCATTAAGGTCGTAGCCTTTCAGAATTGGGCTGAACTTTGCAACTTTTTAACAAGATTCACATTCACATTCATCGTACCTTTTTTTGTTGTTGTTGTTCTTTAAAAAGAGCATGTTTGATCAATCTTCCAAGTTGACTTTTTTTTTTTCCCTCTGCGTTATAGCACTTGGTGAGCTTGGTACACATTAAGCTGTGCGGTGACCTTGCAAGGAAGGCATATTCAAAATACCTCAGTAAATGTCAACTCACATAATTGTTGTGAGATAAATACATGGGCCCAAGCCGGGCAGGGAAGAGTCAGAGTCAGCCACATACTCATATACTTACTAACAACATATTTTCACCACCCTGAATACTGCAGATAGACTGAGCCCTCAAAAAGATGGACAGTTGAGTTGGTCCTGAGAGACCTTTGCCCCCTCTCAAACTTCCCATTAGTGTTTCAAGACTGAGAGAGAGAGGGAAAGAAATGGAAAGACACTGCAGCAATGACAACTACAAGTCCCCCGACAGAGAAGAGAGGACTTGCATCCATAACTGACCACTCAGAGAGGAAACAGATGAGTGGATTTGTCGTGTTGTGCCCTGACAGCAGCAGGAAGCTTTTCATAATGGCTCCACTCCACACACCCCGGCACTTTTAACCAAGATTAAGTGAGATACCGTTGTATTTATCTTTTAATCTGAAAACCAATTAGTGCAAACAATGAAGCAATAATTTGGTTCAATGTGGAGAAAATTTTAACTAATGGAAAACAGAAGTGACAAAAAAAAATTGTTGAATGAACATGAATAACTTCTATTAATTGATCAATTGTGCTAATGTGCTTGAACAAAAAGGCGAGTGACACACGCAAAATTCAGTGTCATTTCACAAAAGCCCAACGGCCAAATAAAAATTTTATACACAATACACACACCCACCCACCGCCTCCTTCCCTTAATGAGGCCTGGTGTTTTGTTGTGTGAAAGCGCGGAGGTGTCGTTTTAATCACTGGAGTCAGTGTGGCGTGGCATAAGTTGGCCTTTTTTTAATTACCTCACTGATTGAGCACAGTCAAGGATGGGGAAGCCTGCCCACATCCTGGATGCCACCTACTGAAGAACTTCCACCTACGCCCCATTCTGCACTCTGTAATGAACAGGTAACATTCAAATGTCCTCTGCCGGATATGTCAAGTGATAAGGGACGACGTACACCCACACTGAAGAGACACTGAGGCTCAAAGTTTGCCTTGAGAAATCAATGATGAGAGTGTTTGTCTCCTTACATACACACTTAAACAATGTAACTCAATTAACCCCACAATATGAGTGTGGTTTGAAAATGTATTATCTGTAGTAACAGGATCAACTTTGCTAAATCTTCTTCCATGTGAGAAAAATGTGATTAAACTCCATTTGTGATTAGATCTAATAAAAATCTTGACTTCTCAGTAGCAATTAGAGACTCCCAAGACTTAACCTTTTATGAAAAGGTTAAAAATCTTTCCATTTATGCTACTAAACACTGCATACTGCAATGAAACCTGGGGTAACTGAACTTTGGCAAGTTAATTACATGATACTGACATTTTTATCTCCATATAAAGTTGAGGTGAGTTAGCAAATAATTTCTGCTTTACACGTCAAGAAGATATGGAGTAAAATTAGCATTCGTTTGCAGCCACAGATCTGGTTTCCTACTTAATGAAACTGTCATATTCACTCTCCTTTTAGCACAGTTTTTGGTCTCCACCAAGTCCTGAGGGGAAATACCAGACTCTTCAGCAGCTGAACTGGACCTTTTCAGACATTTCTATTCTCGCAGCTCATGTGGTTAATGTCTAGATACGTTTATAAGTGTGAAAACATCCTATATTAAATAATTTTCATGGTCGTGTACAGTGGGATTTGAAGGCTTTCTATGCTGAAACAGCGAAAGACTCAGGCAGCTGAGTCTTTCCCTGTTGCAGCTGAAAACACTGCTGAGAGTGACACTAAACAGCAAAGATGCGGGCCAAAAAAACAAAACAATGAGCTAAAGTACGCTGTCAAGTTCTGTAAAGTTGGGCCCATCGCATATAAGTATTGTTAAAGCGAAAATACTGATATTCAGCTGCTTTTCACAGTGGGAAATCATCAGATGCTGAGGAAAAGAAAAACATCCCCGGATACAACAAACACAGAGGCTACTGCTGAGAGAGTGATGTCTGAAACCACAGGAAGGAGAGGGGATTATGGTGACAACTTGAGCTCTACAGTGACATTGCAGAATGGAGGGCTACTAATTACAGCATCAATCTATTAACATTATTACAAGAAAGAATTCATCATTTCATTAACAGTTTGGGGTTGGCAATGAATCACCATATGACCAAAGCTACAGCGAGGCCCATTTTTAAAATGAAGACTAATTACAATCTGCATGAAAAGCTTGAGACAAAAAGCTTAAGGTTGCTTAAAGTAAACACCCATACAATAATTTCAAAACTTAATGTAGCTGGACTTAAACCCTTGGTCAGTTCATTTCCTCGTAACCTCTGATTTCTAATTAACCGTGCCCCACATCCAGGATAAAATGAACCATTAGATACAATTCATTTCTTCTGGGTTTTTTTTTTAGCAGAATTAATGCCTGTCGCTGGCCAGAAGGTACCAGACAAAAGTTTGTCCAGGTGCATTCAAGGTCAGGAATCACTACTGCAAAAATCCAGTTAAAACTAAGCATAGCTTGCTCAGATCCGGTCTAATCCTTCACAGTGTGTCAGCTACCCTTGACCTTCATCGCCTTTTGTTTGTGAAATAAAACTCTCTCAGCATCCTGGAATATAAAACTCACCGGCTGGGGCAGCGGGAGATGGTGGGACTGGGCTGGACTCGGGCACCGCCACTGGCTCAGGGACTGGAGCAAGAGATACTGGCTCCAGTGGGGGCTGAGGAGGAGCAGCAACTGGTTCACAAGGAGCAGTAAACTCTGGAAGGGGAGGTGCAGCGAATGGCTCAGCAGGCTGGGGAGAAGAAACCTCCCCAGAGGGATGCAGCAGGGGCGGCGGCGGTGGTGGCAGGATGGTGACAGACTCGAGATCAGCAGGGGAAGTGAGTGGTTCTGATTTGGGAGGTGGTGGGGGAGCAGCGATGGATTCAATCACGACCGGAAGGGAACATGGTATGGGTTCAGCCGCAGATGCAGGAGCAATGGATTCAATCACAAGTGGAGGAGCAACAGGTTCGATTACTGGGGTTGAAGAAGCAATGGATTGATTTAAGGGAGGGGGAGATGGTTCAATTACAAGGGTAGGAGGAGCAAGCGGAGCGATCTCTTCCACCATAGCTGGAGCAGGGGCAAGGGGAGCAGGGGCAGGGGGAGCAGGGAGAGGGGTAGGCAAAGTTACCGGTTCAACAGCAGCAGTAAGTGGAGGAGGAGGCGGAGGAGGAGGAGCAATTGCTGCTTCATGCTCAAAAGCTGGAGCAGCAACAGTAGTAGCAGCAATGGGGAAGGGTGGTGAGGATGGGAGCACCATGTCAACAATGGTGGGGGCTACTACCTGTTCTGTAGGAGGTTGAGGAGGAGGAGGAGGAGGAGGTGCAGCCACAGACTCTGTGGCGAATGGGGCTGGTGGAGGAGGAGGAGGTGCAACAGGTTCTACAAAAGGAGAAGGGGGAGGCATGGAGGTGATCGGGTCAAAGAGGGGAGGTATTGGCCGGAGGAGAGGAGGAGGAGGAGTGAGCGCCGGCGCCATGGGAGGTGGCGGAGAGGGAGCATGTTGGTGTTTGGGAGAAACTGGGGGTTCCCTCATGCGGTTGATGACATTCTCAGAGAGCTGCAGAGGAGAATGAAAGAAAAGAAATATAATAATAATGAAACTTTTTTTAAAAAATCGTAATACATGATGAAACATAATAGTATCTCATTTGTTTATCTGTAAACAAACAGACTCATTAAACAAAGGAAGTGAAGTGTTAAACTACAATTTAAGTTGTTGATCCTGTGGAAGAAAACGCTTTATTCTCAATCCGTTTACATAAACACCTCAGGACTGGTACAGACAGGATTACACCTCATCGAAAGTTAACATTAGCCTCGCTTGGCTGGCTTGTAAAGTGAGTAATAATAGACTCTGTCATGCCAACTAAAGTCTTATCTGATCAGCTAAAGCCTCTCAATCTATATTTACCAGCAGCTGATAATGGCAGGAGAGAACCTGTGGCAGCTCCTACCTCATAATAGCAGCTGCTATTGTGACTACCTTTACAACACAAAAAGCCCTACAGATAACCATCGCCTATAAGCATGGATGCACCAGCCTCTGCAGGTGGTGGGAGCCACTTTTATTCATTTGCTGAGTGACAGACAACACAACACGTGGCTAGTGACGTCATTGTCAACATTTCCAAAAAATGACAATTAAAAGTTTATCACGTCCGAGTCTCATAACTACCGCAGTGGCTATTAACTGACTAACCTGTGATTAAACTGTAAACCACTTTGTATTAACCTGCGTCGTAGCTTTATAATGAATGAATGAATGAATGAATGAGTTTACAGTGTATATTTGCAATGTAGCATAGCTGCTTTCAGACTAGCCATATTTTATCACTCCTCTCTTGATAAATACTATAATAATTCACCGTTTTTCAGCCGTCGTATCAGTCCAAACTGGATTAAAACAGTAACATATAACATGTAACAGCCTTTTACCGGAGACAAGTTAGTAAAATGTCACTTACCCGTATGCCCTTCACCACCGTTATATTCTCGTTCTCGTCTGCTTCAAATGACACGCGGCGGGTACTGTTGTTCGCTCCCATTGTCACACCGCAGCTTGTCACAGTGTCGCCTATCTACACGCAATACTTACATCCACTTTTGTTTACAATTTATTAACTTGTTCTAGCGCCAGTTAGAGCTGGCTACAGGGCCCACACGCCTCTACTTCAGGGAGTCCTCCTCACTTCCTTAGCATGACGTGTTTGAAGAACGTGGGAGGTGATTGGACAGAAGGGCGAGCGCGTTCCTGCACCGGTGATTTTCATTGGTTTTCATTTGACGTCTGACAGCTCTGCTCGGCTCTGCTTGCCAGGGTTGTTATGTGTGGTGTGTGTGTAGCATCACTAGTCTGATACAATGATGCCATAACATAATATTACCAGAAATTGACACATAATGTTGAGGACATGTTGTGACATTACTGTTACTGTCTTTCTCCCTGATATCAATAAACTGATAAAATATAACTGCAACCATAAGCTTTGAATGCAGTATTGGTAAGAATTCTGGTCATAAATACTAGATACAATATTTGTAATTCTGCTATTGTTAATTTATATTTTGTTTTATTATGATTATTATTATATATTCTTGAAATCTTTACACCTGGTCAGTAGTCTGTATGTTTATTGAATGGTAAGGACTGAATCTGAGTATACTTCACATAAAAACAGTTTCCCTATGGATTGGGAGATGTTGGGGGGTGGGATACACACATTCAAGCCAGCAACAAAGTTCAGTTTAGAGCTTATGCAGATGCAAGCAACCCCACTGCAACATCCTCCGAAATTACATCTTCAAGTTGTTTGCTCATCTTGAGCTGACATAAAGACAAAATGCGAAAAGGAAAACCATTGCCACATTATGAGAGATGGATATGTGGCTTTAATGGTACAACATTATCATTAGATTGATTTTAATGGTTGTTGTCGAGTTGCAAGACCCATCAGAGGAAACAAAGACAGCCCCTGAAATGGAAATACAGCTGCAAAGAGAAAAGAGGGAGAGGGCTATTACAAACCATATGTGGAATATCCGGTACAAGGAAAAACAAAAAGCATGTTCACAAGATTCAATATTGTATGAAGAAAGTACAAAATTTACTTTTATTCATATTTAATTTAATCAAATAGTCAATAAATCTGTTGTTAATGTTTTATGATTTAGCAATAGATTCAAAGTTCAATTCTATGTGTGTTGAGAGCGTTCAGATTTTCTGCATAATTGCAACTTTCTTTTTGATACAATAGTAGGCTACCTTATACAATATACATTCCAGAAACTCACACAGCCTCATACAGCATCTGGAAATTTGATATGCCTGGAGTAGAGAGGATATTATAAGGAATGACAGTTCATAAAAATCACCCTCTAAACTTGATATATGATACGCAAACAATAACCCAATATAGTTTTATAATGCTCTTTTCTGTTGTTTTTATGTTTCTGCACTGTAAATGTTTCAGATAGTGTGCAAAAATAAATCAATAAAAACCTTTTTAAGAATTCACTGTGCCTGTGTATACTGGAATATTATTGAGAAATTCCATATACACGAAGGACTCGCATTGGGATCTTTTACTCAATATAAACCTTGATCAAATACATATTTTTTCTAATATAAAACCACATATACCATAGAAAGGCTGATCATACAGTTTGTTCAAAATGAAACACATAACCTTCATATATGAGCAAATTGGAAAATAGAGCCAGAGTTTAAGGTACGAAGAACAGAATCTCTGCATAGTCTACACGTATAGGTGTACATGCATATATTATAAACATAATGATATAATATTATATAATAATGGTAGTCGAATGGTTTTTGTATCATAAGCTATGAAGGAGTAGTTACCGAATAGAAACAGGATGAAAAAGTAAGAATAAAGGTTTGAGGATGTCAGTCACGGACTGTGACTATCTATAGATACATATTAGATACATACTGTACATGCAAATTTAATTACACAGTAAAAATCCATGCAGTAGTTTCTCAGATCTTGAGTTTTAATTAGTTTTCCTTTTCTGTTGGACTCTGAGATAATGGGTATTCAGATGTTTTAAGTTTCGCCATATTATCATGGACAATTTCCCCCAAGGGCTCTCATTCACCTCTGCGCTGAGTATATTATGAACAGATTACGTAATAAAGCAGAAGAATGTGCAGTGATGCCCTGAGGGCAGTTTCTGAAAAGCCTCAGGCTGTATTGAATACAGTGCTTATAGTACAGAGACATAATTGAATTATAGAGCGTGTAAAGGGCCTTTTCTTGTTGTTT
Source organism: Trachurus japonicus (assembly GCF_045865225.1). Taxonomy (NCBI): domain Eukaryota; kingdom Metazoa; phylum Chordata; class Actinopteri; order Carangiformes; family Carangidae; genus Trachurus; species Trachurus japonicus. The sequence goes on along the minus strand of NC_140929.1, from coordinate 11,479,623 downwards.
ATGACAGTATTATTATAGTAAACAAGATAATTATTAAAACTGACTTTGACATGAAGCAATTATGCTGCTGGGTGAACTGGTGAATTTTCTGGTAATATTTCCTGCAGTAACTATGAGCAGGAGAGTCATATAGTTTTCCTGCATGCTCAGTGTTTAAAATCTTTCTCTTGTATTACTACCACCTATGATGTGAAAATAATTTGTATCATTGCCTAGCATCATCTTGTTTTTCACACCTTGGATATCCTCCATGCTTCCATTTATACAATTATGTGAATCCGTTGACATTTGCTGCTTCAATATTCCCTGCAGCACAAAAAGAAAATTGCTTTTATTGGCTGAAAAAACTGCTACCTCAAAGCAACTCATCACATCTTCTCCTGCTGTATTAAGTTCTCGAAAACAAGAAGTAGTTGAATTGAACACTAGTCCATCATGTAGTTCAAGAAAGTGTATAACATAGATACATACTTTTTCATCTTGCTCTGTCCACTTAATCCTTATCTTTTTGGCAATGTCTCTTAACTTTGTCTTGTGATATTTGAACTGATTAAGCATCTAGAAATCTTAATCTAATCTAATCCCCTTTCTTTATCATATCTGCAAAATTGAGTGCCCAAATCAATAAATATATCAGTTGAATCAAGTCAAGTATGTCCGGAAAAAGGAATAGGATGAAACATAGAATATAAAATCAGTATGAGGTGCTGCTGTATACTAATGCAGTAGTGAGCTAGAGTTATGAGACACATGTTTTGTTTGATCCAGTTCAAGATTAAGTGAAAAATCCACAAGGCATATAATAGATGCAGTGTTTTGCTGTTTCCCCTCAACCATATTTCCATGGAAACAAGTACAGAAGTATCCTCTTAATCACCAAGGAATGACACTACGATACAAGTTTCCAGGGAGTGTAATTGGAGAGGTGAAAATACTGTATTTATACAACCTTGTTATCTTTCTGTTGTATATCTCTCACCATGATCATTAAAGCTATTAGCATGTATTATCAGTGTCCCATTATTGCAGCCCAAAAATGACATGACAATATATTACTAAGATCAAAAAAAAAGATTGATTGCACAAAAGCCTGTTCTCAAAGCACCTGCTTAAATGCATTTTGTTTTTTCTTTCTTATATAGTCCCTCTCTCATCTTAATTCAGATCATGCTCGTTTCTTTAGGGGCCTAATGCAGTATCTCACTGTTATTATGCAGTAAAACAAATTCAGTTGACTTGTTAAAGTGGCTGCACCATTATCCAAAGAGCTACAAAAGTCACTGCTTACAGAATCCATATTTTCTTTTCTGAACACTATTTAGACAAAGGACGTAGAGCACCTGACTTACATGATCTGTATTTAAGATCCATAGCATGACGACATGTCCTACAAAGACCTAATTGCCCTTGCATTTAATCCACACACAGGTCAGTCAGTCAAAGCAATCATTTAGTGTCCAAACTCAAATCAAGCTGAAATAAATAACCTTGGTGCTGTGTTATTGGAAAAAAGAAGCCCAGTAGATTAGTTGGACTGATGGGACATGGGCTGCAGGGTAAGGTGATAAGAACTTCAAAATTAAACTTGGACCTGGGAAGCTAGGCGCCTTCAAAAGAAAAACAGTGGCTCCTGCATGACACAGCAATTGTTTCTTTTTTTCTTTTTTGGAGGGGAGGAGAGACACAAAGATCACCCACAATGTTATCTTGCCAGTCCACCAGTGCATCAATCAGGACCCAGGCTGCTGGGAATCGACCTCTTTTGCTCCAGAATCAATGCCCTCCCTCATTCTCATTGGTACAGCAGAGATTGTCAGAGATACAGCACAGGAGAGCCCCGTCAAATTCAGCACTATATGTTCTAAATGGGGGAGGCTATTAACTCACTGACACACACTGTCTACCTCCTTTCTCCTCTGTTCAACCTTTCCTTTATCAGTCTCAAGAGGGCTGGACTGAAAGTGTTACAATGGAACCATTTTTCCATTGTGATGTTTGCGTTGTACATAAAAATGACTTAAAATGTATATAGGCTATTGCAACTACAATATTTGTCTATGTGGGTGCACAACATGCCGATGTCATGAAACGGGTTTAGCATACAAATAATGTGGATCTGGAATATAAAAGTAAAATAAAATAAATCCGAAATCAAAAGTGATCATTTGAATTTGTGTTTTTATAAGATACAAAATATATATAGCCTACAGAACTCATATTGTATCATGTTGTAAGCTTTGAGCAACCAATTTCCATTCAACTGTTTCTTTCGCCTATAAAACTACAACTCCCAGAATTCCATCGTGTAACCTCGCGCTTCGTTCTTCCTGTTTGGGTGCAGCAGCTGGAAAAATGGCAGCTGATACAGGGAGATACAGGAGTGCTGTTAGCAAAAACAAAGACCCCTCTGGTCTTCTCATCTCCGTCATAAGGTGAGGTTATTTCTCGTTCTTTAACTGCAATAAATAGCGCGTACAGGATGTCGACAGTCCCACAACTGTGCTTGTATTTGAACTCGGAAACGGTCTGGCAGCTAGCTCTGAAGCTAAGTTAGCTATGTCAGTCACATCCTTCCTGGACTGTTAAATGTATGAAATAAATGAAAGCACACGCGTTTAGTATTTGTATGTCTAATATTAGATGTCGGTAATGGATAACAGCAGTTTCTTTCTTCCTGAAACTAAATATTAGTGTCAGATATGACTTAGTGCCCGGTGGCATGTGCATGCCTTTAACAATTTGAAGCTCACTCATTATCCAACGGCACTATTTTCACAATAAAATAATAATAATAAAACCCGAGCATAAATAAAGAACGAAGCAGCTAGACGGTACTTTTCCTTGATGGACAGTTATGTGCTTTCTTTTTTATATCCACGAGCAACCGATATCTTTTAGCAACAGTTGCTAAGTGCTAGGAAAAGACAGTGTTTTAAAAAGTTTACATGTCTTTTTTTGTCTTTGCTTTGGAGCACTGTGGCTTAAATATGGACATTCATTTATTTATCATTGGGAAAGTTTAGCAAAAGATGCAAAACCTACTTAGGAGACACACGGTGTAACCACAATCACCAAAAGTTACCAACAACAACATTGTGTCCAGGCCACTTTTTTTTTCTTTTGGAGAGAGGAAAGTGTAGATCATGCTAAGAAAACAGTAACAGGGTTTTCAAAGAGGTCATGCATATCCATTGACCCATACCATACTAATATCCAGTGGGTTTCTCAGCATGTGATACAAAGGGTGGTTTGATTTAAATAATGTAAATATATGATTAGGCTACTTTTTTAAACTGAGAGAGGAGTTGGAAGATATATGTGCTCCTTTCCTACCTATTTTCCCCCTCATCTTTACCTTATACAGCTGTCAAGTGCTTAATGTAAGCTCCCACTTATCTCAAACTCAGCTTCCAAATGACATTTCCTGAGGGTCTCTGCGCTCCACTTTGAAGAGATAACACTGATGCCTCTCTCAGATTTATGATGAGAATTTAGTTATTAGATTGAATCTCACTTATCCCTTCCTTCTTCCCCTGATGCAGGACTCTGTCCAGCAGTGATGACGTGCAGGACAGGGAGACGGAGAAGGGTCGACTGGAAGAGGCCTTTGAGACATGTGACAGAGATTTAGATGAGCTGATTGTTCAGCATTATGCTGAACTCACCACCGCCATCCGGACCTACCAGAGCATCACAGAGCGCATCACCAGCTCCCGCAACAAGATCAAACAGGTATGAAACGTGAAGGGTTGTGAAAAATGTTGCCTACATCAGTTAGTCAGTTGGATTTTAGAGCAGCTGCTCTAAGGTCTCTAATTAAAAACAAAACAGATACAGTTTTGTCATTTCCATTTGTCTGTTCATTTGTTAGAAGGGGTTTTCTCTATCAAACTCATTAAAATAAGTCAAGATTTTGAGATTACCTCCTCATTAGCAAATCAACTTTTCATTTTTCCATGGGGCTTCTGTTTCACAACAGACATTTTGACGAGTCATTGTAGAAAAAACACAGGTGTTACCAATATCATTAATTATGATTCATATCTGTACAAGTGTTCCAGTGTGACAGCGAATCAGGAGGCATCATATCTGGCCCATGAAACCAACATTTCTAAATGGAATTCAGCCATTAATTTACCCCTGAACAAAACATGTGAAAGTCTCATAATGGTAGTTAGTCAATATTAAGGCTGTATGCAATATCCTCCATTAATTTTTGTTGGATTTCATTTGTCTGTAAGTAGCACCCCTCTATTTCCACATCATCTGATAGGTTAATGTTATCTTGGGGGAGATTAAAGAATGCATGTGACTTGTATTGATGTTTTTAATGGTTGCACTGAGATTATTTTCAATGATTCTCCATGAACTGCATTGTACCTAGTGGCAAAACTTTGTGTTGTGTCTCTTTTGTATGATTTCAATGCACTCTTTCCTGCAGGTGAAGGAGAACCTCCTGTCCTGTAAGATGCTTCTTCACTGCAAAAGGGATGAGCTGAGGAAACTGTGGATAGAGGGCATTGAACACAAACATGTCCTCCAGCTGCTGGATGAAATTGAAAGCATCAAGCAGGTGCCTCAGCGGCTGGAAGCCTATATGGCAAGCAAGCACTACCTTCACGCCACAGATATGCTGGTGAGTAAACTGCTGGACGGAGAGTTAGTTGTATGGAAGCAGCATCTTTGATTGTTTTGAATGTCTGAGCTGCACAGATTCAGTTAGAGAGGCAGACAGCCGGAGGGTGAGAAAGGCATGGACTGCATCATAGATCTGGTCTTCCAAGAATGTTGTGCCCAGGTTGTTTGGGTGGTATGCAAGGTGAAGAAAGTGAGAAGTGGAAAAAGAAACAGATTGTCTCGTTGCTGAAGTTGTGGGAAAACCAATTGACAGTGCAAATGCATACAAGGCAATACTGATGGGGTGTTTATGAGGTGTTGTTGCTAAGATTGATTTCCTGGTGCGTCTCATCCTTTTAAAGAAGTCTTTTCTAGCCTTGAACAGTCCATTGGGTGCAACTCTTTTACTTCAAGCAGACATCATCTCAGTGCAGTGAGGGCACTGCAGGTGTGTATGTATGCGTGCACTCTTGTTCTTTTGATGTGTGTTTTGCAGTATGCTAGGCAGGGGAGCTGGAGGTTGGCGTTGAGGACTAAACGACCAGGCTCTGTGATCTCTCTGTTTCTTTCCTTCCCTCCTCTTTCCTCTCTCTCTTCCTCTGTCACTCCCACACATCTTCCTTCAGACTTTGGTAATAATTAGTTTGCTAGAATGGGGTTATCTGAGGAGGAGGAAAAAAGAGGGATGATGGTGCGCCCAAAGGACCATGAAAAAAATCCTCTTTGTGGGGGTGGAAAAGAAGTGGAACTTCATTCAACCTGTGCTCAGTCAGTTCAGCGTGTTTTGAAAGGTTGCGCAAAGTTCAAAGTCAGTTGGACTCTTCGCCTCTGTCTTTTAGAACTTCAAATATGCTTTGCTTGATCAGGATGGTGCATTTTTATTGGTACGTGAAAAGCAGACTTTAACTATCAAAATGGTATTGGATGCATTTGTTGTACTTTTTGCTTTGGAGACATATTTATGCAGTTCATGAATAAATAATGTGTTAAAAGTCCACTTCAGCCAAAGAGGAGGATGTTAGTTGATATTGTAAAATGTCAAAATAAGATCCTAATAACAACATAGCCTGTTTTATCCATGAATGATTTCTAAATTTATTTTTCTAATACTTTTAACAAGCAGGAATAAACCCTCCCTGTCAACTAAAAATAATAGCATGCACTGAATTTAAGTGTGGAAAAGCTTAATGCATTGTTAACTCAGCACTTGTCATTTCATTTCCTTCATTATTTTTTAAAACAAGCCAACTAAAATGACTATGCTTGTTACAAGTGAATATCAACTTTTACTAGTGATATCTGCATAAACTTAAGTTACACTTGAAAATGGCCAAGTGGAATAAAATTACACCCCACCGAAAAAAAATTCCATTATATTTTTGGAACAGATATTTACAGACAGAATATGAAAATTTGATTTATTTATATGAGATTTATATGTTTTTCTTGAATATGTTTGCTGCAGTATTGTAAACTCTCAGGGCACACTGTGTCTCTGCTGTAACATCATACTGTCTGTGTCACTTCTCAGAGAGTCCCCGATGTGTTTCATTCCCATCATGCTGTCATTCATTATGGCACTCATCTGTCAGATTAATGTCTCACAGGCCTCAACTTCTTTCTTTCTTTCTTTCTTTCTTTCTTTCTTTCTTTCTTTCTTTCTTACTGTCTTTCTTTCTTACTGTCTTTCTTTCTTACTGTCTTTCTTTCCCCTATCCATAACAAAAGTTGTTCTGTGCTTACTGACACATGCTTGCAGATGCATCCTTCTTTATTATTTTTGCCTGGTACTGTAGCAGGAGTAGATTAGCCAGGGATAAACTTCCCAGCCTTGTGTTTATGTGAGGCTTATCTCTAAGGGTTGACAATTAGAATTCAGACTATGCTCTCTGTCTGCTATTGAATGGCAGTCTTAAACCCCATGGGGTTGGTTAAAAACAAGACTGGCTTTGGTTTAAGAAAAACTCTCCTCTCCTCTCCTCTCCTCTCCTCTCCTCTCCTCTCCTCTCCTCTTCTCGCCTCTCCTTGCATCTCCTTGCATCTCCTCTCCTTGCCTCTCCTCGCCTCTCCCCTCTTTTCTGTTAAAAGCAACGTGCACCCACATACAATTCTTCTCTTCTCTTCTCTTCTCTTCTCTTCTCTTCTCTTCTCTTCTCTTCTCTTCTCTTCTCTTCTCTTCTCTTCTCTTCTCTTCTCTTCTCTTCTCTTCTCTTCTCTTCTCTTCCTCTCCTCCATTCTTCCCTTCTTTGTCTTTCTCTCCCAAGCAAATTCACTAGAGGCTTCATATCCCTCATTACACTGACAGTGCTGGCCCCCTAATGATGTTAACCAGCCTTCCTCTGTCATCCCGGCCCAATGGTAATGAGATATCTCCCCACACACAGACACATAAGCGTTAAATGATTTACAGTCATACAATCACACACATATAATCAGAGACAGACACATTTTAGAGGTGTGTGTAGACACACAGACACAGAACATGCAAAGCCTCGCATGCATGCCGAGTTATTCTATTAAGCCAAAGGGGGCTGATCATGCAGCGCATTAGCTCATCTTGTCACTAATGTGGCTCTCATTTGCATCAACACACACTTGACCCATGCCCCTCCCGCCTCCCACTGCTACCCATTCCCTCCTGGCCTGCCCTGGTCATGCAAATATTCTTTGCAGAGCTACCATCAGGCCATTAGTGTCCTTGAAACAGACGCAGAAAACCACATGCATGCACATAAATACTCGCATACTGTACGGGCTGGCACATCTTGTTTAATGGCATGTAGATTTATTAATTGTAAACATGCCACCACAACCACCGCTGCTCCTGCTTATGATAACTGAGGAAGGAGGGAGGGAGGGAGGCAGACTCAGGAAAGCATGAATCAGTGTTTTTGAATGGATTATATCCTTCAAATATTCTACATCATGCTTTGTATATCTCTGGGTCAGACATTATTGTATTGAATAGGTGGCATGGTGCTGCAGTGGTTAGTAATGCTGCCTCACAGCAAGAAGGTTTTGGATTTGATCCCTGGGCTTGGAGCCTTTCTGTGTGCAGTCTGCATACTCTCCCTGTGCCTGTGTGGGTTCATTCCAGGTTTTCTAGCTTCCTCCCACAGTCCATACACCTCATGCACACTAGCTTGATTGGTCACTCTAAATTACCCATAGGTGTAAATCATGTGATTATTACAGCATGTGAGGTTGTTTGTCTCTATATGTCGGCTGTGAAAAACTGCTGACCCTCACTAGTTGTCACCTGGGACTGACTCCAGCCCCCCGTGACCTTGCGTGGTTAAGTGATATAGCTAATGGATGGATGGATGGGTTGTTGTAGTAGAGAGTGTCACTGTGGTTGTTGGTGTAAACATGGAGTGAAGCCTCACTGTTGCTCACTCTCTTGGAGTTGACGATAGACATAGAAGGAGCTTTATGCACGGGTGTCAATAACTGAAGAGTATTAAGGACCGTCTAACCCATTGATGAAATAAAGGCTATTGATGTGAAAGTCTTTGTCTGAATTATGTTTGTTGTGGTTGAAGAAAATAAAAAAGTTGATCTCTGGTCCTCTATAGTTTTACATTGGAAGTAGAAGATTTAATTTAGAATGGTATGAACTTGAGAGATTTATTTCCTGGTGAAATCTCGCCTTGTCTACAGGGTGAGAGGCAGTAATTAATATAACCCTACAGCAGTTTACAAGAGTGTTTTTCTTGTAGACGACTGCTCTATATGTGTAGTGTGGAAATTTGGAGTAGTATCAAGCAACATTAAATGTTCCCTTCCTATCAGCTATTTTTACCATAAGCAAATATTAGTTGTCTGTTAGATGTTTCTTTTTACTGCTATGAAGACTTTATGTAGACTTGCCATGTGAGTTCCATTCAGATGCCTGTAAGCTGCGCTTGGCTGGTTTGTCGTCACATGCAGGTGTCAGCTGTGGAGTCCTTGGAAGGCCCCCTGCTGCAGGTGGAGGGGCTTGGAGATCTGCGGTTGGAGCTCCACAGCAAGAAGCTCAACATCCACCTCGTACTCATCGACGAGCTGCACCGACATCTCTACATCAAGTCCACGAGTCGCCTGGGACACAAGAACAAGGACAAAAATGCTGCTCGCCTTCCAGGGTAAGGAGTGTTTTTTAAAATAAATACATTTTATGGAATATGTTGTTACCAACTAGGGGGTTTCAAATGTTTTCACAGGAATAGAAAGTTGAAAATTGTTCTTCATTATCATCAAGGGGAGCATGTTGTTTCACTTGACTGTGCATGCTTGAAAATAATTGTGATTAGTGCTATATTATTGCTTTTGTTTGTGCAGGAAATTACAGTATTTATACACTATACAGTCAAACTATAAGGTACCTTTAGGGATAAGGAATCACATTTCAGTTTTTTCTTCTTTTTACAAACATGCTTAATAGCTTCAGCAAAGCTATATCTGTTCTTTTATGGGTCCACATAGTACATAAAATACATCTTATTTTATTTCCTTATCGGCTCATCAGAAGTATAAAATATGCACGACTGAAAGACAGGGAGGATGTAAAGTCATCGCCTGTTACACAAATCCATCTTTTAGTCAGCTTGTTTGGGTCCGAGGTATCAAAAGTTGTTATTGTTCAGCTATTATGCAGTCAACATAAATATAGCCATCAAAGTGTATTCTGCTTTGAAAAGTTTAGACTGTATGGATCTGCCTTCATTATAAGTTATTTCCTTACTGGGACAACTAAGTGTGACTTGCCAATTATTTACTGTATGGAAACCAAAGCCAATTACTGACAAAAAACAATTAGACCAAAACTTGTTGCTCTGCTTCTTTATGTTTGTACTTTGTGCTCTGAAGCCAGAGAAACAGACAAAAAAACAGCCCACATCATTTGCTGTAAAGAGGCAAACGGCACTAATTCATTCTTAGGGAATAAAGAAGCATCATGATAGGTTCTACAGTATGGACATCAAACAAACCAAAATACACACATTCTGTATTGTGGTTTGTTTTTTTTAGGGAAGAAAGCATAAAAAAAAAGTGTCGGAAATCAATTACTAGCAGTAAATAAACAATACAGTATGTTCATGTTTTCTCTTGTACCAGTGAGAATAACATAAGCCATTGCCTCCGTGACCCCGGGGGCCGCTCTCTTAGTTTCATGAAGCAGCTGTATAACTTATCGGTGATAATGTGGCACAGTGGCTTCAAACACACTGTTGATGCTGTGTAAGACATTCAGCTTAAATGTTGTTTGCACTTTTACACGTGTGCGTATGTGTGCCTGTGCGTGGGGTGCAGTAATTATGGTGGCGGTGGGTTGGTAAGGTAGAGTGATTTATTACCGAGGGTCAGCCAGTGACAGGTCCTGGCCTCCCTGTATTGGGTCGCCTCTAACAACAAGCCAGCCTCCATACACCCCACTCACTTAGCAGGCACACTGTGTTTATACCGCCCAACTTAAAGGACCTGGATTGCTTCCACCTCCGGCTTAAGGCTTGATAAATGGCTCATTGGAAAGCAGCACCAATCCCACCCAGAGATGCGAGGCTTTTTTCGTTATAACAGTAGATTGTTTTCGTTAGGAAAGGGAAGGTTAGTGGGTACGCTTCTGTTTAGTTTCATATGTGTGTAAGAAGCGATTACCCCAGAATTTAGGAGTTACTGTCCTCTCATGCAATTGCAATATCATGATGCATATGAGACAGAAATCATGTCGTGTATTGAAATGATACATGTTACTTTAATAATCCCTGAATTTTATTCCCCTCACAACTCCAGTGCCAAAGACACATCTCCAATGCCTGTGTTGGATGTCAGCAGCCTGTCCACCCCACGCAAACTTTTGGATTCATCCCAGTTCAGCACACCTGGATCCAGCGGTGGTAGGGTCTTTTGGATCTTATTAGATTGGGGTCTTGATGCACAAAAGATGGGTGGTGGACTTGGTGAAAAGAGGATAATGGTGAAAGAAAAGAGATGCAGAAAGAAACACAGAAATTCAAAGAAGGCATTTCATGAAAAACAACAGATTACATAGTTTGCGCTCCATTAAAACAGCATACATTAGGAGAGCTATAGAGATAAACATATCAACAAAGTAGTCTTGTTGGTCTCTATGGATAACAAAGCGTGTGGATTTCAGCTGGCAATTTTATTTTCACTGTGCTGATATTCTTAGTGATAATGAAGTCATTAGCACCACTCTGGCTTACATCCATTTGCATGTCATTATGGGTGTGCATTACACACACAGACACACAGACACACACACACACACACACACACACAGAATAACACACGAAAATGGCTGATCCAAACTCTTATACAAAGGGCGAAAAACACCACTAATAAACACATTCATTGCACATACACACATCAGCTTTCCACACTCGCATGCCTTTCCTTGCAGTACATCATGTCATAACATCTTCAACTTTTTATCATAGTATACATTTCCCTCGCTATAATTATTATCATCTTGTCCCCTCCTATCTGTACCATTAGTCACCCAGCGTCTCTGTCATCACAGCAGGGGATCAGCATTTGTTACACTCAAACCGGTAACCAGCTCTTTTAACAGAGACTGATAATGCAGGCTATAACTGTGTTCGGGAATGTATGAATTCTCTCTTGGTTGTAGGGGCGTCGAGTCACCACAGCATTCCTTCCAGGCAGAGCACAGAGCAGCGCAAACAAGAAGATAATGAAAAAAGTTAATCCTGCAATAACTTGGTGTTCCCTTGGTGATTCTGAGTTTTTATATTAAACCTGGCACTTTTTTCACCACCCACTCTTGGCACTCAAAATTAGTGACTCACCAGGTCGTTTTTAGCTCTTTGGATACCAGGCAGCGGTAGACCATAATGTACATGCGCCACTCAGTAGTCGCAGGCTTATTGCTACTGCAGCCTCACTAGTGTGGTGGTGACACATCAGCAACCTAAGCATGAGGCTGGCTCCTGGTGACAAAGGTTGAACATTTCTATGCCACCCAGGAATTGTTTCTGTAATCTATTGTGTAATTTTGCTTGTTTATCTTTTACTCCACCTCTTTTTATTTGCTTGGCTCAGCACATCAGCCTCTATGTTCGTGCCGTGACCCAACACATACTAAATGTCCATTCAATTCACCCTGTAACCTGAAAGTTAAAAGCGAAATCACATTTCTCACACATTATGCAAAAAAAAAAAAAAAATCGTGACAATTAGCTATCAGCAGGTGGTAAGTGCCTATACACTGTCATGCTAACAACCGTGGTCACGACACAGCAGCCAGCTTCCATCAGTGGCCTAGCGTGCCATTTTGTCTAATAGCATTAGAGTACCTCATTTGTAGCTAGTAATTGTCATAATTATTACACAAACTACAGTTGGAATGGGAAAAAGAGGAAATATACCCAAAGTCCATTAACTTGCCATAAACATTAACTCTCTTAACGTGCTTTGATGGGGAATTGGGAGGCCCCATCTAATGGAAATTAGAGCATCACTCCATGCTGCCACTCTCAATTTAGCCGCTAATATGGCTAAGTCATATGGTGAGAGCATAGTGGGGAGGGGGGGGTAATAGGATAGGTGGAGGTGTGCGCCTTTTAAAATAGAATGATGTATATTAATGCAGTAAAAACTGTCATTTTATTTGTTTTACTGTGCCACATTATTAAAAAGCGGATGAGGTTTGTGCTCTGTACGTGGGTGTGCTATGTCCCGGTTTGCTGAATAGGTAATAAACAATTTCAGAATACGACAGTATGTCAGATAAACAGAATGTGCATTTTATATATGCTGCTTTGTTGGTCACATGACTCTTCCAAAGGATTTTGCTCTTGTTTCTGAAGGGCAAGCGACATAAACAGCAATTTGTTTACAAAGGTGCAAATAGAGGCGAAGGAGTGTGGGGAGTTCTTATCATTTTACATTCGTCGAGTATTGAAATATTTGTATGCATGTTGTTGTAAAATATTCTATAAGCACTTCTGGTATGTACTAACCTTAGTGTATGTGTTGTGTTTACCGTCTTTAGTGCGTGAGCTGCAGCAGGATACACGGGAGCTCAACCAAACTGACCTCTCTGAAGTGGATCCAGAGGAGAACAGTGCTGAGTTCATGGGCATCCTCATTAAGGTACATACTGCGCAGCATTGCTTAATACTGCACAGTAATAATTGTGAATTTAAATTCCCCTCTGATGATAGAGCCACTTTTATGTTCTTTGTTATTTCAATGTCTCTGTGGTGTTTCTGTTTTTTCAAGTAAAATTTAATATTGTTCCTTTTTTTTCTTCAGGCTCTGGCCAAACTGAAGAAAATCCCAGAGACCATTAAAGCCATAATGGAGCGTTTGGAACCTGAATTGAAACAGATCGTTAAGAGGTCCACCACTCAGATTGCAGACCATGCTTACCAGAGAGGAGAAAACCTGGCCCAGGAGAGCCAGCCAAGGTACCGTATGCTGATGGGGAGGATGAGGAAGACACTGAAAACAGCATGGTTTCCTTAGGGAGACGAACAATCCCCTGAGGTGTGAGGTGCTTCAGATCAGTAAAATAAATAGAGAAAACTGAAGGTTAATAATAAATGGCAAATGAGGATGCAAACACACTAAATAGATAGTCATGAAGGGGAAACTGTAATCACTACTGTGGAAAGATGAAAGCAATCTTTTTAAAATTATCATATTTGCGTGACAGAAGATAATAAGTAGCACTAGCATTGTTTCCAAAAATGATCAGTGTAAACAGCAACACGCAGCTACGGCTGTTACCACTGATAAAAGACCTTAATAAAGCTGTCATTTATAATCCCAGCAGTGTTATATCTATACAAAGCAATTTTATTAAAGCACCCTGCTTGCTTATTCTTCTGTAGGTGTATATTCCCATTAGATTCAATTCCCCTGTGGCATTATGTAAAAGGTGGTCACTCTCTGGCTGGATACCTGACAGCTGTTTACAAAATACTAATATCAACCGGATTAGTCACCAGTCATATTTGCTGTTGCATGCAGTGGGCTTTTTTAGGTATATTAAGAGTTGACAGTAAAGGCTGTAGAGAAGATGTTTTGAATGCATTCCCGGGGTGTTCATAGTCAGACAGTCAACCAGGTATGAAACACAGTCAAGGCCAGGAGTGGAAGACGCACCTGCCTCAGACCATGAAAACAGATACTCTGCTGCTTTAAACCTAGACAAGTCATGGTTAAGCACACCCATACACACACACAAACAATTTCACACCTGCCATAGAGGACTGCTACATTTTGAAAGCAGTCACGTCAGCGCCCCGCAGACATACACATACAGTGAGTAGACTTGGGGAAGCACAGGTCTCAGTCCACTGATCCCGAACCATTTAAGAGGAACGTCTTGTTTTCTGTCAGGGATGTTCTCTCTGGCCTCGTCTGCCTTCCTTCTCCTGTTGCCTGCTGAATCTCATCTGACCTCAATGTAATAGGCCACCGTGTAGCTCATTCCCAGATCCAGCGCTTACAGATTGTTTTAAGTTTGCCCGCGTGCACGAATGTATGTGAACGCTTAACGCGGTATTTGTCTCGGAGCGTGCTGAATTGCATTTGGATGAACACTTAGGGGTTTGTGTGTGTGTTTGAATTCAGATGCGTACACACCTAGTTCTGCCTATGTTCACTTCAATTTAAAGTCAAGGTTTGTTGCTATGGAAACTCCACCAATGTACCACTTGTAGGGAACAATGGTCTTGCATTATTGCACACTATATTTTATAGCACTGCAGACTAGCAGCAACACTTAAGCACTTTACAGCGTATACAGTGGTCTGTGGTTTGCTGTTGGAGGGTTATGTTCTCATTCAGCTCCTCTGTGATCAGCCACATTGAGAGTGCATTTCCACTCTCGGCTCCTTTCACTAGATTCTGCTTTCATAAAGATAACTCCACACAGGTTCCCTCTCTCCATGCACCAAAGTTATTAGCACGCACCACTGATCTGTGAGTAGTTCAGCTTAATTTACATCAAATCAGACTTCTTGAACTCATATTCCTTTTTCATTTTGCATTACAAAAACAAGAGTGGTTTCTCTTTTTCTTTGTTGTTGGTCTATAGGCGACTTTGAGTCTGAGTCTAATCTGAACCCCCCAGAAAGAGAGAGCTGATTTAAAGTAAAGAAATGCTTGAATGCCCAAAGAACATTAAAATGAAAGGCTAAGTATTTTAGATCCAATTTAAAAACAGAAAAACTCATTGATCACAAGACTGATTGCTTGTCGCTAACGTACTGTTTTCCTCGGCCTGTTCAATACAGTGGTCACTGGAAAAGTCCAAGAGGCAGATGTTTCCATCCTATGTCCTTTTGCACGTGACAACACAATGACCTGGCACATGTAATACTTAAACAACTCTTGAAACACTCCTACTTATTGTAATTTAATTATCTGTGACTGACAACCAGCTTAACGATAATCAATCATCATCCTTTGAAACTGAAACACACACACATGCACTGTGAGATGCGCTGTCTGTCGTTTAGTAAAGGAAAGTACGTGGTCCGTGTGTGTGTGTGCTGTGCTCCCTGCTGCTGCTCCTGGCTGTTCATCAGCCTTGTGTGCGTCAGCTTCGATCCTGAGGGGAAATGAGAAGTGAGGTCTCAAAGAACAGACAATATGGATTAGGATGGCCTCCACTGGGAGATAATGAGAAGGACTGGGCTGTCTACTCTTTGTATTTGTGTGTCTGTGTGTGTTCGTGAGGTGGTGGGGTGTCGGGGTGTTGTTGCCGTGCACTTAGAGATTGAGCAAAAGGAGAGGTGACAAGGTCAGAGCTGTAAATCTTGCATGTCCACCTCTGTGCAGGTGGACACGGCCATATATTGTTTGTCCGTTTCTGAGGGCTGCTGTTGTATCCTCGCTCTAGGAGTCGGTCCTTTATGTTTATACATTAGAGAGACGGGGGAGAGAAAAATTCCCTCACTCGTTGTTGGCATTTCACAGCTCCTCTCGTCGTCTCACGAACATCTCCCATTCACTGAGTTATAGCTCATAGTGATTTGTGCCTGCTTTCCTCTCCATTAATAACATTTACTTGCTGCTACTGCCAGTGTAGTGACAGACAGCCAACCAAAATGCCCCCTAGTGAAACATCCATCTTGCCTCTACTTTATCCTTATACCTTCCCAGGAAACCTTGGCTGCTTCCCAAAACTTTTAGCATGCTTTCTTTTATTGCAGCATTCAAATTGGTGGTAATTTGTATTCATTTGGCACTACTGAGGTGCGGGCTCAGGTGCTTTTCAGTACACGTAATAGAAGCAGTTCCAGCCTCCCTGGTTTGGAGCCTACATTTTTACCCTGGTTAGTTGTATTTCAGGCTATTACAACAGGCCTTTCTTGAGTCATCTAATAGTTAAGCACCCATCTTGCCTCAGATTTTCTTTCTAACCCCTCAATTTAATCAGACGGAAAGCTGATCAGGAAGGTGAAAGAAAGATTCAGTTAGATCCGAGCTCAGCTGGAAAAGATAGGTCCCAGGGTGGGGAGCATTGACACAGACTGAAATTCTTGAACTTATCCTGATTAGAGACTGTCTAGATATATCCCATTAGAGACTTTGAATTGCCAGTCATTTTTACTGCTGCTGTATTCTTGTACAAAACAAAGGTATGGCTTACTCCCAATTAAATAAAACCCAAATGAATTGACAGAGGAAGGTCCTAAAAGGCCAGCGTTAGATAAACAGTGTGACTGTATTTATATAAACTGTAACTCCACTAAAATAAAGTGGGCACTCACTGGCTTTGGTGCACTGGGTACTCATCCAGACTCAACTAATGTAACCTGTGTTCCCTCTTCACTCTGAAAGCTTTGTCCTTGTGCAGAAAGCAGCTATAGTAAAGTCTGTATGAAAGCATTAGTGTAGATGAGGCAACTGTGGGTTTCCAATCCACAGTGTAGCACTCAGATCAAGTGGAAGGTCAGCGTGGTTTTGGCTGCACTCTCTTCTTCAGCCAGAGCCATTTACAGCTAATGAGAGTAGGTCCTCGTTCGAGTCCAGGTTGGTCACCTCGCCACTTATACAATATATAGTCCAGGTGCTGGGTTGTGACTGAAGGAACAACAGAACTGTGACTGAAAAGAGGGAACTGCAGCACCTCTTCGATAATGTGATGTGCACTCTGTAGTGGAAATAAATACATTGTAATAGGAAGCATCATCATCATCATTCCTATTCATGTACATCCTGCTGGGATGGTAATAGAGCATCTAAGGCCAAGCAGAAGCTGAGATACACAGCTCCAGAACTGTGTTGTTACATTTTGCACACCATGGATTATCAAAGGCATCAGTATTGCTCAACTGTTTTAATGGATACTGTGAATTTGGAGGTAAAGTGAAGCACAGAAAGGAGCTGTCAGCTGTTGCAATACTCTGGAGTGTGTAGACTTTGTAGCTAATGTTCTGGCTGGCCCCAGAAATATCACCACATGCTAAAACTAATTTTCCTTCCCTCTAATTTGCAAACAGAAGCCGAGTTCATTGGATGCTCAAGGCTAGTTTATTTCCCTCATTAATAAAGGGTTGGGTGAATATAGTGGGTGAAAAATGTATAAAACTTGTTTAAATACTGTTAAGTGTGTAAGTATCATGAATCATTTCTCATAACTTGTCTTGATCTCCCTCCTTTTCCCTCTCCATGTCTTCACTACCCACTCCCCTGCTCTCTGCCCCCTCCATGATTCATATTCTCTCCCTCCCTTTCTTCTCCCTCTGGCTCCCTCTGCAGGCTGCTGCTGGAGCTGCTGGAGCTTTTGTTTGATAAATTCAAAGCCGTGGCTCAGGCTCACAGCGTGGTGCTGGCCCACCTGCAGCAGATTGCGGTGCAGTGCCCGGGCGGGGCCCACGAAGAGGGCATCAAGCTCTACGAGCAGGCGGACGTCTCTGCCAAGATCCAGACGGTGCTGCAGGTCAGTTTTTCGAACAACAGTGACATAGACCATGTGAAAAGAGGGGCACAAACAACAAACACTCAAACCTTAGCCATCAAATGGAAATGCAGTTGTAAACATCCTCACACCTACATATTAAATAAGAAATTGGATGAACACATCTGCCATATCTGTCAATCAAGAGGATTATAATGAGCATGAGCAAAAACTTCTACAATCTACAAACAAGCACTATTCTTTTTATAGTCTTCATTGTGTTTACCATTGATACTTATTTTATGGGGCCATATTGTAGCTTTACACCTGGTGACAAGATGTTTTTATGGTGAACACAGGATTGTTTATTTTGTCCTCCCTCGCAGGCATACCCCCAGGCTTTTATTTTTTATTCACTGTCACAGAGATTTGTTCCTCCCTGATTTATCTTCCATCCTTTCCTCAAAACACTCGATTTAATTCACCTTCTCTTACAGTAAATTAATCAGTGGAGAAACTGGCAGCGATGTGATGGATGGCAGTCAATGTGGTGAAGCAAGAAGCGGCAAGGGAAAAAGACAGGGGAAGCTTGATTGCTTGGATTAATTTTAGGTTCTTTAATTGGCGTGTATTTATGCTGGGTTCTTGCTCCCTGCTCCTGTTTGATTGGCGGAGGGGATGAGCAGCTGTTGAGCTGACCTATGGCGAATCTCAGAGGGAAATCTATGGCAGTCGTTGCTCTCAAAGCGATCGGTGTGTGTGTGTGTGTGTGTGTGTGTGTGTGTGTCTCTCTGTGTGTTCACACCCAAGAAAACAAGCGTTCTCCCTGACGCTCCCTCACTGGGGGTTGTGCAATTTAAATTTATGTCATTTTCCTGAAGCGTGATGATGTGCATAACTCCAGTTTAAATTGTTTGAGAGCCCGGTTCTCTCTTCTTTCTCAATTTTCTTAAAGTTTTCTTATGAAACCATGACTTTGATTTACAGTATATAAACTTACAGTATACATAAGAAGTTAACTTTTTTGAGCTTTGTTGCTGTTTTGTTTTGTTTTGTTTTGTTTAGCACACGCCAGTGTTTTTACAGATCATAAACTTGTAAAAATAAATAAAGAGACAGAACTCAGTAGCTCAGTTAAATTGAAAGCTTATCTATTTCTAGATCAGGCACTATGGCTTGTAGCGACTCTTCCAATAACTTAATACATTTTTTTTTTCAGCTGGCATGCATGAACGCACAAATACGTAAGTGTTTAGATGTATGTGTGTGTGCGTCTCCAAGGGTGTGAATGTGCATAGGCATGTACTGTAATAGCTCTGCTGTACCAGTGGCATTAAGCCATTCCCCAGCATGTGACCACTGCCAGCACCCAGTTGCCAGGGACTCCACTCTGTCGTCTCTGCGATGTGAGATAATGTAATCTCTTGATTAGAATACTCATTACGTGAAATGAGGTTTTCTTATTCACTCACTCGTGTTATTATTTCCTGACCGATTGTATCAATATGAAGGCTCCTCGTCCGTCCACCCCCCCCACCCACCGCCATCTCTCTCATGTCTCCTGCTTGTTGTTGTTGTTGTTTCATTGCTCTCTCACTCTGTATTTCCATTTCCCTTGCTCCTTCCTTCCTTCTTCAGCATCATTCCTGCTGTGTCCCAATACCTTGTGCATAGCCCTCTTACTCCTTGTAATTTCCTTCTTAATCTTATTATCTTGCTTTCTTTTTCTCTCTCAACTCCCACACTCCCTTTCACCCCCTTCGTTTAGCTCTCTCTGTCTTAGAGAGTCACATATCAGCAATGAGAGAAATTAAATTCCTACCGCTCCCACAGTGGCTCTGTTGAATATTATTGGATGCTGAGCCAGGTCTTATCTCACGTCTTAACATCCACAAAGGGGCAGGATCCTACTCAGCATTGGTCAGAATTTGGTTATGATCTTTGTTACTTCCCTCATCTTGTTTTCTCTCTCGAGCTCAATTTTCTTCAGTTCCACAAAAACTACTCTAACCGGTCTTCTTGTTTTAATTTTATATTTCAAAACAATAGCTCACCATTGCCAGAGACAGATTCTATTTGAAAGTCATTCTTCTGAAAAGCTTGAACAGAATAACTGTCTGCCACAACTTCTGGCTAATTTGGGCATGGTTGATTCAGTTTTGACAGAGGCAAGTCGTTTTTTGTAGCAACTGCAATGTGTCTGTGTATAAGTCATTTAATCATTTTGGAGCTTTTTGAAATATGTTAAAACGGCTCTACCTTTTTTTTTGCCAGTTCCTTTTTAGTATCTTCTGCCACCTTTACAGTTAAATCAACTGAACCCCTCTCTGTCTTACTTATTGCACTTTTTGACATGTGCTGAAACCTCTTGGTAGGTGTTATTTTTTTTCCCCCACTTTGAGCGCTGGAGAAACCAGATTGACCTTTCCACATGACATACCAGCAGACAGATGCAAGAGTCGACATAAACTCAGGATGCAGCCAGTAACAAGTCCTCGGTTGAGAAACGGCGTTCATCAATGTGTGACTGAGTGAACGGGAGTAGGTAAACAAGCTTTTAAAAGTCAGGATTCATGTATTGGTTTTAATCCCTGTTCCGAAATGCTGGAGATGCTCCTGCTTGTTGTTTATTTCATTGCAGAAGTATTGATTCAAGCCATAAAAGGACTGAATGGTAATCAGTGGTATTGATGCTGGAAGGAGGTGTTTTAATGTCACTTCACAATTTTTCCAGTGGCTTTCTGTAGAATGTGTGAACATATCTATTGATTATTCACACCATTATTGAATTTACATTTCTAAGTGTGCACGACCACATTCCTTCACTACTCTCCATGTGTGACTGCCTTTCTTCTTTTTTCCATCTTCCTCTTCAAAGCAATATGTTTTTTTTCCAGGAAATCATAGAGTGACTGGAATTTGTATGTGTCCATAAATGTTTAATGCGCCTCTCTCTCCCCCTCAGAAAATACAGTATAGCATCATCAAACAATTAAGACAGCCTGTCAGCCTGGCGAGTAAAATGATGTTCTCCGAGTTAAAATGTTAGTCTAAACAAACATTATGTGCCAAGCCAGAATATCCACAAGTTTCCTTTGAATCTTTAATAAGACAGAAGTCACAATACTTCACCAAGTAATTGGGTAACATAGTTCGTAAAAGATCACAGTTCATAAACCTTTCCATGCTTTCTTCATTAAGAACCTCTAGTGGGAGTGTTATTTAATGTATATTTGTGCCTCTGGCTACTGACGTCCATCACCCTTTGACCTTGTCGGCCGTTGAGTTTGAGGCGTACGAGTTTGTTAATTAGCTCACCATTTGCACATTCCACGTGGATTTGTGGCTGTGACTGCTTGCCATGTCCGTTGTCTGCTGCAAGTGTGTGACCCGAGTGCAAATCGCACTTTTAATGAGTGACTTCCCCTCTGCACACAAGAAACTCCGAGGCTAGCATTCAACAATATGGACGGATGTTTATTATCTGCCTTCTGAAAGAACTGTAGAAGATCATAGATACTTAAATGGCCATTTTTAACAGGATCTTGATCACATGACTGCCACCCACTTCTTTTTGATTCAGAAGAGAGTCTATATCTTAGTCTAAATCTGCTTCATTTTATTGCTGAAGATTAACCAAGACAAAAGCAGTTTATGTTCGTGCCAAATATATTTAAATATACAAGTGGCTTATAGATGCACCGCCTTCTCTCAGCTCATCAACAGAGTGAAAACGAGGCGAATTGAACTGCCAGAGAGTAGCCAGAAGACAATGATCTCTTTT
Organism: Trachurus japonicus; assembly: GCF_045865225.1. Lineage (NCBI taxonomy): Eukaryota > Metazoa > Chordata > Actinopteri > Carangiformes > Carangidae > Trachurus > Trachurus japonicus. Next base: position 11,458,339 of record NC_140929.1, on the reverse strand, counting down.
AATTAGATATGAAGCACAGACATCGCTACGTTGTTCTCGCCCCAACATTTTAATCAATGTGTCACATTTATTCTGCCCTCCAAAGCGCTGTCATATTTACATATCGCTGGAGCGCGTTGAAGTCTACCATCTCCTTGGTGTCGCAAAGTCTCATCTCTCCCCACCCCAACCCCCCCACTTTACATCTACTACATCAAAATCACCAGACTTAATCAAATCCTGATGCGTACTTCTGCAATAGTTTCCTTGACGTGTTGATACAGTATATGACTGTGCTGCAAATGAGGGCGCAGTATATTTGATCCCGTGCTATAAACGCTACCGTGACTTAACTTTTAAATAAAAAGCACCTCAGATGAGTTCTATGCAGTTGTACAACTTGGATGATCATAAGCATGTACAGTATGGCTGTGCAGATGGATATTTTAATGCGACTGCACTAGCCAGATAATTTTCTGAATGTGTAGGGTATATGTACAATATTAAATCTGGCGATTAAGTGCACACAGCATTCTCGCATACATACGTAATGGAAATTTAAAAGGTTAATGCAAAACTAAATAAGGCTTAACTTTGTTTACTGTAAAGTTCACCCATAATTTAAACCAATTACGGTGAATAGTAATAGTAATAACCTTTTTTCTCTCATTTGTCATTTGGATAAAATATGCAATAATGTGCTAATTTGGCATATAAACAAAAATGAAAACACGTCTTTTTACAGCACTGTGTCCATAGAAACACTATTGTATTGTTTCCCTTTCTTTTTCATTTGAAACAACAATGAATAAGTGGTGGAGACACAGCAAGGACACACAGAGAAACAAAATAGGTTTGAGCGAGCACACAGGCACATCTTCCTCTCCTCCTCCGTCAACAAGATAGCCTTCAGAAGATTGACTTGACGCGGCCCACTCCAGGTGGGAACCCCCACTGGTTAGCGGTAGTTCAGTGCAGCGGGAGTAGCTGTGGCTGAAGCGCTGTCCAAACTTGTGAAGGTTATTGAAGTTTCTGGAACACAATCAATACAGGGTGTATACAGAAACCTCTCTTTGACGGCCAAGGACACTTTGGGCTTTACCTTCAAACTAGCAGCGAGGGATATCAGTCAATATGTTTTGTGACAAGACACCAGCCGAGGGATTTAGTGGGAAAACAGCTGATTTCAATAAGCCTTGAGAAAGGATGAAAGTGTTGAGATTGTTCTGTCAGCTGCTTTTAAGATGACTTAATAAGAAGGTGAGGATTTGAACAAGGAAGGAAAATGAAGGGATATTTATTTCTTTAATTTTAGTCAATTAATTGCTCCCAAATCAATCAAGTGCTCACCTGCAAAGGCTTGAGTGACGCTCTCTTAATTGCTCTGATTTGTTGATGTTAGGGCCCTAATGGACGGACTAGAAGATGAGTATACACTTTCTCCGAGCACAAAAGGTGACATCGGGACATTTTGTTCACAGGAAATAAACGAGAGTGCCGGTAATGAATTACAAAGGCACACTTCCGTGAAGCTTTTCTCCACTTTTTATTAAAACTTCGCAATCAGCCCACTGGACTGATTTAAGCTCGGGGGCGAGACCTGAGCCACTCAAGTGCCGAACGAGGTTGGCTGGTTGATAGAATTACATTGAATAGTTGTGGTGGAAATGATTGTCTTTGTCAGGGGAGCCCTTGAGAGAGATGTGGTTTGCATGTGTACCCACTCAAACGCATGTGCAGGCAAACACGCGCACACACTTGAGTTTATATGAACTCTCGAGCTTTCGTCTTATTATCCGGTGTGAAGAGCCATTTGCCATGTCTCACATTTTTACATACCAGCCACTGTTTCGCAGATTCACCCATGAATATTGATTTTGAGTGAGTCCAGGCGGCTCCTTTCTTTCTCTCCTGTTTTCTTCATCAACTCTCTGTAACCTTTAAGTGGAAGTCCAATGAACTAATTTAGAGCGGAGGTACTGCTTTGGCTAACTTATTAAGAGCTATCTATACTGAAGTCGAAGCAGCTGAGACGATGCTTTAATGTTTAAATGCCAGATTTTCAAAAAGACATGAGTTTGTTTCCATCTGGTGCCGCCTGTTGCCAATTTTAAAGGCGTTGAGAGGGGAGAGAGTGTGTTAACATTATATTTGCCTAATTTCCATGAAATCCCATTTCTCTTCCACAGCTCGTAGCGCCAGTTACATCAGATGTTATGTATGCTCCAGGATCTTACTGAATTAGACCTGGCTCCCATTTGGAATCGATCTACAATTAATATAGTAGACCACTGAATTCGTCTCTTGTGAGTCTGTGTATTTTTACATCGCTGTGTGGCTCCGGGAGCCGTCACTGGGGTGGCTTTCTGCGTTGGCAACTGCAGTGATGCTGCAGTTCATCATCCGCAAGCTCAGTCATTTTGCTGTTTGTAATTTAAAATACCATTTCCTGATTTTCGTTGCCTTTATTTTTTATTTGTCACTCTGGTCATACACAGGTAACAGTAAAATGAGTTTTGCCCTGTTCTTGCTGGAATAATAGTGATTTTAGGATTTAACCTGCTTGACTTAATTGCTATGAGGAGTACAGAGGAAGGAAGACAATATCCTTTTGTTCATTTTATGAAGACAGTTACAGCGCCTCCAGGTCGTATTAGTCATGGAAAGTTGCCAGAGACTTCTCCACGGTTTGAGTCATTAACTGACTAGCACCTATCTTTCAGGGGGGAGAAACACATTTTGTATCAAACAACATGAAAGTCTATACATATCGACTTTCGAGGTTGTGTCAATCAAAATGCAGTCACAGCACATTAGCACATTACAACAGAATATTATTGTACTTCGCTTGAGTGGGTGGAGACACAATGCAAGCCCTGTTGTTGTGGAGCACATAACTGCTGAGTGCGATTTTTGTTTACTTTTATCATGTGTAGGTTGTTTTCTGATGATTTCACTCTTGAGTTCATATTAAAACTAATATATTTCTATAATAAGGTAGATTTAATTGCTGTCCTCATACCATTTGCAGCTGCTGTTCTTTATCCTTTCTTATAAAATAGAAACAGAGCCACTCTCTTGATAAACTTCTGAACAAACAAGTATAAAGTGTTCAGCCTCTGAAATTGTTCTGTTATTCTTGATAATTAGTTTACACGCTGCAGAATGAGACTGAGATATATTTAGACTCATGTCATCCTATCTGCTTGTAACAAGAGAAAACACAAAATTGCAGTAGTTTGGCTCTGCAACAAAGTATCTTTGTTTGGACCAATTTAGCACTTGTTATTGAATTAGCTTTGTAATGGTTGAAGGGGTAATTGGGAAAATTTGAGGTGACATTCGCTAAAAAAAACAACAAAAAAAACCCTTTACTTTAGTGACTTATTAGCTCTGTAATGTGGCTGGCTGCTGACTGGAAGGAGATTAGAGAGTCTTGTCTGCTAAAGGCTCCTGCCCTCGCCAGAATTAGTAGGAGGTCCTCTAAGTAGAGGTGAAGAAACCAGCCATCCTCTTTTAGCTTCACCTAGAGGTGTTAAATCAGCAACAACTATGGTTATTTAACTTGGTCCCTTGCGATTTCTCCCCTCACTTTTCCCTCCACTCTCGCTTTCAGTGCCCATTTTCTCCTTAGCATTCCATTCAGTCCTCATTCTCTACCTATAATCCTCTACTCTTTCCCTTCTGCACAACTCTGTCCCATCTTTATCTCGCCTCCTTTCCTTCTCTTCTTCTGCGTTAACTTCCTGCCTCCCATCCCTCCATCTTTCTCTCTGTCCTAGCAGCCCAGTTAATTGCCTCCAAAGTTCACTCTGTCTCTGGGCTAATGCAATTTAAGTAGGGTCGGAGCCCCTTCATCAGCCCAGTGCTGGCATTTCATTAAGTCTACTTGGGCGTTTGCTTGCAAGCAAGTGGGGGTTTCGCTCCACCAGCTCATCATTAGTAATTAATACACTGATAGGATTAGTTGCAGCATGAGGCTAGTGGCAAGTGGAAGCTGTGGTGTTGCTGGTTGGAGAGGGCGTGTGTGATATGGCCTCCAGCACCGCCTGCGATGTGTGAAGTGTGTTAGAGAGTAATTACGTGTGTGGTGGGAGATTGTGTGCGTGTGTTTAACTTGCATATTTACATGAAGATTTGTCACCGAGTGCTGTGACCTCACACTCGTTTAACTAAACATGAGAACCATTTTCCACCAACATAACTCTTCTATAATTTCTCATCATTTAAGTTTTTGTCAATTGACCCTTCGCATAAGCCCCGCCCCCTTGGTTACTGTTGCTACGCCGGGCAAGCTTTCACTCCCAGCCACGCTCCTGGCAGTATTTGGTATCGATTTCAAAGGAAATATCAGCAAATTTCTGGATAAACTGTTCTGAGATAATAGAGAGAAGAAGTCACAAAGATCATTCAGAGTTTTCAGTGACATGACTCGCGCAGGAGGATAAAACATCTGTTCAACGACACGACTGGACAATGTACAGAGCAGCAGTAAGGACCGGTAATTTTACCGTCTATCAACCCACGAAGACTTAGGTCATCTCACTGGTCATGAAACGTTGTCAAACTGCAAGTTTTGGGGCGATTTTGAACCACATACAGCTTTCGCTGCTGTTTTTTTTTCTCCCACCGCTGTATCAGTCAGTGAAAGCAGTCCCTGCCTGGAGGTTCCCTCGCCTAAAAGCCCAGGTAAAAGCCCTAAAAGTACAGCTGTCATTTCGGAGGTGAACATATGGTTGTCCCCATATTTACACTTGCTCAAGTCGAAAAAAAAGTCCGCTCGTATCTGAACATCTCTATATTGCTGCTGCCGCCGCCGCCACCACCGTAGTAGCAGCAGCAACAACAACATCCTTCTCTACAAACAAATGTTTTTCGTCCTAGTCTCAAAATGTGTCCACAAAAGCAAACGTAATGACTCACTGCGGAAAGCTTGCCAGGCCTATAGTTACGGTTGCTAACGTAGGATTGGACAATAGCCGTTTGTGGGAGGAGTTGGCGAAGGGTCAATTATAATATATATTAAAAAATGCATACTAGTACAAATATGATGTAATTAAAAATATTATAACAGGCCTTCTGTATTAATAAAATTGCCCTGGATTCTACAATGAAACACAATAAAACCTATTCCTGTTTGCGTAGATGCCAGATTAAGAATCCCTGCTGGCATGCATGATTTATCCCCTGAAGTAACAGCTTTCTTTAGGGGATTCATGGTCGAGTTTGTTGGTTGAGTTATTTCTCAAGTGTTTTAGTACCACTTTCTAAAAAGGCAATATCTGGAACAATCTAAACGAACATGTGCCCATGTTCCTGTTTCGTTTCCAGCATTTATTATCTTGGGTTAAGCCCATTTCAAATAGTCTCAGGGATGTAAAATAATATCGCTGTACCATTTTATAATGGATGAGCTTACTTCTTGCATCCCCTGTAGCACACCATACATTTGAAATCACATCCTGCAATAAATCTTCCCTAATCTCCCTATCAAGATCCATTTGCCATATTAATCTCAGGCTTTTGGAAATTCTGATGTGAGAATAATTTTTTGTTTTATAAAATACTACTTAAAGAGAGAGCCGACTCTGCTCTTTAGCTGAAGCTGTGCCCCATCGAAAGGATCTTCCCTCCATACAGATCGGGAGGTTATTCCATATGTAAGAGTATCTCTGTTTATATTGCAATATAACCAGAGATACTGCTGCAATATCCCCAGGATTTTGTGTTCTCTTGCCCACGCCCACTGGGAGTTTTGTAAAACTAGGTTTTGTCTGCTCTCTATTTTGCTGTATTCCTCTCTGATAATAGTTCTATATGTCAGATTGAACTTCAAGTGTGTTTTCCACCTTTACCCACCCAGGGTTACAATCATAATTTGCCCAGTGTCTTGCAAGTTTATTCATTTCAAATGCTGCTGGTCGTTCACAGGTGACAGTAATAGGATCTGTGCCTTGTTCCTGCTGCAGTAATAGTGATTTGAGAGAGCCAGTCCTCCGTTAGCTCTTGAGGCAAACTGTGTGTTCAGACCGATTCTCGTTTTTTTTTAATGTTCCAGTGCCGCGCCTTAATCAGACAGTTGTATTGCTCATAGATTGCCTCAGATATGGTTATTGGTATCATCATAGAAATGTAATTAAATTGTGGAGCAACAACCGACTTAATAGTATTAATTCTCCCACAAAGTGAGGTTTATCAATTTCCATTTATCCATATTTGCCATTATGCTTTGAAATAGTGGGACCATGCTAATAGAAATGATATTTTCTAATTGTGAGCCTGAACACAGCCTAATACCTAATATTTAATTCCAACTGAAATCCACTTAAACTATAACAGGGTGATTGTTTGATGCATATTTTCTGATATCACACAGCTCATATAGATGTAAATGAAACAATAAAGATGGAAGAGACAAAGTATCTCTAATATTTTTTGGGTCTTCAACAACAATATATCTCTTTTGTAATGTTCCATTTAGACCTGAATGCACTAATCAACATAAGATTTTCCACTAGTTACTTGCTTTTGCATCAGTTTTCCATGGATCTGCACTTGCTAACTAATATGCACATGTGTGTGCACTTGAATTAGTACCAGCGCTAGCACAGGAAGGCTTTCCCATGCATGACGGGGGGTGCTCTCCGCAGTGTTAATTACATCATTATGATCGGGATGGATCTCCATCTGCTCTACCATTACTCCTGTCCCATTCCGGGCTGACCCACACTGCGCCTCAGAATTAGACACACACAGGCTAAATGGCCCTGCTAAATTATGAAGCTATTAGATATGGGAGGCTATTTTAGAACATATGTATTCACACAGAGAGAAGAATGAAGAAGGGGCGAGAGAGAGAAAGGAAACGATGAACTGAGGTAGACAGAGCAAGAGAGAGAGAGAGAGAAAATAGAAATGTGAGAAATGAGAGATGAGGCACTAAGAGATTTTGAAAAATGAGAGCCAGTGAAAGCAACAGAGGGAATGTGTAGATATAATGATAGAGTAGAGGAAGTTAACTTTCTCTATCTGGCCAGAGTTTCAATGTGCTTGTCCTCGGCTATTGTTAGAAGTTGATAAGATTTTTATGAAGCATGATAAGACGTTGATGGATTTCACCATGGATCATGTAGACAGACCGAAAAATGGAAGACAGCAATTTAAACGGTGGTCATCAAAAGAGCCGGTCGTGTCACAGGCCTTTTTCTGGCTCCAGAGCATGGGTTTTCTTCTGTTTTCCACAATGGGCTAGGTAGATATTAATATGTTGTGATAAAAGGCAACACACTGTAACACAACAAGCGATAAATACAAGTCCCGCTGCGTGGGATGTCTCCTGCTGATATGATAGATATGTATCTCTGTTGAACAAGGAATATGTAATTGCAGTTTTTCATTAAAAGTTTTGCATTTACGTCCTATAATGCAGCAAAATACTCTTGCAAAGGTAACGTTGGGGGAGCATTGTTTGTGTGGCGACAGATGGCAAAATAAATGTGGAGAAAATGAAAACAATGCAAAAGGGAAATGCAAACACAATCAAAGTGCTTACTGTATAGAGAGAAACCAGAAGGGTAACAGGAAAGTTTTTGCAGTACCACTCTCCAATCAGTTTTAGTTTCAGCGTCATACTGCAGTGAGACACAGACCATAACCTCATGGTAAATGTATGTAAATATTTTCACCATGGTTAGGTGCTATACAAAGGGCTCCATGGATAAAAAAATATATACTCATGCATTAGGCGAACAGAGCAGACCGGCCAGTCTGACAGGATACAATTATGAGTGGGCGCTTTGAAGTCATTAATAAGCTCGAGCACTCCATGTTACAGTATCTGAGGTGTAGTAATATTAGGAGGGACCATGTGGATATGATAAATTTGGGAATGATAATAAAGTGGCATCAGTGAGTAACTGTACACCGTTCGACAGTTAAGATTAATGCTCAGTTAGGATTGAGCTTTAAAAGATCACATAAGGACCTTAAAGGACCTATTATGCGATATTCCAAAACGTGATCTTGGTTTCTCTGTTTCAATTTGTCTCTCTGTTTTATGGGCCCTGATGTGTTTTCACTCACAGTTAAGTGAGTTATAATCACCGATCATCTACTATAGAAGTGGTGTATACATTTTGTCGTTGTCATTAAAAAGAAATTAGCGTTTCTACTGTGCCCCTAAAAAGTCTAGGCCAGGGGTGTCAAATGTGCGGTCCGTGGGCCAAAACCGGCCCAGCAGGCGGTCCAATCCGGCCCTCAGGATGAATTTGCCAAGTGTGAAAATTACTTAGAAGACACAAGAGGCATAATATTGTTGAAATTGCACATATTTTTATCGAGAAATTTCAGGTTGTTCATAATATGTTTTGTAAAAGGATAGTTCATTAATTGTAATAATGTACTAAAACAAAGGGACAAATTCAAAGTTCTTTTTATTTATATGTTATCATGCTATTATTTTACTGGTTTGGCCCACTTGAGATTAAATTGCGCTGTTTGTGGCCGCTGAACTAAAATGAGTTTGACACCCCTGGGCTAGGCTGTCAGTATGTGACTGCATTATCTTGATGGGGAAATTACTTCAAGTTCATCTTTTCAAAGTTATTTCCTCTGCTGTGGCTCTTTTGCTTCTCTTTTAACCTTGTGCTTTGTGTGCTGTTCAGGTTCTGCTCATGGAGTATCTTGATGTGAAGAACAGCCGGAGCGCCTCGGAGCCATCGGCTCAACTTTCATATGCCAGCACCGGCAGTGAGTTTGCAGCTTTCTTTGCAAAGAAGAAACCTCAGCGTGCCAAGCAGTCGCTCTTCAAGTAAGGATCACTCCTCATGTACCTTATATTCTGTCTAACCTCTCATCCTCAAGGTCATAACTCTTCTTCTCTTTCCTTCTTGGAGCTTCATGTTGCATGATGTGCTGCATTGTTGTGTTGTGTGGCCACTTGTTGAACCTTTTGGTGTGTTTTTTTTCTTTTTTCTAAGGTTTGAATCATCTTCACATGCCATCAGCATGAGTGCGTACCTGAGAGAGCAGAGGCGAGAACTCTACAGCAAGAGTGGAGAATTACAAGGTGAGGAAGGGGGGACGGAGAGAGTTGGGGCGTAAAGTGGTGTCCCTAGCAGCTGGAATAGAGGAGGGTGGACAGAGATGTGAGATGAAGGGAGGGAAAGGGGGGGGATGACAGAGCAGAAGGTGTGAAAAGTATTGACAGAAATGTGGGAAAAGGGGAAAATGTGGCAGAGATAGAAGAATAAATTGGACAGGGTTTGCAGTGTGTAGGATAAAGGAGGAGAGAAAAGAGCAGCACAGACACTGAGCAAAGGTTAGGGGTTGGTTGGATGGATGAAAACAGGGAGGAGGTTAGAAGCTGTATGGGTTTGCGAAGAAAAGAAGTGAGTAGAAAGCACCTACAACCTTACTCAGCAGGCAGCAATAATGGGTTCATGCACATAGATACACAGTTGCAGAGATTATGTAGAGATAGCAAAACAGGTGCATATATTGCCTTGAGTGGGAACAGGATGCAGGCGAAGGTGCAGGGAGATGAGGTTGATTTGGTCACGTTTGGGTGATGGAGACGCTGGAATGGAGAGCATGAGAGGCGAGTAACAAAAGGCACGGTGGAGATACGAAGGGCATGTTGCAGATGGAGAAGTTACCCTCGGCAAAAGAAAGGCAGATAACAGCAATGTGGAGAGGGATGCTGTGATGGAGAGAGATTGACGAGAGGCAGAGAGCAGGGTGACTTTGCAGAATCCACCAAGAGGGAGAGGCCTTGAAAACCTCTCGCTCACATATCCACACACACATGCACACACACACAGAGGCACAACATAGCACGGAGAGCGAGCTGCACAGCCAGACCCTGGAGAGTCTCTGCTCTTCTACTGCTCCTACTTCTTCTGTCTCGCTCTGGCTCGCTCTGTTTCTCCGCATATATGACCTTGAGGTTTTAATCAGCAGTCCCTGACAGCGCTGTTTGTCTGATACTATTCCTTTTTTAACTGCAAGCTCCTTGTTGGCATTGTTTGGATAAAATAGAAAAGGTAGGCGATGGAGTGAAACAATAACAGTAAATTGCTTTTGATTTGTGAAGACTATGCCATAACAAATGCAAAAAGGACCTTTTGTAATATGTAATTATGACTATTGAGGGTAAATGATTGAAATAATGTGGTGTTAATAAGGCTTCTGGAGATATTTAACCTGAAAAACAACCAGAGAATGGCTTCTCAAATAACAATTGCAGAAGATATTTCAATGTAGGATGTAGTAGTTTTCTTATTCTTTTTCTTTTTTTGACGGGAAATGCCACTCATACAGTAGGAAGTCTGTAAATGTATGCAAAATCTACTACCTCACCCCCCACACACACCCCCACCCCCGCCACAAAAAGAACAGCATTGATTAACTGTGGATAAAGGAAAAAGGTCTTCAAATAACAGCTCACTTTTTTTTTTCTTCTTCCTTCTGTTGGCGCCTCAGAAAGAAGGGGGGAAAAAAATATTTTTTTTGACTGGCTGAATGCCTCGGAGCGTTTATAAGAAGATGAGATTTCTCTGGGCTTTCATTTCACCTGTCACAATGCGCAGCACCGGCCACAAGCCCAAGCCGGGGCCTGAATGGCTGCAAAGAGATTGAAGGAGTAAGAAATCATTTAGAAAGTGAAATAAGTCGACTGTGATGGAGGGAGGGGAAAGATGGATGGAGGGAAGGAGGGAGGGAGAGGAAGGTTAAAAGTCATTGTTTTCATCAGGGTCCAGCAAAGAAGCCATTAAGAGATTTCTGAAGGAAGAAATTAGAAAAATCTGTATTGAGACGGACAGTGTGGAAAGGGACTTTTTCTCTCTCTTCAAATTAAACTTACTGTAGGGAGGGAGGGAGAGGGAAAGAGTTAGAAATGAAAGATTGACTTGATGAGTTCTTCTGGCTCCAGGATTACTCAACACTTAAAGCTTAGTCATGTGTGTCTCTTAGTCTCTCTACTTGGAGTTTCCTAAACTCTTTTTTTCCCCTCAACGTTCTGCTTCAAGTCAATATAGTTATTAACTCAAACGCTCACCAGACACAGCCTTGGAAATAAGAGTTTGATTGTTCGTTTTAAATCCAGCTGCGCACGGTTTACAAATGCATAGGAATGGTCATGCACTAAATAAAGTACAAAGTCGTACTTTTGTGCAGAAGCTGCTACTATTTTTGCTGCTTTTTTTTTTTTTACTTTCTTCGAGCCGCGCCAGCTGTGCGACATGAAATGCATTCTTAGCTTTGACAGGTTTCAGTATTGCGCATATCTGTGAAATTGACTTCCCAGATCTTCTATAAGTACAGTAAAGATCACAGCAGCGGTATTTGTATAGAATGTGTAATGATTTTGTAGCCCATCCACACTCGCAGATCTCTAATGGGTTAGAAATTAATCTGTAATATCTGTAATTTATGTCTCCCGAGTGTTGTAGGGACCCGCCATATATCATTACACACGTGCGCGGCGGCTGCATGGTGCCCATATTCACATCGCTCACATACACATGCAAACACGCAGGGGGGGACTTAATTGCTTGCCTTCTCCACAGAAGCATGTCTCGTATGCTTCAATTAATCCAATACTTCATCTAAAGACTTTATTACAGCTCCATATGTAGCCACATCTGGGCTGTGTGTTTTTCAATGCATGTACTGTAGCGAGACTCCCGGCTACAATGTGTGCAGGATATTGTGTCCACATATCCAACGGATCCTCAGCTGTGTGTCTAAATGTGTACTTACCGTTTGTGGGCGTGTTTGCATCCGAGGCAAACCACTACTTTAAAATCACAGAACCTAATCCAGATTCAATCACATTCCCTATGAATAAATGATGAAAACAACATTTTTTTCTCCGCCAGCTATAGATGTGTTACCAGACCCTGTATTCCTCTGCATGTCCCCCCACCACTAGACTTTTTATATTCACGCCCTCTGCTTTTTAAAATTTTTTTTATTGCCTGTCTGTTGTGTGTGGCAGCAGATGACTCTGAGTGCCCCAGTGGTCATCTGGGAGGTGAAGTGTGAATATATCTCAATAACTACTGCAGTCTTGCACCACACCGAACCAGTAATGCATTAACAGCATTTTTTTTATTTTTTATTTCCCTTTGTGTCGTGGCTGTTCATTGTGTTCCGTGCGATATTGCCTTGCCCCGGGGCACGTTTGAAGTGACACCCCTGCCTCCCATCCTCGACAGCCGTACACAAAGCCTGCCCATCACCACGCTCTCACCCCGACATTCACGTAAACAAACATACACATTTCAACATCCCCCCTTCGCCTGCAGGTACGTATATATACTTCCATTTCTCCCACCTCTGACCTCCCACCACTCCTGAGATGTATTTATTATCAACTCGGCTCCAAATCTATTTCACACGTTCCATGTTTTCCTTTTGATATTCAAATAGACGTCTTCACAGGGTGTCCAGCAAACAAAAAGAACAGCCTGACTGAGTCCTGTATGCAAGCAATCTAATTATAAACAGCTCCTCCTCTGCCCCTTAATAGCTAACGCTCGGAGTGAGGTGGAGAAAATAAAAGCTATGTTGTTTTAGGGGCTTCTTGTTTATGTATAATAGCATCATGTTCCCATGAGAGAGTGAGGAACAGGGAAAGGGAGCGACCAGAAGTGGTGTTCCTTGTCAAGCTGATTTGTACACCCCAATAGGGAGGCGAGGGAGAAGAGGTGCAAATGGAAAAATGTCTAGCAGGGAGACGAGGGGGCGGAGGTAATGGTAGGTAAGATATCAAGGGTGGGTCTGGCAGATGTTAATAGCCAAGTGTTCTCAGAAGTGTATGTGTTTCTAAGGTGAAGTAGCAGAAACAGCATGTTCCTGCCAAGTGATATGCGGCGTTGCGCACTTTGGCAAACTGGGATTGTGATTGCAGTCGGTGGAATGTATCATGTTTTTTGGGGGAAAGTCAGTTTTAAGGAATGTTTGGGGTTATTAGAGGAGGTTTCCACTGCCCCTCCAAAAAGCAACATGCTCTCAAAGCCCACCACTTTCATTTTGATGGGAAAACTAACTCATATTTTCCGTGTAAACGACCACTCTCAGAATCAGAGTTCAGTCCTCGCCCCTTGATCACGCTCCAGAAGAACCTTCAATCCATTTTTACTGTAAAATCACTGACCAGCCTTTTCAATTATTATTCATTCGCTTCATTTGTTTTTCAAGGATAATGGTTGTTCACTCTCGTCTTGTGCGTCAATATCTGACTTCCACTGACCTTGCAATTATGATTTATCATATTCGCAGCAAGAACCTTAGATGGAATTGAACTTTGGCGGTAGAAAAGTCAATAATTATTATAGGATTATGACTCTGGAATGTCAGACACCTGCTTAGCGGCGATTGATACCCCAGCCATTTTTTTTTCTCGTTCATTTATGGTTTGATCTTTCATGACCAACTTTCTGTTTTGATGTTTAATTTCTTTAACTCTTGAGCACTTGAAGACTGACATTTTAATAGATTTGCCAGTAAATGCACCTCAACAGCCTCTTAGTCAACAAATGATAGGTCATGTTCTTATGTTCATATTAAATCACCTAAAGAAAATGCCATTCAAATGATTTAAATAAATCCAGGATTTATAAGAAAGTACTTGTCATGATAAATCCCCAAAGACTAGCACCACTATGTCTATGACCCTTTGTATGGGCAAGTAATTTTACCTGACCATAGAGTTGAATCTGAAGTGAGTTATTAACTATAAGGACTGAGGTTATTCTAAACTTTAAATTGCCTCTTTTATGCTGTAAAATAATAAATAAAAAGTCTTTATCATTGCGCAACTGATTAAATTTAATGGGCATCAATTATGTTTCATTATGTTATATTTTAATGAATAATTCATTACTTTGTTGCAGCATTCTTAGAAATGACATTTAGATAAATATATTACAGTACAGGAACCATTGTAGAACGTTCCCCACGAAGCTGAGTGGTGAGAAGTTTTCAGACTGGTCAGGTGTGGGTGTACATGCGTGCGTATGTATGACAAGTTGTGTCATTAATGACATGTACAACATGCTGTAATTGAGTGACATGTTGTAACCAGGTCTATGCTTGGAGCTCTGCACACCACAGGGATGTCAAGAGAGAATGACGTTTCCACTCTTGTTCCAGAGGCAGACCTTTATGTATTGCTTTGTTCCAGCCGCGACATAACTGGGTTTGTAGATAAAATGCAAGGTACCTCTGGTACCTGACAGGCTATTACTGTGAGAAGCCTGTATTTGTTATTCAGCATGAACACAAATATGGAGCAGCTCTGCATATTGTGGAGAACAGGCACACATAACACATACACACACTCCTGCAGATGTCCCGGCTCTCAGTAGTTATTTCTGAGTGTTATCTTTGACTCATCTTGTTCAATTTGCACATAGATTTCAGCAAAGTTGATGATCGTGTTTAAAACAACATTACAGATATGACCCCCACCCCCTCCTCCAACATGTTCACACTGATAAACACGCAGTGTTAGATTCTCATCTGCTGTGGGGCCACTGATTGAATTACAGTAGCTCTGGTGCTGAAATTAAAGTGGAGCATTGAGACAGTGTACAAAATGCACTGTGGCCCATAATGATGATAATAATAATAATAATGATGATAACACGTCTTTACTTTTGTGTTCCCCCACCAAACCCCTGGTTAGGAAACTAATTGAAAGAAGCATTATAATGGGAAGGACATTGTGCACATTTATTCCAGGACTAATGTTGGAGTTGCTTGTTATGTCATACGTTTGTGGACCTACTAAAAAAACAAAGCATTTTACTGAGTCTTTACAGAACTGATACTACATCGCTCGTTGCCCCATGTTGTTTTAATTCATTTCATTGTTTTGGCTGTCCACGATTAGATACAACTTGAATCAGAGATGATTATCCAAATACTAGCCAACAGCAGCTGCTGGAATAAATCTTGGTACGAGCTCAGCAGTGAAGCATTTCCAAATGAAACACTGCATGCATGTCTTATTCATGCTGAATATTATTTAAGTGTACCTGCTGGAATTATCCGTGTTTATATCTAAATTAGGCACAAAAACGGTGAGAGCTTCATCCAAGGTACAATAATGAACAAACAACCTGTTTTATCCAATAACACTCAAATTATTGCATTGGTTGTGTTGTATTTAACACATTCATAGTGATATTCGTAGTGCAGTTTGGTATGTATGTGCCGAGTATTTGGACCTCTCTGCTAATGGCATTGATAAAAGCTAACTAGAGTCAGGAGTTAAAACATCTGAAGAACAATCAATGAAATCTGGTTGAAGGTTTGGTTTAGAGTTGTTTTGACTTCTAAAAATCACAAACATTTTGAGTTTGTTATTAACAAAAAAATCTACTGATGTGAACCGTGCCTCGAGAAAAAGAGATCTGGGAAGACTTTAACAAACAAGATAAAGAAAGGTTGGCTTTCATTAAGCTGAGAAGGCCACAAAGTCATCTCAGAGTTGTCAGACAAC
Source organism: Trachurus japonicus (assembly GCF_045865225.1). Taxonomy (NCBI): domain Eukaryota; kingdom Metazoa; phylum Chordata; class Actinopteri; order Carangiformes; family Carangidae; genus Trachurus; species Trachurus japonicus. Next base: position 11,442,846 of record NC_140929.1, on the reverse strand, counting down.
TTGTACAAATGGAGATGATTTAGTTGTGACTAGTTTGGTTTGATGAACAGTTGAAGATAAAGTCGAATGGAAAAAACCTACCCAAGAGACACCACCGCAGACATGCTAAGAATATGTCTAAGCTGAATGTAGAAATGTAATGTAGAAAACAATGCGGCCCCCCTGAGTAGTTTATGACGAGTTAATTCAGAAGTTAGTTCACAAACTTTTTCCTACCATTGTAAACTTGGCCAAAATTAAAAATTAATAGTTATGAGGTTAGATGAGATAGTTATGAGCAGACCTTGGCGAGGTGACATACAGATAAGTCCGACATTAAATGCAGTGAGAAAACGTATACGCACGGAGAAAAGAAATGATAGGAGGGATGTAGAGGACAATAGAAGGAGAATACAGTTGGAATATAGTTTACACAGCGCAGACATTTAATCAGAGGGAACGAGCCTCGTGTATTTTTCCAGTCTGGGGCTAATTTTAATCAGCATTGGTCTTGTCATTATTGGTGGCTTTGACTGTTACCTCTGTGTTTACTTTTAATCTCAGACCTGCTGATTGGGGAGGAGATGGGGGGATGAACAAATTGAAAAGGGAGGGCGGGAGAGAGGCTGGGAAGGAAGAAAGGAAGGAAGAAAGGAAGGGTGGAGGAAGGGCATGTGGGACTCGAGGCTGTAGAGACGCTGGCACCTGTGCCGCAGCAGCTACATCAGTAGCCTGGCAGATGAACACGCGCCTCTTGCTTTCCCAGCATGCAGCATGGTTCTTCCTGTAAAGAAGAGGGGGTGCAGTGGCGCCGGCTGATTCCCTGCTGAGCCCAATCAAACATGTGATGACACTGGTCTTATGGACGATTAGTTCTTCCTGTCTAAATACACACTCTTAAACACACATGCACTCAATCACTCACATGTAAATCTTTGTTATGGCTGACAGATTTAAGTGTTCATGGACGTAAAAAAAGCGTTTTATACCCTTCATTCACGTTGATGCTGGGTTTTCTCATAATGTAACAAAATTATTGATGTGCTACACGTTCAAGAGGTTACAAGTCTAAGTCGTGCTTCAAGTTTAATGATATACTGACTGCTTCCACTTGAATTTTTTTCTGTTTTATTATGGGTGTGGCTCTAAAACTGGGCTAATACATATAAAACAACAAACACATTCACACCAAATGGCGTTTTGAGTTTCTGCTTCACCAGGCTGTCATGTTTTTTGTCTGTGGGTGTTCACTGGATTCCAGACATCTGTCAGCATGAAACGTCGAGTCAAACAGTCAGTGTTTCAACGTGTGTTAGATAAATGTTTTATCTCATTTCATATTTTATTCTGTTCAGATCTCATCTTCAGGTTGTAGTTACATGTTTTGAACATTTTTTATCATCATTATATTCGTGGGTTCTACCTTCTCAGCTTATGAAAAATTGGCAGCAGATCTCATTTGAATCTCTGAGGATTTATTGTGTGAGATGAAATGAATATCAATATGGTGTGTGAGTCATAGTAACAGATTCATTTTAGCATCAAAAATAAGAGGCTACATTTTTTTTCAACGTGCCATACAAACAGTTTTGCGAATGCTTTTTTAGCGAACTTAGTTTTCAAACGCCGAGCCCCCGCTCATTGGCAGATGGGTACTGTACTGACATTGCTGAAGTTTTGAAAGACAAACGCCGTAAATTTCCAGCTGCTCATAAATCTTACCACCTCACAAAAAAGTGTCCCATGTTTAGGATGACAGTCCTTCATGTCTCAAAAGACGCATTCCGCGCAATTAATATTCATCCTGCTACCGGAGTGCATTGTTGTCATACCATCACTGACAGATGTGCATTCATTAAACTCAGGACCACAGAGACACACATTGTATGCCACAGTGACACTTTTAATAATTAATCCGACTCAATTTACACCTGAATTTATTTATACTATCATTTATTTATGCGGTTTATTCTCATCTGAGGAGTGGAGTCGGTCTCCTGGCTGGTGGAGCAGCCGATACCATCCCATCAAATTAATTTTAATAATAGAAGGCTCTCATTAAGACCCAATCAGACATGAAGACAGTCTGAGTGGAACGGGATGCCCGGAATTGACCTGAGATTCATACATTATTGACACAGAAACCGATCTTATTAGATCAGCAGGTTTCAACTCCGTGAGTATGGCAGACTGATTTCTTTGCGAGCACGCATTTTCACACACACACACGCACTTAAATAGATCTGATACGTACTTGGAGAATATTACCTGAATTGATCACTCACAAACTAATTTTCATAGCATAACAGCTACAGACAAATGAGACCATTGAGGGTGAAAATTGGATTATTCTATATGTTGCTTTCTATTTGCACAATTTACCTTGAAATGTGCAGAGCTGGCTTTACGGCACAGATTAGGTGCCTCAATCAAACAAGGTGCATCGCCTCACTCCACTCATTTATAGGCAAACAACAATTGCCATACATGCTATGGAAAAGGTGCAGATGTTGTAGAATCTCCCCGGGTAAATTTCAGCTTGAGTAGTTACGGGTGTTGAGACGATGTCCAAGTGTATTTCTTTGATTGTGTTTGATGTTAAATTCTGCTCGTGCTGTCTTTCCCCAGCACAGCTATTTGTTCTCAGCTTTGTGATACTACACCGTGTGTGTCTGTGTGAGGGACATGATTGTGAGTCAATTACACCAATCACCCTGTCGCGTTCCTGACAGTCCCAATCAGAATCCAGCGAGAGCGACCACAGGTGTCTTTGGTCCTCTCGAGTTGATCTCTCCGATAACATGCGGACACAAACGCAGCATGGCACACAGGCTATAGAGGAGAGATAACAAGGTGTATATGGCCATTTTACTGCAGTTTGACCAAAAAAAGCACAAGGAAATTTACATTTTCAGAGTCTTTAAAAGACCACTAATACCATATGAACTCTACAGTAATAATGAAACCATATTTTTGCCATAGATGACAAGGTAAGGAATATGGATATATTTATGTAACTATCCAAATGTCCACACACAGTGACATGAAGGAATATTAAAATTTCCCATCATGAAAGTCTGGATATTCAGGCAGTGAAATTATACGTACCTAAATTTGTTCAACAAGGTCGGTAAATTATAAGTTATGTAGGTTTTAACCACTCAAATGAATCATAATTGTCAGAGGTTGAAGGTGTCTTTTAGCTGCATGCAGACTGAAGCCACAAAGATATGATTCCTCTCTATCTCGTAGTACATATTCATGCATAAGCCATTAAACAGGGAAATCAGAGTGTCGAGAATAATGTGTGTTTACCCCTTGTGCTTTTTTTCCATACTGGCACACACATTTACACTTGTGAACACGAAACAGACACAAACCGCTTGTAAATTAGGGATTATGACTGTTCCTTTTTGCTCGTCTGTCTGGATTTCCTCATCTCGTCCTCTCCTCACACAATCGCGGACGCATACAGAAACACACTGGTCCCGGGAGACGTGGAAGTGTGTTAAAGAAGGCATCGCACGTTCACTCTCTCCCTGCCTAAATCTGGGCAGGGCCGGAATTCATCACAGGATCAAACCTGTTTCTCATCAAACCCAAGAAAGTGTAGCTAATGCAATTTCACTAAGTCACTGCTTGACTTGATTGCATGTGGGCTGGGAGCAGCATGCTAAAGCACCACTGGGGGCTGGATGGATGTCACTGTGTGAGTGTATGGGAGCATATGGTATTTTTGTGGTTTTGGTTGATCTATTTGTTTTAGTCCTTCTGTGTCACTACGCAAGTCACAAGTTTGTGTGTAAGTGCATATATATATACTCACACCTATGTGTTTGAGCTACGCAGGTGATTTTATGGATAGAAGTTGTGTGTCTCAGGTGTGTGTGCTGCAGACGAAGCAATGGTCCTCATGGGGGATTTCTGGGAGATTTGGCCACATTAGAATGTGTCACTTTTCCCTCCTCAGCCCTTCAGTTGCCGTTCCAGTGAGCACCACACCTCCACACACACACCTCCTCCCCAGTAATCCTGGATCAGACCACACATCAAGGAACACAAATGCACCGAGACGCTCATCCAAATAACGCTAACGAATACTCAAGCACACATGCGAACGCAGAGGCACTCGCAAACAAAGTCGCACTTTTTACGCACTGTGGTGAGAGAGAGGGGCTGGCAGCGGTTTGGTGGCATCCTGACCTGAAACCGGAGCCACCCTGTCACGTCTAGACAACTCTGAAGAATCACATGCATATTAATGACATGCTATTTAATATTCATCAGTACTATAACCCGTTGGCAGCTGGTCCCAGACCCCATGGATCAATGGGGTCTCTTCCTCGCTCCTTTGTTTGACACGGATGCAGATGTTTAGAGCATGAAATTAAATTGGTCACTGTCATTGGGAATACATACATGCTAGTTAGTTTGTGTGTGTGTATGTGTGTGTTGTCGGAGCTAACAAGTAATGCTAACTTTCCCCAGAGTCTGTTACATTGATGTTATTCATGGGAACTTGAGTGTTTGCAAGTTGATGACAAGGAAACAAAAGTTTAGCCAGCTCTCTCAATGCTGATGATGACTGAGAGAGAGAAGGAGAGAGATGGATAAAGAGAGGGAGATTTAGAGAGATAGAAAACATGAGGGAGGATGAGCAAGAGAGTGCGTCGGCGGCAGCTTTGTTTAGGAGCCTGTAATTGAGTCTTAATTGAATTGGCACCAAAGGAGGGATGAATGGATGGAGAGAGAGAGAGAGCGAGAAAGAGAAAGTCGCAGTGAATTGGACCTCATCCCTGTCTCCACTTAGCAACGGGAACGTGGGTCTACCGCGCAGGAGAATTTCATGGCAACAGATCACAATCAGAAAACCTTGATTTGAAAGTTTTGGGATGGAATGAACGCGTCCCCTTCTTCATTTTAATGAAAATACTGAGAGTGTGTGTTGCCTATACCTCCGTACGTTTCAAATGAAACTTGTTCCATTAGAAACGTGTTATGGAGCCCAGCACCGGGAACAATGGGGTTGATATACATTTGAATGCAAGACTGCGGCGGGCTGCGCAGGTAATGCGGAACAGGCTTTCACACCATGGAGGGCTGTTCTTTGTGTTGTATCACAGTAGCTTTGCAGGACTGTATAGCGCATGGAAATGAAACACAGGGGAAACAGCGTGGTGAGGCTTTGTGTCCAACTGAAATCTCTCTCCATTTCTGAACATACGCACCAAGATCCACACACGCACCCTCAGCTATTTCAAAATCTATTAAAGTAGCTTGGGTCACCATCTTGTTTGATTTCTGCCTAGTGTTTCCACTTTACTTTCTACTCTCCATTCGTCTATTCTACATTTCACCTGATCAGACCGGAGCAGGAGGTCTGTATGTTGAGGGTATTATTATTATTACACAGTCTTGGAATCAAACTTTTTCAAAGGTTTTACCAAACACAAGAGATGAATTCTTTATATTCCAGCCTCCCTTCCCCTCCTAACAAAGTTATTCATTGCATTTTTTCCCTTTTTTTTCTGCTTCTATTTGAATTCCATTTTTTTCTTTTTTTGTCATTTAAACTTTTAAATGCAGCCAGAGTCACAGATGATACAGGCCTGATATGACAAAATCAAGTTAGTCATATAGTTATTAATACAATTTTCCATTTTCATAAAATAAAAAAGAAAGAAGGGAAAAGGAAAATGAACACAAAAGTGTATATATACAATAAATACATGAATTTATTGGGGAAGGAAACAAATATTTAGTTGAGGTAAGTGAACCATCAAACGACAAAAAAAAGAATTCAAATGAATTACAGCGTCTCGGCTGCTTAAAGACAGAAATGCCTCCACCTTGCTGCTCTCCTCCTCCCATTCTTATTCATCAACCTATCACAAATTGCTTGTGAACACTGAGCCTATTGTAAACACGTGTGCATGCATCAATGCGTCGTGCTCTTTCAAAACTTTTATACATGCACCCACACACACACACACACATGCACCCAGACAATTCCGTTGCTCTGCAGTTTCCCGTATCGACAACAAGCCGCAATTTCTTCTCCATCAATTATATTGATTACTTCAGGATGAGTAGAGGTAATGAGCTTCGGTGTTCTTTCTTTCCCCTATGATCTCCCCTCTTTCCCCCGTCTGAGCCCCAGCACCCCTCCCCTTTTTTTGTTACATGGCAATGATTTTCTGATTAACCCTGTTAGCTGTGGGGTTTACCCACGCAGCGACGCAAGGGTACGGATGAGCATGAGAACGTGGGATGCATTTAGATGTGCGATGGAAAGCCACGCTGACCGAGTGATGTGTTTATAGCTGAATGTGTAGGCGCAGAAAAATACAGTAATATGAGATAGAGTAAGATAAAAAAAAATAATTAAAAAAAGTTAATTAACAGAGGAAAAATCATTTTTACATGCCCTCTCCAGGGAAATGAGAGTTCAGGGTCACCTACAGATGAACACCCTAGGGGTTGGTTGAGACTCGCCACATTGTTAAAGACAGTGTGGATATGATTGCTTAAATTTTGAGTCTGTGTGGGCTGGTGGAGAGAAAAAAGTCTTAATGTCATATGATTTGACATATCCATTTCTGACACATTTGACCATGTTTTGTCCTGTTTCCTGTGCTTTAGGTGGTGCAGATGACAACTTGATCGAAGGAGGCGCGTTGAAGTTTGTGTGCAAACCAGGCGCGAGGAACATCACCGTCATCTTCCAGCCTCTTCTCAGGTACAACACTGGGTGACACACACTTCAACACACATACAACCACAGCCTTGAATGGGGTTTCAGGATGCGTTTGTAGTTTAATAGAAACGTGATCAGCAACCCAAAGCGGGAGGACGTGGTGCATCACTCATCTGCTTTTTGATGTTCTCAGTTGTTGGTATGCTGCCTCCTATTGTGCGTGAGTTACTATTTAAGTACCAGTGTGATGACTATGAATAGAGATGGACACAATTGCAAATTATATTGAATTAAATTATATAACGCAAGTAAATAAGTCACAGCAAGTCATTATGACTACCAAATATGTTATAATATACTAATTCAATATACTGCAAAAGCAAAAATAAATACGTTGACTTTATATGAACACTTAAAAAACATTTTTTTTAACGATTTTGTAAACTTAACAAGAAGTATGTGTTAAATGGCCTCTTGTGTCATCCTCATTTATCAGACATGGATGGCCAGGCCACAAGACACATGAAGTCGGGGAACATGACTCAATACCAGTAAAATGTAAACTAATTATATTACAGAGCCTCTTAGTGACTATCTATTGATTTCACCCTTTTTAATGTTTAGAGGGATATCATAAATCAAACATGACGTAATAGACTGTACCCGCAGTTCCAAATGTTTTGTTGATAGCCTCCAGGAATTGGGTTCGACTGCCACCCTCGCTTTTATTTCCCATTAAATTTTAGTATTCTGAAGGCTTGTCTTTGTGGTAATGTTCTGTATGTGCGCTAGTTTTCTATACAGCGCTGTGGTCCCAGTAGAGTAGTGTAAATCTAATTGTGAAGCAATTTAATTGAATTGGCCTCCATGCAGTGATACATTACCTCCTAGGACCCATTAAACAGAGATGTTTCCTATTTCCACACTATGGTGCATGGCATACATTTCTACAGTTTTAACATGATGGTGCATATTTGTAATGTATAGGTACTGGATAAGAGTTTTACTTTAGTAAGCACTTCGATTAAAGTTGTTAAGTTAACAGCAGAAGTGAAAATAACAATAAGTTACATTTACTTCAATGAGAGTAACAAAGTTGTTTGAACTTTGGGTGTATTTCAACTTAAGTGTGTTTTAACTTGTGTATTTCACTAATTTTGCGACATTTACAGCCATTGTTGCATGCTGTGTGTGGCTTAACACTAAAAGCTAAAATACTGATGGTGGTGGTCCCTTCAGCTCTGTCTCCACCTTTCTCTTGTTTCTTGGAGGAGCACAGTGACACCAGAGTGGTCTGGTTGTGCTCTGCACTTACACTAGCAGACAAGATGGATGTACTGTAGAACAGATTGTGGAGGAGTGTGTGGTGGTGGACAAGTCCCACAGAGTGACATTCGGACAGGTCAGTGCAGCAAATGACCGATCGCTGTAAGTCACTGCACAGAGGAGAACATCAACCAATACTGTGTCGCTTAGCAACGTAGCATTTTTGTCTAGTGTGTTTGTCGGGCTGCAGCCGCTGTGGAGTTTATGTTGTTTATACATCTTTGCCTTTTCTGCTGCTTTATTCTGCTATAAAAGTGGCAGCTGTCTGATTTATGTAGCTTAATATTGCTACATAAAGTCTATGGACTCCCGTCGTCATGTGTAATTATCAGTTGTATGCACAGGCTGCAAAGTGCCTGACTGGAATTTATTGGTTGCTTTCAGTGCGGTTCCACATGGGATTGGCGTATACGCATTCAAATACCATCGCCTGGTAGAATAAATATGTACTTTCATTGAATACTTTTATCATCTGTTATTATTGTAATCAAATAACATTTGTACCCCTTTTACAAATGGAATGCAGCAACAGTTCCTCAGGGTACATTTTAACTGACTTATCTGACTACATGTATTACGTAAGCGCTTCTACTTGAGTCGATTTTATCTTAAATAACAGTACATCCATACTTACATAACTACAGTTGATTCCTTCCATCCCTGGTGAACAAATGTTTTGACTGTTAAAGTATCTTGAGTATTCAGCCAGTGTAGAGTAACAGCTGCACACAGGTCACCTGGGAATGACCTGCATTACGGCGTAGCTGACTGCATCGCTGTCCGACTCTATCTGTGCCGGCAACTAAGATGATGTGAACACCCAGTGACCACTAGACATTATGGACGACTGAACAATATGGAATCGCAGAAGACGACGAGCCGATTGAATTAGTTTGCACTCAAGCTAGATTGCGCTTCGTCTATCAGATCCGTTTCTGCTCTTCATCACATCCCGGCTAATCTAAGATGTATTGTCAGTTGTCATTTTGCCTTTTGTGTGACTGATTGATGCTCTTTGAAAGCGAATGACTGGTTTCAGAGAGTGAGGACTGTCTACAGTACGTGTTGAAGTGTGTGTGTGTGTAGGCATTTTTATGCCTCTCCATGCTGATGGTTGGCTGTGTTTATGTCCCTCTACCAGCGTTTTGGCCTTCCTCTCAGTCTCTTGTCTTTCTCTGTCCTCCCTCTAGCACACTTTTCCTTGTCTTTCTGACACACACATGTTGACGTTCAACCCCTGTTCGCCGTGTGTCTGGCCAAAGCGTCTGTCTGAACAAATGACCAAAAATAAAACGGTGACTAGCTCTCAGCCTACCTCTCCCATGTCGTCTGTAATGGTTCGTATCAATCACACCAAACTGCCTCGCACACGGGGCCCTCTTCTCTCCCTCTCTCTCCCTCTCTCCCTCCCTCCGACCTGCCCTCTCCAGACTTCCAGTGCCAATGGAGCACTGTTGCTTGCAGATGGTTTTCTAATGGCAAAGCTCTGGCACTCCGCTGATGGATCACTACACCTCCAGCAGCCAGCCATGCAACTCATGGCAGCTTTAATGACAGAAGCAGTTGGGGGTTGCAGCGCAGGAAATCTGTGTGTATGTGTGTGTGTGTGTGTGGGGATGTGTAGGCGTATGAGACAACAGGGTTTTAATGTTTGATTGCAAATGGCTTTTGCCTGTTGTGGTATATTTCTTTTTCTCCCTCTAAATCAAGAGTGCTTTATATTGTTTTTGCGAGTCTGGGGCCTGTATCACAAAGTCATCACCATTCCTCCTTATGTCATATTAAGAACTCTCTTTTCGCTTCTGGTTCAGATGATGATGTGTGCGTGTGATTGGCTTGCAAAATAGGGAACACCACGCAGAGGCACTTTAGGGAAAGTTGCCTCACGCTGTAACATTTGCTTATGTTAACTTGGAGAAGGCCCAGTGTAGTGTTGGAATATGGGATGATGATGCCAGTGCTTATCCCATGAGTTGTCCAGTCCTTGTGTAGCCCAAATGGCAGCTGTGTCTATCCACTGCCCAGTAAGTTCATTGGGCAATAAAGTGTAACCAAATCTTTGGCTTGTCACCTATTTTGTTTGGGAAAGAAAATCAAGAAACGACCATGTGTCAATACTCCATATCTCCGATCCAGAAGATGTTGGTCTCAGAAGGCCTCAGACTGGAGGAGGAGATCTTTGACTGTCACTTACACTTGGCCAAATACTAGAAAATGGATAATCATGATGAGAAGAGGATGAGGAGCAGAGAATGTAGTTACGTCAGTGTTTGCATTGATAATGCCCTATACATAGCATTCAGAAGTACTGTATCTGCACTGCCTTTATCTGTACACATCATATTGTGAGATAGGGACTTTGGTTTTTTGCAGTAATATAACCAGATGTGTCAGGGTGTAGAGTGTATGTCTTAAAAGATGCTCACACAAATATGGGGCAGACACAGGGGAGTGTTTGTGCATGTAGCAGCCAATTTAGTTTGACTTGTGGGGTCTCCCGCTGACATTTGGGTGATATTTACACCCCTTGCTCCGGATGAGGTTGGCATTTTGAAAAGCTTCAACAGGCCCCTAATCTCTTCCCCGTTCACCATGCACAGAATGACCAGACGTGGCCGTGCCTCTGGATGTCTGCTATATTTGTCGCTGTGCGGCTGAGTGTGTGTGTGTGTTTGTGCCTTGGTACATTTACACATGCAGTTCACACCATATGATCACTGTTTAATTAGAGCCAAAGCATGGATACACGCAGTCACTCACTCTCTCTCACACCCACACACAAACACAAACACACACACACACTTCAAACCAAGTCTTATCCCTCAAACAGTCATTTAAACTTGTGGGTTCTAACACATTAGACTCCATAAAGTGCAATTATAGTGGGAACAAGCACAAGTGAGTTTTTTGGACCTCACCAATATAGTAAAATAAACCCAGACTCAAAGCCCAGATAAACTCTTAGGAGTTGCATTTTTCTTATGATTACACTTGAATTTTTCTAATTTATTTCGTTTTATTTCCCTCTCAGCTGAAAATATCTTTTGTGAAAAATAAAATGTTTTTTTTGGTTGTTTTTTTTAATAATATTGAAATGCCCACAGAAAGCTCTTCCCCCAGTTAAAGCTCCAGAATCTTAAATTTAAATCTGAAAAACTGAAAACATGTTATGATGTTTTGCCTGCGCCTCTCTCAGCTCTTAAATGTTCATTACCAAACTTTTGGTTTAAATTTTTTTACCAGAGGCAGAAATTTGGCTTGTATGGTATTAACCAAATGGTTGAATCAAGTGGAATCAGGAAGTATTTCCTGAAGGTCACCTGGACAATTTAATTTGCCCTGCTTTGACTGCCAAATAGCTGCTACTTTAGGTAAAAGTGTCATTCAGGAGAGTGTATTTGTGATTGTGTTCAAGCCCAGTTGCTGTGTTCAGTTGGAGTGTAAATTATTACCCTAACCAATAGGAATGATGGCAGATATTGGAAAATAACAGATTTTAAGGAAACCACTTTTTTCTTCAATAACTTAAAGTCATCAACTTGTTAGCTGAAGGGTTTAGTGTAATAGCAGCAGACTATTTTCCATTCAGACTGAATACATTTTGCCTTTAATCTAGCTGCTTTTTAATTACTAGTCCTGACTCCAAATAGATTCTTTGGCTGGGACTTTAGAGTTAACTGTGGAGCTGTTTCGTTTGAACACTCTTGTCATCTTACGAAACCGTTAACTGTGTCTTATCTGAATTTTACTCAAAGCAGTTTCGTATGTGCATGTGAGCGCGTGTTGTTATTTGTCTGTGCATATGTGTACAAAAACATAAAGGAGGCTTGGAGTTATCCCACTGGTCTTTAGATAGCGTCAGACTGGTGGGTGAGCTGGGATGAACACTTCAACTGTGTTTAACCGTCGATCGAGTGCAGGGCTCACCGCGTGCACACGCAGCATAAGCTTATTAAAAATTCTTCTGTCGACGTGCAGATACTTGAATCCATACAAAGTCTACTTGAAGTTGGTTTTTGCTGTAGGTGTCCATGGTTGAGTGAAAAAAATGCATGAGACAAAGTAGAGTCAGAAGGTCAGAGATTGACAGAGAGCGCTCGGGGGAAGAAGAGAGGGAAGGACAACGGAACAAGGGATGAAAGGACTAAGAAGCGGATGGAGAGATGGATGACAGGAAAAGGACAGAAGGGCTCTGCCTCCCACCACTGTAGCCCGTGGTGAAAACGACACACACCGCGACTCTGCACTAATTTCTCACTCTCATTAACTCCCCTCCTGAGCTGCAGCCACAAACTACAACAAACAGAAAGACCTCGTTAGAGGTGAAATCAACCCTCCTTCAACAAGTTTTTAGTGTTTTTGAGGTTTCTCAAACGTTGAATTATCAAGAATGACATCCAAAGAAATGTTCCAGAGTGTTAGATCCAAAGTGTTAAATTTTGGTTTCCACATTCACACTGACATTCTTGAAGAATAATAACATCCTTTGCCGGATTTTATTAATTTCAGAAAATTGGGTATAATATGTTTGAGCTTATTGAGAGTTCTAATTATTACCTGTGAAGAAATCCAGACAGTAATTAAATAAGGGAATATATCTACTGTTAAAAGCCACAGTAACCACTGCAGAGTTGAGTGCATGATGTGGTGGTATGATTTCTTTTTTATGCCTCTGCGCTGGTGACAGCTTTGTCCGTAGGCAGTCACATTTACAGGGAGTCTGCTCTGACCAGTCTTGTGAAAGTGATATCTCAGCAAGGCGTCGATAGACTTTCTTCAAACTTAGCTTGGTCAAGGTCACTGTGGCCTCACAAAACTCTATTTTTGGCCACGGTTCAAGAATACAGATATATACTTATCATGACAAAACATCACACACATGTCTGTGACATCATCTCTGCCTGATCAATGAGATATTAGGGACATCTTGAGGAAACCTCTTGAAATTTGGCATAACATTTGGAGTTAAGGATGAATTGTTTAGAATTTGGTGGTCAAAGGTCAATAACGAAGGTCACTTTGACCTCACATAACATGCTTTTAGAGTCCATACACTAATTATGACACTTAAAAAAAGAATCTATGTCCCCTAGGATAAAGTAATGAAGTGATTAGCCACGATTTAAAGCTGTATCTCAGAGATAAATGAGGAGAGAGTGATATATTATATATATTTCCACTTTGAAGCTGTGGTGATTGATTAGATCTTCTGTGTTGGCAGATTGTGTGTTAATGCTCACTACATATATGAAACATGACAGACCTGGATGTAAACAACAACTTGACCGGTTGGAGAAGGTTTATACAATAAGCGTAGGGTGTTTGTTTGTAGTTCTTCTGTGCAGAGATATGATGCACTGACAGCACATTTTGTTTTATGTGCAAGCCATCCATATGAGACAAATATCTCATCTTCAGCATAGACCAGTGGACTTAAATACTTCCTGCACTACTAAAGTGTCCTAAGCAAATGGATTGTAAAAGCTAGTGGATACATGGTTTGCCAAGCCACAGGAGCAGTAAGTTGTTATGATGGTTTATTGTTACTAATGATGAGCAGACAGAAAAACAAGTTCTATGACAAAATAGTGCTGCAGTAGTGACTGTCCATATGCTCTCACCGCCACATGGAAAATGGCAGCCATTACTTAGCCTTTTATGATCAATATAAATTCTGCAATTACACACAGTCTTTTATGATGTTGTTGATCCATAAGGCTGTTTGTTGAGCAGCAGGAACGGTCACACAGTCCCCGTAAGAGACGACGAACTAAAGCACAACATCAAAACTCTTTTACAACACACCCTGGCAACCAGATTTGTTTGATCAAAAACTCGTAGTTGCGATCATTTCAGGACATGACTAATGTTTGTAGTCGCTCACCGAGTTTGCCCCATGTGTGACCTTTTTTCTAACGTACAAATTCCTACTGCGACACAACTGAAAATGGCAAAAATAATTTGTGGTTGAACCTTAACCTTCATTTAGTCAGGCATCAGCTTGATAATAACTGGTGAAGAACACAGTTTTCCTTCAACAGTAACATCTGTAGTCAACCTCAAAGTTGTGTCTCCACGTAGGCTATTAAAATGCAGCATGGACGTCTTGTCTTAAGTCTTACTCACACATACATGCACGCACTGCTTTGCTCTGCCAGCCCTTGCTCTCTTTTCTAATCTTTTCTCACTCGTTCAGGAGGATTTTCCTCAGTAAATAGCATCCTACCTCTCTCTCCGACTCTCTTTATTCTGTCTCGCTCACCCGCACCCATTAAAAAGGTCATTTAGAGAGAGAGATAAAGAACGTAGAAGAAAGAAACCAACAACAGAGAGAGGAGAGAAGATTGGAAGCAGTGAAAGAAAGAAAAAAAAGATGATAAAAAGAAACAAACAGACAGGTGGAATGAGATAACACTGGAGAGGAAGAAAGAAAATCCTGAGGAATAGAACGAGTCTTAGATTGCATTTATGCTGGATGGCAAGTTAGCTCGCTTTGAATTCAAGTTGTTTATATACTCATATGCACATCGCTCACACAGCGACAGTGTGGTTTACGCGGGGGGGTTAAGAATGAAAAGAGAGGATGGCAGGACCAATAAACAGCGAAGTGCAACAGATGTGTATTGGAAAATTGATCAAAGATTTGGCAGAAGTTTTTGGAAAATCTCTCCAAAAGTTTGTACAGTTTTGAGAATTTAGCAAATTTGTTTTCCACCAGAGAACACAATTGATGCACTCTGGTGGCGTGTGTGTGGTCTCTGTTTGTGTGTTCTGTTATTTTCCCAATTTCATCTGGTTAACATCCTCATCACAAATCCCACAGTGTAGCACCAATAGCCTGTTGTCTGAGTAACTGTCAGTGTGCAAACTATACTGTGGTACCATCAAATATTCAAATATAAACTTACCTATTCATTTACATATGTGGCATGGCATGTAATTTTAGAGGTATCAGCTCTTTGATTAAATATGTTTTAAAATAATAATATAAGTAATACTGCCTTTTTAATTAGCTACTGCCATTCAAAAGTTAATGTACAATTTATGTGCTTATATTCTCATATTTCCTAAGAAGGATTCAATAAAAAGGTGCACTCATATTAAATGTCATAATTTATGGAAACCAGAACCAAACGAACCAAAATGGCGACGTAGAGAAAGAAACAAGCTCACACACATTGGAGGGAGAGTGAAAGAATGTGGATGGAAAAGGAAAAAGCTGCTGGATGTTGCCATGAATCTGTCAGGTGCTCCCACCTGTCACTGGCTGCAGCACCACTGTGTCTTTATTCTTTTATCTCTCTGATGCCCTCCCCACAGGACAACACACACACACACACTCACACATACACACTCACTCCACATACACACATGTTGTAAATAATACTGCTGGTTTTTATCGCTTCCCAAAAGTGCAACTTCAGCCACTTTCTAGTGAGGTGCAGAGTTTTCAATCTCCTCATGTCTTACAAGCACACGCATGCACAAAGACCAATGTAGGCAGTGTGGGCATGAACACTGCGCACACGCACACACACATGCACACGCACACACCAGATATTGTGCAGGAGATTAGATCCATCATTGCGGGGGTCTTTTCTCTCGCTATAGAAGGTGGATAAACTCTTTGATTGTGTTTATCCATCCCATAATGGAATCAGACTCGGTTCCCAGGGCAACCTGTCCACAAGACTCGCGAAGCAGACAGTCGTCAGTCGGAGCTTAAGGGGGTCTAGTTTGTCTGAACGCTCAGCAGTAGACTTCTTATGAAGTCGGCTTTGAAGGTCCCTGAGGTTTTTGGTCTACGCGGGGAAAAATAGTGGATTCTGGGAATTGTTGCCCGGTCAGATTAGAGACAGAGACTCTGCCAGGACACAAAGACACACATTTATTTATAGTATATAGTATATATAGAAACACCCACATGGAGAGGTCTTTGAAGCTCGTCCAGATGACCAGGTCATAATCACACAGATGTTCACACAGTCATGCTGTCCCTGTCGATGCTGACCCCCCGCAGTGTCTGATTGTCTCTGATTGGCTGCTTTCAGAAAGAGATTAGATTGTATTCTAGAGAGATTTGTAGGTCCCCTGTGTATGTGTGTGTGTGTCCTGGTGTATTGTGTTACCAACAAAATAATTTAATGAAATGAAAGTCTCTGTTTTTTTGAGTGTACGATAATTTAATTAGGCCTAATATGGTTCTTCAGACCTGTTGCTATGAAAGGACAGAAGTAGGAGGACTGAATGCCCTTAATGCTCATCGAATGAATGCCAGAGGGAGCCGCTGCCAAGAAGAGAATTAGTGAACCACAATGAAGAGATGTTTTCACCATGTGTTGCTTTCTGCCACATCTCTCAGTCTTGTATTTGTTTCTTTTTTTTCTGTCCTGTGCTGCATTTTTTCAGGGATGTAATCAGCTACTCAAAGATGGAGAGTTTTACTGGCCACAGAAAACCATCATCCTGACAAAATTACATACTGTATAGCATTTGTAAAGAACCGTATTCCCCGTGTCCTATGTTCTCCTGCCCTTCTGAGAGAAATGTCAAGGTGAGGACAGACAGAGTGCCGGAGATGGGTGATTTACAGATATTCTCTTGTTCCTGTCCCATCACGCTTTCTTCTGTTTTCTCCTTTGAATTCAGCCTCAGTCGTCTGTCTTTCCTCTTTCCATCTTTCTATCCCTTGACAACATGAGCTGCCACTCTGTGTTACTGTCACATGAGCGAGCTCCAGCCCCCACATCACAGCAGCCTTTGATTGGCCGGGCCTTTCCAGGTCGGTGAGCTGCTGCCTGATAATAACCTTGTTTGATTGCTGGAGCAGAGATGTAATTGATTGATCTGCTCACCCTGTCTGGGGCTCGGCTTCTGAAGTAGCCTCACATGTATGTGTGTGCGTGCGTGCATGTGTGTGCAGAAGTGAAGGGGGGCTCGGTTGATTGTTGAGGGGAGTTCTAGATAAGCATACATGCACACACAAACCTCAACTCGCTGCACAGATCAAAAAACACACACACATGTTCATATGCCCTCACTTGTGTTATTGTATAGTAATTTGCAGTGGGCACCAGAGGTGTACAGATGAGGGAGTTTGTTTTTTAAACTCTTCCCTGCACATCTGCCCTGCGTACCTCTCTAAACAAACCCCACCAACCAATAAACAAGTCATTAAACCTCATTAAAATTCTCCATCTCCCTCGGAAAGCATTGTTTGTGATCTCCTAATTGGTGGTTACATAAGTTAGTCCATCTTTCTAGATAGTTAATTATTCTCAAAGATAGATGGTCTCAACTCAATGCAGCGTCTAATCCAATAGTGGCTAAACAGACTCCAGGCAGTTCTCCAAGACACAGTTCATAATTAGAGTCAGAGGATGTTTGTCCTTTAGTGGGGATGTGTGGGTAGTATCGAGGTCTAAAGGTTAACTAATGTTATGGTTTGTGTTTTTGTGTCACATTATGTTGTCACTTTCCCTTCCTCTCGAACAATTTGCTTGGTTTTATTTATGGACAATTCACATACTGGCCGTGCTTGACTCATGTGTGAACAGCAGCAAAACAGGTCAGTCGTTGGACAAAGAGTTCATTTGCAGCTTTTTGTTTTTGATTTGTATGTTTTGGGTAATTGTGTCTCTGGCGCTTCTCATTTGAGAGATCATTTTGGTGATTCCTTTGTATTTATTTTCCACAGACTTATTGAGTCTGACTCTGTACATATGATTTCTCTCAGATAGGGTAAGGGTTTCTAACTCTTGATATAAAAGTAACCAAATATAACGTCCCTATGTCCAAATTGAATCATCCAAAGCCTGAACTGTGAGGGCGAAGAGAAATCAAACTGTGTCAGAGAAGGACAGTTTGTCTGTTTTTCAAGGAGATGGATATTTCTCCTCTTTCGTCCTTCCTCCCCTATCTGTGATGGTTTGATCTCTGACCAGTGCAGCTGGAGTCACGGTGAGCCTATTGAATGTGCAACCAGTAGAAAAGCCAAACTGGCAGATTGAATGAGTCTGTATTCCTCTCCTCTCCTCTCCTCTCCTCTCCTCTCCTCTCCTCTCCTCTCCTCTCCTCTCCTCTCCAAGGCTCTGTTGAGGGGGATGGAGAATTGGTTGTGGATTTCTGATCAGTGTTGGGTTGGTTGTGATTTAGGATTGTTTTTTCTCTTTTTTCAGTCTTGCCCTGAAGTAATGTGTGTGTGTGTGATGTGAAAGTGATGTGGTCTTCTCCTGAAGTGGTCAATAAAGGGACTTTTTTAAACCCAAAACCTCTCCTCTCCTCTGCAAGGTCATTCCAAGTCCAAAGTTATGAGGTTAAATTCACACAAGTGAAACAGCGGTCTCATTCCCCTCCATGTCTCTAAATTCTAGTTGAGAAGAAGGAAAATCGATTCATATGTTCATCACTTGCCTTTAAAAGTTCTTCCACCCAGCATGAAGAACACGTGATTTCTCCACTCGGCCCCATCTGTTCTCCTGTTTTGTCACTGGAATAAGTGAAGCATGGGAAGTGAAGGGATGGAAACACTTCTGCAATAAAGTGCAACAACACAGAACTGCCAAGCTTTCCTCCAGGGTTGATGAGCAGCAAGAGCGTAAACACATTCACCACATCCCCCCCTCCTGTATTCCTGTAAGTGGGCTCTTCTCTCTAAACCTGTTTGGCTAAATTCATTACATCCACCCAAAATAGACCTCACATCCACAACAATGAAAATTTGAGGGGAGTTTCAACCAGAATAGGACAGAACAGACACAAAGAGGTGGGGGGGACAAGACAAGGGAGGCGTGTAGTGAAAGGAAAAGGTGAAAATCCATTATGTTTGGTGTTAGAGTCTCACCCTGGCAGCAAATGCTGGTGGAAAAACCCTGTGAAATGACATTAGGGCGTCTTGTAATGTGATTTCTGCTATGTGTGAATATGAGATTTCTAATGGATTTGAGCACATTAGAGCAGTCTTTATCTGTAGTATTTATTCCCCCCTGGTTTCAAATGCAATTTGCTAAGTACAATGTTTCACTCTGCTCTAGCTCACTAGCTTTCTGGCTAGAAGGGATGTGGGGGAGGATTATATTATTTTTCTTTTTTTTGTGGGTGGCGCTGCATAAAGATATCATGATAAATATTCGAGGCCCATCATTTGTGACAAATTGGTATATTATGAGAAAGAGAGATTGTTTCTATAATATGTGCCGAGGTGTGCAGGGGAGAATAGTTTCATCAGGGGTGGGATTCTGTGTGAGCGTATGTGTGTTTGTGTGTTTGTGTGTTTGTGTGTTTGTGTGTTTGTGTGTTTGTGTGTTTGTGTGTTTGTGTGTGTGCCTTTTGTCAGTCAGTCCAGTGAGTTCATGTTTGGCCATGGTTTTCAGCAAAGCACCTAAATACTGAAAAGAAAAGAAAAATGTTGCTTCTAAGGACTAAAGGTCCAGTGTGTGATAATTGGCAAAGTTTATTGGCAAAATCTGAATATACTACCCATGAATATATTTTTACAAGTGTTTAATCGCTATAAAATACAATTTGTTTGGTTTTCGTAGCCTTATAATTATTCTTTTATATATACGTATAGCAAGGCTCTTGCTTTAGAGGGTGTCGCCATCTTGCACCGCCATCTTGCAGCGCGAGCGGAAAATCCAGCCAGCCAGAGAGCACGTTTTGCGAGTTTCGCGTTCATAAATAAACCAACAGAAAGAAGGAGTAGGAAACAACAGACATATTGTAAAATGGTTTCGATCTTCCCCATATCGCTCCATGCTCCTGAAATACTCCCAGTCGTCCCAGTCGTGGTAAACAAGTTCTTTTTTTGTCCTCGGAGGCCACCGTCACTTGGGTGAGTGCGAGTGAGCGAACGCTGCGATAAAGAATCTGAACACTAGATGTCACGGTTTCCCCCCATTTTACACACTGGACCTTTAAAAGTGCATAGAAAAGTTAAATGAATAAGGAAATGAATAGATGTAATAGAAATCGATTAATTCTAACTCAGTGTCAGTGCTATGTTTGTTATGTTAAAAGTTAAATTATGTGAAATTATATTTATTCATTTAAAAAAAAGTAATGCTTATGTGACACCTGTTGGTGAGTCAAATCGGCGGATGTGATTTGTTCAGTCAGTCCGATTTACACATTTGCTGATTGTTCTGATCAGATTTCCTGCTGCCCTCTCAGATCTCACATCTCCCCCATCCCTCATTATGAATGAGCAGAGCTGGCTGGTGCACGACTCCAAAGTTCTGACAAAGTGTCGTTTTGCATGGCTCTCCATCACTATCTCACACTGCTTGCATTATATATATAGAAAGACAAAGACTCATGTTCATCTTCAATTTTCCTGACACCCTAATATCTGTCTGTGACTGATTGGGGTCACGACACCCCTGATTAGCATGCACATTTACGTGTTCCTGCCAGCATTTCCGCAAATTGTCCCAAATCAGCCAATGTGGGGCACTCGGAGCCCTCTGCAGGCTTAATGAGCTAGATTAAGAAGGAAGTCATTTAACCCCCGCCTGTGACACACACAGACACACAGTCTAGATAGACATATGTACTCATCACAACCAAACAAGCATGAGCCCACACGTACGCACACACTCTAACCGCCTCACTCACCCCCCCTGTTCTTCCCCCTCGCCGCCCCCACCCTGTATTTCACTAGATAGGAGATGGAGCGAGGCCATTATGCAAATGTCAGGTGTCAAGTGTAAATGAGATTGGAAGGATGGGAAACAGAAGTATTGAATATCACACTGGCTCCCTTGGCAACTGCACCAAGGTAATGAGAGCATTCCAGGACGTAGGCTGGCAAAAGCCTTCGTCACACAGAGAGACAGCAGAGGGAAAATAAAAAAAATTGCTAAGAGTCAGACCATTGAAAAGAGTACATAATGCCACTATTTGCCTTATTTATGATTAGTGTGAATAGGCAAGGTTGTGGCCCACAGCCTTGTTGGTATTTAGTTTATGTTGCCACAGATAAACCAATGCTGTATTGCAAAGACAACAAAGAACAGCTGCAGTTTATAGCAGCCTCATATTCTAACCTCTTATAACAGGAAATAAGACAGAAGACGGGCAGCAGGTTGAGGTGATTATGCATCAACAGGTGTTGGTTAGTGATTGATTCACAGCATCACGATTATACTGCAGTTAAGTAAATTGTAAATTGCCATCCTTGTGTCCACTAGTATTAAAGATGTTTAACCTATACATGCTGCATCTCAAAGACATTTAGCTAAAGTGTCATCAGTTTTTATTTAAATAAATTCATTAACAATGTCAAAAGTTTCCATATTGCTTTGAAATTGAGTCATGTAAATGTGTATAAATGCCACAGAACTTTGGCCCAGCAGTTGTCAAACATTGGTTGAATACATCTCTGCTGTCTCTCAATTTATTTCTCTCTGTTTATCTCTTCTTCTCTAGCTGTAGGCTGTGCTCTGATTATTACCACTCCTCATGCCTAATCCTCTTTTCTTGTCTCTTCATCTCTCCGTGTTTGTCTGACTCCCCTCTTTGTACTGTCCCTCTTACTCTGGCTCATTTTTACTGCTGTCCCTATTCTCCCTCGAAGGAAGACAGAAAGATAAAATATTCCTGTTATTACTAAAACCTCAGACTACAACTATTAGTTTAATAATAGATCTAACTCGGAACAAGGAAAATCGTAGAAACGTCACGTAATGTCATGTTTTAAATGGATGTGTCTTCATTCTGGTTTACATTTTCAAAGCAAGTGACCTACAAAGAAAGAATCCTCTGGTTTAAAGCCTGAGCAAATATAAAACCTACTTTATTAAATATGAATGTCACTTTGTATGAACAAAAGCTCCTGGATGTTTTGATCTAGCCTTCAAGTTTTATGTGAATTTGCTTCAAAAGAATCATAGGTAAGTAAGTATGTCATCTAAAACACAAGTATGGAAGTATTCAAATTGTTTTGACCAGTTCAGCCTAGACAATACAACAATATATCAGCTGACCTTTAAGAAATCTTCATAAGCTCTTTACATATAGTACCCTGCAGACAGGATGCACTAGGGTATAGTTCAGGGTAACTAATCTAAAATGGCAGCATGTAACTCCGACACATTTGTTAAAGAGCCAAAGGGGAGATAGCACACCCTGCACTCTCCCTGGTGTCATGTAACAACCACCGCAGTCGATGTATGGAAATCTGTGTAGTGTGTGGGGAAGCAACACATGCAAATTACCCGTAGCTGTTGGCTGTTTTCTGTATTTCATGCCCAACAGTCATGGGCCAAGTCAGTTATTGTGTCCAGAGATACTGCAATGTATCGGCTTCAGTTCAGTTCATTCTAATTCAGACAAACCCACAATGAGTCAGCGCATCACCAATATGTTCGGTCTTTAGATCGGTTGTTGTTGTTTTGGGGATTTTAGAATGTCAGAGCAGATAAATATTCACAATTTAAACACTTATTTTGAAAGTAATAGCTAATAAATTAGACCTAGAATGAAATAAAAAGCTGTATGACCGTCCAATGTAGGCATCCCAGGTTTGCATAGGTTAGCCAAACACACCTCAAACACTCTCCTTTTGACTTAGGGTTATAAAGTAACACAACAGCATTGATGGTAAAGGGCTGTTGTGAAATAATAATAATAAGATTAAAGTGTTGAGGCAAGAACTTGGGTCACTAAACCCCCTGTCTGTCTACCTCATCATGCCATGCTCTGGGCACTGGGCAGGCATTGGGCACGCAAACACCACAAACTAACTTCATCATCTCAATCATGGCTATCCGGGCAAACAGAGTGCAAGCGCTGACATTGTCACCACTAATTAGACTCATCCCCATGGCACCAGCAGCTATAGCCTTTCTCGACAAGCCCCCCTGTACGCCATCACCCCATTCCGTTAGCAAATTGAAACTTCGCTATGTGTTTCCTCTCTGCATCGGCCCTTATTTAGATTCTGAGGCGACCCTGCATTTGTCACATCAATTCTGAACAACTTGTTGACAGGACAGTTTCTATCAGATCCAGATCCAGCGAGCTGCCACTTTGATCACAGGCTGTTGCACCACACGCACTCGGGCTCATTAAACTGAATATGGTCCAAAAATTCAGTTTATACAATAGCCTGCAATTTATCCCTTTATTAGTCCATTGTGTAATTATTGGTCGCTTAGTAAAAAAATAATTTGGAAATGACATTTTGATGCTTGTTTTTCTCAATTCTAGTTAATTGCCTTGTTAATGGATTTGATCTGCAAATCACTCTGTGGTGAGAGGTTCCTTCATCTGGAGTTTGTTTGGATCCATGCGTCCTCTCCTCCCCCGCTGCCGTCCCTCTGTCTCCCCTCTCCGTGCTCCCCGGTCCCTTTGGTCATCCTTAAAACTCAACTATTTTCAGATTCTCCAGTCACCCATATGGCTATGTACATGAAAACACACCTCTCACACACATCGCCCACGCACTCCTGTCACTTTTTCTTAAAGTGAAACACACAAAGTTAAAGGTCAACACCAGCTCAAGGTTGTCCCTTTCCCCTGAGGGCCCTTTCGAGTGGACACACACACTTACACACTCACACAGAAACCGAGGCATGACACTACAACAACCCGGGTTTGGACAGGCTATGAAAGAATCAATGAATAATTTAACCCCTAACATCATATTTCCTATGGCAGTAATGTATACAGAATGGGCTGCATGTGCATATGATGTGTCCGTCCGTGTATGTGTGTGTGTGCAGGTGCTTTTGTGGCGTGTTTCCTGTCTTCCCTTCGTGTGTGCCCTATATGCTGAGAGAGGTGGCTCTTTGAGCAGCGTAATGTGATGTGTGGGAGTATTATCAGAGCTGTAGGTATGACAGACACCCAGCCCTAGAGCTGACTTCCTGGAATTGCATTTTGTTGGCCCTCTCCAATATGAGACCTGTCACCTCGCTCCCTCCAGGCCATGCAAACCGTGATTGAGGCATTTCTGTGAGGTGTCACTATCAAGGGTGCGCACTTGTGAGGGGTTTTTTGTGTTTCTGTCTATCTGCAAGTGTGCGACAGGTAATAGGCTGGTTTTCACTGCGATTAAGACTTTTATGCATTTTCAATCATTTCGCCTTCCGCCTCTCCCTTTTCTCTCCCTCAAACCTTTACACTTCACAATTTTTTTACTCCTTTCTTCCTTCATTTTTTTCCCCCATGTCACAGCCTCCTTCCACCTTCACTTTGTCCTCACGCCTCCCCCTCCCTCCCTCCGTCCTTTCCTTACCCCTCTCCTTCCCACCCGTCTTCACCTTCTGTGCTTCTTCCCCTCTCCCTGTCAACACTGTCATAGCTTGGGGAGCCCTTCAGTGTATTACAGACCTCTCACCACTAGTTCTCTTTATGGCACTTTCTCTTTTTAAATTCAATCAGGCTTCAATGGAGCCCCCAGAACCATTTCAATTTACTACCTGGACGCCACAGGATGGAAAGTCCTACGCTAACATAAGGGTCTAAATGGAATGGAAAGGCTAAGAGAGAGAGAGAGGAGAGGAGAGATGGAGGAAAAGGTATGGCAAAGAGGGGAGGGGGGTGTATTGAAAGGGTGCCAGGGAGAGATAACAGCAATGGAGTGGTAAAAATAGAGAGAGGTAGGGGAATTAGGGGAAAGAAGGTGAGGGAGAAAGATGAGGGGGAGGGAAGCGTTACAGGGGATAAGAGACCAGAGATGACAGCAAGGGAGAGAAAAAGGAGTGAAATGAAGGGTGGGAAATACAGTGGAGGAGATAAGGGCCTACAGTAAGGAGAGAGGGTGATAAATATAAAGTGTTTTTTTTAATCAGCGGAGAATGTGATGTGAAACGACTCACCCGGCAACCTGTTTAAAGGAATTCATCAACCTGTAGACATCCATGATACTATGCAGCGTTAGTATACAGTGCTGGTCTGTGCTGGCTTGGGGGGTTCGGAGAAAATCCGTAACACTGAGACACACTGAAATAGATATCTAAGATGAAACCAGTCTGCAGTCGGTGCAAAGTCATTTATAGATATAAATATATATATAAATCAGCAGAATTGCATTCCTTCACCTGTGGCGATTGCAACTTTGAGAAAATATCAAAACCATTTGCCATTTTCACACAACAATCCCTTCGACCTCAACTCGCCTAGTTTCTTCAGGGCAACTTTCCATTCACTTCTCCCTTTGGGCTAAAATAGACTCTTCATGTCCATCTTTGCCACCAGCCCTTTGTGTGTTGTGTTCAGGTTAAGTGTTTTTCTCAGTAGTTTTCAGAGAAACCGAAAAGCGCCTTCGCACTTTGCTCTCCCAGGGATAGTTGCTATTTCAGTCTTGCTGAGTCATTCACTGAACCATGAACGTCCTTCGGTGGCTCAAAAAGTCTCTATCGCCACCATCAACTCTGATTAGAGAGGAGCATCATGTGTGTGTGTATATGGATATGTCAGTGTTGGTGAAGGTGAGTAGAGATGCGCTCAATCCAACGCCCCAAGCTTTATCTGTTGTTTCCTTACCGGTGCAGACAAACTTGCCGTGTTGTATGTGCTCAGTGCTGACGTTTAGTATGTATTTTTGCTTTCTTGCGTCTTTCCTCTGGCTCTGTTTTAAGACTGTTAATCGTAGTCCTTTAATAGCATCCAAAGCCTCCCTCTCTGTCGTCATACGTTCACCCGAAATCTCTCAGCTGTTAAAGCAACTGAAGCCTCACTCACCCAGAGTAATACCAAGAGAAGTCACTTTGATACAGCCTACTTATGGATGGATAGCAGATTTAAAAGACTGTGCCCATTCAAGATAGATAATAATGCTGTTTTCACACTAGGTTTGTTTAAGTCCAAACCTGAGATCTGGTTCTAATAAGTAGATTTTGTTGGTGGTGAAATGTGGTGAATGTCAAGGTCAAGGTGCTCTGAGACACGGTTACTGTTTAGCATGAGTCAATGCTGTATCATATTGGAACAGTATCAATAGCAAAAAAAGTTAGCATGACTCGGTAGTTTTTCTGCACTTTATATTGTAAATAGACATTGTTTGTTTCTGTACTGTACCCTGATCACCTTTGTTATTTACTTCCTGCCTTACTTTAATAAAGTAGTCCCTTTCCCCTTGTTTCTGTAAATGTCACCTGTGGGACGCCACTTAGAGCTCAGCTTATTAATCAGACTTGTTTTATAAGAAGGAGACGAACACTTAAATACTTAAGCATTGAGCAGAGGACAATCAAACCGGATACACTTTTTGTCTGCACCTGCCTATCTGGCTAGGGAATAATGTGTGTGTGCTTGTGTGTGTATGTGTGTGTCTGAACGAAGCAATTTAGTGGCTGCCATTAAGAAAACAGGAGTTTGGAGGGCGCGCACGCATGCACACACACCCACACACACACATGGACGCACACACACACTTGCACACTATGGGACCAGCCATGAACAGTGCTGTCACCTGCCTCTCTATCTGTATTGAATGACATTGTACAGTGGTCACAAAGGCAGTAATTTAGGCCTGGTAGCCTCCCATTTACCCATTGTGACATTGAGGCATCTTTGCCTCTTTGTGGTTTTAATAGCTCAATGTAGCACGTGAGAGAGCTGAACCTCTGCTGGCAGCTCTCGGCCCACCTCTGTTCACTGCATAGTAAAAAAAAAAGCAATTATTTGCTCTTATTAGAAATACACATATGACAGATGCTTTCTATATTACAGAATAGGAGATTGATTGATTCTAAACTGAGGGGTATATAGCATCAAGACACAAATCTTAGTAAGACTTAATATGAAATGAAATGGCATATAATTGTCTCCGCTTTTTGATAATCTGCTACTTTGTGTCATAATAACTGATCTTCACCACCCATTTACAGCCCCTGTGGTATAGTTGTGAGTGCATTATTATTCCAGAAATCTTCGTACTTACCACTCAGTTGACAGCAGAGACAGGCCATTATATAAAATTCATACTTTGGTGACAAACCTTCAGAAATAAAAAGATCCGGTCCAGTGAAAATTTGGGAGGCTGTTGTGAATGGGAATGAACCAGCTGTGGACAGGTTTGTACCCCCACTGCTATGATTTTCTTGCCTTAGGCGGCGCAACAGGGAAAGTGTGTGTATGTGAAAGTAAGTTTCATTGGAGTGGGGGATTCCTGCGGTCTTGGATACGCCCATCAAACACACAACTGTGAATCTAATATTTGAAATTATATAAATGAATTATTGAATATATTCCCTGGCATCCTGATGTCATTGAGCAAGTCAGCTAAACGTGAATTCACTTTAGTAATAATACATTCTTTCTACCTTACAGGGTCGACTACATGATTGATCCACATTACCTCATATTACTCCTGAACTGGCGTTGACTCACATGCTATAAGTCAAGTTATTGATGACTAAAGGCTTTACATGGCAGTGTGAGATCAAAGAATAGAGGCAGCACCTATCTGTGTGCATCTATACTTAGCATCCACACTGTATTAACCGGATATACCTCGACTACATTACTCTTAGAGAGAAGACTAATGAGAGAGATAGTCCTGGGTGGAATTAAAGAGAGATAAAGAGATGGAGGTTGGAGAGCACGCTGTAGGAAGATGGAGGAGTAGGCAAGTAGCAGCAGTGAGGTGGTGATTTGTCTTTGAGGCTCTGCGGTGTTGGTGTTGGCAGCGTCAGCTAAACAAGGCCATCTCATTTCCTGTTGTCTGCAGGAAGCAGCTGTCTGCTACCGCTACTGCTGCTGCTGCTACTCAGAGCCCCTGGTCATCAATCTCCCCCGTTTTAATTGGTCTGCACCACACTGTGACGGGCCAGTACACACACACACACACACACACACACACACACACACACACACACACACACACATTGACAGAAATAGGTGCAGAGACATAAATGTGCATGCAAAAGCAATCCATGTGTGGATGTACACACACACACACACACAGAATGAACATCTGTTGCAAATATACACATACAGTATAATACACCTGCTTACCTCTACATTAAGCCCAGATAACCTCTAATGAACATTGCACTGATTCTCCTGTGTTTGCTCTTGTTTTACACTGTAGCATTTCTGTATGTTCGGCAGATTTACAGTGCTTGCAGTGCATAGTGTTCCTGATAAACTTGCATGTTCGCTAAATGCTCCCTTGAGTCAAATCCCTTGAGTTTCGATGCACACCGCTTGTTGGGTTGCTAAAGGGGGGCACAGCTTCCTTGATATCATTTCCCAGTCTCCGTGTCTATTTTTATGAATTCTTTCCATTTTTTTTACAGTCTGGCAGAGGTAGTAGTAATGACAGTGGGGAGATACATTTTTCAAATCTTTGACTTTGTCACAGTAGGAAAAGCACAGGTGTAATTGATAAGATTAGCATAGCAATGGCTCCATCCTATTAACGTGTCTCTGTAATGTGTGAGCCAGCATGCACAGCCAGGACCCTAAAAGCGAGCAGTTATGTGGAATTCAGCCGTAACTAATTAGGATATTTACACCTGTGCTCTCCTACTGTGACATATAAATCACATGCACCGACTCCAAAAAGATGTCACATGATGTCACATATCTATTGAATAGTCAACAGTTGGATGATTGTAGATATTTAGGAAATTTTTCAAACTGATTGGAAAAGCCAAACATAAAACTTAACTTAACTTAAATTCTTCTAATGCTCTATGCACATAGTAGCCAAAGCCAAGCCTTTATATACATTGATCTGCCACAAAAAGATCAGTTACCAGTTCTAATGTTGTGAATTCTGTATATATAGTACATGTAACATGTAAGCACACACACCACAAGATGTGTGTGGCAGTGGTTTCCCATGAGGAAAGTGGTCTCAGGGTTTTGATTTGGCCAGTTACCAGTTGTAACACTGTGTCTTGTTAGTTAAATGGATAGTTAAATGGACATATTTTGTTTTTAGGTGTGGCTGGGTCATGTTGAAATAATGAGGAACAGATAGCATTGATGGATTATCCACAGTGACAGTCCATCCTGTCTGTCTGGTCCATGTACAGTCATGTCAGAGGAGGATGGAGCTCTCTTACATCCTATTAGTCTCACTCTCCCAAAGAAAGTCCTGACTACGAATCCCATTCATGCCTCCTGCTGTATGTGTGCATGTGGCCTCCCATTTACATAATGCATCTTTGCACCTTCCCATCACACTCCCCTCTCTCTTTCTCTTTCTCTTTCTCTCCTTCTTTTGTTCTCCTGCACAAACACACACACCAATCTCACACATGTGCAATCGCACAGAGAGGCTGCAGCGTATGTGATGCAGCAGCAGGGGCAGGAACAGGGTGTAAACAGCAGGGAGTGTGGTGGAGGCGTGGGCGATGTGTGGGAAGACCATATGCATTTCACCAGGCACTGATGAAAGAACACACTTAATCACACCCAGCACTGTCGCATCAAAACACACACCCTTTCTCGTACTTACTCACATACACCCACCCGAACCGCAAATCCTGTACAGGTTTCAAATAATACACACCAACTGGAATCTTAATTCTTCCTCAAAACCATTTGTTATAAAAAAAAGAAAGAAAGAAAAAAAGAAAGAAAGAAAAAAAAAAGTAAGTCAAGTCGACTGGTCATGCAGCCGGTGCTTGCAGAGGAAGCTGACACAGTGCCATCCAGTGGTAGTGTTGAAAATTGCCTCCTCTGAGGTCTTGGAACATTCAGCCAAAAAGTACATATAGATTTTTAGGCAATACATCTTGTGGATAAAAAAAAAAAAAGTGTGGTGGATTGAGCTAGTAACCACTCCGAATGTGTTTTTTCCTCAACCATCTCTTCAATTTTCCCACTCTTTAATGCTGGTGCTACAACTACTATGTGCTTTGAAATTTCCATGAGTAGGTCTTTATATTCTGGGGCGAGACTTCATTAATTTAACACCGCCGTAGAAAGGAGTGAGTGGTGTGTATTGGAGTGTGTAATATTCCCAGAGAATCAATATCGAATGAGCGGTTGGATAACAATTAAAAGCTGCTATTCTGGCATTTATTGTCTGATACGCTGGAATGAAAGCTAATGTTGGTTGTGCAATTAAACCCACACAGTGTCCCCCATCCATTATCATTCTTTTTACGACTTCAAAATCTTCCTGATGTGACGGCACGGCATAGAGCTGAGAGGAAGAATAATTGCATGTAGATAAGTCCCCTAAAGTGTCACTGGGAGTGGTGTATTGATGTATTGGCATGTGTGCTGTACATGTATATGTTAGTCTATGAGTGTGTGTCTGACTGTGTGTGTTAGTGTGACAAAGACAGACTGCTTTAGTATGTACACACACACCAAGCACTCACTCCTCCTCCTCCTCCTCCTCCTCCTCCTCCTCGTCTCTCAGTTGGTAGAGGTTCAGCGTGTCCTGTCCTTGGTGTGTGACAGGTCTTTACAGATCAAGCCTTTCCTCCCTGGGCAACGAAATCAGAATGCACCATAGCTGATAGATTCGTGCCTGAAGGGAATTCTGGGAGATTTAAAAATGCTGAGTCTCTAATCGATCTTAGCACACTCTTATTCTGCTGTCTTTCTTAAATCTTTGTCTTTATCCCATTTCTCTTTCGGCATCATTACGCCGCAGCTGCAGATAAAGATGGATGATGGGATCCCAACCCTTTCCATTTAAAGAAGCATTTGTTACCTTAGGTTTAGTTTCCAGTGGGAAATGAATTCAGAGCCGCTGCTATAAAACATCTTTGTCCCTGTCTGTTCTCATTTGTTTTAGCCATCTTAAAAAAATCCAACTTTGTCTTTTTCTGAGTAATCAGAGAGCCATTTAGGATGCAGCACGTTTGCTCATTAGCCAAATCCCTGTTGGTATAAATACATTTAGTGCCATTCAGGAGTGTTATTTCTCGACGTACATACACATAGGGCATGGCATCTACAATTATCCAGCTCCAGACCCTAGGCTCTGACATCTGTTTCCTAATGACAGATAATTACATGCTGTCAAGTGCAATCATTGGCAGTTGCTGCTAAGAAACTGGGTTTGGAGAGTGACTGGTGCAGCCATGTTGGTTCCAGGGGGGGACAACACGACCTAAAGGGGTGTGGGGGGATGTAACAACACACTCCTGTTGAATTTGATTATCAGTCTGAGTGTTTGCGTGTATGTGTGTGCATGTGTTTGCTTCTTCTCTTTTCTCTTTTGGCAATATTTACTCTATGACTTAAAGCAGAAGTAAGTGGTCCGGTCGTTTTCGCTAATGCTGCGTTCCAGGCAGGCTTTTGAAATCGTAAATTACAGCTTCAAGTCACAACTTACGACTTTGTAGCGTTCCAGGCAACCCACTCGTGTTTTTCCGACCTGTTTTACCGATGAAAGTCACTATAACGGCCACTCGTAACTTCCGACCGGTGAACTCGTACCAGATCGAACTGGTACCACTTCACGGTCGGAAAAATACGAGTTTCCTTGAACGCACCATAACAGTCCTCGTCCCTACGTCGCCACATTCACGGCGTCCCTTGGCTGCACACACAGCCCTGCATGCCGTTCTCTCTCCTCATTGGATAAAAACTGTAGGATACGATAAATGTTTTCTCTTCGGCTCAGAGCAGAGCAGAGTGACTGACAGACCCGTGTTTCAGACCAAACACTCTATGTAAGTGATTGCTGTCGGAAGATATAACTATTTAAGACTTATATTAACACAAATATATCACTTACTTCTGCTTTAAATGAATTAACAGTAAAAAGGATTAAATGTTATTTGTCATTTACATTGTGAGTTCATTGGAAAGAGGAGTTGGTTTTCTTCATGTTCCAGTTCAGCTCTGATGGACGACAGACCCTTTACTGCTTTGGATTATGGGTAGTTTCATCATGCAACAGGGCTGCTGCTGCCGTGTCCTTGTCTCCTCCACACATATATTGTATTACTAATTTGGTTAATGCAATATGATATACACCAATCAGCCACAACATTAATAGGTAACTTTTTATTACTGTGGCTGATTGGTTTATACCTGTGGCTTGTTTTAAAAGTTTAGAAGTTCATTATGAATCATTAGTAATTTGATTTGAGACTCAATTTGCAGTTTCAATTATTTCCCACAGCTTCATGACTCGACTCGGTCCAAAAAAGAAAAGAAAAAAAGCACAGCTCAGTCACAACATTAACCCATGATACGTGTGTGTTATGGCAGTAGAGTAACCTGTTGGACAGATTTGTCCTTTAGCTGGAGGGCCTACACTAAAACTCCATATTGTTAAGCATCTGTGCTGCTTTAGTCCCACTGAGTGAACGGTTTGATTGTTAGCACATTATTTATGTATTCATTGTTCCCATGATCGGTGGCAATCATTTTTACAATCAGCAAATCACTTAGCTTGATCTTGTTGTCCTTTTTAATGATTTAATTCAATTCGCGACTTGTAATCGATGCCAGCCACCACAACCTTTGCCGTGCGTTAATGTCTGCCAGGTTATTTTCAAGGCCAGTTGGAAATAGCGTGTGAAAGGGTAGATAAGCAGATTATTTAAGGCCAGTAAGATTTCACACGCAGGGCCGAGTCCACACTGTGCTGTTCGCCGCTGTGCCTCTGTAGCGGTTGCACAGCGTCTCCTCTGCGACTTGGCTGACACCTCCGCTGTGTACAGCTGCCATATGCTTGACTGGCGTGTTCTGTTGTCACCTGGAAAACGAAACCGACATTGTTAACATCACATCGGGTGCAATTATCACAGCCTCATAAGATGAAGGGGACGCCATTACTGAATTCTTGTGGGGTTTTTTGAGTGGTTCTGAATGGATAATGGCTTTTCACATAAATGAGTATTTAAGGAAGCAGTGTCATTTATGGATTCGTCTGGCATTAAATTGCCTGTTATGTAATATGGTATGCCTGTAAAGAGCGCCGGCCTTTACCATACAACTTTACAGGGACATGTGTTCCATTAAGAATAATAGGTCTTGAAGGATGTTACGTACGTGCTCTGATAAAAAAGGTGTTACATTTCTTTTAATCATGTATGAAATATCCTATAACTATTTAACATACAATACCTCAGACTTGTATGAATAAAAAAAACCCTTTTCTATCACTAATATAAAAAAGAACTCCAGTCAGACAAGCTGAGAAGCTATGGAGGCAGGTCCTTTTTCTGATGTATCGTGCAGGAGCTCATGATCACTGGTGAGAATGTCAATTTAGACCAGTGTAAAGTCAAGCTCAGTTGTAGCCTTGAGAGATGAAACGAGGCTAGCTGTCATTCTCGGGCGAGAGGTCAGGCCGACTCACCGTGTATTTGTGTGGGAGGTTTTGCTCAGAGTACAATTTTTTCTGCAAATGGCCTTGTAACGGCGCAGCCTGTTAAGATTCTGCTCTTTCTTGAGTTTTCGCTGGTTTGTGATTCATTTGGATTTGAGACAAGTTGATGGCTTTTCAATATGTTGTCTGCGCTCGGGGTGTTTGTGCGAGTTAACTTGTTGGGTGTCATTTGTTATCAACGCCATCATCGTCACCAGAAGCTGTTATTCTCCATACAGTATGTCATGCCGTCAGCGGGGCAGACATTTGGGAAGATGTGGTCGTGATGATAATGAGCTGGGGGAGATTTTCTTTCAAAATCCGTTTGGAAATCTTTAAGCTCCGCCGTGCTTTGCGCCCGTGTTATTTATCCATTTGCATTTTAACTAGCCCCGTCTCTCTATATTCCAAATGATTTCTCTGAATCCTCTCACAGAACATTCTGGTTAATGTTTGTTGTCACTAAACTTGCGCCCCTTAAAATGTAAATTCGCTGACATGTGCTCTTGGGGCTTTCTCGGCATGGTGAGCCCCAGCAGTGCTTTTAGCCCAGTTACCTTGGCTAAACCTCCTTGCAACACCCACGGGCTCAATATCCTCATGAAGGGGCCTGCGGCTCGGCTCCAGATGGCCGTCTGGATAGACAAAGCCGTTTTACTGCCTCGTCCCTGCTACATTACTCAAACGTTATCACCCCTGCCTACAAAAATCCATCTGTGCTCACACACTAACTTGAAGATCCATCATCCTGACACTTGTATTGAAACAATGACAATAATGACAGCGTGAGATGGATCTCAGAACAACACAGCACACGTTTAAACTGGCAAGTTTTGTCCGAAGATCGATTTCTGGAAATGAAGTTGTCAGCAGAAATTGTTTTTTTTTTCTGTTTTTTTTTTTGGTAAAGAAGGGTTGTTTAAGTTGTACTTTCTACATATTCATACAGACGAGCTGTATATCTGCCCCCCCATTGTTTTGCAAGCTTGAGGGTTTTAATGAGGCCACAGAAGAGTTTCTCCTACTTAACTTTCTATTGTCGTAGCGTTTCAGTGGGAATCAATGAAGGATTTAGAAAAGGTTTAGGTTCCTCGCTCACTCTGTCTCTCTTGCCCATTCTGACACAAGGATGCACGTATCCACACACACACACACACACACACACACACACACACACACACAAGCTGAGGCAAAAGCACACACGTCTGTCTCTGGTCTTGCAGACTAATTGGGTACAAATGCTGAGTAGTGCGATTGCACAGCTTGTGCTCCTTGTGTTTGTCTGAACGTGTCTTTGTGTGTGTGTGTGTGTGTGTGTGTGTGTGTGTGTGTGTGCACGTGCAAGCTGAACTTAATCAATCATCCACCTCCACTGATCTATAGTTCCTGCGTAGACTGTGTCCCTGGTTCTCTGCAGTGCTGCAGTGTCCTGGTTCTAACTTCCACTTCACATTACTCAAGCACAAACACCGTTTCCAAGCAATGGAGTCTTTCTCCTGCTTTTTACAGATGGCCATGTCCAATTAGATTTCCATCTCCAGTCGGTTTTTCCACAATTTTCCCACCTAAAGCATTTTTCTTTATTCCCTTTCCTTTGTACTCTCTGTGTCTGTCTCTCTCTTCTATAAGTTTAGGTCATATATATATTACGGGTCCTTTAGGTCAAAGAATTCTTTTGTGAGGAGTTTGATTTATTTGTGCATTTATATGTGCTGAGCGCTTGAGGAGGCACTCGCTGTTGCATGGTTTGCCCAGCGGTGTGTGTGAGACAAGGCCAGTGACCAATGATTCTCTGACAAACGAGGTGTGCATGTGCCTCCACCAACCCATACATAACTGTCTGACCCTATCTGACCAACCAGACGCCAGCTTCCTGGGAGAATTCACAGAGCATGCATACAGTGGGCTCTGATCATTTTCTATCATTAACGCTGCAGTTATTCTGCTGTATGGAATTGTATGACTTTTCTTTACAGACGAGTTTTGCTCTACACATCATCGACTACTGCTGGACACACTCAGGTCCAAGAGTTGACTAGTATAACTAAAGCCTGCACTAATGGCAGTGAGCAGCTCCACTGGGGTACTTTCATCTGCTCAAAGGCACCATGAGAGACACGCTAAGCTTTCCTAAATGACTTCCCACAGCAGATCTTACACTTCCTGGCCACGCTGGACCCATTGATGCAAAAGTTGCCATGTCGCTGGTCACAGGCCTGTGTCTCATTGCTCCTGTGATAACATTCAAATACATTAGTAGTGAATTAGCCTCCACTCACAGCTGGTGTTGTGCGTCCTCGCCGTCCTAATGTGTGTTTGTCTTGACTGTTGTGCCCATGCAGGTTCATTCAGGAAATAGAGATGAACATGGGGCCAGGCCAGGCCAAGCAGTGCCAGCTCCGAGCTTTCCTCACCTACTACATCAACGACCTCTTTCTCAACCAGGTTAGTTAAATCTATATATCTATATATCTATTTATCTATGTGTCTGACAGGGTGAGGTACCAGCAATTGAAGCATTGCTGTCGTAGACCATGGGAGATTTGCCAGAGAGTAAAAATTCCCATATTAAAAAGCCTCAGCCATGGGACAATGGTAACTGGAAATAACAAACTGGATCTCATTTAATGTTAAAAAAATATCTTGTGTGTTATTGAATATTACAGTCACTTCTTGTTACTTAATCGCCAGAACCCTTTTGTACAATATTAGATATGGAGAAAAAAAAATTGCTGACGCAATTGTCGAGCTCCTTTTTGTGAAAATCAATTGACCTGAATGTTCTTTTGTAGCCCCTCGGGGTTTCTCCAAACTGATAGAACTGAATAACACAGTGATAATAGTGCTGGAGACCATTGTATTATTTAATCTTCTCAATATTACCTTAATAGAATACCCACTACACTTTAATTTCCAAGTAACCCCCCCATGCGGCCATCCTGAATGGCCAGAAGACAGATATCTTCCTCTCTGCTGGTGCATTTCTTTATAAAATAAAACCTTGTACTGTAAGAGCAGTTTCTTTTTGTGTCTTGTTTGGTTTTTAACAGTTTTTCAAATAAATATAAAGCCTTGGTAGAAATATAATTGTGATTCTGCCAATGTTTGACCCTCAAGTGTTAATGCAAACTTTTTACTTAAAGTTGTTTAAGCAGCTTGTTCTACCCAGGCAGCCATCTGGAACCAAGCAATGTTTTTTTTTTTTTTTTTTAACATGAAATACAAAGAACTGTTTTGCATTACAGTGACTGATGGGAATATTTTCACCTACAGGAAGTGTCAAATCCAAACTAAGACAAATACACAGAAAATGGGTAAAAAGAAAAAAAGAATACAGACGATAAACAAATGAGTTGTTTTTTCAGAGAAGGCTGGATTACTGTTGCTTGACTCCCAGTGGAAAACCAGAGTGGTGCGTGTGGTCCTGCCGTCTCTTACCCATTGAATGCAAACTTTATTTTTTCTCTAACCCATTAGGTGCGAACAGAGATCAACAAGGAAATTGAGGCAGTGAGTAAGGCAGCAGATCCCTTGAAGATCCTCGCCAGCGCTGATACCATGAAGGTTGTGGGTGTCCAGAGACCCCTGCTGCAGGTGAGGAATATACAAAATATTCAAAACACAAATTATATATACCTGCATGCAGGGAATGAATTTTAATGAACACCTGTCCAATATAAAGCAGGGCACACAAACTATGGCCCTCAGAAGTGACCACAGAGTTGAATCACCGGCCTGGTTTAGGGAACGGCTGTTTAACGTGCAGGTGTTAACAACGACGCAGCGTCCATGCATGCGGAGAGAGTGTGTAGCATGTCCACGTATGAGCAGCTAGAGAGGCGTACACAGCCACACTACCTGTTTGTTTCTCACCGTTTCCCCTTTCTGCCCCTGTTCAGTGGAGGACGGCTCTCTGGAGTACACTCACCTTGCAGTTTGCTGTGATCTCTGTTGGTTCAGGGGCAGGCACACACACACACACACACACACACACACACACACACACACACACACCCTCACACTCACACACTCTTAAACTCCCACATTCACACACAGTCTCACCTCTTCTGTTTCTCTTTCGGATCATTATTCCCATACTGCCACCTATTCCACAGGATCATAATTGTGGCTGAAATAGTGCTTGAGTTTGTAGCTGTTACTAACTGGTGGTTATATTTGTAACCGCACACACACAGACACACAGACACACACACACACAGACACACACACACACACACACAGACACACAGACACACAGACACACACACACGTATCCACCATTCTCTCTGTCTCAGGGCCATTTTGTATTGAAGGTAAGTCTGCGATTGCTGATCTACCCAGAGAAGTTCACTCTCAAGCCACATATGACACAAACTCTGGCAATCGATGAATACAGGTGTTTGTGTGTGTCGTAGGGATGTGTTCCCATTTGCGGCAAGTTGTGTGTCTGTGGTGTGTCCGTGATGTGCAAGTACGTTTTTCTACGTTCATCATTCATCCCTTGAAAACGATCAGTTAACTAAGATCACAGATGCAACATATTTCGTGCCTTATCTGTAGTGGCGTTTTGAAAAACGCAGGTTTTTTGGCTTTTGTGTGCGTGCTGATGTTTTGAAAAGTATGCTGAAAGGAATTGAATAAAATTTCATCTGTGCTGCTCGAAATTACATTTTGATTTTTTTTTTTTTTTTTTTAATCCAAAGAACGGCGTAAATGAAAACCGCTAGATGTAACTACGAGCTAGAAACAAAAATGAACTGATATGGCCTGCCTCATTGACTGAGCCACATTTAACCACAGGCTCATCTCACTGATTTTGGCAGCCTGTCGTGTTCAAAACAAGCTCATGGCAGGTTGAGGATTACAACAGTGCCAAAGTCAAGATCCAGGCTATTGGCAAGATTCTTGTATGTCTCAGCTGTCAGATAGTCCTGATCTTTGATAGAATGCAACCCCCCGAGTCTACAATGTAGTACAGATGTACACTGCACAACATGTATGTTTTTGATCATAAAAACCAATGTCACAGAGAAGTAGTTTGGTTGCATTGTAGCAGACCATAGATATGTGTTAGTCACAGTGTGTGTGTGCGTGGTGGTTTTCTTTTTGTGTGTGTTTTGCGGTGTGTTTGTTTCTGTCAGAGCCTTCCTGTCTGTGCGCCTGGTTCTCTCACAGGGAGGGAACAGCGGTGGCAGTTCATTACAGAGAGAGAGACCGTGGGCGTTCGGAGTTCAGCAGGGTTTGTTTACAGCTCAGGCCCCTCCTTAACGAGGAATGCAGCATCTTGCTAATTATGCTGCTGTGGCTAATGAGCTTTTCTGCTGATAGTGGGGAGTGCAATAAAACACTCCTTTTGTTTGGGCTTTTTGCCTTTTTTTTAATTGGGCTAAATAAAAGAGCCTTGCCGTCTTCTTCTCCTGCCATTCATATTCAAGGGTCATGATGGCATTTGTGCTACGTTTTTTTTGTTTTTTTTTAATGTGTGTATTTGTAGTTATATGAGTCTCTTTTGCCACCTGTGTGTGGTCGTACTTTCAGTTCCCAATTTGAGAGCCTTCCCACTGTTTTCTTTGATGGCCTTCACCCAACAGTGTTACTGTTCTGACAGACCGCTCTCTTCCTCGGTGTGTAGTTTTATTCACTTAGTTGTCATGAGAGCTTTTGATAAAGGGGCTTGACACCTTTTTATCCAGGGAGCATAAACTAAAGTAGGTTTTTGAACCGGGTTCGCACAAAGTGCTTTATGTCAGGAGCGTCTCGGCAGCCAGGTGGTGAATCTATCCAACGCTGTGACTGCAATGGATAATTAAAGATTATAGTGGCAGTGCTATATAATGGTTCCTAGTCTTTCTAATAATGGAGCAGATGTGCTTGTGTGTGTGCATGTGTGTCTACATATCTATCCACAGATTCGAGCGCAAACATGTCCATGCACACGCATGTGCTCCCCTTGAAGTGCTACAATACTTTCTGTGCCAGGTGTTATCAGAGAGAGACACACACCGCTGGCATCAGAACCATCGTGGCTGACAGGAGGGAGAGAGCTCAATATTGCTACAGCACATTAAACACCCTCTCTCATACACCTTGGCTGCAGCCCCATACGGGAAACCATAGGGGAGCACATTTTATAGACTCATCTGCTCTCTGCAACCACTGGAGCACACGTTAATGTGCGCAATAGTTCGAACTGGAGGAAGACATTAGCGTTTAGCATGTGCAGTTTGCTCTGTTCTGGGATGGAGCTGAGGAGTTCGGAGCCAAATAGAAATGTAATAGCACACGCATGCATATGCCAGAGCACAGTTACACTCTTTCAAGGCTCATGTACACAACAGTGAAGCATGGCTCTATCTGTTTATAAAAGTATTTACATATCTATATCAACATAATATTTCTATTATTTACTGACCTTCAGCTATGTGATATTTCATCGAGTTACCCCCTGGTCCATTTATTTTGAAGTGGAGACAGAATATTTATGAATGTGTTTCCATAGCATTAACTTTTAAAGTGGACCAATGTTATTAAATACATATATGTTATATGAATTATTTGACCCTCTGTCCATGATATCTCACCAGTAGAAATAGACCAAATGACTTTGTGGGGACAATGTGCAGGAGTCAAGGTGAATATCACGCCTTAGGTTTGCTTAAACAGCCCATAATAAGCAATACACATGCAGTCTGGGCTTAGGTTAATAACTAATATTGATACAGGCAATGATTTTCCTATCACCAGGCACCAGCAGTGTCAGATACTGCAGTTATATATTTCATGTACATATATTACATAATAATGATATGATTATGAGTCTGACACCGGCTATATATTGTCCACTAGGAGCAGGAGATAAGGCCTGACTGGGACAGTATATAGTTCAGTGGGAAAGGTTAACGTCCATTCATGTGTCTGTGTGATAGCATAGGCTGAGCTGATAAGTCTCTGGAGGAGCCGTGGTGTTAAAGAGAAGAGGAAGGCACGAATCGAAGGCTTCTTAATGTTTCTCTCTAGTTTTTCTTATTTGATATCTGGCTTTCTTCCTCGCTCGATTGATGCCTCTGTTGTTCTCCACCTTTCATCTCTTGTGGCCATTGTTGTTCTCGCTCCCATTCTTGCTTTTCTTTTCCCCTTTTTTCTTGGCGGGCTAGAGTCCAACGGCGTACCAAAACACAAACATACACGCTGTTAGCCCTGGCGGTGCGATGCTATCTGTCCAGCTTCGGCGTTGCCACTGATTGATTCATTTAATTAGAGTTAGATCGAGGGAAAAGGGAGGTAGAGGGGGAGAGAGAGGTGGAGGACGGAGGGAGAAAGCAGGATAGGGAGGGTATGGTCACTCCGCTGGATAGCTCTGGAGATTGGCTCCATTAATCTTGGTAGAACCCCCCTCATGTCCCCTTTACACGCTCACTTTGTGACACACTAACATACACGCATTATGCACACGCGGTGGCGCACGAACGCGGCGAGACAAAGGGACAAATGGGTGACCGCATTTCTCTGGCCTGAAGACAGCGCCGTCCAATCACCTGCGGTTTAGTCATCCTCTGAGAGAGAGAGTCGGAGTGCGGATGAAGTGTTTGTGTTGGGCTTGTTTACTTCATCAGCCAAGAACCACGCCAGAGACATAATTACATTTCACATAGGCCCTCTCTTTTCAGCTAAGTATCATTCAGCTTTGTCCACGGTGTCTTCAAACAATAGGCGCTAACTAGTCCTTTTGTATCAGCCTGTGTGTGTGTTTGTGCGGTAAGTGTCCCTGCACTTGTTAT
This sequence comes from Trachurus japonicus, assembly GCF_045865225.1. Lineage (NCBI taxonomy): Eukaryota > Metazoa > Chordata > Actinopteri > Carangiformes > Carangidae > Trachurus > Trachurus japonicus. The sequence continues at coordinate 11,401,820 of NC_140929.1, read as the reverse complement.
TCATACGTGCACCTATTTGAACTTGTCCCGGAGCCTGATAAAGACTGATTTCCTTCACTCACTGTCAGCCGCCACAATGCTCGCCGTATTGCGGATCCCTTCAGCTGCCAATGGCCTGCTAATGATGTTGACCTTTTAATTCCATATTCACATGTAGCTTTGTGAGAGAGGAGGGCGTCTCACTCGCACACACACACACACACACACACACACACACACACACACACACACACACACACACACACATCCACCTCCAGTAACTGTAATGACACTGACCTTTTTATTTGTGATGATGTGTAGGCAATGTTTGTTTGTGTTTGTGTGGGTGTGTGGGTGGGGGGTTGCTGATCGCTTCCTGTTGATTGGCTCCCCCCACCCCACCACAACCTCCCCCCTACCATCACACAGTGGATTACAGCGTGCTTAGGGGGGGGGGCAGCTTGTCTTTATTGAGGACACTCTCGACTCCCAGCTCCCATCAACAGACACAGCAATCACAACACAATACACCTGTTAGCTGCCTCAGCCGTGCCCCTGTGATTGGGGCACAAGTGCGAGGGGGGGAGGAAAGAGGATATTAGGGAGGTTTGTTTACACACACGCACACATATATATACACACTTCCCCTCAGAAAGAGAGACGCACGCCACTAACATTACCAGAAACAATACCAAAAGCCAGAAAGAAACCGCACAGAGCCCATTTTAATTCTGCCAAAATAGGCCCTTTCACAGTAAAAGAAATAATCTAAATGCTTTCTCATTTACTCCAAATGTTTTCCGGAGCCCTCTACCGCATTATCTGTCATGAAATGGATTGCGCCTAAGCATCTCGTTGACAATTTTACAGCTGTTAAGAATTATCAAGGAAGGAGGCACCTCAGTGTACCACTCTTACTCGCAGCAGTTTTGGCTGCACTTGAAATGAGTTCCTCCAATCTCCTTTCTCCTCCACTACCAAGTTGTAATCACAAAGACAACACGATGGTTTCCAGAGGTTATTTGATTTTATGCTCTTACTTAAGCTGAAATGACGGTGCAGTATCTCAGACTGGTCAGATACACTTTAAAGCACTGAAAAGGTCAACAACGGGTCAAAGCATGAAAAGAATAAGAGTTTCCTTGACTTGTCTCTCTTGGTTGTTCCGCCCCCATGCCCTTTTCTCAAGCATGTTGCAGTCACCAATCCTCCACTGCCTTAAATGTCTTATTATATTTGATTAATTATTATCATTATAGCTCGCATTTATACACTTGCAAATGAAAAGCACCCAAGCACTTAGTCAAGGTTTTATTTGGATCATTGACCAGTGGATTTGTGTAGTTTCAAACATGCAGTATTTCCATCTGCAGGGGGTTTACGAGAGCAAATCTGGCATTAGAATAATAATCTTTTCACATTATATTTAGCATCTTTATGTATCTAATAAGTTGTTGTTAGATTAGCCATTCACTCCGGTGCTGGAAGAAGAAGTGTGTTTTGTTTTGTTTTTTTCTTTATTTTTCTACTACATCAACTTAAATCCTTAGAAATTCTATGACTGTTTTTTTTTTTGTCTCGCTCACCTCAAAACCTTATTTCTGTGCTGCCTCCCTCCTCATTGCTCGAGGTGTAACAATCCCCACCACCCACCTTCGTCTGGTTATCTCACACCAAACACATGTACTCCTGAGGCTCGCGCCCAGCTGCCCTGAGCCTCCAACCTGCCTCCACTGTGGAGATGCTCCTTTCTCACCAATGTGACACAGCTGTACTTTGTTTACTGTTTATATACTTCTATCAATGTAATATATAAATATATATATATATGTATGTATACACACACTTCGTACACACATACACATGTGTCAGTTTGCCTGTCTCTGTGTGTAGTGACAGAGGGAGCATTTACATGAGTGAGGAAAACAGCCTGAGCAGCTGCAGCTTAAGGTAGTACAGGTTCACACCATGCAGCGCTGCCACTGACAGAGTCTCTGTGTGTAACAAGACATAATCTTTGCCTTTGGAGTGAGTGAGTTAGAGCGAGAGAGAAGTTGAAATGTCAGCTCCACCGCAAACATGCCCGTTGGTTTGAAGGAAGGAAGGTTTTGGCTGTGGGCGCCTGATAAAAGTTACAGCTTGAATTTTTCTAGAAGCAAGTTAATGCTCTGAATTTGCAAATAGCAGGGCTTTTGTGTTGCTGCGAGTGCACGCATTGTTTCGCATACGTGTATATCGCCGTGCGTGTGCATGTGCCTGCGCGTGTGTGCGAGTACGCCAATACAATGGCTCCAGATGGGCCTAATGGGGCACAGAGAGGAACATACACCCCCCACAGAATGCATTAAACTGCATTATAATTTCTCTTTCACTCTCTCATCCGAACTTTTACTCACACACACACACACAACACTTAGGGTCTAACCCAGTACTTTAATATAATAATAATATAATAATTCATCATAATTGGTAATTTGTCAGTGACATTTTATGAAATATATCCTACTCAGATCCAGCAGAAGAGAGCGTTATGGTGTCAAGTGTAGAGGAGGATTATGGGATGAGCAGTAAAATGGATTTCTGATCATAGGGAAGTAAATAGTGAATTTGATTAATCGGTCTATATGGACATGTGATGTAGCTCCTCATTTCTCAGTGAGAACATTTAAAAACACTGGATTAATGAAGTGATCAAGTGGAGGATATGTTCTTTTATTAGATCAGTTTGCTCCACCCTGAAGCTACTTGTTCTTATCCCATAGTAACATGTTACTTATGTAATCCTCTGTGCAGCGCAGCTAAGTCCACATGTACATCATTATTTGCTTTTCATTATCTCACTTCTCACTTTCATCAACTCACGTTCAGCAGAGAATGAATTATTAAATGATCACGACACTGACACTGTGTGGGATTCAATTTACCTACCTGAGATTTTACCCCAAAACACGCATAAATGATTAGCTTGTTATGCAAATGCATAAAGCTGTAATATACACGGCAGTCCATCAGAGGGATGATTACTTGTACTTGATTAGAGGTGACAGCTCTTGATTGGTGACTTCCAGCTCATATAGGGAAAGCTGAGTTGTGTGTGTGTGCTTGTGTGTGCACATGTGAGAAGGTAAATAAGCATGCAGATAAATTATAGGACATTCAGTCCTTGAAAGCTGCACATTCAGCCAATTAAAAACTAAATAAGGAAGTGCTATTTTTGAGATTAATCAAATTTTTAGATTGTAGCCCTGATCTTATTGAATGAATTCCCATGAGGAGCAGGGGGGGCTTTACTGTGTGTGGTCCCTTTTTTTTGTGACACGAGAAGATAAACGCACACTGCTGTAGTTGTCAGAGCTTAAACAAACTTTAATACAAACCCACTCTCATGCGCACACATATGAAGAAGCATGTGTTCTGGTTGAGTTGGCACAAGCATGAGGGCCATCCGGTGAGTGTCAGGGGAGTCTTCCAAGTGTGGCTCTGCGCTGACGTTGATGAATGATCTGTCAAGACAATGTCCCACTCACGCCCAGCTCCCCTGTACCCAGGAGAGGGACGGCCTCTCTCTCTCTCTGAGTGTGTGTGTGTGTGTGTGTGTGGGGAAAGAGGGGGAGACAGAGGTTATCGTTGCATGTGTTCTCGTTGATGTGCGTGGGCGTGCAGCTGCGCATACACACTGCTGAGTGTGTATTATTTTGGCAACCCCTTGATCACACATGTGAATGGCACGGCGGAGGCATTACACGAGTCAGCGGTTCGGGGTCAGGGTGTGAGTGAAATGGCAGGAGCCACGGGGTTAAACACTCTGACCCCCCACCACAGCCATGAGGGGTCTCCCACTATTTTAATGGGGAAATCCATGAGCCATTTCCCATTCACACAGCATGTACATCACATGTATATAGTAGGTCAGCATAAATACAATACACCTCTTTTTATCTTCCTCTCTCACTCAGAATAGTTCTCATTTCAAGACAATTCAGGATTTCAGTGATTACATCCATGCACTCTTCTACTGTATTAACGTCATCCTCCGTGTTTTGCTTTTTACTCACTCGACCAAAGGAAGAAACTTCTTTTAGCGCTGGCTCAGGGTGGTTTCTGTAGTGATGACCGTGCATTAACAGCTATTTCTGCTGAGGCGCCAGTCTGAGTGCTAACTCTGCCTTGTTGCCATCATTAAACCACTATGGCCGTAGCCTTCATTCCTCTCTTAACGACTGCAGTTTACCCCAGCAAATCCTACGATCCATTTCAGAGATCCAAGTGTAATTTCCTCGACGACTATGCTTTTACGTAGTTGTGATAATGATATAAAGAAATGGAGGCAAAATGCAACCAAACACAGTTTCAGGGGTTATACAGTACTATACTAGGGAGCAGAATTGCAAGAGAAATATGGGTGTTTTTCACATGATAGCACAGCGTGTTGACCTTTAAGCTTGAAACATTAGAAAGAGAGGAAGAGAGAGTAAGATAGACATAGATAGAAAAGCCCCCACAGTGCATGTTGTGTCCTATGTAACTCTCAAGTAAGATAGAGGAGATGTAGCAGAACGCGCTCTCCCCACCGTTCTCACTCACTTGCTCTCTCAGCCCTCCCTTTCTCAATCTGTCCCTTGATTACTTTTTAATGATTTCTGCTGCCTAAGACAAATGGCTGTGTTAAATGAGCAGAATTAGACAAGGGAGCCGAGTGCGAGAGCATTTGTTAGAGCAGGAGTAATGGATCGGGCATCCATTGTTTACTCTTCTCCATTCACTGACTTGGCTGCCTATCGAGCTCTGTGTCCTCAAAGTGGGCACAACAAGAGCAGGGAGGACGCTGTTATGATTCTGAGTACACATCAACTTTTTGGCAACAGCTCGTTGTTATTGTCTCTGAATCTCAACATCTTGCCGTTCTTTAATTTTCACTTTTTTCTTATATTTTTACATGGCTTTCTTGAATTCTGTGTACTATAAATGCAGATTACTCAAATTTGCACACGTTTTAAATAAAGCATTTCATTCTCTAATGTGGAAAAAAAAATCCAGCTCCTACTACATTAACTGCTTTGCAAATACTGCAACGTGCTAATACAGCTACAGTATTTAGCACATCCAGGCAATAATGGGAATACAAGCTGTTGCACTTTTGTGTTGATTCATTACCACCTAATAAAATAGAATAGGAGCTACCAGCTCTTTCTCAATTCCCCACTTGTCTTTTAAGTGTGTTTACTTTGTAAATACAGCAGTGTTTTTTCTCTTAATGTATCCTAAGAGTTTTTTCTGTTGCAGCATTTCAATTTCTTCAAAAGCATTGTTGCTGCGAATGTACTAAATCAGTCCAGTTTGATTTATCTCAATAATCTAATTTTTGCTAAGTCAAATGGGTCACAAATACTGTAGCCTAATGCACTCCATTTATATGGACTTTCTGTCTGAGAAAGTCAGCCATGCACTCTGCTGAAGTTTCCCTGAGCCACCCACTGAATCCCTCGCAGCCTCAACGCTGCTGACTCCACAACCTGACCCCCCAGGAGGAGGCCAGGAAAATAAAAAAAATAAAAAGAATTTCCCTTCAGGGATCACAAAAGTAGCATATTATTATCACTGCATTATCACTGTAGTCACGGTAACAGAAATTGGCAGCAGTGTCATTTTTTTTTACTGTGTTATATAAAGCTGTTTACAGTAGCACCAGCCCACACCAGGAAGTGGAGGTAGCTGCTGCCCGAGCTGCAGCAGCCAGCCCTCCTGCAGGCTGTGTGTATTTCTTCCTGATACACTGGCAAGCTGACAGGGAGTCAGGCATGGACAGTAAAGGGTGCTCCCTTGGCAGAGACAGGGCCTTGGTTAGCACTCCATGGGCATGGGCACTGCTACGGATCATTACTCCCCTCAGTGGAGTGGCTGCTGTTTGTGTGTGTGTGGGCATGTGTGTATGTGTATATGTATGTGTGCGTGTGTGTGTGTGTGTGTGCATGCTTGCCTGCTTGAGACAGAGTGAGTTAGAGGGAAACTGCAACACAGAAAGAGCTATTAATATTAATATCATTCTATCACATCAGGGGTCTCCATCTTTTTTTGAAGATCAATTACAGTCACTACTGCCCCCTACAGTCGCTGCAGCCACTTTGGCAGCTGGCTACCGGCCTTGAATATAATGGAATTATTTTGAAGAAATGTATTATTAATGATAAACTAATGGGATAATACTTATCCGCACAGCACAGAGACTTGTACATATTGAATCCACCTTTCTAGAAGTCTAGATGTATTTATTGATATCGCACCTGAGTCCCTATATTATCTCTTATCCATGCATTGGAGTAAACAAGGTATTGACTCAGGTGTAGATTGTCTATATTTTCTGTCTTATTTCAAGTGGCAGCAAGCAACACTTTCTACTCCTGATTTATCAATCTTGCTTGCTTGATCAAGCTTGCTTAATTTTTCCATTTCACTCCTAAACAATGGGACTGAAGTTTACCAAGGCAGAACAGTGAGCTGAATAGTGATCATCTACAAATGATGAATGGAAATCATATGTTTAATATTCTCTGTGTATCTTTAACAGACCCAGCGCTGCTTTCGTAGTTTCCGAGTGGGTGCAGCAGGGCTATTGCCAGACTAATAGCAAGTTATCACTATTATTGGAGATGGAGGAGAGATTGGTTAAGTGCTAGGAGCAGGCAAACTGGAACGTACTGAGTTGTAATCTCATTTAACAGCTCTGGAATTGCTCAAAGGTGCGTGTTTTGAAAAGTTTGCTCTCCGTGTGTATGTGTGAGTGTGTCTGGGGATATGAAACTGCTCTGCTGTTCCCGGGCCAGCTATTAGTCACACAGGAGTGGCTAATCTGTAATGGCTGCTGTCACAGCCCTGCCGTGGCTCCTGGTGATGGGTGCGCTGTGACAAATGCACGCACACTCGCTTTCAGCCCGAGAACACACACACAACACAAGAAGTTCAAAAAACACACACCAATATGTGCGCTCACGCTGATTCACTTACACACAAAGAATCATCCATTCCACCAATACGGTGTTACGACTTTCGACAAGCTCTCCAGCGCCACTCATCAGTCCAGCCGCAGGTGACAGTTAGATAAGTGAAGTCAGAGCCATCCTATTACACTGGCACCACGGCAGACTGGATTTGACCTGACACTTGCATAAAATCCAGTCCCCTTTTATTTTTCTGTGTCCCTCTCTTTGTCTGTTTTTCCCCCTTTTTTTACAGTTGAAAGCTCAGCCCAACCAAACACTGATTGCTCTGCTCCTCTCTCTGCCCTCTAGAGCACGGTGGTGGTGGAGAAGTCCATCCAGGATCTAATGAGCCTGATGCAGGACTTGAGTGCCTACTCCAACCAGTTCCTCGAAATGGTCTGCGACAAGCTGAAAGAGTACAAGGAAATCTGCAACACAGCCTACAGGTAAAAGAAGGCAGAGATGAGCTCACCTGTTACAGGAGATGGGATCCTTTTAATCTTAGAGAATGACTGCTGCTTTATTGTTTTTATCGTTTGAAGTCTATAGTTGAGTTGCAGTTATGATCACTGAGCTCTTAAAATCTGCTAAACTGAATAACATTAATAGAAATGTAATCAAAGATCATCATTAATTACAATTTTAGAAACAGGCTTAGTGTGTTTTTGGCTGTTGCATGGTAAGTTGTTTTGGGAATAAATCTAGGTTAGCTTGCAGTGGATAAAAGTGAAGCTAATATGGAAACTTTCCTTAGTGAAGTATTTATAAACAACTAAGCGAAAAAGAAAAATATAGGAAAATGCTAAAGTGCATTTTCTGAATATTTGGTTGTTCTTATTTATTTCTTCACACACACAATCACACACATTGGTAAAAGGCCATCCATCTGTGCTCCCCTGGGTCCATGTAACACCTGGCCAGGTAAAGGGAGGGCTAGAGAATATTGGAGAGGGGGGTAAGAGAGGGAGTGATGAACGTGCCAGGAGGCACAGGAAAGGACTGACAGACTGCTGGGAGTCCATCTGGACTCTGTCACAGGTCAGCCTCAGTCTCACTGGAGCCTCCGAGTGATAAAGACAAGCCCAGCAGAGACTGCCAAAGTGTATGTGTGTGTGTTTGTGTTGTGGTCGCGGGTGCACGTCTGTCACCGTGTGTATTTTCACATGAACAAGTCTCAGTCTCTCTCACCTCCCCCCACCCCCACTTCTCCCTTTATTTGTTAGTGTGTGTGTGTGTGTGTGGATGTAAAACCATGGAGTGCTTGTGTCTCCTGTCTGAAGTAATATTATGATGTTAATTGCAGAACCAAGCAGTTTTCTCCAACCCAGACACGTGCAAACAAAACAAATACATGTTGGCTGTCTGCCCCGGTTTGTCTTAACACCAAGTAGAGCTGCTGTGATTCTATTGTGTTTGTCAGTACAGAATCAGATGAATATTAATGCCTGTAATCTCTGTATGAATGTGAGTTTTATGCATTTAAGTGATTTCCTGCTATACCTGCTACATAGATTGAAGGTAGTGGTCCAGCATACTCTGACTGAATCAACTCTTTTTAGTGAATAATCTTAACAACCTGTAGATGGGTTGGTGTTGAAGTGAGCACAGACTTTCTAGGTCTGTAGGGGATTAATACAATTAACTATCGTTTTCCCCTGACTTATTATCCAGAGCCACCAGCAGATAATAACCATTCCTCCATCACCTCAGTTACTGACAGGATTCCTCTGTAATTAAAGACCGAATCCACTTCAGCTGCAGTTAGACTTTATACTATTAGCAATTCTAATTTAAAATGCTATCAAGTCAAAGTAGCATGCTGAAATGCTATTTGCATATGTCTATTTTGTGTTTTATTCCTGTCTCACGTTGTGTGTCTGTGTTCCCAGGGGTATTGTCCAGTGTGAGGAGAAACTGACCATCAGCGCTTCCTGGTCTAAAGACGAGGACATCAGTCGTTTGCTCCAGTCCCTCCCTAACTGGGCTAATATGGCCCAACCCAGACAGACCCGACAGAAGAGAGAGGACGAGGAGGACTTTACTCGGTAAACGCACAATCACCCACAGAGCACATAATGTACTTGTTCATAAAAATGAACATATTTATTTGTGTTCACATTTAACACTTAAGATATAAAGAACCGACTATATAGTAAAACAGGCAGGGTAACAGGAACCGATAATACTGTGCACTGTACACACACACACAAACAAGCAGAGGTAGACACACACACAATCACACTTGAGCAATCACGCAAATAATCCCTCCCTCCCGTCTCCGCTCCCTTATTCACATATTATTGAACCCTCTCTTGTTGACAAAGACGCACCCATAAAAGAAGTCACGATTGCTCTTTTAAACACCCTCTATCTGAAGGAAGCGAGGAAACGAGGGAAGAACAAAATAGGAAAATATAAGGGGAGCAGACGGAGGCAGCAAAGGAAGCAGGGGGGGTGTGGGAGGGAGGGGGTCAGTCTTATCGAAATTGCCTTTGAATGTGCGCACTCTTCAGGGAACACTGAAGCTCGTCGAAGCGGAATAGTAAAGTAAATAAATAAATTGGTTATGTGGCCAGAGAAAGTCAATCTGTTGTGTGCACTCTCTCCCTCTCTAACACTCCCTTTCCGACTGAGACACACACGCGCGTGCACACGCACACACTGCGAGAGCACAGAGATAGCAAGAGGCAGACCATAAGGCTGTTTGATTTGAGAGCAGTAGATGTTTTCATCACTATGAAAGGGGGATTAGCTTCTGCACGACTGGCAACCCGGTGCTTTAATAAAGCCTCATTAATAAGCCACACATGCCTTCGTGTGAATGAGAGAGTGACTGTGTGTGTGTTTGTGTGTCTAGTGTCTGCTTTTACCCATCTGTTGTTCAAAGGATCTTGATCGTGCGGGGCAACCCAGTGAATCCGGAGGCCGATCCACATGCCATGAGTTCTGCAGCAACCGTGGTGCTGAGAATTAGTTTTAAAACTTCCAACTCGCTCCATCCACATCCTTCTCACCAGTCTCCAAAGTTAATTATCCTATAATACAAAAGAGGTTTTGATCTTTTTGGCTTTGTTTTCCCACCTTGTAAATCTCAGCCTTCTGTTTGTTTTCTACTTCCAAATATCCTCCATCACCTGCTGTTTTTCTCCACTGTGGAGCTTTCTCCTTTTAAAGCGACTGCGCCTGTAAAATTCTCTTAATACTATGTCCAACTTTATGTTCCCGTCTCTACCATTTTTCCCTGTTAAAGTGTGCATTTATGTATCCATCTAGTAATCAACCCAATGACTCATTTCATTCTGTTTACCCAGCTTGGACATTTGCACATCACTGTAAAGGTCAGGGCCCACATCTCATAAACCATTGTGCACATAAACATCGTAAAAATGTTACTATGAAAATTCAAATCCTTGTACAAATACGCTCACACATTTCATTCAGAAGTCCATTATGTCTTAACTTTTGGAAATTGACCTCCATTATAGCATTTATGTCATACACGCACTGCCACTACACTGCAGACCAGGCATTTTGAGTCCAATCAGCAAACCAGTAATTTCCCTCAAAGAACTTAATACTGTTGAATGGCTGCAGGCTCTTTCATAGTCATGCCTTGTAGTAATTACACATATTTGTCCTGGACAGCAGCAGTCATTTTTGTGAACGGGTGTTCACTGGGCGACTGATGATTTATCTTTGCCTACTAGACAGTATATTCTTCTAACCAGACGTATTCTTGCATCCCTCCCTCGACTTCTGCTTTATTCAGGGCGGCTTTTGCTAAGGAGTCAGAGGTGCTGACCGGGAATCTCGGAGACAAGTTAATCCCCCAGAATGAGATCCTCCGTGACGTCAGTGACCTGAAGGCCCTGGCCAACCTTCAGGAGAGCATGGAGTGGCTCGCTGGTCGCCTCAAGATGTTCTTCGCCAACCTGCCTCATTCCTCCAGTAAGTAAAGGAAGCGTCATTTGGGATGTGGGGTATCTCCTGGAAACATGTATTAATGATGCCCCATATATCTTCCATCTATCTCCTATATATAAATACAGGTAAATCTATAACAATTATCCTTATTCCTGGTAACAGGATATCTCTGAAGGTCATATCCTGATGAATTAAATTGAACAAATCGTTGTAATATTTTTAACACAAACACTGCAGCGGATTTCATGCCCACGACTGTTACACTGACGCAGACACAGACATCTGTTGCTGTTTATTCTGCATGCTGAATATTGTGTTTGATATATGATTCCTGCTCATCATTTGTTAGCATTGCACCAAAAATCTGATAATTCTTTCTGTCATTTTACTTCCCCGGGGAATTGTTTTTTTCCCCTCCAGTTTGGCGCAGACAGAAATGCCTGCATGGCTGCCATATTTAAAAAAAATCCTGAGTATGAACTTGAGTGAGGTGTGTGTGTGTGTGTGTGTGTGTGTGTGTGTGTGTGTGTGTGTGTGTGTGTGTGTGTGTGTGTGTGTGTGTGTGTGTGTGTGTGTGTGTGTGTGTGTGTGTGTGTGTGTGTGTGTGTGTGTGTGTGTGTGTGTGTGTGTGTGTGTGTGTGTGTGTGTGAGAGCTCACGTGACATCCAGCAGATTGCAAGAGTGCACTGGTTGAGGAAAGCTTTAGCACCTGGGGAGAAGCCTTTCCAGGAACATACATCTTCTACTGGCGGGCATATTTTAGTGTAGTGCAATATTGCATCACGCATATGTTTTCCCGGCAATGTTGCTACCAGTCTCTCCGGTCATTAAGCAGGTATTGATCAGAATTCGCTGCAGATTAAAAGCATTGTGTGGACGCATGCTTTATGCAGGATCACAATCGGGGGTACATGAAGTTTGCTCATCCTTAGCTGCACTGCTTTTGTAGCAACACTTCTTACCTGTGCCTCATTAAGTTCTTGTTTGAGTGTATTATCACACACTCATTACCTTCTCCACTGGAGTTGTCAAAGAACACTTTTTCACACACACTCATTATGGTTGGTTCTACCTCTGCAAGTGTGTGTGTGTGTGTGTGTGTGTGTGCATAAATGCCTGCCCTAATCAGGACTCTTAAAAGCATTTCATAGATTCGCTGCTCAGTCATCACTTTTGCATCATTTATCACTAATCAAAATGAGGTGTGTGTGTGTGTGTAGTCGTATGTAGACCTTGTGAGTCGTTTATCATCATAGTAATGTTTTTACCCTCATTATCACATTGAGAACACGTTTAATCGCCCTATAAAGATTCCAGCATCTTGTAATATACTTCTTCCAAGTCCATATCTTTTTATTAGCATCGTATGATAGCAATCAGGGAGTTATTACTCCCATTAATGACTCTTCCTGTAGCGTCAGGTTTGTTTTTGTGAAGTAATTCGTAGTAGCAGTCTCTAACTATGGAGTAAATGCGCTGTATTAAAATCTTTCTCCACGTTCTTACAACATGAACAGATGTGAGACTTCACATTTTCAGTCTCATGCAAAAGTCATGTTTATGTAAACTGTTGTTTGTGTCTTTTTAATAAGCTCTTTCAATATTTAACGTATTTTTAATGTTGTAAGGTTGGTTTTCTAGAGTGGGATCGTAGAGCATCAGTTTTGCCTGGAAAAAGGCCAAAATGCCAAAGTGCGGCTGTGACAGTAACCATTTAAATGTGTGACCTTTATATTGTGTTGATTTTGAACCAATACGCCTTACAAATACAACACACAACACTGTAATCACCACTTTCTCATATGAAAGGTGTGTAGACGTCTTGTCACTTTTTCGTACAGCTTTTCATTCACCTTTGTAGTGATTGTGTTAGAGCAGCACTACAGGGAAACTTGGCCATGTTTGCAGCAGTATCTTGGTCCTCTTGGCAGGGCTCTGGTAAATTATGCACCTTTCCTACAGGGATAGAGCAAAGTCTCTTCTAACGTCTGTGGATAGAGAGCGAGCTTCAAACTTTATCAGCCACTGAACTTGTGCTGTTTTGCCGTTCCATATCGCAACTTTTCTTTTAGACATAAAATAATTAAATGAGAAATTTCCAGATATTCTTATTTGGGCTTGACTTTGTTACTATCTCTTTTTAAACTCTCCCCTTCCCTCTCACTCCGGCGCTAGCTTTCTTCGTCTATTCATAGATAAAAATTCAATAAAAGTACGGGAATGGACGTGACATAATTATCATTAATTCTGGCGGGTGGCATTAATGGGAAGGATAGGGCAGTCACTTATCATGCTGGGACAGCCTCCGTATTGTTCATTATTTAGTGTTTGCTGAGCTGATGACGGACTACGTGTGTGTTAGTATGGGTGTAAGTGTGCACGTGCGCGCGCATGTGTGTGTGTGTGTACATAAGCATGCACTGTGTAAGATGGGACAAGGGTACGGCAGGGAAAAAGGACCCCACCTTATCTCATCCTCCAACCCCCCCGCCTCACGTCTATGCCTCTCCAAATTGGATTTTATATTACAGACGCAGTCAGGTATGAACAACTCATTTTCCTCTCCCTCTTTTTGCCTTTTCTTTCTTTCTTTCTTTCTTTCTTTCTTTCTTTCTTTCTTTCTTTCTTTCTTTCTTTCTTTCTTTCTTTCTTCATTCTGGTGGTGTGAATATTTTCCTTTCTTTCTTTCTTTTACTTTGACTACTAAGATTCTTAGGAGGTTTAGTCCTTGGCTGGTTGATCCCTGCAGTGGCCGTTGGGTTTGATCACCTTCTTGTGTGATTGAACTGGATGTGTAGTTGAACACATTGATTTATTGATAAGGTATAGACAATGATATGGACATTAAATCCAATCAGCGTCCTTGTGATTCTGATTCAGTTCAAGTTTGTTCGCTTTCAGTTTTGTATATCTCTGCGTGGAGATGTGTGTGTGTCAGTCTGAAGAGCAAGTGTGTATGTACTTGTAAAGAGGACTGTGTGTGTGTATGCAGACAGACCACTGATGGAGATTGGCCGTGAAGGTGGCTGGAGAAAAGGTCTTATCATCCATCTGGTCGCAGCACTGAACTTCTAATCCACTCTGACAATATTTACCAGACATCGCTCACACACACATACACACACACATACACACACACACACACACACACACACACACACACACACACACACACACATACAGTACACATTGCCTGAGGGAGGATGTGACATGACATGATTTTTTAAAGTAATATTTGCCAGCATGTCTGGCAGCTTCATTAGATCTTTCTGTGCTGAACAACGACCTGCAAACCCGAGATCATGAACAGTGGTTAAGATCATCTTAGTGAGCATGTCTTTTCCCTGCAAACTTTGTGTCCCAAAACTTTGTGTACTGGTATGAGCATGTGCATGTATGTGTGTGTGCATGTCAGAGGCCTGGTCATCATTAGCTGCGTAGAAACCGGCCTGTATTCTCTGCTGCAGGCTTCTTAGACCTAGACAATAATCACGTGATCTCCTCATGGGAGTCGTTTCCCTCTCTCTTGAGTTGCTGCTCTGCTGCATGTGTTTGGGCAAACACTCTTCTTACCTTGACTAGAGCGAGCGTAGGTCTTTCCCCTTTGGCATTGTTGTCTTTTTCTTGACTCTATTTAACGAGGCAAGTTGACGAGGAAAAGATTCTTATTCACTGCAGAGGCCGCAGGGAGAGATTGCAGTGGGAGACGGAGATGCTATTGTTTTTTCACTTGTATGAAAATATTGTCTTTTCAATCATCCATACTATTACATATATATTACATATATTTTCCTCCATCCAAAATGTCTGGGATATTTTTATATTCTCTCATTATAAGACGCCATTTAAGTAGTTTGGGATTTTCAGATATCAAAATCTAATCCTCATTTTTCCCCATCCCTCTCCTCTCTCATTTTCCCCCTTTCTCTCTGGACAGAAGTTCAGATCCCCGTGTGCAGATGTTCATCCTCTACCAGAGGCAGCAAAATAATTAATAACTCCTCGCCTCTCTCACTCAGTCAGTCATTTATGAATCATTCATCATTGCACCCCTGCAGGATACTGTCCTTTGCTTATCTCTCTCCATTTTCCCTTCCACTCCTCTTTTCTGCTGAGAGGGAGGGCATGTTGTACTTTCTAAACGCCGCAGATGATTTTTATCAAATTTTCAGCATCTGTATTTGTCTCTGCCACAGAAAATGTCAAGTCATATTGTTTCCTTGACTCTTAATGTATTGCGTACGCCCCTAATGTCAGAAAGGGCAACTGGTGCAAGATTATGTGTGTGTCCGTGTGTTAATACGAACCGTCGCTGTATTTATGCATCCGCATGTGTTATGTGTGAATTCCATCACTGATCTTCTCTCTTAATGTCTGCCACCCTCATCCTCTGCAGATGGCAAGCAACAGACGTTTCTCTTAGATGAGATTCAAAAATAATTGGATAAGCACACCGTGCGCGCACACACATCCATGCCTACACATGGGCGCATAAATAGATACACAACATGCACATACATATCCTCACATTTAATCATGCATACACAAAGGACTTATAAATAAGAGATGGGAGTGATTTGGTTTGAGGAAAGAAAAGAGCAACAGAAAAGCAGGAAAAGAAAAAAGAAAGAAAGTTGTCAGTCAGGACCAATGAGTCGTCTCCTTTTGCCCGTCTGTCCCTGACTCTAATGGCGCCCCCCATGCTGTGACACCTCCCTCGCATCATCAAAGCAGCACAGGCTTGGGCGGGGGGTCTTGAGGAATCTGCGTGTATCAGTATTTCTGTGTGTTTCCGTGTGTGTATGTGTGTGTGTGTGTTTCATGGACACCCCCTGGAGAGACCTCCAGCAGTGTGTACCACAGCGAGCCCTTTTTTATTTTTTTCGTGCTTCTCTGCTGCCAAAGTGAGTGAGTGTAATGCACATGAGAGGAAACAGAAGCCTTCGAGTCACATTCACGCACGCCCTTGCACGTACGCGCGCACACACACACACACTTGGGGTGAGAACAATCCCACAGGCAGAGCGAGTAAAATGCTTTTGCTCTCTCACACAAGCTAAGTGAAGGAAAGACACACACACCCAGAGTCTACATCTGACAAATTTACATGTATCTTTTCTCAGGTGCTTTAAGTGAAACTCTATGTCAGCACAAATGACAGGTTTGTGTCTGTATATACTGTACAGTGCACAGCTACCTGCACCGCACACTTGTTGATACTGTTGCTATGCTTTTCCTTTGCTGTGCCAATACACATCAATAATGCCACAGATCACTGCTCTCTGGTTTCTCTCTGAATATTTGACTTGTCAGTGTTGTGCACCAGTGCTGGGTTCTGGTATTTATTAATGATCCGATAAGGTGACCAGGGAGAATAAACATCTTCAGCTAAATCCAATCAAATGAAATCAATTAACATCATTATGCGATGCTCCCTTGAGAAATCATTGTGGATTTTTTATTTTTTTTACGTTAATGCTAATCTTGTTTATTTATTTCTGTGGCTCATTTAGTAGGATTAATATTAATATTGCCAACCTAAAGATATAATCCGTGGCAGTTTGTTGTCTGCCTGCAGAGGGGGCAGTCCCCAGTGAAGATATATGGATTTTTTTACAGTAGCACTTCTGTTAATTGGCATTGTCTTCAACATACAACCAGTAACATAGACAGAGTATGTAATATGTTAGACTAGTCTATTGATTTTTAACAAGTCTTAGTTTTGCTCTTGGACTGGTTCCCTGTGAAATAGCCGAGTGAAATAACCCTAAAATGATAGGCACCCCACCCATTTATTATCTCCAAACTCAGAATGGGTTTTTTGTTTTTTTGTTTTTTACTGTGGAACAACAAAACAGGATTTTTTTTTTAATAACAAGTTTAGTGGAGTCAGCAGCAGTGAGAAAAGTGGCTTCATCAATAACTAGATACTTTACTGCAAGCAATAAACTTGACAATTTGTCAGAACTTCAGCTTGGTTGAAGTCTATACAGGTCTTTGTGCTGCAGGCCTTTGACTTGATGTGCCCACTTACTACACTGCTGCAGATGCTCTGTAACGCTGCACTGCAGTGTCCTCCCACACACACACACACACTATCAAGAGGTGTACTCAAGGAGACAGTTAATTAGCAAGTAAGTTCATTCATACACGAGATGCATTTAGCACTTTTAAACACACAGCTCTACGCATCACATGCACACCTTTAATGGGAAATACTATCTAGTATTTATCTCTATATTGTAAGGCACACAGACCAGTAAAAGCAGCTGTCACTGCTGTCACATCACGACCCGAGCTGTGTTTGCTTTGTTAATTGGATGGCCGCTGCACACACCTCGCTGCTGTTTGCCCGGACCAGTGGTCTCTCTCGTCTTATCAGGTTAATTTAAAGTAAGTGTAATGGGGACAGAAGCACATATTCACCGGCACATACAAAATGAACCCAGAGAAGCACTCACCATGCAATGCGGCAAAGAATAACTGTTTTAATTAGCTCCATGATTTCAGAACAGTTATTATGAATATGTGCACACAGTAACCTCTTAATATGGGGTGTATCTGCAAAGCTCTTCTTCTTTTATAGTAAACATTACTACTCCAGGAAAGGACAGAGGTGTCAGAGAGTTAATCTATTCAGTTTTACCTCAAAGAACTTCTTTGAAGTCAAACAGAAACTGTATTAAAGCAAGATGTATATCCGCTAATGTTTTTTAAACAGTAGAAGTCTCGATATTAAAATTGGTGTCAGTCAAGTGTGAGGTGTGATTGTCAAGGAGGTTTCACCATATCAATGAGGGGATTTAACTCATAATGTGATGTTAAATCCTGTGTGTTTGAGTTATCTTTCTCCTTGTTGTTGACGTTTGATGTTTTATACAACCATTCATTTAAATATGTTATGATTGGGAACCTTCGTGGATATAACATATCAAGTTTATCAGAGTGTTAAGTCTTTTTCTACTTTTTGGACTTCTGAAGGTTTATCTGAATTCAGATCTGAAGGACATCAACTCTAAGTTTAATGCTGTGTCTGTGTTTTTAATATCGGTGAATCCCTTGGTTTCCTGCTCTAACAGATGTGGTTCTGTTTCCCTGTTAGCTGGTGAGCGCTGGCTCTAAGCTCAGCTAACTTACAGTATTACTTACATATAGGAAAATAATACACTGACATTCCGCAAAGTTTTGAAATGAATAAATAAGTAATACAAAAATATTAACATTTGGAGCTAAGTTGTACCTTCTGCCTGTGTTGGGGGATATCATAAGAAGTATTATATCACAGAAAGACAGGAGCTACGTAACCAGGTTTTTTTGGCCTCAGTTTAGCCTCAGTGCACTGTCTTTAGCTCTCCGGGCGCACGTGTGTGTGTGTGTGTGTGACTGTGTGCGTGCATGCGCCCCTGCATGTGTGACCTTCGGAAGGGCAGGAAGAGTAACTGGGGAGCTGGCTTTGACTGCAGCACATCGATCGTGGACCCCTGCATTCTCGTGCTCAAGAGTCACTCTTTGTGTACACACGCACACACACACACACACACTCGCCTCATTGACCAAATAGACTTACATATGAGTGACGGGGCCAATTTCTCTCCCTTTCCTCCCCTTGCTAATTTATGGCCATTGATCTACACTGGGCTGAATTTATATACACTCATCATGCTCTCTTGCTCTCTGGCTCTCTCTCTCTCTTTTCACACACTCTCACACACACACACACACTTGGGTCTTTTGTATGGTTTACAATGCAGTGCACTGACACATGCTCCTGCTGTCTCAGCACAAGTGTTGAGAAGAAAGTGCAAGAACATGCTGAAGGACTCAGGAAGTGTGTGAAGTTGAACTAATGGCTTTTTTGTGTGTGTACATTATGAGACGGTGTCATTCACAGTCGCTGATTATGTCCGTATTAACGTATTTGTGTGTATTGCCATGGGGCACAGTGCTCTGTGTGTGCGTGTGCGTGTGCGTGTAGACAGGTTACAGTAATGATCTTATAATGGTATGGTATGTGGGGCGTTAGAGGTCAGGGTGAACCGGTAGAGGTTGAGCAGTTGTAGCAGGCATTAAAACCTGGTCCTGAATCCTTTAGTTTAATGTTGATCCCTCTAATCACTGCTAATGTCTTTATTTAGTCAAATAAAGTTTGTTAGTGATAGTGCCTATGTGTGTGTCTTCCTGTCCATTCAGACGTGTCCCCATGCTCAACAGACAGTCAGGTGGTTGGCGAGAGTGAACGCAGCAGGGAGCAGATTCTCCAGACCCTGAGTGACCTGTCCAGGAGCTTTCAGGACATCGCTGACCGCTGTCTCCTGGTCTTGCACCTGGAAGTCAGGTAGGCATGAGAAACACACTAACAAGCATTAAAGGGATAGTTCAACATTTTGGCAAATTGGCCAATTGCCATAATCCTTATAGTCTTAGGAGTAGGTATGTTACCTTTAATTGTTGGTGCAAGCTATTTTTAGAACGGCAGAGCAGAGCTGTGAGCTGCTCAGAGCTACGCTACGGAGGCTAATGGGATTTCTTGGTTTCCCTCATCAAATTCATCAAATGCAAAGTTGTTGGATTGTGTATTTGATGAGTTTGATGAGGAAACCAAGAAATCCTGTTAGCCTCCGTAGCGTAGCTCTGAGCAGCTCGCGGCTCTGCTCCTCCGTTCTGAAAATAGCTTGCACCAACAATTAAAGGTAATGAACCTACTGCTAAAACTATAGGGATTATAGTTGGGCCAACTTGCCAAAATGTTGAACTATCCCTTTAAGAGGCTGTTTCATTTTCCTAGATATATCTTAGCTTCAACCTCAGATGCTACAAATGATATGACTTTAAATCATTTACAGTACTCCCCAATGCCATGATCATACTATATAAGCTCACTGGACATGTGATGGAGTCATATGGCCAAACATTACATCCTGAATGCTGAGGAAATTCAAGAATTTTTCACCTATATGTTCTCAGTGTCAATATCTAAGTTAATTTACCACATCATATACTTCCCCCCACCCCCGCAACCACTAATAGTCCTCCATCATCCCTCTACCGTTTCTTTTTTCTATCCCTCAGTGTGCCACTATTTCCCCACAGACTGTTGTGTAGTTTATGCAATATTGTTTATGATTTCAGTAGAAAACCCTCCCTGAGGCTGATGTCTAGCTATATGCTACACTCCATTGACTCTCCCCATCTAGCGAATTTCCCCTGATAGTGCTACCAGCTAAATGAAGCCATGAGGAAGAAAGCAGGAGGGGAGGGGGTGGGAGAGATGGGGGAGAGATAAGTGCGGAGGTTAAAGTGGCAGTGGGGGTTAAAAGAAGGGAGATACAGTATCTTAAGTGAGAGAAATGATTGAATAGAGAGGGAAGCAAGTCAGATGGAGGCATTGAAAGTGTGATGTTGTTGCTGGCTTCGCCTTAAGGAGAATAGACATTCACCCATATCGTCTTATACCTTTCTGCTGAGGGTGCTGCGATTATGGCCTTATGAGTGTATCGACTCCTCAAGTCTAGACAGAAATGAGGCGTCAATGGACGTAGAGGACCTCAGACTGAGATGTAGGTGTTAAAATGAACTGAGAGAAGAAGCATATTGTGAAATGATAGCCGCTCTACTTATTGCAGTCATAAAAGAAGGATTAAGATTAGTATTCAAGCAATAAAATGTTGTTTTTGGCAATCTAAGCCTCTCCCAAGTTAAATCAGTCTTGTTCATGGTAGTTGGTGATGAACCTTTCACAAATAACTACATTCATTTTAACAGCCAACAAAATGGATCCGAGAAGTCAATGGAAAAACCATTTAACCAGGTTCTTAACCTGTAATTACTGCACTGGAGCGGCTCGCTGGTCACAAGCTCACCACCTCTTCCTGAAAAACAAAAAAAAATCTGGATAAAATCGAGATGAGCTTCTCAAGCATTCTTTCTATAAGTGTAATTAAAAGATTTTTCAAGGCACAATTCACTGTTGTTCATAGTGTGAAGGAGGCTCAAAGACATCCTCAGGCTGTAGCATTTCAATACAAGACTTGAAATGAAGCTTTTTTTTTTCCTTCTTTCTTTTTCAAGTAGCAGCTTGTAAATTTACTCAACTTTTCAATCCTCGTTATACACTCCCCAGCATATTTACCAGTGTGCTCTACAGGTTGCCCTTAACTAATCAGATTTATGTCATGGTAGCTGAATAAGTGGATGCATTATAAATACTCTAAACATAATAACTTCTGTAGTAATTATAGGTGTTGGAGTGTTTGAGTGAACACTCAGTGCCCACTAAAGTGTAACTCCTAACTGTGTTGTGCTCTAAGGGCAGAGAACCATTATACAGTACATACCTTTTTTATATTGAGCACTTTACTTCCTTCTCCTCATCATCCCCATGTTTTTAAAACCAGCTTTTTGACATATCAACAGTGAACTCTGAGAGAATTGGGCTTGCACTATTATTATAAACAGATGAATAAGTGTACATTTAATGATAACACGTCAGAAATAGATAGAGAAGAGAATGAAACATTGGAAAATCATTTACGCGTCATTCTTTTTTCCTATCCAGGGTGCATTGTTTCCATTACCTGATCCCCCTCACCAAGCAAGGAAATTATGCCATTGTGGCCAATGTGGAGAGCATGGACTATGACCCACTGGTGGTCAAGCTGAACAAGGATATCTCCGCCATAGAGGAGGCCATGGGGGCTGCCCTCCAGCAGCACAAGTTCCAGTACATTTTCGAAGGTCAGCACAGACCTGGGGTGAAGTATAAAGTATATACAGCTGCCTGGGAAATATGATTCACTTACCTTTTTAAAGCAGTTTGTCATGTGGATTTACAGACTCCAGCGATGATCACGTTGCTCCCAGATTTTCCTCCTTCTTTCTATTCATCTCTGCTGTTTTTTATTCCTCACTCTCTCCTTCTCGTCTTCCTTTCTTTCTCTTCGCTCTCCCACCAGGTCTGGGTCATCTGATATCCTGTATTCTAATCAATGGGGCCCAGTACTTTAAGAGGATCAGCGAGTCTGGTATCAAGAAGATGTGCAGGAACATCTTTGTTCTCCAGCAGAATCTCACCAACATCACCATGTCCAGGGAGGCCGACCTCGACTTCGCAAGGTCAGTGTCTTTTTCACAGCTTCACAGGATTAGACAGAAATGCAGCTCACCTGGAGCAGCTTCCCTTCAATCCTTGTTCAGTTTTTTTTGGCTCACAAGAAGAACACACTTCAACCAGAAACCTTTGTACCACTGTGTATACACACTCCCAGTGAAGGCTGATAACCTTGGACCAAAGATATTTTGTACATTTTCTTGCCAACACTTTATGGCTACTTTCTTACTCGTTTCCCCTTGAGTTTTGCTGCTGTCATCGTGATCAGGGTTTTTATATTGATATTATGAATAATAATATTAACATATGATAATTAATTACAGTATTTTAATCCCTAATTGGATAGTCAGTCTAATATTTCTAAATGAACAATACTATTAAGCCGTCAAATGAGAAATGAACAATATTTACTTATTATTACTCAGGTTTTCACTTAAAATAAACTGGCACCAACACTTCTACACACCTGCCTAGACACACAAACAGATCTACACAACGTCCTCAAGTTCAGACATCAACTATGTCAATGCATGAGGCAGACAGATGGCCAAACAGATTGTCAACCACACTGTGTGTCCGTGTGCAGGCGGTTGTTGTTGGTGTTTATTTCTTATTCATACATTTATATTTTGTGAGTCTACCTGCTGTTGCCCAGTGCTGTCCAGCCCTGACAGCCATGGGGGAAATCAGCGCTCAGATATCTTTGTGAACAAGATGGAAGGAGCGAGGAAGAGAGGGAGAGAGCACGAGGGTGGGAAGAGAGAAAAAGACAGAAAAGAAAAGGGTGATTCATAGTATTCATATGATTTTTTTTTTATTATTCTCTCTTTCAGAAGCTTGTGTCCTTGACAGGATTGAGTATGTGTGAGGAAGGGTGATGGAAAAGATGGAGGGAAGAAGGGGAGGGTTTGGAGCGGAGGAAAATTGAAAAAAATAAGTGAAAGGAAGTCATAGAAAAGACGTCTTTCACAGGAGAGGCACAGAATGGACTTGGAGAAGGTGGCATGGATAGAAGATAGCATACAGCGGCGTAAGAGATGAAAGCAAGAAATGTAAAGGGAGGTGGATAAAATGAGCAAAGTATGAGAGGGAAGATAAAACTTTCATAGCTCGATTAAAGGAAGGAGAAGAAGCAGAGCACTTGCTTTGCTAGAAAAACCCACATATGCTTTTAATTATTCTAAAACCCTTAGCCTCCCGCTGGCCAACATTTGGATATTAAGAAGAATAACAACAGCTTAGATCGACCTTTTCTTATTATTCATTTTTATTTTTGCATATTTCTTTTTAATTTTCTAGGCAGCCCACACCGGTCCATTTAAAATCTTTCTCCAACCTCCTCAGTCTTTCTGCATCTCATATTTGTTGTAAAAACGTGTTTACCCAAGTCTGCCCTGTTGTTATGTTGTGTTGTGGGGTTAATTAGCTTCTTTTCACAGTTCTTGGCATCTCTGTGAGTTTGTCATATGTTTGAGTGGATGGGTTTCTATGTGCTCGCCATGTTTGGACATGACTATATCTTGTAATGTACTGGCCCTGCCAAGTAGGCAAGTTTCCCCCCTGGAGGAAAAAAAAAATACAAAGAGGAAATCTGAACTGACCCGAACTGTACTGGATATGGAGGACCATTGATTAGTATGTTATTTCTACCCTCTGTCAACTTTGATTATGGAGAAATGCCAGTGATGGCTTTTCGGTCTTTTCTCTCCGTCTCCCACTGCCTCTGATTACGGAGCGTGGGTGGTGTGGAGGTGTTGATTGGGAATTGCAGAGCACATTGTTTACACATTCATGGCTTTTTGGATTGGCCGGCCTCCGGCTCCGAGACACACCAACTCCCGCAGACGCACACACACAAACACACACACACGCACACATGTAATATGTATTCCTCAGTCTCACCCCATGCACAGACACTCAGCCAAGCCAATCAGCATTTTAAAATCACCATATTTATGTTTAGGACATGAATATTCATAAACTATGCTACAGTACATTCCTCACACCTGCTACTGCCAACTGACCACACAGCCTCTATGAGAAAATGTGGTGATGAGAATTAGCTAATAGGCTTACTAGCTATATTTAAACCCAGGTTATGTTTTATTCTATAGATGTACATTCTGTTACGCAACTATTTCTAACATTGTTTGGCATACAGTATATATGCCATACATCATAACATGTGATGTATATTGCATGTGCGTAGGCTCACACCAGGCTTTACACTTTGTGCTTATTCACTCTGAGGTTCCACGAGCTCATTGATTGGAGAGTTGTAAAAGGAAGAGAGATGTACATAGCAATTTCAAACATACAACGGTTTTGTTGTAAATAAAACTAACACCGGCTGATGAGGATCAGCAGGGAAAAAGCAGCGTGAGGAAAAGGGACTAAAAGCAGAACATTCATCAGTGTTTTATTACCACCTCTGGAGAAACAAGAGTGAAATGAAAAAAGGAAGTGATCACAGCAGGAAGCTTGCTTTGCTTTGGAGAAAGGCAACAGATGCTTGCCTGTGTGGTGTGCCCATGTACTTTTATGTTCTTATCTCGTGTGTGTATGAGAGTGTGTGATAGAGTGTGTGAGTGTGTATCTGTGTGTGCGTGCTTATATGGGAAAGAGAGGCCGAGAGAGAGCCGGACAAGGGCACAGTAATAACCATTGATCTGAGTTAAAACTAAGGAGAGGCCCGGTAACCGGCACTGCAGAACTCATGAAGACACACACACACTCTCTCTTTCTCACACACACACACACACACACACACACACACTCCCTCCCTCTCTCTCTCACTCCTTCACTCCTCCAGCTCATAGACAATGAAGAAGCGTGGGGAAACAGTGCCACCTTGTGACTGAATCCATGTGTGTTTACAGTAAATGTGAAGTGTAAATGTCGCACAAGGTGTTAAAATTCAAACACATGCGTGTGAGAGAATGTGTGTTTGTACGGCTGCTGCGTCCTACGGTCGTCTCTTGTCTCTCAGTCAGACGCTTGGCAGCGCTATCAGCACGTGGGTCAGGGTCAAACACACACACACGCACACCTAAACACCGGCACACAGGTGGACACACACCGGCCATCTGCTCAGAAACAGTTCGGGGGCTCGGCCCTATTCTGCAGACCTGTGTGTTACTGCAATGTCACCGCAATGTCACGTTTGTGTGTGTGTATGTGTGTGTATTTGACAGCCTTGTCACTCCATTGATCATCTCTCACTGTCCTGTATCTACCTCTCTCCCTCTCTCTCCCGCTTCACGCTGATTTCTGCTTTCTTGACAGAGGCACAGATAAGATAAACAGATGAGGCTGTTTGTGAGTCTTTTACCTTGAAAAGACTAGAGGCCACATTAGTTCCCACCAAAACACAACAACAAAAAACTTTCAGAGACGTAAGTGTTGCATGGCAACAGTCCTCTGGCCTATGGAGAAAAATTTTGGACTTGTTTTGCTCGGCAACAGATTTAATAACCTTAAACAGAAATGAAAAAATAATTAGCCATCACTGAGATTGGAGCATTAAAGCACATTGTTGTTTGTGGCGCAGCTTGGTTAGCGAGTGACCTTACAACCTAATCTTTGTCAATTGCTTTATTATTGCAGCTCTATTCAACTTTTTACATTTGTTCCTGATGCAAAGTTGTTCTCATTTGATCAGCTAATAGTTTCAGCACTGATTGCCAAAGCTAAGGATCATTAGAAAACGTCTGCGTGACTTCATTCAAATACACAGGTCAACTCAGCCTCAAACTACTACTCTATTAGAGTTATTGTCTTTCCTGCTGAGCACCATTTGACATATTTTATGCAGTGTATACACCTACAGAAAGGAAAAAACATGATGAAACGTGTACCTGTTTCAGCATCTGACACAGCAGCAGAATTAAAGGTGCATTTCTCCAGAGACACATGCACAGAGTAGCGCAAACGCACATATGGTGGAGCTGTGAGCTGCCCGCTGACCCGTGTAGGCAGGTTGCAGGGCTGTCATAACACCCCCTCCCCTAGCAAACTTACCATCCCCTTTAGCCGCGGCTAGGCTAAACACCCATCTGACAGGCTCAGAGTGGAGATGCCCCCACAGTTCAGCCCCACGTCGCATCCACCTGGAAATTACTACAGCGCACGGGTCTGCATGTGTGAAATGTACGAGATTCTGGTGTGCTGTGTATTGTCCTGGTGTGTGCTATACCCCAGCCTCCGTGTGTCTCTCTGATATCAGGCGTGTGCGCAAAAAAAACTGTCTTGGTTTGTGTATGTGTGTAAATCCCAGAGTGTGTGTCGAGGTGACAGGCTGGTGTGTCTACAGAGAATGTTGTAATAAGTACAGTTGACGGCCGTGTCAGGAGGTAGTGGGTGTCAACAGATAAAAGTGTTTGTATTTAGGCCTGGCTTCAGTACACTGTCACTTCGCTTGCCTTCTGTCTCCCTTCCTGTCACCTTGTGTCTCTCTTTATCTTTCTCTTCCTCCTCTCTGTCCCCCTTTTCTTCATTTTTCTCTGCCTGTCTTTTTTTTTTCTTCCTTTGCTTCCACCCAACCACCTTCCACCAACTCTGTTAAACTGTTATTCCCTCTCTTCTCTCCTTCTTTCACTTCTTTCCCTACCCTCCCTTTGCCTCTGCTCGTGTTTTCCAGGCATGCATGTGCGAGATGCAGTATGATGAGACCAGAGCTTTGCTGATGAAGCCTGTCTGTGTGCGTATGTGTTTATGTGCGCGCCGTGCGCCTCTCATCATGATGACGCCGGACTTTGCTGATCAAGCCGGTGCGAGTGTGTGTATGTGTGTGCGTTTGTTGTGCATGGCACAGCATGATGGGACTGGTCTTTGCTGATGAAGCTCCAGTCTCAGAGTCTCTGCAGACCTTTCCTCATTACCAGAGGAGAGACAAATGCTCTGCTCCGGAGGGAGAGAGAGTTAGAAAGAAGGGATGGAGAAAGACTTTAATGGAAGATTGAAACAGGCAGTAGGAGGAGACTGCACACACATACAGCTAAAACACAATTTATACTGTATATGTGAATGGCATGCATCCATGCTAACATTTTCAGGTCGACTACAGGCCAAGGATGCTGCAAGATTTATTTAAATTATTTTCCCACATATATATTTCCATATGTAAAACCCTGTTAAAAATGCAGTTATCCTGCAGCCAAGGCTGGTCGCGCCAGTTCATGGCCGCCAGTGGTCATACTAATGTGACACGTGTTCTGGATATACAGCAAGTGTGGCAGCTGTCACAGAAAGATTTTCCACCGTAAACAAAGAAATGTTAACGAAGTCAAATCAAACCAGGCTGTACAGTGGAGGGCCGGGGGCTCGCTGCTTTTCAGCTGAGAAGGAGGGAAGCAAGACGTCCCTCACCTGGCTGCTTCATCTTGAGACGTGCCACGAGAGACATCAAATCTTTTATGATCGGTCATAAATCCTGGCTGTTATCTGAGACAGCAGTCAAATCACTGTTTTATGGCTGCTAAGTCATAAAATTTTCATTTAAAATTAGGAATCACAAAAAGGAGCAGCAGCAACAAAGTTTTCTTTTAAACTTTACAGCCGTCCGGCCTTTTGTCCAGGACCTCACATCCACTCGTAAATCTGCAGTTGGGAGTTTTGTTTGAAGGCAGAGCCGATATACCAACGAGACTGAGACGAGAAGGGACAGAGAAGGAGACATGTTGCCTTGTTGTGCTGTAGGTGTCATTAACACAGGGCTGGTCCTAGCTGATATGCTGTAGAGGGTCGTCCACAGACCCCCCACCCCCCCACCTCCTCCTCTCCTCCTTCATCCCCTCTTCTCCCCTTCCTTCCTCATCTCATCTCTCCCCGCACTAACTAATGTGCTGTTCCAAACGTGCTGACAGAAGCAGCCTGTAATGGCCTTAATATTGTACACAGTGGAAATGAGGGGAAATTAATTGTGCTGATTCTTGTCTTTCCCTCGCTTTTCTTCTCTCTTTGTGTCTTCGTCTTTCCCCCCCTCGTCCTCTCTTCATCTTTTCTTCCTCATCCTCTCTCTCTCACTCGTACCATTGACATACATATCTGTCTGTCCTCTGCTGCATCCACGCATCATAAATTTACTTAATATTCTTTGTATACGAGGGAAAGGGAGGGGGCGGCTAATTAAAATTTAATAGAAAGCGCACCATGGAGGCATGCTGACACACACACACACACCACACACACACAGGCTGATGATTACTAAAGCAGTGCGGTTATAGACGAGACTTCTGGAGGAAGCAGGTGGAAATTGGGAAAATTAGTGTGTGTGTGTGTGCTGAAGGAGACAGAAGGAAGCTGAGAGCCATAAATAGAGAAAGACTTAAGGGAGGGGGCAATCAAAACAACAATTCACTTAAGTATTGTAAAAAAAACAAAAAAAAACGCTGGTTTCATTAACTAGCTGTATCCCTAACACGCAAACACAGGGATTGTGTGTGTTCTTGTGCGTAAGGGTGTGTGTGTGTGTGTGTCACCGGGGGTTCTTTCTTGATGGTGGGGTGCTGAGAGATTTTAATCTTATTAACAGCCCTTACCCTGTTTGGCAAATGGCTTTCCAACTGCTTGTGTAATGAGCTGTTTGAAAGTGTTTTCAGTCCACACTAACATACATCACTCAGACAGACACACACACACACACACACACACACACACACACACACAGTTACACTAAACACACCTTACACTTTCTCCTTCTCAGCCAGCCCCCACCCATATGTGCTAAACAGAGGAAAGATTGCCAGCTGTCCTCACGACTCAGACACAAACACACACACTAACAACCAGCTGACAGTCTCCCACACCGTCTTCCTGTGGATGCGGCTTCTCTGTTGTGATATGCGACTCTATAGGAAGCGAAAACTGTCATGAGTTATACACGAGCGTCACTCAATCTGCTTTTAACAAATGCTGCGTGGGATTTCTTCCTAAATGCATCACTGGCAAATGAATTATAGTTGCTATTATACTGTAGTTAAGCCATGTTTTATAGCGCTGATGAGGTATTTTTTTAATTTCCTCCTGCTGGCTGCTGCATCAACAGATGGGTTCCGAAGCTTTCCAGCGACTTTTTACTACTTTATCAGACAAATTGTTCTTTCGACGGGAGGAAAATGTCGCTCGCTTTCTGTCAGAGTGGCCACAGTTATAATTTTAGTTTTCAGCAGGCATATCCCACTGTGTGCATAACTTACCACCAGAAGGCCTTTATTAAGTGAGAGAGGGAGCTGAGCCTAAAAACCTGTCACTTAAACCAGCCTACACAAATTCAGCGATGAGAACTCACAGATAGTTTCATGCTGATAACAGTTTAGGCTCTGTGTGTAAATATACATAATATCCAAACAGGCAATTTACTCTCTAGCCAACCTAACCTGCATGTTTTCGGATATACCCACATAAATGTCAAATAGTAAGAAATAACCTACATTGTATACACAAGTACTTTTTGTGCATTTTCCATTCAATCTCCACTCTTGTTTATTGTTCAGTTCAACAGTTTCTCTCCTCTGAAGTGCTTTCCACTAAGAGCTGAGGATGAGTATTTGCCATCTGTTCAAAGCTTCTTCCCTCAATAAAAGAAATGTGTGATTTTTGTTGTTATATGTGTTTTCTTCCTTTAGATCATATGACAAGGTGATTTGCCTCAAGCGTGCAGTCAATCACTGAGTCTAGGGAATGAAATGGTAATTTTTTTTTTATTTCTCCTTTTTTTGGAGCTCCTTTTTTTTGCTGTGTTACTGAGGAAAACATTTCAGCAACATACAAAGCAGAGACCCATTCAAAGCCACTCGCATTTCAGACATTTATCATCTAGAAAGACAAACACAAATAAATGGCGCATTTCATTATAGGATAAAACCACAAGTGGGACCCATCGCTTCTTTTGCTTCTCTTCTATCCTTTTCCCCTCGCAGTCAAGGAGTAAACCAATGTGACCCTCATCAATATTGACAAGCTTTTCCATGAAATGAGCTCAGGGATGGAAAAATGAACAAGACCTTGGAGAGAAATTGAGAGCAGGATGAGCAGAATGCAAATGCTCCGATGACCAAGGGCATTACTTGTCAGGGGAAGGCCAAAAAACAAGAGATGATACACCTCCATCCCTCACTCCTCTCTTTTGCCATCACTCTTCTTTTCTCTATTTCTGTCGCTCTTTCTCCATCTCATTCACTCTACCCCTTCATTACTCTCTCCAGGTCTTTTTCCACTGTTGAACCTCCAGAATGACAGCACATAAAACACCTTGGAACAGAAGCTCCCTGAGTGCTCATTAAGGCCTCGTTAGCATCGACAATGATCATCTCAAGAAGGGAATGGGTCTTGGATGGGTGGTGGAGCTAAACAAATGAGATAAAAATATCTTTTCTTACCAAATTGTCTTTTTACCGCGCTACATCAGGGTAGATTTGAATCCATTTACATTCAACTTCCACTGGCACAGCGGACACCTTAACCCTCTCTCTCCAGATCCTTTTAATAGATGTCTTTTTCTCAGCTGTCACACAGAGAAAAAATTGAAAACAGGTGGACCTAGCATTTTTTTTCCCCCCACAGTCACCGCACCTCCAAGGCCTTTCTTTTGCCCAACAATGTCAGTGCTACAATTATCTCTTTTCGCTGAACTGCCGCCCTCACAAAGCAGCAGGAGCCACCGCTGCTGAGTGACTGGCATCTGCCCTTGTCCAAGGTGGCCACTTTTATGCTTGTAAAGGAAGCGTCTCTCGCCTGCGAGGAGAAAAAAAAAAAGTAGACCTGGAGCTGTTCCAGCAGCCGCAATCCAAAGCGAATATATTCAGGCTCACACCGAGACACTAGCTCAATATGTTTCTTCTCTTGTTACATAGGGAGCCGATCCATGTCTTCATTGGTTTCCATTCATTTCAATAAATGTGACCATCAATTCTCTGTGATCGATGGCACAAATCAAGCAGGTTTCAACTGTCATCTCATTGATTCATACGCAAAAAAATTAATGGAAACCAATAGCTGTTTATGACAGAAAGAAAAATACATCTACATATCTAATCATCTGTGCAGCATGTGTTTGGAAATGATCAGAAGAAAAACTAGCCGTGACAAAAAGCTCCAGTGTTGACAAAATTATTCATGTTTGTAGATGCAATAGCACAATTTGTGGGTCAGGTCTCATCCGGCAGTAAAATGTCTATTATAATATTAAACACACATGTATTATATGTACTATACTTGCTGAGTGTATCTATAACTACTGCACAGAAGTGTAACATGTGGTGCGTCTTTAGAGAACAGGATTCTTCCCCATAGCCTGGGGCGGACAGCGGTGAAGTCTATTCTAATGAGTGCCCACATTTTGGTGTGTGTTTGAGAGCGTAGCTGTCACGCCGACACACACTCATATGCACACACATGCTCTCCAAGGTATTTGACCTGTTTTGCCCCCAAGCTAAGAATAATGGTCAGCCCTGCATCCCAACAGCCCCCGTGCATTACCTTCCCCATCACCTTCTCCTCCTTTTAGCACCAGCATGTGTAAATTGTGTTTATGGCCGAAACATTGTGTTCTCCTCAGTGAGTTAATGCCAATGAGTTAAACACAGGAGGGGCAGGTCTTATGAAAATCTAATCTCCTCACCTCAGTCAGACATATCCGACCTTTACTGTACATGTGAGGTGTTAGTCAGCAGGAGGAAGTGTGTGTAGTCCAACAACGCTCGCTCTCCCTTTTGTGCCGCTGCTCTATCAGTATGTACTTCACGGTCTTTGTCAAATGGCCCATTGTGGCATTAGGTCCTTGTTAAAGACCTCTTAATTTCACACACCTCTTCCCTCTTTGGGCCCTGTCAACAGTTTCTCATTAAGCCGGTCTCAGTGGTTTATAGCCAGCGAGTGTTTTCCCTCTGCCGACGGCGCCCGGCAGCAGCAGGCCGAGGTCCTTGAAGTCCTTTTTAAGAAAATTGAGCTTGACAGCAACAGCAGTTAGTTTGACTTTTGTGTTTCCCTTTGTTGTTGTGCCTTGTTTTCATTATGCACCGGAAAAATGCAAAACGGAGAAATATCAACGTCTCTCTCTCTTTCTTCCTCCTCTGTTTCCTGTCCTTTCTCTCTGGTCGTGTCCTCGTGCGTAACCTCTTGTCATTTTCTCCCCCTCTCTCCCTCTCTTCATGCAGGCAGTACTATGAGATGCTGTACAACACTGCAGACGAGCTCCTGAACCTGGTGGTGGACCAGGGCGTCCGCTACACGGAGCTGGAGTACATCAACGCCCTGTCCTTACTGCATCGCAGCCAGACGGGCGTCGGGGACCTGAGCACCCAAAACATCCGGCTGCAGCGGCTGAAGGAGATCATCTGTGAACAGGCCGCCATCAAGCAGGCCACCAAGGACAAGAAGATCACTACGGTGTAACAGGTCAGGACAGGGTTTAGAAGAGGTGGTGAGCTGCAACACAACAGTGCATTTCCAATCAAATAATAGTGTTCTATATGGTTTTCTTCAATCCTTGAGCCTTTTTGAGCACAAACACATGGAGAATAATGGAGAAAACCGTAAAGGACCGAAGACATTTGCTTGGAAAACACTTACATATTTTCTTTAGACCTAGATCCTAATTTGTGTGAACTCCGCTGATGGAATAAGTGTCATCTTGCCTGATGAAACACACTGTAGTAGAGGGCTGACACAAATAAACCTCTTTCAAACTCTATTATAATGAATACAGTGGGTCTGTGTAGCAGTGACTCACTCTAATTGGGAAGTGAGGTGACAACCAACACAAATAGAAACTTGGGAAGTCTAGTTTCCCTCCGTATCGATGCCATAAGGTAACCTATATTGTCAATTTCCACTTTTTAAAAGACCCAAATGCTGTAGGACTCGACTTTAACAGCCCCCCACTCGCCACGACTCCAACTCCTGATAAAAGGCGATTGTCTTGGACACTCACCCGAACTTAGGTCCAATCTCATCTCATTTTCCTATTAGATCTAAACTGCTGCTCTCAATTACACCTCTATCTCTCCTCTCCTGGCAGCCCCATGGGCCCACTGATTCTGTCTGCAATAACAGATGCCAGATTAGACTGTCTGAATGAGGCCACATCTTCCGCCTGCTGCCAATTTGGGTTGGTCCCCAAAGAATTCCCTCGCTGAGAATCGTATCATATCTGTGGCTGTTAAAAATCTGTTTATCTGTCTGTTTTTTTTTCTCATGGCTTGTGCAGTAAACTTTTGCGGCTACTGTGGAAAGTTGTTAGACACTTCACAGTTTTTTTGCAAAGAGGACATAAGAGACGGATCCAGTAATGATGATGTTTCGGCTGATTACAAATTCATCCCTTTGTTAAACTGGAACAAGGTTCGTTTTCAGATGTAATATTTCAAGTCCAACACACCACAGTGAAATGACTTGCACATTTTTTTGCATCAAGGCATGTGTGCGGGAATACATTTCATCAGTCATACGAGTTCTATGAAATGAAGCGATGCAATTTTTAATCTTGATTTTGTCTTTTAAAGTGAACTAAACACATGAACTCCAGAGACCATCACAAATCATTCCCCTCCTTGTTTTTAGTTCATTAACTTGGGAGAGAAGTACTTAACGAGAGGAGGAGAGGGGAATGGGAGCCTTGTCAATACAGTGGGCCCCGAAGCCCACAAAGCAATCCATCATAATGACACATCGGCTGGGATTGATGGGAAAACAACAGTGGAGCTGCTGAGGGGTTTGTCTGCCACTACGCCACTGTGAAATCTAAAATCTGCTCATTCAGCCATTCACTGCAGTACATTCACTGTAATGTTATACATGGGGAACTTTAATACAATGTTAACCGAGTGTGTCATGTCACACACAGATACTATTATGCTATTACCACACACATGCCACAAATGTCCAGAAGGCTTATGTACTGGCCATACTCCATATTTGTAGAGCGAGAACCACTCCTGCAGCCCATGCTTTTTATTCAAGAGTGAGTTATGGTAAATGCAATAAAGGTTCTATTTGTGTCTTCTTTCTAATGTACCTTTATTTTGCACATTTATTCTATGTTAGTGATTTTTTTTGTTTAAGCTCAGAATGTATGAAATCTGTCTTGAACAAGTTGAAACATCTTTCTTGTTCATCTGATTGTTGCGTGTCATCTCATAAATGCTCTGAAATGTTTGTCTACTCTAAATTAAGCACACAGGATCTGCCAATGCATACACTAATATACTGAATAAATAAACCATCCAATCCCAATCTTGTCTTGTGTATTTTGTACACTGTGTTTTTGTCCTTGTCTTATTGCAAAACAGTCATATTTTCCAGTGGGGGAAGTACATCTGACAGTACCTCATGCACACAATAACCCTCTGCCACACATGACAGCACAGTCCATCACTGTTGTGCTGCATGATAGTCGAGATGTGCCCGCCATGCATCATATGAATGAGGACGATCCAAAACCAACACTTGAGGATGTACTTTACCTGACAGGTGTGATGTGTTATGTGACATGGTTTGAAGCATGACGTGTTTGAGTGTGGCATACTGGAGTGGGAAAAATAAACACAGACAACATACCATCTGCGGGCCTGTGTGGTTGTGCATACACATAAGTCCACGCCTGCAGTCTTTTCCAAGCATGGTTGTGGCCTAAAGCACAATCCGAATATATGCACAGAAGGGTAAACACTTATATTTTAAAATGTTGTTTTTTTGCAAACTTCTTATTATCCATCTGCTCTTGGAAATGGAAACAAGTTAGAAATGATCACAGCTTGATTTGAACTTTTTCAAGCTGCTCCAACTATGTTGCTCAGGTTTTGTGTGTTTTGTTACTTTTGAGGATGTAAAGGAAAAATGCAAGTGTCAATGTGAGCTGTTAATAGTATTACCCATGTGTCCTATGGTGCAGAATTAGGGATGAGGAGGACACATGCTGCTGGTTGCTAAACAACATTAAATTACACAGGTGTTGTACACCATGGTGATAGCCTGCTGCCGCCCAAAGTTGTAGGCTATGACAAAACCTGGACCTATTTATAACCCCCTGATTCTCTGAAGTAAGTCTTTAAAGACCCACTTCCATGCCAAGATCTAGATTTGTACATTTTTCACGTTCCTGCCTGGCAAATGTAACCATTTCCCTTAAAATACCCGAGAAGTTCAAGTAAAATACAGTATCGAGGTGCTCACAATAAAACTACATCACCCACAATCCCATTCACCTCGCTTTTGTTGCTAAGCGACATCAGAGGACGCTGAAAGACAGTGGAAGTCTGCTTGTTAGCTAGATGAAACGCCGTTACTTTAGACACTTTTTCCCCATCATGAAGTTCCGACTTTGCTTGTCAGTCAGTGTTTAGTCCCTCGTCGCCGAGTTGTCATCGTGATATAATGAAGGAAACAGCGGCTCCACAGTTTTCCCCACCGTCGCCTAGCTGCTGTCCCCCGGGAACCCTCACTGAGGCTCCCGCAGCAGAGGCTCCCAGCTGCGGTGAGCTAGAAGAGAGCAGAGACATGGAGGTAAGCAGAGTGGGAGATCTCAGCCGGTAAAACTTTGTAAGCTTCGTGTCTCATCTTAAAAAACTTTTTACTTTCAGTCTCTTCCATGTTTTATTTTCAACTTGGCAAAATATACAAGCTATGTTTCGCTGTAACGTTACCAAACTTTTTATCCGTTTCTTTAAACAGGCTGCATATTAGTGAAGCAGTTTGAATAAACCTCCATATTTGTTCCATTATGCAACAGGTAAAGCAGGTAACCTTATTCAAGAGGTCTGAGGAATTAAAACAACACAGCAAGGTCAAATGGTTGATTATTTGCAATTTGTAATAGCGGCATTACCATCAATTAGTGTTGTGCCTCTTTAAGTAATGTGTCTGTGTGTGTGTGTCCTGCATGAATATGTGTACGTGTGCTTTTAGCTGCAGGAAGCTATAAGCTCTATACAGTAGATGATGCTTATAGTGCCCTCGTGCTGTGCTATGCTATACAAATGCTGCAAAGCCTCCCTGTGCTAGCTTCACTGTCCTAATCAAATAGTATGTTTTATGTTTATGTCTACAGAAGCACGGCGTTTTAACAGCTGAGCTGGTTTCCAGCTGTGTAACCCACCTTGGACGTCTTGGCACTGGACTGCAGCACTCCTACCATCAGCTGTCTCTGCCTGTAAGACATACAGTAGCACTGCAGTCATAAATAGCATTTTGTGGCTTACAAGTGTGTTAACTCTTTCATTTACATCACTTAGTCTATTTACATTCTCATTGTGCCTTTTTGCAGTTTATTTTGAGACTAACTTTAATTTATATTTGTCTCTTACCATAGAATCACAGTCTTAGTGACATCTCTGTTTTGTGCAAATATGTCCATCTTCAAAAGTTGGAGCTGCCACACAACAAAATTAAAGGTAATGTCTCTCTCTTCCTATTATGGTCTTTTATAAGCCTTTTGCAAAATGATATAATAAGATGTAGTTATGACCTGATTTATTTACAGTGAATGTCCTTTAGTTTCTCTGTATGCTTTTGATTGGTTACTCCAACTTTTCTACCTGCTAGATTTATCCTGTGTGAACAACATGCCCTACCTCGTCATCTTGGATGCTTCTCACAATGAAATTTCCAACTTCTTTGGATTCCAGCCACCCAAGAACCTAAAGGTAACACAGGACCTTGAGCTGACAGGATAAGACAACATTTGATTGGTGGCTTGGGCTTCACTCTCTCGTCTTATTCCCCCAAGATGGGCCTAGATTTCCATAGCCCATCTGTAGTCACTTTGAATATGCTTACAAAGCATTAACTGCCCTTGAATGACAGTGAACTTTACTGAATTGAAAATTATTTTACACAATCTCTGGATTTAGCCAAAGAAAGTGAGATGTACTAATGACCTTTGTTAATAGTGTGCTGTTTTTTTGTTTGTTTTTTCCAGGAGGTCAATTTCTCCCATAATCGTCTGACAAAAATGAAGGATTTATCAGCCTATTCATCTCTTACTAAGCTGGATCTGGACTGTATCCTCCTTTACTGTACATTCACCCATGTTGCACATTGCACACAACTCATCAGGCCAGCCTCTACTGTACTTTGGCTACACATGTCAAAACTTCTGTTACTAAAACACATGCTATTCACCTGTATTTTCTCCTGTTTTATTCTTAATATTGCCATGTCTCAGACAACAGCTTCAGGGAAATCACTGGTCTTGAGCAATGCTGTAAGCTCACTCATCTCAGCCTGGCAAACAACAAGATCTCAAGGATCAGTGGCTTGGACAAGCTGCCACTCACACATCTCTGCCTTGTAGGTTCCTCTCTCACACATAGAGGTTCATACGTGCAGTTGGTACAGAAATGGCATTTTATTTTTAATGGCATCATTTTCAGGAGGCTGTTTCCCTCTGTTGTGGACTGCACACAAACACTGCTTGAGTTGTACTTCCTTGATGTGTGTATTGTACCCCATGTGCACCCAAATTCACCTGATCCTGTTCATCTTTCTCTTCTGTCCCCTCTGTCTTTTCTTTATGTCTCTGTTTTTTGGATCCATTTTCACATTCAGTAAAACCCTGGCCCCCCGTTCAAGAATCAACATATGGTCCAACAGCAGGCCTATCTCTCTCTCTCTCTCTCTCTCTCTCTCTCCCTCTCTCTCTCTCCCTCTCCCTCTCCCTCCCTCTTTTTGTGTGCACATGCATGTTCTGTCTGTCCTTTATCAGTGTTTCCTCATTGTCAGCAGCCATCGGTCTGGCTGTGTCTGCCCCTGTCTGCAGCTTTGCTTTGGGACCAGCTGCTGGTGTTTGAGTGAGCCTGGACCAAGTTCAGGACACAGACACACACACACACAGACTCTCACACACACACATACACACTCACACGTACCTTGTCCATCCAGCATCCATCTAATCCCATCCCTGACCCCGTTTCCTCACACGCTGCCTCCCTAAACAGCACGGCCCTGTCAGCCAGCCTGTTTCCCGGCTCATCACAACACCGACCCAGAGCTTCAAGGGACCAGCACAGTCACCCAACCCCACTGACAGCATCCCTCTGCCAGGCAACATACTTGGCAAGAGCAGGGCGAGGTGTGGCCAGATAGATAACAACTTTAGTGAGAATCAGTCTGGGGACCCTGACAAGGGAGGAGATCCCACGTCTGGTCCTTTAGTTGGTTAGCGTGCTGCGCTAGCACCTCGCCAGCTGTTTGGCTGTCAGTCCTCACCTATCAGGATTTAGCAGAGAGAGGCAGGCCTGCCACTCAACTCAGTACTGAGGGGAAACAAAGTTCAGGCACCATGCTGAGCAACCATCACACATCCTTAAAAATGTATTGGTGCGATATGAAGTTGTTTATGTATGCAAAAAATATGCATGAATATCATGTACTTGCCTTCTATTTGTCCTCTTCTCTGTCCATCCAGAGGGGCAACCAGCTGGAGAGGATTGAGGGGTTTGAGAATCAGAGGAGTCTGCAGGTTCTTGACTTGTCTCTTAACCGCATCACCAGTCTGTCTGGTCTCCAGAACCTCCACCTACTGGGCTCCATCAACCTGGAGAAAAACCTGGTACTGATGTGAAAGAACCTTTTGAAATACAGCAGCTTAGACTAAATCTGGCAGGATATGAATTCTAAATTAAAAAATATATATATATACGTTTTACAACATAAATGTACTGAAACATACTATGAATTGAAAGCATCATAGAGGGAATTTTCAGTTTTCATTCTGGAGAATTGAAATAAAAAAATGCATTCATATTAGCACATAATTTGTCACAGTGTGTGAGAAGGTAGATATTCAGGGTTCTTTGAGGACATTTCAAGCTGGAGCTCCAAAAACACACGAAAGTAAAACAAGCCCAATTAGAGAGCTGTAATGACACCATAATAGTCTTTGTAAACAAGTTGATGAATGAACTTGCAGCCTCAGCCAGTTTCCAAAGTCAATAACTACAAATTAACTTTACCATTTTTTTTTTTTCTCAGATTACTGAAATTCAGGAGTGCAAGCACATTCATGATCTTCTCCTATTGAGGGACCTCAATCTTCTGGGAAACCCTGTACAGGTAACACAAACCTGGAACACAAACTACTACCATGAGTGCAGTCCTATGCATGGCAGGGGTCAACTTTACTTTTCTGCATCCACTGTCATGCATTCAGTACCCGTCTGTCTGCGTTTGAACTTCTGTGATGACTTCCATCTGTGTATTGCCTCTTAAAGTTGGTGGTATTTTACCCAGGTAACCTCTGTTGGGTGTATTCAGTTTGATGATACATCACAGAAAATGAACATGCTTTCAGCTCCACCATATGTTTTTGTGTAATATGTACCATGTGAATGTGATTGGTAGGAGCAACAGGACTACAGACTGTCAGTTGTTTTTCTCCTTCAACATCTTACGGTGCTGGACCAAGAGAAAGTCAGTGCTGAAGAGAAGGTATGAATACACATCATAACACCTGTAACAGGTTCATATGTGTACATTTCTTGTTTGTAGACTAGTTTAAGATAATGGTCATTAACTCTAAATCCCAGGTGTCATCAGTGAACAAATATGATCCTCCTATGGATGTGGTGGCAGCCAGAAATCACATGACCCACCTACTGTATCAGCTGATGCAGCCCCAGATGCTCTATGACAGGTTGGTACAAATAATTGAACAATATTATCACAAGCAGATAAGATATTTAAGCCCTAAGCAGTATTTTGGAAGTGCATCCTGAATGTGAAGGTTTAAATACGATCATAATGATTAGTCGTAATCGTACATATCTTGTAAAATCAACCATCACAAAAGTTGTTTTCAAACAGGATTCAGCAGGATTTTATCTGCAGTGTTCCTGTATTGCTCATATTATCTACTCTCTAAAAGAAAAAAAAAATGAGTTCACGCATCAGCACTTTTTTGAAAACATCCATCATCAGCAAATAAAATGCTGCAGCTAGAGTCAATTTAACATTCTCCTCCGTGCTTTGAGAAAGAGCACATCCAATACTGCCCACAAGATTCCTGTTTGTATTGACTGAAGGTGTGGCTTTAAAGAACACAGAAGTTTGTGCTCTGACTTCATGGTTTATTCTAGTTACAGTAAGCCAAGTTTACCTTTGCCAAGGCAGGTAACTGAGTTTGAGTTTGTGTGTGTGTCTGTCTCCAAGCAGTACCTTGCCCAATGCAGACTCTCCCTATCCAATGCTGGTGCTGACAGGTCCTCAGGGCTGTGGGAAGAGAGAGCTGGCCCACAGACTGTGTCAGGAGTTAAGTGAATACTTTGCATACGGGTCAGTCCCTGAGTATTTACACACACATGATCACATGTCCAGACAATGTCAGTTAATAGTACACATGGTTAACAGGACAAGTCACACAGTGCTATGC
Organism: Trachurus japonicus; assembly: GCF_045865225.1. Lineage (NCBI taxonomy): Eukaryota > Metazoa > Chordata > Actinopteri > Carangiformes > Carangidae > Trachurus > Trachurus japonicus. Next base: position 11,361,469 of record NC_140929.1, on the reverse strand, counting down.
AAAGTAAGCAGATACCTGCTATATAACCGTACTGGCAGGTCCTGGTGATGCAAAACAATGAGCTGAAAACTGCACCGATGTGTTAATTTAAGAGTTAATATGCAAATATCATATACATATACATGATGAAATAAACATTAATGGATTCGTCTGGATTAATTCAAGTCCATGTCAATTTATTACCAGTATTATTTCATATGTACATCGAGAGAGTTATTGTTTTCTATAATCATCCCTCCTTTTTGATTTCTTTGTTGCACAATTACACAGTCAGGAATGGAGGACAAAATTCACAGTCCTCATTTTCTGCCACATTGCATCGTTAAGTGTAGCCAGAGCTCATATTTGGATTTCCGCAGCTTCAGAAGTAGCCAAAACAAGTATTCATATTTGTACAGTTAGTGCTGTATCCCAGCACTGTAAATAACAGGACTTATCCCTCCACCACACATCAGCAGGGAAACACTTTCACTGACACACGAAAAAGAGAATTTCACACTAAAACACCCACATTATTACCTAGTCTGTATTAAAACTCAGACTGTTAAAGTTTGATTTCAGTTAATGCATGCTAACCTTCAGAATAATATCTTGAATGGAATAAGGAGTGCAGGTTTTGTCCCTCATTTGATATCATGTAGTCCCTGCACAAGTGGATCACTTCATGGCCAACATGGAGAGGTGAAATGATTAAACCAACCAAAAACTCAACTCAACAGTAATAATGATACTAACATTTTATTTATGGAGTGCTTATTGTGAGGCTTTGCACAAGTTAAGAAAAAGTGTGTATCAGATACAGTCAAATCTAAACTCACCCTTTAAATGCAGGGGTGAAACACAAGTGAGTCCAACCTCTGTCTTAAGGAAATGTCATATCCCTGGTTTTCAGCTGGTGGGTTGGCTTTACTGTCTGGAGCATTCCAGAAACCCAGGGGTCTTGTCCTGAATTTTTGCCCCTCTCTGGTCCTCTTTAGTGGTTGCAGATCTAGGATTCGCACATACTAAGAGCTCGTAAATTATATGTCTGGGTATGGCAAAGCCTGAGTCCTGAGTGTTTTCCTGCCTGTGTGTATTTCCACAGAACCTGTCACACCACAAGGGGGCCATACTTTGGAGAGGAGAATGGAGTCGATTACCATTTTGTCAATGAGGAAGACTTTCAGAGCTTGATTCATATGGTTTGTTCACCTGACATAGCAGGTTATTTTGAGTTTTGCACTCAAAATAATCTTATGCACAGCACACAGAGTAGTGTACAGTACTAATACCTGCCTAAAAGATGCAACAACTCTTCAGCAGGTTTCTTCACTCACTGCTCACAATGACCTGGGTAGATGAGATAGTAAGATTTTCCTGGGTGAACTGATTTTACGTTAGGTGGCTGATTTAAAAATGTTACATTTATTTGAAAGGGGCTTTAGAAAAATATCTCCCGGGGTTTGGACACATTTGCTTTTGATCTCGTCCCTCCTGTCAAGCAACCTGTTATGTAAGAGTGGCGGGGGATGATGGATAGAGGTCGGGGTCACAAAGTCATTTTCACAGCAAGGACTGGGCTGGTATTGATGCCTTTTGTCTACTTCAGCAGAGGAAGTGGATCAGGTTAAGTTGACAGCCTGCCCCTCCCTCTTTGTCCATCTTTCACTCTCACTCTCCATTTTTCTGCTGCAAGCTACTCCATTTATTGCCTTCCTGTCCTCCCCTTCTTCTTCATGCTCTCACCTTTCATGTGTCAGCTGTCCCCCTGCTCTTCTTCAAACCTTTCCCCCTCAGATTTATTCATCAGTAACTACGCAATCATGACCTCTTGAACCCACTTCTAGGGGGCTGTTGTTAAACAAAATTAACCCCAATCAGCCGCTCCGAGCACTTATTATAGTCTTTATTGTGTTGTAAACAAAATGAAGCCTGCTGTGTAATTACATCTGAATAGCTACTATTTGGTAAGATGGAATCACAAGGATCAGATTTGTAATTGTGCCTTTTTAATGATCTACTTAGAAAGGTTAAAGCACACAAACAAATATGTGACTTTCTCCTAAGAAGGCACAGGGTATCTCATACAAACTCTGAGTAAAAAAAATAATACAATATAAAATACAGTGTGTCACAGTTAATGAGTGTCCCCTACACTCTTTTTATATAAAGTGATCTTTCATAATGTAAGCAGTTTGGAGTCTTGAAACTATTTTTACTGGGGTAAAACTTTGACAAGTAAAATTACCAGTCTCCTGTTAGCACACTTTTTACTGGCTCCACATGTGGCCATTTAATTGACAGGCCAATTTTCTGTGTTGACTTTTTACAAAGTCTGTGCTCTCCAGTAGCTGTGATTTTAATTGTAGCGAACCACAGCAGTGGAGTAAAAATAGTCTTCGGTAAAACAATAAAAGACAAATCAGTACTTTAAAAACCTACTCAAAACTGACATTTGCACAAACAACTGCTAAATTGCTGTAATAGATTTCAAACAAGAAAACATTTTGGAATCATAACAAATAGTTTAAGTTTTATTTATACATCATTCTGTACTGACTTAAACTTACACACGAAACACCAAGAATTCTTGGACTTGTTCATCAGCTTGCTGAGAGCCATATACTACGCTGTTTAAGAAAACTGCCCCAGAGGTCGGCACAGGAAAGGCCAGAGGTCATGTATGAGAAGTAACAAAAAAGGGGGATTTTTGACCTGACCACAAGGTTGAAAGTTCAGTTCACAGGTGGGCTAACAACGTCAGGTAGTTAATCTTGATGAAGCACGCTGGAGTTGTGTATGTGGGCCTGGTATTATGTCCTCTTTAGCTGATAAAGGAGCCTCATAACTGGTCTATTCATCATTATGGATGAGTGGTGGGGCAATAAAGAGGTGCACTAAAATCTTCTTTCATTCTTTTCCCCTCATAACTGGACCCCCCTCCCCTCCCCTCTCAGGGTAAGTTTATCCAGACCATGCATTATGGGGGTCACAGCTACGGTCTGACCAGAGACGCCATAGAGGACGTAGCTAGAGAAGGACTGGCCTGCTGTGTGCACATGGAGCTGGAGGTAATGCATTATGTAAAAACTCACGATGAAAAGAATATTGAACCTGCTTTGTTCCAGAAAAGCAAAGAGCTCGTCTCTCCCCCCGCAGGGTGTGTTCAGTCTGAAGAACAGCTTCTTCGAGCCTCGATACATCCTGCTCATCCCCACCCAAGTGGAGAAGTACACGGGCCACCTACAAAGCCGCGGTCTGTACACGGAGCCACAGATTGACATGGCGGTGTCACGCATAGAGCTGTACGCCAACACCAACAGACAGCGGCCGGGGTTCTTCGATAACGTCATCCCCTGTGGTACGGCAAGGAAGCACTTTGTCACTGAATTATTGTTACTATGAACATTAAGTGTATTCACTCATCTACATTTCAGAGGACGTTAACGGTAATTTAATATTCCCCAGTAGCTAATTTGATTCATTTTGCTAATCATTTAATTAATGTTTAATTGCAGTACAGTGGTATAAATATTTACAATTCATATAAAACAAACATCAACTCAAAGCTACGGAAGCACTTAATTGATACCCAGGGGAGAGAGATTTTCTTTACCGACGTTCAACCCTCTGATGTCATGTTTGTAAGAAAAGAATTGGGAGGTCTTGCTCTGATTGCTCTTTGTCATCTAAGTGTTGCAAAGCTAAAGATACCCTGCCTCACCCAGGCGTCACATGTACAGCCTTAGATAAATTAACGCACCTCAGTAAAATCCATACACTACACTTTCAATCCAATTGCCACTTGTATTAAGGGCATGTAGGCGCAGAATAGCTGTGTTTATCATTCCCTCATGAAAGCACTCAGACATGTTAGCTGTTCTATTAATGAGATCAACATACAGGGAGTGCGGGACACTCATCACTTTTATGCACTGCTCGCTCGCACCTCATTACACTAAGGTCATCGTTCCCATATCTCTGAGTCATTACTGTTGATGGGAGATACATTGGCTCCGTTCACGAGCACTTTTCTTCTTTTTTTTGTCTCGTGGGGGTGTGTTTTTGCTGCGTGTGTGAGCAGATGACTGGGAAGAAGCCTTCCAGACACTGAAGCAAGTAGTGAGGGAGTACCTGTTGCTAGAGGAGCAGGAAGGAGAAAGCCACAGCAACAGAGCATCACCTAACAACATTTCCACAGGTGTGTTTGTGTTTGTTTCTTCAAGCAAACTCAATTAACTCAGCACACTTAAAGCATCGGATGTAAAATACAGTCAGGAGCATCTCCCAGTGTTTTTACGCCACCAATTTTTCATGTAAAATCCATTTAATAGTCATAAGAAGTATAATTCAGCCCATGGGAACAGTTGTACTATGTATTCTTTGGCTCTGAGAAGCTTTAAAGTCTGAAAAACTTACTAAGTGACATGGAGTTATTTTACTTGAGCAGTTTTAATGTGTCCCTCAAAGTAACTGGAGTGTGACTTATATAATTATTAGGGTGACTATTTATTCTATTATTTCTAGTTGCATATGGTGGTATGTTGTGCAAACCATCCTACACACACTGTATTGATTCTGATAGAGTATAATATCCGTCTCTCTCTCAGCCTCCAGTCATGAGCCAGAAGAGAAACCACCTTCACCTCCATCGAGGTCAGGATCAGGGACACTCGCGTCCCACTCTGCCACAGCTCTAGACCCCTCAGATCCATCCTACAGAAACTATTTCACCAAGATCCAGGCAGAGCTCAGCCCTGAAAAGAGTCTCACTGTGAGTTACAACATGCCTGATGAAAAATGTATTGGTAATGAAGCCAGTAACTGAATGCTAAACAGACATCTAGACTTTATCAAGTTTATGGAAAAATAATCTGCAGTCCTCTGACAGGATGCTGCCTTTCCTTTTCCTCCTCATCCTGCTGCTGTCCATAATCACTCCTGCTTCCCATTTTCCACCCCTTTTTCAATCACCATCCACATCAACTTTTCTCTCCTCTTCCTCATCTGCAATCTTTGTTTGTCTCTCCTTCATCTCACCTTCCACTTCATCTAAACTTCTTCCTCTCTTCCTCTCCTCTCTGCAGGAGCTAGCTTCCATCAGGAGGCGTGAGCAGCTGGTGAGAGAGGCTATAGTGGGGAAGAGTCCAGGGGTCTACAGCCAGCTCTTCAAAAGGTTCAGTATAAGTAGCGCGCACTTCACTGCACTCCAGTGCTTAATTTCGAGTGGGCACTCTGAGTTGGGCCAAATTGGTTTAATTGCAGCACTTGTCCTAACTGCGTTTTGATGGTTTGTTTTGGGTTAGTGTTTGACCTTGAGGGTGAAGTGGCAGGTGCCCAAATAATTTGAATCTAACAGTTTTTTAATATGATGGGCTCATTTAGTCCTGCTCTCCACTCAGTTGTCCTAAAATGTACCTCTTACCTCTCCGAGCTACGCCGAATATGCATGAAAACAAGAGTGAATGATTGCATATTTTATTCCAGCGGACTGTGTTTTAATGTGTGTGAAATTGCTTTTCCCTATGATTTATACTGCTGAAGAAGAATTATTGAATTTAGTCTTATTTTTTTGTTTATCACAGCTCTCCTCAAACAGCACCATCATTACAGCAGCATCATGATCCTGGGACACATTTTAGTGAGGACAGCAGGTAAGAACACATACACACAAACACAAATGTGTGATGTATATACCCTTTACACCTTGCAGGTGCTCATACATTCAACCCAATGCAGTTAAAATTCACATTTAAAGCCAGATGTCACTGTACAAGAAAAACAGATGCATATAGATGAACTTCAAAGCTGTGTGAGATTTCACATACTACATGGTTTCTAAATCCGTAATGATAGCTTTTTTGATTTATGATGAGGGCTGAGAATCCAGTGGAAGTCTTGTGGTTTCTATAATACATAATCTCATGCTGAAAATGTAGAAGCAGAAAACTGCTTCGTGGTAGCATTTTTCCAACATATGTTCACTTTTAGTGCCTTTTACTGGTACACGCCATGGGGGAACACATTTGAGCACACATCCTACACACCTGCACAGGACACACACTTGCCTACACAAAAAGACACCAACCCAAGCTTTCAGATTTTCCATCTTTTGCTGTACACTTCCACTCAGTAAAACAGGCTTTCTGCACAAATATACAGTATATTGAATTAGTTTTACATGGACATAATGTATGTGGTCATGTGGGTGTGTGGTGCATGCAGCAGCACACAGATTTCTCTCGCCTGCACAAATTAGCAACACTTTACTCCAGTGCTTTCCCTCAAAAGGAGACATTGAAGATACACGCGGAGATACTGTGAGCATTCACTCAAATTAATTTGTTGCCTGTGGGATCATGTTCGGAGAGGGCGAGTTTCACTAAACTTGTTAGAAATCTTCAAGTTCTGTCAACGCAGTCTGAGCGATACATGCCCCCAGTGTTTACAGTTACTGTAGCATTACTCAGCCCTTCAGTATTTCTCTAGAGGATTCCAGACACCTGTCTACTCAACAGGAATGTGTCTTTACTTGCGTGTCTCTATCTCATCACATAAGATCCTGTTTGTGTGATGGGACCTTTGTGTAGTCTTATGTGTGTTGTTGTTGAGAAAAAAAAATCAAAATGAACAGTTTTTATATCGAGCACCAATGATCATAACCGAATTATAAAAACAAAACTGATATTGTGGCATTCACGCAAAATGTGCTGTCATTACTGTATCTCCCGGTCTGGTTTGTACCATCATGTCAACATTTACCTGGACAGCGTTACACCTCTCATCGTGTCAAAGTCTTCCTCCCTTTTCTCTCTTCATCCCTCTTTTTTGCTCCACTTTGTATATGTGGTTTATCTCTCCCTCCGTCCTCTTCTTTGTCCTCTTTTGACAAGCAGCTCGGATGAGTCCCGCGCCAGCTCAGCACTGTCTCTTCCCAGTTCAGCTGGGGCCTTGTCTGGCATAGTGGAACCATTAGATATCTCTGTCCTGGGACAGGCCTTGGAAACACTCAGAGGTTATTATTGCTTGTTTGTTTGCTTTTTATCATTTATGGCATTTCTGCATTGATATAAAATGTGTGTTTTTGTATATATATAGTATATATATGAAATCAAAGAGAGGGAAGATTTTTGATCTATAAAAGGACACAGGGGAAAAAAAGGTTTAATGCTTATGCTTAACACTAAAATCTTTTTAAGTTTTGAATTTTTCATGTGTACTAGTCATTCATAAGAAACGCTGTAAATCCCCAAAATGGTACAGATAATGGAGCTGACTGTGAGGTTCTAAAGATTTGTTGCAGTGTTTCCTGTCCTATATTAAAGAAATCCTTTCCTCCTCAGACCAAAACCATGATGTCTCCCATCCAGACACAGACGGACTAGCTGCAGTCGTGTCCCCGTCTTCTGATAGACGTCCTGGATCCAACATCAAACCCATCCTGCCACCGATCCCCGCTGGACGCAAGACTCCCGCAGCCCCCAGCCCGGCTCCTTCTCCAAGACCTGGCCCAAATGCAGCAGTCACAGAGGGGGGTGATGCAAACACGGAGCAATAGCTTTTAGGTTTTTGGGGTATCTGACATCTAAGAAAGTTGTAAATATTGAACAGCTTTTTGTAAGAATAAAATTTGTACACTGGAAGAAAATGAAATGAAATTGACAGTGAACCACAAAACCACACATTAGTACACAAACACTGACGTGTTACACCCAGGTGATACTTAAGATTAGGTTTCACTGTCAGCACTTGCCTTTTCCTGTGCTCCGTCTCTCGTGCCACAACATGTCAGGAGCTTTTGCACTTGCTATATACTGAATACATGATAAGTGATGCCTGTAATGATGCATAAGGTAACTACAGTATAATTACAGGCATAGTTATGCTATTCCTCCTCGTAGGGTTATTGGCTTATAGGCCTTAAGGTACACAGTGTTGACATAACATTATGATTCTTGCTAACACTAGGACCGACAAGTATGTCAAGTAGTGTGTTGATGAAAACTGGTCTTTCTGTCTTTTTACATTAATATGTACAGATTCATGGCTCTAGGAAGTATCTTTCATCTTGGGAAAGTTCATGTCTACAAAGTATGTGGTTCACGTCATGTTCTGTGAATGTAGCCTTCGTTTTCCTGGCACTGAAGTGGTATTATGCTTCCTACTGTTCAGTAATCTTATCAAACAGACTTTGTCATTGACATGTATATAGTGATCCTTTATGTGTAGCGTAGAGCTCTTGTCATTGGATGATAAATACATCATTAATCTCTATCTCCTCTGATGGGATTATTTATTCAACTGGAAATGCATTCATATGGAAGTTGTTGACAGGTATTAAACAGTGAGCCATCACAAAGTTTGCCTGTTTTTGTCACTTTGTGCATGTGTGTGTATTTGTGTGTGTGTGTTGTGCACAACCACGCATGTGCATCCGTATGTTTGGCAAACACCGTTCATTGGGTGGGTTCATAGTAAATTGAAATTGCCATCTGTCACAAATGTGTGCATTGCTTATTTAACCGGTGCCTCAGCACAGTCTGCTCGTGGGCGTGTGTGACTGTGCACATACAGTATGCATGATCCGTCTCCTGGACTGTACGTGTGTGTGTGTGTGTGTGTGTGTGTGTGTGTGTGTGTGTGTGTGTGTGTGTGTGTGTGTGTGCAGCACTGCGACACACACACACACACAAAACACACCTGGCCATCCATCACTGTCTTGTCTTTCAGGCAGCAGATGTTGCAACCCTGTCATAATTCTTTTGCAGTTTGAAACCAGACAGTGTCTTTAGGGCCCCTGGGGTCTAACCTACTTACACCACAGTCTTCAATCCTTTCTATAGCTCCCCATCTACCACCACGCCGTATATGGAGTGTGAATTAGATTGATTGGAGCTATGTGCAGTCCTCAAGCCTTCAATTTAAAGAGATGCAGAGATATTACATTGAAATTAGAATAAAAGAACTTTGCTTCTTGTCGTTTTGGATGTGTAATCATATTTACCCTTTGTCTTTGATTGTCAATCTCTTTTTCACAGCATCTGTTCCAACCTGTCCATCTTTGTGCTTATCTGTATTCAGGTTTACCGCATGTAGTTAAGTTTTTACTGCATGTAAACCTAACTACAGAAGCTACTGCAGCATATTAGCTCACAGGTGCTCTAGATAAAAAATGTATATAGTGACATTCATAGTTCATTATTTTGGGGCTTTCTGCTTGTGAGGTAACCCATGCAAAGACTTTTCATCTGGCAGAGGTAAAGGTAGATATTTGTAAGTGTTTCTCTCTGCTGGAATCTCTGCATCATAAACCCTCTTCAAAACATTGTCCACAACAGCAACAACCAAAACTTGAAACAGCATAGTGTGTGTGTTTTTGTGTGTATTATGCACTACTCTGTCTACTGAACCACTTGTCTCCCCTCACTTCACCAGCTACTGAAAAATAAACATGTCACACACTTTCATCTAGACATAACTCCTGAAGACAGCGACACTTTTCACTACAGAGAGGAGAGAGCAGTTTCTGGGAGAAACAAAGAGTTGCTTGCATCTGAGATTTATGTCTGCAGGACATTGTTGTTGTTACAGCATAGATATGCAGACACACATTATCAATTTCCGCGTAGCTGAAGTGCCTGATGTTACAAATTCATTCATTTTTTATGATGTTTCTATGACTTGAACAACTGAAGGAAAGAAAATTAATCTATAGTTTCATTCTTGAGAGGGCGTTGTGATAAAATTGAAATGGTAAGAAATAACAGGAGTCAGGGGATGTAGTACATCAGTTTGACTGAGTAGCCTACATATCATCCTTAGGTCTAATACTGCACAACTGTCTTCAACTGTAATGTTCCTGTGTGAATGTGTTTGATAGAGAGAACAATACATTAGTCTGAGGTTCAATTCCCATTAAGGAAATGAAGGACTAAAACATCTGTCAGTCTGTATCAACAATTATAGTGTGTGATTTTAAGACTACTCCATAACTATACTGTGTATGCTATGCTGCACTGTACTGTACTACTATACTATACTACAGGCGGTACTGTGCTATACTGTGCTATACTAGACTGCACTATTGTTCTGCAGTTCTGTACAACACTGTGCTAGACTGTACTACGATGTACTATAGCAGGTACAGGCAACCTATTCCACAGAGGGCCAGTGTGCCTGCAGGTTTTTGTTCCAACCAACCAAGAGCACACAATTTGACCAATCAACTGTCTGAAGACTGAGATCATCAATTGATTAGAAGAGTCAAGTCTGGTGTGCTGCTTCTTGGTTGGAAAGAAAACCTGCAGCAACACCAGCTCTTTGTGGTATACAGTACCAGACTATATACTGTACCTTGTCATACTACATTATACTATGGACTGTTCTGTATTATACAATTTTGTATGTTTCTGTTCAGCTTATAGTATGTCCAAATTCAGTGTGTGAATTCTGTGGACTATACAGTGAGCTATACCAAAAGTGCCCTTAAATTTGACTAATTTAGACTAAATGAGCTGTTCCATCATGTTACCAGTGTGCACTGAAAGCGATGGCCTTTAGACAGCTATTCAGTCATGTATTCAGTTTTGTTCAGTCATCAGCTTTAGTTTAATAGAATGATTGTCTCGCATTGCCAGAGTTATTTCCACACTCTATTTCACTGTGCCAACACAGGATAAAGCTCTGGCTCAACCTGCTATCATTTTTAGACAGTTCAAGAAATGATATTGGATTGTTGATTTTTTTTTCTTGTTAACCTAATCAGAATAGTCAAGGCTGGGGCTAAACCACACTGCGCTCACAGGTGTGCTGTTCAAATATAGTACCGTCTTAGTCAAACTTAGAGCTTCACTTCTCCATTCATCCAATGACAGATGAGATCCCTGTTTCCCGTTCCCTCAGTCTTTCTCAGATACCTGCCTCTCCGACCAGGTGGACCCGACCATCACGAGCTGCCACAGCACGGCTTTCAATTATACCCTGTTTTTACAGTGACAGTGATTTGTTATTAGAGAAGGGGCAGCTAGTTTTCCTGTGGGTTTTCCTTTTTTACAGTATCTTGTGAAAAGACAGGAGGAGAGAGGGAGGGTTATGAGGCTGAGAATGGACTTGGAAAATAGTCTGTGAAAGTGCAATAATATGTTACAGGCGCAGCTGTTAACATGGTCACTCCCCCCATGCATGGAGAGTGCACGGAGTGACGCAGGGTCCCACCTGCTCATTTCAAGCTCAGACACCCACGTCCTACCTTCAGAGATGAATTCATATTCTCCATCTCCAGTGCTCTTATCATTACTCTTCTGCTTTCTTTGTGTCTTCGTTTGAAACCTCTTTTTTTGTGTGTTTGAAGAAAGCGCAGGTGGTTTGAAGATCGGGCGGTGAATTGATAGCACTTGACACTGAGAGCTGGTATTATTTGTACACTTGCATCGGTAATTCTTTTTCGTATAGATCGCACTTGACAGTTTCTTGAAATGAGAGATTTGTGAAGGTGAAGGAGGATGAGGACGGACAGGTCCCACGTGTTTTGGATTTGTGCTGAACTTGCTGTTTTGATTACTGCTGGAAGCACTGTATGTTGGAACAGCAGGAAAGACTTACTGTAGCGCTGACCACTGACATGCGATATACTCGCCATCCTGCTCGTACTGAACTTTACCCCTCTGTTTCATTCTTTCAGCAGCACATTCACTTCCAGAATAGTAAAATATTATGAACACCAAATTGATTTCACTTTCTGGTTGCTCTACAAATCAAGATTGTAGTAATGTAATCACTGCAACTTATAGTAACATAACACATGCAAAGACACGACAGGAAAGTGACGGACTCGGCTAGTTCACACCAAAGGTGACCTCGGCGACCAGCTGCCATTAATTTTCAATGAACGTTGGCGTTCATGGCAGTGAGCGGCACGATACGAGAGACTTCAGTGGCGAGTTAAAGTTGAGAGAGGCTCAACTTTATGCAAATGAGCAGCGACACTGCTGGAAAGTCCCGCCCCTTTGGCCACCTTTGGCCTTCGAGAGGCGATTATGTCACTTTTAACGTACAAGTTTTTGCAGTGCATTTGGATGTTGTAAAGTTTCTGCTGCGCATGTTTACAAATTGATGAAGTTGTTATTTGAATTTGTTGCAAGTTTGCGTCTTTGCATGTGTTTTCTTTAAGCTCCTATGCAGTGCGTCAAGCTCTCAGGGCCACCGTCGTAGTCAGCTCTGTCTCCGACAATACATTTTGTTACAAAGATCAAACGAGAAATATGTGTCTTTCAGTAACACAACAGAGACCACTCTGTAATGAAAACTTTTACATTTGATACCTCGGTAAATTCTGCTGATGATGCGTCTGCACATTCACTTAAGTTAATGGGGACTGCAGGGCTTGAGTGTAGCATGGTGTTATTACCGCCTCTGCTTAAGTAAAGGATCTCAATCCTTCACAACCACAGCTCTCACATCACACACATTATTAATCACATACTGTACACACACACACCAGGCTAACAGCATCTAAAAGAATACCTCATATACATACTGTATGTTCTCATTTAAACCAGCTAATACACAGCAATCTTCCTTACGGCTTCAATTTTAAAGTGCTTATCTCACTGGCTGAATATTTTCTTCCAGTGTGTGCTCACCGACTAAATAAGCATAAATGATGCTTTACTTCAGGGGTAAGAGCCACAGTTAGGAGGTTGTTACCACTGGTGAAGCTGTAGTTATTTTAACAGGAACAGTGTCGATTTATCGCTGCAACCTTTGTGTGCTCGTGTAGAGGATGCTGGAATAGGTCAGAGTGGTGATATAATGAAAGCCTAAATAAGACACACACACACAACACACACCTCTGCATTAACTCTGCCGCATGATGTGGCGCCACACTCAGTAACTATGGCAACGGCACTCTGCACTGCACCTCCCTGTGTGTCTGTGTGTGTGTGTGTGTGTGTGTGTATAACTCCTCACTGTGTTCCCTGCGGACAGATTAATTCCCTGCCAGATTCATTCCCTGTCAACTTGCTGAAACAAAAAGTTTCTGTTTTAATTAGTTCGGTGCAGTGTCTCGCTTCATCTATCTATCTGTAGTCTCTCTCTCTCCTCCCCTCTCTTTCCTCCTTCACTCTTCCTCTTGCTCTCTTGTGTAATTAAAGACAGTCAGCGCGGATAATAGAACCGTAATAGTGTGTAATTGCAATAATCAATACAGAGTGCATACTAAGGAAGTCACCATTCATCAATACACACATACACGCAGTGGGAGGCTGAGGTGGGAGGATGTCTCACCCTGCTAATCCATACACACATACAAACATTATAGGTTTTTTTTCGTACTTTACTAGCATTAGCTGAGAGGATTGATATGACTGTATTGTGCATATAAGGCAACAGCCAGAAGCCAGTTAGCTTAGCTTAGCATAAAGACTGGAAAGAGAGGGAAACAGCTAGCCTGCATCAGCCTTATACAGTAGATGCAGGTAGGCAGATAGTTTGACTGCAGGTTTAAAGTGGCACATCGTCATCTCAGGCTGTTCATTTGATTTGCATGTTGCCTTGTAAATGTCTGACATTGTTGGGCTGAAGCTTCCTCCTGGGTGCCATCGTGATGAGCAAACTGTAGACAATTATTTTTTTGTATTTGTTTATTTGTGGTTGTGTTTTGACAGACGCATGCACATCCAGGAGTAGTAGCCTATGTGAGTTGACTTCATTCTTGCTTGCCACTTTTCATTTTGTGTCTTCTTCTTCTATACTTACATTCATATATATATATTACATACACCCACATAAACAGCTGTCATCTTCATCTAGTTACTCTCAATTGCTGTTCTGATGAATCATATCACCTTGTTCTCTTCTTCAAAACCTTATCTGTCCATCATTTTATACATCCAACCCATACATTTCATTCTAACAAAGCATCTCAAATGTCGCGTAGTCTCTTATGTAATGCACTGGTGCGACTCTATTCTGTTACATATGTTTGTGTATTATTATTATTATGCTGGTTCATCTCTTGATTGACGTACTGTATCTCTCCTAATCCAATCTAAAATGACCTGGTCTGATGTGTACTGTGTTTATTTTGGCTAAGAATAAAAAGCAAACTTTCCAGACTGGTTCTTATGTAAGATGCCGTTGTTCAGCAAAATTATGTAACAGCATTTGTTGTAAAACATTAAACTTCTTTCAGCTAGCTTGCAAACATAAGAGGTGACAAGCTAGCGCAGCAATAATGTCAAAAAAGTCAACGGACAGAAGACTAAACTCGACAGAGGAAGAAAACATATACACACACACACCACTGTCTATCTTTCTCTATCTTATCCCCATCTGGCTGCGCCCCTCAGGCTGTGGGTCAGGTGGAGGGAGATCTCAGTAGGTGGAGGTGGACATGCCCAGACAAATACCCTTACTGGAACAACACTGCCCCCTCCAGGGTGGGCTGACCTCAGATGGGATCCAGAGAATGGCAGCCTGAGGGGAGCGAGGCTCCAGCTGTGCCGAGCAGTGGAAGGAGAAAAAAAAGGGGATGGTGTGATTGCATCGGTGGGTTTCTATGATAGTCAGGTGAGATTTCACAGGCTGAGAGTGTGTGTGGATGTGTGGATGTGTGTGACTTCGTGCTCACTTATCCAATCTTTTCTTTGATTTTTAAGGGTTTTGACCTTTGATCACGGTGTTGACCTTTGCTTCGACAGCGGCTCTCCAAGGGATGACAACAGCAGTTTTCATAAACCTTTTATCTCCTCTCCGCCACATCCCCCCCATTTTCTCTCTCTCTCTCTTTGCCTTTTCCTGTCATCTCTCCATCTGTCTCACCTCTTTCTCTCTCCACCTCCATGTGTTTCTCTCCTTCTGCAGATGTTCCTCTCCTCAGTCTGCCTCTCCACCTCCTCTTACATGTTGTCTCCATCACTTCCATCTCTCCGTTTCCCACTCTTTCCTCTCCTGAGAAAAGTGCTGAACCATACTGTAACAGCCAGAAAGGATGGACCTCTGCCACAAATGCACCATGTGTTCGCAATAACCTTCTTTTTTTCCCTTTTTTTCAGTCTTTCATGCTCCTTTTCCCCTCCGTTCAGGAGCTTTGCATTTCATGCTGTCAGTCAGAAATCATTACTTTTCAGCTGTTTCACTCAAGCCTCTTCCATTTCTGTATCACTGCAGCCTCTGAAGGTATTCTCATTACTTTCTCCTCGCTGTCTGTCACTGTTCCTGCCTCTTTTTCCCAGCTTCTCATTTTCCCCTAAAAAGTTGTTGCCTTGTACGCCCACAGTCCACTTCCCATGAAATCGAGTGATTTGCTGAATATTTGCTCAACATAGCATCCTGAGGAGGAAAAGACTCCCAACTACATCCAACAAATTACTGTGCCATGCACGCTGAATTAGACCAAAGAGGGGCATTTCAAAGGGCATGCGACAAGGGAGAGGAGTCAAGAGGGACGATCACAGAGGAGAGAGGAGAGGCAGAGGTGTATTACGAGGACAAAGGTTATGTGACGGTTGTGAAAATCCCCCAGGTGTCCCCACTTTGAAATCCCCTTCACACCGCCATATGCTCAGGCCTTAACGACTTTGTGATCTATTTACTCCCTGCTAGTGAGAGTTTGTGTTTGAGAGCAAGACTTTTGTGTATCCACGTTGCTGTGTGTGCATTTGTTTTTGCATTTATAAAATCAGATTATTATGAAAGTCACCAAACGGCTGCACCACACGAGGTCATAGATAATTCGGGGATTTATGCTCCTATCTTCTTGCTACCTCTCCATGTCTCCGTTGGTTGTCATGTTTATATGCAAAAACAGACTCTCCTGAATTTTTATGCAAACAACTTACTTTTGTATAATGCACACAAAGCAGCAGCGAGCACCTTCCCCCTGGACATTTTTTCGTTTTGCCGAGTGCTGCCACAAAGCTCCAGTGACCTCCTCTCAACAGACGTACAGCAGACTTGTTTCTGCCTGTTGTTGGTGAGTGTGTGTCTATGTGTGTGTCATCTCTCAGCCGTAGCCAACATGCAATATTGTACAAAACAAGAAGACACATTCCACTGAGTTCACCGACTGACTGGTGGAGGGAGTGTATTTATATTTATACTGGTTGCACAGAGTTCTCAGGTATGAGCTCATTTCCCCCGGTTAAGGTCAAAGTCAGGATTGGATGAGCGTAATGGAAAGTCACAGCCATGAAGTAACAGAATATTCTCAATAACAGACCGAAAAAATAACACAACACACAATGATGGCTCATGTCAACAAAGATGGGATTAGGTGGAACGCTGTTAGAGGTCAGTGAGCTCTGTGAACTACTGGACCTTTACATAGCCTTTAATATAATCAACACGGACACTGTTTATCTTGATACGGTCACATATGTGCTGTATATTTGAATCTACCGAATGTGTATTACAGTAATCCCCATCTGAAAACAGTCCCCAGCACATCCACTTATCTTTTCTATGTGTTGGAGGGGAGAGCCAGTCCCAGCTCTTCAGGGTTTGAACCAAGGACATTCTCCAGCACCACCACCGCTATTATTATTATTATTCAGTTTTTAATGTATAAAACAATGTTGCTTTTCTTGCCAGTCAACAAAAACACACTCTAAATGCTTCACTGTTGATGATTTTCATCGTAACATTGTACCATTACTGCATACCTGAGTAGACTGTCCTTCACAGTCTTGCTCTGTGAGCTCAGTGAAAGTCAGTTCTGCTCCACTCACTAAAGCTGGATTAGGTTTAGCTGTGCAGAAAAAGTAGAAAATCATAACTCCTTCAACAAAATAGCACATATACCTGGACTCTTTTTGGTTTCAATAGATACTGTGTTTTTTCCAACATGCAATCAGTGCAAAACTGTGAAACACTAGTTGATGTGAAACAGCTTCCTAAACTGTTACACCATCCTCATCAACGTAAACATAAATGCCAAATTTAAACACTGAGCATTCAACAATTACCATAAAATCATTTTGTGCTCATCACTTCCAGATGGGTGGTACAGAGGTGGCTTGTGTTTAAGCGCGCTCCCCTCAACAGACTGTCAGCGTTGCCTACCTTCTCTCGTCAACTCTCTGAGATGAGGTCAAGTTTAATTAGCGAAAGTTTTAGTCCAAATTCCCATGCTTTTTGTAAAGCAGTGTGATTTCACAGAACACCTGGATTTACACATCAGTAGCTTAACCTCGCTGTTGTTTGTGCTCCGCAGCCAAACGCTTGGGCTGCCAAGTGAGAGGAGCCTGCAGACTCTGTAGGATGAAGTGTAGCAGGCAGGCAGGGACCCCTGGCTCCCTGATAAATCATGCAAAAATAACTAAACACTCAGATGAATGAGCGTGCACACACACACGCACAACTAATCTGTCTTTTTTGAACTACTGAAGTTTTTTTTTCTTTACCCCCCTTGAGCAAAGCATCATCATCATATATGCACAGTTAAAATTCTCTGTAGATTCTGTTTAAACAAGTTCAGTCAAATCTTGTGTGAGAGTGAGCGAGTGAGTTACATAGACACAAACAGAGAGAGAGAGAGAAGGGATATTTGGAAGCGAGGACTCCTGCTCTGCACTGGGCTGTGATACAGAAGGTGATTACAACATTTCCATCAGTAGTAAACAGGCGGAAACACGTGTCTACCGCTGATGCATTGAGAAAAAAAAACATAGCTTACTGCCTTGTCTCAGTTTTTTTTTTTTTTTTTTGACAGATTAAACACCTCGTTCCAAATCTCCTTCTAGCTCTGTCTCTTAAAGGTTCAAAAGTTAAGTGTGGACAGCTGCTGACCTTTGACCTTCTGGCCTTGTCTAGTTCCTAAAAGTCCCACATGCTTGTAAGCCATCTCTCCAGGTCAGACACACACTCATCAATCCTGAGATATGATGGGCTGTCAACGATGAACTGAATCTCTTAGATCAGTCTGTGTGTTAACATAGTTTATACTGTAGAGCTATATTATGTACAGTCACAGCATCTTAACTGGCTGGATGTGTTTTTAAGTCATGCAGTCATAATTTTATGTGATTCTAATGAACGTAATTGTGGCTTTAAATTTAAGTCTAATCTGTATAATCATGGCATCTTGTACCGTAGCTAAATAACGCAATCTGCACAATCTGATGCTTGTAATCATCCACCGATTTTAATCTCTGCTCTTCAATTTGCAAACAGGGAGGACTCGATTAGAGGCTGAAACCAGCGCTGCTACCAAAAGCCAGTCGTGTCTGTGATGCCTCTGACTCACATTCCTACACCCGTATCTCTGGTTTTCTGCTCGTGCCGAATATTGGATTTACTGTGACACCGTGTCTTCTTAAACATAAGTGAAGAGAACTGGTTTTGTTCATTGTTTTGATATCCTTTGTCGCCTTCAGAGCGGTAATTGGACACACGCTCATGACTAATTTTTTTACAAGCCCCAGACTTCTGCTGCATCTCAATTCTCCGCTCTGGTACAGCTTGTCCCGACAAACCAGCCCTCATGTTGCCACCGCTGTTTTCCTCTGTTGCCATGACAGCTCATATCTCAGTCGGAAGACAGGAAGTCGCATGGTTTATGAAATTAATTTCACGTGACAAAAAAATTGTCTGCAAGAAGTGAGCGCCCAGTGTGTATACATCAAGGGTATAGATGTGTTTCTGCTTGGTTTGTACACACTGTGGCTTATCCTGTCTATGTGCATCATTGCTGTGTGTGTGTGTGTTTGTACGTATGTTTGTTTGGCTAAAAGGCTTGGCACAGAGCAGACCTTTTGTACTTGGCAGCAATGGGCACTCTGCCCAGCTTGTATGGTTTATGGATGTGAGTCAGGATTGCATTAGCCTCAGGCCAGAGAAAGACTGCCCATCTTCCTGGTGTGAAAGCAACAAATGTGCCAGAGCTGACAGCATTAAACTGAAACTGATACAAGCATCAAATCTGTCTGACACGTATCTCATGCTGTCGGTCCATCAATAGTTACATTAACTCCACACAAAAGGAGGCAGGACGGGCAAATGAAATAGCAGCATGGGGGGGAAGAAAAAACAAGCCCGCGAGGCTGATTTCACACCACAGCAGCAGGTGACGTGTCTTGATTCTGAAAATTTAATTGTAAAATGTTCCAAATTGTAGGTGGTCAAAGTTCAGCGATGAGTTGCCAACACATTTTTGAAAACACACACGCACACACACACTCTACCTCCTCCATTTTGAGCTCAAGCTAATGACATTACACCAATATACCCACCAATTATATGGGACACTGTATAAAGAAATAATCACTTCAGAATTTCAACTCGTACTCAACTTTACATAATTAAAGTGCCATGTGAGAAATCGCACAATTAACGGAGTGCCGTGGAACCGGCGGCTAAAGTAATGTTTGATTCTCATAACCTCCGTGATGGAGCCAGTGGAGCGAAAAAAGGAGGTGGAGAAATGAAGATTTCAGAAATGCATTAAATCTGTATTTCATCAAATTAGAAGTAGAAGCTCCTTGAAAAGCTGCCACGAGGCATGAATGGTGAATGACCAAGGCTGTTCCAAACAGAATATTAATAGGTAATTATGTTCACTTGTACCTCCATTTTATAAATCATCAGTGGCCTCTGTGCTTAACACAGTAGTTATGGAACTGATACGGCTTTTAAGAAGCAGGAACAGTCTGCACAGGTTTCTTTTTTTTTTTTTTTTTTTCTCTTTTTTTTGGCATGTGCATTGTGGGAGGAGAAAAGATAAGGGGAAGACTTGAACTCCCACTTAAGTGAAGCCATTGTATAACTAAGGATGTTATTACCTGTGATTGATATTTTTATTGGGCTCTCAGTGAAGCTCGCCAGCCCGTTGGATTCCTAATGAATGACACGCACATAATTACTAACACTTTTTTTTGCTTTACTCCCACTTCTCCTATTTACTCCCAGTTCAGCCATAATAACCAAAGACAGACACCTTCCCTCTAAAATTTTAACAGCATTGCTAATTTACTTCACTTTTGCTAGTTTTGCCTGCCTCCTCCTCCTCTTCCTTCTTCATCTTCTTCTCTCGGCTCCAAAAGCACACAATTCTTTTCTGGTTAGCCTACAGCGTGAATTTAATCAAAGCTCACTTTCGAGCCGGCACCTCTTGTGACTAAGGGGGAATTAGGCCCCACTTGGAATAGGAGTGCAATTAGCTGAGACAAGGCTAGTTAATATTCCCCATCTGAATACCCCCAACAGATCCACAACACCTTTTATATCTAATCACACCTGCTGCTGCTGCTTCTGCTGCTATTGCTGCAAGACAGTTGGGCTTGATAGTGCAAAGAGGTGAATGTTAGTTAAGGTTACGTTCCTCTCAATCTGTGAGGTGAAATCAGCTTTGACACCAGTGGTGGAGGGTTCTCTTGACATTGAGGCCCATTTTACAGCAGCGGGAGAACACAGTGATGTACAGCGATATATGCACTGACCTTTGACCGTCTAGTGAGAGTGGTCCTGATTGATGCGCCGTCCTGAACTTCCTTAGCATGTGCTACGGGTCAGTTGCGGGGCAGCATGTAGCTCAGACAGCCCTCAGGCCAAACAGGAATATACCACCTTTTTTTTTTTTTACTCAACAGGTCGGAGTACATCCCTCACACTGATGGATTCTCCATAGACATCCTTCGTTTTACTGCAGAGGTGCTGCACAATGATATCTGCCACTCACTCACACTGTAGCGACTTGTAGTCTGAATTAACAACCTTGTGCTTTTGACCTATTCTGCACTCACTCATGTTCACAGACAATTATCAAAGTATAAAACTGGACAGATGAGGAAAAAAAGTGTGCATTTCATATAAAGACCATTTGACCAGCACCTTTTGAAAACACAAGTATCCCCTGAATGATGTCCTGGGTGATGCTCTTATGTTTCACTGTATCTGTAAATCTCTTACACATTAGTTTCCATGTGTGTTGGTACTGTAGAGGTCTGTGTACCGCTAAAGCTTAAATTTTTTCTAATTTCCTCGGTGCACTCGACTTGTACGCTCCAAATATGCAAATAGGTGTATACAGATGCTGATGCAGATGCAGATACAGATGCAGTCACATCAGATGGCTCATTATGTAGCTGTTTGCAGACTTTCTGCTACGCTGTCACAACCAATTCCAAAAGGATTTGCTCGAATGTTCAATAGCAGCGCTGATGCACAAGGTGTGTGTAGACAACAGATATAAAAGACTGCTTTAGCTGTAATTGTGTGTGTGTGAGGCAGTAATGAATGGTTTCAGATGTGTTACTATGGCATAATTACATGTATACTGTATATTGTTGTACCCTCTGCAGTTTCTACTACACTATCATCTGAATCAGCAAGGTCCTACTACATTTTGTGTGTGTGTGTGTGTTGAATTACAGCATGTCAAGGCTGACAGCTGGCTAAACCCTATTAAACTGGTCACCACATTCCTGGGGTCCACCATGAAAAGGTGACCCAGTGCACACACACCAACTGAGAGGGGCTTGTAAAAGGTGACAGATTTATCCTCTTTCCTCGCCGTTCTGTTTTGAGAGGATGTTTGCTCTACAAGCTGTTTTAGCCGGGTTTACGTGTGTGTATACAAACCCTGAATACAAAGGTATGTGGGGAATACAACAGCTCGTGTTTCAACAAATTGACCTTGGCTACGTTTGGTGCTTTTATCATGTTCTATTTTTCTTTGTATGTATGTTACGTAATCTGCAGCTGCATGAATGGGAATATTGAGACGCAGTCAGATTTGGAAATGCAGTTTACATCACATCAGGGATCATTTTCTATAATCAAATGCTTTACGAGCATGTGAAAGAAAAATGATACAAGCTGTAAAAGACTGGGCCAGCAACATGTCACATCTTAAATATCATTTGCACCAACATGCAGAGGTCGCTCCCCCTGACTCATGTCTTCAAGTGTCTGCAGCCAAGTCAGTGTTTGGTGGCTTTTTGCACTGTATCTCCACCTACACACACATGCACATATCTACACTGTAGCACAGTAGTAGTGCATTCCTTTGCAGGGTCAAAGCTCACGAGTCACCCCCACCTCTGTGTCTGTCTGTCTCTCTCGTTGTCTATTTCTCTGTCTGTCTCTCTCCAACAGGTTGCAGCACAGCAGCTTCACCCCCCCACACACACCCACACCCCACCCCGCCCCTCAAACGTTTCTGCACTTCAAGAAAAGAAAGTCTATGTCATTCAACCACTCTTACGCACACATGCAAACACACCCGACCTCCTCCACCTCCTTCACTCACATGCAGACACCTGGATATACACATTGATTCTCATTTTCCTCTCAGTTTATTCTCTCTGACAACAACCTGACTTTTTTTTATGATCTTTTTTTTTTTTTTTTGCTCACGCTTGAAACTTTTTTTGTGTGAAACTTAGAAGATATTTTTCCTCTCTCTGCACTCAAAAGATCACCTGGATTGGGAAGTTAATGATGATTCACTTGTCTGCAGTGGTAAGTGAAAATGTGTGGGCCCATTTTAGTGCCACAGTCAAAACCCATTACTTTAACTGCACTTTAATATGGTTCTTTATAGAGTAGTTTTGAATTCTTAACTGCCCAGATACCCTTGTTATAGCCTAAGTGTCTGGACCAAGGCCAACACTTTTTTTTAATACTGAGCCTTTACTGCAGCTCTTTACAGTGCAAATTCTCCTTAAACAGCATTACTTATTTGATATTAGCACTGTCTTTACTTTCTTGTTGTCTCGATTGCTTTTGTGTGATAATTGCTACAGATGTACAATTCCATGCACTTCCAAATACACAGTCAGTGCAGTGCAATTGCATTGTGTGCACTGTGCATAAGTATGTGTGTGTTTATCTTTGTGTGAGCACTTGCCTTCCCAGTGGGAGTCAATGCAAAGATTTTTTTTCACCTCCAAACTTAATAGGAGCATAAAAACAAGTTGTCATGCATTTTACAGTCATGTCAGCTCTAGTGTATTCATGAATAATACGAAGAGCATACCAGGTTGTTTGTGAGAGCATTGTCAGGAGATGAAACTATGTATAATGAATTCTCCCCCATATGCATAGACTTGTCTGAGTTGGTTGAGTGCAAATGCAAAGTGATATGAAGGCAGTAAGCTGCAGTTTATGGGCTGTGCGTTAGCGTATTTGCTTTTATTTGTCAGTGTGCGTTTTCACTGTAGATTTGATGTGTGTCAATGAAGATATCGTACATTGTCGCTCTGAGCTGTGCGTCTTTTCACTGTTACCAGTTCCCCACCTATATAGGGATAATCCTTCCTATGAAGTGGTGAGGTGGAAAATACCCTTATGTAGAAATAGCTGACGTGCTGGACTTGGAGGGCAAAAGATGTGTGAATGAGTGTGTGTGAATGTGTGTGAGGAGAGGAGATAGGGAACAGAGAGGGAATGTGAGGGCCAGAGACAGTAAACTTCATTTTGTTGCATTATTTAATCCTCTCGGGGCGCTGATAAACTAAAGCCGTCGGACACAATGCGCACACTTTCTCAGTGGAGAGGGCTGGACAAAGTGTTTATGATCCCAGCGTGGTGTGAGTGATGGATGCGGGCTTGTGCAAGTGTTGTTTGATACTGGATACTCTCAAGCACTTTATCTGAGTATGTGACTTGGCCTCATGGATGCAAACATTACTGTAGCCACACAAATGTCTTGAGGTGATGGATGGGATTGCCATGAATTAGAATGTGCAGATTCATGATCTCCAGTGGATGAATTGGAGCAATCATTTGACTTTGCTACTAGCAGCATCACTAAGTCACATTTTCTTAATTCGTCCATTGATTGCAAAAGTCATTTCCATCATCCTTAGTTGGTCTTTGAGTAGCACTTATATTGCTGACATTAGCGTTTATCCTAAAACACTACTTTACTGAAGAATTGTTTTACAGAGCCTCCTCTGTAATGGAGTAATGAAAGTGTATTGCAAGTGGGTAATGCTTCAACTTGCTTTAAATGTTTCCCAAATTGCATATACTGTTCTGCTAAAATTTGCCTCTTATTTTGCTATGTATTTTTTGCATTGCTGAATGTTGGAATCACATGCAACGGTCATCTAAGAAAAAGTGTGACATGTAAATTTGAACTCAGTTTACAAATTGTGAAGTGCTCTTGGGTTAGTTGAAAGAAACTCACTGTTGCATCATGAAAGCTGTGAATCATCCATTGCAAAAACACTAAATATTCTTAATCTACCCGGGGATTTTGATAAATCGCTGTGACTATCAAAATGTTACTTTGCTTGTCCTCAGAAGAGAGTCATTTGCAAATTTGTAATCCTTACCCAGCAAAAACAAAACCACGAGCACAGATTGCAAATCTGACAGCAAAGATTACGAATGCACACTCACTGTGTAAACAGATTTACATAAGGCTCAAATGACCCAGGGGGGCTCCTTAAGATTCCCTGCTTGCTGGGAGAAACTTCTCTCACCTTTCGTCATGATAACATGAAAAGAAAAAAGGCTTATTAAGTGATTTCATCAAATTCAAGCCAGTGAAAAACTCTTAGGTTCTGCATAGCAGCTGCTTCTCTCAACACCCATGGAAACCTATTTGAAAATCCCGCTGTAGGATAGATACAAGATACAAACTGTATAATCTGCCCTGGCTGTCAGTCATGAAAACACGCTTTGAGTTCCTCTCCTGCACTTCAGTAATAAGATGATACATGCAGAGACAGATCTTAGATCTGCATTGGTATGTGAGGAGGAGAATGTAATTTTTTGGCAGTGTTACAATATAGTTCAAGCCCTGCCAGGTCTAACTTCCATCTGCAGAGGCTGTAAACTAGTCAGCCTTCAGCCATTCTGACTTATCCAGACCAGGTGGTCACATCACAGTGAGGAATTTTTCGGGAAGTCAGATTGTTTTGCATTTATTTTTATGGCATTATAATATTAAATGTATAGTTGAATTATGACTTCATGGTGAAACACTGCAGATGATGTATTGGTTGATAGCTGGATGAATGGAACAGGAAGGGCAAAAAGAAATCTGCTGTTTTTTCCTCTCATGTAGACGAGTTGAGTGAAGGCAGATCTCTCTTTGATGTTATGCGTATGAATTTGCAAAAGCACATGCCTATACAGTACACTACACACAGACACTTAGGCACGCATGCACACTTATGTGGAAACATGGGGGTTAGCAAGTTAATGTAAAACATAACAGCACAAACCATTTCCCTAGATCACGGTTAATGCCTTGAACGTGTTGCTCTCTGATGGAAGTTCATTCATTTCAAATGGGATAATCCTTTACTGCTGCATGACTCCTTTGCCACTGCGTCGTGTGCCGATTTAAGTGTTGGATTTACTCTACTTAGACATTGATTATGCACACTTAGCTGACTGTTACTGCAGCTCTTTCTCTTGATACATTCATGTGACTATGATTGGAGTATACTTCCATGCTTGCTTTTAAATAGCACCCTCTCAGGTGCATGTCTCAGGGCAGATAATATGCCAGTAAAGCAACTGCAACATCTCAATGGGACTGAATTGCCTCCACTCATATTATGCCAAGTCAAAAAGCTGCAGCCTCAGGGCTAATCTTTTCCATGCTAACCTGAAGTTTCCTCTGTCCGTTGAGGTGAGGGAGGAAAAAGAGGATTTGCTGCATCACAAAGCATTACTGTACCTCCAGCCCAGGTACCCTCACGCACAGCTATTACTCTCCTTCCATCTAGATTTGCTGTGAAGAACAATAGTGAGGCTCATCTGTCTAAATGTCCCCATTCTGCTGTCATTTCACAGAAGCACTGCCAAAGACTATCTCCATTTACCTGTCTCCTACACATCCACAGCTGGACTTTTTTCAGCTTAACTACAGTGTTATGGCCTTGTGCTTTGTGTACAGCTTAGAAACAAAAGAAACCATCCATCAGTGAAGCAGGAATTCAAACTCACTATATTTTTGCTTTACAGATAAAATGCACTGTCCTCCAGTAAAAAAAAAAATCGAGTGCATAAGTTGTTTGTTCAGCAGCATTTTCTGTCCCTTAGTTTCATTTTTTTAGGGCGACATCATCATGCAAGGTTTAATTCTTACACGAGTCATACTTATGCAGGGGTATTAACTTAAATCATGTAACCCTACAGTATGTAACTTTACTACCTAAACCTATAACCAGCAGTTTTTGTGCCTGAACCTCAGGGAGTATTTTATGTGCCCTAAATGTAATGAAGCCTAGACCGTTATTCAGTATGGTAACCATGGCAACCGGGGTCCATTATGGCTGGTGCTGAGGAAACACTCATATTATCGCATGAGAGAGAAAAAACTAAACGATGGGGGGTGTAAATGTTGTTATTTAGGTGGAGTATGAGATGAAACAATGTTAGGTATTTGTATGTGTCAGTATGTTTCCATGTGTAAGTTGGTGTGAAATTTGCTTTTTCCCCCCACAGTGTTGTCATAGTCCCATCCATGGTCAAAGACAGACCAGAACAAACGCACAAACACACACACAAAACATAACAGAGGACAGGTGGAGGCTGTAATTAGACACACTTGGTGGCCATTATTGCAAATTTGCCATGGTGCTAGAGATTTTTTTTTCTTTGACCAAGTGCAGGATAATTTGCGTGCACGCACACACACACACACACACACCGGAAGCGATTAGCCATGCTGTCTTGGCCTTATCTCTGTAGATTATCACCTCTGCTGTGTGAGTTCCAGGACATTGCAGTCGAGGACAGGTGCACACGGCTCACAGGTTTGTCTGACCAGTCCAAAATCTCCTCTGCACCTGTGGAATTCTGCAAGAGTTCCTTTGTACCTGTCACTTTTCTTGAATTTAATGAATATTTTACTGGCTCTCTTCTCTTTTAACTTCAACTGAGAGATTTCCAGCAGCTACTGTTTTGATTTTCACTCCATAGTGAGTCATTTTTTGACATTTTTTGTCATAATGTTTACCAAGTTTGCCCCCATGTTGCTATTTGTCTTGCTGTGCCAATATCAGCAACAGCTAAAGAAGAACACGAATGTTATGTCTAGTCTCTCTCATGTCTCTTCTTCTACTGACGTTAGCATGCTAAACAGCCAGCCCGGGCCTACAGTATAGCGACTCACTGTCGACTGCCCTGAAGATGTAGCACTGCTCAGAGGCTGTATTATAACCTCTTATAAACTCCTCAATGGCCAAAGCTCTGTCAAGTGATAATCAGTGCCACCCACTCCCCCAAGAAACCGCACTCTTTGCAGGGGAAAACTACAAATTACCCATTTAAATATAGCCTAAATCAAAGCATAGCACTTCTTTGAACTTATAAAGGGTATTTCTTAATTCACAACTTAAGCTGTGTCTGGAAAAGCAAGGCTGCAGTTTGTTTGTTTCTTTTTGGCCTTGGGATTTGAAAGATAAATCTTCAGGTTTGATCCCCCGTTAAATGGACATGTTCTTATCAAGGGTGAATGTGTGTGGCCGTTTTCCTCTGCATGCATTCCCTGTGACAGACTTGAGACCTGTAAGCTTGGATTTGTTTTCCCACACATGAGTTTCATCGATCTTTGAAGGCAGCCTTTCTCTGCACAAATGTCCCTCGCAATTAAAACAAGCCAAAACTCTGAGCTTCATTAGATCATTGGGGTAACTGTAATACTCACACTTGTCTACACTTGCCAATAACAGTTTTTAATAGCTGAGCTCATAGTGGAAAGTTTTAAAGGCCCTTTGATGCTTTTATTTCCAAGGTGTCATGGGAATGTGTTGTAAAACTGTTAACAGGGAGCACGCCTGTCTGCAAGTGTACACATACAGTGATGGAAGCTAATCCAATATTATGCTAACTTCATCAGGCCAAATGGACCTACAAAACAAAAAACAAAAAACATGTACTTTATTATTTACTTGTGGTGGATAATAAGTGATACAGCTTTATGCGCCTCGGTTGCATCCACGCAGGCTTTAATGTTTCATGCGCTATGAAAGTTGCTAATTTGGACAAATATGTCAAGGTCCTGTAACCTGTCTGCAGAACTTTGCAGATAACTGCGTTTGCATAATAATTGATTTAACACTGTTATGGAAAACACAAACTCTTGCCAGCTTGCAAAACCGTAACTTGTGGATAAGAATCAGAACTGTGTGACAAATTGAAAATAGCTTATTACATTTTTTTTTACCTTTGAATGCCTTTAATGACTTTTTTCCACTCTCTGTGCATCTGTGTTCTCTCAGACAAGAGGAGACAGGAGCTGGAATTGATGGTCGTCGAGTGGAATCTAGGAAGGGGATTTGTGAAGCAAAGGACAGGGAGGAGGAGCAGGTGATCGAAGGAGGAGGAAGAGGAGGAGAGGAAGAGTATGGGCTGCTCTCCTGTGTGGATCTTTCTACTGTCCCTTTCTCTCTCCCATCAAAGAGTCGCAGCACAAACTGAAGGTAACTGATGATATTCTTACACCAAAATGTCACACTAACACAGGTCATCAATTTTCACCATAAAACTTTTTCCCATACTTTTTCACCCACTCATCCATTCACTTATTCATTTATTCAAAATGTCACTCTGTGGTTCATTTCACAGTTACCCTTTTCTTCATTTCATTGCATTTTCACAGTCATTCCCTACCTCTAAAATCATTTTTTTTAATTTCAAGTCAAAACCATATGTCTGATTGTCAAAAATGTGCACGGGTCTATGAATTAGATAACTCACATGCTCAGGCCAAAGAAAGGGCAGGTGTTTAATGAACACAGTCTGTGCGAGTGCTCCATCATTAAATCTCCACACCTGGATTGGTACACAGGGCAGACTCTAACCCAGCTCCAGTTTGCCTGCAGTCTGTGACTAGTCAGGGAATTTAAACATCTGCTTGCCTCATGTACAGTACAGCACTCTGTCTGCCAGCCTGTCAAACCCATCCCCTGGATACAGAACCTTAGCCTCAGGTGCTATTGGATGTCACCAAAAGGTCAATCAGCCAATCAAAAGTTAGACTTTCTCCACCTGGGATGTGGTTGGAAGAAAGTGATTGGTAAAGTTGTTGGGCAGAATTATGGAAGGATAAAAATAGCCCGAGGATATATTTGAAGCTACAGCTCCTTTGGAACTGTTATCATTGTCTGTTCTTGGCAGGGCTCATTCAAATGCCATCATATGGTTGTCTATAACAACCCTCAGGGCTTTTAGTGTTTAATATTTCAACCAGGAAAGGAAATGTAGCTAATTTTGAATCATTTAGACAATAGGCAGCGTAAAGCTCTGTCAATCTATTTTTTTTCTCCCATAAACAACGAAGCAACAGTGGAACTTTTCTGTTTTCATATGCAAATACGTATACATATACAGTTCATCCCTGCAGTTTATCAGCCAAACATCACACACCACACAGATAAAACAAGTGACAGGCAGATGAAGACAGTCAAATATCCAGCAGCTTAAGAGCCTATTATTTTTCTCAGGAGTTAGAGATGGTGAAAACTGAAAGAGAGACAATAATGAAACTATTTAAATAATGACGTTACTCATGCTGCTAAGTATCTTTTGTTTGCTTTATTCTGTGGAATACAGCTTTAAGAAATATTTTAGCTGACTCACTTAAGAATGTATAAATGCTTTATCATGCTGCAGCAATGACTGATGGTCAGTGATTATGACAGTCGTGTTTTTCTGAGTGTGTCTTCCCTTTCTTGGATATGAGCTTCAAATAAGTTTGTACTATACCATTAATATATATTATTTCCATAGCACCTTTACTGTATGTAGTTAACTAAGATCTGCCGTGTGTCTGCAGTGAGCAGCTTCAAACCTGTATTTCTAATGAGGATTGTGAAGTTGAGAGAGAGGAGAACTCATTTTTATGTTCAAACTGTCATCACGAGGAGACAGGGAAGCAGGGGTCAGGAATAACTTAAATGTATACATATGTGTTGTGAGCTGCTGCACTCAGCAACCTCTAACAAAAGTAATACACAGATGTATTGTACTATGTGAGTCATAATTCAAAAAACACAGGACCACAAGTATCTTAAAAGATATTTTTGTGGTTGATTTTCTTCTAATCATATCAGATCATAAAGTCTACATCTATTGAAATGTTATGTAATGCTTGACTTGACCAGAACCTAACATAAGCCTATGCAGTTGAAAATCAGTGTCTCTGACCTACCCAGGTGTCAGCCTTGTGTCAGCCAGCCAATGACTTTACTCTTCTTTCTACGCCTTTGTTTTTGGTGACATAATGAACCGCGTGAAATTCCAATTAGAGTCACAACATTATGAGACTGACTTGCTTGTTTGCACCCACTGACTGCCCCAAAAGAGGTGGTGGGAGTACAGCGCTGGAAACAGATCCTGGGGGAATGTGTGTTTGTCACGTCGGCTGTAATAAACATTGCCAATATTTGGTCTTCCTGTCATTTAATACTTCATTTCTACTCAAACAGTTTGTGTTTCCCTGCAAATTACTGCAGTGTCTTCTCCTTCTTTGAATAACTTTTAGATTCATTTGTCTGGGTAAACTTTGAACCTGATGGCCCTTTGAGTGTCTTAAACTGGTGCTTGCTGATGGTTTACATCGTCTCCCTTGATCTTGTTGGAGCTGATTGCAGTGGTTCATCATTATTTCTCAGACTGTTTCTCTCCTGGCTGAATTTTCTGCAGCATATGCTGAAGCCACTGAGCTACATCTAATGCGTAAATCAATGGTGGCCTAACACAGCGTTGTATACAACCTTTGAGATATCAGCATAGATAACCTTCAAGAAAACCATTCCTAATCCCTCAGCATGTGTTGCCTCCTTATCTTAGGCATGTGGTTCTCACCTGCCAGCCCAGACAGACAAACTTCTGGATAATTGATCTTGTTTTCTACCTCAGCCTGTGTCTGTCTGACAGAGATCAACCTCCAGCTGCTTCCTTGCTTAAAGTCTCAACCATATTTCATGTGCTTTTACAGAACTCTCTGGAGTAGAAAATGTATCCCAGTGAGTGGAGGAGCCACATGTGTATTTGAAGGTGGTTGGCTGCCTATGTGAGGCTCATTTCAGGGTGTTGTATCCTGCGAATATGCATCTGTGTTTTTATATCAGAGATGAATCCACAATTGCTGAATATGTGACACTAAAGCTTCCATGTGGGCAAAGATAGTCGCTCTGCAGCAGAGAACAATCCAAAAAAAAAAATTGAATTCCCAATGATATTCTCTTCCCTTGGTGCGTAGCCAGGGATCTATAGTTGGGTGAGGGAGAACATAATGTTAGGTCGCCATGGGCTGGAGACATATGTCACCCCCAGTGAATCCTGGGATTGCAGCCAAAGGGAGAAGGGTGAGATAATAGAAGAGAGCGAGCTTGGTAATGAAATAGAGGACAGCAGAAAAGCGGAGTTATCACTTACTGAACAATCAGCGGTGCCTATCTCTTATTCACTAACCTAATCAATGCTGTCGTCACCGTGGTTTATTGCATATGTAATGCCAGCATATTGACTTTGTGAGCATTTGCAGACGCAGCATATTTCTGTGTGGAGTGTGTGCATTTGCTAATACATTACTGTATACCCTGAGCATGGGGAGTTGCGAGCTCACATGGGTGCGTGCGCATGTAGTGTGTGCCTGTCCTTTTGGCTCTACACTGAAAAGCACCTGAATCCCTCCAAATGCAGCAGATCTTTATGTTAAATGCGTTTGTTTGCTTGAGCAAGGGGGACTGACCCTGATTTTGGTTGTGTTTACCTTATTATTCTAAGCGTTCCTCATCGCTCGACCAAAGTTTTATTGCTGGAGTGCTCAGAATATTGATAGTCTCTTTGGCTCACTTGGGTCTCATTAAAAATTCATGGGGATTTGTGTGGTGCCCTGGCTGCATGACAGCAGCAAATGAAAAGGAAAAGCCTCGACATGATGGAACAAGACTGCTATCTGGTGGCCATTGTAGGAATAAAATATCTTAAACCCTTGTGGCTAATTTACCAGCCTCATCCTTTAGCCTTTAAAAAGATTTACTTTGGGTTCTGTCCAAAAATCTTTTGAATGTAAAATCAAACACTTTTCCTGAATTATGGTTTCCTTGC
This sequence comes from Trachurus japonicus, assembly GCF_045865225.1. NCBI lineage: Eukaryota > Metazoa > Chordata > Actinopteri > Carangiformes > Carangidae > Trachurus > Trachurus japonicus. The sequence continues at coordinate 11,329,468 of NC_140929.1, read as the reverse complement.
CTTTCTAAACAAACACATTCATTCTCCTGCTCCTGCCTCGTTTGTATTCATGCACTAATTTATCCTCTCTTGTCTCCTCAGCATGCAGGACGGTGGTGCAGGCAGACTTAGTCTTTCTGGTGGATGAGTCATGGGGTGTGGGTCAGAACAGCTTCTCCAGTGTGAAAGGCTTCATTTCAGCCGTCGTCTCCTCCTTCCAGGACAGTGTGATGGGGACTGAGGGGGTCCGCTTTGGCGTCACTGTCTTTGGGGACATCCCAAGGTAAAACTGGGCACAGGAAAGAGTAACATACTGCAGACACTTTTGTGGCTAATTATCATTAACACAGACAGTAACTGATAAGTAGCTTATTCATCCAAAGCTTAATGATAATAATCTCAAATATACAGTATATTCCTTCCTATCTTGTTTTATGTCCAATCTGTAATTAGTTGTATCATTTCTCTATGGTCTCTGTAATCCTTTCCTGGCAGGATGCGGATTGCTTTGACAGACTATAGTTCACTAGAGGAGGTGCTCACAGCTATCAGAGGCCTGCCATACGAAGGTGGATCCAGGAGGATCGGCGATGCCCTCCAGTTCCTGGTCGACCACGTCTTCAGCCCTGTCATCAGTCGAGATCACGCCCCAAAGGTACAATGCTTCACCCAGTGACATACCCAATCCAGACTGACTGCCTCTGTTCGTGATCCTGTGATAGTTTTGAGTCCAGAAAGTACCACAAACCTTTTACATGCATACTGAAAATCGGATAGCTTAAATCTTGATACACAAACAGCATCAGAGAGATGACTGATTTGAAATTACAACCCACACTGCAAAGACAGCAGCTTCCAGCTGGCTGGCAACGCGCGTATACTCTGTGTTCTCTGGCCCTGTGTGAAAGCAAATGACTAGTCAGGAGTCTGTTTTTGTACTCCATGGGATACTATAGGAAAAACAAACAGAATGAAGTACCACTACTTTTACCGTGAGTCTGATTAATCCATCTTGTCATATAGTGACAATATATATAAGATTTTGCTTTACCTTTTGCTTTGGGACAAAGAAGAAAAGGTGGGGGAAATACATTTTCCATTGCCCATTCATTTGACTGAATCACTTCTACCAGCTGATAATGGTCAATCATGGAGATTAACCTGATTAAGCCCTCAGAAATGATGTGTTGAACATGTGCTGCTCTTAACCTTGAACCCTAACCCACATGTAATAGTTACCAAATTAACTCAAGTGTCCAAATGTTCTTTTTAGCTTTCTCAGCTAAATGTCTCTGACAGTATAATTCTGTGGCGTATTCTCTCTAAAACACAGGTGTTTAGCATTCGTCTCTCAATGCTTGTGCTCATGCACGAATCATCTTGCTGCAGCACACTTGACGTGGGAAGACAGAGAGTTGAGGATTAGGTTGATATATTGAATTGTACAGCCAGAGCACATGCCAAGAAGCAGCTACTTTCTCATGTTGATGCTTTCTAGCCTCCGCCTTTATTGACTGAGGGGTGACCTTTGAGTGAACTGAGTAAATTTCCCATAATGGGCAAATTATCAGTCTCAGTTGAGAGCTAGCATCCTTGAATTCCTTTTTGTCTTTGGGTTTGATTTTTTTAATTATGTATTCAATTATGGGCTAAGCCATGTCAAAAGCCCATGGAGACTTTTATGAGCATAGTGCTGATTGCAAGGATGCTCAAAAGATTATTTGGAGGCTGGATTTAAACCTCCTGTGATATCAACAATAGGGAAAACATGTTTTTTTTTTAGAATACACATTAAAGGTAGAGACAAAACTACTGAAACAGACAGACTTGCATTATTATTTCGAGATGTGTGCTTTGTAGATTTGCTCGGATAAAAATCCACCACATAAATTTGACTTTGCAAATCACATCACATACGTTTAATCCATGAACATATTGTAGCATTAGTAATATCTTTTTGTTTTGGGTTCGGGTTTGTAATTTTCTTCCTCCTTTGTGCACAGATTGTTGTTCTGATCACAAACGGACCCTCAGACGACCAGTTCGATGCCGCAGCCAGGGCTGTAGCTGACAGTGGGATTTCTCTCTATGCAGTAGGTGAGTGAGGAAGTTGGTATTGTGAATTCCTGCAACATCCCCACTGCAGCCAGACCCTCAGATTTTTATCCGAGCTCTGCCGGCTTATCTGCGGTGTTTGCAGTTAGAAAATTCATGTCCTGTACATTTGAATTCATTGGATTCAGTGTGGGTATTTGTGAGAATGTGCGAGATCCTTGTTTCCGAGTGTACGAGCGCACTGATGCAGGTATATGTATGTGTAAACACAACAACATCTACTAAATATGGATGTAGGAATAAGTGAGTGATTAATTCAGTTCCTATACTGTATATGTAAAGGTGCACTCTCTGATACTGTGTAGCATCAGCAAAGCTACTTCAGTTCACGCCCTTCTCCCTGCTCATGAATATACACAGCTTCTTATCTATAAGTTTACTTACACATATCTTACCCTCTTTCTCCTACACATATGCCTAGGCACACTGGCCCCCCATCTTATTCCCTTCAGCTGGGAGCAGTGCAATAATTACTGCTCATTAGCCGATGGTGCGCTAATCACAGCCATTTTTCATTAGGCGATTCAGTGTCCCCCATCTGCACCTCTGACACCGAGGCTTGCTCCTCTCGTTCATCACACTCTGAGAGAAGCTCCACACGTATCTTGTCTCGCTAATGCCTGCACAGCCTGTGTAGCTTGTCACAAAAACATACAGCATGTACAGATATGTGTACCCACATGCATGTTCTGTACATAAAAACATGTATTATTTATCAGTCCAGGTTCTGAGATACCAAGTAACTGTGACTATGTATTAACTCTCCAAAAAAGACTTACAACACAGTCATCTGCTTCGGTTCATCTTGCTTGCATTGGGACAGTAAAAGCTTTGGAGCCCAGATTGGGTCTTTATCAGGTGTTTGTCAGGGCCCACTTCCACATGCTGGGGCCTGACAACCTCACATAATACCACAAGTTAAGATAGGTGCCAGGAGCCTTTGCTTATTTCCACAGTATGCATGTGCATGCGGGTATCTACATCATTTCATGACCTAAAATGAAACTCAAAATGCAACAGCTCCCCCTGGTGATATCTGTGAGGAAGCATGTGGAGAAATTGTAAAGAAGAGGAAGAAAATACAAGAATGACACAACACATTCGTTGCTCTCTGATTGGCTCTGCAAAGTCCTGTCATATACATGCATCAGATTATTCATTATATTATCTGTTGTTTTCACACAGCCTATCGGTGTAATGACTGTTGTTGTGTCTGTCGCCTTGTGACCAGCTGTTAGGGGAGCTGATGAATCAGAGCTGAGGAGGATTGTGTCCGAGCCTCTTCAGGAGCACTTGTTACTGGGCACTGAGTACGCTCACCTGGAAACCCTTCTCCCCAAACTGTCCCGCAGAGTGTGTTTCACAGCTTCTGAACCACCTCGTCCTGTGAAAGCGCCCCAGCCTGGTGAGTTCAAACACATACAGTATAGCATGAAAGCAATCTTAACAACAAATAGAGATTTCCTGACTATGGCTGTTCTCATACAGCCAGCTGTTTGGATCTTTATATTGATGAATTGCATTTTGCTCATTGCAATGAATGATGGTTTTCTGTTATTTCACACTACATTGGAGCTTTCACGCTAAGATGAATTTATCTTTCATACAAATTATATGTCTACTCTAGACCATATGCATCTCCTTCACTCTCTTTTGTTTTTTCTCATCCCGTCCTTTTTTCTATACCTTCTCCCATTTCTAGTAGAAGAGCAGATTGTGGGCCCCAGAGACCTGCAGGTCAGTGAGTTGGCCCACAGCTCCCTCAGACTGACGTGGAGCCAGGCCACAGGTGATGTCACTGGATATCGCCTCCTGGTTACCCCTCTCACCTCCAAGGGGCATCTCCTCTCCCCCCAGCAGAGACAGGTGAGGGGTCATGCATACATTAGTGATGATGGTTGTGTTGCATTCACTGCTGATGAGTCACTTGCACAAGAACTAAAAAAGGAATCTGCCAGTTTTTGTACAATAAAGCTTGGTTTAGACCTAAAGTTTCCCCTGCGACATGAAGTGCAGACTCTAAGATGCTTTCTGAAGTAGGACAGGGCAAGACTGCGCTAAAGTGGTAACAAATACAAATATTGACTTATGTGGGATTGAAGGGGCTGATGGGAAAGCTGACACATCTATGAATCCTTCTAAAATTGGGCCATTTTTTCTTCCATTTGATAAAGATTGATTTCCTGCTAACAAAAAGTTCACAACATCCTTCAGTTCCCCCTGGTAAAGTCAGGACTTCTTACGTCCTTAGTGATGCCAAAAAAACACATGCTTCTAGCTAGAGGATAAATGCAGGTTGCCTTGGTAACCCATATACAGTACAGCATGTACCAAAATGAAATTCAGTGAGTCATCTCTCATCGCTGCTCAATTCAACCTGTGTTACTGTCCAAACTCTCCACAGTGTTGCATCGATGGGATCAACATGAACAGTGGGGTTGTATTGGTGTCAGTTCTCCTGCAATATCTATTTGTTTTAAGGATACTGCTGCAGCTGTAGCTGCGATAGAGACAGAGAATTATGGTACAGAAGCACAAGTGGAATATTTTAGTCTCTGATTTATGTTATAAGCATAGACTGTAAAAGGTTATAAGTCACAACATGGCACCTAATCTAAATATAATAGAGTGCAGGATATTGGGAAGAAAGGTAAACAAAGCATAATGATGCTGGTGTTTTACTGAGGTAAACACTTAGATAGGAAATGAGGATATGAATGTATATTTGCTTAAGACAAGATGTTTATTCAAGTGAATGTCTGTCACTGCGCTGTCTCTCGGTATTTCTGTCTTCTCTCATCAGGCATCTTACACTCCACTTCATTCTCTCTTTCCATCTCATGCAAACACACGCACACACGCCACACACACGCGTGTACACTGAGCTTCCCTTTTTTTTCGTCTTCTGTGTATGCAACAGATCGATCTGAAGGCAGACGTGAGCACGGCACTGGTGACGGAGCTGAGTCCTAAAACGGGCTATTCCCTCACTGTCTATGCCATCTACCCCAGCCTCATAGGAGACTATGTGACAGTCACCACTCAGACAAGTAGGTATCAGACAGGTGTCAGAAAATACTCCGCGTGTGCAGGTCTATTTTCAAAATGTACCTCCTTTTCCTGAGCAACATGTCTCTCTCTTTCTCTTTTAGCCCCTTTACCCCAGGTGTCAAACTTCCGTGTGATTGAGGAAGGTCTCTTCTCTCTGCGTCTGGGCTGGACGCCTCCGTTAGGGAGGCTCAACGGGTTCAAGATCTTCATCCCAAGATGTATGCTAACATTGCACAATGCAACTATTATTATTTACTTCACAACAACATATATATATATATCAAGGAGTACTCACCATCATAATATTATACCATAGAGTGTGAAGGTATATCATTTAAATCTGACTTTTGTATTATTTAACCATGTTGAACTCTGATGTATCTGTTGAATGAAAGCTATTATCAGCTCAGAGATGCTTTTCAGCCACTTGATCTAACGCGAGGCAGTCAGTGCCACAGCTGTTTTGGAAGGTATATTTCATTGGTATTGATTTGTTTTGATTTATGATTGCTCTGCAGCCAACAGACCAGGATTCACTTATGAGCAGCTGCTTCCTGGAGACACCTCTTCTCATGTGATTGACAGCCTGGAGGAGGATAAGAAGTACACCATCAGTATTTATGCTGTTTACCAGCAGGGACCAAGCGAACCAGTTTCAATAGTTGGCAAGACATGTACGTTTATTGACTTTGGTCGAAATGGTCAAAATATTATTACATTCCTTTATATATAGAGGACTGGCACACTTTTTCACACCATATATAATACTTTTACACAGTCACTACCATGAACAGCTGCAGACGAAGAGCCTGGGTAGCTCTAACAGTCATGAGTCACTAGTATAGAAGTATGAAACAAGATATGACATGGGAACAAATACCAAGGTGTAGTACCATAGTATGTCCACAGTAGGGTGTTGTTGTCCCAGATAAAAATCCCAGTAAACATTAGGTTTATTATCACAGTAAAACTAATTTATCGCTATTTCATGCCGCATTTGACAAATATCTCTGTAGGGTGTGTTTTGATTTTAGACCAATTTATATTTGTATGTTTGTATATTTCATTAAATTACTCACATTACTTTACTTTCTCTCTGTTTTGTGGCTCACTGAATAAGCAAAAATGGAATATTAAATTTGTGTGTGTGAATGGGGTGTGTTTAACAGTGAAGCTGGTAGCGGTTCAGCAGTTCCTGGTCCAAAATGCGACCACAGACACTGTCCAGGCGAGGTGGCCTTCAGTTAAGGGTGCTACAGGATACCGTCTAACATGGGCAGCCCCAGGTACTGTGGTTACACAACACAACATTGTGATGTAGCATATCATGACATGTAAAGCAACTATTAATTTATGATATTAGGTTATCAAGAGTCTTGTTTTGTCTTCTAGATGGTCACATAGAAAACATAAACCTTGGGGACACCTTTAACTTCTACATGATCCAGGGCCTCAACCAAGCCTCCGAGTACACCATCACCATCAACCCCATCTTTGGAGACATCGAGGGGCCTGTAACCACCACCAAAGTCAAGACATGTAACTGGAGTGCTTGCAAGAAAGTTCAAAAGCAAAAGCATGGATGGGTGCAGTATAAAATACATAACGTCTCTCTCTCTCTCTCTCTCTGTCTTCGTCCCTTGTGTCAGTGGACAGCAGTGCAGTTCAGACTCTGAAGGTGTCTGCTGTGACCACCAGTGCTGCTGTCATCTCATGGAACAGTGTCCCAGGGGCCACGGGCTACAGACTGGCCTGGGGACCCACCCCAGGTGATTTCACACATTTCACATACCACTGTTCATACTAATAATAATCTGATCCTAAAAGTGATAAATCTCATGATTCATGTTTGCATTGAATGTCTATAAATTATTAAGTCACAGCTTGCAGGCTCATGATGCCTTTCTACAGCCAATGTAAAGCATAGGCAGTGCCAGTTTATTTGTATCTAGCATGTCTCTAGCTGCAGCTTTCCGAACAAGCTTTTTATTTTCATTTTGGGTGGATCCGAGACAAGACCATTACATCAATCTAACCTGCTGGAAATGAAGGCATGAATTGTTTTTCTGCCTGGATATTGAATCTTCTGCCTGTTGCTATGTATTTAAGATAGTGGACTTCTGATGTTTTTTTGTTTTTTTTTACAATCCATCAAATCCACCCCATCAGTCTGCCAGGAGGAAGTGACTGATGAAATACAAATTTTGGGAAGAAGGGAGGAGGATGTTGCATCCAGAGAAGCGAGAACTGATGCTGAGTCATAATCAACTGAATATAAAAAGAAATGTGGCTTTATTTTTTTCTGTTATATATTGTTTTCAGAGTTTATCGGTCGGGACCGTCCCAGACAGTTGGCTTTGAATGGCAGCACCACAGAGTATCAGCTGAAGAATGTAGCCCATGATACAGAGTATGTCCTGACTCTGTATGTGCTGTTTGGATCTGTGGTGGGACCTGGTATCAGTGGTACATTTAGAACATGTGAGTACCTGTATCCAGTACATCCTCTACCCACCAGGGCTACCACTGAGCTTTAGGAGAGACTGGAATAGATTTACACAACTAGCAGATGGTGCCAAGTGAAAATATAATGATGCACTTGTTTGACTGACAAGTCATGTACCCATTTTAACCACCACTCCTCACACCTTCTGTTGTCACTTCCAGTATATGTCAGTGAGCCAGAGTCAGCAGGGAGGACTTAACAACAAAAATCCCAAAAGGGTTTTATTTTAACTTGGCCTCTTTCTCCATCACTGCTGTGGTACTCTAGTAGTAATAAAATACAGTACCCTTTCCATTCATAAAATTTCAATTAAATTAAGATCATTTGTATTAATAGCCCAAGGAGGTCAGTTCAAAATGACTCAGGAGGACAAAGTGTTTAACGTCTTAACTAGAGACACAGTAAAGGCTAATTGCTAGTTCTACTAAGCAGTTCACAGTGTATTAGGAGTAAATCAAAGCACTGTTAAATGACAGGGATAAGGTCAATCTCAGTGCACGTGGAGTTGAAATATTTGTATTGTGCGTGTGTGTCTTGCCAATTAGATTTTCATTTGCCATTAATGTATTTACACATTTTCTTCCTCCCCCCTCTCAGCTCCTTTGGGTTATGTGTCCAACTTCAAGGTGACATCCTACACCAGCACTTCCATAGATGTGGAGTGGAGTCCCATTGTAGGAGCAACTGAATACAAACTGTCATGGAACACAGGTAACGTGTAAACTTTTGGTAATCTTTTAATTTACAGGCCGCTAATTACATAATAATGTCAAGAAATAGCCAAAGAAATAACAAGTAATTGCATCATAATGTCTAGAAATAGTCCAGCAATAACAGTCAATTGCAAGGACTTGGTGGAGAAAATTTCTGGCCTTTCCCAAAAAACTCAAAGCATAAAAGCATGTCTAATCTTTTGTATATGAAAAGCATGACATTACTATGTAATTGACCATTATTTCTAGGCTATTTCTTGACATTATCATTTAGCAGCCTGTAAATTAAAGGGTTACCAAACTTTTTTTTAACCTGTCAGACAACATGTCAGCCCCTTTAAAACCTTTATATTAGCTGTTTGTACACTATGAATTATTGATTATGTGCCTACAGATGATACCAGTCCTCAGTCACAGTACCTGGACCACAGCGTCCTGTCCCACCGCATCGAAGACCTGAACCCACAGTCCACCTACAGAATCACCATCTGTGCAGTCTATGGCAACTCAGAAGGACCAGAAATCTCCTTATCTCAGCTGACAGGTACAGAACAGAGCTTGGGTCTCACAGTTTATTTTAATGTATCATGATCCATCTTTAGATCTTAATAGTGCTGTGCAGCTGTGCACCCATTGTAATTAAATGGGTAGGGGCAGTGAAGTTCTTCATCCCGTGCCTCGCCACCATCGTCTGGTGTCTGTGTTTGACTGACATGTCATGTACTTTGGGCTTCCCATTTTAACCACAGTTCCTGTCGCTGTCACTTGTAGTATGTGTCACTGAGAGAAAGTCAGCAGGGCGGCTATCATTTTATCACTGTCACTGTCAAAGGTAGTGTGTGTTTTATTATACTGACAAATGGTAGGGTGTGTGAGTAAAGCCACACCAGCTCATCCAGCCAAGAGATTTTGCATAGGCCTTTTTTTTCAGATTCATGGATTTGACGTGACAATATCATATTGTATAAAATTAAATCAGGGTGAAAATTATATCATATGACAGATTATTATTTTATTTTCAGCTGCTGTCTCAGACTCAGAGCAAATTCAGGCTGTGAGGGGGCTGAAGGTTGGGGACATCGGAGTCAACTTCTTCACCTTGTCTTGGAGGAAAACCCCAGGGGCATCTGGGTACAAAATATCCTGGATCCCCTTCCTGGGTAAGGAATTACATCCTGTTCACAGTTAACCATGTGTGCTGAACCCTGATACTCGCATATCCACATGCATGTATTTACACATTTGGATACAAGCATGAGCAACACTGATAATTGGACACTTCTAATCATTTAAATGTTAATTCATTACCTATCAAACAATCTACATTAATTTAGCTAATTAGTGACTTCCTCATAACTGTGCTTCAACAAATATGTCTCAGGCTAATAAGGCTACATAATTTTAATTCAATTCACCAAACCAATTAAACATTTTCATGGATTTTATGATTTAACCATTACAGTAACTTGTTACTACCATTTTGCGTCATGGGAATTTACTCTAAGGTCTAAAAAAAATCACTGTGTGGACTCCTGTGGTTCATTGTGTGAGAGTTTCAACCATAAATGAGTAAGCTACTGTACGCAGCAGTGGTGTTCCACGCACTCATTATCTCTTCATGCAGGATTTTATTCTTCTCTGCTGCAGGGGGTGATGAGAAGTCCCACGTGGTATCTGCTGCTTCCACCACTTACACCATCCGCAACCTGCGGGAGAGCTCAGCCTATAAGATCCAGGTGTCCTCTATGGTGGCCAACAGGGAGGGGAGTCCAGTCTTGGTCACTGCACGAACCTGTGAGTCCCGCCTGCCCCAAACAGTGAGAAACACGTTTCAGGGAGATATTCATACAGTTAAATGTTGCACACTAGTATTTTAAAATGTGTTTTATATCTGCAAGAGGAAATACATAAAGGTTGGTGATGATATAATTTGTCAAAATTCACCAGACTCTGGTAAGCCCCCACAGTTTTCACTCTGAGAAAACAACCATAAACAGATTTAGGGCTTCTGTAACTCAAGGGAAGGAAAGCAAAAGAAAACTTTTCATTCCCATTTAAAAATTCTGTATGAGTATTTTTCCCCAATGATATATTCACTTTTATATTTTCATCATTAGATTTCCTTTCCTTCCTCCTCATGTTTGTTGAGAAGCTAATGATGGATATCAGGGATGTTACTGACCTTATTAAGCAGATGAGGTATCAATCAAATGCACGTGCACAGGACACACATTGAAACCAATTTCTTCATTGGAAACATTATCAGTTTCAGTGTTTTTTTATATATTTTCTTGGTCAGAAAGCTACAGATCCAATTTTTTTAGCAACAAATTAAAAAAAGATACTGGACATTGGACAAGATACCATAGTTACCAAAAGAGAAAGAGCTCTTTGTCTATGAGTGTTAATTAAGCCTAAGATTGAAATTATGTTCTACAACATACTGTTTTTCATTATTCTCCTTTGTGTGTGTCTCAGTGGATCTTCCAAAAGTGAATGGCTTTGCTGCCCTGAACACAACAGACAGCAGCACTGTTTTAAACTGGACTCGAGTGGCAGGCGTCTCTGGTTACCGACTCTCCTGGAGGCACATCTCAGGTCAGTGTTAAACCATAACAACATTTTACCCTTAATTTAACATTACATTAACATGAGTGCAACTATCAGGCAAATAGTCTAATTCCCATACTGTGTAAATGATATTGTGTTGTGTATTGAGCCCTGCCGTGAGCACTGTTTTGTTTAAATTGGTATTGGTTTTAAAAATCAATATTAATTTCAATAAATTCCAACTACATTGTAACTGTAATGGGTCACCAGGGGGTTGAAATGGCAGTAGCCTGATACATGTTATTGCAATGTGAATTGAGTCACAGCATAAGCACACTTTTGTTGAAAAGGGAAAGATTATAAAAAAAAACATTCACAATATTAATATTCATGTGTTATCATATGCAGAGATTTTACAAGCTCACATTACCTTTACTGGGAAATGACTGTAATGTCAGTAAAATGTTTCCAGTTCTATTGTGTTGGATGATTAGGCCCATTAGTGTTGTGACCTTTTTTTCAGAAATGTCCAGACATTATTATTACTTTACAAATTCCCAGTCAGCCACATAGTCTGGTCTTTGTTTTACAATTTAATATTCCTGGTATCTTGAATTTTAGGGTGAAATTAACTCCCTGCAACACTAACTTTTTCTTCCTGTGTCATTTCAGTGTTGGAGACTAAAACAGAGACTCTGGGTCCTGGTTTCACTTCTTATAAGATCAGTGACCTCTTATATGGCAGAACATATATTTTCACCATCAAACCCTTTTATGGAGAAGTGGAAGGACCTATAACCACTGTGTATCAAAGGATATGTAAGACTTTATTATAATACTTTACTTTGGTTATGTCTCTGAAACACCCTGCATGCTACAATATGCTAACTGACTACAACAAGCACTAGTTGATGGATTTGAAACTTTTAGCCAGTAGGTAAGTAAATTGTGTAAATATATGTGACTACTAACTCAAAATGCAATTGAATAAGTTTGAAAAAGACTATAAATTTAACCAGAAAAGGGCAATTTACCATTATGCAAATAACCCTAATGCTAATGTAGCTAGACATTGTTGGCTAATTTGCCATTCAGTGTGGATTTACGCCTTAGAATAATTTTCTTGTATTAAATGATACTTGTTAATGCAGTGACTCTTGTTTAGCATTTTTTAAAATCAGTTATTAAATGTTTATGCTCTGTGCACTTCAGTGGGAGCAGATCCTCCAGGGGTAACACTCCCATCTGTGCCAGCCACAGTGGCCACCCGTTCATCTCGTATCACGCCTGCTTCACGGACTGCCTCCATCACCAAGACGACCACCGCTCACACAGCCACCAGGACCACCCGGCACCCCATCGCTGTGCCACCAATTCAAACCCCAACCACCAAAAAAGCTCGGCCGAGTGTCGCTGAAGCCAAAGCGACCACAGTCAGTCCAGACACAACAGCTTTACCACGACCAGGTATCTTGGACAAATGACACTCTTGCTTAATTACACTGATCATATGGTAAAGCAAAGCGTTGCCTTATGCACAAGGTGGTGAATGTACTGCATGTTTATGTTTTGTGTTTTTGTGTTTTGTCAGTGTGTGGTAAGGCCATAGCGGACGTAGTGTTCTTAGTGGATGAGTCCTCCAGTATTGGCGCCAATAACTTTTTCAAGCTAAAAGACTTCATGTTCCGGGTGGTCACTTATTTCCCTGTCATTGGTCCACAGGGCACACAGGTTAGTCACTCTCTTTGTAATCTCTTCTACTAACCTAATGCTATGGAGAAGACATGGGGGGAGGTGTATATACTTGCTTACTTTAGCTCTTAGATTGTTTATAGTGTTTGGATAATTATGAATAGGAACAGATAACAGTGATTTGAAATGATAATGGATGCCTGTGAGGCAGAAAAATGCTCCAGTGTGTCTACTGTGCAGATCAGTTCCATTAGCAGGAACATAATGTGGATTTCTTTCACCAACTTGGCAGTATCTTGCACAAAAACTGGCAGAAAGGAAGAGCAAGCCGCAATGTGTGTACTGAGTGGCAGCTGAGGAATAAGCAAATAGTATCTCATGATGCATACCATGTCTAAAAAGGATGTATTTGAATACAAAATATGAATTGCAGCTTAAATTGTACCACATTCAGTTTTAAAGCATTGGAAGAGCTGTGATGATGATGATGTTGTTGTGGTGATGTGTGTTTCTTCCATCGCTTTCCTCTCAGATAGCTGTGGTTCATTACAGTGATGAGCCTCGAATTGAATTCCGTCTAAGTGACTTCAAAGACAGAAACTCTGTGCTCAGGGCGCTCAGAGCTTTACGTTATGGAGGCGGCAACACCAAAACAGGTTAGTGACTCTTACAAATGTGCACAGTGTTTTTGCCTCTGGTCGGCACCTTTCATCAAATGGCATCGCATTTCTATGAACGTCATGCAACTGATGTCACAGCATCTAATGAATGCCACAGTGGTGGAGAGGAAATACAAAATGTTTTGCTTCCAAATGGAGCTAGAGTCAGGTGAGATGATAATTCAAAGAAAATGTCAATCAGTACTTTTGGATAAAGATCATACATATTCATAGATATCAAAAATGAAACAGATAAACCTTAGCAGAAGAGAAAGGAACAGAAAAAAGCTATCCCCACAAGCTGTGGACACTTACAGTAGTAGTGGACAAATAATCTAAAATAGCTGATAGACTATTTGATTAATTGAATAATTATTTCAGCTCTTATTTTGTATGTTCCCAGGAAAAGGCATCAGCTACGTCCTGCAGGAACTGTTCCAGGAGTCTCTGGGGATGAGGCAGGATGTTCCCCATGTCCTGGTTCTGATTACAGATGGCAGGGCCCAGGATAATGTGGTGCCACCCTCCAGAATTGCCCGTGCTCTAGGTCTGAAATAGTCGTTGTAAATCCTCCATATAGCGTTGCCAAAAATTACTTTGTGGATATAGTGGACCAATGTCAAATACGCTTAAAATCTGTGTCTCTGTAGGTGTCAGTGTCTTGGCAGTTGGAGTCTCTAACGCAGACACAGAGGAGCTTAATAAAATCGCAGCTCCAACCAGCTACAAGAATATCTTCTTCTCACCGACCTTCGACGACTTTCATTCCATAGAGAGAGAATTTATCAACAGCATATGCAGTGAGGCGCTCATGTCCGAGTTCAGACTGAATGATGATGTAAGTAAAACTATTGTCTTTTTTGGTTTGTTTCTAAGTGAAACTACGCTTTATATTCATGCATGCAATTGAAAACCTTAAAGTTGCACATGTAAGGGAAATGTGGTCAATGTGAAATCACCCAAACCATTATTGGAGATGGTTATATTTGCATAGTAACCTTGTATTACATCAATGAAAAAATGCAATCGCAGTTTTTATCCACACACAAAGACTTGTTTTGATGTGAGAGCAGTGGAGGGTGTAAATGCAGCTGATGCCCTCTTGTCTTCTGTGGTCTTGTATCATGTCAGTTGACCAGTCTGTGTCTGTTTTCAGGTTGCTCAGTTGGACTCTCCGACTAAAGATCCAGAGGAGCTGCTTAAGCCTCAGGGTCCCTGCTCCTCCCAGTGTGCGAAGGTTGGTGCTTCAGAAATAAAACCCTCCTTAACACAAATACAGTTTTTTTTCCCAAGCAATGCAATATATCTTTTTTGTTTGCATCCCAGTTCAAATTTCACTGATGGTCGCCGACGTTAATCTGATCAGCTATTCATTTATTCATTATTTTGTGTTCCCAGGGCCAGAAAGGTGAACAGGTGAGTTAACTGAAACTTTTTAAATTTTAAATATGTATAATAATATGTATAAGTTTAAACTCTTTATTTCATGTAAAAACAGTGCTATATATTTTGTGTAATTGTTTTCTTTCTTTCAGGGGGATGGTTTTGGTCTTGGAGGTCTGGTATGTGGCATCTATTAAAATCATAGACTAATTGTTTGTTAGATGTCCACTTTCCTCTCCCTATCCAACACTGTTGAATAGGGAGGAATTAATGTAATGTTACATTAATTTTCATTGTACAAAATAACCAATGGTCTGATTTGTGTATTTAGAAGTTTAGGCAGAGCCCTGGACAGTATGATCCTTTTGCTGTTTCCAAGGGAGAGAAAGGAGAGAGGGTAAGAACACACACACACATTACGCCCTACACACAATGGTTATCAGCATCCACACCAGTATCAATAATCACCTGTTGACATGAAAAAATCATGCATGCAGCAATACAAGTTTATACAAATATTGAGCTTGTGAAATATTGCATCTCTGTTACAACTGTTTGTTATTTTAGTGGACTTTGATGACCAACTTTAATTCAAAATAGAGACCTTGCCAGTTTATCGACATTTAATGCACTCATACATTTCAATAACGTTTCAGCACATTAAAAACAAACTGTACCTACTATGTGAAACACATCAAAACATAAGAAATTAGCATTAAACACTGGGCCATATCACAAACCCTGGTAATTTAGAGTCATGCCACAGCTAATGACATAACAGCCCACACTTGCCTTCTGTCATGTAATGTCATAAAGTGGAGGGAACCCTAGAGTTCATTATAAATAAAGACAAGGCTGCAGCGTTGTTTTCATGATGATGAAACACAAAAATGTCTGCTCCGTGTTAGCTGTTGACAGATTCACAGGTGAACAGATGCTGAAAGATCTGGATAAAGTGTGTTGAGCTTGTAAATATGACACATCAGACTTTCAGTGAATATGATTAAGACATCACATGTGCAGAGTTGGCTGCTACATTTTCACATTTACAGATGGAAGAACTTCTGATAAAACATGATATATATAAACTGGAGAAATAAAAAGGTGCAGTCTGTTCAACACTTGGGTCCATTATATAAAATAAAACACACATTTTATGTCTCTGCAGTCCCAGTATCAAATTACTCTTCTAATTCATTTCTTCATTTTTACCGTTTCCAATCTCGTAACCCTCTTGTGACTGTGTGGGTCAGTGTGGCTTTGCTGTGTGTTTCTGATTTGATTTTACAGCTCAGACCGTAATATTTTAATTTGACAGGGTCCTTCAGGAACAGATGGTGTTCCTGGGTTGCCTGGACGACCAGGGAGAACCGGACCCCCAGGTTCTGCCGGCCAGCGGGTAACTAAGTTCAGGAAAAACAAAACTATATGTTGATCTGAAGTCTATTTCATTTATATTCGATTCTGAAAATGATTTTTATCTTCCTCTTGTTTTTTCAGGGAGCTCAAGGCATCCCGGGTGACATGGTAAGATCAAAACGACAAATACATTTGAAAAGTAAACCCTGTTATGGTTCACTACGCCGGCTAACACAGCTAAAACCCATGTGCTGATATTATATCTTTGAAAGTGACTTAGCAGCTTTATACAAAGTGAAACTTTCCATTTCCTTCTGAATTATCGTCAGCTTACAGTTTTAAAAAAGCATATGAAACGATTAGAGGTATAGATTGCCAGAATGCACCATTTAAGAGAGAGGTTGCTTGGAAAGAGAGCTGAAACCTTATGATGTCCTAATCTATCAAATGTCAAAGAATTTTTAAATGATTCTGTTTGAAAATAGTTTCTTTTTACTTCTCTTTTCATGACAGGGTCGTCCTGGAGTCACTGGTCCAAAGGGACAAAGAGGAGAGAGAGTGAGTCAAACCCAGCATGAACACATTAATGTACTTGTAGACTGATGTCTGTTCATGGCACAGTTGCAAAGAACAGATGGATTTTAAACATTCATTTATGTTTGAACACAGGGAGAGCCCGGATATGTTATAGCTGGCACGGATGCAAATTTTGTCCCTGGACGGAAAGGAGAGCCAGGATCTTCAGTGAGTACATAAAAAAAACACATTAGGAGATTATCAGCTGAGCTTTAGGTCACATAAAAAATGATTCATTGTGCATTACAGGGTCCCCAGGGACCCCCCGGTGTACCAGGGGTTAATGGAGCTCCAGGCCTGCCGGGCCAGCCAGGACCTCCAGGGTCACCAGGAATATCTATCAAGGTAACAATGAAATGGATCAAAAAAGCAGCTCAATGTACAAAATGTGAATACAGCAAAGTTACATTTCACTTATTTAGACATTTATAACAGTTACGTCATGTGTAATTAGTAACAAAATATTTGCATTTCTCTACCCCCATATCATACAGTCACGTAAAGTCAAGCTAACTGACAGTACTGTACTGTATGTGTCACAAAATGTTTCAACTTGTATTGTTTGTACTTTGTAGGGAGATGCTGGAGAGCTGGGAGCAAAGGTGAGTGTGAAGGCAGTTTTATATCAGCTTATTATTTTTAAGGAATTAATTGCTTGTATTGACCATAATGCTGTAATGCACAGCGTTCACTTGCACATGGGCTTATTTTTGAATCCTCAAAATCAGTTGTTTAGTCATATAATATGCACCATTTCATTCTAAAACTGATAAAACTTTCATTGTTTTTAAAAGGGTTTACGTGGGAAGCAGGGCGTGAAGGGAGACAAAGGAGAATCAGGAATAGACGTAAGTGCACAGTTTATAAAATTATTATTAGTGCCAAAGCATGCCTGCCCTCTGAAAAAACAATTTGCATATTTTTAAGTGACTTTCTCTCTTTTGTTTCTGTCTTGATTCTTACATACAAACCGTGACATACACACTACTATAGGGTACTGCAGGTTTGCCTGGTCCCATTGGCATAGATGGGGTACCAGGATTACCAGGTCAGAAGGGAGTGAAGGTAACTTTTACATTTAATTTCCTCTGCTATTAAATGAACATGGAAAATACTTTGTGTCTGGTATAAAAAATTTATTTTTTGCAGGGTGAAGAAGGAATTGGCATACAGGGTATTCAAGGTCCCCGTGGAGAGCTAGGAGAGAAGGTACATACCTATGAACTTTAAAAGGAAAAAAAAACAATAATAATTGCAGAGTATTATTTATAAAAGTCAGGGTTTGAGAAAATTGTGTTATATTTTGTTTTGCAGGGAAATGTTGGCTTAACAGGACCGGTTGGCCCAAAGGTGAAAAACGAATTTCAGCATGAAATATTCTGTGCACTAAACCTGACATAAATAACTTTTACTAGACTAATGTATTCCAATTCATCTTTGAAGGGTGATCGTGGAGAGCAGGGTATCCAAGGAATCATCGGACCTCGGGTGTGCACTTCTGCATTTTATACCCCCAAATGCATAGAGATTATTATTTTAATTACAGTGAAGTCTAATGATGTGAAACCACACCTATTAAACTAATGACCATTGTGTACGACTCAGCGATTAAAAGATTCAGAAGCAGTGATTTATTTGTACCCGCAGGGAAAAAAGGGATTAAAAGGGGAACAGGGGGACAAGGTGAGTTCATCCTACACAAATGTCCACTCTGAAAACCCTATGCCCTATATGCTTAATATGATACACAGAAAAAATTAATTGTTGTTTTTTAGGTTAACAAACATATGTTTTGTCTCTTTTTAGGGAGATCGAGGAGAGATGGGACCAACAGGGCCTCAAGGACCCACAGTGAGTTAGGATTAGTTGATTATACACATGCTGTATACACAAGTTTGAGACATTCACACTGCTGAGGCAAAACATTCCCCATAAAATGATGCATGCACCCTGCACAACTACTTCCAGTGACTCACCTGTGCATATTAAAATCCACTTTCTAATTTGATTACAAAGAAAGCCTGAGGCAGATGCATTATATTTATCTGGGACCAGCTCTGACAACTGGCTGGAAAAGCCAGCGATACACTATCTAATAACTGTTTTCTAATGTCTCCACACAGACGTTCAGATTGATAAATGAACAAATGAGGCAGCCATTTTGTTCTGGGTTCTCGAGATTAGGTTCTATCAGAGATGGTTGTGATTACGCATGATTGTGAGCCAAATTGTCAAACCTCAGTGGGTGCCTTTAACAAATGGGCCATTTGTCTCGCATCACTGATTTTTAATTTCAGTCAGTATAGTCCCTTGGAGGTGAGTATCACAAAAAATGCGTCATGAGAACCATTTTCCTGTCCTTTTGTAATACAGCTTTCATTATTTCATTACAAAAAGTTTTGCTTTTGAGGACAACAGCCAATAAAGTATAGGTATACAAAAGATAGCACAGTGTGGAGGGGATTTTAGAAGTTACAGGCCACAAGAGGCCATAACAGATTATCACAGCAGAAATGGCAATAAAGGAATTTGAAGTATTTTATTAATCTTGATGGTTCCAGGGATTCACAGGACCGTTGGGGTTGAAAGGAGATGAAGGTCCAAGGGGAGTTCCTGGAGATCCTGCCAAGGGTGTAAGAAAATTGTTTGACTCTTTTAATCTCTATAAAAGGAATCACTTGATGCTCAGCATTCAGTCTTTCTTTTTCCTTCACAACAGATACTTGGTCCAACTGGAAAAAAGGGCGTCAGGGTAAGTAACCAAAGGTATTTTCTTCTTGCGTAAATGCTCAGGAATTAGTTTTTTGGACATCCAATGATGATTATAGCTTATAACAAATTACAAAGAGAGAGTTTGTAAAGAAATCATACCCGCAGGCTTCTTTACAGCCTGAGTAATTACAATGATGATTGAAAATATGTACTGTAGGTTATTTGTGTATTTTTTTCCTATTAAAGTAGCTTTCAGTATATATTGTGATGTAGATTCTGGGTGGCCATGTTAATGTTTTTTACTTAGATTTTGGATCCTCCTACTCAGGTTCGAGTCAACCAGTCTAATTAATTCTACATCCAGATGAACTGTGCCACCACAAATGAATGCAATTAAAACCTGCTACAATGTGCAGTGGTCTCCTCCAGTTCCCAGAAAGTCTCAGAAGTTTTTTTTAAACAAGTTAACACATCGGGCTGCTGTCTCACCGTGTTAAATTCAGTCATGTGTGTCTAAATTGTCTGCCTGTTTTTATCTTAAATGGCTTAAAATAAATCACGCTGCCGGAGGGTAGTGATTCTCTTGTTTTATTCTGTTGAAACATAGTTGTAATTAATTGTTGAAGGTATTCTTGCACACTCAGACTCAGTCCTCTGGGACTGCTTATCAAACACAATTAAGATTTTCTCTCATTAGCTTTTGCAGTGGGACTGAATGCTTCATTGAATGGGACCTTTTTAATCTCAGTCCACAGGGTACCATTTAAAGTAAAGAGAGATTTGTTTTGAAAGTGTTGTGATAAATTTGACATGGTGACCAGAATCGCTGATTGATTTTCTGTGCATGTGTATATTTGCTGTCTCACAGGGAGACATCGGACCAGTTGGCCCCACAGGCCCCCAGGGGATAAAAGGTGAACGTGGAGACAAAGGAGATAAGGTTAATAGTGAGAAAAGCCGAACGTCATTCTTGCATTTTGTCATTTCCAATTTGCTAATGAAAGAATAGAGTTTACAGCCTTTTAATGTCGAAGATGTACATATATACAGACACAGTTTGTGTTGATGTGGACAGGGTAGCCCTGGTTTTGGGATTCCAGGACAGCAGGGACCGAAGGGAGAGAACGGCGAGAGGGTGAGTTACATGAAAAGCGAAATCACTCAACACTTAACCTCTTGTTTGCTATAAGCAGTGTGTTGATTTGTACCATATTTATGTTTTATTAATTATAGGGAAATGTTGGCTTGTCTGGAAAACCAGGACCAAAGGTAAGTGATAACTCTTATCAATATTATCACATTAACAATGGGTTAAATGCAATAGTCAGTACTGAAATTGGTCACACGTCTTTTGTTTTGTATGTGCTTCTCTCACCAACCTCTGTCCAGTCACAGCAGGTGATGATTTCATTAAAAAACACACATAAATAAACTGTATAATACCGGATAGACATGAAAAGTTAAAAACACTGAGTTGGTGGAGAGCAAAGCAAGTGAATACTGGGCTTATACTGTATTTCTCAGGTGGCCATAAGCACCACTCGATAGAAAGTCTAATGTTGCTTCATGTCCATTGAATGTTGACTATGAATAAGCAAGTGATGATGACCAACATGTTTGCACAGCATTAACATTAATAAACTCTGTCTGTCTTTTTTTTTTATTTTTTTCAGGGGCTTGATGGCTTTAAAGGTGAAAAAGGAAATTTTGGGTTACCTGGCAATCCTGGAGAACCAGGATTAAGAGGTAAAGATGTAAGTAAATCCTGAGTGGTTGCCACAGTAATGATATAATGATGGTTTATATGGAATCTAGATCAGAGGTTACATTGACATGTACAGATAAAAGAGTCACTGTGAATTCACATGCTGCTCCTGTTCTGAGATATTTGCGCAGATAACTGAATATTGGCTTTGTGTGTACTGTAGGGTGTACTTGGAACTAAAGGAGAGCAAGGAGTTAAGGTACAGTTACCATGTCAGTGTTTGAACTAAGTTTGATAAACATTATTCAATCAAATGTCTATAAGATACTCATTTTAAGAAGTTTAAGTAGTGTTGTCTTTTGCAGGGTGAACTGGGACCACCTGGAGAGCCTGGCGAAAGAGGAATCAGGGTATTTCTTTAGTGTCTTTCCAAAAATATGAATCAATCCATATATTTTTTTATAAAACAGAAGCTGTCTTATAAAAAACAAAGAACAGTCTTTGGCTTTGATCAATTTGCAGAGGCTCGGTAAAACGTTTGCTCAGATGTCTTCATTTCCTCCCAATGTACCATTAGTCATATGAGTTAGATTCCCCTGTGACTCACTGTGCGTGTGTGATTTATTTGTTTTGTTTACAGTTCACTTTCAGTCCCTCTCATTTTCAGTCTGAGTTTTGGTGTGATAGCTATCACACTGAAAAATACTGTCAGTCTCCTTCTCATCTTATAGTTCAACCAGAATTCACAGGCTCCGCTGTCGGCCAGGACCCCTGCTGAGCAGCAATCAAGCTGCAGCAGTTATACACACATTTTCACTGCAACGTTTAATCCTGAATGTTTATTTTTGTCACTACTGTAGAAAACTGATTTAAAGCTATATCCTCTTTTCAATTTTGTTGGTTGATCAGGGTCCGCTGGGGTTACCAGGACGACCAGGGGACCCAGGAGAGAAAGGAGATACAGGGAAAACTGGGCTGCAGGTATGTTCATAGAAATAAAAGTGCAAACTCGAATAAGTTCTGACTTCAGCCAATTTCCCTACTAAACAAAACCTCCATGGTAAAAATAAATAAATAAAAAGATAAACTGTGATTTATTTATTTATTTTGTTTGTCTTTTGTTGCAGGGTATTGATGGAAAGAAAGGCGACAAAGGAGAGACGGTATGTTTGTATCCACCATCCCTCTCATTGATGAGTGTGTTTATTGTTTCTCCTGGCTCACTGCCTCCTGTTCATTCTTCTGTGTCAGTCACCATGTCACGTCTTCACAACCCGCTATCCTCCTGTGGTTTTTGTTTCAGTGTACTCACTAATTAACTCTGGCGTTTAGTGTGTGTCACCCCTCAGTGGCCCCGCAAATTTTTTCTTTGTGTTGCAAATATGGATCGTGTGTAGCGGTGTGACATTTTAGATTATAACTGTTGTGTTTTCTTGTTCTCTTCCTTTGATCGTGCCGTCGTTGTCGTCACAAAGGGAAAACCTGGACCTCCGGGAACACAAGTAAACAAAACTTTATTATCATTTCTGACAGCTTCTCATCAGTTCAGCCAGGTTTGAGCAAAGTTGTAGCAAAGATTACAAAGAGAGAAAAGAGCTCCACTCCGCCATCAGACCTTAAATGTTTTTCTCAATCAACTGAAATTGAAAGGTAAAATTTTCATTTTTTATTTCATCCCACCAGATTATTGCAGACAACAATATACTGACCAGAGTCATTAAGGTAAGATGAAGAATAGCATGACGTATCCTTTATTAGATTCAGTTTTTTCCATTATAGTATTAAAGTTCTTCTCCTTTTCAGGGAGAACAAGGAGAGCCAGGTGTGAGAGGAGAAACTGGTGTACCTGGACCAAGAGTGAGTAGCCTACTCAATAGTTCCACATGTCACAAACAAACTTCTACTCTAGATACTGCAAGTTCAGAGGCTCATGAATAATGAATATCACACGGAATATCAAACGCATTAAACATAAGATGCTGGTTGTTTTATATCTGCTCACAGAAAATAATCACCTGGTCGAAGCCAAAATGCCAAATTTTCTTTGTTTCCATCTTTTCAAATGTCACAATTTACAGGTTGTCTCTGTCTTGCGTCATAGTAATTTCATTGTCTTTGGGATATGGATATTTGATCAGCTATAGGTGAAAGTGAAGAAAATAAAATACATTTCACAGATGGATAATAAAGATAATAGTTAGTTTATGGTAGTTAGGTTCAGCTGCCTGAATGAATCTCTTGAATATTGAATCATCCATCATTATAATTCATGTCTCTCTCCACAGGGTCCCGAGGGTAAACCAGGATTACCCGGATCAGCCCTGGTATGTGTGTATCTTTTCAAATATGTGTAATGTCATACTGCTTGTATCAATGTGAGTCACAACTGTTTAAAAAAATGTATATAATACATTTACATTACATCTATTCATGTGGCTGTTGTCCAAAGTGATGTACATGTGTTGTTTAACAGGGGGGCTCTGGAGGAGAAGGACTTCCAGGAGAAAAGGTTATTAAAAAAAAAAACTTGTGTATTTCTTTATATGTGCCGTGCTCATATGAAAGACAGTTTTCTCAGATGTAAGAACTTACTCACATGATGTTTCATATGAACTGCAGGGTGAACAGGGACAAACGGGCGAGCCTGGTCTGGTGAGTGCATCACTATAATTTTGGATTAATACACTTTGTGCAATTATACTGTTCATACACAGACAGTAAAGAACTAATGTGGGGAAAGCTGCTGACTGCTGACTCACAGGTCACACGGTTTTGCTCTCTTTATTTATTGTGGTGTATGTGGTGGGAGTACTGTATTGTTTTTCTGTGAGAGCAAAAACCAAGACACATTCCTATCAACTTGATTTTACTTGTTGACATGGCAATAAACTCTTTGAATCTTGATTATAAAGCTGACAGAACATAAAAGCATGTTGTGAATTACAGAATTATCTCACCTATACAGATACATTCATAAATCAGTCACGTTCTCAAAATGTCTTTTTACACCCTTTGATTCAGATCTTTTATTGCACTTTTGTTAGGTCTTTTTATGTTGCTTTTATGTTTCGTCTGATGTCGAGTCAAGTTATCTCACTATGATTCTGTTAGAAAGATAAAGGTAGTTTTTTATGAAAGCAATATTACACACTGTACATGTGTTAGTTGCCAGATAAATCATTGACAGTGGGGTTTTTTGATTTGTTTTATCGTTTTGTTTCAAGTCGTCTCTACACACTTGCTTGTGTTTATCAGTCTGTATAGTTTTTTATGGTAAAAATTACAATTGTGTTTTTGTGTGTGTGTGTGTGTGTATGTGAACAGAGGGGAGAAAAAGGAGACCAAGGGCGGGTTGGCATCGCAGGAATCCCTGGTTTACCGGGAACTCCAGTGAGTGTTATTATGAATCACGGTGCCTGTGGCTCAGACATTACCTACCCATCCTTCATACGTCTCTAATGGTGACAGTCAGTGCTGCAGTCAACATTCAAGCCAATATAACATAATATATTGTTGTTTCAGGCGTGTAATTAGCATGAGCCATCTGTTTTTCCTACCATAATGATCAATCTGGAAAGAACATTATAATGTTGAGTATTACTATATGATGTAGCAGTGATGGTGTTTTTTTAATTCCTCTGCTCTACAGGGGAAACCTGGCACTGATGGAAAGAGAGGGCTGGCAGGAAAAGATGTGAGGAACATTTTCATTGAACAGTTACAGTACAGCACCATGCTGCTTAATGTACACATACATTTGACTGGCATTTTACATGTTCTTAGGTAAATGATTAAAATCACATACGTGTTTTCGTTTCACAGGGAGAAGAGGGACCGAAAGGAGATGACGGCCTAAAGGTCCTTTAACTCTAATGCAACCAACTAAGACATTTGTTATATACATGATTAAATACACGTGTTGACTTTTTTCTCTCAATTCCAGGGGGAAAAGGGCGACACAGGTGCAGATGTAAGTGTTTCTGAGGTTTAAAAAAGAATCTTTGCGAGAAAACTGAGGATGCAGCTTTGAGTGTTTTTGTTCTTTTGCAGGGTAAAGATGGTAGTAAGGGAGAGACTGGAGCTCCAGGTTTGCCTGGTAGGCAGGTACTTGTCACTGCAGAGGTAAAAACAATCACCTGCATTTCCCATTTACTTAATGAACAGTAGAGTGAGTGATATGATCTCAGTTGTACTTGTATTATCGATATTATTACTAAAGTTTTGGCTCATTGCAGTTTTTATGCCGATGCCTGGCTGTTTACTGATTTTCGCACGGTTCTGTTCACAGGGCGCCACCGTTGACGAACTCCGAGAAGCATTTCCGATCCCAATGGGTCCTCCAGGGGCCACTGTGAGTTTGATGTTCACTCCCCACATGTTTCTACATATTTATAGCTCATGAATAATGGCACATCATTTCATCTGTGGCATGACTTTATATTTTGTCTGCATGGCATCTGAGTCATCATTCAGTGATGATGATTTGTGGTGGGCTGCAGTGTGTAGTGCCATTATCTGCCACCAGATATGTCATGCATTGTAGATGCATGTACCAACGTCTTGTTTCTGTGTGTTTAGGGTTCACCAGGGATGAAGGTAAGATGGTAATGGGGTTTATACTAAAGTAAATGAAGAGAAAAAGTAGTAATAATGGTTTTATAGCTCATTTGCTGTTGTTTTGCAGGGTGATAAAGGAGAACAAGGCCTGAAAGGAGATAAGGTAGTGCTGATCTGTGTTATCCCACATGTGCATTGAAATGTAAATCAGCTTCACTACATTTATGTTCATGTTTTCAAAGGGTGATGCTGGAGCTCCTGCAAAATCTATTGAGATGAAGGTGAATACAGGCCGTAACACTGGGATACATGTTCTCATTTTGCATTCTTAAGTCATTGAGCAACATATTTTCTGTCCTTTAGGATATTGAAATAATGTTTGAAGCCTATGGCATAAGGGTGAGTGCTGAGCATGACACACTACACATTTTGAGGTCGACAGAATTTATAAGAGTAAAATAAATTGTAAAAAAAAAAAAATTCCCTCAGCTGCCTTTGCTGAAGACTTTGATGGACAGGCTGCTGCAGGAAGGGATAGAGGAGCTGCTTCATGTCCTTGGCACCAGCAAGAAAACAAAAGAAAACACAGCGACTCACACCTCCAACGTCATCACTGAGTACTCGGTATGTTAAAAAAAAAAAAACCTTTTTACAGAAGGTTTGGATGGAGTTTCCACACTACACAGACACATGCTGTTCGTTAAAAGTGTGTCTTTCATCTCAACAGAGTTCAGTGAAATTTGACCTCGCCAGCCAGCCCTTGTCGGAGCTAGACACCACTGAACACCCAGATTTAGAAGTCCACTCTCCAGAATCATTACCAGTTGTAAGTAACATCAGTAAATGTCCAGCCAAAATGTCAAAGCAACCAGTTTCAAGGATTTTCTTGTATTAGGTATAACTTTTGTGTCCAGCAATCTGCCAAAGTCCTGTCTTGATTAAAAATAGTGACACTGACATGAAATCACTAAAACCAAGAAGTATACCCCAAAAGAGAGTGCAATTTCCTCACCTGTCTGCTTAGGTTTTGTTTTACGCTTTAAAAAGCCTCAAAGGCTCAGTGCAGGTGTAAATAACTGATACATTTTCAAGGAGAGAAGAAGTATTGACCCATTCTTGTCAAAGGATACCAACACCATAGAACACACACAGATACTTGATCATGAGACCACCTCATTATACATTACAAAGAACATTTAAACAGGGTCAATACACAAACATATAAGCAAATATATTATGGATGACAGACCTGGTAATAAGTTAATTAATAAGTTTGTCTATTTGTGAATACCCCCTCTGGCTGATATCTTGATGTATTTATATGATCTTTCTCTTTCATATTTATCATATTTTAATGTTCTTTGTAATGTGTAATGTATATGTAATGTGTATTTTGTGATGAGCCTGATGAAGGCCACATTACTATTAAACACTAATACCAATGGTGCCTTTTCTCTCATCCACTAATTCCCTTTTCTTTTTTTTTTAGCCTTCAAATGAAACTGCAGAAGTTCCTACGTCGTGGAACATGACCACATTGAACAATGAGCAGGAGCTTGATGTGACTGAGACCAAGTTGAAGGGATCCACAGGGAAGAAGATCGTAGACAGAGGGGACAGTGATGACGTGTCTTCAATGAAAATGAATCTGACTGTAGTCAGTTCTACTTTCAATTATACTTCGGCCCAGGAGGTAAGGATATTTTACACTAAAGTATGCCAGCTTTAAAACGATTCATAAAACAGCATCAGTCAGATTTAAACTGGGTTGATCAACCTATTTTCATAAAAAGCTTTTAAATTGTGAACACAACGGGATATCGTAGTGTTAAATGTTACTGATAACATCTTGACTTGATACTTGGTTTTATACAATCTCTTTATCTCTGATATTCATCATATGTGTGGTCTATCCATGCTCAGATTGTTTTTGAAATGGAAATCGTGGTCAATAAACTCATTTATCTGTGGATGTCAGACGGTTTCAGAGTTACCTGAAACTGTGGAGGAGACACTTGTCCTCACTCAGGAGGATTCTCTGAAGAAGAACACGGGACAAAAGAAGAAGAACAGGGAACGTGGGAAGGTAAAGCCACCATGGTCATCTCATCAATAACCTGGTTTGCCCCTGATTGATTTAAGACAAGCATGAGTAATCTTTAAGATATAACAAGAAAAATAAAATATCTTTGGGGTCATTTTAACAAGTATTGATAACTTGCATTTATATTGTTAAAGGACCATTCTAGTATTTCATGTTTTAGCTCACACTTGCTACCTCGGAAGTGTTAACCACCATAGTATAAATATCAGGTTTATTTCTAGTTTCTCATGTTTTCAAGAACACACTTGTTAAAGGACTTTGTCATCAGAGAATCAAATTCTGACAGAAAACAAGAAATAAACATGAACACTGTTGTGTGGTGGATGCAGATTGTAATTAATTAATCAGTGTTTCATGCAAAAAAGTTCTCAACTCTTTGATTTTTGGGTCATTCAAAAATGCACTAGGTGGAGTTTTGGGAACAAAATTCAAGGCAATAAAATGGATCTTGCTAAAAAAAATTTTTAAAAAAAGTCCCTATGAGATGATTTGTTATGAAATCCATTTCATTAAGCATTAAAAACATGAATGATAAAATTACAAAAACAAGACGCATGAGAATATATTAGAATCTAATCAATTTCTGAAATTCCCCAAAAAAGAACAGTAGAAAAAAAAATATATATATGCAATTTGTAATAAATGAGCTAAAACATGTAACACTACTGGTGTGGTCCCATAAATACCAATAAGTATAAACTTATTTAACTTTAACACTAAGGGGTCCTAAACATCTTTTTTTAAAGGTGCTGTGTTAATTTTTTTTTATCATCATTAACTACTTATTCCCCTCTTAAATGTTGTCTTAAACTTAAAGTATCAACTCAAAGTTTCATACTCGATCAACAACAACTTCTGAAGCATGAGAAACCTTTGTGTTTTTTTCTCTCTGACTTCTGAACTTCTTAACCAGGGCAAAGGAAATAAAGGACGACATAAGAGGCAGAGACAACGCCTGGTAAATGTCCTTGAAGGGGTCGAACTAAACCTGGAAACTATTGTCACCAACTAAACATAAATAAACCTAACAACTAACACAACCATAAACACAGGCTCTAACGCTGGCTATCACTAACATGGCATTAACATTAACATAGCTATATTTACATAAGTGCTCTAATACTAAAATGTTTTATAAGCATAAGCTTTATGAATTAACAAAGTACATTATAACCACCAGAAATAACTGCTCACCATTCAGATGGTGGGGTAAGAAAAACTGAAAGCATGCATTTGTCCATGTGCTTTTCATTGTATTGATAACAGTTCAGCTAAATTTGATGAATGGATCGCTTTGTAATCACTTGGCATTGTTGTCGTCCAGCCATTAGCACAAGTGACAAATGATAATCTGTCACAGTATCTTCCTGTAATTATTGTCTTTTCTTCTTGTTGTCTTTATGTAAAGACAAGTGAGGAGGAGAAGCAAGGAGGAGGAGGAGGAGAGGACGAAGAAGCAGAAGAAGGAGGAGAGGAGTTTTATAATGGTGAAGAATACAGCTATGAATACAAGGTAGGCAGCTGCTGCAGTGCATGACTAAGTGGACACACTGTAGAAAACCTCAATTTAAAATGATGATTGATGACGTGGGGTTTGCCACAGATTTGGAGCCTTGTCTTCGTGGGTGTTTTCTTGTTAACAGTCCTGTCAAACTCGTAATCCATTTTTTTCCCCACTTTTTTACGTCTCTGGGGACTAAAATATATCAGTGCCCACGTAAAGCACTGGAGAGAGTTGATTAATGACACACCCACTACCTGAATTAATTATTAAGAATGAATTAGTGTCTTTTACAGCCCACTGCTTCGGCTCTGTACATCATCATCATCATTTAAAAGTTGTGATGAAATTATTATTATAATTTCTTTTTTTTTTCTTTTCCCAAACAGGAAGAACTTTCCATGGATGATCCGTCAGGCTTGCAGGAGAGGCGACAGGTAAACTTGCTTCAAACAGCATGTCCTCATCTGTTTCAGATGGATTGGGAATAAATGTTGCGATTCATTTTTAATGTAAAATGTGTCCTGTGTTTGTTTTTTTTATCATATGCAGCTTGAAGTCCAAACACATGCATTCCCACATCCAGTGGATAAACAGGTGAGCATCAACAATTCTGTAGCCCAGGTAATAACAAAAACTAATTCACTGTTCACTGTTGCAAGACTGTGCTGTGATAGAGAGGGGGCACAGACAGCTGAGCTCAGTTATGCACTGCCCTGATGTCCCTGAAGAATAATAACATATTTATGCTGTGTATTAGGAACAATTACCCCCAAGCAGCCCTGTCCAGTCAGAAACATTGGGAGACATCTCCACTCGTCCTCTGATATCCTTTTCAGGCAAAGACATAGACACACAGGTAAAAGCACACTTGATGCAAGTGTACAGTGTTTACTACTACTAAATCTGAAACAAAAAAATCTAAAACTTTGTCTGCAGTTACTTTAGTTTAGTGATCATAAATGTATATCTATCTGAACAGAAGTCCAGTCCAAAATTTGAATGAGTACATGCAAAAACATCTTATATAATATATGATAAAATAGTAAAAGGCAATATTTAAGAAATGAAAATGAAAAACTTTTCATAAATGCATTTGCTGTATCGCCAGTGCCCAATGTTTTCAGCAGCCTGACACTCAAGGAATATCCAATGTATATGACTAAGAAAGGGGACTTTCTAAACCACCTTGCATTTATTTGTGCACTGATACACGTTTTGCATTTAGAAGTATATACTTACTTATTTATCCTCTGCTTCTGATTTTTCTCCCCTCAGGCTGTCTTGACAGTCACAGAGCCACTGTCTCCACCTATGAAGGACATAGAAACGGTATTGAAGGGTGCTTACTACAAATGTCATATGTAGATTTTTACTCAATATTGTGCTTAACTTTGGAGGAGTATTTTTTCCCTGCACTGTTTCATTTTGCCTTTGTTGTCCCGACCAGATTGAAGTGTCGCTGCCCACTCCTCCCATCACAACAGAGGAAGCAGACAAGGTAGAGTGGTGGTTTTTAAATCTTGCAGACTATTATCTTGCATGCCTTGGAATGCACTTCTATTTTACTGACACTTAACAAAGAGGCCTGAAAGTGATGGATAAGTGCTTGTATTGAATGAAGGATGGGCTCCAGTATGCTATAAACACAAATAGAAATAAGCACTTGGCATCACATTTTCAGACCTTTTCTTCTCCTTCCTATGAAAATTTCACCAGTGCAAAAAGATGTTTGTATAAGGCTAATGCAAATACAATGGGAATGCAAAAACACCCACACAGTTTTTAACTTTTTTTTGGTTGTTTTTTTTAATAATACATGGACGTTGCCGAAGCATGAGACAGGACAGCATTTTTGAGCAGCATGCTTTGAGCATGATTTCTCTAAAGCTTGTCTGAATGGGAATGAGAAGCCGAACTAGACTCTGAGTGAACTCTTCAGCTTCAGAGGAGAGTTACTTTTAATACTTCTCTATCTCTCTCGTTTTTTAAACAGGACATCTCTTAATTCCCAAGAGACTGTGACTGTAGGGAGTTAAGCATTCATAAGAAAGCACACACTACACGGAGAGTGTGAATAGACTGTGAACTGTATTGCTGGTGAGGAGCCCTGAACCTGACCAACGACTCCTCAGCGACGATGTCACTCACCCAAAGCCATGGCCATAACAAAAAAAATAAATAAATCATGTGGTGGAGCTTTATAGAAACACAGGCACCACTCTTAAGATCTGAGCATCATGTCCTCATGTAAAGACTGTTGTGATTCTTGTTCAGTGTAAACACCAGTGTAGCCTTTACTTTACTCACCTTGTCTACGACTCCTTATTTATTTATTAAGACAAATACTTCTCTGTAACAAATAAGCTTTCTCACACATGTGCCAATAATTTCAATACATATTTCCTCGTGTCAAATTGTACTGAAGTTCTATTTATTGAAACATGGAAAAATGTTTTGTTTTTCACCAAAAAATACTTTGAATGCCAGTGATATTACTCAGAATATAAACAGTTTTGTAGCCAGATCAAACACTTTTCACTGGTGAAATTTTTCATTGAAATGTGTTTACCCTCTCTGTGCATGTATCCTCAAGTAAAAAAAAAAGTTAAAGTAACTGTCTAAGCCAGTCTGTGTCTTTCTTTCCTACATTTTCCACCATCATACACATAAAACTACACAGACTACACTGGTGTTTAATATGCTCATGAACATTTTGGGGCACTTGACAGATGCTTCGGTCTCCTGTCAGGGTGAGAAGAGGCGCCCCCCAGCCTCATTTCATGGTAAGTGTTTGCTGGTTTTGTGGAAGACAGATCGATAGCAATAAAAATGGAGGTAGTAATCGTTTTTATATTTTAGGTGTTCATGCCAGGTGCCCCAGGTGGAAGAAATCGGTTCAAGGACGCAGAAAAAGTAATTTTTCCACTAGATATTAAGCAGTCATTGAAAATTAAAACTGAGTTCATCACATAAATTATGAAATTACACTTTCATGGTCACGGTGAAGCAGATATAAGATGACGCTCTTCACTTTAATTTCAGCGTCTATCCTCTGGAGCTCAAGGCTACAACAGCTTCAATGTGAGTCTGAAGTATAATACAAATATAGATCATGTGTATTAATCCAAATTCAGATGGTGCAACTCATTTAGAAATTTTTTTTTTTTTGAAGAGGAAAGAAAACGATGATCAGCAAACACAAACCAAGAGGAAAAGGCAAGAACAGAGAGAGAGGAAGATGTACAGGAAGACAGAAAGAGGGGTTCGTAGGGAAACACAGGGAGGAGGGGACGAACTGACAGAAGATGAAGAAGTTGAGGAGTGGGGGATAGGAAAAGAGAAAGGAGTAGAACCACATGGATTCACAGACACGGTCCCTGATCCAGTCTATGAGGAGGAGGAGAGGAGTGGAGACTACGACTGGGACACTGAGGAGGATGTCGACCGAGAATGGGATGGGGAGGAGGAGGAGGAGGATGTCCTGGTGAGGGAGAGAGAGAGGGAGAGGCTGGAGATGGAGAGGGAGAGAGGGGAGCTGGAGAGGGAGAGGGAGGCGGAGCTGGAGCTGGAGAGAGAAAAGATGGAGAGGGAGAGAGAGGCTGAGATGGAGAGAGAAAAATTAGAGAGGGAGCTGGAGAGGGAGAGGAAGAGGACAGAGACAGGGGAGGAGAGAGACATTGAGAAGGAGAGAGAGGAATGGGAGAGGAGGAGGATGGAGATGGAGAGGAGGAGAGAGGGGGGTTATGATGAAGACAACGGACAGCCTTACCATTACCCTCCAGAGTATTTACTCCTAAAGGTAAGAGCACAGAGTCGACCTCATGACCTCATGACAGTGACATCAGGCCAAAATAGAAAGAATAAATGTCCACTTTAATTCATTTAATACATTTGTTTACTTAACTATACATTTCTCATGTAATAGGGACAACCAGGGGAGAATGGAAACCCAGGACGAAAGGTGACTAAAGAAATAATAAAGACACTTTGTACCCATTACTTGAATATCCAACCACATTGTGAATAGGTTTCAATGGGCCTGATTTATATGAAAATTACATTTGCATCCATTATACTAACTAAAAGCTGGCCACATAAAACCACAACTGTCTGCACAACTGGACACCACTAGAGGTGAGAGTTATCTTTTGTGTGCAGCCGTCCTCCTTTTTTTGTAATGAACCGTATCCCTTCGTTAGGAGACGATTATATCATCCCTCTCATTACACTGATTAAAATCATTATTATCATCATCCCAAGATCACAGAGCCAAGATGACAGTCGCCACACGAAATGTGCCACTGGTTCATAAAAATATCATCGCCGCTCTCCCCGCCTACCCACATTGCATCAGCAAATGACATCAGAGCTTGGGGAGAGCTTCTCTCTCGTCTCGCCTGTCAGTAAAGACAGTTGAGTCCAGGCCTTTGATGTCCCCTCTGCTCTATTTCTGGTCGACTGTGAGACAGTAGATTAAAGCAGACATTAATAATTCCCCTTGTTAAACATGCTGACGAGTCTGCTCATTCTTCTGTGTGTCTTTTTTTTTTCTTCTTCAAATTCCTCTGTGGTTGTTTGTTTGCTTTTGGCCCTTGAAGAAAGAATCCAACTTTCTAACTCATGTGTGCTTTTTTTTTTTGTGCTCACACACTTTTCAGGGTGAAATTGGTGAAAAAGGACAAAAGGTAAACACAGTGTTCACCACATGAACGCTTTTAGCTCAGGGCAGAGAGATTTTTCATTTGAAGCAATAACAGTGAAACATTATGCAGCCATGTTTGTTCTGTGTGTTCAGGGAGAGCCGGGCATCGGCCACCGGGGCCCAGAAGGCCAAGCTGGTCCTCCAGGACAAAAGGTGAAATGTTACATATAAATACACGTAGCTGCTTACTTACAATGTCCACAGTGAATCAATTAAGTCTTTCCCATCACATTCACTTTGATTGACTTTGTTTCTCATCATGGTTTTAATTTAGGGAATTTAATTGACTCAGTGACTCACTCGCTCATTTAAAGTTTAGTTTGAGCTTTTAATTTGATAAAGGGGAAAGGACTTTATTTAAAAGCAATTATTCAAAGGTAATAGAAGTGCTCCATAATAATGCTACATGAAACAAGTGACCTTTAACGAGGTGTTTATCTTCCAGACCTCTCATTTGTCTCTATACCCACGTCTTGCTCTCCCTTTTACCTCAGGGTGAACCAGGTGAACAGGGACCTCAGGGTGCTCAGGGTATCCAGGGTATCCGTGGTAATGTCGGCATCCAAGGGTCCCCAGGCCTCAGGGGTCCCCCGGGAGACACAGGAGAACCAGGCAGAGAGGTGCATCATTTTTTTTGCTTTCATTGGTGAAAAAGATAAAGTTGTGGCACTGGGCTTTTAAAGAGACATAAAAACATTTGTGTGTTGTGTGCAGGGTGAGCGGGGTAAAAGGGGTAAGAATGGATCACCTGGAGCTCCTGGCCCTCGAGGGCCATCGGGATCTCTGGTAAGAGGGTGCAAATGATCTCAGTGATCCTCAGTGTGTGCTGAAGGAGCTATTTCTTTCACATAGCAGTGTTGCCAAGAGCTTAGGCCATTGTTATATTTACAGGATGACACTGTAGCAATAGCACATATTAGAAATAGCTCCTTTAGGCTAGTGAAGTTGCTCATCATGTGCTGTTTATTTCTCTTGTGTGATCGATTGATTAGAGTGGGAATGATGGTTAATGATGTTTTCTTCTTCCACTGCACCTCACAACAAAGGGCCCTCTTGGTGTACCTGGAGTCAAAGGAGAAAAGGTACACATGCATGATATTTGAGATGCAAATACTTTTCATAATGTTAGATTCAGTAATTCAACAAAATGTCAAGTGAACTCACTTTTACACTCTGTTATTTTCATTTTTGATCTGTTTTCATCAGGGTGACAGTATTCCTGGAGAGCCTGGTGCCCGGGGTCTGTCTGGCTTCCCAGGCAGAAGGGTGAGCTCAGTTCATAGTTGTCAGACAACCTCCAGTACAGACAGAATAGCCCTTTAATGGAACTTAGCAAAAACTCACCAATACTATAAAATTATGAAATATCTACTGGGTAATTATTGTGTCTCCTAACACTGATTGTGTCATGTTTTGAACCTGTATTGTATTAATGCAATCAAGTCATTATCTTTGATATTCAGTATAGTCAATGATGTTGGTGGATTGTGTAGAAAACCAAAAATATTTCATTTCTTTCAGGGTGATCAAGGCACTCCAGGTGTTAAAGGAACTCTTGGGCATCTAGTAAACAACTTTTCTCATAACCACACAATTCAGCATAAAAAACAATTTAAGATCGTTAAATTCTTGCTGATCTACACTGGGAGGCTAAATCCTTTTCTCCTTTTCTTTACTTTTTTTTTCTAGGGTCCAAAAGGGTTGCGGGGCAGCAAAGGTGAAAAGGTGAGTAAATACAACTCTGCTTGCTCCTAAAGTGGCATGAATTTGAATTTGATGTCTAGAGGAATATAGCACTCAGTAAACAACCTGTTCAGATCCCATTCCACAGGTGCTCTGATAAACTGAGATATGGTACACCCCTAGGAGCTGGGATAGATTGAAATTGCGGCCGTATCTTCACACTGGAAATAAATGTTGTATCAGGAAAATGTTCCCAGAATATTACATCATGTTACAAGAGAGGAGATAGATCTTTGGACTTATATCGCCGGTGCCGACTTCAGTGTCAGCGTGTATGTAATGGAGCCTATCTGATGAACCAGGCAGCATATACTTTTAACCATTCTGGCTGTTTTCTGACCTCTTTCATCACCAGTGGGCACTGAAAGTTCAGATTTTTCCATTTACGCTGCAGATTCCTGTAAAATCTCCTCACCACACTTAAAAAAAGCATGAAAGTGCTGTGATTTCTTAGATGCCAAAACGTCAATGAACTTCTCAACCTTATCTGCTTGAATATTCATGATATTTGTGTACACATGACTCACTGTTATGGACATCGGTGTCAGCAGTGAGGCCAAAATTGACAGAATTTCAATGACTAGATGCTTCTTTCATTTCTAAGATAGCAATTTCCCATTCATTCTGAAGTGTCAGTAGGTTCAGGTTGTGTTGATAGGAGTGATGTGAGTTGTCAGTCTGCCTTCATGTTTGTCTGTTTCTTCTCCATAAATATGTCACAACTGAGGTGACGCCATGTGATTTATTCATCAAACTCATTCCCATCCCGTGCCATTAAACCTTGGTCATGTTGTAGTCCACGACAAACATGTTGTGATGCTATCAAAGGGGGTGGAAATCTGAGTTTGTGTTTGTGCACAATCGAAATAATCACGTTGGGAAAGTCCTTTTATAATCATGTTTCTTTTCAGGGAGACCGTGGGTTACCTGGAGTCAGAGGAGAAAGGGTATGATGATTCATATGTTGCTCTGTAGGAAAATCAGAAAGTATTTAGCCTTTGTGCTGTTTCATTACAGCTGAGTGAACACATTACACCAGGGCTTTGCATGGGGTGTGTTTGCTGACAAGACACATTGTGCATACAACAAGTATACATGATTCACAGCTCTATGACTGTATCTCTGTGACTGCATGTTGATTAATGTATTATTTGTTGCAGAGTCACTTGCACCATGAATTCACAATTAAATTCCTTCCTGCAGGGCAGTCTGCTCCAAATCCAAGGACCCCGTGGATTTAAGGGCTCCAAAGGAGAGGCGGTGAGATCCCCCTGAGGTCATAGTCATGTAGCCTATTGTGCAATAAA
Organism: Trachurus japonicus; assembly: GCF_045865225.1. NCBI lineage: Eukaryota > Metazoa > Chordata > Actinopteri > Carangiformes > Carangidae > Trachurus > Trachurus japonicus. Next base: position 11,292,551 of record NC_140929.1, on the reverse strand, counting down.
TTCACATTCAGGTCAAAGTGATATGACAATCTTTGCCATCTGGCTTCAATTCAGTACATCTCAATAAAACCTAATTTATCTATATATTAGGTGAATAGCACTCAGATCGAATAAGTAATACTTAAATGAAGACTATCTATAATACAGTTTAACACACAAAGTAAAGACATAAAAAAATCATTTTTGACATTTCGTTTCAGGGTGAGCGTGGCCCTCCAGGATTTGATGGTGACAAAGGCGAAAAGGGCGAAGACGGTCCTCCTGGATTCAAGGTAATAAAACCTGCTGTCAATATTTGAGAAGCACAGAGAAGAAGGATGTCTCCCATAAGACATGTAGAGGCTAATGTAATGATAGTGATTCACTGTCAGATTCGAGGGCACCTCTACTGCAACATGATACCAGGCATGATTAAGTTTCTGTTAGACAATTATCAGCTTGCTTGATGATTAAGGCTTTAATACATGGGAATGCATTAGTCACCTAAACCACAATAAATCATGATTATAAAAAGTGTTTACACTGTTTTTAAAGGGTTTAAAGGGCGATGCAGGAACTAAGGGCGCACTGGGACGGTTTGGAGCACGAGGACCTGTGGGCCAGAAGGTCAGTGAGGGGTCATTTGAATATCGTGACACAATATTACACAATATTTTATTACTACACAACAGTGTGTGACGATGCTTTCTTTTCTACAGGGAGATCCAGGAGAGCCCGGACTCAACGGAGTTAAGGTAACAAACAAACAAACAACATGCAGTCATCCTCAACAAACAACATTTTAGATGTAAAATCTCATACAGTAATACGCATGATGTGATTGTAGGGTCGCAACGGGGATCACGGAGTGGATGGGGCCAAAGGAGATAAAGGAGATGTAGGGCTGCAAGGCCAAAAGGGTGATCAGGTACGCTGAAAAACATTACATAACCAACTGTGATCCTATAACTTCCAAACATCATTTCATTAATGTATAACGTACGTCATTTGACATCATTCAGGGTGATTCAGGAGAACCAGGCTTACCAGGAGACAAAGGGGAGCAAGGAGAGAAGGTGCAGACTTGAGAGTGATTTGTTTTGTTTCCTCCTTCTTTTTAATCTGTTTAGCCTTGTTCTACAGTGTTTCTTGCTTTTCTAGGGTTTCAGAGGTTTACCTGGGCGCATTGGGAGTCCAGGCCTGGATGGAGAAAAGGTTAGGACTTAATTAGATTCTGATAAGACAATCAATACTCAAGATAACTCAGTGTATGCCACATAGTTACCAACGTGTTTTTACAATCTAGGGAGATACGGGGTCCCCCGGCACCCCTGGTATACCTGGGCTGAATGGACTCACAGGACGCAAGGTAAACATTTCAGTGTGCTCATAATTTGCTTTGCCTCCCCAAACAAATACAAAGTTGGCATTTTTCTTTTTTATTTGTATTTTTCATGATGTGAAATTTTAGGGAGACAAGGGACTAGGAGGGATCAATGGTGCTAATGGTGAACCAGGAGTGAAAGGGGAAAAGGTGAGTCAATTAACACTAATATTACTGTTCAACAATTTCCTCACTTACTATGTCATATGTTTTACAATCCAATTAAAAAGTACACATCTGAGTAAAACAAATAAACGAACAAAAAACAGCACAATGTGTTATTGTTGTTTCTCTCATTCAGGGCACAGGAGGTTTCCCAGGTTTCCCCGGCTTTAAGGGGTCAGCCGGGAGTTCAGGAAGGGACGGAGATGACGGACCACCAGGACCACCAGGTCCCCATGGGAACACTGGGCCTAAGGTTCAGTATACCTGCTCCCTCTGTGCACTGAAGACACTGACAGCGATTAAGCACTTTTATGACAGCAGTATTAAACATATCAGGAAAGTAACATGATTACATTTTTCAGCAAGGCTTCAACAATAAACGCACACATCATTAAGCAGCACATTAAGCTCCTGTGTATCACTTGTGTAGTGAAGCTGGAGGTATGACTCAGCTTTAGTTAAGTAATCCCATCCAACAACAAGCCTAACTACCACCTCAACTGAATGGTGCAGTCACAATATACAGTAGCCACTAGTTTAACTTACTCTGAGGTATGTCAGCACTAAAAAGCCATATGGCTACGTCATGACGACATGTATATAATAAATAATCTGTGCGTCATATCTATAAATTGTTTTGTATCCAGGTCTTGAAATCGATCTGCTTTTATGATTCATTCATTTTTTAAGCTTTTTGTCCAATGAATTGATATCACTTTAATGGGGTAGAACACACACTCACACATTACACATATGTACGTAGTTGTTCAAACTAATTAAGTATTCATCTCACTCACCCTCTCCTCCCTTACAAAAAAAAAAATCCAGTTGACAGGAAAAGAGTGAAAGTGTGACAGAGGACAGAGAACAGGAGGATGAGCTGAGCTTGATTACAGTCATCACCACGTCTGTGTCTGAGTGGCAGCATGTGCTCTGTAGCCTATACTGCAGCAGCAGAGACATGTCCCTAATTAACACACACACACACACACACACACACACACACACACACACACACACACACACACAGATTTATTTCTGTCTGCAGCTTTCAAGTAATATCTTACTCAATTAGCTCTTTTCAGCTACAATTACGAGACTCTCAGAAGGATGGACCTAATTGGTCTGTCTTTCATAGCTACTCTTCTGCTATGGATTTTTTTTTTTAATCTTCTTCTTGACGTAGAAGGGTTGTGTAAAATACTCAGAATGTGTTTTTGCTCTGTGTTTCACTTTGATTGTGGTCAAACAGGGGGAGAGGGGCAGAAGAGGCAGGTCAAAGCCGTGTCAGAGGGGACAACCCGGGACACCAGGACAAAGAGGAGACAGTGTGAGTCATTTCACCATTCAGCCCTCGAATCACACTTACATTACAAGAAACAAGTTCCAATTTACAATACTGTAATGACTCGAGGGCTTTTATATGTTTATATGTTTTCAATTCATATTCCAACGTAATTAAGGGCAGATAACAATACAACACAATTACTTTGTATTCCACAACTATGGTGAAGCATCACTGTATTCCTGAGGCATCTGATGTTGAAACTCACAAACAAAACTAACTCTTTTCTGGTCACATTGGGGCAGCACAAACAAGTCGTGAATACAACATTATCCCATTTTAAGCTATAGAAACGGTTTGCAAACACCACAGACCAAAGTTAGCATTTTTCTCCTTTTTAACCCCATTTCCCTCTCCCCCTTGACCTGCTAAGCTGTTCTCTATGTTCACTAGATAGTTATGTTGTTTTTGTCTTCCAGATGTTTAACTTGGTCACGTTTGTAATTTATTGCAGCTTTTTAGAGCAACAACATTTGAACCAAAACATTGTCATTACAGACAACAAAAAATTAAACAATGAGCTGAGAGTTTCTTTAAGGCTCTTTAACATTTACCATTTTCTTTATTATCAGTGTAAGAATGTTTACCAGAACAGCTCTAATTTTGGTTACAGAAGCCAGTGAAATAGACTAGCTAGCTAAAAAGGGGCAAGATGGTAGTGTGCTGTATATCAGTTGATGTCAACAGCTGATTGCGCTATCATTAAATCCACCTAGAGGAAGAAACAAGAGGTTAAAACGGGGACCAGTTTGCCCCAAGAAGATAATAATTATCCAAAATATGTAAAATCTCATGTTCAGCTCATGTGAATGTGTAAATCTGCTCTTTTTTTTACAGGGTATAACAGGGATTGAAGGAGTAAAGGGGGATAAAGGAGAGCCTGGACTCTCAGTATGTGTTTATCACACACAGACAAACTCAGATGTGTAAACATCTACATATAAAGTAGCATTGATAAGACGATGAAGTCAATAAGACTATCTTTGTATTTTGTGTCAAGGTTGAAGAAGTGAAGGAGCTAGTCACTCAAGAAGTGGTGGAAAAGTGTGGTAAGTGTGTGTGAGTGTGAGGGTGAGTGTCCTTGGGGATGTTACGTTATGCACTTGTACATGTTGAGCACCCTCCTGTACATGTGCTCACACTTTTCTGTCCATTTATCCAAGAATGCATGAATGTGCCTCTAGGTGGGCCTACATATTGTGTGTGTGTGCGTGTGTGTGTGCGTGGGTGCATGTGTGCCTGCGTGATTGTTTGTTGTGGAGCTCCTGTGGCAGCAGCATGGCACCCGTGTGTGTTGTGCCATCTGTTATGTTCTCTCAGAGGAACACACACCATGGTGCCAGCAACAGCAGAGCCATTCACAAACACGAGACTGCCATTAAGTGGGACGACTCACCAAGAAACCACACTCTTCAACACACTCAAAGCATAATTCTGCTTATTGTTAACCTTTCTGCACTATTTTTTTTAATCAGAACACATTTTGACATGTCACAGTAGGAAAAGTACAGGTGTAAATAATAAAGCTAATGATCCCTTCAGGTTTCACAGTGTTTAATTGGAGACAGTAAAACAGAGTAATGCTAATGCTAATTGCAACATATCACCTGTGCGTTTCTTACATTACTATAAAACTGAAAAAGGCTTACAGTATTATATTAGTGAGCTGCAGTTCCCACTCAGGTCCACTTAGCCTCTCAAGTCATCAGAACAAGGGCTTCTGGTTGTGACCTGCTAAAAGTTTAAGGTTTGTGGTGGTCTGGCTGTCTGGTTGGTGATTAATAGCCTACTTAATTTTTTTCTGATTTGTTTCCCCTTTTTGTCTTTCATTTCAATATTTATTGAATATTTTTATTGTCTTTTTTTATTCATTGAAAGCTCTTTTCACCTGGAGTTTTCTGTAGGGTTTTTAGTATCAAAAGTTGTTTATATCATGATTCATAGAACGGTTTTAGATCATTTCTAGTGAACCTCCAGCAGACTGTGTTTAGATTATGTAGTGGAGAGTCAAGTCAAGACTGTACCTTGAATCCCTGCTGTGTTTTCAGGGTATGATTGGTATTTGCTTGTTGAAACCACCTGTCAAGTTCATGACATTACATGAAATTATTATGTTTATGCACTCATGTGTGTGTGTTGCTTTTTTCCTTACAGGGTTAGAGTACAAGTTTATGGTGAAGTCTGTGGACCCAGATGGAACGACCACAGTGACTGACGGTAAAGAAGATGAAGTGATAGCGCTCCCTCGAGAAGGAGCAGAAGAGGCAGCTGAACCAGAGGAGGAAGAGGAAGAGGAATATGGAGACAGGGTGGAAGAAACGACCAGTCCTTCTCCTGTGATCCTCAGAGAAGAAGGGACACTATTGAACCGCACTGGTAAAGTTAACAATCATACAAGTGAATGTCCACACAAGTTAGTGTTAGCAGGGTCTGAGCCCCTGGCCAAACACACAGATGCCAGGGATCATTTTCAAAATTGCCCGACAGATTTGTAGAGTGTGATCAAATGTGTGCCACAGCTAAACGGTTACATATGTTTTACTCATGTGCAACAGCTGTGATGTGTGTGTGTGTGTGTGTGTTAGAGTAGGTGGAGAAAACTGTTGTCACTGATGATATCCTCACCTCCTCATCTATTTCATTAGTTTATTGTATTTGGACACCTCAGAGTGTTTTATCATGTTTCTATCATCATCACTACTAAATGTTGTGTTTTTCGTCAGCGTATTCTGTTTCATATCCACGTTTTTTCCATTGTGGTTTGAAAATGTGCATTGCTTTAAAGCTAAGTGACAAGAGTACTTAAGGTAGTTTTTTAAGTTTGCACCGCAGCTTTCACTTTTAAGATATGTAAACCGTGCAGCATCCCAGTGGCCTGACGTTTAAGGCAAATTCTCCACGAACATAGGCTACTGCCCTAATTTTTTTCCCAAATCTCCTGGCTGACTTGTCACTGTCAGCTACCCAGAGAGGTAAAAACAAAACATTATTGTTGACGTGAAATCTGTAAGTCACTTGATTTTAAATAAGCTTACTGACTATCAGCTCCTAAAGCGCTGCTGTTTTTGAAGCCATCAGCTTCAAGACAAAACCAAAAGTAACCAGAAAGTTAAACAAAAGGTCAACAAGTCACTAAATATTCCATGAAGCTCATTAGTGAGCTACAGCCTCCAGGCAAGACCGTCTCTCTGCATTTCAAATGATTGTAATTCTTGCTTTAGGTCAATATAACCAGAAAACGAATCAAAGAGTGAGTCTGTCATTGCCCATTGCCAATGTCAGCATGTTTATTCATAAATTACAATCATTAGAAATTACCATTCTGTGTGTACCAAATAATGAACGTGCACATGCAGTTTTAAGATTTACACTTTTAGTTTGTTGACTTGTAACAGCCTCAGCACTGCAACTCATTGTCTGTTGTGTGAGCAGAGTCAGAAAGTATGATTTTTCGCTTCTTCTAAAAGGAAATTGATAGGTCTCCTCTTCTTCCTTCTGCAGACAAAGTTCACTTTATTGTACTGAATCGAATTTCTGTTTGTGAAGCAAAACAGCATGTGTGGATCCCAAGTCTGTTCTTGAGGATTTTCACTTGACACACAGACAGCATTGAGTCAAACTTTACACTCTGAGAATCCACTTCCATCGATCAGTTTTTCTCTGTAAAATACGTAAGATGTCTTTGAAGTGCAGGACTTTGACGCAGGAACTGTGGACCCTCTGGGATGTTGATGGTTGACCCCACCAGCCTATGAAACTGGTCATTGGTTGTGTTTTTGTTTTCAGATCCTCTTAAGAAAGAGGCTGTGGAGTGGGGGCGGAGGAAGAGAAGAGGGGTATTTGGAACGAACACAGTAGGTGAGTAGTCAAGACAACTGATTTTCTTTTTATCATTCTTCCTCCTCTCTTTTTACCAACTTTATTTAATTGTCTATTTCTCTTCATATTTCATTCTCTTTCTATGAGTAATGATTCAAAATCATTAAGAGCACAAGGTGGGAGAGAATGATAAGACTAGAATTTAATCATCTGAATATTTGACTGTCTGGTAGATTTCTTGAAGTAGCTCATAAAAATAAATAAATAAACTCATTAATTGAGAAGGGAGATATGAAGCATAACAGAGAAGGTGTTGCTTTATTCATCTCAGAGTAGATGATAATGAATCAAAAGCAAGCAGCAACTCATTTGTGTTACATTTAACCTTAACCCAACATCTGAAATCTTGAAAAATGCATGGGATGAATATACAGTACATGCATCTTAATTTAAAGGGCAGATTCAACATCTTTTTTTGTTGTTGTTGAACTTTTTTCCTGTCTTCTTTTTTTCATCTGTCCAGCAGACCGCTGCCTGGAGCCTATGGCAGAGGGGGCCTGCTCAGAGTACGCTCTGCTGTGGTACTTCCATCCTCGCTCAGGGGAGTGCAGACCGTTTGTGTATGGAGGCTGTGGAGGGAATCGAAACCGATTCTCCTCAAGACAAGAGTGCCAGAGTTGGTGTGTGATTGAGAGGAGAGGTATTTAAAATCTATCGTATCTATCTATCATAACAGCTGATTAAAAAAGAGAGGTTTTGGTTGTGATCTGTGCATATGCAGATACTAGATGCACAAATGGTCATTAAAAGATAATATTCTGTTCACTCTCAGGCACTGAACCGTGGAGTTGAAGCCAGCGACCCAAGACAAGATGCTCCTTTTTGTACATATTTGTGTGAAATGTTCTTATTGTGTGTTTTATATTGCTTTTATTTATGTATTTTAAAAGCTGTCTCTTGATCTGCTGTATGGACAAAGTGCTGAATGTGAATAGTAAAAATGTCAATTTTGTAATTTTTATACATGTTTCTTAAACTGGGCTGACATTTGAACATCAAAATTGATTAAATCTGCCTTTACTGTTGTGATTTTACTGTTGTCATGTTTGTCTCTCTCCTGTCCACATCTTTCCTTTCCACAGTATCTCTCTTCTCTCTGTCTCTTTATGAAACGCTCAGTCACCTTTCTTAGGTTTTCATCACTTGCCATCCATCCTGTGTGGTGTGAAAAAATAAGGAGCTGGTGGCTGATTGCCTGCTGCCACCTCCACCACTACATATGTTGCTTTGGCAGGGGGTGTTGTGGGTCAGGCTGGGAGCCAGATGAGGGGCCAACAGGGGCCCAGTGAGGGAGTTCACACAGGGACAATTTTCAGGACTCTCCATCACACTAACGCCACAGTGGCGGGGGATTCCTGCGTGGGTGTTGATGTGGGGGCAGCACACATTGAAGGTTTTTTTCCCTTTCTTTCTGGCAGTGTGACACATGAAAATACACGACATAACTAAAATCACCAGCTTTTCATTGGCTGGAGCCTTGAGCAGGGATCTGTAGTATTCACTTGTTATTTCGGTCTAAATTCTCATGCCAACATTCAATGTTTTAATTTAGCATCTTTGGTGCAACGTGCTGCACCAGCTCCACCACCAGGCCCCTCCAACGGAAGTCAATTCATCAAAACATTGCTCCCTGAAAAAAAAATAAAAAAGTGTTATATCAGAATTTCCTTTCACCTCCATGTGACATGTGACTCGTTCACCCGGGAGCTCCTAAGGACTCCTTCATATTAGTCACGATTCTGCTCTGTAATGCACTCCCACTTGCGGAAATGCTTCAGAAATCTGCAAAGATGTGGTTACACAATCTACAGTGAAAGGCTGTTCTCACTGAAACCACACCCTTCCATGTCTACTGTAATCAAACTGAGTCCATAGAAAGGTACAACACAACCTGTTGTCAAGTTGAATATAAACTCAAGAACTATGGGATTGATTGGCATGAAAATTCGGACAGAAATCTCTAGGATAAATCTTGATGATTTTGGGGATCCCCTGGTTTTTCTTTTAGAAATCTCCCACCAATGACAGGGCAGTGATGCAACTTAGCAGCTCAGCTTATGAGAAAAAAGTCTGTTATTTATCAAAGTAAGACTCAATACCAGACTGAAAACAACACCTTCACACCTTAGCTGAGCAACATGCCTTAATGTAGAGACTGTTATGAGTTCCCAGCCACTAAAAACAACATAATCTAGCAAACGAATGAAAGTCTGATGGCTCCATTGAAGTTGAGGAGGAGCAAGTAATTCCATTTTAGAGATCAATTGCAGAGCGGAGGCAAGAGTGGGAGGACATCTCATTGCACAGTGTGTCACAGTCTGTGATTACTCCAGCTGTGAAGACTTGCAGTCGTATTAATCCGACAATGAAGTTGCTCATTAGAGCTTGACCCAACACCCTTTGATCCTCTCCGTCCGTGCATGCTCTTTCTTCGTCTTGACGTGCTAATGTACATCACTGCGGGTGGTTCCCATGGTGTGTGTTGCGCGCACAGAAAGTTTTAATTAAAACACAGTCTTCTCCAGATATGTCAGATGTCTTTCCTCTTTTGAAATCAAGCAAGTATATCTCTAGCATGTCAATTGTACATAGCCGGCGCAGTTGTTACGTGGTGTCATTCAATCATTTGAACCTCAGAGAAAACAAATAATCAAGTCTGCATCAGTTGATGTGAAAGTGATGAAATCTGGAAATATTCAAGTGAACTTTGTAAACTCATACTGACAGAAATGAAGATGTTTGTAAACACATGTAACTCATGTTTGAAAAGCTTTGCTTTATGACAACTGCCCACTGCATTGGAAAGGTTATAAAGTTGAACAAATTGCAGTTAATGACTTCAGCTTGTTAATGTTATATAGATCAGTTGCCAGGTAAAATCCCTTTGGCTGTGGTTTGTTATCCACCTGAATTACTCCTGCTTCATCTTTTTGTCCAGCACTTTATTTCCCCAAGGCTGCTCCGTGAATAATACGATCATTTTCCTCATAGATCACCCAGACTAAAATCATACATTTAGAAGTTACAGGCTTAATCACTGCAGTCCATTAAATTCTAGGTGGCCCAAAATATGTCAGAAGCACATCATTTAATGCTGTAGTTCCTCTGGCCTCCAGCACCAGCAAAAGGAATCAAGATCCTGGATCGGGAAATGTCCATAAACTCCGATTTAATTCAAATTTCAAGTAATGCCCCTTCTCCAGTTGCACATATTGGACATGTTCTGTCTTTAAACCAGTCCATAATATTTGTTACATCCAGGGTGGATCGTTGCAGTTTCTTGTTCAGGCTGCCCCAACAAATCTCCAAAGACCATCCTGTTGACGCTGACAGGAGCTAGGAGCAGAAATAAGATTTCAGAAATCATATCAAATCCACAACAGAATTTAAAAATCCATCATGTCCTAAAGAACTTGTACTAACCCTCTCTTACCCCTGTATAACACTGCTCCCACTGAATGCAGGTGGGGAAGTCGAATGAGAGGCAGAGCCTTCAGCTGCCAGGCTCATCTCCTGGAGAATCATCTTCTAGTTTGGGTCCAGGAGGCAGACGTCCACTCTATATGAAAGAGTTGCCTTAAAAGGTTAAACCCCTTAAATCCTGTTGCATCCAGTAGGTATCTCTCTCTCTCTCTCTCTCTCTCTCTCTCTCTCTCTCTCTCTCTCTCTCTCTCTGGAGCTGTAGAGTCTGAATCTGCGATTGCAAAGCCACCTGCCTCCATGATCCCACATCACCCACTGCTAGAATTATTATTATTACCGTCATTATTAGACTAATTATCTTTATTGTAATTGCTCTAATTATTATGCCTATTAAATCTTTATGTGGAACCTGCATAACGTTCTCTCGTTCCTCCTGCCCCCTCTCTCCCAAGCCTAATCCTCACATTTGACAATATATTTAGGATTTTTTTATGCAAAAAATACAATGAATAAGTTGCCAACTATTTGATTATTCTAACTATTTCATAAAGTAGACATGCTAATTTTGATTTTGGGGATTTACAGTTTATTTTAAATGTAAAAGAATGGGGAACTGTCCATGGTGCTGAATGCTCAACTGTCCATGGTGCTGAATGCAGTGTAGCTATAATCTGTAATTAGTGAGCACAGTGTAACCTTCAGGTGTATTTTACCATCATGTGAAGGGTTAAACACATCACCTGCATGTACAACTACAAAGTCTCACTCTCAGCTGCATTAAGCATGGAAGTTTTTTCTCTCCTAACAGCATGTGGTACTCTGTGGTCGTGACGCCTCTTCTTCAACAACAGGAGGTCACATTTAACAACTTTTTTTTATTTTTTATTTCTTATTTACCACTACATCACTGCAACACAACCAATGGGGACAGTTGATAGCAAAGCAACATGTCAACGGGATGACGTTGTTGCTGGCGTAGGGCTGCAGTTTGATGGCTCCTACTAAATGAATGCAGTGGGAATGGACGAGCAAGACACTCTGCTGGTCAGACAGGGCGCGCTGCTGACCTCCGCACTCACTCTTATATAGTTCACCAGGATTTCTGATCAGAGTTACACTTGTGAGGATTTCTGCCTTGTCTGGCTTTTCTTTGCAGGGATAGTACGTGTTGGTTGACATCTCTGACTGACTGTATTCTTTATTGTAAGAACCGGTGGTAAGTTGACCGAAAAATGATTTATTTGTGACCCAGTTTCCTTTATGGCCAAAAAAAAATAGTTTTAACTTTAAAATGTTAAGGCTTTAATACTTTTATGAACTATCGATTTACATTTCTAAACACTGTTAGAGTCCCGAGATCATGTTTTAATCAGAGAAGGGAGGTGTGCGCAAGACAGTGTGGAGCTTTTCTTCAGTGCTCAGCTGACTTAAGAGACAGTCAATGCACTCTTCAAAATGAGATCAGCTGTTAGAGTTGACATTTTTTCTTCTTTTTCTTCCTTATTTCTCTTTACCCGTCTTGGTCCCAGAGGACACAGCATGCTGTCGTCCCTGAAGACCCTGCTGCTGCTCTCGGTCCTGTGCACGCCGACCTCCAGCCTGTGCCTGCGCCTGTACCAGTCCCGCTCCGACCTCCTGTGCGACGACCAGGTGTCGGTCGGGCTCCGGAGCGACGAAGACGACCCGGGCTTCTCCGCCGTGGACGGCTGGGGGTCGCTCCTGCAGTCCGCGGAGTATCTCACCTCTTCTTCCTCTTCCTCTTCTTCTTATCCTTCTTCTTCCTCCTCCTCCTCCTCCTCTTCTGCCGAGTCCAGCCGAGAAAAAAGGACCTCAAGTCCCGCAAACTACCGCTTCATGAGCAGGACGAAGCTCAGAGGGCAGATGCTCCGGAACAGCAGCAAAGGGGACCGGAGGAGCAGACTGACCCTGTCCCTGGACGTCCCAACCAACATCATGAACGTCCTCTTCGATGTGGCCAAGGCCAAGAACCTGCGAGCCAAGGCGGCGGAGAACGCGCGTCTCCTGGCGCAGATCGGACGGAGAAAGTGAACACGACCGATGGGACAACTTTAATTTAACAGACAGCCATGGCCGGTGTTTGCCTCGTTACTCAGCTGTATTGAATTACTTCTTATTCACTTTTAAAGTGTCTATTGTGTTGATCTGTTCCTCTAGGGTAACGGTATTTTCCTCTATACCCACTCTACTCACATTAGCTACAGGTAAAGGCGTTTCTTCTTATCGCGATGACTTAATTTGTTCTCATGTGAAAGGTCGAAATCTGTCATCGTCTTTTACTGCTCCTATCAAAACACTGGGAAACTTCAATAGGGACAATAAATGATCTGAATTAATGAAATTTTACCTTAAAGTTTAATTCTGATTTGGTTCTTTTTTCCCTCTTCTTTTTATTTTATTTTAAGACAACTCAGCTTCAACTCAAAACTGACTGATAAATATTGACTGAAACTTTCATATTTACAAAGTCACATTCTTAGATTCCTTCTTAATGTTTTTATTTGTGCTGCTTGCAGCTTGGGTGAGAATAGTCCATTTGTTTCTTGTGCAGGATCAGACATTTTTCCAGCAACAGTGTCAGTATCTTGAATCAAGACAGAATAAGGTCAAGAGCAATAAGGACAAAGTCATTTCACTTGTATCAAGATGAGCGATGATTCCAGCCAAGACAAGATTAGACATGGAGTTTTGCACCAGAAACAAGTGATTTTATCTCACACTGTGGCACAATCCATTTAAGTCTAAAAAAAAAACTTTCAACTTCCCATTTTATAATTATTATTTATCATTATTGTCGTTATTATTATTATTAGGCTATTATTATCATAATATAAGACTGAAGATTGACATTATTTGCAATGAAGGAGGCACAGATTTCAGTTCAGATGTAGCCTGGGATTTTCTTTTCCAGCTAAATTAATTCTTAATGCTTCCACTTTACCCTGGAGTCATCAAAATTTAAATCCGAGACTAAAGAAGAAGGAAGCAGCTGTGATGATCAATTCTTACGTCCTTAGCAAAGGACCAATGAAATGTTCTTGAAATTCTGTTGCATAATCGTTTTATTTATTTTCCACGTTTTCCCCCTTCTCTATTTGTGACTTTGTTTGTTGTTCAGATGTTCACATTGGAGCCTGTAACTCTTCCAGATTCTAGTGGGGAAAACACTCAGAGTGGCAAGAATACAATATTAAGCACCGACACTGAGCTATTGTACAAACCAACCACAAAATCATGGAATACAGTAAAATGCAAATGCATGGAAATGTATGTGTTCATCAGATGTCTGTTATTTTTATACTCAAAATAAAGGATTATTTTTCCTCAAATAAAGCAGATGTAACTAACTACATTTGGCCTTTTTATATGCAGCATCCTCAACAATCATAAAGTTATTATTTCTGTTATTACTATAATGTCCATAACCTATATTATCAGCTGATATTATCTTATCATAAATATATGTGTATCAGTGTATATGTCTACCAATAATTAATAATAAATTGCAGTACAAAGATCCAAACCACATATTCAATCCATGGACTTCATGGGTATTTTAGAAAGTGTTGCTATTACACACTTTTCTCCACCAGGGGGTAACTATTGATAAGTTTATTTTTTCATCTACAAAATTTACCATTTAGTATATCTCCACCATTTTAATCAACAGATTTAATGTATGACACATATTGAGGTTCATGTTAATATTACGTATGAAAATAAAAAAGAAAGAAAGAATCAAGCTGTAGTAGCCTTGGGGATTTGAGTTAGAGACTAATGTCGCCATCTTGTGGTCACGAGCGGTAACTACATCGGAGGCTGTGACTCAGATATGCGGGTGTGTCGTCCCACATGTCTCCCTGCTGGTCCAAGAACAGATTAGAATAGAAAAAAGTAGAAAAAAAGACTAAACAATAACACACACGTCTGCTGCTGCAGTAGGCTACGACCAGAGCTCTGGCTACGACCACCTACAGTCGCGTCTACTTTTCTTGCAGTTTCAACCAAGTAGGCTTATCCTTTTTTGTTTGTTTTGAAAACTTTATTATTGCTCAACAACTACAGCATCAAGAGTGTAGGAACAGATACAAAACGACAGACATTCCAAGACATGATAAGACATAAACTGATAACAGAGATGGAATAAAAGACAATAAATTACATTAATTTAACACGAATAAAAGTAATAGGCTATAGGATGAAAAAAAATGTAGATATTAAAATAAATAGAAATATATATATATATAAAAAAGTAGAGATAAATAATAGAGCAATGCAAAGTGATAAGCATTTTTTGTTAGTTTCAATATTTCAGAGATTCAAAATAAAATATCAGTTCAATTACAAATAAAGGAAATAAATGCGTTCCTTTGGACATTTTACCTTTATGTATGTGCATGCAATTTGCATAGTAATATGAAAAGGTTGACAACGTTAAACTTAGCCTATTATTTTGAGAGAGAAAGCCAAAAAATAATGATTTTCGTATCACCCAAGTATCCTTCGTTACGCCCTTTTCGCGGACTCCCTCTGACGTAACTTCCGTCTACGTGGACGTTCCAACAGGAAGTGAGTTTTCACTTCGGCTACGTGGAAGTAGCTTTTCGCACAACCGAGGCTGAGAGCATCTTTTTGCCCTCATACGCCAGTTTCATTCCGAAATCATGATTAAAAAGTTTGATAAGAAGGACGAGGAGTCCGGTAAGATTGCAGAGTTGTTAATGTATTACTTCAAGTGATGGAAGAGATTGAAAAAATGACACTCTTTGCGGTGTTGAAGCCAGCGCGGCGCTAGCCTGTTAGCTTCCTAGCTAGCTGTCAGGATAAATGGACCTGACTGTTAAACCGTGACCTGCCAGCGAAATTATATTAATGTTTGTTTAGTTTTTTGTGTGAGTGCGGGTCAGTTCTACGCTGAAGTGCACTTGCAATAAAATGATGCATGTTAAATAACTAGAGTCACTCTGTTAATGTTCAGCCATAGCTAGCCGCATTAGCATTGCCAGCTAGGCAGTTGTCAGCTGTGTGTTTTGATGTCTGTTATTAAACTGCAGGTTATTTTATTGTCTGCATTGACATTAAGTTCAGCCTGTGTTTAAATATGTAATATTTAGTGATGCTTTGATTTAACGGGGATGACTTGAGGTGTTTCTTAGTTTTACGTATTTGTATTTCGTCAATGCACCATAACCAGCGTTACCTCCCCGTCCTTTAAGATTGTTAGAATATAAAATTACATATTACACATCTGCCTGTTGCTTGCACAGACATCTAACTCGACTATTTTGTTAATTAGGAAGTGGGTCGAACCCTTTCCAGCACCTGGAGAAGAGTGCCGTGTTGCAGGAGGTAAAATCCATACTACTTTTCCCCAACACATGTTTTGAATATATGGATCTAGAAAGACGAAATCAATTAAATATCCTCACCACTGAAATGTAACGAGTTGACTTTTCTTTTCTCACTCATAGGCACGAATTTTTAATGAGACACCCATCAACCCAAGGAGATGCCTCCACATTCTCACCAAGATTATCTACCTCCTCAACCAGGTATGTGAGTTGATTAACAAAAAAGTAAAGTCGGTCTTTACTGCCATGTGTTGATGTAACATGTCAGCCATTCCTCACCTCTACGTATTTGTTTATTTAGGGAGAGCATTTTGGGACCACAGAGGCTACGGAGGCTTTCTTTGCCATGACCAGGCTCTTTCAGTCCAATGATGTAAGAAAATGCATAAATTATTGACTCCATTAAAATCCATTTAGCAGCAGCGTAGCACCTGTCTGCAGTGTTAAAATGCACCCACATAAAGTTTATACCCTCTTTCCATCCCAGCAAACCCTGAGGAGGATGTGCTACCTCACCATCAAAGAGATGGCCAACATCTCTGAGGATGTCATCATTGTCACCAGCAGGTTTGTACAATGACACAACTTTATTCTTTGAGTATCATCTCAAACACAAGTTTTTGTAGCTGTGTGATCATTTACCTGCTTCCTATGTCATATTTTACAGCCTGACCAAGGACATGACAGGAAAGGAGGATGTGTACCGAGGACCTGCCATCAGAGCCCTCTGCAGGATTACAGATGTAAGTTCTGCTTCATCCTCGTATTATATCCTCACCACTTTGGCAGGACAGACGATGAAAACTCTTTTTAGCTGTGCTAGTTTCATGCTTTTTGATCAAGAAATATAACACCTGTCTTTCCCACAGACCACCATGCTGCAGGCCATTGAGAGATACATGAAGCAGGCTATTGTTGACAAGGTGCCCAGTGTGTCCAGTTCTGCCCTGGTTTCCTCACTGGTAAGACTCAGATTTGTCCCCATGTCATTAATATAAACTTGTATAATTGTATATAAGTGTTCATTGCTAATGATCCTTTCTGTTTGTATGTGTACAGCACATGGTGAAGATGAGCTACGATGTGGTGAAGCGCTGGGTGAATGAAGCCCAGGAAGCTGCTTCCAGTGACAATATCATGGTCCAGGTGAGAGGGACAAACACAGATCATTTTGAAACATTTACTTTAGATATAGAGGGGTGGAGGTCTTTAAGGGGGCTTTTTTAAAAGACTGTATCACCTTAAATATTCATCAATTTGTGTGTCCACTCTCCAGTACCATGCCCTGGGCCTGTTGTATCACCTCAGGAAGAATGACCGTCTTGCCGTCACAAAGATGCTCAACAAGTTCACCAAGTCTGGTCTCAAGTCTCCTTTCGCCTACTGCATGCTCATCCGGATCGCCAGCAAGCTGCTGGACGAGACAGAGGGAGGGTGAGTGGACCTACAGTAACTTGACGACACTCTGAGACATCACGGTAGTCGAACAGAGCAGCTAATTCAGCAGGGAGACGATATATACTCATAAGTTATTTCTGTGATGTGTCTGAGTGAAACTAAATACAGAGATGACATCGTCAGGCTGTTGACAGCAGTGTACTTTATCCTCTTGTTTACAGTCACGACAGCCCCTTGTTTGACTTCATTGAGAGCTGTCTGAGGAACAAGAATGAGATGGTGGTGTATGAGGCGGCTTCTGCCATCGTCCATATGCCCAACTGCACCGCCAGAGAGCTGGCCCCTGCTGTGTCAGGTCAGTAGTTCACTCATCACATTCATTCATTCATTCATTCTCTCCATTTAGTTTGCTATGTCTCTGTGTAATGTTGTTTCAGAGTATCAGCAGCAGACTGATGCTTATGAATCTAATTGTAACTGTGTGTTCTGCAGTGCTGCAGCTCTTCTGCAGTTCTCCTAAAGCTGCGTTGAGATATGCTGCAGTCAGGACCCTCAACAAGGTACACCCCCTCCTCTACTCTGCTCATATTACAATATATCAGCACAAAACACTTAAATTTGTCAAATTTATCTCCAAAATATAAAGTAAAATATGTATAGTGATACTTCAAGGACTCACTTGATACCTCTTGTGTCTCCACCAGGTGGCGATGAAGCATCCTTCAGCCGTCACGGCCTGTAATCTGGACCTGGAGAACCTGATCACGGACTCGAACCGCAGCATCGCCACACTCGCCATCACCACCCTGCTGAAGACGGGCAGTGAGAGCAGCGTGGACAGACTCATGAAGCAGATCTCCTCCTTCGTTTCTGAAATCTCAGACGAGTTCAAGGTCTGACTTTCTTTTTCCTTTTTTCTTAAATCTCATTTTATCCTGTATTTTATAACAAAATCCAAACACACATTGCGCCAGATTTTCATAATCAATAGAAAGACCGGCCTTTAGCCTTTTATGTATCCGCTGAAATGTCTTCAAGTGGGATTTTAAAAATCCGATGAGCTGTCTGAATGTCTGACCTCCACAGAGCAAGAAACAGATAAATAATTAGAGTCTTAGTGAAATGACTGCATGTTCTACTGGTATTTTATTTCAGTTCTTGTTGTGTCATAGTGTGGTATTTTAATTTGTATCTCCGAGGATTTCACCTCCTGGAGCCACAAAAGATTAATTCTTAAAATAAATTTCATTGCTTTGTCCCCCTTTTTTTTTTTTTTTAATCTCGTTATCTCTGTCGTCTCGTCTGTCGTCCCGAATCTGACCCTGATACTTGTTTACGTCAGGTGGTGGTGGTGCAGGCCATCAGCGCCCTGTGTCAGAAGTATCCCAGGAAGCACAGCGTCATGATGAACTTCTTGTCCAACATGCTCAGAGACGACGTGAGTTCATCATTAACAGATCACCATCTGTCCCTCACACTTTGCTCTTTGCCCTCCTTGATTATGTCACAACCCGAACACAAAGCTAGTACAGAACTTTAAACAAATGCTTGATTAAAGCTGTCTTACTCAATATTTATTATTATTTTATTTGCACTATTTCCTGAGTTACGGCTCCTTACCGTTTGTTGCACAGGCCTGTTAGTGACACATGTCGTCTTCCTGCAGGGTGGTTTTGAGTACAAGCGCGCCATCGTGGACTGCATCATCAGCATCATCGAGGAGAACCCAGAGAGCAAGGAGACGGGCCTGGCCCATCTGTGCGAGTTCATCGAGGACTGCGAGCACACGGTGCTGGCCACCAAGATCCTGCACCTCCTGGGCAAAGAGGGCCCCCGCACGCCGCAGCCCTCCAAGTACATCCGCTTCATCTTCAACCGCGTGGTGCTGGAGAGCGAGGCCGTTCGCGCAGGTGAGACAGAGTTCTGTGACATCCACACTCATGTCAGCAGCACACCGCCACCTTAAAACCACTTACTTAAAGAGATAGTTCAACATTTTGGCAAATTGGCCCATTGCCATAATCTCTATAGTCTTAGGAGTAGGTTCGTTCGACGGAGACAGAGTTGTTTTCGAGGTAAATTCATGCAAAAGAGCTGATGCGCGTTCCCGTTGGGGGCAGTTTTTCAGCAAGCAGTCTCTGCATTTGCCTCAAAAACAACTCCTCAACGTTCCGTTATTATCTTAAAGCGTGGTGAATGTGCAGGTCACAACTTGTCCATTAGAGCGTTTTGGAGTTGTTGGATTGTGTATTTGATGAGTTTGATGAGGGAAACCAAGAAATCCCATTAGCCTCCGTAGCGTAGCTCTGAGCAGCTCACAGCTCTGCTCCGCCGTTCTAAAATAGCTTGCACCGACAATTAAAGGTAACGAACCTACTCCTAAAACTATAAGGATTATGGCAATGGGCCAATTTGCCAAAATGTTGAGCTATCCCTTTAAGAAACATGTCGGGTGGTCACATCACAGCCTGTTTGCTTTGTCAGTATTATTTAAATGACATTTTGTAACCAGCTGAAAATGTGTTTTTTTTTTTCTCCCTCCACCTTCAGCTGCCGTCAGCGCTTTGGCTAAATTTGGAGCTCAGAATGATGATCTGCTGCCAAGTGTCCTGGTTCTCATGCAGAGGTATTTATTTATTTTCATAAGATGTGTTTTTTTTTCCTTCTCATGTCTAACTCTAGTCCTGCTCCTTTCATACAGACTGATCAGTTTATTTTGTCGCCACCAGGGAGATTCAGACTTTTCTCTCTCTTTATAAATCAGCATATTCTTTACATAATTAGGTTCTGTTGTAAAGAGATATAAATGGAGACTACGTGTGTGAGACATACACTATACTACATTATATACACTATGCATTCTTGAATAAATGGTACCATCTGTTCCTACAGGTGCATGATGGACAGCGATGATGAGGTGCGTGACCGAGCTACCTTCTACATGAACGTGCTGCAACAGAAGCAGAAGGCTCTGAACGCTGCCTACATCTTCAACGGTAAGACACACACGCACACACCGAGTCAGTGATTTTGATTGGAAAGCTTCCTGAGCACAGAGCAAGTGAAGCCAAAAAATGTTGAGCACTAAAGTGTCTTCTTCTGCATGTTGCTGTCCAGGTCTGTCCGTCTCCATCCCCGGCCTGGAGAAATCCCTCCACCAGTACACTCTGGAGCCGTCGGAGAAACCTTTCGACATGAAGACCGTTCCTCTGGCCACCACTCCCATCACAGAACAGAAGACAGGTACAAACCACAGTGATGTTAATGGATCTGCAGAGGTTTTTTCTTGACTTTTGAACTAATCTGAAAGAACGTATTAAACTTATATTTAACAAGTGTGTGTTAATGTTGCTTCTTTTCCTTCTAGAAATTGCTCCTGTCGCTACCAGCAAACTGCCAGAAAAGTTGGCCCCATCACGCCAGGACATTTATCAAGGTATGATTGTGAACACTGTCCATCCTTCATGGGATTCAAGACGTGCATGATGCACTTGAAGTTTTGCCTCTGTATACAGTGTATCGGCTTTAACGAGATCTAATGAATAAAGAACCTGCCTTGTCTTTGTTTTTCATTCGTCTCTGCTTTTCGTCCGCTGCGACAGAACAACTGGCGGCCATCCCAGAGTTCCAGGGTCTTGGCCCGCTCTTCAAGTCCTCGGAGCCGGTGCAGCTGACGGAGGCCGAGACAGAATACGTGGTGCGCTGCATCAAACACACCTTCGCCAGGCACATGGTGTTCCAGTTCGACTGCACAAACACTCTGAACGACCAGCTCTTGCAGAAGGTACCGACACTGTTGCTGTTTTATTCCATTCACTTGTGTATTTCAGATAATTTACTTTTCTCTTGTCGTGCCACAGTTGTAAATCGAATGTTTTGCTGCTTTGTGTCAGGTCATAGTGCAGATGGAGCCGTCAGAGTCCTACGAGGTCATCCACTACATCCCCGCCGCCAGTCTCCCCTACAGTCAGCCCGGCTCCTCCTACACTCTGGTCCGACTGCCTGATGACGACCCCACGGCTGGTAGGTCCACTGTCACGTCTTACAGGGGCAGTGAGAGGGGAAAAAAGCTGGATTTTGATTTGCTCGTCAAAGAAACGAGAGTTAACCTTTGTATTTACCACAGAAAAAATGCCATAAAAATAGTATGCATTATTATTTCTTTCCAGTTTTTTGCATACATCTTCTACTCTACGTCTCACCAATACACACCAATTTTCCTCTGATGATACACACCAAATATTCAATTAATTTCAGACTTTTAACCCCTTAAATGCCCAAATATAGGGTCCTATGACAAAGATTTGCTCAACAAGCACATAAAAGGGGGATATTTTCAGTATACTGAATGCAAACTTGTTTTGGATGGAGTTTTAGTTTTTTTTTTACAATCCCAGATTCCAAATTTTAGGCACACTGTTAACAGATGAGGACAAAAGTGTCCACGGAAAAAACACCATTTTTTGGGACGCATCTTCTATTCTACTTCTCCACTGATGATGCATACCAAATATTAATTTAATAACATTTCATAACATTCAAGAGTAGTAATACTGAAATGTGATGCTTTGATTACATCCAAAATAACTGATGTGTCCCGTCTGTCCACAGTCTCTTGCACGTTCAGCTGTACTATGAAGTACCTCGTCAGAGACTGCGACCCCAACACAGGAGAGCCTGACGATGACGGATACGACGATGAGTATGTGGTACGTCATCGCAGCACATCTGCAGTCTATCCGTGTGTTTAAGTGGTCTTTGTTTTGTTTTATTTGCTGCTCATCTCCAACTCTCCATCGTCTGATCTGTGTGTGTGTGTGTGTGTGTGTGTGTTTCCTGTCCCCTGCTCTTCTTCAGCTGGAGGATCTGGAGGTGACAGTCGCAGACCACATCCAAAAGGTTTTGAAACCAAACTTCGGAGCAGCATGGGAAGAAGTGGGTGATGAATTTGAGAAGGAAGAGACCTTCGCCCTCGCGTCAGTACGGACTCTTGACGGTACGCAGAAATCTTCTCTTCAAATTACACTGAATGTTCAGCGTTCGTTTTTTGTTCACCAACTAGACTCAAGTATTAAGTTTCTTTACTTTTTGTATATTTTTACAAGTAACTGCCTCCAGAGATTTAACGCAGTATGTCAAGGAACGTCAGTGACTAATCAGTGGTTTTTCATGTACAGAGGCGGTTGGTAACATCATCAGTTTCCTGGGAATGCAGCCATGCGAGCGCTCCGACAAAGTTCCCGAAAACAAGAACTCGCACGTCCTCTTCCTCGCTGGTGGGTGTTGGATGTCAGGACGGTCATGTTTTAGTTTTAAAAGGCTTATATCATAGCTACAAGTAGCAAAGTGATTTTACTCATTAGAAACTGTATCTGCATGATACAGGTGTGACCGTAAACTGACATCTCTCCCTCCCCTTCCTCAGGTGTGTTCCGTGGGGGTCATGACGTGCTGGTCCGTGCCCGTCTGGCGCTGGCCGACGGCGTCACCATGCAGGTGACGGTTCGCAGCGGAGAGGAGAACGTTGTCGACGTCATCCTGGCCTCTGTGGGTTAACACGTGCAGAGTGCAGATCTGTGCCATTGCAACCATGAGACCTGTCATCTGCACAACACACTGTCTGAAAAGTCACTTTTCTTTTTTCACGGCTCTAAAATTACACGTGTAATGGTCTTGTAATTACTACGCTGACACCATCCAACCTGAAAGACAACAAAGATGTTTTATTTCTAGTATATAAATTGAAAAGTGTTTCTTGCTGTTTTCTTTATACTGTCTTCTGGTCCTCATCCTTCTGTCAAATCTACAATAAAGTCCTGACTGTAAAACACGGTGGGTTTCATTTGTGTATGAAATAAGACTTTCTTTCTTTCTTTTTTTTTTTTTTTTTTTACAAAACTAGTTTTATTTGAAGAAAAATTGAAAGTTTTTTTCATGAACATTGAAAGAAAAGATTGTAGAAAATCATATCAAAATTCATTCATAATGCATCTGATTGTAGGACAACAACGAGGGAACAGGAAATCAAAACAGTCCCACAGACGAGTTCAAAGGAATTCAAAGCAATCAAACTGAATTTACAGAGTCATGCTCCCTCAGAGGGTTTATAATTGAACACACCATCATACTTGTCTTAGCATTAAGTATAATTGATCGATTGTTTCTCCTTTTTTTTCCCAATTGTCTTCTGTGACAGGATCTGACATCTCGGGGATTTATGAATGTAAATGAAACCATCAGTCGTGATTAAATCTCAGATTAAGTAGCGTTCCTCTTGATGACATTCATCTGGAAGAGTATAACCTCCACATGTGATCATCTCTCACTTTGCTAGAGATGATTTTTAACATCATTCTTGAACACAGACAGTGGCATTACCCCTCAGAAAGAGTGAATAAAATTAAAATATGCATTTAGGAAGCCAGTGGGATCTTCCAGCTGAGGGTAGTGACTGATGTGTTTGTCCAAAACGGTGACCGTCGACCTCTGGACCAGCTGCCTGCAGGGACAGGACATGAGTTTTAGATGAATAAGATCAGTAATGCACTACAGGTCATAATATTTGAAGAAAAAAAAAGTAATTTAATTTTACAAGAATCAAGTTAGAATATTTTTTAAAGAAAGTCAAAATATTTAGGGACTTATAAGGATGTATTTTCATAATATTATATTATTCTTAAAATGTATCACTTGCTTTTCAGAAACAAACAGAAAATGTTATAATTTATAATATTTTTATAATATTTTTTAAAATATTAAAAAATGTTTTCTAACTTTTGTTTTATTCTTTTGAACAGTTTTATTCTTTAGAAAAAAAAGAAAGAAAAAGGTAACTGTAAAAAGTTTTCAGATTTTTTGCCTAAAGAAAAAAACAACAACAGGAAAAGATTTTTTAACTTTCTTCTCAGGGGCTGAAACATATTTTTTTCAAAGGATTTTTCCCCCGCTATTATATAAAAAAAGATGATACATGGAAAGAAAAACCACACGTTTACAAGTCAACAGATGCAAGCTCACATCCTGACTAAAATCAGCCGGGAAAACAGAGTGAACTTAAAACTAATTCTTTCCTCATTCAGACTCAATGAATGAGCTGCAGGAGGATGAGGTGTGTTACAGATCATCTGAAAGAGGTTTAAGAATCAGGCGAGGGGGTATGTGTGTGTGTGTGTGTGTGTGTGTGTGTGTGTGTAGGGGGCGGGGGGGACTCACTGGTAAAGACGGATGAAGTGAGGATGGGGGTTGACTGGGTCCAAGGGTCCGTAAATCATGTGCACTGCAAAACAAGATGGAGGGAGACACACTGAGACTCTGATGCTTATATCAGCGAGCTCACAACAGCTCATGACAATGCTAATAGCTTTTTTACTGCATTTCTTATGAGGTCTCTGTTTCTCACACACACACACACACACACATTCCCGAGCTCGGGATCACACAGATGGGCTACAGGGCTCCTCACATTATAAGCAGCTTAGCATCAGCAGCTCTGTGGCTGAGGCTGCTGGGTCAATACACCTCAAGGAAGTGCTTGGTAAACAC
The DNA here is from genome assembly GCF_045865225.1 of Trachurus japonicus. NCBI lineage: Eukaryota > Metazoa > Chordata > Actinopteri > Carangiformes > Carangidae > Trachurus > Trachurus japonicus. Next base: position 11,268,067 of record NC_140929.1, on the reverse strand, counting down.
AAAAGCCACACTCTGATTTCCTCTCTCTCTCTCTCACACACACACACACACAAACACACACAGAGGAGGAAACGTCTTATGTAACTCACATGGGACGAAGGTGGAAGAGAGCGCACCCACCCATCGCTCTCTGTGTTTCAGCCTCTGGTTGATGTACTGGAGAATGCTGAGACAGAGAGGACAGACACACAGGTGAGCAAAGCAAACGCTCACAGAGAGAGAGAGAGACAGTGTGACAAGAAGAAGTGAAGAGAGAAGACAAACACACACACACCTGTCCATAACTAGGTTGCCGTCATTGTAGCGCAAACCTGTCCACATGTCCCAGAACTCAGCGTCAGTGGGCTGCGTGTAGGGACCGAACACCTCCCCGATCCTGACAGTCAACAGAGAGACAGGCTTCATATAGTACACACACTCACACACAGTGCTGCATGAGTTAAAGGGATAGATATAAACATTTTAGCAAATCGGCCCATTGCCATAATCCCTATAGTTTTAGCAGTAGGTTCGTTAGCTTTAATTGCCGGTGCAAGTTACTTTTTAGAACGGTGGAGCAGAGTAGTGAGCTGCTCAGAGCTACGCTACGGAGGCTCATGGGATTTACTGTATTGGTTTTGCTCATCAAACTCATCAAATACACAATCCAACAACTCCAAAACGCTCTCGTGGGCAAGTTGTGACCTGCACATTCACCACGCTATGAGATAATAATGGAACGTTACGAGACAGAGTTGTTTTCAAGGTAAATTCATGCAAAACCGCTGATGCGCGTTCCCATCGGGGGCAGTGTTTTGGCAAGCAGTCTATGCATTTGCATTTGGATTGTGTATTTGATGAGTGAAACCAAGAAATCCCATTAGACTCCGTAGCGTAGCTCTGAGCAGCTCGTGGCTCTGCTCCACCGTTCTAAAAATAGCTTGCATCGACAATTAAAGGTAACAAACCTACTTCTAAGACTATAGGGATTATGGGAATGGGCCAATTTGCCAAAATGTTGAACTATCCCTTTAAGTCTCAGCTTGGGACAAACCTGCGAGTCTGCTTACCCCCTCTGGAAGATCAAATAGTTGGTGAGTCGTGTCAGGAGCGGAGCCAGAAAACTGGAGTCCTTCAGAAGCTTTTGGGGGAACGAAACAGAGACGTATTTTTAGGGGACAAATATCTTTCTCCCCACACGAGTTCCTGCTTCTTAAGATCTCACACACGGCTGTGGTGAAAAGTGGGTGGAAGAAAACAAAGGTGACTCACCATCTGCAGCAGCCGTGGGTAGTGCGCTTCTGGGAATATTCCTGTTGGAAATTACAAGCGTCAGCACAGTCTGTGTCCTCCACAGCAGAGAAAAATCAAGACTCGGTTTGGGTGTAGGAGCGGCAGCGAAGGATTTAAAGACATATATTCAATTTACAGCGATGTAAAAGAGAGAAAAGCAGAAAAAAACTTTCAAAATTTAGAAGCTAGAGGCAGAAAATGTGTGGAAATGTTTGCTTAATCAGTAAATAAGTAATGTTTTTTCTTTTTTTTGGTGGTCAAGTGTGAGTTAATCAATCTACTTTTGCACAGAACGGGAAGGAGTCAATGTGAGACAACAGGAACTGCTTACACATTTTGTAATCTGATGATGCAACAAACTGACTTTCACATGTTTGGAGATGGAAAACAAGCAGAGGTCTTGTTTTTCTACCACACTGATCTCAGAACAGTAAATCACTGCAGCTGCTACAATGACAACAGCACCAGGGGAAAAACAGGGGGCACAGCAGCACCGTACCTCCGTTAGAAAGACACAGGCTGTTGAAGGTCAGGTGACCTGTGCGATTTTGGTCGCTCCTGGCAACAAAGTGAAAAAACAGACAGACAGAGGGCAAAGGAGGGTGGTAAGTCATTATTTTTAGCCTGTTTTTCATTATTTGCATGAATTAACTGACACATACACATACACACCTGTAGAGCAGCTCCAGGGCCACAGTGTCTCCGTAGTCATGGGACACCAGGTTGACTCGCTGGTTGCTCAGACCCAAGTGGGCCGCCAGCGCCTCCACTACGCTGGCCTGCTCGAAGATGGAGTACCTGTGCGGTCGCTGGGTTTAATGAGACACAGGGCATCATGGAGGAAAATTGAGAAACAAGTTTAAAGCAGATATCAGCGGCACGGCCGTTTCGGCTAATGCTGTGTTCAAGGCAGGCTTTTGAAACCGTAAGTTACAGCTTCAAGTCACAACTACGACTTGGTAGCGTTCCAGGTAACCCGTAGCTCGTGTTTTTACCGTCCTGTTGTCTGTGAAAGTTCCCTATAACGGCCACTCGTAACTTCCGACCCGTGAACTGGTACCAGATCGAACTGGTATGACTTCACAGGAAGGAAAAACACAAAGTACGAGTTTCCTTGAACGCACCATGAGTTAGCAGCCCCCGCCCTTGTCAGGCATCAATTGGTCCTCGTGCTACGTCACCACATTCACGCGCATCCCTTGGCTGCACACACAGCCCTTCATGCCGTTCTCTCCCCTCATTGGATAACACTTGTATCCCACAAGGAAAATTTTCTCCTCGGGTTACAGCAGAGCAGAGTGACGGAGAGACTCGTGTTTAGGCTGAAATACTTCATGTAAGTGATTGCTGACGGAAAATCGGACTATTTAGGACTTATATTAACAAAAACATTCCACTGATATCTGCTTTAAGTGAATTAATCTGTAAAAATTATTTAAAAAACAAAACAAAACTGAAAACCACAGCGGGAGATATTCTTTCCACTCACCGGCTTGTCGCTGAAGCCAAACCCCAGGAAGTCCAGTGCAATGACTCGATGGAAGCGCTGTGTGAGTGGCTCCCAGATCTATGAAAAAGAAGAAGAAAAAAAAAAACACACACACACACACACAGTCAATAATTAATTATTGTAATAATAATAATTGTAAAAATGTAAGTACATTGATTTAGCTACTGAGCGTGTGCAGTGGGAACCTTGCTCCAGTCGTAGCTGGAGGTGGGGAAGCCATGGAGCAGGATGATGACATCAGAGCTTCCCAAAGCACCGTAGGAGTCTGAACAGAGGAGATAAGAGACAGAAAAAATATTAATACATGATGAATAAAGAGACAAATATGCTCAAGACAACCTGTTCCTGCAAGGAGGCACAGCAATACTGAACACAAATGTAAGTAAGTCATTATAATGTATAATTCTCATTATTTTAAGACACCAAGTCGTTATTTTGAGTTATTAAGTCTATTTCTCCTCATTTGCATCAAAAACAACAGAGGAAAGTGGCCGTGGGTGAGACTAATATCAGCAGAGACAATGAACGTCACCACTGAAGACGACTTAAGACATCAATTGAATAATCCTGAATATTATTAGTGTTTTTTGGGGGGAGGATTGCATAACATCAAACTGAGCCTCTGGACCCTGGAGAGAAAGTTACACAAGAACCAGCTGTGGCCCGTAGCAACAGAGAAACTGTGCAGCAGTTCAGTTCTGCTGCAAAATCATGCAAACAGACGTCTGATTGATAGCAATGACAGAAATGATAGTTTCTCATTATTTTGATTTACAGGATCTTTCTTTTCTATCTTTATTCTATTGTGCATGAATCTAAAATTGTATATAGTATATGTGTATTTTTTGCACTAAAATGTTAATTTATTTAATTTTATCCGATCGCTACTTTATCTGTACTTTTTGTGTCTGAAATTGGACCCCACGTCAAATTCCTTATGCTGTAAATTTACCTTTTCTGCTCTTGGCAATAAAAACATTCCTGATTCTGATTCTCATCACATTGCTGGAAATGTGCTTTAATATTTAAGTAATATGGAAATATGGAAAAATGAACATCTGCACTTCTATGACAGCTGGGTGAGCTCCTCCTAGTGAAGAATATCATGCATTATGACTGAAAGCTACAGAAGACATCACCCTCAACCTCTGGATTTTGCTGCTATTTTTTTTTCATTCATTAATATTATGGTGTAAGATGTGAGTGTAGGCTACTTATCAATCACTAATCAATATCAGCAGCCCTACTCCCAGCACTGAGGACAATAACAAACAGACATAATAATCCCAGTGTAGAATATCTTAATTTAATCTTGTTTTATTAGGTACCTGTATCATCTTTGACTCTCTAGCTGCCAATAAAAGTTTAATATGACCAGAAAAAATACATTTGGTTGAAGTTGTAAGTGTACTAATCAATCATTAATCAATATCAGCAGCCCTACTTCCAGCACTGAGGACAATAATAAACAGACATAATTAATAACCCCAGTGTGTAACAGTGTCTTTCTTGCCTCTGTAGAAGATCTTAAGGCCTCTGAAGTGGAACACCTCCCCGGCGCTGTGCCACTTCTGCAGGGCAGGTGAGAGCTGAGGGGGCGGGATGTGCAGGTAGACGGCCACCAGCGGCACGCAGATCAGACCCACATGGATCCACCACTCCCTCATCATGAGCTCGGCGGTGGGGGGAGTCGCATTCCTCCTGCCCCTGCAGATGAAGAGAGACAGACAAGGGTGTGGGTTCAGTCTGTGAACTTTGTCACTATGCGGTCGGGTCGGTCACACAGTCACAGACAGGAGGACAGGACAAGACAGCAGGACAGCGTCGGTGCAGGAGGAGTATGTATGTATGTATGTATGGCGGCCATGTTTGTGTTTCTGTCTGTCACAGTGCGGTACTCACAGTCACAGAAACGTAGCCACCTGTCTGTGTTGTGGAGCTCAGACCTTCGCCCTGTGATCAGAATCCATTACCGCAGGCAGGCAGGGAGGTGAGCGGAAAGGAACCGGGAGGAGGAACCAAACGACGGGGCTGCAGAGAGGAGGAGGAGGAGGAGGAGGAAGAGGAGGTGGAGAGCAGCAGAGGTCTCACTCCGCTCCGGTTTCCGAGTGGCTCGAACGTTTTCTCAAACACCGCAATCGTGAAGGTGAGACTTTTCTTACCGTTTACTTTGCCCAGACGAGGCTCTCTGGCCCAGACCCGGAAGTGTCAGCGACGTGGTCGGTCGTGGTTGTTAACGTCAGAGCCGAGTGGTTCATCTTACCTGTAGACGATCTTTGAAGAGCTGTCAGTTTTAAAGAGCTAAAAGAAGAGAGGTTTACCGCCCTCTGCTGGTCTGGATGAGCAGCAACCTCAATTTTCTTCTGTGTATTCAATATAGATTATATTTTAATTTTAGGCTAATTGATTCAGGAAACATTATTTTCTGTTTTGTTTGAAATTTTTTGGTGCAAACATTTATTTTTAGTGTTAACAAATGTATTTATTTGTTTTATTCTCGTTTTATTTTAGGTTTATTCATATCTATCTACTTTTCTATACCATTAAAAACCATTTTCAAATTATTTACCAAGTTAAGAGTGTGCTGTTCCAGGATAGTGTTTTATTTTATTTTATTTTATACTTTTGTTTTTTCTCTCACTGTGAACACATCACCTTTGGTTCTGAAAAATTGCAATAGGCACTTTCACCTTTTTTGCATAGCCTAGATTTTTCACAATTTTATAAAGCAAGAGATCAATTGAACAAGTCAGAATGTGGTTGGCTGTAGATTAATTAATAATAATAGTTGTTAGCTGCAGCCCTGAATGTAACAACATTGTTTACAGTATGATACATACAGTCTGAGTTTATTCAAACGTTTAACATTAGTGTCAGTGTTTTGCCCTTTTGTTATTCTTTTATGTTGAAATTGTGTTGATTTGTCCTATTTTTGCTCTGAAAAAAGTGCATATCTCCAACATAAAAACAGATATGAAGTTGCTATGTATATCTGTTCGTATGTGTAATAATAAACACTCCAAACCTGAGCTTTCCAAGTTGCTGAGTTGCTGACCTACTGCAAATAACCTCCTGCGTTACCTGCGTCACGGCTGCACAGGAGTAAGAGGCGGCCTTGTTGGAGCAGAGACAGCTGTGGAAAACATTTCCAACAAAGCGTCCATTGTGTAAGAGCCACTGGCAGCTTACACGGACGTATGCAGTTACCTTATGTACGCGCCCGACAGATGAGCTGAAATGTTACACTGACCTCAAGAGATGTTTTGAAAAAGTGGGAAATTTGAATTCCTCTTATCACAACTCATCATCAGACAGACAGTAGCTTTACTGGGATCAACCGTTGTTTCCACAGGACAAACCAGTCTGACAGGAATAGACAGAAGCAGAGGAAGCAGGAGACTTTTCAATTTTGCAACCACATAATATGAATCTTTTACAGATTGCACAGGAATTTCTGAACAAAAACATTTTAAAAAACCACCTCATCCTTACTCATACTCAAAACAAACAGGTAAATTAAATGTATAGACTTGTTTACCTAGTCTATAAATACATTTAACCGTGTTTGTTCATTACTTATTATCTAATAGTTATGATACACTTGGTCATTGTGAAGTAATGCACATTATTCACCTGCTCTGTGAAAAATGTTTTCTTGGCTTCATCTCTGCAACATTCACATTTGCATACAGTGACTACATCTCATAAATACTACATGATAAATGAAAAACATGGCCCTGCAGTTAGGCTAAATACATTTTTTATTTTTAAAAACCATACACATTACTCGACAAGTTTCAAATGTAAATCCAATCACGATATCCATTTAAAATGCTCAAGATAAACAGACATGAAGTACTTTTTTTATTTCCAAATGTTAAAAGATAAAAAAATAATAATCCATAAAACAGATGGAAAAACATTCATTCCCATTACAGGAAGAAGCTACAGAACAAACTCCTCGTATGGATTCTGCTTGTCTTTTCAATTTCTCACTTTGTACTGTACGCAATCCTAGCTGCTATTTTTTGTCGTCTGTAAAACAAGGAAAACAAACTTATTTCCTCAAGAGAACGTTGTGATTTAACATTTTTCACCTCCTTCCCCCGTCCATTGGCCCTTCAGGCGGAGGCCGCCAGGAGGCTGCAGGAAGAATCTGCAGCCTGCTGCCGGAGACGTCCTGTCTGTGTGTGTGTGTGTGTGTGTGTGGTCGACAAGCACCGTCCCAAACATTGATTTAAGTAACAAACTAAAAAGAGGCCTGTTCTCTTTCACACCATTTGCACCCTGAGATGAATATTCCAGAACAACACACATTTTAGTGGCCAAAACCCTCCCCCATATAATGTGATTGGTGTCAAATCATCCAAAATTGATTTAGTACGATGAAAGGTTTCATCATTATTGTCATAAAAATACAAAGGTACATCTTCTTTTTTTTTTTTTACTCATGATTCGTATCAAAATTCTTTTTTCCCCCAAGGAACGCTATGAAATAAAGTACCCTGTGCAGATAGATACCAGTGTATGCCTAGTCTTTATTCTTGAAAAATGCACATGTCCAATTTGTTAGCGTTTCCAGTACATCAGGTGTCAAAAATATTTTACAAACAAATCAAATGCAGCAACATTTAATCAAGATGAAAGGAGTTTTATGGAAAGGGCCGAAGAAACAAAAAATAAAAGCCTTTTTTTTCCCTTGATTTTTGATTTTTAAAAGGTCAACAAACCAGAACTAGGAGGAGTAAAACTAAGTTTGAAATATGAAAATAATTCACTTGCTTTTTGACCAAGACGATGTTTTTAACTATCTAAATACACAAAGTCTGAAGTTAAAAAGGTTTTTTTTTTCCTTATAGATTTCTTTTAAATTTAATACCTTTTTCTATGCCTGAGTAAACAAATGTCAGTATTGTACATTGGCAGGGGGCTAATGTTTTGCTGAGAAAAACAAACTAAACAAACAAAAAAAAATGCACCCATTTAAAAAAAAAGAAAAAAAAAAAGAGCAGGATCCATATTTATCAAGCATCTAGACAGAAGAAATCAGTCCTAACATTTCCAAACAAATTTGAAGAATGAGGCTTATTTGGTTCTACTTTGAGCTGGAGGGAGCGACAGTGTTTTTTATCTGCGAGGAGTTTCCTGAAGGTGGCGAACGGTGGGACCAAGCATCAACTTAATTATTATTGTAGCCAAGGCACATTCACGTTTAGTCTATATGAAGTTCTTATTCAAAAATAAATAGGCGCACTGGTTGAATAGCTCAAAATACAGCACTGGTTAGGACTCAGCTGGTTGTTTAAAAAAAAAAAAAAAAAAAAAGCTGATGAACTTTAAGTCATTTTTTAATGCTTTCGTGTTTTGGCAAAAACAAATTTTTTAGCCTTAATGTGCAGAAATCAGCTCATCATACACCCACAAGTGAAGCCGTTTTCTTTTTTCTTTTTTTCCTGACGTTTACATCTACATTAGCCTCTTCTGAATGTAACTAATAACAACAACAACATCAACACCAACAACAAGAGCTTGTAAAACCACTAATATCTAAGAAAGGAAAACTTCTACTTCCTGCTGAAAGTCACCTAGGAGGCTTCGTAAGGACCTCATGTACGACTCTGAGGTAAGACTTTGTTTCCTCGTCCGACTCTCAGCAGGATCTTAGGCGTCATTCTGAGATGCTTGCTAAATACGGGCCCAGATGTGTGTGTGTGTGTGTGTGTGTTTCTATAAATCCCTTTAATGAGTGAACCTTTCAACATGTGGAAATCCTCGAACACAACATGAATGAAAAGAGAATCCAGAACTCCAGAAGGTTTTGTGCACATGAAAACTATCGAAGAAATGGAAGAAGTAAATATTTATAGCAACGTGAACAGAGGCCCTAATTGTCTTTCCCGTCCCCGTCTCTTGTGAAAAAACACCTCGCCCCGGTGGACCTCTTTTCTATACAAGCCTTAGTGTTTATCGGTTTGGCTAGAAGGTTCTATATTTATCTACAAATATATAACAAATAAAACTTGCAGGCAAAAATAGTTAAGTTTCAATAGAAACACCCTTTTTCCTGAAAATACAGCAGTATCTGAAATATTCCTCTCATTCATTTCTTTTTCTGTCCCCAGTTTTCTGCATCATACATCAGGAAGCTCTTTTGCCTACAAACAGAAAAAAAGTATCTACAAACTTTGTAAACAGACCTGCTTTTTCCAAAAACATAAATAACTCAAAATATTAACAGCCAATGGAGCAGAAATAAGTTTTGAATGAGCAAGGGCCAAAGATATAAATATACAACACCATTCAGATAAAAGAGAAGCTAAAGGTTCTTTCATCGATCTTCAAGCCAGGAGGAAGGACCTCCCCTTCTCAATTCAAATAATATTACTAATAATAATAATATAATAGATAATAAAAACAGGTCACTTTCAATCTGAGTTTATAATCACCCCTTGTTTACTGAGAAAAACAAAAGTTACCAAGGAGGGAGGGGTGGAGTCCTTGTGTTGCAGCGGGGGATTAATAAGAACCAAAAATAAAAGAAGACCAAAGCATCCACACCAAGCCGTACATTCCTCTGAATGTTTGCTGTTCTCTTAGTCCAGCCCAAGCCGAGCTCACACGTGACTCCGCTCTCCTTAATCTAAACCTTCGTCTCCTCTTCTTCTTCCTTCCTCCAAGTGTCCGTTTCCCTTCGTCTTCAAGTTGAGCTCCTTGGTTGGTGGGTAGAAAAGTGGTGGTGGTGACGCGTGGAGCGGGAGAGAGAGAGGGGCGGCGAGGTGGAGGTGGTGGTGGGTGGGATTGTTAGGGGCGATGGGGGGGGTCAGATCAAAGTGAGGTCTCCAGGCTGTGTAGGGGGCTTCCCGGGGCCGAGGGCGTTCCTGATTTGGGAGGAGCCTCTGGGAGGAGGTGGTTACTGCTCTCCACAGCGTTATTGTTCTGGTTCGGGGAGGGGGAGACCGGCGTGGTGGTGGTGGCGGCGGCGTCGGGGGCGAGGTTGATGGTGGTGGTGGCGGCGATGATGATGGGCGTAGGCGAGGGCGTGGGCGAGGGCGAGGGCGGCGTGGGCGTGGCGTTGCGGGGGCTGGCCGAGTTGCGCTTGGTGGGCGCGTCGTCCTCGGCGTCGGTGTCGTCGATGAGGGGGATGTGGGGCTCAGAGTCCTCTATCCGAAACTCGGGGTGGGTCATGAAGTTGTGGATGGATGATCGCGACTCGGGCTTCTCCAGCCCCTCATAGAGGGAGATGGAGCTGCGGAATGCATTCACCACCCGGATCTGGAGGAGAGGGAGGGAGGGAGGAGGGACAGGGAGGCGGGAAAGGCCCAGATTTAGTCACATTCAGTAATGACACATGTGTATTTTGTGCATTTTTTTTTTTTTTTTAACACCTCGATATGACACCACAGATAAAATCCTTGGACGCAGGTTTTATCGAGTCAATAATAGGTGAGTTTTTTAGGGGCAAAAAAAAAACCATCAGTGAGGTGGTGGGGGAAAACTCTCAGAGACACGTGCAAGTGTGCGGTTATTTCTAGTAGTCAAATGATTACTTATAAAACCAGTTAACTGTCGCCTGTCCTCACCCAGGTTTTTTTTTAGGATACATTAGCCTCAAAGCCACTGTCAGAGTCAATTCTTCACTTAAACTCTGTGTCACTTCCTGTTTCTCCAAGTTACCCCTCTGTGCTGCCAGTATAATAATGGACTGACAACGTTTTAAAGCCTTTATCCACAGGCCCAAACAAACGGCATGCTAACACATGACTACAAATCAGGAAAGTGACATTTAAAGGACATCAGATTTCAGTAATGTTTTAAAATAAAAGTGTTTCTGAGAGGGAGATAGAAAACTGGAGTTGCATCCGAGGGAGGAAAATCTGACACTTGACTTGAAACTAGTCTTTACAGTCGTGTAGTTAAAACCCTTAGGTACAAACCAGAGTCAAACTCAATGCAGTGTATGCTTTTCTTTTGGTTTGTTTGTCTTGTTTTGTCAGTACGGTGGTAGTATTTCACAAAACACTTGGTAGAGGCCTGTGTCTGATTAATCAAAAATGCAATAAAGGGAACCAAGAGACGAGAGAGATGCTGTTCTTTAGAGACAAGAACACATCCAGAGAGAAGAGAGGACAGAGGCTGGACACAAGAGTTTACTGTTGTTGGACATGCTTAGGGTAGAGAGACAGAGAGAGAGACAGATAGACAGAGAGAGAAAGGGGTGGTCAGTCATAGCTCATGTTTGTGGAGTAAAAACAAAAAAGCTGCGGCAGCCAAGCATGTCTACAAGCTGGTTTACATGTCAAAAACAGCACAAAGAGAAAAAACTCACAAACGAGACCAGAGACTTTGAACCCATGCAGAGCGCGGCGCTACCTTGTGTTCAATGGTAGTAAACCTTTGAGTATAGCCCATGACACATTTCACAGAATCTAAAGAAGAATATGTGGGGAGTCAGTGGGATTCATTGTTTTAAAGGGACGCTTTTGGCAAAACACATCTGCCGACGTGGATCAAATTCTGCCAACAAACAAATATTCACAGAGAGAAAGAGAGAAAAAAGAAAAAGAGGCTCCGGAGCACCTGAAAGGAAAAGGTCAAAGGTTAATCAGGAAGTAGCCGTTGGCCCCCACGTAAATGTCAGGAGAGGAATCCCAGCGGAGACGGAGCTGGATATTACTGTGAGGTTGCATAATTGTTCGACACGGCAGGAAAAACACAACTGGATCTGCTGTTAATGTGTCTGAGAGAAGTCCCACATGTTTACATTCAAGAGCACAGTCATTTATTCCATTAAGCCTGTTTTTTAAGTGACATCTGTTAGACATTTAACATCCACTGCTGGTCAGATGGTCGGCCTGGGGAAGATCTGGAAGAGAAAAAGAGTCGTCAACAAGCACACACACACATACACACACACACAAACACACAGAGGAACAATCCTTGTAAGGGCACGGTCAAGAGGAAATACCACGGTGAAATGATCCGCATCTGCTCTCCACGCAGTAGAAAAAAAAAAAAAAAAAAACCTCCACGCTGAGCGGACGAAAGCCGCAAGAGCTTCCAAAACACACCAACAAACTGTGTCATGCCAACTGCAGCTAAGGGGAGTTTGTTCCTCTTCTCTGCCACCTCCTTCTCTTCTATTAACATCCCATCTTGTACACAGCAAACTCACATCTGAAGAAGCAGTGACATCCACTCCACTGACACTGGGATAGATTTTCCTCACAAGACGTCCACGTCATGGTTTGTCTCTATTGTTTTTTTAGGCCGTGATCATGGGCATATACTCAAAACATTTACCCAGCTAGGGACTAGAGAGCTGCGACACAGACCCATGGGTGCTGCAGGGAGGAGGCACAGAGCAGACTGAGGCAGCTGCAGACAAACCTGGTGACTGTCAATGCAAGAGTGTGATTTTTTTTTTTTTTTTTGGTCACAATATTAAATGCACATCACCCCCCCTCCCTCCTCCCCCTCCTGAGATAACAGTAACAGACTTTCCATTTCTGAGACCAAAGCAGAAGCAGAACAGAAAACATGATGACACAGAGAAAACACCCTGACGCCAGAAGCGACCTGGTAACAGGGTACATATATACATATATATATACACAGCAGTGTTATCGAAGCAATATGGAAGATGTGGTATATTTGGTGTTTTTTTTGTTTTTTTTTTGGAAGAAAACAGGGGGGAACATTAGGAGAAGCATGAGAGAGTAAAAGTGTCAACGTTAGGTGAGAAGTCAGAGTGGAAGAGGAAGATGTTAGAAGAAAACAGAAGAAATAAAAAAAAGAAAAAGTCTCATGCACTAGAGGAGAACACGCACTCACACCCCACAGTGGCAGAAGCGGTGTTGGCGGCAGTGGCAGTAGTGGTAGTAGAAAAGGCTACATGTGTAGGGCTAGAAACATTGGTTACATCGTGCTGTTGTTGGCTGGAGTTGGAGGCCTGCCGCCTTAGAGCCCCCTGAAAGGAAGTTCCACTCTGGAAAGCACTCACTACATCCATCTGCAAAGAATCAGACAGCGTGACAGGAGAAAAAGCCCAGAGGAAATAAAAACACAACACAGCCAGAGGAGAGAGAAAAGAGAGAAAAAAATAAAGAGAAGGCACCAGTAACCATAGAAAAAATGTCACTTGGAAATTGGACTTAGGCATTATAAGTCAAAGAGAGAGGAAAATAGGGACGAGTTTGGGTTTAGGTTTAAAGGCACTGATCGAACCGAGCTCCGATTTCAAAATCTGACCTCACTTTCACTCTTTTCTCTGCAGGGTCCTTCCATACAGCTAAAGCCATGCCAATAGTCTTTTGGACATTCAGCTGTTCTATCGTGCTTTCCATCCAATCAAAAATTCAACTTGCTTCTCATCAGTACCTTCAAACTAGTGGCGTTTTTTTTAGCAGATAGATTCAGACTGAGTCAGAAATAGGCACAGGAACCTGCTTTAGCTCAGAAGCAGAACAGAGAAATTAGAGAGAGGGCTTTTGTTTTTAGGGCACAAGCCATTCTTTAAGAGTGCCGAGAGAAAGAACAAAACATAGGTTTTAAAGCTGGAAGAGCAGTAGAGTTAAAGGGTTTATGGCTTTTGATTCCCTTGGTGTCCGGTGCGGTGTGTTTCGGGGGGTGCGCGGGCGGGGGGAGGGGGGTCTGTGGGCCGTTACCTGAGTCTGGATGCGATTGAGGCCTCGGAACCAGAGGATCTGGCCTCGGCGGAGCTCCCGCTCAGCGTGGTCGATCTCCTCCATGTCGTCCAGCTCGTCCAGCTCCTCGTCGGGGATCTCCTCCTTCTGGGTGCCGTGGCCCGCCGTTTTCAAGAATTTTAAGCGGCTAGTGGGTATCGAAGAGATTACCTGGAGGTGGGAAAACAAGGATTTACAATCAGGAGCACTGCTGAAGACTGAAGTCACACATTCATTTGATAGACACACTTTCTGCGTTGATAATCATGTTGCAACTTATACTACCAAGTATTTCAGCATTATAGCTTCTGCCATCATGTCATCCAACTATCTGGTGATAAATAGGTCTCATCTCAAACCTTCTTCCCTCTCCTAAATTAATTCCCATCATAATAATAAGTATTGCAATGTATTACAGTTTAATCAATGAATTAAATCAGCCGATTCTTTCATTTTCCAAACCAATTCTCAAACATGAGGATTTCTTGCTTTTCTGTGTCACAAAGGATTTAAACGGAGTGGTCATTTGCAGCAGGCTACCACCACTTTCACATCCGGGAAATTTAAATAACTTTTTATTTTTATTTATTTCATTTAGTAAATAATCATTCTATCAATTGTGATGGCGATCTGCAGATTATTGGATGACTCAAATAACTGTTAGTTGCAGCCGTGTGTCATGATTCAAAAAAGCCCCAATGATTAAGATCATATACATACAGTACATACATGCAAATAATTTCATCTTGGTTTGATAACTTGCTTATTTAACTTAAACATGCTAAAATAACTAGTTTTTGTATTTTTTGTAAACAAAGCCGAAGCACCCTGGGTAATTACTGAGGCAGCAGACATTTACTTTGTACCAGTCATTTCTTTTCTTTTTTTAATCAACAACACAAACACCTCTTAAGGCTGAAGCTATGTGCACTCAATGCAACACTGTGTCTTATCAAGAAACACTGGCCGACACCGCTCTCTTCCTTTAATGAGAGTGGATAATGACATATCGTACACACCGTGGGTGGGCAGCGAGCGCAAACTAGAATTACCTCAAAAAGCCATTATAACTCCGAAGGAACCTTATCTCTCAGCCTCTCACAAAAACGATAAACACATAAACACATAAACACAATCCCTTTCCAAGTACAAAGTAGCTAAAAGAAACTACAGCAATTTCCTCCAGACAGACAGAAAAACAAGCCTCAGAGCTCAACAATGTAAAACAAGCTGTGATCAACTCATTCAGGTGGCAACATGAAATCTTAAGCTCGGCGTATTATGCACTACAATTACACCGTATGGTTTGTTCCACAGTTATTTAAATCTCCCTTCACAGCAGACCGCTGCTGCCATTGAACACCTACTATGCCACTTCCAACACAGGGGGGCAGTGTTATCCCACATGTTTCTAACTGGCTGGCTGAAGGTGGAGCTCAGCTGTATTGTCTCATCTTACCTGTCCCCACAGCAGAGAGCCAAAGCCTAAGAAAGTGCACCAGAGCCACTGGTCGATGGACAGAGCCACACAGCTGAATGGCTTCCCTCCAAACTGCACTATGACAATCTAGAGGAGCAGGAGGGAGAGAGGTGGAATTAATTAGAGAGGCAACTTTTAGATTTGATATTTACAGGATGAGGTCTTGTGGGATAGATAATCTCCTTTCATGTGTGAGTCACTGGCACATTCACAGAGAAAGTGTGCAACTTTGCAGAAGGGGTGGGGGGGTCCAGCCTACTTTACCTGGATAATGAAGGTACCAAAGACAATACTACAGAAGATAAGGTTGTTGAAGATGCCGTCAAAGACGTTTCTCTCTCCGTGGATCTTGCGGGCGTTGATCTCGTTGAAAAGCTGCATCAATACAAAGGTGTTGAAGACGATGGTGTAGTGTTCAGAGGGTGGGGCGTGGAGGGGTGCGTCCCTGCCGTTGTCGATATCAAAGATTTTCTCGCCTGTGGAAACAGTCAAGAGAAAAATTGTTTCAATTAACAGACAGATTTACCGAAGAGAAACAACGTCCAACTATACGGCCGTTCTAACGTCTTACCAGCAAAGAGCAGAGAAAAGATGATGATTAGCTGGAACACCCCCTGACCGAGGATGTTCTTCATCATGGTGCGGGAGATGAGGGGCTTGTTGCGGCCATATGGCTTCCTTAGCAGCAGGGCTTCTGTGGGGGGCTCGGTGGCCAGGGCTAGAGACGCAAAGGTGTCCATGATCAAGTTGACCCACAACATCTGGACTGCTTTCAGTGGAGAGTCCTGGAGAGACACCAGATCCACTTACATTTTCATGATATCACACGTTGTGGGAATTCAGCGCATAAATTGGCAGCGATTCCACTTGACTAAATTGCCATGTGGAAAAAGAAATTATTTTGTCATTTGCGCCATAATTGAGTGCACGTTTATGAGCTGTGGTGGCAGGAGCGATGATGAGTGTGTGTTTTGACATGAGGTCCTAGATTGATAGTTGATGGGAAAGAGAGAAATGACAGGTTTCTCTACACAGGAACAAATTGTGTCACAAAAAGAAGAGTTATCATTATAGTGCAGGAATTTTTGAGAAAAAAAGACAATTAATGCTGAGAAATATATTGAATATGTAGAATAAATGTGCAGTATATTTTTTTGGGCTACACTTAAATCACTCTATTAGCCTGCAGAACTTGGCTCAGGTCAACAAAAGACATTAAAAGTCATTGTAAAATCATTTCTACTACAGGAAATTCAATAAAATGAAACAAATTGCAGAGAATTTAAGGTGGGCAGCACTTACTACTGTATTTTAAAACCTGCATCTGCAATCAATTTGTAGTTATTTCACTCTACTTTTGCTAAAGCCTTTATTATTATTATCTAGGTAAATTGGACTCTAACCTGTGTGATGCAGGCTCCTGTAAATGCTACAATGACGGCCACCACGTTGACAGTTAGCTGAAACTGGAGGAATTTGGAGATGCTGTCGTAGACGTTGCGTCCCCACATGACGGCTTTGACGATGCTGGAGAAGTTGTCGTCAGTCAGGATGATGTCAGATGCCTCCTTGGCTACATCTGTGCCAGCAATGCCCTGGAGACAAAAACCATAATGATCAAGGATCTCCATCTAGTCACAACATGTTTAAAATCATTATGTCTCTGCGTGAGCATTATTTTTGCAGACTCAACTGTTTGTGGCCCAGTTACAAAATAAAGTTCTGTGTTGTTTTCTCACTGAATACCGAGTTAGCTTGGATTAGTGACTGGAACATCACGTCTGTAAACAGAAGACTCACCATGGCAAAGCCAACATCGGCTTTCTTCAAAGCAGGACCATCGTTTGTACCGTCTCCTGTCACTGCCACCACTTGTCTCTGTTCTATCACGGTGCTGTCAATAATACCTGGAATAGTAAAACATGAATATTTAAACACCCTTAGAGCCTGAAACAACACACACGCACGCACACGCTGGTGACAACAAAATGTTTCATACAAACCAGAAAAACAGATCTACCTTTCACTAAGGTGTGTTTGTCTGTGGGTGAGGAGCGAGCCAGTACTCGTAGTTTGGGCCAGATCTTGTCAATGCGTTCTTGTTCAATCTAGAAACATGAGACAAAACCTAATAGAATCCCAACAGTACAGTACTGCAACAGTCTCTGACGTACAGTATTTTGCTGTGGCCCACCTCTCCTTTCTCGTTGCGTATCCTTCGGTTGAACTCTTTGCCCTCCAGGCAGAGGAAGTCGTCTCCGGGCAGGAGGATGCCGCACTTGGTGGCGATGGCTCGAGCTGTATTGATGTTATCCCCGGTCACCATTCGCACCGTGATGCCAGCGCGTTGGCATTTCCTGATGGCGTCTGGGACCTGGAGGAGGAAAGAGGAAACATGATCAAAGAGGAAATGCATGTTGTTTTTTTTGCCAGGGGATCGCTGGGGAAAAATCAAAATTAAAGCTCCATCAAGCATACATATGTAAGCTGTAGACACAAACTAATGAGTCCTTCTGTCATGAGGGTTTCATTAGTAATATTCAACTCTCAGCTGGCTGGTCTCCGCTCTCCACAACATACAAACAAACTGAGGGGAGGCACTCCTACAGACACTTCAATATCAGAACTGGCGCATTGGTTCAGTATTTTATGTTTGAGTTAACATTGACTTCTCATTTTTAAAACTGGCTGATGCAGCATCTCTTCCACCTCCTCCTCACCTGTCTAACACTGATCTGGAGGAGGCTGTGTTCTCCAACTCATTCTCCGTAACCTGCAATCTCTCCAAAAAAACTGCAATCTGACATTGTCGACCACTCCATGCTGTGACTTGTTAGCTGTTCGGAGGTGAGAAAAAAAGCGTGGGTTTGAACTTTCTCTAGTTTTTCCCTTCCCTTTCATTCCTGACATAACTATTTCTGTTATTTTATCATGCGAACAACCGAGTGCAACACGATGAATCTCTTCCAGGACAGGCGGTCTGAAAATATGCACTGTTATTTCCAAAATGTATTAGTGATATAAGTGTACCCACAAGCAAGCTGCATTTCCATTATGAGTGGTTCCCCTGAAAATTATCCAAGACACGCAAGTCATTTTGTTTATGAGATCAAATTCTCTCCAGCGGATTCAATTAAGTCCACAATTATTATGTAACCACAGGCTGAGGGTGTTTTTTGCAGCCACTAACCTCGGGTCTCACTGGGTCTTCTATGCCCACCACGCAGAGGCAGGTCAGTCCGCTGAGGATGTCGTTTTCGTTGTCCCAGTCAGGCTCGCCCTCGGAGACGGGGAAGTCTCTGTACGCAAGGCAGATGGTCCTCAGGCCCTCGGAGGCCATGGGCTCGATCACTTTCTTAACCATGTCGTCTCTGTCCCGTGGGCGAAACACCTTGGCCTCGCCACTTGCTGTCAGGATTTTATAGCACCTGGGATGGGAAAAGCGGATATATCGATATATATATGTAAGTGTTGAGAAGAGGGTTAAGACAGAGGGGAGAGGAGTGTAGGAGGGCAAGGAAGAAAAGGCATTTAAGAAAGATGTGGATGAGGAAGATAGGTAGTGAATTGTAAAAAGAGAGGATCATTTGGATGAGATAAAGGGGTAAGGGAGGAGGAGAAGACAAAGCATTTGAATGGTGAGCTGGAGTAGTAAGAAGTCACACTAAGCCGTCTGTGGGTTAAAAAGAAGCCTGCTTGGTTAAGAGGCTTACAGAGTTGTTACCGGCTCATTTTCTCAGCCCCTGTTTTTAAGTCTCAAAGTAAGGGGCTTGGGTGGGATGCACTTGAACTTCTTAGCTGCTTAAGCCATTACACATATCATTTACTGCAAAGTCTGGCCAGCTGGAGCAAGTAAAAAAACCTACAGAATAACCTTTCATTGAGTAAAATCATTCATGTGGGCAGGACTGACCAAACTTTAAAATTCCACCCCCCCAAAAAAAAACACCAATATAAAAGACACAATCCAACATATAAGACAAAAACAACCACATACAGCATTAATACCAAAGATAAAAACTGTTTTCTCACTTTTTTAAGAGAATTTCTGAGGCTCCTTTGCTGAACATACGGTAGCTGCCATCAGCCATCTTCAACACAGTGCTCATAGACTTGCGGACTGAGTTGAAGGTGTACACTTTGTATAATTTTTCTTCAGGGATCTCGTTCCGGATAGCCTGGTAGTCACGCTTCAGGTCAGTAGCAAAGCCAAGCAAGGCACATTCGGTCTTGTTACCCACCTGCCGTGGCAGGCCTCCTTCTTTCTCTGGAGACTGAGGAGAAATTGAGAGGAGAGCAAGTTATCTCCTAAAGGAAAAATACATAATATAATCAGGGTGACACATGGGTGTATGTTTCCGACAGAGAGCGCTTCACAAACATACCATGATCTTGGTGGTGTATGCACAGTTGACAGCGATGCCCAGAATCAGGATGTCTAAAATGGAGGGGGGGATGTTCTCTGGCTCAGGGACTTTCTTGTTGTGCTTGTCAGCGAGGTAGGCCTGCACCACGGTCATGCGGTTCATCGTCAGCGTACCAGTCTTGTCTGAGCAGATGGCCGTAGCGTTACCCATGGTCTCACAGGCGTCCAAGTGACGCACCAGGTTGTTGTCTTTCATCATTTTCTGTAGGAAGATACACAATGCGTCAGATGGTTACAAACAGCTACCAGCATGCACAAGGAGAAATTCAACGGGTACATTTTCTATTCTAATAATGGTTGTTTTTTTTTTAAAATAGTGTCCAAAGGTTATATGTGCTGAAATAATAGCTCCTTGGTAGGATAAAGCCCTCTGTTGGCCAACAACTTCAGCAGAGGGGATCATTGCTTGGCTTTAAGGTATCAGTTAACCAAGTCGTCTTGACTTAACAGCCTGGCTGCTAGTTTTAATAGGCTAATGTGTAAGCTGGTCAGTGCTGGGCACAGGTCACTTGGCTAGGGAGACTTTACCTTGACGGAATATGCCAAGGAGATTGTTACAGCGAGCGGCAGGCCTTCGGGAACGGCCACCACCAGAACGGTGACGCCGATGATGAAGAATTTCACAAAGAACTGGATGTAAATGGGCGTGCAGTCCTTGTCCCAGGGTAGATTCTGGATCCAGAAGGTGTCTACTACAAACAGCACCACCAGAATAATAACAGTGATGGCTGACATAACCAGTCCTGGGAGGGAAGGAAGGAAGAAGGAGGATTGGTTACTATTAACAGAAGATACTCTGAATAGAAAATGTTATGGAAAGTTGTAGAAAAAAACAGTTGTATTGAGCTGCGTTTGTCTGACTCACCTGCTTTTCCAATCTGTACAGCTAGTTTGGTCAGTTTGCCCTGGAGGACAGACTTCTCTTTCTTTGGGAGGTTGGCTTTCTTCTTCTCCTCAGCATCAGCTCCCTCATCACTGTTCAGAGGCTGCATTTCCATCGCAGCTCCATCTTGTGCTTTAGCTGCAGCAAAAGAGAACGAGGAATAGCTGTTAGATAGCACCGGCCGTGACGTTGGACTGGGGTGAAGTGATGCACACAATCTGGCATTGATGCAACGTAGCACTGTTTCTGAATATTATAACAGATTTGATACTGAAATGCAAAGGATTGCTCATCATACTCGTCCAGGTAGAAACAAATCAGCATAAAACAAAGGAACAAGGGCTGCGTTTGTCAATCTGACACCATGCGAAGCCTTAAGCCTATTTGCTTATATTTGCAAGACCAGAAATGAAACCGTATTGTTGACTTTACAACGTGTTAGGTTATTTCTTTCAGGATGCAATCCCTTCCTTCCTTCCTTCCTTCCTAGCATTTAAACAAGTATATGAACCCAAACAAGTTTAGACTAGATTGCAACCATTTGAATACCTGATGCAGCAGGTAACAAGTCACAACACGTAGCTTCAGTTGCTTCATATGTCAAACCTACGAGAGCGTGGGAATTTCAAGTGTCATGCGATTGAGCACTAAATTTCAAGATGACTCGAGATGTCACATCATGCCAAATTTTAGCACGTGTCTTTTTTTTTTTAATAGTGGAATTTAGGAAAAGTCACTGTTATTATGTTTGCACTGATCTGACTGATCTGACTGCACAGTAATTAGCAGAAAGATTCAGAAGTGTAATTAGCATCTTTCCACCTAGAGATTTCCAGAGCAGGTTAACCAGCTAGTAGTGTCTGGGATCTGTCTGAGCAGCAGCACCCACAGCAGTTGTTGCCAGTTAAATTCCCATAAATCTCATTCATCTTTTTCCTCAGCGTCCCTAAGGACCCCCCCCTTCTCCCTCCCCATTTTCCTCGCCTGCAGAACTGACAGGAATCCCAAGCCCACATACAACCAGGTAACCTTGGAGACACATGGTCTCTAATGGCGAAGCAGAGTGGAGAGGCAGCCGGCAGGCCAGCAGGGGCTGGGCTCTGTCGTGTCACTCACCACGATAAAATCATTAGTTCTGCGGGGCACTGAGGCTACTGAGGCTGCTGCTGCTGCTGCTGCTGCTGCTGCTACAGGGAAACCGACACATCTCTCCCATCCTTCAGTTACTTTCTGCTAATATCATTACCGTTCATTATGTGGGCGTCTTGTGTAGTTTCAGCAGTCTTGCCTTTCGTGTCTAATTTGTCAATGCTGAAAGCTCTATTTACTATGGTATGGACTGTGGCGTGGCATTGTGTGTGAACGTATGCAGCAGGGGGAGAGGAGGGGCATTATCGCTGGGCCGCTGCAGCTGCTGCTGTGGACTGTGGCTTGTTCTGCACTTACATGGCCTGTGTAATCTCAGTCTAAAGGATTACTGTTGATTCCTGGCAGGCAGAGGGAATCTGTGCACCAGGGACTAGCGCCAGGGTTGTGGCCACAGACCCAAGCACTACTGATCATGGTGTCCCAGGAGGACTACAAGCCCGGTTAGCTGTCTGAGTAACCCCCCCCCTACCCCCCAAACAGTCTCGTTAGCATTGTTGTGGGTCTGAAATTGCACCAGTTGAAGTCGTACGGGTCGACTGTGAATAGTTCAGGTTGGGCCGTCAATAGAAATCAAATAGTGGGGGCCTGAGGGAGAGTCAGAGAGAGAGAGATGGGTGGGAAAGCAGATGTTCTGGCCCCAGAATTGTTGCATGGCTTTAATCTCCTCATCACTAATCGCCATAACTGGATTCAGTAGCACCTGCTGCTCAAAGCGCAATGTGCCAGGGAAGGACGAGAGAAGAGGAGAGAGAGACAGAAGGGAGGGTCAGACAGTACAATGGATGGGCAAGAACATCCTGTACCAAGTATATGCTGACACGGGGTCATGCTAAAATATGCAACTCCTCATTACTTGCATAAAAACCACTGTGGCCAATTATTAACAGATCCAGATCTTAACCTACAGCCAGTGCTGTTGAATGGAGAGGGAGGCTAATACAAGAAGGTAGGCACTGAGATGTAAGACAATTACCGTACATATGTGTGTGTTAAGTGTGTGTGTGTGATAGTGTGAGGAAGCAACTTACCTTTCTTACGATTTTCCACAGATCCATCCTGCTTTTTGTCTGCGGAGAAATACACCAGAGTGAGTGTTGCTATGTAGATAATTGGTTACAGTGCCATTAACCACTGTTGTAAAATATCAGTATGGATGGAAGCTGTGTTTATAATCACGTTAACTATCTTCATCACAATGTCCATAAGCAGAGCTGCAGCGATTAGGCCATTGAGCATAAAACTGACAGAGCCTCACCCAGCAACTATTTGGTTAACTGACAAGTAAGTAAAGTTAAAGTAAAATGCCAAATATTTGCTGGCTCCAGTTTTTCAATGTGATGTTTTTTTTCTTTATCTTCCGTAAGACCTTGAAATGTTCGACTGGCAACACAAGATATTTGAAGAAAATAAAAATGGTGGGTGATGTGGGAAATTACAGATATTTCAAGAAATGAAGAAATCATACATTAGATTATTGGTGATGTAAATAAATAATAGGTTCTGGCCCTATCCATTATCAACCAAGACTGATCTACGCTCATAGTGAGGAAGCAACTACACCTCTGCAAAAGCCTGCGAGAATCTGTCAGATGTGTGTGAGCAAACACGTCCACCTTGATGATCGATACCGACGGATCGATGCCGGTGGAAACAGGCGGGGTGGGGGACACTCACTTTTTCTTTGTTTCTTCTTCTCCTCCTTTTCCTTTTTCTTCTCCTCCTCGTCGTCCTCGTCGTCCTCGCTGCCCCCGAGTAAAGTGAAGATAATTCCAGTTTGAGAGTTGACACCGACAGCAGTGACCACCATTTTCCCTGAGCCTTCCATTACATGGGTGCCTTTAGACAGAGGAGGAGGAAAATAAAGAAGTGAGTCAATAAGGGAGGGGACGTAGAAAATACTGACTGAACGATACGCGCTGTTTCAATTTGTTTCCAAAGATTACTTAAACCCCGTTTCTGCTTCAGCTTTGACCGTGACATTTCTGACTTATTTGCTGCTTTGACTTTGGTTCAGCCTAAATATTGAGCTAGATTCCTTTGCTTACTAAAGAAGGTGGTTTAGGCAGGGATTTCAAGTGGCATCTTCAGCTCCACACAAAGTTAGGGAAAAATAAATACCCGTTTTCAAATGCAGGCAGTAAATAGAAAAAGGGAATGGCCCATTTGTGAGTAAAAAAGAGAAAGATGCAAATACCCTCCAAACCTTTAATCAACAGCCTTTAATCAAAAGCCATTTGTCAGGCTGGGTGAATTAATGGAAATCTCAGAGGGTTTCTCCGGAGTTTAATATCTCTGGCTCACTATCCTTCTCAGGACACAGGAAAGTCTTGTCGATTTATACAGGAAAAGCGAAGAGAGCGGAAGAGAAAACAAGCCGCAGTCTGAGAGGGAGAACAGCAAGAGGCCGAAAAGAAAGGAGGTAGAAAGCATTATAAAGCTCTCTCATGCCTTTGTTAATTAGAGGATGCTTTCCTTTCATTCGTGAGAGTGATGGCAGAAGGGATACAGCCTGTGCTGAGGGGAATCTAAAAGCAGCGGTTGCACACACACACGCGTCGCACGCACACACACTCACACACAGCTCTCTTGTTGGAGGTGTGCCAACAGAGAGCTGGATGAACTAAACAAGAAGTGTTCCTCCTGACTCCCTCCACACTTGTGCGGAGCTGAGCGGAGCAGTGAAGACAAAGCTATCTGACAGCAGAAGCACAGAGCCGAGGAGGCTTTGTGCACATGGAACGACTCCAACGCACAACTCAAAAACTATTACAGCTTCAGATCTGCAGGGGGGGTGGGGTGTTGTATGGCTGATAATTGATTAGAGCGAGGAGCAGCAGAATGAGGAGACCAGTTCACTTTCTAATTCCAAATCCAGTTTGTCGTCGGGAGCCGTTGCAAATGTACATCACAGCACTAGAAATCCACACAGAGACTTATCTTAAAATGCAGAGCACGAGCTGTGTACTACACCGAAAGGCGCTTTCAACTGTTCACAGCTGATTTAAGTAAAATCTTTGTTTTCATATTGTATGAGGATTATTGGTGTGAATCAAATATTAAACACGGTTTGAGGGGGCTTATGAATGAAACATGAGACGTTGCTCTGCAGTTGAGCACGCTGTTCATTTAACTTAACAGGAAAAAGTCCCTGTATTACAGTTCAGGCGTCTCACCAGTGACCTGCTGGCCACAATAGACTGATGAATGTAATGTATGCCCCAAGTTTATTATAGATGTACCTTTAAATGAAGTCTACAGTGCTGCACAGTAGATTAAATAAACATTACATGGATGATTTTGTTTTAATAACTATAATTCATTTTTCAAAATCAGATTAGAGTCGGTTTTCCCCATTTACCTCCATGTGCATGTGACCAAAACTCTACAATATATTGCATTTTAATACGAAGGAATTGCTCAAGGGTTACTTGTGATTTAAATTCCATAAAGACTGAGCTTGGCTTTAAGGATGACGAGCAGGGTATTACTTTAATTAAATCAACTCAGTTTTCCAGATGTCTACGAGCCTCGTAGATCATTTTTTAAACAGCATGAAGTGAGCATGTCTGATAAAATAACACTTTTAATTATTTTTTCCAATAAAATCTTTCCATTTTACAACCCCTCCTCAGCAAGCAGGGAACGTGGCATAAAACTGAGGCTTCACGTTACCTGATAACAGCATCGGATCTTTTTCTTGTGTTTTCTTGACATGGTCCGACTCCCCTGTGAGCGAGCTCTCATCGATCTTCAGGTCGTTGCCTTGGATGAGGACTCCGTCAGCAGGCAAAAGGTCACCTGAGACACACGTAGACAAAACATGTCTTTAATTTGGAGGACGATAGAGTTTAACAATTAGAAATGAAGCTTATTATTTGTGATATCTGTATCCTAAGCAGCTGTAACTCTCCTCTTACCATATTTTATTTGTGCAATGTCGCCGGTCACTATCTCAGCCACAGGAATTTGGATAACTTGTCCTCCACGGACGACAGTGAATTTCTGCTCCTGCTCGATGCGGCTCTGGAGGCCTCGGAACTGCTTCTCTTTACTCCAGTCGTTGAACGCCGTCACCAGCACCACGCAGATGACTGACAGAAGAATGGCGGCTCCCTCGATCCAACCCGCTTCCGACTCGTTTTCGTCCTCCACGCCTCCAGCAGCCTTTCCACAGTCTGCGGAGAGAGAGACACGGGGAGGGAAAAGCTCATCACAATATCCCATCATGCCGTCTTTCAGGCACAAACTGAGACCAACAAATTCAGTGTAAGAGAAAGAAGCATTTCATTTGGTTTTAGCATGAAATAAACTGACAGAATAACTAAAACAAAAACAACTGACTGTTTTAAAATGTGTTATGCAGGAGCAAAACTATTCAAATATCCAAACACAGACTAATAGTCATTTACAGGAACATGAACCAGTGCAAAGTACAGGAAATATCATTTTAATGAAGTGCTTACTCTCTCTTTTGGCATCTGGAGGTTTATAAAAAGAAAGGCCTAGTGAAACTATGGCTGCCACTTCTAGGATAATCAGTGTGACATCCTGTAGTGCCTCCCACACTAACTGTAAGAAAGTTTTGGGCTTTTTGGGTGGTATAAAATTCGCCCCAAACACTGTTTTCCGCTTCTCGATGTCTGCAGGCTGTCCACTTAGACCTGGGGAGAGAAACACAAGAGAGAAAAGCGTTTCAATTGTCAGGTTCAGAACTCAGATCTGTTGAGAGATGCAATGTTACAATACAGATAGCATATGTCTGCGTCACAAAAGAGACAGGAGGAGTGCTTGTTTTTTTGTTTCGTTTTTTTACAAAAAAAGGCAGTGAATGGTCACTGGGCCTCCCAAAAAAACACGATCCCCCCCCAAAAAGGACTCAGCATTTCTGGCAGCAGGACACACTGTGGAGGCGACAACGCCGGACAACAATGACACACATTCTGCGGGCCACGTCAAACATTTTCACCTCTTTCAGGCATGCCAGAGAATGTGACAACAGAGAGGGTCAGAGCTAATCCCGTAAACTGCCTTTTTTAAAGACAATGACTGAATGACTGGAGAGGTTGAATCAGCTTTAAAAAAAAAAAAAAGCCTCACAGGTGTCCGACGTGCATGCTACTGTCCTGTTATAGAGTCATCTCTCTGACACATTACATGTCTGGCTGGCCGGAGACCCATTCATCCATGTGGTGGCACGGGGAGCGTTCTGCAGCCACCCATTCAAAATGCCTCCACATTCAAGGCACAGTCATATATTCAAAAGGGCCTTCGCACATTTGATGATGCCTGACAGTTTTTCAGCTCTATTCATGCCGACTGACTGTGTGTGGGCGGCTGTACAGACTGGATGGAGCTGTTGTGTGTGTGTGTGTGTGTGTGTGTGTGTGCGTGTGGCGGCAGCAGAGAGGAGGTGGAGCAGAATCGGGGGCCAGAGAAGAGTGACTGTGTGAAACTGCTACTGACAGGCAGATGGGGGGTGGGTGGGGGTCGGGGCTGAGGGTGCAAAGGACCGAGACTATTAAAGAGAAGGAGCGAGTGACGGCGGAAGAAGGGGAAGCTGCACTGGGAATAGCAGCATCTCAATGGGGGGAAAAGGATCAGAAGGGTCAGTTTATGGACAGACAGAAAGACACACACAAACACACAGTCAAGTCTTTCTCTCTCTCACACACACACACACACGGAAAGCCTAGAGGTACAACACACAAATGGCGACACCACATTTGGATAATGAGTCTGTGCGATGACAACAGCACAGGGAGTAAGGTACATTGTTCATCTGGGAATGAGACAATTCTCCGTTGTCACGTGAGCACGGACGCTGCCAAAACGGGACCACGGAGGAGGAGGAGGCTGCTGCTGCTGCTGCTGCTGAATTTTGATTATTGCAGGCGAACGGGAACAGATTTCACTACGTCAAAGCACAGTGGGCGAGACAGGTCTACCAACCCCGTTCATGGAGAATTAAAACATGAACTTGTCCATTGATCAAACAAAGCATCATCTCGTGAAATAAATCTACGTTTTTTTCCTCTATAACACTTAAATCTTGTCAAATCCTGTCCGTAGTAACTGTAATACACAATACTGAAATAAAGCAACTAGATATTACAGTACTGTACAGACAAGCAGCTGTGTTGCATTCAATAACCATGAACTGTTGGTGCTTAGAAGATGTTTTATGAAGCTCTGTGGGCTGACTGCAGTTAGTGAGATATTATTCTTGACCTCAAAACAAAGTTGTCATTGTCAGGTTAATGTTTTTTATTCATGTACTAAGAAAAATACCAACTGAAATGCACCACAATGAATGATGTCATGGTTTTTTAGGTGGTTTTGTCCCATGACTGTTAAGATGTGAAACCAAATCTGATACTAGTTCTCGGTTTTTGCTGGCAACACATTTTCCGATTCAATTTTTTTTTTTTTTAACAATCAATACATCATTATAATAACCAAGAGAATTTGATCATTCAGTAATTGCTTTTGTGATTAAATCTTATAGAAAATATACAAAATTTAATAAAAGTATAGGACGCAAAGCACCCAAAGCACATCTTCAATGATTACCATAGGTGTTATTATTAATTTTGTCAATTGGCTGACTGATTAATCAGGCATCCTTTAAGCTCTAAATGTTTTGGGATACTTCAATTAAACAAAATGAGCGACGCATCTGCAATTATTCTAATGCTTTGTCCTAGTTTAATATTACATGTGGCCATAACTGAATTACAGTAGCCTATATCAGCGAGCTCCACCTGTGTGAACTGTTTCAGTGAGAAGTGAGACCGCTGCATGCTGTGCTGTGTGCATTTATGGGTGCAAGATCTAACTTAATTAAAACATGACCTCTCCGCTTGTGTTTCTCTCACATTTCCATCACATTTCACCCTTTAAACAAGTTTCGGTCCACTTCATTAAAACAAGAAAATAATCCTTTTATCGCTACTTACATGGTTAATTGACATTACGACCTCACACTGATGCATACTTTTCTAAAAGGGAGGTGAGAGGGAACAATGACTCACTGGCACAGCACATTAAAAAAAAAAAAAAAAAAAAGGTTATGAGATTTATTCTGCATAGCTGCCTGTTGCTGCTCCCTGGCTGTCTCTCACCGTCTGCTTTGATTCTCTGCGCCTCTAATGAAAACATGCTGACAGCTAATACCCCGTTCAATTTTACACCACATTTTCCCTTTGCATTAGAGCAGCGAACACGAGTGACAGGAGGAGGGGGGGGGGTGATCATCATCAACATGCCGTCCCCTTTCGCTGGGTACACAAACAGAAAATAGGTTGGCCTTGGCGTCCCCTCGCATCATTTTAGCACCCAGAGTGTGTCTCAAGTCAAGCAGCTAATCATTAACCATTTAATTTGGATGCTTGTCCCCAGCTGACCCCTCGGAGTACTGTCATTTTAGCCACTTGAGAGGGGTCAAGGTAAGGCCCGTCACAATAAAATGCATCAAGGTCTCACTGTTTTTTTTTAAACTGCCTTCACATTACTGCTGCAGACAGAGAAGCACAAACACGCTGTCCAGTTCTGGGAGACCAACCCCTTTAATGGGCAAGCTATTTGAAAGCCATCTTGCTTCAAACGATAATATGTGCCGTTTCACACAATAGCCCAGGGAGCTTAAACAGAACAGCAGCAGAAAGAGAAAATCTCACTCGCAGTCGTATATAGTAGCTGAGCTTCATTAGACACTTAAGAGTCTTTGTGTCATTAGACCTCTTGACTCTGGAAGTCCACTCTTCTTTTCATGCTTTCTTTCCAATCTCTGTTCACATAACGGGAGTGCGTCAGAGCATTTTAAATCACTATATGTGAAGCGTAACACACAGAAAAAAGATGCCAGAGAGTTACGCTTGTGCTTTTCAACCCAGATGAGAACATTTGGATTGTTAATTGATTTTTTTGAAACAAGTCTAACGAGTTGAACCTGAGAGAATTTGTTTGTGTTTGTGTATGATTCATCTGTGGTTTTTTTTTTGGTTAACATCCTCAGCGTCCTAAAAACAGGAAACAACAAAATGAGCTACTATGGTTGAAATGTTTAACTCATATCCTGGGTGTGCCACAAAGAGTCTAACAAAGATCAATGGATTATTCGATTCCCTTCACCTCTGCTCAAGTTGTAGTATCATACAACTCCTGATTTGAAGGGTTCATACAACAGGTATCCACTGGGTAGCACTAGCAACAGTGTTTTGCCTTATCAAATGGCTCAAATGTAAAAACTCAGTCTCTGGGCACATAAAGCAGACACGCCTTTCACTTTTCCTGCAATTTTGAAAAATGGCTTGGTGACTCTGACATGCAAAAATAATCACCGCGGTTGTTTTTCTGAACTTCCATTTGCTGTCATTTTTAGCAATTACATCCCCATGCTTCCTTCTCATTTCCAAGCGATCAGGGCATTTTGGGCGTTGTTGCACATAAGCAGATTCTGTGCTAATGAGCAGGGCTTTGCTTAACGAATGGAACAGCAGTGCTGCATCCTCATTATTGCGGCCTGATCGTTCCACTTTGAAAAGGCAAGGCGATAAATGGGAGTTTTTCCGTTGCAGTTTCATCACAGAAGTACAGAAAATGTGTTTTTGGTAGCCTTGGTATCCCCCCTTTTGTGGATCTAATATCACCACCCATCTCAGGAATTCTGGGAAGACCACTTTAGGGAGCTCAGTTTCCACCTGGCAAGCTGTACCGGAGAATCAGGCTGGACTATGAATAACACAAGGGGACGGTATCTTCACAGCTCCCTAAATGTTTGAATGCTTTGTGCTCATCATTAAACAGGTTTTAACTTATCTACTTCACAGATTAAGGCTCTAAAATCCCCAAGACAATAGGACCAGACATACGCTACGACAGCTGTGCCCATGTTTAATAAGGAAAAGCGAGGAAACACAAGAGCTAACAGCATACCTTCCCCCTGTTCCCACTATACAGAAGCAGGGTCTGGGCCATATGCTCCACTACTCACAGGCAAGAAGCCCATCTTAAGCACATCATTTTGAATTCAGACATGAATACAAGCTGCGCGAGCCCCCATGAGTCACAAAGAGTAAGCTATCATTTAACAGCCTGAACCGTCCTGTTGTGAATGAGGGGGGTGTGGTGTCTGCAGCAGTGACAGATACTGTACAGACAGCTTGTCACTTTTTTTGAATTGCCCTCTCCAAATCGTGGAAGCCTCTCTCCGCCCCGCCGGTCGATCAGATCAATAGGCTGGAACCCAAATATTTGACTCTGCTAAAACAGCGATCAACAGGGAATAACCGTGGAAAGGAGAAATAGGGGAACGGTGTCAATAATATCGATGCAAAGTGGCCTTGCGCATTTGATAAGTCTCATTATACAGAGGAGACAGAGGATCCAATAATAGGGAGTAAAATAAATGAATAAATACAAAAAGCTGTTGTGTGAGCTGAAAATATTGATGATGCAGTGTGATGTTACTTTTTCCAATATTCCAAACATGCAAAAAACTCAAGCTCGTGTTTCCCAATTCTCCTCGAGGCGTTTATGGACGCTCCAGTTGATCAAACCGCACACACACTAACCGCTTTTAAGCATCAACTGATTTGGCAACTCCCAATTCTAAATCCAGACATCTGGGTACAGTTTGGAACGACAATGCTACGACCCTGAGCTGTGATATTCAATGCTGAGAAAAATGTGGTAAAAGGATGGGAATTTTGTTATAACAGTACTCCAGTGGTTTAATGCTGCTCTTTACACACCACTGAGAGAGACACATTAAAAAAGGGAAAAAAAAACACAAGACTAGTCGCACCTAATGCAGCAGAGGCTCAGACATCCTGACTCTGACCATGAAAAATAAGTAGAGCCCACTCCGCAGCATCGCCTCCCTCGACGGATGCACCACTGACAAGTCTGTCAGAGAGCGGGGGGCTTTACACCAACATTAAGACTCCCCAAAACCTGCATCCTGACTCCTGAGTGCACTTTTCAATGGAGCCTTCTCAGTCTGGTAAACACAGAGGACTTCCAAATGCCGTGCCCCAAGAAATGTAATGCAACCTTCAAGTTAAAAATGTGTCATCACCACCACCAGGCCCGGGCCAAGGTAACCCTGGTGACATCACTGGTGTTATTTCCTCAGGCTTGACAACGCTCCCACAAGAACACATACGGTATTATACTAATATTCTCACACAGTCTGAATACTAGTATTTCAAATGGATGATTTTTATGCGTAAAGACAAGTTGGAGTTTCCTTTTCTGTGCCACTGAGGTTTATATAACCGACTATGCAACAAGACCAAAAAAAAAAAAGGGGGGGGGGGATAAACGGATACCCTGAGAGGTAAAACTGAGAGTTAACTGGTGCTTATTTCATCGTGTTTAGCAACAGAATAAACAATCTGCGCACACAGAGGAAATGAACTCATACAAATAAGACCAGGCCAACAGCCAGAGCTTCAGGTAGTGGTGAGCTGTCTTTCCAGTACACAAAGGGCATCCTCACCACTTTTTTTTTTTTTTTTTTTTAGGAGCAGGGATTGTTTGACAAGCACGACAAGACTAGAAGGACACGTGTAAAAACAAGAAGTTGGTTAAAAATTATCAACTCGTAGTTTTGATCTTCTCTATCTGTGATTATTGTCCTTCAGGCTTCACCATTTATTTCACAAGACCTCAGCACTGTGACTGGGTTAATGGTTTACATTTGTCTAACAGACAGATGTAATATTTGAATAAGCTTCTGGCAGAGTTCATTGTCACAGTTCGTAAAGTGCATTGTACACTGAGCAGAATTGACTCTTTTCACTGAAAAACGAATTTAAATCACAGCTCAATCAACTGGAATCTGAATGAATCGGGAGACCTGAGAGATATTCAAAGTTCAGACTTCAGACTTGTGGCATGGAAAATAGCAGTGCCATGTTATATTAAATTCAGCATAATCCAAACAGACCATGTCTCTAGGTCTTAGATTTTGAAATCTAGTTGGGTAGTACATTCATGCACAGCTGCAACAAGAAAGTTTAGTGTCAAACTTCTCTGGATGAAAAAAAAAGGGGGAGAAAAAAAAAAGAAAAAGCTCGGAAACGTGGAGGATTAGCAAAGGATTGTCTTAAGAAGTTCGAGAAATGACCAACCAACTAATTAGAAATCCCTTTTCAATTGTCAAGCTGCTGTAATCTTAAATGATGGCTTAATTTCCCCAAGCCAATGACGAATGAGCCGATTCTAAGTATCAAAACTCAGTGGCGCCGTACCAAGTGGGACAGCACCTGCTGCGAGGGGGAAACAAATGTGAACCTCGTCG
This sequence comes from Trachurus japonicus, assembly GCF_045865225.1. NCBI lineage: Eukaryota > Metazoa > Chordata > Actinopteri > Carangiformes > Carangidae > Trachurus > Trachurus japonicus. The sequence goes on along the minus strand of NC_140929.1, from coordinate 11,235,360 downwards.
AGCTTATCAGAGCAGTGCAGTCGCAAATAAGTGGAGGAGTAGAAACTTAAACTTTCTACAACTTCCCTCAGAGCTAGAAAAACAATAAACAATGTTTATTCTCATTATTATCTCTCAGTTTTTGCGTCGTCTTTGATCATTGTGAGGACGGTACTGTATATAGGAGATGTGTGCTGTGTTGAATACTGATGGAAGCAGAGGTTGAAAATCAATGCTAAGTTTTAAAGTAGTCTGACAACAGTATTCTGTTACCTGCTTCCAGTAAAACCAATACTGCATTAAGACTTCATGACAGAAAGCGCTGCGATGTGATGTGGACTCAGTAGAACGAGCACACTTATGAAACAACCGTGTCGCTCATGCTACAAATATGACAGGCCTCTCTGTGTTCACCGACTTGACACAGCCACATACATGTTTAGACAACTCGCTCCCTCTCCTCCCCCCCGACTGACAAATTCCAATTCAGCACTTTCTTCACAGTTCAGACAAAAGGGGCCTGCTGGGTTGTGTATGACTGACAATGGAGGAAGCAGAAGAGACTGCACGCACGGCGGCGTAGCATGTGCGCCGGCCGCGCTGTCAATACACGCAAAAGGTCAAGAATCAAACGGTTCGCTGCGGCGGCGATTATTGAATGAGCGACGCTCGTAGCAACAGCGCGGTATTTACGGCATTCCTTTTTGGTTAGGACATTTTTTGACTTGCTTTGAGACACTGCATACAGAGGATTGTTGCTGCTACAGTGAATATGCGGTGCCGTTTTAATCTGGGATCAAACTGAAAATCCCCTCCCATAAGAGTTCAGTCAAGGTCACACTGGCGATTAGGCAGACTGTCTATAGAGAGACAAACTGAGACAGAGAGAGAGAAAGAGTAGTTAAAAAAAAAAAAACGAGTGGCGCTGTGCTGTCAACCACCACCGCTGTGTGAGGTTGTACTGTAGGCTAACCGGAGATTTTTCCAAAAGAATTAACATGCTCTTATTTTTTCACGGTGAATGGTTTGGTGGCAGGAGAGCGATTCAAAAAATGAAGTCACTCCTTCCCCTAACATGTTCAAGTCATTACGACCCAGCCTTACAGCCTCCTGTTTTGTCCGCCACATGTGGGACATTGACCTGCCTGCAGCCTGGTGCAGTGCCCAGGCAGACAGCTGGTCCGTCTGAAGCCTACACACAGAGACACACACAGAGACACGCACACACGGAGACACAGAGGTGAAACGGGAGAGAGAGAAAGAGCGAGAGAGAGTGGGAGAGGGTGTGAGGGACATATCCAGAGGCCTTGAAATAGAGCAGGACCGGCCCAGGTCAGAGCCAGCCAGCCTGGCCACCTGTCTGGCATATGAGTTTTCCAAGGAAGTGATGTCAAGGTATCCACAATGTGGATAACACGGCCGCAATGACACGCCTCCTAAACTATGTGTGCGCCACATTAGCATTCCAACAAGCACTCACTACTCTCACTGTTGTGAAAACATCTTGTATTTGATCCAGTTAAAACACCACCAAAGTCATCATCGTGTTGAGTGTAGTGGAAAAACGTTACTCTACCCTCTGTAGGTGAAGTTTTTAATCGGCTGCAGAGTCCTTGAATATCCCCATAAGATTCTCCAATTTTGCTTATTGCCTCGGCGCCCCTCAGCTCCATGAGCGAGCGCAGTTCTTTGAGCGTGCAGCCAAACTCTCCATCGTGGTTGGCCTCCACCATGGAGTTCTTCACCCCGCTGTATGAGTTGTTCGCCATTGTCTCAGCGCCTCTCCACTCGGTTGCAAAGCGTTGTTGCTTTGGCTCGATGGCGGGGGTAAAAAAAAAAAAAAAAATTAAATTTAAAAAAGGAAAAAAAAAAATTTGAAGACGGGGAGGGGAAGGGGGCTGGAAAAGCTTAAATCCTCAAGAGTGCATACACAGTAGTAGTTCCCATAAACAGTTGACAGGCCCTTCACAGGCAGCAGGAGTCATACGCCAGGTAGCAGGGCAGGGATATTACAAAACAAGCCATTTCCCCTTGGAGAGCTGAGTTCCTAGTCTTTCATGGTGACTGAGGATCACCCACAGAGCCGGAGATCACCATGCATGAAGATCTGAAAGAGAGGAGCAAACAATTAGTTGAGTTTTAGGTCCATTTCTGACTTTTTTCCCCACAATCCATCCCTTCCAAACAAGATAAGAACACAGATATTTTGCAGAGATCATAATTTACAGATAAATGTTGTGTAACTTGATTTAATGCAAAGCCTTCATTCTTCATTCATAAATCTCAATGTCGCGTGTTGAACAATAGGTCTTTGCATCTCTGTTATACAACTACATCAGCACAGACGCACAAGAGGAAACATGGAGGAGGCCTTTTGCACAAAACCACTTGGCTGCTGAGAGAAGTAGGAAAATAATTAGAGAAACTGCCTGGAGATATTGCCAAGAGATTTTGATTAGTTGTACTTGAGTTTTATTAAAATAATACTAATAATTTTGTCATTGGGACAAAACTCTTGTCTGGTAATGTGCACTCTGCTTCCCGGCAAGAATATGTGAGTGGAATGGAGCATTAGTATTCAATAATCACTCAGCTACAAGCTGCTCCCAGGGTTTTTCCTGCTTGGAGAATTTAAAGATAGTCTTTTCCCCTCTGCAATGTTCATCTACCACTGAAGAGAAACTCAATGCTTCTTGTTGCCATTGCAAGGTAAAAGGCTTCCAGCAGCCATCTCCAAATTCAGTTTCCTTCCTTTGCTTGGATTTGAATTGACTCAGTGTGTTTGGTTTCATTTCATTTGCTGCCTTCTGACTGGCTGAAGGGCGCGAGTTAAAACTACTTAATGCACATAAGATACGAGCTTAAGCACTGGCCCAAATCTGTTCGCTGGCCAGTGGCTGGTGAACTACTCGTGGACCTTAAACAGTAGTGAGCCCGGGAAACTGAAAGATAAAAAAGCTGCAGAACAGAAGGCAAGCACGCTCTCATTTCAAATAAAAAAAAAAAAAAGTATTTGCATCACATATCACAGCTGGGTAGTAATAAAATTCAGTAACAACTCTGAAACTGTTCAGTGATCCACTCTGAATCAATCAGTGGACTCACTACACAGGTATTTGGTGCTGTAATTAATAGTGAGGTAGGCAGGGAAAATTACACACACACGTGCCCTGAATGGAATTAAAGTTACTGATTAGTGAGTGAAACAACAACAACAACAACAACAAAAGAAAAAAAAGATAAGAGCAGCCTCTGTAGAGAATTAAAAGCATCAATTATTTAAATTTTGATCATGTTTTTCCTATAACTCTCCATCTTGATTTTGTATTGTTACTGCTAGATTTCTATTTATGATTAGAAAAGCCATGTATAATCCCCTTTCACCCCAGAGATGCCCGTGGGAAAAGCGAAAGAGTTTCGGAGATGTTCTTCTTCTCTACACACTTCTGAGGCCAAGCTGCATGATGAGAACATCGGTTTCCAAGTATGACCAGATGTAAAATATTAAAGTCAAATCGAAAAATCCTCGTCTATCCAGTGAGCACCGTAGGTTTGTGACAAGGGGGGGAAAAAATGTTCAGACAACCAAGCCACAAGCTTCCCTGCAGTGAAACATGTGGGGTAACGTAGTGAACAGGCACCAACTGACTGATTACCTTAGGAAAAGCCTTCTGTTTAATCTAATTAAGACTATCTGTGGCATCAGGGAGCTCCATGGTGCTCTACATGGGGGGAGTCCATTCTAATGAGAGGTTGCTGTCCATTCAGCTTTAATCAGCCTAACACAATGAGAGTGATTCATTCATGTCGGATTGGATTTATTTGAAAGATTCAACAAGATGAGCTTGATTACTAGTCCGAAACAATTTGGGAAACATTATACTGTACTTTCAGGTCTGACTATAATCTGCAGTGAAGGGAACCTGGACGGAGCCATCTGATACATAAGAGTGGAGACAGACGGGGATGTTTTTTCCTTGTCTGGAAAAAATGCTGCCGTTATCCCACAGCTGGGGAGGTTTTACTCGCATTCTGGATTTCTGACTATATAACAAGCATCGAAACGTTTTCTACGAGAACACCGTTAACGGCAAGCAGGACCCTTCAAAACATGCAAATCCAAACTAACGTCCGAAATTCACAAATATGCCGGACCTTTAAACTGGGACGCAGATGCAGGAGGACAGAAAATGTAGCCTTTATTATTGCTCACTGCACAAATGAAAGCTCGCAGCTTATTCCATTGAGATTCTTGGAAACTATTCTGTCACATGTTGAGATTCTATTTGGAGCCATCTGCCATGGAAAACAGGACAGAATTTATTATTTATTACACAGCATAATTGCAGGGCCGGGTGTATTACCGAGGTGGGAGAGATCGCAGAAATATATTTTGTGGAGGAAATGCACCTCTTTCCACCTCTCGTGCTCATCATCAGCGCATGTCGACAAGCCAATTAGGAAATGCAATCATTTCTGCTGTTGTTTTGTCCCAATATTCATCATCGTATGATCGATGATAATCACATCAATTCCTCATACCACTGTTTTCATTTCCACAGAGAAGTAAAAACTGGGATATTCTTCTGCAGGATAACTCCTCCATAATGTCTGCTTCATGTCCACGTCTACATCACACATAGTAGATGTGTGAGAAATGAGACGTTTCACTGTAGTTGCATCGCAAACTGAGTTTATCACTCATGCATCATCATGGTGACACCCAGTGACTAAGCTGTGAGTGTAGATGCAGTAATGTTTTAATTACTGATGTATGGGGCTGAGTTAAACAGTAATTATCAGTTTTGATCAATAAAGTTTATAGTGTGAGTCAGGCGAGATAGTTTCTTTTGTTAATTCTGATGATTGTGTGTGTATCCCAGTGTTTGAGATGATAAATGTGTTAAAGAAATAAAATAATCATTCTATGCAAATACACAAGTAACAACATTAATCAAAGACAACCCAGATGGTCCAAGGTTTTGGGGTTCTTGTGCCTGAGGTGAATTTCATGTGACTCTGGGTAAAAGCATACAGCTTTTTAAATGTGTCCATGCATCCTAAAGGAGTCATCTTGAACAGGAGATATTCCACAGAGCTCATGGTAATGAATGTACTTCTCTGCCCTCTCCGTTCCCCAGTCTTCCCGTCTTCCTCCATGAGCCCTCTTCCCACATTCACACTCCCTAACACCACGAGCGGCAACAACGCCAAGCTGAAGGAAGTGCCAACATTTGCTGTGCTGCGACAGTTTCGGGTTGCGGAGCAGGTCACATGTCACAACAGTGGAAAATCATTGTGATTGGATCTCCAAGCCAACAGCTGGCATGGTATGGTTGAATGACAGAGGACGAAGGTTAACCCCTTGCAGACAAGCCGCAGCGAAACCGTAGCTCAGCATTAAAATGTGCGCCGGTTTCACCCAAAGGACCGCGAGGCTTCCGCGTCACCACGAGCGACTTCTCTATACCCGAGCTATTTAAGGCTGCTTTCACACATTAGATGCACAACTTAACTCTCCACCCAGATGGGTTGAGTCCAGTGGAAAAGAAGTAGATAGGACAAGAATGGAGGCCATCTCAAAATTATACTCATGTCTTTGTTTCCACGCTAAGGAAACCCTCTGGCAGTTTGCACACCTCTACGTGCCAACAACTCGATGCAAGTCAAGGATAGCAATTCTAGGGATCCCTCTGCAATGGAGCTGCCTAATGCGAGGGGTGGTATTTTTAGCTTTCCCCAGACTGCCCCTCCCCCCACAGCTAGCCACTGCTGAACTGGGTCAGGCCATGTAAATGTGGAGGGTACAAAAGCAGAGACACCCAGCCCTCCTTGCGCTGCACGGCTCGTGGCCGACTGAGAGCCGTGGCTTCTTCAACCCCCATGGACCGGGACCTCAAACGCTGTCAGGCTGCCAATGCATAAGAACGCACAGTCAGAGGTGTCAGCGTCAACACACTTTTCCTCTTCAGCTCTTCTTACTTTATGTATGGAGGGATGTGTGATGGCGAAAAGAAAAGAAATCATTCTCCAGAGGCATTTGGACCTGGATTTATGGCGTAGCAATTACTTAGGAATGAGGAATGAGTTTACTTAGCGGATGTCTTTATTGTTCTTTAACTGCTAAATTTATATTGTTCAGATTTCTCCATTTCATTCAATATTTTATTTTAAACAATAAGTTGTTTGATACATTAAAATTAATGCCTGTGTGTTTTCTTTCAAGCATCACTGCAGGTGTTTTTTGCTTATAAATAATTCAATGTACTTTAGTTGTTCAACATTTGTGTAAAGAAATCTGATGTTCAATGAAAAAACAGTCCCAAAGTACAACGTGCAAGTGAAGTGCATGCTAGCCCAGAAATGGGGCAGAAATTTGGCCGGTTACGTCATAAAAATAGAGCAGACACCGGCTCTGGCTTTTGATCCACAAAAAGCCAGAGCTAGAAAACATTTGAATGTGGAGAGATACTTCAAGAATGACCAGCAGATCAGTGCAAAGTGCATATAATCATGATTGCCTATGAAAAAAAGCCTATTCAAAAGAAAATCAAACAGCATGGGCAAAAATCTCATTCAATTCCCACATGCTGAGGTGAAAGTGACTGATTTATTCCTTTTAAATGTGTGCTTTTAAAAGATTCAAACTGTCCCTTATAATCAATAAAGATATAGATGAAGTAAAATCAGAGATTTAAAGGTAAGACACAATCAAGCACTTATCTTTTTCTTCAGTTTCTAAAACCTCATCATTGCCCCATGTAACATGTCACACAGTTTATATAAATCCACTATTTCTGCACCTCATTTCAGCTTCTCATCACTGTGAAGACGTAGGTGCATACGGTAAGAGGTCATGTGGTGCAATCATCTACTTCTCATTTTCTTAACAAGACTGTCCAAGCAGTGCTGAGTCCTGAAAGACTATACTGTTGTTAAGATATCATTAATTCTTTATAGTCACCCACGAACTCTGAAAGGGATTTTTCTTTTGATCAGAATCACATTCTACCACTGAAGACCCCTCTCTGCTCCACCGCGTTTCTGTATTAATATTCAAACGACATGTGTAAGTAGTGTCTGTGAAAATATTATCATATTTTTCATTCCGAGGTCAGAGGATCAGGAGGAGGTGGAGGTTTTATTTAACCATTATGAAGTCTGTCATATACATGGGATGGAATTTATTGCGAAATGAAGCGTCTTTCATCGAGCCACTTGGAAGATGAGAAGCTCTCCGTGGTCTCTGTCACACGTGATTCTACATAGCAGTTCAGTTCAGTGGCCTGAGGTCCTGCCACTCGGACCATTTGCTGCCATAATCCGACCTTGCTGTCCTAACCATTTCAATTTTAGTATGCCATAGTGCTGCTGAGCATTATATTCATTTTAACGTGACTCACAGGCTTGCAACAGGGAAGTGGGTGAAGGTATATTAAGTCTTAAAGCTTGTATATGTTGCACGTCAGCAGTCAGCACTTTCACATCCAGCCTCTGCAAGCTGAGTAACGCATTCAGACTATACCTTTAGTGAAGAGAGGTTCAAGGCAGCCAGCCATCCATTTTTTTCACTTAACTCAGTTCACTTCATTCAATCGTGTCAATTTCAGATTTGTTCAATTCATTGTGACCATACCTGGTGAACTAACAGGGTTTCCAAACGAGAAATTTGAGAGCTACATTTTAAAGGCCTGAGAGACAGAGATGTCTTCATTGTCTTTCTCTCTGAACAGTGTGGATAAAATGACACCAGCAAAGGACTGTGTACCTCATGCCACAGGTTTACAACAACCAGTATCTCTCAACATTAAAACAACCTTGGTGTCTAGCAGTATAATTACATTTTAAAGTAATTTATTTTTTGAAAATCTTCTTTCCAAACATGCTAAAACTAGAATAAATGTCTGGCTGGACCACCTTGTTGTAGCATAGCTGTTTCTGCCTGTCTTGATGACTAATTCATGATATTTGAAAGTGAGCCTTAGGATTGCTTATCAATTTCGTTTAGCCTTTTTTGTTTGTCACATTTTAATCCCCTGGGTCTCCCTGTTGTTAACATTAACATTACAGCAGATAAATTTCAGTCATACTGGTGTAGTTTGTCCTTCCTGCTCGCTTTGTCAGGCCACATCTAAATGAATGAGCAGTAATGAATGAGTCAAACTGCATGTAACCTAAAACCACTGCTTGAAATAACCTTGGCCTTATAATCCACATCGAAAAACAAAGATAAGCAAAACTCCATCATAAGTAAATAATACCATAAATACATTGTACGAAATGGTACAAAACCAGACTATACTTAGCTTTCCATGCCAGTTTACATGAAGCTCAAAGTCACCTTAGATTAATGACCCTATAGTTGCTTGCTCTCCGAAAACAATGCTTTATACTAGGCAGTTTCAAAAACTGGACTATAGACTATAGAAATATAGACTAAACTGAGACGCATAAATATTTGTTCTTATTAACAAAATGAATTATTTCTAAGCAATGCTAACTGACTCATGTGCAGAACATGACAATGAAATGAGAGGACATGTAAAGCATGGGGTTGTAAGAGGTGTCTCCTCCGTGATAAAAGAAGTAATGACATGACAGGTGAAAACTGCCTGGAAGAAAGTGTACTCACTATACTGCATTACTTAACAGTGTCTATTACACCATAACCACAAACGACACTTATTTCAACAGCGTGCTATGATTGGTGGAAATCACATCATTGCCGGCATGCATTTTGCCTAATGAACCCATTAGGCACGTGCACAAAAGAGGAAAACCTGTAGTGGTAGTCTTGACAAGTTGTCGGTCTACAATATGCAAGTAGCTCAAACACTATCTGGCAGAACCACACTGCCAAAAAGGTCAAGTGATCCTGCCACCGAGAGTTAACCACTTTCAAAATCTATTCACAAAACAAGTGTGAGGAGGACTACCGACTTGTATGCTTTAGTCAGGGTGATAGTCTGCCATTATGAAAAAGCATGGTACGGCGAGGAATAAGAAAGGATATTTTTGTCATTCTTGAGTGACAGCAACAGTCTGAGTTCAAAGGGCTCAGACACAGCAACAGATTGTGTTACTGATGGTTTAAGTGAATCATTAAACAAACTCTGGACCTCTATATGCTGAGCTAGACAACAAGAATTAAATATTAGGCTACTCATTGTTAAACCTGGAAATTGTTCCTAATGTTGTAAAATCTGGAAGATCCACACATATCAACTGAAAACTAAACACCACAAGACTATGCTCACATCTTGCCTACACTCACAATACAGTATGAGGGTCTATAATGATTGTATATAGAACTGCTTAGCCATTATGTAATAGGCTATGTCTACAGATAACCATACCATACTGGCACACCTTGGATCATTCAATCACAGTAGATCCACTTCAAACTCAAGTTTAAATTCGGTGTTCAAATATTATTTCTCGATTTAAAAAAAAAAAACTACAATAGGCCTGTGAAGGATCACGAGTTATTCTACACAAACACAGGAAGGCTGTGCTGGCGCTGCAGCAAGCCCGGTGCTGTTTCAGTGGATAAGGACTGATCCCTTCAACTAGACACCAGAAAGGTGCTCAGAGGCTGCACACACACACTCGCACATTAACCTAGAAACTTGCCGGTATAATGTTAGCGAGTGCGAAACTATATTGCATTTCCTATCAAGGTCAAAAGTGTAACGCTGATACATGTAATCAACTCGCATGGGCTGGAAAGTTTAGGAAACAGGAGATATTACGAGACATTACCGTCATGCTGTAAGTGGTAATGGTCATTTAAAGCGACATGCGGCTCAAGGTTTCGACTGAAGTGAACTGCAGTCGCCTTACTAGTCAGGAAATGAGCGTTATAGGCTATATTTTGTTTTTAAAATAGCGATGGGGATTGCAACAGATTAAAAAAAAGTGTAAGGTTCCTCCCATGACATTTAGGCTAGATATGTGACTGGAGGTTGTGAGATAGACAAGGGTGCAAAATGGTGTTTCCCGTTAGTGAGGTGTTTTCCGTGGGTTGGTTAGACCGAGGTTAGATCAAAATAGAGTGAAGGATATACTGTAGCACGAGGGGACACCTCGACACAACACCGGCAAAATGATAATGATACTACCCCGGCTGGGCGTCCCACTTTGACAGCGTGGGGACACGTGGGGCGTGAAAGACGTAACCGATACTCGGTATTAAAAAACGCATATTTATAGTATTCACTTTAAAAAGACGACTCCCCGAGCTGCCCATGGGAAAGAGCCGCAGTGCGTGAAGTCCAGGACCCGGAGAGTCTCTGCTCCAGGCCGGCTGAGTGGGTACTACCCCACTAAGCGCCTATAATAAAAATAAAAAAGGGGGGGTGCACTGCTGCCCTCTTAATGTTAAATGGGTTAAATGACAGGTCGTAAAAATGCACCAAATGTTCCTCTGAGCTCTGTGTGATAGGAGGATGATATCCAGGCAACTTTCTCGGGAGCATTATGGACGTCCAACATTTGTGTCTAGCCATATTTCGCACGCAGTCGCTAACCCGCTTTTCCACGTCTCGCCCCGTCAAACTGCGACCCACGAGACACTGGAAACGTGTTTAAAAACCACATCGATCCGGGCTAACATGGTGCAATGTTAGCCAGCCAACTTAGCCCCCCATGCGTTAGCTTATGTTGATTGTAAAGATTGGATTTTTTTTATTTCTTCTTTTCTTTAAAACAAAAGCTACTTTCAATAGATTTGACAAGTGGAAAAACTTAGCCCGTGGCAACACCGGGGTCTGAGTAAACTAAACAGAAACGAGGAGGCGGCAGCAGCAGCATCCTGGGCTGAAAAGCTACCTGGGGTTGGAAAAACGAGACGCCCAGTGTCAGTATCTATTCAAGACTTAACGTGAGCTAACGATGTTAGCTTGGTATAAAGCTAACTACCCAAGGCAGCAGCTACCCACCACCAGTGGTTGGCCCTCGTTGATCACTGCACACACAGACACACAAAAAGAAGACTGAACCGACCAGGGTTGCTCCGTGCAGCGGCCAAAACACCCGGAGGCAAGCCGGGTCTTGGTGCATTTAGTCGCGCCAGCAGAGGAAAAAATATAGCACAAATAAAAAATACTTACTCCGTTCTCTGAAGAGTACCCCAGCTCCCTTTCTCTCTTTAACTCCCCCTCAGTCTCACCAAAGACTGGACTCTCTCCCCTGATCTGAGGTGAGATCCCGCCCACTGCGCTGTCACAACCACAGACAAAGTCTTCGCAGCGTCGACTGTCAAGATGGTTCCCGTCCCCACGACAGCCCACGTCCACTTCCCGGAAAAAAAAAAAACATATGACACATGCGTACTGCTAATGTGACACTACTGAAATAACGGTCAGCATGGTCAATTGCTAACTCATCTGAATAACAGAAATGACCACATGGATGATTCATAAAAGGAGTCGCGTCATTGTGAAACAGGTGCAAACAAACCAGGAGCACCTGTACATTTTAATCAATTGTATGAAATGTAAGTATCAGGACAATTTCAACTCTCTGAGGTTGTAAGCATTAAAATGCAAGTGAAAACGACATTGGGATAGAGTTAGCTGGAGATAATAAAAATAATAAAAAAAAAAAAGTGTTTCGGTTTGTCTGACGTGCATTCGACGTCGGCGAAGGCGGAAGTCCGCGGCGGTGAATCATCTCGCCTCGCCCGGCTGCGTCCTGTCACTACACCGCCGCGGACATGTGATGCACGTTAAAAGGAGGATAGGTATGGACCGCTAGTGTGGATTCCCATTGGCTTAGCCGGCATATCAGTCGCCTATGGAAACGGTTACGTCATGATCCCCTCGTACTCCCTCTTTGCTCCCGTGTCGCTTTATAATAACAGGATTATTCAGCCCCCTCTCCACCCCCCGTCTCTCTCTCTCTCTCTCTCTCTTTCGCTCTCTCTCCTCACTTCCCATCATATGATGCAGCCTGCAAAAAAGTACCCGCCGAAACCTCACTGCCGCATCGTTTCTGCCGTGTGGCTGTCTGAACTCCACCTAGGCTTCACAAGGCTCTTCCCTCGGCGCCTAATAATACCTGACGTCATTCTTTCCATGACGTAGCGCTTTTTTTTCTCTTTCTCTACTTCTTCTCTGGATTCAATGCCTGTATTCTTTGCGCTTCTTGTATTGGGTCCTATTGAGAAGCAGTCAGTCACACATTCAACAATCAGCTTCTCTGTTACTGGGGCCAACTGTCGGTGAAATAGGCTAACCACAAACTATTTAAACTAGGACAGAAACTGAGCTGCACATTAACAATAAACAGAGAATAGCTATTCATGTTTATGGTGCAGCATGGTCACATATTACTGTAAAAGTAACTGACTTATAGCTGATGTTCATGCACAGACATTTTGACTTTGCACCAACTAACTGTCATCATCAGTGACCTTATCTGCCTGCGGTGGGCCCCTGGTTAAAAAACAAGACCAGTGGTGGTAGATGATAAACGGAAAATAATCCCGACTGAGGTCAAACCCCAGTGTAATATACTTGCTGCCTTGACATAATGGGATTTATCATTAACACAAGAGCCCTAAGTGCACAGAAACATTTACCCCTGCACAACTTGTAAACAAGGGAAAAGTTCAACATGTTTACGGCTGTGTGCAATTTAAAAGTTGGAAAATGTTGTTTCAGAACTTCTGAGTCAGATCAGTGTCAAGGGAGGGTAGAAAAGAGGAAGAGATTAAGCAGAGGAGTGGAAAAAAAACTTGATTTATGTAACTTGTGCACTTGTTTTGGTCTCACGTTTGTGTAATTTGACCCAGTTGGGTCGGTCAAAAGCAGACACAGGAATGATCAACATATGATATCAATATTCATACAACTGATAATTATATTGATCACTGCTTTTTGGATCTGTTCATAGGCCTACTCTCAAACATCCAGTCTTCCTCTTTTAACCACAAATTCTGTGACTCATCTGGTTAGTAGGCTATACAGTATGGTACATTAGTGCACACAATACCATGCATTGGAAAATTAAAACTTGAGTCTATAATAAGAACGGCTTTCGTTGTGACTGAAAAAAGACTTTCTAGATTTGAGAAGTAAACATGTGGAGAGTTTTGGCCAAAAGCAGCCACCAGTGAGATGACGCATTCACTTATCTCTGGGTGTCAAATGTGCAGCCCTAAACACATCAGATATCCTCAGCTGTCAATCTCCTGCTCTCAGACTTCAAACTGTTCCACTGCAGCGCTTCTATCTCCATGTTTTCTCGTGTACATCATCCACCAATACCACTGATCTCAGCCCAGCTAGCACAGGGCAAACAAGATCTGCTCTGCCGACCCTCGAGCCCTGTGCTGCTGAGTGAGGTAGAGTCAAGAACTATTTTTGTGACTCTTCACTGACAGTGGTTTTGACGACTTCCTGCAGTGCTTTGTGTTTGGCCTACCCTGAGCACACGTCCGTCTAACATGACACTGATGGCCCAAGTTTCTGTCTCAGTCTCTCCCTGTCTGCCTATCTTTGACTATATCCATCAGTCTGTGTCTCCTTGCTCCCACTTTATCTCTCACTTGCAGAAGCCAACACACAATAATCTAACGGTCTAAAAGGCCTCAGAAATAGACTACCACACAAGGGCACAGATGTCAATTACTTGTATTTGTGCCATTTAAAAAATGTTCTAATTGAGAGTTAGATATGAAGATATGTCTGTACAGTGTATTGGTACAGCTAGCACCCAGTTATCTTATCTCAGCACAAAGGCTGGAAACAGCCACAGTTTGCCCATGGTTCACGCTGTTCTGTGCCAGACTATTTCTTGGCTCGGGGCAGACAGAGAACCACCCCATTTAGCAGCAAGTTGTTGTCTTTAGAATTTGGTTTGTGTCCAAATTAAAGAAACAAAATATGATGTGCTAACAGATTTTGTTATTGCTAGACTGAGCCAGACTAGCTATTTCTTAGTATTTTCAGTCCTTGTGCTATAAGCTAAGCTAACCAAAACATCAAACTGTACCTCTTACATAGGCTACATTCAATTTAAGGAATGGGAAAGGGTTGTTTCTTTTTTTGCCAATCACACAAATGACACAAACTCACTATAAGGCAGTTTATAACAATATAGGTCAATATAGTAAAACTTTCCATGACATTTTCTTTCCTCTCTGTGGCTAATATTTCTATATGGTTTATTCTAAGTCTAACTGTGACAGACAATAAATAGATAGGCTATTTAAACTTGTGTCATCACTGCCTGTTTGATCTGTTAAAATCACTTCTTCAATCTTGCCCTCAATCTATTTGAACGCGGAAGAGAGTGACGTGGTGAAACCCCACACGAGAGGCCTTTTAGCTGTACACACATCAATCTGGAAGCTGACTCGTTAATAGAGACAGTGAATTATAAATAAATAAAAACAAAAACACTGCATGTATCTGCAACAGAGTGTGCGGCATGGTGGTAATCTGAGAAATTAACTGCTGAAGAAAAAAAATGTACTTACATTAATCCTGCTGCTTAACCGAAAAGGAAATTACATCTGTGCAAACACACCCAGAGAGCCATGTCAGTAGTTTTGCTGAGAGTTTTTTAAATTGGGGAGACCAATCATTTTCCCCACAGCTGTTGTCTCAGTCTTGCTGTTGACTCAGTTTCTCAGAGGAAATTTGCCATATGCTCTGGAGCATCTTGTGAACTACAGTAAATGTCAAGTGTCATTAGACTTTGTGCATGCTAATGTGTTGTTTATGCTGCCTGAGTAAGCATTAATAATGAGGCATGCCAAAACTCCTCCAAAAAGGGGGATGCTGTCTTCGGGGTACCACTTGCATTTAAAAAAAAACACTAGAATATAATCACTTATTCATATAAGGTGAAAGAGGGCACATGACTTCAACAAAGCAAAAAAAAAGTTACACAAAAGTGTTGTCACATTTGAGAATAAACAAGAAAGCCGCGGCTGTGTGTGTGCGTGTGTTCATCCCAACATAGAACTTTAATTACTGGGGGAGAGCTCTACACACCATGAGACGAGATAGCTTGACAAATAATTGCAGGTTCAGCCGAAGAGTGTCTAGCAACTGGCACCTCATGAATGTGTCTGCTGTTCTAACGGAGAGGAACTTAGTTGCGGACTCGGCATCTTATCACATTTTTAGATAACATGCTGCTGCAAGCTGATTAAGACACTTGCTGAAGCAACAATGCAAAATGGAAAAGCCAAAGGGGATGGAAAAGATAAATCACAAGCCACACAGATTAGCAGTTCTTTCCTAAACATTTTTTTTTAAATAAACATATGACTGTGGTGGAAATGCCTATGGTGCGCTGGGAGATCATGTGCCTCCTCAAGCCAAGGCAAGTGGAAAATGCGCTCATGAAGATGTCGCATTAGTCAACTTACACAAGCAGGTCGCTATCAGTGAGGACACGCTGTATGAATATTGCTTCCTCTGGTCAACCAATCTTTCTACACCACTTTGTTTCTTGAACAGACGTTGGATTTTCCACTGGCTCAGCACATTGGCAAAGAGTTTAGACGGGGACGGGAGGGGGGCTTCCTCCTTTTGAAGAGGAAGAGGAAAAATTGTGTTGCATACTTTAGAGAAGGACTGCTGATCGGGTTTGATGATGTGTGAGAATTTTCCGATTGCAAATTAATCAAAAGTCCAGATGTTAACCAGTTTCTTTGTGTGTATTTCTCAGTTTAGACAATTTGTTCTGTTGTTGGGCTTAGTGTTAGAAGGATGTATTAACATTAGACTGTTTGGACCTATTATCCAAGAAGGACAGTAGCTATATCAATCAGACTACGTTTATATTAGGGATGGGCCCTGCTCATTGTAATAACAAACCTTACTCATCTAACACGTCATTAGTCTGCCACAATTACTGTAATCACATTTTTCCTGAAATCCGCAAGCGTCCAAACATTGGTTTATGTCTGCCGGAGGACTCTTCAATTATATGATTAACATTCACACACTGCTGACTGGCAACGGGAGCAGAGACACAGACGCACGAATTGCACCTACGATGCAGGTAAACATCTAAGCGAAGATCTGAAGTGAGACCTTGTGGAGCAGTTGCACACACACAAAGACCCCTTTTGTGGAGGAAAGCTGGGAGAGAGAGAGAGGTGGTGGGTAGGTGCGGCGGTTGTAAAAGGAGGGGTCTATCATGACTGAGCTGCTCGCTGTAGGCTCGCGCATGTTTGTGTTTCCAACTACCCCTGGAATTTACTGCAGGCACTGGCAAGGGCAGCCACAGAGAGGTGAATGGCCTGCAGGATAAAGGCCAGAGTTGTTGGGAAAGGAGTAAAGTGGAGAGAAATAGAGAGAGAGAGGGGAAAAACAGAGGTTGTAGAAAAGGAAGAGAAAGATGGAGCAACAGCGCACACAGACAAGGTGCTATTGTAAAAGGCAAAGAGTCAGCAAATAAGTGTGAACTGGAAATAGAGATGGTAAAACAAAAGTTGTGGTGTGCGTATCTAGCGAGTGTGTGTGTGTGTGTGTGTGTGTGTGTGTAGGGAAGGAGACAGTGGTCTTACTCAGCCCTGAGCCAGCAGCACTGAGATTATCTGGCCAAGTTTCCACTCACAAACAATAATTCACCTCAAGTGCCCATTGAGGCCAGACTCTGTCAGGACGGCGACCCGCCCAATCCTGTATGTGGGTGCGTGAGTGGAAGAGGGCTGTGTATGGTTATAGTATGCCATCACCATATAAACTTGTGTGTGGTGTGTGTGAAGACGCAGAAGAGCCATAGAAGGGTGTTGGCGGGGGCTGGGTGGGTAATACCGCTGCGCTGCCCTCCAGGACATGTTTTCCATGCTCTGTTTTCCATCGATATCCTCTGTATTTACATTAGACTCCGCTATTGGTGGAGCTGGAGAGTGTATTTCATTCAGGCCAGTGAACATTTAGATGTCATAAAATGTAGGGCATATAAATAGTCTTGATTCAATTACCTCCAAGGCGGAGAAACCACCTGAGATTCCAAATTTAGATTCGGTGCAACGCTCGTGGAAAACGTGTCCTTTAGGATCCAAAGGGGAATGAAAACGTAAACCAAAACATACAGGACTAAAATACCCCGGTGTGTTTCGGTCTCAAAAACAAGTTTGCTGGAAATAGTAACAGGAAAGGTATCCAGGTTTAGAAAGTGTATGTTTATACATGATGTATTGATAGACAGGATAAATTATAAGAGAAAAGAAGCTTGTGTGCTTAAGTGCAGCTAGACGGTGAGGGCTAGTTAGCGTTCTGGCAGAGGTGACTTTGGGTAAATTAGTGGCAACAGGCAGTAATTAAGAATCGTTTTCCCTGTGTTTAGTTGTTCAGTTAGGCGTGGAGCCCATCAGCCCTATAAATCTGCCCCCCCCAACCACCCCACCCACAAAGTCTACGAGTACCACCAGGGGACCAGGCAAAACAATTAATGGCAACTTAATTACAGAGTCACATCAGATTTTTTTTTTCCTTTGCTTAACCCACAGAGCAAGAGAAGGGTGCATTAGAGGTGCTCGCTTCCTCAAAGTCGACTCACTCACAGCTTTTTACAATGTCCAAAGCAGAGTGGCATAGACTGGGCACAGATGGGGCATGGAGGAGTAGATCCAATGGGAACTCTCTGCCCTTTACACCCCATTTCTTCCCTTTCACATGGGGGCTTTTCCCCAGGGAGGGAAGCAAGGCACAAGGAGGAAGAGAGGCAGGGTTACAGACGAGGACCTACAGTACGCTTCTCGGTGCAAAAGAACCCCAGAGCATGAGTGTGCACGCATTTTAAGATACACATACAGTACACACACACACACACACACACCTTGCCCTGCAGTACACAGTAGCTTTGACCTTCCTACCATAGGGAGAGCAACAAATGGACATATGTGTGTCGGAGGGGGAGGGAGGGAGAGGTGGAAGGTTTCAGAGAGAGGCAGAATGTGATGTGACAGACAGACTGGAAAAAACCAACTGTATCACATCTGATGCTTAACTCCGAAATATAGAAATCTGTGTACAGTACACACACTGTACCCAGATATAGTTTTACAGTACATCAACAGTGTGACATCAGAGGATCAATACTACTGTGCGTTCTGGATGGTAGATATGAGACTACAGCCTACAGCCTGCTAGCTTAGCTTGGGATGAAGAGTGGAAAACAGGGAGACACAGGTGAGCTGACATTGTATAAATTCAATCTGAAGATAACTCATGAACATATTTCATGTTGCTTAATGGCAAAAAATAACTAAATATATCAAATTAGTTCCATTGGTCCCATTAAAATTAGTGTAACTGTTTTCTCCAATGTCTATGAAGGCAAATACTGAAAATGTACACTCTATTTTCAGACATTGATGGATTGATGTCTAAATTATGCCAACATTTCTATTCATTTTGGCTTACTTAATCAAGAGTGATGATGTAAGAACTATGAATCCTTTAACTAAAAAAGTTTTGTAGACTAACAAAATCACATTTGTTCACCTGCCATAGTGCAATCAGCTGGCTCTAAATGTGAAGTAAATAACAGCCTTGGTGTCTATAGATGAACTCAGGTATTGTGTCGGCACTACATAGAAAAACTAAATCGATAGTAATAGTCAAGTAGAGCGAAAAATTACTTTCAAGCTTTTCAACATAGAATCAAATAAACCAATACAGGCAAAGGCAGGAGTAAGAAGGAAAAAAAACAGGGAGGATCTGTGATATGCGGGCAACAACAGACACAATCCATAAAGAACCAGTCATCCTTATAGGATTAAAGGATTTTAAGAATTTCAACTGTCTTTTTCATTTTGTTGCACAAAAGCGGGCCAATATTACATGTTGCTCCAGTGGAGATGTAAATGTGGGTAAAATCATAGCCCTGCTTAGTTACCAAGCTGTGACCAACCCCGTGATTACATGTCATGTCCCCATCATCATTACCACTGGCACACCCCTTACCCCGATTTAGAGAGAGAGTGAGAGTGAAAACGACCGACAGAGAGAGAGAGAGAGAGACAGATCCAGCATGATCCTACCATAGCAGATGGATATGTCAGATATGCCTGCTTGGGCTTATGGAGATGCTTAGTGGTAAATGTAATGACTTGTGTGTGTGTGGGTTTGTGTGTGTGTGTGTGTGTGTGTGTGTGCCTACCCCTCAATCCACTGTTCCAATTACCCCGGGTCTGTCTGGGGAAAACTCAGTCACTTCGCTGTGACAGAAAGCCAGGAGAGAGCCAGTTATAACTTAGATTCTCCATTCCTGATTGAGAGACCAGAGAGACATAAGTTCAGTCAGTATGACAGAGAGAAGAAAAAAAAAAAGACATTACTCAGAGTTATGTTTATTTTGTGGGTTAAAATGACAAATTACCAACTACTACTGCTGCTGCCAGGGTAACAGGGCGGAGAAATGACTTTAATAAACCGTCTGAAAATGTTCAAGGTTACGACCAACTTTGTGCGTCTCTCGGAGCGTTATTGGCCGCGTGACTAATATGTAAACATATGTGTGAAATTCGAGGGCTTGAGCTCTGTGGTTTGGGCGAGGATTACGCCTCTTCAAAGGGCCCGCACGAAAGGAAAGGAAGCTAAAAGAAAATCTCTGCCCATTCAAACTCATCAGCTGTCCTGATGGTGGTGACCTGGTTCACTGCGATTGAGGAAGTCAGTTTGGTCTACTTAAGTTTAAAAAGAACACAGCGTGCCCTGCAATTAAATTACAGGACACATTGACAAGGTTCAGCCGGGCCGTGGCTCAATTCCTCTGAGTCATAACACAAGTGATGCTGGGGAGTCATTTAAAGAAAGAAAGAAAAAAAAAAAGGCACTTGGGCCGTTTCCATTTTCCATTTGTTATTTGTTAATTACAAACTTTCTATTATTTATTTAGATGACCTGTTTGATATATGGTCTGGTGATCTGGTTGATGCATCCTTCCCAGGCGTGTTTACCTTTGATTACTTTTAGACTTGCGTAATTCACTTGACAAACATAATCAGCTTCTCTAATATTACTCAGATGTATGTATCCCCCTCTCTTGTCTCTCAGCCTTCGCTCTCTCTCCTGAAGTCACGACCGTCAGCTGCTGTCCATGGGTTAATGGAAACTTTCCTCTCTGTTAGTGTGTCATGTGAAGGGCAAGGCAGGAGTTTTCCAACACTCTGTCCGTAGAAAAACACCCCGACCGTCGTCGTGTGATGCATCGGAGAAAAGGAGGGCATGTTTGTCGAAGCTCTTTTGGTGGGCTTCCTGTTTTGACCTACAGCAGGGAAAGCATTTGTGTGTGTGTGTGTGTGTATGTATGCATGTGTACTGTATGTGCAGTATTGTGTGTGTGGAAGGCTTTCCTCTTTTTTCCCTCCATGCCACCTGTGACAACACCTATGAAGCTCACTGTACCTAACGACTGCACCTCATTTCACTAACAAGCCACACGGTGACACAAGCTGTAACTAAAAAATGTTACAGCGGAATGGCTCGCACGTGAAGTGAAGTGAAGTGAAGTCGCCCCCCCTCCATCATCGTACCCCTCCTCGGTATTTGTTAAATGTCGGCCGGTGCAGCCTATCCATTAGTCTCGTCCATGTAAAATTCCACTCAGATCTCCAGTATGTGAGAAACCATAGAAACAGACTGGCCTTTGTTTCTTATGCTCGGGAAAGTGTCCTGTGAGCTGAACTGAGTAATACCGCTGTGGCAGATGACTGGCCCACTCACACACATTCAGTGTTGGAAGAAAATAGTGGGTGAAAAATTACATTAATAAAAGGTGTGACAAAATGAAGGGCTTTGGATGATTTTCCATCAACTCTTCTTTCTGATAAACTCCCTCCTCAGGCAGAGACTCTTTGTGCCACTCACAGGCATAAATAGTGCTCCTCTGGAAGTCATTTAAGTTTGTGGAAACCACTTTCTCTTGGCATGATGTCTGCCCTGCACTACTTTATAATCTGTCATCAGAAATTTGTAACCACTTCTGACACGGCTTTCAGGAACACTTCAACATTTCGGGGACGTATTCACCGTCTTGTTGAGTGTTTGATGAGAAGATATTCTGTACCACAATGCCTCTGTCCTGAGGTGACAAAATCAGCCCATACCAGCACCTAGAAAACTCACCAATAAACATCTTACATCTCGCTTGTTTTGTCTGTATAGAAACTGAAGGACTATTTCTTGGATGGGACTGGTTGCCAGGCAACTAGCAGAAATTAGGGCCAGGCAATGTGGCCTGTAAATAATGTTGCAACAGTTTTAGGCCGGTCTCGATAAATGATACATCTCAGTATTTTGAAATCTCCTCTAATGCATTTTTAACCCCTTTCTGCACAGAACCACACCAGTATGACAAGTCTAGTAGTCCCTGATTATAGTTTACTGTACATTTATTCATTGACTGTACATTATTAGCAGGTTTTTGTTGGAACAATTTAAAATTGGCATGCAATACTAGAAAAAGTACACTTTTCACAATTGTGATCCGTAGCCTGCATGATGCAAATAAACTGTGATATGTCAAATATAGGATTTGAAACTGGTCACTGGTCATTTACCTGATCCAGATCCTAATTAGGTAAAAGACCAACATGACAAAGTGCAAGCTACTTTATACAGCAAACTGGCTGCATCATGCTTATATAATTATAAGACCATAAAATACATTAACAATCACAACATTCTTTAAAAAAAAAAAATCTCAATTTTTTATTATCATTATTTGCTGTAAATATCTGTAAAAAGAGAGGTACAGCAGAACAAGGCAATATACAAAATTTAATAGACCAAAGTTTATAGAGAAAATTTAATAGATCTCACTAATTCAAAGTAGGAAGAAATGTTACTTTATGTAATGACTAACCAGCCACATCACACTATTAGGAAACATTTTAGCAAATTGAAAAATATCCCAGATCTAATAAATACATCTAATAAATAAGTAACAGGTCTGGGACGCTGCAGCGAGCTGCTTTCAGGAACAGAGGTTTACGAGAATGGCTTAATGTCAAAATCCTCATTAAGACCTCTGGAGACAAAAAATCTCATGGCGTAATAAGAGTCCTTCAGTGGTGTCTAGTGTCTCAACCCTTGGCCCGTGTCTACGTATCCCCAAGTTAAGTTAAGTCTGCGGTTATTTTCAATTTTTGGAGACGTGGACCTTAGCCTCATTAGAGTGACCAGACGTCAGGAAACCTAGTTGTAGTAGTCTGCGTATAGCCTAGTTAAGGGCTACCCTACTTACAGCTTCCATAGCCCAGTTACAAAAACACCCAGAAGAGTCAGTCTCTCCATGAGAACAGAGTCCAAATAAGCAATGGCAACTCTGAGCTAACGCTGCCGCTACCCTTGCCCTAAAATGCAGACGGAGGACTGGGCAGAGTCGTCACATGGAGTCAGAACTGGGATGGGATAGTTTACATTCATTTTTCAGGCGTCTATTGGACAGATTTTCCTCAGTGACTTACTGGATCTTGCTCATTGACACATTGATGCAGAGCACTGACGCCAGTAAGCCTGTGAATCAGAAGATATGGGACGACGTAAAAACCAAAATTGAATAGTTTGCCCAAACAAAAGCAAAAAAAAAGCTTCACTAGCAAGAGAAATATTTGGTATTGTGACTAGAATTAATTTTTATTTTTCACATATGAAATATTCTGTAAAGAATTATTCAAGGACCACAAGCTCTACTTTAATAACAACACGTTGAGCTGTTTTCAAGGCCTAGTTGGCAAACATTAGCCAAGACTGTTGATGTGCTCCAGGCTGGAACAAAACACGGGTTCTTTCCAGTTTACTTCCCAATGTCAAACAAGTGCCTCTTGACTGTCAAATGCAGGGGAGCAGTGACTAGATACATTCCCCAGAGCACTCCTTGCTATAAAAGGGAAGAAAGAGCGGAGAGGAGACTCTGGTGAGGGGCTGCAAGTCATCATTAATGTTATTATCTGGAACTTACTGTTGGATGTGCTGCAAACAGGCGCAGCGCCAGTTTTAGTAGATGCTAATTGCTATCATTATAGATAGATTGTTTGCTTAAGGTACAAACTATGGTGGGCTGATGTGAAATGGAAAAGATCAACAGATAGGAACACCGAGCACGATGAAATAAAGGCAAGGTCTTTGTTTACATCATCATGCTCTTTCTTATTATGCACTTTATCTTCTTTTGACTGTCTGACTATCGCCCTCCTGTTGAATCATTGCTCTGCATCATTTCAATCCTCCGCTTCCTTCCCCTCGTTTCTCTGTCCCACACCATCCTGTCTTTCCTCTACCTCCCCGAGATGTTGTCCCTGCTCCGTTTATGTAGGTCACAGCCCAGAGACATGATAAAGAAGCTGCGCCGTGGTGGACGTATCTGGCAGGACGGCAGCGGCAGCGGCGTTAGCGGTTGAAGGGGAGAGCATTGGGAGTGTCGGTTCCGGAGCCATGTGGCATTGTACCTGCTCATTCATTATGGATGAGGGCCAGCAATAATGGATGAGGCTGGTGAGTAACCTGAGGATGCGGTGGGACATGGAGACTTGCTTTGGCCTTAGCCTCCTTTTCCTCCTCCTCTTCCTCCTCTTCGTCCTCCTCCTCCTCCTCCTCTTGTTGTCGTCGGCCAACGAGCCTTTCTCAGAAAGAACGGAACATGATGCTCACCCGGACACGGCCGCATCGCAAACAAACATGGGGGCACTCAAATAAATCTATATTAGCAGTGCAACAAACAAGATGACCAGAGATACTTTTATGAGAAAGGCAGGGGGGGGGGGGGGGGGGTCTGCGCTCTAGCTCCTTCTAATTGGACCAAATTTCTATTTCAAAATTCAAGTGGGAGTTCAACGGGAAAATTATTGTTTTATAATCTGATGTCAATGAACATATTGCTCTGTAATAAATTTGAGTACTAATTTTATTTTAAATCTAATTCTTCATGAGGGCCTTTTCCAGAGGGTAACATTGAAGTGAATTAAAGGAACCATCTATTTAAATTGAGAGCAGTTCACTTACCGCAACGCATCCTGAAGCTCAACAGGTAAATAACCCTAATGATGTCACAATAATCTGACTTGTCACCAATGGATTCTGATGTCAAGAAATGTGGTCATTAGATACCGTTCCTCCTGAATACAGACTGACAGGAAGATCCCAAATCAGTCAAATTCGCACTGCTGACTTTAAAGGGAAAACGAGGAGTTTGTATTTGGTTATAAAAAAGTCTCATATTAATGTGGATGAATCTACGTTACCCACACTTGTTCGATAAATATATTGTTTTGTCTTTATCGTTATTTTTTTTATTATTATTATTAGTGGTCGGCTCACCCAGCATTTCCTACTTTGGGTTTCGCAGACGCTGCCCAGCAGGTCATGGGTCATGGGTCGGTATCTAATTGTCTTCGAACCTCCGACTTTCATTCTTGATCAATGAAAACATTCTTGGCAAATGTTTTCGCTTTTGTCCGTCTTATGGCGGCCCAAGAATTTCACCATGCACGCGGAGCGGCTCATTGGAAATGTAGTGTGAAAACACTTTGCTTTCCAAAACTCCGCGTTTTCCCTTTAAGCTTGTGAATTTCAGCCTTTCATTCCTAAAACTGACCTTTATCCCAGGGGAAACGGGTTCTCACATATCTACAAGATACAGGCGTATCATGGCTTGGGCTTGATACTTAACAGAAAGCCTGAGTTACAAACTGGAGGAGTTTGAAGAAAGAAATGAGCATCAGGGAGACGGATGTGTTTGTGTAGGATGCTGTTGAAAATTGTAGGCTTGTGTATTTTGGAGCTAGGGAATAAAATGGAGAGAAAAAAAAAGTGGCCTCCGCTGCTTCAATTTGGCCGGTCTTTTTTTAGTCACTTCGTTGGAGGTGCAGTAGTGAAATCGCTAGAGTATAGCCCTTTAAAGGCAGCATTCAATTTAGCCACTGTACTGTGGATAACTTGAACTGGATGGGATGAATCAGCCAGTGATCCAACAGCTAAGTATTAACTGTCCATGATGAGATCTTTGAGTCAGCTGGCCCCTACAAAGGGAGCACTGTGCCCAAACAGCTGCCACTGCCTACACCAGCCCCATGCTTTACTGCAGTCATTCGAAATTCAATACCGCAGGGCCCACCCCACCTTACAGTAGCAATCAATGACTAGCACTTTTGACAGGCGACACTGCTGTCTGCTGAGTAGAGGCTGACAGATGGGACACAGGGATGGCTCTGTACTGTAGTGTGTGTGTGTGTGTGTGTGTGTGTGTGTGCGGAGGAGGGAGGATAGGGGAACTAGTGAACTGGTGAGGCTCGTCCTCAGTCACACTGACAATGGCATGCTTAGTCACACACCTGATGGACTGTGAGAGAGAGTGTGTGTGTGTGTCTCAGGTCGGGGTGTTTCAGAGGGTGACTCAGTCATGAGGGTGGGATCCCAAAACAGCAGCTTACACTGCCCTCCGCTCTCATCTCCCTTTCTCCAACTCCGGCAATGATGTGCTCCATTTATTTAATTAAAGCCCCCTCATTTCTAAGTGGCTGCCGATTGATTTCCGCAGGAGCACAAACGCGGAGGCAATGTCATTGGTGAGTGGTCCAAGAGCTGATGAACCTTTAGGTGTGAGAGGAAAAAAGGATTTCCAACATACTTTGTGTGATTACATAGCAAAGCTTTCGGCCCGTAGGTGTGAAGGTACAAAATCTGCCTGGAAAATCGATCGCGGCACCGAGCAGCATAATAATACCACACACGAGCACATGAATCATGAGTCGGTCAGAAATAGGTGTTGGTACAGAGTGAGTGACGATCAGGGAAAATGAGCGAGAGATGGGGGAAGAACAAGCAGATGCATTTACAGCTCAGCAGATAAAAAGCAAACTGTAACAATAGCACAGTCATTCATGGAGAGCTTGTGATGTTCAGCAGGGGAAGCTGTGGAGGAGGACTGTGACATCTCAGTTATGTAGCTGACACTTATCTAAACTGAAAGACTCCCAACCTTCATGTTGAGTCTAACAGGGGGGACCTCATGCCAGGCTTTGCACGTAACTAAGGCCTCATTGTGCTACAAGTTTCATCAACGAGTCAATACACGGTGGCACACTTGTACCATGTTTAACAATACGCCGCTGATTAGTTCATCTTCACGCCGGCACCACAACTGTCAGCATTGTGTTATAAGGTGCTGCTACTGTTGATTCTAATTCATGGGTTGCAGTCTTGAGAAAAACACAGGGTTGTTGGTAGAGTTGGCAACCAACATATTAATAATATCAAACAAAGCCAGAGAAGTGACTGACCCTGTTTTTTTCTCCATATGATTGCAATCAAAACCAGAAACCACCTTGAGAAAAACACAGTCTATGATTGTAGGTGTGACAGCATGAGCTCCATGTTTTCTGCTCTTCAAACCGACCCTGCCATCTCACCAAAACAAAGAGGAAAGTTTTGATGCGGTCAACACAACAGTCTCAGAGATGTAGCTTGTGGGAGGGCACATGAATATTATCCAATATGACTTCACTCCAAAGTTGACTCAGATACGAGCAGAGACAATTCTGTTGTCCCAAAATCTTACTTAGTGACATGTTCCTGCCATCCACATGCAAACCAACACTCATGTTTTAATGCATGACAGCTTAATGACCATATTTGGTTCCTGTGCACATGGGATGCTCTGAAAGTCAGGGAAAGGTCAACAAACAATATAAATGCACTGCAATACAATACAAAAAAAAAAAAAACTTCAATTTCTGCTGCAGCGCTGATAATGCAGAGCCATGAAATCTCACTTCCATTTGACACCTTCAGATTGTACATTCAGCGTCACGTCAGGGAAATGATTTCTGTAAATCCATTCCCCAAGTTTGGAATGACACATTACCAAGCCACGATGGATACCTCTGGTGGAACACTTCATTACCTCTCTTCGACAAACCTGTTAAACAACGCTGCAATATACATAGATACATAAACATACAATACACCATCTATTGATGTAATTCGTCACTTTGAATTCGTCAGTTTGAATTTTCTGCTACTGGGGCATCAACATTTTAGCCATGCCTTGCCGCAGACGTCTCTCATTGAGCCGATTAGTCATTTCAAAATTCATTAGTCACTCTGTGAAGTGGCGCTATGTCCCGGATTAATATATGCACAGTCTGTGTCATCGAGAAGCCTGCAGCTTGTTTCACACACACTTTCTATTTCAATTAGCATTTAATCCGTGTGGTAATTTTGTGGTCGTGCTTAACTACTCTCTCAAAATGATGGCACAAATAAACTGAAAGTAGGTTGTGGGATCCACCCTGTATTCTTCACCATCAAACAGGAAGTCTGCGTGTTTATTCATACGTAGAGCTGGAACTCATTATTCTGCTAAGCACTACTTGATTGAACACTAATTTAATATAAGGCAAGAAGTCGACAACATTGTCTTCATTTTGTTTCGTCCTGCAGCCCCAAACCTCAAGATATTACATTTATTGTTGTACATAACAAAGAAAATCTGCAACTCCCCAGTAGTTAATAAATCATTTAAATATTGCTCATTCATTTTCTTTTGACTGCCTGATGAGTAATCAAATTATCGTTCATTCACCTCTCAAATTAAGAAAAATTGTATCAAATTACTACAATCATTGCAGTTTGAATCTAGAATCTATCTATATTAAGGATATAGTAAGTTATATATAAAGTTACTGTACATGCAGGAGCATTATTTGCAGTTTGTGTGCAGTGTGATCAGTTATCACATGAAAACATCCGTTAGATGTTGCTAATGAACATATCTGAGATTTTCAATTCCCTGAGTGGTAAAACTTGTATTTGGCCCTGAAAAGATGATATATGTTGGTATGGGAGACATTTGACATCTGCAGTCTGATTAAACAGGAAGATGAAAAATTCAACCATCAATCGGACTGAACGTGACAGTGGCAAGGTCCCTCTGATTGGTTGTTTAACTGCTGACAGTGATTGATGAATCATCATAAACAGAGTCACCCGCCGGCGGAAGTGAGCAACGCTTGCCACCGATTCCTCCTCAAAAAGAAAAAAAGGGCAGTTGAATTGTGGGGTAGACATGGATGGGACATCAGTGATGGGAATAAATTGGTATGGGCCAATTTAAAAAAAAAAATAAAAAAAAATTGAAATCTTCATTTGCATAAAATGATGGAAAACGACAGCAGCTCTTATGATGTAAATGAGCATACCTAGGCAGCCTCTGCATGTACCCACACAGATGAACACACACTGCTGCTTACCCCCTACAGGTCATTTCATTTCAGTAGTAAGGGACAGCTTAATGTCCCTGAGCTTAACTGCTCCCTGCGCAGCCACCTCAGCACAGCCAGTCGAAAACACTCCCCCTCCCCCAGACACATGGATTTGACACAGTGGCAATGGATTATAACATAAATACTTCAAATAAGAAAAAGTTGTGTTTGTTAACTATTTGCATGAACATGAATCATTACATTTTATTTCATATTATACTATATTTTTAGATGGTTGCCTGTTTTGCCATGCAAGGATGAGTCAACAATTAATACATTATTCTGTGTGAACTATTTGCTCATTTTGGTGCAATCTTTCACTTGGAGGTTTTGACATAATGAGCGAAACAGACTGTCTATGAACTCCAGCTCTAACTCACAAGTTTTCCCCCGTCTTCAAAAAGACCGAAACTGCAGCACGGCTGCTGGGATCGAATGTAATTACGCGCTGAGGCATGAAACACTGGAGTCTCTGATCTGGTCACATTGGACTCACCGTGAGAAACATTTTTATTGTTACCAAATCCTCCGGTTAATTTTCAATATCTAATGTCCTGATGCGCTGTGGCTGCATCTGGTAATCCACAGTGATGTGATTGGTGAATATCTCAATATAGTGACCTATTTTCTAGTAAGTTAACACGACTGGCATGCCAGCATGGCTTAACTGATCATATAAACCCGTAACTGGATGGTCTCTTGTGTTGCAATAATGTAATTTGTGCTGCTGTTTTGGTACACGAGTATTTATAACTGAACAGAGGCAGAGCAAGTGTGTGAGCATGTGTGTGTGTGTGTGCGTGCGTGTGTGTGCGTGTATCGTCTTCTCCTTCTCAGTGCATGTGGACGGTGGAGTGTAGATTTGTCTGTGTTTGATTCCATGTAGTGATGTGTGAGACAAACACAGCCTATGGCTCAAAGGAGGAGAGCAGCGTCCCTTTTTTATTGTATGCAGCGTCGTCATGGCAACACAACAGGAAGCCTGTAGTGTGCCTGTAGAGAGGATGTGACCCCATGCGATAGAATCAGACAGAATCAAAGGTAGTATCACTCACTCACAACTCACTCCACCTGTTCCTCATTCACACACACACACACACACACACACACACGGTCAACTAATGACTGAGGCACCCGCTCACATTAAGGAACAGATGGTTTATACATATATATTAATATATAATAAAATATATATCTATATATATATATATAGATATATATTTGGATCCAGGCTCCTGACTGACACAGGACAACCCTGGAAAGCAACAGGAGTGTGTCCTCACTGGGACATGAACGTAACAGGATAGGGGGGGAGTTGTACGTACCCTTGAGCACAAAACACTTTATAAATAACTAAGAGAGACATGCCCGGAGCTCATTAACATTATCATTCCAACACACAAGTATGTACACACACACACACACACACATCCACACACACACACACACACACACACAGAGTGGATTCAAGATATTAATAACTGTCAACATGTGTAATAGGCAGGAGTGGTTAGCACAAGCAAAACTTGGTGGACTCGGAACACTTTGCACAATCAATGTGTGTTTGCACATGTGGCCACAAGTCCCAGACACAAACAATCAATTTACCCGCCACAGACACTAATGCGTATAAAAGTGTGTGGGGGAAACATAGAGAAAAGCTTTTTAGACATGGTGGTTTAATTGACAGTCTAATTTTAAATGTTCAAAAATATAAAAGGCAGATAGGGCACGAAAAATACAAACAATTTGTAACTTATTGTAGACGTGTCAAATAGAAAGCATCTCTTTTTGTAATATATGTTCTTATGTGTTAAAGGTACTATTGAGTAAAAGGGATGAGTACAGCACGAAGCATTAAACATCCACTTAGCTGCTGTGTAAAAGAGAAGGAGATAAGTCTTCCACACTATATACAACAGTGAGGCCAAGGCCACCACTACCAGGAGGGAGGGGGAGATAGAGCAAAAAAAAAAAAACACAGGAGTGTGAGAATGAGTAAGAAAGAGAGTGAGAGAAACGGCTCGTTGAAACAGAGCCCGTTGAGCGCAACACAACCGCTGTGAGTGAAAGAATGTTGCTTTGGATAAAAGAAAGGAGGATGCAGGAATGCTAAAATTGGAGGGATGGAGATCCGTTTGTTGCAGTATAATCAAAAATGAATGCCCGTGCGAGTAGCACATAAACACCGGTCTCAGTTTACATTCTAAAATCGAGTTAATCGAATGAGAATTGACCACAACCACCAGTGTATGTCTCTCCCCTGTGGTGAATTGGGAAATGAGAAGTGGCAAAAACAAGGATGGGGGGGGAGCAGCTAGGGAGGGCAGATGGGGTTGAGGTGTGGAGGTGGAGGTGGAGGTGCATCATAGCAATAATATAGGTGACAGAAAACAGACAAGTGTCTTTCACTTCAATAGACAGGTCATCTGACTGAGAAAAACATCCAACGTTGTGAAATAAAACACTTGTCACACTCCTTTTTGTGGTTGTGAAGTGAACGTGTAGGATGATACCCATCTAAGACAGTGTGTGTGTGAGTGTGGGTACAGGTGTGTACGTCTGTCATGAACTACTTTTGGGGACTTAAGACCATTTCCAAATTCCTAAATCCTTGCGTTAAGGTCAGGCATGTCCAACAACTAGTGTTGGTGCAATTGTCACACAACATAGCTGGCACAGGACATGCTTTTTTGTGCAACAGCATGCTATTTAAGCTGTTAATAGAAGTACACTGAAATCAAACTCCATAAACACATGTCCTTTTCAACATCTCATCATTTTTTTTCCTGTTTTAATTAATAGTCCCTGCATGGAAATAAATATTCCCATGGTACATGATAGTATTATGCAAAAATAAGATGTAAAACTATGTATGTCGATGTATATAAAACAATATTTTTCCATGTGTATCCATCTCGTACATTTGCGCGTAAACACCTTTTGGGGGAACCGATAGCTGGTGATATGAGGAGTCACTATAAATATGTCTGAGAATGATGGGGTGTCAGATTACGTAGTTTCCCCAACCTGCACATGATCCTGCATTAGGAATTCACCCATCTGTCGCGCAGGTCTTTGTGGAAACATCTAAAATTTCTGACTTAAATACAATTTCCATCTAAGGGTAAAAAAAAAAAAAGAAAATGCAGGTAATTGGTCAGCGTGGCTATGTGTGTGTCTTTGAGTGTGTGTGTACAGTAGATCTCAGGGGGTCTGTCCTGAACTGACCCCAGTTAAGCGATAACATCATTATTCTGCAGAGCCACTACCTCCACCAGCCAGCCTGCCGTTTCCAAGGCAATGAACAGAGCCACTCACATTCCAGTTCAAATGCATTGCAAGATATGTGTGTGTGAGTGTGTGTAGGTGTGTGTGCCATGTGCTCTTCTTGGTCATTGTGCATTTCCATACAGTACATGTGAACAGTAGCGTCTCTCTGTCTGTAGTTTGTGTGTCTTTGTAGCCAGTGGCCAAAGAGACTGTGTATTCTTTTTACTGTGTGTGTGTGTTTTCTCTGTAAAGTAGAGAGGGTAAATACTTATTTGTGTCTGTGCATCTACGCAAGTATGGTCGTCTAATGGAGGGCTGAAAAGAAGCCAGTAGATTCACAGAGCCTCAGGGCAGGGGTGAAAACACACACACACACACACACACACACACACACACACACACACACACACACACACACACACACACACACACACACACACACACACACACACACACACACACACACACACACACACACACACACACACACACACACACACAGATGCAATCACATTGTGGCTGCTGAAACACACGGCACGGATAGTATGTAATACATTTGTGTGACCGGCCCCGTCCTCCCTCCGTGCTTTGCCCGTCAGCTGCTGATACAGGAATTCTTCTGAGGCCTTTTTTTTTTTTTTTACAAGCCGCTGTGCTTTTGGTTTGATGTCAAGTGCCTGTGTTAGAAAGAAAGTATAAGACCTTCAGTGTTTGTTTTTTTCAGAGCTGCAGATAAACTGAATTCCCCCCAAATTTGAGGACTTCAGTCTTTAAATTGTGAGTGTTTGAACCTTATCTTTGTCATATTGCAAACTGAAGATTATTGGGTGTTGGATTGTTTGTCAGACAAAATAAGACACCTCACGCTGGTCTGTGGGTAATTACTTTGGGCACTTCCACTGTTTTCTAACCTTTTGCAGACAAAGCAACTTATCAATTATTGAAGAAAATAACAGTAATTTAGACATTCCTACTCAGAAAAATGCCACATAATAAAACTTAGACCGAGAGATGGAGATAGCAATAAGAAAAGATATTAAGTTTGTTAATTTGTTTCTCAGTGACAACAACAGCTACAAACAATATGGGGGGCAAAGGTGAAGTGTGTGTGTAGAGGGAAATGTGGATACGCAACTAAGCACACAAAGAAATCCTACATATCTGAGACTTTATGAAGCAAATAAGAATAGATGGAAATATGAAAGAGAAAGACGGGTGATGAAATAATAAGTATGATTAATCAAATCAAATCAAAAGGTGAAAATAAAGTAAAGTAAATGACATGTTCTCAGACTGTATACAGTGCTGCATTCAAACACCAGCAACTGTGCAACCCGAGCTCTGACTGTTGGTGACGTCAACGCCATGTGCAGAGCACTGGAGTCATGGGAGGAACAGACAAGATTTGCCATGTCCTCAACACAAAAAGTAAATATAAAGCTGCCTGTGTTCAGGAGAAACAAGACAGAGCAACTGCGAAGCGGCCTGACAGATAGACAGGACTAACAGGTGCGGGCTGTACTGTATTTTGGCTACGTAACCTCAAGGGGAGCAACCGGACGGATGCCTGAGGCCCAGTTGGCTCATGAGAGGACAAATGTCAGGGGGACTACATTAAAAGTATCTTAAATCTTACAACAAAATCGAGCAAAAATATTTATCGGCATCTATACCAGTCAGAACCGACCATTGTGAACAGTGTCTTTGAGTACAATGTTTACTGAAAGCTACAAAGGTGGAGAAGAAAAATGCTAATCTTAAGGACGTTTCTTTTGTCTAAAGTCATAATGAATCCTGGCAAATCAACTGCAATTTAAAACTATTTAATGAGAACAACAGCAGCCATTTCAGCCTTGGACATAAAGCTCTTCTCTTTTGTGTACATGTGCCGTATACAGACGCAAAGAGTCTTTCAGAGCTGTCACAATAAAGTGCGTGTTCATTATTTTTCCATTCATGTTGTCCACGACTTGTAGCATTGTGAATATTTTTGATACAAACAATATACTGTATGTGTATTTAAGAGTGGGTCTGTGTCATCACACTGGAAGTACATGTTCATCTGTGTATCAACTCCCTGTGTGTACATCCTCTCTATAAATGCTGTAAACGAGAAGGCGACGACTGGTCTGCAAACAAGTAGACAGCAGGTAGGAAAAAGACACATACCCAAGTTTGGCAACAGCCAGGCATGCTGGGATTGTTGAGTCTCTGGGCAAACACATGTCCTTCCAGAGCAACCGTGGCGATGAATATATTGCTTAGAGAGGAAAAAATGTGAGAAAGAAAGTGAGAAAAGCAGAGGAAGTGGTAAAAAATACACATGGGGGTATGAGATGACAATGTGTCGGACGCCAGGAAGAGTGGACGCACGACCGTGGGGTCATCTATGCTCA
The DNA here is from genome assembly GCF_045865225.1 of Trachurus japonicus. Taxonomy (NCBI): domain Eukaryota; kingdom Metazoa; phylum Chordata; class Actinopteri; order Carangiformes; family Carangidae; genus Trachurus; species Trachurus japonicus. Next base: position 11,201,475 of record NC_140929.1, on the reverse strand, counting down.
TTCCACTTCAAGGGGAGTGGATGTTTCATCCATAAAAGAATAGCTCGACGTTTTCTTGCCAAGGTTGACACCACTCTCCTGGCCGTGTGACAAAAATGAAGCCATGGCGACAGCTCGCTGGCGTTTCTCTGACAGCTAGGAACAGTTCTGCCACAGCCAAGTTTCTTGCCACATTTCCAGAGTAAAGCTAAGCTAAGCTAACTGGGTCGCTGGCTGTAGCATCACATATGCCAGTAGTATCCATCATTTCATTTCTATTTTCCACCAGAAAATGTACATCAAACTATCACTTTAACTCTCATAATCCATTCATTTGATGGATATTTTCTAAAAAGTAATAAATAAAAAAGGGACTATGAGGAGCAACACGGACTAAAGCGAAAGCATTTGCCAAGAATGTTTCCTTCGATCCGGCAGCGTTATTCCCATGACCCGCCGGGCAGCGTTCGGGAACCCGCAGCTAGGAAATGCTGGGCGAGTCGACCACTAAATCAAAATAACCATAAAGACAAAACGATATATTTATCAAAAACTGACCCAATAACAAGTGTGGGTAACGTAGATTCATCCACATTAATATGAGACTCTTTTATAACCAAAAGCAAACTCCTTGGGGTCTCTTTAAACTGTTAACATTTGAGAAAATACCCAGCTGATAGAAAACTATTGTTGACATGTAACTGAACAATTAAACCAGAACACACTGTGCTTGCTCTACTGTCTTTTCTACAATAGGTAGAGAAACCATACTGTATCTTGTGTTGATCCTAATAAAAGCTCCCAGTGTCCGATTTTGGATATGTCGGGGTTTTTTTATTTTTATAGAGTTTGCTGTCTGGGGAACTTTTCACAGATTTAGTTTGCAAACGTTACGCTCAGCAATTTCTGCAGGGACGAGGTTTATATAAGTGGAGAAAAGTGGATAAGGAAAAAAAAAAAACTGCAGAGGATTTTAGATTCAATTTGGGTGGCAGATCTGAGGAGATGCAGCCCATGGCAATGTCCTGTGGGCCTCCCACACAGCCAGAAGCCAACTAGCTGTGTAGGAGTGAGATGCACTGATTGAAATTCGCCTCAAAGCCCCTGCTCTGCTCTTACTGACATGCAGAGGGTAGATTCAGACCGAATACTTTATGTGGGGTGAAAAGAACAGGCTGCACTCACTTTCACCTGACTGTTATGTACCATTATTTTACTGACTGGATGACGCGTCTGCCTTGATCTGTGGTGTGAGAGAGACGCACAGATGAACATAAAAGGAGAGGAGAGAAAAAACGCACAGAAGAGTGAGGACGCCACTACTGGTAACAGCTGTCGTTTGCTGAATACTCTTAAAGGAAATCTCTCAAATGGGACTAATTTCTGCAGAATGTTCTGTACTCTAACCTCAAAAATATATGCAGCTGCTTTTGGCTACCTGATTGACAGCCCGGTGATTCATCCTTACTCACAGGAAGGCTGCGGTACAAGATAGTTTCACATAAAATGGACTTCACTTACTTGCTTTAAATCCTCCGTTCATAACTAACGCTAAAGAATGGAGTGAAACAATTAGACAATGTGAAATAGATGTTCCTGTGACCTGAGAGACTCATTAACTGTTTATTATCATGCAGAGGTGGTGGTTTACCTGAACTCACGGTGACTTGATGAGAAGCACATTTTCTATGCATTGTTCAGTTATTTGGGAATAATCTAATTTCATCCTCCCGGTTTATTTATTTTCTCTCTAATACAGAACATAAACACCTTTTACTGAGTCTAAGGAGTTCATAGAGGGCTCCTAATAAAAGTATGGTTTAGATTAGGGCACTCTGTGTGAGAGTGTGTGTGAGTGTGTGTGTGAGAGAGAGAGAGGGAGATGGTGCAGACAGCGATGGCACAGCTGATTGTATCACAGGGTGCACTTCCTCTCCACAGGCTTTCTGCTTCCTGTTGTGTTGCCATGGTGCTGCATACAAAAGAGGACAAGCTACTCTTCTCCAGGAAGCCATAAATAATTGATTGGCAAGTGGCTTAATCAGCCCTGAGGCTGCCTGGCAATTCCACAGCTAATTCCACAGCTGGCTATAAATAACTCATTACGCTAATTATGGTATGTGAGCACAGAGCTAGCCTGCGAGCGCAAACACAGTCAAGCATGACTACTGCGGGTTCAAACACGGTGTCCGTATGGCAATGTTCAAGTTACAAACCTCCATCAGCAGCCACTGCTGTCAGTTTGGCTGAGATGAAGCAGTGAGGAGTTACTTTCACTTGTGCCTGGAAACTTTCTGGAACCACGTTCTCGTCTTCCTCGTGGTCCTGGCTGGAGAGCGTGTTTTTGTTGTAGGTTATTGTTTACTAAAGATAAACTTCTCAGATCCCCTTATGCTTGACAAGGACATTGAATGTGATTCCCCATGACATCGACCTATCAGAACCCTCTAACCGTGACAGGCGTCTCCTGCTGTGACTTTGACACGTCTCAATACCACTCTGGATTTTTGATGGAGCCTGTCTTCCAGACGGCCAGCGGTGACAAGAGGATTCAGATGATGGTAAAGTAGAAGGAGAAGCACTTAAGAGACCTGAGAGAGGTCTCTCTCCTCTGGGCAAAGTAATAATGACCTTACTGTCTCTGTCTATGTCAATAGCACTCCAGTCTATTTCAATCACATCCAGACTTCCTGCTAATGACAGGAAATGCTGATAATGCACAGGAAAGAGTCGCGCACCGCACCGTCCAAGCTGCATTTTGGAAAACGCTTCCAACTTCAGACGCTTAATGACTTGCTGCCGAGGACTCGAGGAGAGATGCAGCACAAAACTTGCTTACGTCGACTGGTGCGTTTGATGGATGGTTAAGGATGGTGCGGAATCGAATCAAAAGGCAGCTCCCACACACAAACAAACACACACAACCTTTTAGTACAGTTCGTTCCTGGGGGCAGAGTGGTCCCTCTCGGAGGCCCTCTATTATAATCTGCTACCACTAATGCAGTCTTTTTCCACAGAATCACAAGGTCGCCCACTCTCCACTATTCATCCCACACAAAGTTCCAAGAAGGAAAATTTAAGGATCCCATGGCTGAATCTTTTCACTCTTGAACAGCAGCCCTGCAGATTTACTAAAGATGTAGTGAAGATGATGTAACACTGGCGCTTCAGCACTGGCACAGTGAGCCCACCTGTTGCTCTGACACTTTGGTCCAGACTGACATATCTCTACAACTATTACATTGACTGATATGAAATGTGGCAATTCAGTCAAAATCTATGGACTTTAAAATTTACCATCCAAACTAAAACAAAAGCAAAAACGGTAGTATCTCCAAAAGCTTTTTTAAGAGGTTAAAAAACTCTGGAGTAGTGCGAATGGCAAGAAAAAGAATAGCGACATAGCAAACGTGATTTGGTACATTGGGGCAAAGCGCCATGGTCAACTGATTTGACCAAATGCCTGATGAAAGAATTGTATTATTGACAATAGATTCTTAGTGAAAGTCTGGTTTGGGTGTATTTTTATGTCTGTAGAGAAACTCCATTCACCTGTGCTGATATCAAACAAAATACAGCAATATGTAAAAGCATGTAAGACATACGATGTGTGAGAGAGAAAAAAACAAAAGGGAAGTAAATAAAGAAAAAATGTGTGGCTCCAATCAAACTCGTGCTATTTAAGAAGCTTCTCCGCACTGAGAATGAGCACTGTAGGTGTTTTTCTATTTCTGTTGCATTGCTTCTTTTCTTTTTTTATCTCATAGTATTTTGTTCTCACAAGTTTCCTCAGTAGTTACATGAGCACTTTAAAGGCAATGAAACCCTGCATGTTACGAGAGATTTCATAATGCCGGGGATCTGGGAATTTCAGCTGATTCTGCAGTTGTACTCACTGGAGCTCTGCATAAATAAAAGTATCATCTGAACAGATAAAATGTACTGTGTAAGGAAAAGTGCTTTCCCAAGGCACTCCTGTGAAATCAGTCGCCGTAGCACAATACAGTGTGAAGGCACTCCAGTGTGTCAGCCGTGAAGTGAGGATGGCATAGTGCCCTTTTATCTCCAACACCAACCTACTCACCTGGCCTATCCCAGCACTCTGCCCACTCATGGGGAGGAGGTGGCAGCGGAAAACAAGCAGGATGTAATGCCAGAGAGGCAGTGACATGAGGCTGGCACTGCGCCAGGCACTCAGTGCCCACTTACATCCTCTGAAGTGGGTTGAAAGAGTTTGAACGGGAGGTCAGCAGTTAACATGCACATACAAACATCAAACACAGGAATAAGTCGAGCTTGACATGAACATTTTATTAGGTTTGAGCCTAAAAAACTCAATTTCATTCTCAGCTCAAACCCACACAGATCCTTCTGAGAACCAGTGGATGAGTATGTGTGTGTGTGTTGTGTCATTACCAAAATCAAATCAGTCTATCATCATCGATTTTTTCGGAAATGTACATTCATCTTGCCTGGTTCAGCTCCACAATGTCAGACCTCAGTCATTACTCTTGTTCTGAACCGAGGTGTGGGCCAACTGTACTAGAGATATTTCACTCTCAACCAAAGTTGTCTGACAAAACCGACCCAGCCGGTACTGCCAACCTCAGAGCAACACAACAGCTTTGATCTGTATGTAAATGATCCACTACAATACAATGGCCCTGTGCCCATCATTCTATATGCAAAGGAAAAGAAAATGAGCAGGTGACTGTTAGTGGCCTCAATATTCTCTGAGACATCCATCATAAGGCCTGCTTTCAAATGATCAAGCTTTTCTTTTTTTTCACCTTTTTGTCAGTTCTTATAAATGACCCCCAGGTATGTTGGGATGGGATGAATAAATCTGGTTGACACATAATGCAACAGAGGATATACAGTGCACATGCGTTCTATTAATAGACCCCAATGCTGAATGTGTGGTGCATACAAATAATTATGCAACCATGCTCGATGACCTTATTTCATGACAACCCTGGGGGTGAATATGCCCCCACGCAAGTTGTGAATAAACATAAATTTTTATAGTCTCAACTTGCCGGACCACTGGGGATGCATTGTACATGACTGCATCTTAACACTCATTTCAGAAAGCTGAGATGCCTTAGACTCTTCAGACCATAAAAGTCATTTTGTTAAGGGTTTAAAAAAAAAAAGCCATTTGATGTTTATCAAAATGAGTACAAAAGAGCTTGAGGTTAAGGGAGCTGTAGGGGGATGGTCAAAAATAACCAGCGAAGAAGGGAGGGTGACACGACTAGAGTTATTTCCTTTTCCTGAGGTCACTGCCAAATATGGTCATGGAGCTAGAAATAGGTATTTTCCAGCTCTTTGCAGAGATTGTGCCATCAGTCGTTTCTGGGTAGAGGTGCATTAGAAACATACTGTATTTCCAGTCCAAGAGAGTGTTATTTTCGCCTTGGACAAAATTGCTGCCAGAGAGTGGGGTCCAAATCGCCCATCATGCACTGTGGCTCCCAACACGAGGCTGACCACGTCTCCATCTGGCATTACTGCCTCCTTTCCAGGGTGCGCGGCAGCACAGACGAAGACGGGGGCGCGGAGAAGAGTGTCAGGAAGGAAGAGATGGCGGACGGTGGCGAGCCTCGGTGTTTTACTGGTTGGTTTGGTAGTCGAGATGGATGAAAAACGGGGCTAACTGCACGCATGGCGTACACACAAACGTGCGTTAACCCTCCTGACCTTTCTCCCCCAGTGACAGTTGTGTTCCTTCAGGACTCACGAAAGGCTATGTGTGCATTTGTATGCTTGTGTGTGTGTGTGTGTTTGTGTGTGTGTGCGTTTGTGTGTGACGTAACATAAGCCCTTGCTATGCCCAGATTCTGCACAGCTGGGCTTCTCAGTATTCCAGATTACAATACGTCACCACTTCGCTCTCAGCCCTCCCTTCTGCCCAGCGCACGCTCCAGTACACTCACATCTACTTTCAACACATGCACGCTGACACAAACCAACTCCAGTGATGTCACTGAATTTGCCTCTCTCTTTGCCTCCCTCTCCATCTGCCTCCCTATCTTTGGTCTCTCTATCATGCATACAAATGTGTTTACCCTTGCTCCTGTCAGTTAGGATCTGCATATTTACCCAATCTCCCCTCATCTCTTTTTATTTCATCTATGATTTTTTTTGTGTGTGTGTGTGTGTGTGTGTGATGTTCCTCCCTCACTGTCCCTCTTTTCTGTGTCTTTCTCACTAACCCACACAGCTTGCTTCAAAGTTTGCCAGAATACAGCAAACCACTGGCCAGATGTCAAGCCTTTGTGTGAGGTACTTGTACCAAAACACATCCAGGGAAGGAAAAAAATGCTCAAGAATCCCAACTAAATTCTTTGTTTTAGGAAAAGGAGCGGGTGAAAAAATAAGTTTTAAAACTAAAGCTTTTCTTCATTTAGGTATCCTGACGTCTGCAACGCATTTGGTATCAGGAATTTTCCAAAATAAAACAATGACAAACCTTGATTTTTCCATCAACAGTGAGGGTTGGATGCATTGTTCAGTCTAAGGTGTGCTGTGATTGAGTAAAGAGGGTGAATGAGCGAATGTGATTTAAACAGACGATTGTTTTTGTCTGAATGTCTAAAAGTCGACCTCTCTGGAGCCGTAAAATGTCTTTTTATAAAACAGACAGTGAAAGAGTTGGAAAGATTTCAGTGTGAACATACTATGGCGTGCTGTAGGTGTTTGTTTCCTACTCCACTTCTCTGTGCTCTGTGTTGTTGGCCTAACATTCATTGTTTGGATCTTTTGACGGGAACATGTTCCCTGGTTTCTGTAGAAATGGTGCGGTTACATGCATCCAAACTTTTCAGCAGTATTCAGTGTTGAGCAGAGATGTAGTGCAGTGTTGGATAAAGCTTACCAGATGCCACACAGAGTTGTTTTTTCTTCATGTTTCTATATTGAGGCTTTGCACCTCGAAGACTTGACAGTAGATTGAAAACTGAGGAGCTGAACTTCTGGCCTGTCTTCGGAGTTAATGAACAAAGGGCAAAGAGAGCTTTTCAACGTTTGTCAATAGCTCTCTCATTCTGCGCACTTCAAACCAAATTCATTTTCATCTGGACTCTGTCTAGTGCCATGCACAATCTATGTTTGTCCTTTTTTTTCTACAGCTTTCTCAAAAACAAAACATACGTCCACTTTACCCTCGTCTGAACCTCTTCACCACAGAAGCACAATCTCCGGTTATAAAGACTAACAATACGGCCCAGTGCAACTCTGACTGTATCTGCTTTTATTTTGACGTCAGTCTTCTTTTGTTTGGGTTCAAATACATGTCATCATGTTTGATTTATTTGATTAATAAAGACCCATGACTGAAATATGTTTAGTGAGCAGTAGAAATTGTAAATAACAGTAGAATCCAATTAAAAAGCTTAGCCATTTCCAACAACTTCCTGAATAAATAATTTCCCTTTTTTTCTACTCCTACTATTATGTGACAACCAAATATATTATGATATTTTGGCAGCTTTGGTCAATAAAAATATGCACAAATCTGCTTTTACATTGACTAATTGTGAGATCGTCTTTGCTTCTTGTTGATTAATGTACTGTTCTTTCAACGACCAAATATGGTATGTTGCTTTCTATAAATAACTTATGGCACAGATTTTATATATCCAGATGGAAAAAAGTGGCACCAAGCTTCACCCTTCCCCTCTCTGGATCTGTGGGGATATATCAAGAAAGCTATTTTCAGTATTTAAAATGTACAAAATTAAACTACATGAATCTTACACAAAGAATAAGAGAAATAACAACATTAATTTTGCGATGCCTCTTTCTGCCCTCTCCCCTGCACGTCACTCGTGTCCGTGCGGCTGAGGTGGATGCTCCGCCTGGACACGTCTGTTTTCTACAAGATTAGGCCAATTTTCCAGAGGATTGTATCAATTTAACCCAGCTAACATGTTGTCTCTGTTGCTCTTAGCTTGACAAGCTTGCTTGCAAGGTCACTGTCTCCTCTATGGAGCCTGTTGTTAGAGGACACATTACACTGGAGGATGGGAGATGGAGGGATACAAGGGAGGTGAGAAGAGTGGAGGAATAGAAAGAGAGGTGATGAATCAGAGAAAAGATGGTGGGGAGGAACATGTGAGAAACACACAGATGGGCAGAAAAACAGAAAGACACTGACTCACACACACACACGCACGCACACACACACACACACACACACACACACACACACACACACGCACACACACAGAGACAGAGAGCACACAGCACACATACATACAGTGTAGACTTGTTGGCTAAGCTGTGCACCATGCCAGGGAATGGGATGATAGTGGACAGCAGGGGGTTTGATAGAGGCATTTGGCTGGTCTGATCCCTGTGTGTGTGGTGTGTGTGTGCATGTGTGTATGTGTGTGTTAAAGAGACAGAGAGAGAGGGAGACAGCACATGCGTCTGTGTTCGCAATCATGGTATGGAATACTACAGGGCAGAGATACAAGACAGGCAGACACACACACACACACAGATAAGTCCTACACCGTCACCATCAGGATTAGACTTCCCACTCTCTCTCTCTCTCTCTCAAACACACACAGACACACACACACACACACACACACACAGAGCAGAGATTACAGCAGTGCTACCACAGCTCTACTAGCTTCTAATGGTTTTCGAGGCATCAAGAGAATCAAGAGTATCAAACCATGATGTCATCTGCAACAGTCACACACACGCACCAGCACACACACACTTGCAGACATACCCAGACATGAGTAAGCATGGGATTTTTGCTTAAAAAAACACCAACCAAAATCTTTCAAATTCTTAACCTTAATATTTTTTATAATCCCACTTATCTAACTGAAATGTAATTTTTAAGTCAAAGCTAATGTCATAACATCACTCACAGTCCAACCACAATCGTCCTTAATAACTTGGCATGTAACAACAATGGAAGGGAAACTTTGTAGAGGACAGGAGTCTTTGGCCCCAGTGCTTTACACATGCCTTCCTTAGGATGTACAATATCAAGGTGGACAAACTTTAAACAAAATGTTTACCTGCAGCAGTAATTAAATTCTGTTAGCATACCCGTTGTGTAGGACTGTGTGATATGCAAAAAATTATATACATGGATAATTTCGGCAGAGTTTGCAATTTAAGTTGGAATCGTCCGTTTTGGCTTTGTGAGCAATGTGCAAGAATGTTGTGACACATTTTGCCTTCATCAAAAAAAATTACAACTCCTGCAATTTGGATACTTCACTTTACATTATATTTCAATTAATTATGCACCCTTAGGTAATAAATATGAATCATGGGTATTTTCAGACAAAATAATCAATATTCAAACGTTAATTTTGCATGAAAATTTTAATACTAGTCCGTATATGCCATATATTTATATATCAAATGAATAGTGTCACAACCCTTGCAGAAAATAAATGTGTTTTTTCTGCTGTTGAATGTGGGAACTTCTTAAATGTTGCGAACACTGAGCTCCTGTTCACAGTCACACTAGGCCCATGTGTGACATCCTGTATACTTATTGTCTTATCCGAAGAGAGGGCTTATGTTTGGCGTACATGCTACTTAAACAGCGACATGTATGCAGAGGTCCAGGTTAAGCACCAAGAGTCAACAGAGGCAGCCACACACACAAACAGCCTGACGGTGCCACTGAAAGAAACGTTTGATTGAATCAGGGAGCGGCTGCTTGCTGCACAAACATTCACACTCCCGCTTTTAAGCCCCCCGCTCACCTGGATGCTGCAGAGCACAACCACTGTCTACTGCTCCACTCAAACAGTCTGCATGCTGGAACAATGTAGAAATTTGCATATGAAGTCTTACAAAAATGTAACTGTCACAAAGCTTCATTTAAATAAAAGGACCAGCAGAGGTTCTGTAAAAACTGTTTTAAATACTTCCAACCAGAAACAAAACGACACATTGTGTTTTAAAAATGAAGTGAAACTCTACGATGGTTGAGTGCTTTGACTTCCTGTTTGCAGTGTGTTTCAGCTGCAGTCACAGTTATTTGAAAATCTGTTGGGTGTTCATGCTTCAGACTGATTGTACAGATTGTACAGAAGCGCACACACTTGTATGTATTCGAACTTTCAAGGTCAAGTGTCAAAATCTGTCAAAAGCTTTCTACTCTATTATTTCAGTACAACACGGAATAAAAAGGGACTTGAATGGAGCCATTATAGTGATTATACTTTGTAATATGCACGTGTATAACAAACCCAGTCAACTGCAGCTGAATTGACTGGAACAGATTTCCTTTCAAATGTAAAGTAACAAACAGGAAGTCCTGTTTTCTCCTCCCGTCTCATCATATTTGAATCGTCCCCTGGGTCTAGAGCAGTGTTTTTCAACCTTGGGGTTGGGACCCCACGTGGGGTCGTCTGGAATTCAAATGGGGTCGCCTGAAATGTCTAGTAATTGAGAAAAAAAAATTACTGATAAAAATATTTATATAACTAATAACTAATTATTATTCTTTTTAAAATGATGATTAAAACACCGCACACACAATCTTAAACAACTGAATTCTATACTTTCACTTTCTCAAATATAAATCGAGTTCAAATAAAATGCAGCATATGAAAATATCTTGACTGATAGCCGAGATCGCGGGGTCGCCAGAAATTTGTGATGTCAAAATGGGGTCACGAGCCAAAAAGGTTGAGGCTAACATTGCCTTGCACATGCTCACCAACCTATCCATAAATACTGAGAAGGAAAATGATATCACAACAACAAGCTGTGGCCGGAGTGACTGCGAGGGAGCTTACATCATTACCTGTCTCCGTGCCACGGTTCATCATGCTGTGCTTGTAAGGGCGGCACAAGTGCTAACGTGTTGCCTCGAAGCAGTATCACTGTCGGGACATACGGGGTGGCAAGCCTGTCATGCCCTGACACAGGCGAGCAGCTAAAACTCTAAGTGCTGAGTGAGTGGAATGCAAAGGTCCAGCGAACCCTCGGGGCAATTAGGGAAGGAAGTGGAGAATCTACCAGGAACTGTGCGTGTAAGTGTGTATGTGTGTCTAGTCTACAGTATGTGTGTGTGTGTGTGTGAGAGAGAGAAGGGAGAGAGACAGAGTTGGGAGACTCAGTGGGAGTTCAAGAGCTCATTCTCAGTCACAGAGGTAGCAAGTGACCAGAGGAGTTCATGTGTAGCAGAGTTCAGTCCGCCCACCTTTAACTCTGGAGTACAGCAGATTTCTTGCACACAAATCGACAGCACTAACACCGACACACGCGCCCAAATAGTATCAAACCAACCGGCACACATGCACACTAATCCTGTCCCCCGAGACAAAGCCGGCCATACCAATTATTCCAGACTATGTAAATCATCCTCGCCGAGAGCAGCTTTTTAAAACCTTTTAGCGAGCCGCGTGGTCGGGCTACCACTTTGATCCAGACAGAAATATCCCAACTGGAGAAGAGATCGACACCAAGTTTGGTCCAGACATCCATTGCTCCCTGGAGGATGAAGTCAACCAACTTTCATGAGTTTTTGCTCTGCAACCACCATGATGTTTACTATTAAAGTTTTTTATTTAAATGTGTCAACAACTATAATGGATTATTTTGAATCCTCATGACTTTTAATTTCTCATCTAGTGCCACCAACAGATCAATTTACTTATTGTATAAGAGACATCATTTTGTGAAGACACTATTGAATCATGAATTGTCACAACCTTTGGAATACATATCAAAATTCAACTGAAATTACTGCAGAGATCCCCCCTTCACCTTTCATCAAATCAATCAAATATTTTATTGCTGCAAAACCTTATCACTCTGCAAAACTGAGATGAAATCCCCCATGTCTTTTAGTTGTACGCCGTGTTCTTTCTTTCTTTCTTTTTATTTATTCCAACCAAGGCAATTTCACAATTTGACAATATCATGGCAAATCACAACATTTCTTATTCATTGGTTGGAAGGGAGCAGGGAGAAGATACATCTTATATTGCCTGCCCCTCACTCAATATCTAATTATTCTAGTAATCCGTCACTGAGCAACATTCTTACCATAAAACAAACATTCATTGGCTACTTATGACAAAAGTAGCCAATGATTCTTGTGTTTTGTGCCCTGTCTTCTTGCAGCACTGTGGCACTTTGCTGGGTTTTTATGTATTGTTCTTTATGTATTATTTTTATGTATTATTTTATTGCCTTGATGTAAAGCACTTTGGGTACCGTCTGGCTACTGTAAAGTGCTATACAAATAAATTTTGATTGATTGATTGATTGATTTTGTATGTTGTGTTTGATGTGCATGTGCATGTGATAGTATGCCCCAAAGACAAACAAGGATGATGAGCATGGTAGACATCAGCATGTTTGCATTGCTATTTAGTCTGAGTCTTAGCCCTGTTTGGCCCTGGGTGCAGTGGCTGTGCAGAAAAACCACGGTTGGCATGTACAATTACATTACAGTATTATACATGTTACAGCTACTCTGCTCACTTCAGTTCTGTTGTTTCTATTCAACATATAAATTGCACACAGAAAACATGGTATTATGGCTCCTACTGTACGTAATACATCTTGTGAAATGATTGTAGGAGGAAAAGTTTAGTGTTGTTTTTAAAAAGCTAAATGCTCTACTTGTAATTGCCGCCACATTTCTAAAGTGACACAGAAATTTGACAAATGACCTCTTGAGTAGTCCATTAGATTTTCTCCATAGATTATTGATGACTGATTTAAGTTTGTTTGACGTTGTCTCTCATTACCCTCCGAGTCAAAGGGGGACACTTTGATCAAACTTTTACTGATCTCAAATGAATATCCTCCAAAGTTAAATGAGGTTTGGAAAGTTAAATGAGTTCATGGTGTTTGGTCACATATTAAGACTCAGCTTCTCCCCTGCCTCACATACAGGAGGCATCGTCATCCTGCCATGATTCAACAGCAATTGGAGCAGAGGGATATTATGCACATGGTTAACTAGGTCAGCTGAGGACATACTGTAGCTGTCTAGTCAGTTCAACATAGAATTATTTCCATACTGATTGGGGTTAACCTTTTGCAGACTCAAACACACCCACTTGCAGATTAAAACTAAACCAACACTAACTTGCTGCAGCAGAGAAATCTTTTGCTTATTGTAGATTTTTTAATGCTTTATAAGTTATGAAGATTAGAGCTTGAGCTTTTAAAGGCTTATCGACATAGTGTATTAGCACAACAAGGTTATTTAGCTCTTAGGCTTAGACTGGTCCGGCATCCCATCCCCCGCGACGTTCATCAAGGTTCAAAGGGCCTCATATCACGAGTCTCTTCAATAAACCAACTCCAGATAGATGTCTCACCTGTAATCATTGGGTTTGAGTGGACAAGGTCAAGTATCTGCAGTCGATTTAGTGAGCAGACACACTTAGTCAGACTCCTTCTCCTCTGCTTCAGAGCCATTTTTTTCCAGCATTAAGAAAATATTTCATTGCACTCCAAAAGCACAAGAGCAAAGTTAAAAGCAATACAACTGTATTTTGGACATTTCAAGCAGAGTTGAAAAACCCAGTGAAATATTCCACAGCACAGGCGAGGGGAAAAACTCAGTGTGAGGAAAAAATGAACCCTGTGCCCTATGTGAAAGAACACACTTTGCCCTAAGCCACAGTCTCTTTGTTGCCACCTTTGGTCTTTAAGGCTTTTATAAGCACAAGATGGGCCAGACAGGTTGGAACAGTGTCATGCTTAGTTGACAATTTCCTTGTTCCTTGATGAAGGGTTGATGGTGCAATTTGGAAAGGTAATGCCTGTTTATTGCAATGGAAGGAAATGATTGAATAAGTGGGATATGTGATGAGTGAAAGGGATCAGAGATAGCAGAGGCCTATATCTCTCTTGGCCAGGGTCCAAGAATTAATTATTTTCCCATTGTAAAGCAATAAAAAGAGAGGCAGTATTGATTAGGAAAGAATCACAGAGGCCAGGAAATTCTCTTGCTGTTTTTTCTTTTTTTTGTATAACCGAGCGTGTCCATTTATGACTCCTGTCTCCTGGGGTTAAAGAACTGAAAGAGGATGTGCCGCTCACTGGGTCACAGTTCACAGCTGCGGAAAACAAATCTCGCAAATTAAGTAACAAAATATGCTGCTGGTGCAGAACAACGTCTTAGCGTTGTCTGTATTGATGCTGCAAGTGACAGTGCAGCATCACTGGTTCTAAAGTTTTATGATATGGCAACATGATGGTTGAGACTTTGGTTCGACTTAACCACAAATGGACTTCAGAGGATCTTTGTCGTCATGCTTACTGTCGTTGGGGAATGGCCGGAGTCACGGTTGAAAGAAACTGACATTGAGTCATGATAAACTTTCTTCCAGAGGATGCTTCCGACCTGATGCCTCTACTGCCTTTAATACAGGACTTTCTGAACCACATTTGTTAAGGTTCGGTTAGGTTTAGTCACAAACTCAATTTAGTTAAGGTAATGGAAAGATCATGCTTTGGTTTAAAATGCTTGCCTTTGTTATAGTCAGGGGACCTTCAACCACAGCTCAGGAACAATTGTGGTCGTGGTTAAAATAAACTGACGATGTTGTGGAAAGGAGAAACGAAGAGTGACTGTTGATCGATTTATCCGATCCGTCCTCCTCTGCTGACTTTGCGTCACTCATGAAAATGTCACAACACTTCCTCTTTTTCCCATAGTGGACAAGACTCATATGGTTTCTATAGGCTTATTCACCTAAATGTCATCATGTGTCATTTTTAGGAACTCACTGAAATAGCTGATGCTTTCATTTTTCTTGGGGTGGAAAATCTCCAGCTAAAAGAAAAAAAAAAGAAAGAAACAACGGTCAACCTTCAGTATGTTAATATTCATATGACAAAGACGCTGCTGTTAGGTAAATGATCTCACAAAGCAGCTCCGATGCTCTGCTGCCCATTTACAGTTTCTATTTTAGGCTCGTGCTCGATGCGTGAAACAGGTTATGGCCTGTTTTGCGATTGACCACGGTAGCGATGCACCATAGCTACAAGTGTGACACACCATCCCCAGCACCCTGTGGCTCCAAGGCTGTAGACATAACAAGGACACAGCAGGTAATCAATTATGCGCTCTATGGTATCCTTTCTGTCAAACTGAGGGGGCACAAATTACGAAATGGGTACTGGGAACAGATTCTTTTGCCAACTATAGTTTGGACAGGTTTGCAGCCAGACCTTGAAATCAATCATCACGGTTGAGCGGGTAAGGGAAGTTAATTCCAGTCATGGCAGAAGTGGTAAAGCCTGCTGAAGGATTCACAGCGAGCTACAAATTGTCCACAGAGGACCTTGGATTCTGCTGCAATATGGACAATTTTTCAGATTCACCCTTAAATGTTCAGCAACAACTTTTTTTTGCACTTTGGTTGAATAAAATAAAAAACAACAACTGGAAATAAGTTTTTATTCAGATGGACATCTAGGCTCAGAGGTTTTATTACCAATCCACATGGTCCCTCCAGATTCATTTCGCCTCTCTCCCTCGCTCTCCCCGCTGAGCTTCACCCTCCCTCTCCCCCTATTATTTTACTCCGTCTGCCCTCCTATATCACAGCCACTGCCACTGTTGTGCCCTCAAGCGCAGTCACAAATTGACATGCTGAATTCTCAACTGGGACATTAAACCCCGGGGATAAAGCATACAGAGAAAGCTCTTTTATATCCTCTCCCTTTGGAAATTGTTTATGTTCATCACAAGGTGCACTAGGTGGATTTCCTCAACAAAGGGGACAACATCCCTCGTCTCAAATCGGCTGCCAGGCTGCGGGCGAAAAACCTTTTCCTCCTGAGACCAAAAAAGACAGATGAGGACAACTGGGGTTTCAGATTATAACTACATCCAGATAAAGCTTAAGTGAAAAACACTACTTCGATACACGTATTCCTTTGCTTGTGATGCAGGGACAGAGATTTGAAAAAGAAAAAAGAAAAAAAACACGAGCGGTGTAATGATCTGCAAACCGAGGCGAGTTTGAGATGATGTATCCACACCTATATGTTACCTTTAACTATCAGTTTTATTGCTGTCATCGCACTTGTCCTCACTTGTCACCTGCACTACATTATTCCTTTGCTTCCTTTAACGGGGGGAGATTTATCCGAGAGAAGAAGAACAGCGGGGAAACAGGAAAAAAAAGTCCTCTCAGTTATAAAAATGTGTCAGTTTGATGCCTCAGTTTGGTGGTGAATGATAGATGATGGATGCAGTGATGTACTGGGATTACACTGCTCCTCATCCTAAAAATAAAGCCATATGATCAGATCTGCCAACCACATAAAGAAGTAAAACCATTTGCTTTACACACTTTTACATTGTCTTGTACAAGAGTAAGAACATTGGGTTAGAAAGGAGCGACTGGGACACATTAATACTATATGTACGTTGTCTCAAACCTACACACACACACACACACTCTCCTTGTCTTTTCAGGTCAGCTCAGTAGAGAGCACTCTGTGATAATGAGCTGCTCCACTTTCATGACAGATGGAAAATGTGCAGCATGCCGAGCTCTGCTCCTCCCTTCCCCTTCTCCACTCGGCTTCGTCCAGCTTGCCCCAACCATCATCTACCTGTCGGCCCGGCCCGCTGCCCCGGCGCAGCGTCGTATCAAATGATCCCGACGAGCCAACGAGAGCAGGGGCTGCTGGGTGTTGAGGCAGTGGAAAAACCGCCTCATCCTCCTCATCAATATTGCAGCCTTACCTGGTGAAAGCTAACACCGGCCAACATATTCCATCATGTCAATGGAAGAGAGGATCAGATGCCTTGGCTTGACATGCCAACATTGTTACCCGTACAAATGATGACGCAAAGCTCGCTTCATTATTCATGGCTTCTTTAAAGGAGGAGGAGAAGTTTGAAGGGATTGGAAAGCAGACGATGTTCAAGAGTCCAATTATCAACAAGTAGGCCATGTTTGGTCTTGGCTGAAAAGCCGGCGAGCGGCAGAAACGTGAGCACGAGCTCCTCCTGGTGCAACAAGGCGGCAAGATTTTCTCGAGAGTGGCCAGATGTGAAGTTGTACCCAAAAACAGTGCATGTTGTTTACAGGTCATTCTTATGCGCCTGACAGGGGCAGAGTGCTTGTTTGTGTTTTTCTTTCCTCTCGTCTCTCTCCCTCCTCCCCTCCTTTTTCTCCAGGTACTAACAAGCCTGATTGGTTTCCACATGGTTGCAGTCCATTCATGCCTGCTCATTGGTTTCCTGGCTTCAAGTCGGCCTTTCATCATTAAGGGCCCCCAATAAGAAGACCACTCCAGAAGTTAATTTTTTGTCTAGACACATTAGGTTCAATGACTGGTTCTTCTTTTAGATAAGAAAGTTGGGCTTTGTTGTTTACTGAGATAAGAGTTTACATAGGCCTGGCTGCCTCTGGTTGATTTGATTTAGCTGTGCCTCTGTCATCCTTCCCCACATTTTGAGATATAAATTAAGTAATGCCACATAGTAACAAATTCACATCCCCTGCCTTCCTCATTCTGGAGAATTATGAAAACAATATCTCTGAGGACTGCGTCATACTGTGACATGAGCAAAACACACAAAGCAGCCCAACTGCAACCGCTCTACCTTTTCGCAGGAAAATGATGAGTCGAGCTGACAACAGTTGATTCATGGGAACAGCGTCTTTTTCTTCACAGGGCTGAACTGATAAACTAGCCAGGAAACACAAATCAAACTTTATCTACGCTCACATATTGCTTTTACTTCATTCACAAACAGAACAAAACGTTTATCAAGTGTAGCCGAGTTTAACGCACTGCTGATTAATCTGCTATATTCTTGTTGCACATACCAGTTTCAATTCATGAAATGTCAGAAAATAGTGAAAACTTTTCATCAAAATCCCACTGTCATAATAAATAAATTACTTTTGAACTATGATTCATTGATTTCTCAAAATTGTTGCCAATTATTGTTTTTTTGAACAACAACACTTGATTAATAATGTTTTTGTGTCAGCAACAGCCTCTTTATTTGGATTCTATTAAAGGAAACCTCCGACTGATGGATCGAAACAAGGCTCTGGTACTCATTTACATTGTGATAGCAACAGTTTATAAACTATAGATGCTACACAGACAGTCGGTCATGGTGTTTTTTCACTCCTTAAGCACCAACTGGATAACTCAGTGGGTTTAAAACAGACAATTGTCTGTCATGAAGCTTCTCCTCTGAGCTCTGGTAACTGTTGCTGAGCTCATTGGTCAGTGTGCGAGTGTTGTCATCACAGTAAACCATGAGCATGTGAGTGTGTGTCTGTGCGTGTGTGTAACACGGTCTGGCTGAGGTCAGGGTTGGTGCACATTTAATCTCCTCTCTGTTTCCAGGCCACTCCAAGGACTTTGACACATTGCTTCTGTTTCCATTATTCACCAGTGGTCTGAGACTCTTAAATGTGTGCATGTACTGTATGGGTATTTGTGTGCATCCTCATGCACTCATGACGAATTGTCCTTCAAAAGCATAACACGGCTCAAAACTCCTCTGAATTTTATTTGCAGCTATAATATCAACCGCTGTTGCATAATCACACCATTTCTACCACATACAAACTTACACTCACACACGGGCACACTGTGCTCCCACTCCAGTTGCACAACCCCTGAATTTTAGGGATAGAATGGCCTGGTTTCATAAGCAGTCTGCTGCCTACTGGCAGCTGTGCTCTCAGATGAGGTCATTACTTTGGGCGGGCCACAAGCACAGATAGAGCATAATGTTGGACACACTGGTAAAACTCACTGAGTGTGAATGAGAACGACAGCCAGGGGCGAGCGTACAGCTCCGGTGAGCGTGTGCGGGGAGGTTGGACGACGTTTGCATTGTTTCTGTTTTGAGTCGGGTTACAGCGCCGGTGGTGCAGCGATGCATTGAAGTAAACAGGGAACAGAGGAGTTGAATGATGCTTGTGTGTCGGTGTGTGCACGCACTCTGGTATTACTATCAGCTTAGTGCCAGGGTGGGGTGAATGGTCTCGGTGCTATCTCTGGAGCACAGCTTGTTTACCCTAATGAACACAACTCCAACTCCACTCCAGCCAATCGCAAAGAGGGCATTTGCCTATTGACGCTGCTCCAACACTGGAAATAACTGGGGATATGAATATACATGAGAACAATGCCGGTGCTCCTCATTCTACTACATTGAACAATTTTCTGTGGATGCAAAACAAACACCAATAATAGCCACACACTGACGGCTCTTTGGAATTTTCTGATGCCCATTGTTGAACTCGTACAGAAATAATTTTCTGCCTTTCCGAGAACTTCTTTGTGTGGGTGATCGCGGCGTGTGGTGCTTCAAAGTGCTGCCCTGCTAGATGAACCACTTATTTGTACCAGGAAACGGTTTCAGCTCTTTCCATGAAAGTAAAGACTTAATTTAATGTCAATATTCAACATGTCCCTGAAGAAGACTTCTGCTAATACTGCAGCAGAGTAGAGCACTCAAATCGTTTCATCCAGTAGCTAAAGCTTCTTTAAATCCCTCCAAACATGAATTTTTGACCAATAGGAAAATAGTTAATATGATGGGAGTAAAACGCCACTCCATCCAATAGTGGAGCACCTCAGTTATTTACCCAAATCCCTCCGCCAATGTTTATTCAGCCAATGCGAGGGCAGCTGCCGAGGTGCACAAGGACGAATGTCTGCCTGCGGGGCCTATGGTGATGTTGTGCTGCATAAGGCTGTGCCATGGCATGCGTGTGACCATTACATCATGGCTAGTTGCTGACCGGTCTGCGCCACACACCATCACGTGACCTCCTGTCGGCATCTCAGGAGCACCGCCGCGCTGATCTGATGATGACTTCTGCAGTGAGATGACTTCCCGCTGGCATCCCGCTGTGTGTGTGTCTTAATCCCTCTGTGCAGTCGCCTGTTTGTAGGAGGAAGTGGCTACACACAGTATGGGGCATACTATGTGAACGTGTGCACATGCGTTTTTGCGCGTCGGTGTAAATGTGAATATGTGTGTCTTTAGGTTTGAGTCCCTTTATCTTTCCTCTTATTGTGGATTGTTTTCTATGTCATCTCTTTAACCTCTAGCTCTCTCCACCCCCCACTCCCCCTGCACTCTGCACCCCGCCAAAGCCGCTTTGAGCTGTTTGCTCTGACATCACATCAGTGGGCATGGGCCAGACCATTAGGTGTGTAACAGGGGGGAGATTACACAGAAATCAGAGCCCTTTAGTCTGGCCTTGGCGTAAGAGAGGCACTGGGAATCCACCTTAGGATGGAAAACTGGTCACTCACAGCTTTGGGATCTTTGTTTCAAGCTCCTTCTAATAACAGCCAATGCTTTAACAAACAAAAAGTAAACTAACATCCCTTGCGTGCAGAAGGAAAGCCCCAAAAATCTCAGCATCAGCAGAATAAAACTGCCATTCTCCCTGTGGCGTGCACTCCATCTTTTTGTTCTGAGTCGTTGTAAGTGGATCTGAGGGGTCAGGACCTGTCGATCTGTGCTGTCATGAGTTAGAGTCAAACAAGGAGAACAAGAGAGAAAAAGAAAGAGTCTTAAATTAAAACAGACAAGGTAAATAAGTCTCAGCCTGTTCGCTCAAGGTCCCGACTCCATGACACTTTGGCATGGGGGCAAAAGATGGACGGTTGGAGTTTCCACCTGCTCTGAAAACCCAAACCTTTGTTACGCTGCTTATAGGACTGAAGTGTCACATTGACCTTATGTTCACTTACGTGATATAACAAGAGGCATCACTTGACTCCATTAATAGGGCAGCAATTTCACAAATGACCTCCCCCAGGCTTCTTAAGCCAACTGTGATATTTTAAGAACAAACTGTACAATAGACTGAGGTGTATGGCACAAATATCATTCTCTGCATTTGTTCCAACAGAAATTCAACACTGTGACTGCACAGATTAAGTATCTTTGCTAGTACTGACTTCACCTGTGCTTTGGCAGAGCTCATTACATTTTTAATTTTAGCGTTATCTTGAAAGTCAAATCTTAAATCCTAAAATTGAAAACGGAAGATTAAATGTAATGCTCAAACTAAAAGCTCAAACTTAAATGTGTAATGGAAATGAGAAGTGAATTCATATGAGACAAGCGTAAGCGAAAGTGAATTACTCAGATATTGAGTTATGTTTTAGGTTGTTCTTTTGTACGTCTCTTCGTTTTCTATTTATCCTTTTTCCATTTCGCTTGTAGTATGTCAGCAAAATGAAATATAATTATTTCCATTTCTCTTCTAATTTTCCATTTTCCCATTTCCCATTAAATGCTTCACAGCGTTTGAACATCTAGTGCAAACACAGTGCAAATATGATGTAAAATAAGCACCTTGCCTGCAGGTGATCTCAAATGTTCACAGGCTTTACAGCAGACACAACAAGTGATAAGATAACAATATTTCACTGGCGTCCTCACAGTCCTGATAGGAACCAATAAACAAGAGGCTCTGAGTTTCCACTGGACAGGCACATTCTCACACCAGTGACCGAGCATATCATAAATATCCGAGTGCCTTCACTAACACACTGGAGAATATTATTTGGGCTAATGTCTTCATGTGGGTTGCCAAAAAGTGTGTATTCTGGAAAGCCGCAACACATGGAAACTATTTCGCTTACAAGGAACCAAAGGCCCTAAATGAAAGCAACACAAACTTCTACAAACAGGCGCTCCACACACGAGCAGACAAACACACACACTCGCACTACTGCGACGTACGCTCATTCTGTGCCCCCCTGCAGCGCTGTGGCCGAGAGAACCTTTGACACCGTAGCTTAAACATTAACACCTGCTTCATCAAAAGAAATGAAAACACATCCACGAGCTAAACCGAGTGGACACACACGGGCGGTGGTTTTAGCCGGCTAAAATCCCCTGTCTCTGGTTGTTAGGGATACGTGTTGAAGGACTTTCCGGGCTGCAGTGTGGCTGACATAATGTTGCATTATAACAGCTCATGTGGATGGATGATTCACATTCCTGCTAGGACACCCTTGGCATGGTATCATTACAGCTGGGAAGCCCCGCTCTGGAAGCCCCTAAACGTACCCAGAACTTCCCCCCAGCGGCATGACTTTAGCCCCCATTCCTGTATTACTAAGCCAGGCACCACCGGCCGTGGCCAGCGGCAGTTAAAAATAACCCGCCATAAGACGCCACACCGGACTCCTGATGACATATGTCTCCATGGAAACCCGAGACGACAGGTTGTTGGAGGTCAGAGGGTCGATCTTAAGAGAATCCTGCGACCTTGGGGACACGGAGGGGGTGCAGGAACCGGAGGGGGTACACGCAGGAGAGAGGGGCACACACATGGTCGTAAAGGCAGATGGGAGAAGGAACAAGAAGGAAAATCCCTTCAGTGAAAGAGAGGGAGAGCGAGCCTTCTCTCTTTCCATCTCCGCTCTCCGCTATCACTCACTCGGAAATATAAACATGCCCTTTGCAATTCAGCTGAAGTCATTATGTCATTAAGCCAGCAGGGGCTTTCAGCTGGACATTTTCAGTTATGTACATTCTCTCCTTCCCTCACAAGACACAACTAAACAGACCCTTCACTTTTTTAACCTCGATGGAAACAAATGAAATTTCCCTCTAGAGGAAACAAAGCCCACAATCACTTTGTCGTATCAATTTAGGAATGGAGAACTGAAGTCCCACTGTCAATTTCAAGCTATCCTCTGTTCCACTAGCCCCTGTTACAACAAGGGCTACTCTCATGATTATTAAGAAAATGAAATGTGAAATGTTTCCCAGAGGTTCAATATTGTCCGTCGCCTGAATGTAAAACAGGCCTCTTCTGTACAGCCTGCTGCGCCTTTATTCCGCTTCACCAATCTGTATAAAAGGTAAAACAGAGTATGTGTGTGTGTGTGTGTGCCTTTAGGCCAGGGGCAGAACTGACACCCACTAGCATAATAAATGGTCTGCTCATTGATAGTAATGCAGGATCTCTAATATCAGAGGGTCTCGTGGCTATTCACTAGCTGGGGAAAACCTGTGGCAGAGGTTGGAAAAACTTTCTTAGCGCCCCCTGTGATGGAAAAACCATGGGAGGGAGAGTGAAAGAAGGTGAATGAAGGTGGGGAATTCCAGTACATGAGAGGTTAGATGGACGGGTGAGCCGAGGGGAAACCCTAGGCTACAAATCTTTTTTTTTTTTTGGTACAGAGGTGCTCTCCCCACCCCACCCCACCCCTCCCCACCCTAATACACTCACACATACCATCATGAGGTTGAGGTTGTGTGGGTGACCCGGTTGGCTGTTGTAAAATGACAGGCTTTACACTGGGAAATGACTTGTGTAACAGTTTCACCTTTAAGTTGCAGCCAGGCTCTTTATAATTGGTATGGTTTGGGCCAGAAACACACCGAGACGTATTCACTTCCTCACTACGAAGATGTTGATAAATACATCTGACAGAATGGTAAACAACCAAACAGTCAAACTATCACTTATGGCGCTTGGTTCGCTCCGCTGTTGACTGCTTCCATATTTCTTCCCACTTTACTTTCTGTGTTGCCCCCCGCCCAAAAAGAGAGACTCATTTCCATGGATTTCTGGAAGTCTGTTAGCGTGCAGTTATTTGTGGAGGGATTTTGTGTGTTCCCTTTTTGTACTGTGTGTACTAAAGAGTCGGAAAAGAGAGGAAGAGGAGGAAAGGCAGAGACCGAGAGAGAGAGAGGGAGGGAGAGCATGAAAGGCTTTTATTAGCACCCTATTTGAATGACTTGGTCTGGGCCGTCGACAGAGACCCTGCAGCAGTCACATATCCCTCTTTCATGCACACATACACACACACAAACACACACTCGAATGTACGCAAAAATAGAAACAAGCGGCCAGACGCTGGGTGTAAAACGGGTGGGACCAGGGGAAACATTCATAAGGGAGAGGTTGCATCAATCTGTCAGTGCGGGTACTTCTAATATCAAAAATGGCACATTACTATAAAGTGACTTTATAATTTGAATTTGTTTAAAGCTCAGAATTAGTGGTGTAGCAACAAACTGGTGTAGTAAAGGTTTTCTCTTGATGTCTGGACCTGAACGGAGGAAAAAGTGATCTGTTGTGCAGCCTAACTGAAATGGAGTCTGTGTGAAGCAAATCCTGAGCAGGTGTCGCGAGACTATAGCATCCTTCATAATCCTTCATGCTTCACACGCTTCATATGTCAAGGTGCAGCCCTGGGTGAATGACAATGACACCATTAACATTTCAGCCAATGGTGCAATGAAAAATATATTATTATGGTATTCAAAATAACATTAATTTTAATCAGTTGTTTAAAAAATGATTACAAGAGAAATGGTCTATCATTATATATTAGACACTCTGACGTCCCTTGACCCCATACAGGGTGTGGACAATTCTGCTCAGGTCATGATATAATTACTCTCAAGACAATTCAGACTGCACTTTCTGTGTTGAAGTGTTGCATAAAAAAGGAACATTGTGTATTGTGTGCACTGCAGCCCCAACATTTAAGGAAAAAGCTACAAAAAGTTTGCACACTTGACTAAAAACAACCATGAACAGCACATGTTCCTATATGTGCGGAATTAATGAGATAATTGATTGCATTATATGGAGCAAAAAGGTCCGAGTACAGAAGTGAATATATCAGGATGCTATGTATGGTTGGTGTAGAGCATTCTCCTAAAAAACAATGTACAAAGTCAAAGTAAGCACCAGTCACAGCTGCGAAAGACAAATAAACAGCAGATGGGATTGAGATAGCTGTGTACAGAAAGATGCCAGCAACAAACAAAAAAATAAGACATAAGAAAGGGGGGAAAAAAACAAAGTCACCATCCCTGTGACGTTTAATTGGCAGCGGCATTTAAAGCTGCAGTTTGACTGACAATCTGATGGCACTCAAACAGAATCATTTTATGGTTAAAATATATTCTTCTTCATCATCTTTATCCCAGAAATCCAGCACAGGTTCAAATCCTCATCCTCTGCTGTTCTCTGAACACTTTCATATCACTGTCCTGTATTTTCAAAGTCATGCAGGAGGTGGAGAGAAGCTCAAACTGGGTCACAGTGGGTGAAAAATTAGTCCTTGGTAAAAAAAGAAAAAAAACTGATGGATGTTTGGGTGGCAGGAGTTCAGGAGACCTTGTATTACTACTTCAAAGAAGATGGCCGTGAATAGAGAGAGGAGATCTTGATGGGAGTAAGGACCGAGGGGTGTGAATGAATGTGCAGGTCAAAGGTCCTTTAACACTCGAGATCAGTTCCTACATACAAACACACAGACACATCGACACACCCACACAGGCTATGTCTGCTTTGCCAGTATTTTGTGTACCAAAATAAATTCCTGTGCTGCACTGCTAAAAAGGAACTTGACAAATACAGCCTCCATACATATGCAAATATGAGACGCTATAAATAGCCACGCGCTGGATCACAGAAAAAGCAAAGAATAAATACGCAGACCCATAAGAATGCTTTATATTTATTCATGCGATCATGGCGCTATACACATATAATCTGAAGAGACTGAATTAGACCCTCGCCTGGTTAGATATAGGGCAGATTCCCCAAAAGGCAATTTCGCTATTCAATTTGCAACCCACAATAGCTCAAGTGAAAGCTGTGTGGTTAATGTCTTGCTGGTGTTAGCACCCCAAGCAATTACCTCCCTGGCTATAAGGTATGACTGCACAGGCCTGCAGGATGAGAGATGTGCACAGGATGCTGTAGCTGGAGTCGTCTTGGCTGCATTTAGATGCAGTGGTAGTGGGAGTGTGTGTGTGTGTGGGTGTACCAAGGTGTGTTTGCTTAATGAGTTGTGATTGCCAAACCTAATGGCTCGTGTTTAGTAAAACTAATGGAGTGTGTGCATGCCTACAGCTGAGGGGTTAACGTCTATCCATCTCCTTTAGCCCCGATTCCTCGCTCTCCCCGTGGCCCCAGTGGTCGGCCATCATTCAAGCAGGTCAAGGTTGCTAAATAAAGCTCCAAAACCAACTTCTTCTCAAAGTGTCCTCACTCAAACGGGGGTATATACTCAGCAGGGAGGAATTCCAGCAACTCACACAGGAGATAAACCTGCTCCTCACCTTTGACCCCCACCCCCCACCCCCTCCCGACCTACATTAAGTGCCTTATCACTCTGAAATGGCAGCCACCACAGTGAGGCTTGAGTATGTGCAGACCATAGGAAATGATAAAAGACGTAAGCAGGCGTAAATCAAAAGCACGATAGCCCCAATTCATGGCTTTATTACGTATATTATTACGTCCAGAGTACAATCTAAGTTTGGCAACCAGTCTATTGTATTGCAAGCTGAAACTTCCTATCAAGCGCAGTTCATGACCCTTTCTCCCACCTGCATTAGTCATCTTTTCACAGGAGGCCGGATGAAAAAAAAGAAAACAAAGAAGCACATGGCGCAAAATGACAAAGCTTAGTCACTGCCCGCTCACATGGACTCAGGACAACAACAGTTTCCAGGAAGCAGCGCTGTCAGCCTTTAAGATGGTCCAGTGCCACGTCCACAATCTCAACATGAAAAGGTTAATTTCAGTAATGGTGGAAAGTCATTGTGGCCATGTTTTCCTTTGGTTTATCATTTCCTCCTTTACAAAGAACATTTCATTCCTCCCAGTGTTACATGTTATTTTAGCTAACACAAAAGAATATTCCAACAACAGAAATGACAATTTCCATGAATTCACCTCTGATTGAATAAATATTCTGAAAACAGTCCTATTTCAATTTAATTCATTATGTGCTTGTGACTGCAAGCACAGTGGGACACAGATAAGGCTTCTGCTCACAGTGATGGAGCAGCCACTGTTTCATTATATCTCTCTACCTGAGTTACCTGGACAGGGTAACTTGCCTTTGTCGTGTCATTAGTTTTCAATAACATGTTCAATTTGATATTCAAAATGATCCCAGATGATGAAGCAGCCTATTTCTATTTTCAATCATTTCTATATTAAGGACAGAAAAGTCAGCAGTAAATTATTAGTTACTTTTGATGTAAAATAATAAATAAATAAATAAAATACCACATTACTTGAAGAGAGAAAGCCAGCATCATGTAAAAACAAGAATCCATGAATAAATAATGGCAATAGGCTATATGCCCAGCTGGCTAAAATCCAGGAAGTAGTGGTACTTCCTGGTTGGTACTGCCTGAATTTCAGCCAGCTCCTTTATTTCCTGTTGTACATGATTGGCCAAACTGATTAATCCCGGTGTGTCTGACCTCAAAACAACAATCAGACACACCTGGCTGGCTGAAATTCAGAAAGTACCAACCAGGAAGTACCACTACTTCCTGGTTTTTAGCCAGCTGGGCATATAGCCTATTGATTAACATGCTGCAAATGGAAATTCTATACAGCGAATGTGATGTGATTGTGTTTTTCCTTTCCCCATCACTGGTGCAAATACACAACAAATACACATAGTAAGTTATATTTTCATGACAGTACAATGGTTTAACACTACTCATGTGCTACTTAATTAACTTGAAAATGCTTTCATTGTATTTGTTCAAAGTGTGTTTTAGGTAACTGGGGACAACAAGATGATCATAAGTTTCATACACAGAAACTGGACTTAATAAAAGTAGTTCATCAAGAAGCTCGGACATAAAGTAACAATAACATTAGTAATCCATCACATCCAACATCCAACTTTCATGCAAGTTAGTTCTCCTCCTCCATAACAACAACACTCATTTCAGAGGTAAAC
The DNA here is from genome assembly GCF_045865225.1 of Trachurus japonicus. NCBI lineage: Eukaryota > Metazoa > Chordata > Actinopteri > Carangiformes > Carangidae > Trachurus > Trachurus japonicus. The sequence goes on along the minus strand of NC_140929.1, from coordinate 11,173,767 downwards.
ATAGATGTAATATATTAAGACTAATGAATCACAAAGTTGTAAGACTCATAAGACTCGGCGGTGATTCGAGATACTTGGTTGGTGTAACTTCATTCTTATCCACCCACATTGTAAATTTCACGATATAGTAAAGGATGCAACAAGGTTTACTCTATTTTCATAAATCAAGTTAAAGAAACTTGTGCTTTAACACAACAGTGGATATTATCATTTTATTACTTATGTAAGGAAAAAAAAGTGCTGTAGAGACTTTAAAATTGTGTGGGAAAACATACTATCATCTGTGAGTGTAATGTATTACATCACTGACTTTTCACAGGTCATTTGAAAGTTATGATAAGATGATAGTACAAGATAAGAATTTGTGTTTCTATTTGTGGAGTGAAGGGTGCGCTCAAAAATAAAGCAAGCTATCAAGACAGTGAGGACCTTGATTAGTGCATGTGTTTTGTTTTTACTGCTGTTTAAGTGTTGATGTAGATATTTGGAAAATTAAAATAAAAGTGTTTTTCCTCATGAATAGCGGAGATCACATGACCGGTGTAAAATATAACCATCACTCACAAACATTTTCAGTTCTGTGTTGAGGAAGTGGTTTAGGATTTTTAAATGTGTGTGTGTGCATGCACGTGAGAGGGGGAAATAACAAATCATCTGGGTTTAAGGAGATTAAACTGCATTAGAAGACAATGGGATAGAAAAAGGACACATCATGCACAAGCATAGACTCATTCACACACACACTCACACCCGCTGGAACTAGCTCCTCTGTCTCTTCGTACTCAGACAATTAAACTCGCATAGAGCACTACACACACACACACACACACACACAGATCAACATGCATGTCCGTTTCCTAGACTGAAACCATGTCCCGGCTGGCGACAGCCCAGCACCAGCCTTTTGGTCATTGTGGCATCTGTCTCTGATTGGTCGGCCTTGCACCGGCCTCTGGGGACCCACGGGGTTGTGAAGATGAGGTGGCTGCTAAGAGACTGAGTCACAACATGCAATGCTCTGTGCTCACAACATCTCCCATGCACCAGTGACAGTTACATAAAGACAAGCAGACACACTCGAGACAAACACTTCTCAATCTGGTTTCAGTCCTTCAGTGCTTTTATTTTTCCACCGATGAGTTGCTATGCACCTACTTTCAGACAACTCGTCGGCCCTTGTCGTGTTTTGACAAATAATCAAACGCTTTTGATCAATGTAACTCCTTCATCTCGATGGTAACCCTAAGACACAAGCAATCATCATTGCAACTGATACAGAAAATGCACTCTAGACCTTGTAAACAGTAGCTGTCAAGACATATATTGAATGGTTACAGGTGCAGCCTATCATACATTTGATTTGCCATATGTGTCTGTTAATGTTTGAATCATGTACTATAGATCCGCTCCTCCAACTACACACATGATATAAAAACTAGTAGCAACAGGCATTTTAATTTCTTGGATGAATGCCCTGATTCCTGTGGATGTGAGGTGACACTACCAGCTTCAAATACAGACTGTCAACTTCAGTTACAAGGTATATTCATCCAATCTGGCACGATAGGTAAAGGGACAGTCACTTTGGATTTGGCTATCGGGTTTGACAACATCCAGATAAATCATTACTTTAATAAACACAATCTATCTGCCTAAATAAGTTTGGCTCTCTCAGCGGGCCGAGTTGTTTGGAGAGAGACTGTTTTTAGACTGTGCTCTCAACCTCTCAAAATAAATACGCCTGTTAATCCCTTAAAGGAATAGATCAACATTTTTTAAAATGCATATTTAGTTATTTATTACAAAAAGATCCATACCATTCTCATATCTGTACGGTGATTATCACACCGCTACAGCTCTGTCCAAATGTCATAAAGTCTGCCCCACTGATACCTGTGTTTACTACAAAACACACTTAATTTACACCATTTCTACAGAAGATAGAGTGCTATGCTTTTGGTGCACAAATGTGAAGTATGTGACCATTTGCCTGAAGCAGCGACTTCCTGGATTCCACTTTGGCTGTCTTAGTGATGATACAGCATAGTTGTAGTTTTTACACATCCTTTTTAGGACATAACAAGCTGATTACTGGGCTTTAGTGGTGGTGGTAGCCAGATGTTTATGAGAATGGATCCACATATACAGTATATCACACACTTCCCTTGTCTGCATCTTAATAGGTAGAGCTTAGAGGGAACCCTACACATGAACATACCGGTAATCTAAATCACAATCTCATGGTCATGTAACAATCAAAGTAATTAGAGCAAAGAGCCAAAACATCAAAGTGTGTTGACACTGACATTGACCAGATATATGAATCACATCTTTTGTCAAAAGGTAATTTGTGCCACTTCAGCCATAATATTGAAATAGTGTTACAATACTGTTTATTTATGCAAAGTAATTTATTGGAGCGTGTTTGTCCTAACTGAGATTATCTCAACGAGTTTTACCGTCTCCACCAATCTCCTTGATTGGGGCGTAATGAGAAAGAGTCAAATGAGGGCATAAACATGCACACAAACACATGGATAAACACACACACATACACAGTGGTGAGGCATAGCGAGAGAGAGAGAGAAGAAGGCACACTTTCTTTCTCTCTGGCATTTCCTATTCCTCCCTCCATCCAAACAAGCCTGTCGGAGCTGCAATTATGGGAAAGAAACCATGTATTTATAGCCAGGCGAGGATCAACGGCAGAACAACTAGTTGTGTGGCACGGGAGGCGGTTATATTTAACATGCTGTGATGTCAACACGTGGCTGGTACGTTTCCATGGTTTCTCCTCCGAGACAGGGCGGGCACTTTCTTATCAGTGCGGCACAGAGACAGATGAGGCAGTAACAGAGAGAGAGGGACGGAGACAGACTGACAGCAGACAGATAGATCGACAACCAGACTGAAAGGGCAGGAGTAAGAGAAAATAAAGATAGTGGTGGAGAAAAGGGAGACAAAAATAGCATTTCAACATAATGGGCGGGCTGTATAGGACATTGTCTGGCTCTCAGTATACACTCGATGCCATTCATTGACCTTGAACTTACTGTGCTATAGCTTCCCGGCACCTTACGAAGAAGATTGCAACAAACTCCTTACTACTTTCTTTCCATCTTTACGCCTCTTTCCATCCCTCCCTCCCTCCCTCCCTCCCACACACACTCCTACTCCTTCCCTCCCTCTGTCTTTTAAGGTTATCTGAGATGCTATCTGCTGTCTGATAAAGGTTAAAGAGGCTTCTAGCTGGCAGCACCTTCAGTCTCCAGCTTGCTCGGCATCTCGCAGCCTTCACAGTGATAATCCCTTGCCTTGCTGCTGCACTGTGGAAAGTGGAGTCTGGGAAATATATAAAGAAAACTTTTTTCTGGCTAGTAATCAATGTTTTCAGACTGCGATCATTCTGGGGATTGATCATTATGGTGCCGACTGTGGATGATTAAAATTAAAAAAAACAGTGAAGTGAAATCTCAAGTGAATGCAGCAAAAACTCATAATTAATAGAAAATCATACTGAAAACAAATTTCTCAGGAGTGACAAGTCAAAGAGATGCTGAAAATTTCAGTTTCATGACATCTGCTCCTGCTGCACACATTCCCTATTCTTAAAAAAACACACACACAATCTCTGCAGAGTAAATAGAGATGACGGCAGCAGACAGTGTTGATACACACATAGTGTTGATACTCTACACGGGCTTCAACCACTACAAAGCTGACTGCAGTAATGAGCCCGAGCCATTAGCTTCCTTTAGCAAGATTCAGCTAACAAACCGTTTCATACTCGCCGTGTTCGAAACGACTGTGTGCGGCTCACACTCCACGTTTAATAGGCCTACAGTAGGTGTCAAGGCTCATGTCATGCCTGCACATTATGTATTCTATAATGCTGCGGTGACAGATCCCCGAGACTCGGAGCCAAGGCTGTGTTATCTACAATAGCACAGAGGGTTGCGTGGATTTAGCTGGAATGGGCAATAAACTGAGCAAGGGAACCAGAGAGAGAGAGGCAGAGAGAGCTTCGGAAAGCAGGAGGGAGGAAACTGAACCCCCCCCCCCCCCAAAAAAAAATGCAGCGATTATAGCTAAAGCTCCTTAACCTAACTGGTTTCATTAGCAAAATGCTACAGTGGATGAGAGGTGTCACAGCTGAAGATGCTCGATGCTAAAGGAGGGGCGCTACAGTAGCTAGCACACAACAGGCATCAGTTCAGGAGGAAACTGTGACTGGAAAAAGAGAAGGAGACAGATATGGAGCATGACAATATCAGTTTATACACATGTCTTTATATGCTGAGGCTCCAATATGGCTGTGTGCATTGTGAAAAATCAGTCAGGCAGAACATATTGCTTCAGAAAGACTAAGGCTTTGTCAGAAAGGTGCTGATTCTGAGCTGATAATAGGAATACATGGCAATGTGTGAAAATTAGATTACAAAGAAACTGGAATATCAAAATATGTGTAACAGGTTTGACAGATCCTAAAGAAATTAAACACTAGAATTTCCATAAAGTCAGTATCACGCAATTTATACACTAGATCTATATATTTATGTGTATATGTATGTATTATATCGTTAGAAAGTAGACAGATATACCTTAGCAACAATATTATATGAAGTACATTAAAGTAGCCAATTGTTTAATCTGGTGTTGGAGCTGACTCCTTGCCTATGTATAAGTATAAGCGCCCCAGTAATGTGAGGATCTGTATTAAATTCACAGCTGACAGGCAGGGACTGTCACAAGGTTACTGTAATGGGACATTTGATATTTTATCATCCAAATGGGATGCAGTATGAATTCTGTAACCCTTTATCACAAGGTCCTTTGCAGTCCTGCAGCAGAACGTTTCACAAAAATATCATGAATGACAGCTTGATTTGAAAGACAGTGGAAAGAGAACAACGTGAGATTATAAAAAAAAACATTCCAGGCCGTGGTGAGAACCCTTTTCCTCTGCCCGTCACTTTCCTGTCGGCACTGTGCTCCATTTCTATCTATAATCTCCTGCTCAGCCCCAGTGACATGACTCTCATACACAATTACATCACACAGGGCTACTCAGGGTGCCCACAAAGAGGAGAGCAGAGCGAGGGCAGGGGTGAGAGCAGAGGGACGTCTGAAAGCACGGAAAATATGGGCCGAGTTGCATAATAACCAGAAACTACAAACTACTTGTAATCTACGATGAATGAAAGACATATTTGTCCTTTTTGTTTCTGTCACAGGAAAAAGGGCGCTATTCGAAAGACTTAACCGTGTGAAACTGGGAGACAAAAACCAAGAGAAAAGGATGAGAAGGAGAGGAAGACAGAGTGACGGAGTAAATTAGGACAGAGGAATGAGGAGCGTAGTGAGTGAATGGATGTTGCACAGCAGCCATGGTGAGTGATTCACATCTATTTTCCACCAGCAGACAAATGAATCGCACAGTCAAAAGAGAAAAAAAGTCACCTCAAAATAGCCCCCCCTCCCTCCCCACCTCCATTATGTATGCATGTGCGGCTTTTTCTCCCTCTGTGAGAAGCAGAGGGGCATTTTATTACCCAGCACAGCACGTGAGTCCCATGTGCTGTTGCACAAAAATAGATCATAAGTCTTCTCCAGTGGAGTTTTGCCTCATCAAAGTGAATGTATTCTCCGTAAATGCTGATCCATAAATAAAATGCTATGCTCGGTGGGGAACTGGAAGTAAAAAGTGGGGGTGTGTGTGTGTGTGTGTGGCGGGAAGGGTGGGGGGTGTGTGAATGAAAACAGATGAGTGGCAGGACCCTGAAGGATCTATTTGGGGAAGTTCATGAATAAGCCAGTTATGTATTCACAGGAATGATTCAGTTATTTAATGACCTTTGGCTGCACGATGCACACATACACACACATACACACACACACACAGGCAGAGAAAACATACGCAAGCAAATGCTAACAGACTCAACAGGCTCCAAAAAAGAATATCCTCAAAAGCATCTTTAAAAAGGATGTCATGACGCACAACACGACCACAAGTGAATGAGTACATAGCTGTAATATCTGTATTTAACGCAACACTTAACCTAGTTAAAATCCCTGGAGTTGAGAAAAGGTAGAATCTGTCATTTTTTGGTGTGAGATCGGCACTGGAAGTTTGTCATCTTGGAGCTCTCAGACGGCACAGAGCTAAACGGGTTATGTAAGGATGTTGTTAAAGTCAGGGGATAATTGAGCTGATGAGGCTGACATTTGGAGCCTAGAGACAAGGGTGTGGTGTGTGGGTGAGGGAGGGGTGTGGAGTGGAAAGAGATGTAATTACTTTGTATGTTACAGAGGAGGAGCAGGAGCCACGGTGAGGGAGTCAGATCCTAGTGTTACCCCTGGCGTCATGTTACCAGGGTATGGACAGAAAACCTTATGGGCGCACAGACACACACTGTTTTACAGTAGCTTAAAAAAACAAAACATGTGTACTTGTGTTAGCATGTTAACGCAACACACACACACATGAGTTAAAGTAACACTCTGATTGAATAAAATGTAGTCAGCCATGCAGCTAATGCTCCACTAATCTAACAGCTAATCGATTAAATTCAGTAATAATTTCACAACTTACTTACACTGCTTGATGATACATTACATCAGCACTCATTAAACACTCCTGAGTTATGAATATCAGAAGCTAATGCATTTATTTCAAGTGACCTCATCAGAGATGATCTAAGTCTTGAAAATAAATCGTATATCAATGAGTCACCTCATGCTGCATAAGCACAAAAGCTCAGTGATACTTGATACTTGCAGCGTTGTGGGACGCTCTAGGAGACATGTTTTCACTATCATACTTGTGTGGAGTGATAATGTTAAATAATCACTCATAAACCGTGCACAGTGAGTAGTAATAAGAAAACATTCTTGCATCATAAGCACCGTGACTCCTTTCTCGATGCACCGCAGACTGCTGTAGTTTATCATTGACTGAGGCTCCACTCCCCTCTCACTCTGCCTGAGCTGCACTGTATCATCTCAAGTCTGTAGCTGATGCAGCAGCAGGTTTTTGGTAATCGTAACACTCATGTGGGAAAGAAATGGCCTGCTGACCTCAAGCATGAGATCACCTGTAGTTGTGCGGTGCTCGCCGCCTGAACGGCATGACTTCACTGGGTTTTCACTTAACTCGCCGTGATGGATGGTTCAGTTTCACCGCTGTGGAGGATTTGCGCCGATCTACGGGGCGACGATAAGGATGAAATGACATTATAGCCGAGCAGACTGTCAATTTGTGCAGCGAGGGGGACACACATGCACATAGGGAAAGTAAAGAGAGCTCTGCAGGGGAGACAGGGTGACAGGTGTGCTTTATGGCAGCGAGGATGACCCATTATGGGCCCCTCTTCTCGCTCAACCGACCCTGCACGAGATGGGACATGACGGATGCTGCAACCCCCGATACGCTGGCGGACACATAAATATGCAATATGTAAATGAATATGCATGCGCACACACACAAAATCATATTTGCACACACGCTATGCATCGATCAATTATGTGTGCAGTGTGGAATGTGCATAGCAACATGGACATTATTACACACAACAACTGGGGCATGTGAATAATATGCTTGTGCAGCTTTGTTTGCATAACCTCAACACATGCACTCAGGATACACACACACACACACACACACACACACACACACACTCACACACACACACACTCAGAAACATACATTTATTTTTCCCGCAAGCCCTCAAATTGACTTATCCATTTGATGTTCTGTGAAGTGTGAACTCAAGTACGCCCTTTCTGCTCTAGGCCAAACACACACATTTTCACACACATAAAAAATGAGTATGAATTAAAGCTATGGTCTACATTTTGAAAGATTGATCATTATTATTAAAATCATTTAGACGGTGGTTATGCCCCTATAGTGCGACCTACACAATGTGAAGAGCAAAAGGAACGAAAAAAATCCATTCTCGCTAGCAGGTGCAGGCCTGCAGAGAAATTGACAAATCACAGCCATGCGGTTCGCATGGGAGTTTCTCCTTGCTCAAATTTGCCATTTTTCTATGGCTTCAATGAGTTTAGAAACATTAATGGTTGAAAAACTACATAGTGGAGCTTGAAAAGACAGAGAGGAAGAGGAGATGCGACAAAACTAAAGTAAACATCAGGTCATCGTTTGACCGATGGAGAGAAAGCTCTGCCAAGATATGAGCCTGAAAAGTGACGCTGCTGATACAGTGGAGTTTATGTTGAACAGGTAATCTTTGGTTTTTATTGTGGAAGTTGTGACTTGTGAATCCGACATTGTTACTCCACATTCGAAACTGGCCCTGTGTTTGGTTTCTGCTGGCAGCCAGGCTTGTTGCTCTGCTGGACGGGGTGTGTGTGTGTGTGTGTGTGTGTGTGTGTGGGGGGGGTTCAAATCTTTCTCATCATCATTCACAACGTCAACCATAGCTTTAAGTGACAGGAGGAGGCCTATTAACATTAACATTTACATTTTAAAAAAAAACATACACTAAAGATGCAGGAATAATTAAACTGCAAGCAACCAAAACAAAAGGCAAATATTTATCCAGCAGACAAGGCTAAATCAACACCAAGATTTTCAGTACTTTTGTACAACTGCCAAACTTTCTGCACTTAGTAAATGCAGGTATAACAACATTCACTTATGTGAGTGGGAGCAACTTTGATGTGAAACTATCATAAATATTATTAGAATTTAGTACAGAAATGCAGAATGGAATTTGCATTTATACAAAACAATCTAAACTAAGAAGACTTCCACAAGGAAACTAAAATTATACAATGTCAAGAATCTGAAATGTATCATTGATAATACTAATTTGTTGAACAGGACAACAAATGCATTGTCCAGGTGTTAGCATCCATTGTCCCACTGGTCACAGACATAAAAATAGCACAAACTGCCACATAAACAATTGTGAAAAGTACAATTGCTCAAATTTCTCGGACAACTTGCAGGTGCTCATTGCTCAACAAGGTCAGACAGGACACAGAAATACACATGCAGTTGCTCCCAACACTGATTAAAACTTCCAAAAGCAACTGATTTCATACAAGCAGAAGACTTTGTTTGTTATATCAAGTGTCCTCTGATGTGGCTATTTTCTAATTAAATTTACTCACATTTCACTACGTCATTATATATTAGTATATTACGCAACTACAATGCCCACTAAATGGTATGTACTGTGAGTGTGGGTGTGCGTGTGAGAGAGAGGGTGGGGGGATACAGGGTGGAGAGGAGGGGGTGTAGGGTAAGTATTACCCTTGAAGGGGCAGTGTGATGTGATTATAATCAAATGTGAAAAGCACATTAAGTCACAAACCGCCCACAATCTTTGCAAACTTGCATAAGCATCACAAAAGAAGGCCACAGAAACACACATGCATGGACAAACTCACAAATGCAATCAGATGCAGACCCCACTCTACCTTCCACTGATATTTAGGGTATAACAACCCCTTTGTGAATCATGTGTTCAATGAAATGAGTGGCACAACGTCCCTGCCAGTATGATTCAACAACACAAACTACTTTTTTCCCCCTGCATGGTTACTGATGCCCTGATTCTTGCCTGAGGTTACACTCATTGCCCCTTCCTCTTAATTTACTTCCATCAAGAGTGGAAAAGAGTTTGGCTTCATTCTCTCATTTGTCACAAAGGAAAAGATGAATTCTGCAGCGTTTTTTCTTTTTTTTCTTTTTGGCAACACCGCAGTATATAATTCTGTCACTTTAACACTGTTGGTATAAGAGTCAGTTATATTCAGCGAGCTGGAACACGGCTGGACAGTAGCACACTGACACAGTAAAGACCGGGGCAGGCTTGAAATAAAAATGTTTATACAATGTGTCATCTGGGCACATCTGACAGCTAAAGTGCTTGTAGTTGTTTCAAAAAGAGCAAAGTGAAAAGCCTGTGAGGCACAAAAAAGCTTTCAAATGGAGATAAAAGCGCACACTTAGTCTTTGTTCCATAATATTGATTTTGTTGGGCTCTATTGTACACATGAAAAATGACTGATCAAACATCAGTTATAGGTAAACGTGTGAAGAATTTGAAAAGACCTGGTAGGAGATCAAACCTACTTTCTCTTCTTCTTCATACACAAGGTCAGTCCCCATGTGACTGAGCGAGCGTGCATGTCAGATTGTTGTTTTATAAAGTTAGAAAAATGTCATACACGACACCAGCTACATCTGAAAAGTTCACATTTGCCAGACACCAAGCCAAATGGATACAAGCTGATGGCAAAGACATAACACAGAGTTAGAGCTTAGATCAGGCTCAAACACTCCAGTGCAACGTGACCCAAGTACATTCTCTCTGTACCTGGCTCGGCCCATCCCACTGACTGTATTTATGGTCCGAGCCCATTTCAAACCTGACATTTTTTTGATAAGTTGTGGGCCTGTTATAATCAAGGTTTTTAACTAAAATTCAAAGTTGTATAGATCGTACCGGACGGAAATCTACAGATGAGTTCTTAATGAGCACAACATGGGTGACATGCTGTGCGCTGAGCATTGCAATTTTAACTTATTATGCAACTGATCATAGTAGGCTATGGTTTAAAGGGGAACTATGCAAGTCGGTCACTTTTTTGTTGTTTTGGTCGCTTTTTTTCTCTACAGAGACTCCCTACAATGCAGTGCCATGTGCATTTGTTTTCAATGAAGCCGACGAGAAGGCAACCTGTGGAGCGATGTCTACAGAGGTGGGTAACGTTAACAAGAGATTACAGATTACCAAGCGTGCTTGTGCCGTAGTGACGTAAAGCAGTCCTTGGTTCTCGCGAAACGAGATCTGGGACACTAGGTCTGAGGCGGTGATCTTGCGAGGTTGGTTTTTCGGCCAAGAGACCCTAGGTGGAAGGCAGAGAGCCTCTATTCACCCCATAACAACTCATTTAACCATCACAATTACTCTGAAGCTGTTAAATTAAGGGGCAAATCTTATGCAAATCTTGCATAGTTCCCTTTTAAGGTTACATCGTTAATAGCATAACATTTATGATAAACACAATGGCTTACTGCCCCTAATGATAATCAGCAAAAATACCAAACATTTGAAGGTTCATGCTACACTTGTCTGCCAGTATGTCATTGTAACATTTAGATTTTTGACTGCTGGTCAGTTAAAACAAGCAACAAGTTGGTCACCTTCCCATGGCTAGTTTATACAATTTCTTAACAGTTTATAGACTAAATAAATAATTAATTGATCAAACAAAACACCAGCTAAAAAAATGAATTATTAATGTTATAAAAATTAAAGAGGAAAGCATTTATTATGTGTCGGAAAAGGTTTTGCGTGTGAGCATTGTGTCTATCCGGTCATTGTGTTCCTGACTTTTGATTTTTTGTCTTCCTCACACGCTGTTCTGCCTCTCGACCGCTCGCTCCGTTCTGTTCTCGCTCTATCCTGCCTGCTCGCTCATAATGGTCAGGCAGACGCAGACGCCGGGCGGGAGGTGGATGTGAGAACTGAGCACAGTCAGAAGCAATTTTTATCATCTTCCCTTGCAGCCCCACTGACATGGCTCTCATTTCCAAACTGTTTCCAATCTCCACCACACACCCACCCACCCGCGCGTGGTACAGGCTCCTTTTAAAATGTAATCTGTTACGGATTACTGAGCACCCGCTCCAGATTTGACCCAGCAATATAATCCTTTGTGTTGATCTAACATAATCTGATTTCTCTCAATTACTTTGTCTCCAAAATACATGGAATATGACGCTAAATGAACAATGAACCCCGGTTATAGACTCATCTGAATAGCATAGTTATCATCTATAATTATCGCAGACCGCGCACAACGACGCACAATCACAAGATAAAACACGATTATAATCTCACAGTCAAATGTGTCTCTTTGATCCAATATTTTTATTTTTTTTTAAACATTTTTACACAAACACTGACGTATTAAAGTGACCAATTTAATATACTCAGATTACTCTAATCCTTGTACATGTTTTGTGTTATTCATCATACCTTCACACACATACACACACATGGACGCGCTCACACCACAGCCACCCACTGTCTCTCCCCTGCAGTGACGTTTTTATCGTCCCTCCTGCACACCAGGAGTTGTCTTGGATTCGTTCTCCACCGCGGCTCCTATCTGACAGCCTGATGATCTGAATTGCTGCTCTTTATCTCCCCAGGTTGGAGCTGAATCAGAGGAAGACAGAGCACTTCTAATCTTATCACCATCACTTTGGAGAGATGTTTGAAACTCAAGGACATTAAAGATTTTTCCAGAGCGATGCAAGGGAGTAAATGTCACTTTCTCTTGTCTGTGAAAATCGTCACATTAATGAGAGCTGATTCATTGCTCCATATGTGCAGCAGACTATTAAAATACAAATGTATGTCTCCTGCTCTGCAACAAGTTTGTATCTCAAGTCATTTTTACATCAGCAGACTCACACAGATGTTGTTGTGGTAAAACATCAAGACCATTTTATATTATCACATGCCTGAGGGTAACAGCTCTTGTTTTTTACTGACTGTGTCACCATACCTCTCCTTAAAGGAAAATGAATTATGACAGCTGTGCAACCATCACAGAAACCACCTCTGACTCTGCACTGGAATTATTTGACAAAATGAGTTAGGTTTGGTTAGATATTGGCATCAATAAGCGGGTGAGACTTTTAATGGTGGCTTCTTGAGTTTTGGATTTGAGATGTGGTGCAGATGCTGCTCTCTGAGACAGACCGCCTCAGTGTGACACAAATAAGGGTCAAAGCTCACAGACACGGCTTCAGATTGACAGAGAGATGCTGACAGAGTCAGACACCTCATGGTCTTCTATTTCCAATGCCTTAGTAAAGTCATCTGTTTGTTTAATGATTACCTACCTTGCACTGAAGAAACAGTATGTTTGCTTTAAATGGGAATTTATCAATAATGGACCTATAGTTATTTAAGATATAAGCAAGGCTGGGTGTTGTCTGTTTTTTACAGACAAATACCACAGTTAAAAATGTTTCTGATATTCCCTTTTAAATGTGTAAATTTGTCCCCACACATCTTACAATTATGCACCTCGCAGCTACAAGACGCTAACCATACTACTTGTTCTTCACCTGAATATTTCTATAAAATGTAGTAACTATGACTACTATGTACTATGCACTATGATAGCAAGTTACTTTGATAATAAGATTTAAAACAATAAGACAAAAATGATTTGGGTTGTTATCAGTTCAACTAATCAGAAAAACATAAATAAATATATATTAAGTAGTAATAAAGTTGAATTTAGATCACCACAACTGTGGCTATAGCTGTAAATTGCTACTTATATTAATTATTATGCATCAAGTAACAATTATCAGGGATACCAGACCGTTTTGGAGTTGTTGGGTTGTGTATTTGACGAGTTTGATGAAGAAACCAAGAAATCCCATGAGCCTCCGTAGCGTAGCTCTGAGCAGCTCGCGGCTCTGCTCCACCGTTCTAAAAATAGCTTGCACCAACAATTGAAGGTAACGAACCTACTACTAAGACTAGGGATTATGGCAATGGGTCAATTTGCCAAAATGTTTAAAGTGAAATGTCATGTGAATATATACTGAGACTGCCTTGCAGAAGTCCTCAAAAGTTCAAAGCTGAACAAAACTGTCAGAATACAAAACCCTTGGCTGGAGCTGCATTCATCCGCCAGCCTGAGGGTGGAGAGGAGTATTAGCAGAGTATTTATAGCCTTCCCAACACTAGAAATAATATTTCACACTCAAGGCAGGTCCTAAAGCAGTGACCTAAATATGACATGAAAGCATGTTTTAAACATTTTTAAAACAACTTGTAATATCATATAAGAGTGGCGCCTTTCTCTTGTGGCGAAGGTAAAGGGATTTACAGCGGACTGTAAGAAGAACAGAAATTGCATCAGCAGTCATGAGGATGATAAATCCTGCTGGACGCTAAAGCTACAGCTAACGTCCAAGAATGACTAATGCGGCAGATCTTTATAGCATCATCATTGTTTGACTGTAATGACACTGATGACCTTCCAAGGTCTACAATCTATTGATCTGATCTTCAACCCAATTTCAAGCCAGATAGGAGTCTATAACAGTGCCCTCGTAATGTAATATGGGATGCATGTCTCTCATTTGTCATGGTAACCAGACTTAGATGAGTTAAATATAGCGGCTTCCGGTTTAGCAGAGGAGGGTTTTAAGTTCTATTCTTAGACTTTAGAGCTGGTTTATGCACAGCAGCATGCAAGCTGCCCCCTGTATCAAAGCAGATGATGACATTTCAGGAAATCATGATATGTATTCTTAATACTTTTCTTTTAAATCCAAGTTATACAGGAATAATATATCATGCGGCATGAATGTAAAAAGACAGCTGTAATATCTACTCTAAATATTGATGAATATAAAAGTAGCATGTCAGTCATGCTTAGAGAGTACAGTAGAATCACTGTAACACAATGAAATGTGATGTGAAAAGAATCAGGATGATGTTTGGCATGTGTGGTTGTGCGATAAAAGTGTGAAAAGTAGACACAATACTTAAGAATCCAAACATCCAAAAACTATAATTATTTGTATAACAACTGAGATTTAAAAAGTGCATCCTAAAATGTGGCTAAAAACTAGTAATAGGTCACGTTTGACCATTTATAGCTGATATCCACAACACTGACACGTGTCAAGGGGAATATTGACGAGCGACCACATGGAACAGACCTTGATAATGAAATCTGCTGGAAACACAAATGAAACAGACAAGTGGAGCAGAAAAAACTAGTACAAAAGTGGTGTGATGACTAAAAACTGGCAAACAAACAGATGTCTGCAGAGGAGTTCCTCTGGGCTGACAGGATACTAATGACCAATTACACTCAAACTAGTAGAAACAGCAGGATGGACCATCAACACCCAGTGACAGGTGCTGCAATGAGGAGGCCATCCTTCAACATTGGAACCCACCTACACACATACACATACACACACACACACACACACGTGTGCAAACACTGGGGCTCAGGTGTTTCTGGGACTTGCTTACACACTTGCCATGTGCCATGTGTCTAGCTGTCTCCCCTGCCAACCACACACACACACACACACACACACATGCACGTACTGCTTCCCTGTACTCATTTTGGCATCCAAGGCCAGGGGATAATAGTGTCACTGTGTGTAAGGTTTGCATGCGTTCGTATGAGTTTGTGTGTGCGCCAGACTTGCCTCCAGGCTGCATGAGTGTGTACTTTTGTGTGTGTGTGAGTGTGTGTTGACAGATGATATGCCTAAAACTGACACCACCCACACTCTCCCAGTGACAGCAGGTTTCATCACAAGGCCCAGACCTTTGTGAACTTAGATGGTACACAGTAGATTGGGAACAAAACAATTTGTCATGGTTACCTTTTCACACATGCAGCCGAGGTACAGCGTCTAGAATGGAAAATTATTGTTTCCATGTCGTACATAATTTATCGGCTATGAAAATGGAATGACAGAGCGTGTGATGCAGCTCTGATAATGAGCAAACGAGTAAATCCTCCTTGTTTGTGTCAAAAAAAAAATCCCTGTTGCTCTATCACTGAACTAGGTCAACGTTGTTCTGAACGCTCACACAAAATTCTGCATTTCTCCATATCATGATTTATCTTTGGCAAGCCATCACAATATCAGCCCTGACAACAGACATGACTGTTGTACTGGTCCTCACGAACACCACGAAAAAACCCTGCGGCATCAGTGGAAAAAGCTTTACTGCTTCTGAGGTTTGTTACAATGTGAAACAATGGAGCTGTACATGTGCTGTTGAGTTATTTATTTGCAGTAAAGTCCTTGCCTATTAAACGTATATGCATTAAATATAAATGCAGTGGAACCGCCTGCGGGGAAACTGCAGGTTAGGCAGCATCACATGACTGGATAACGCTTGATATCATTATTATGAAGAAACACTAGTTTCTGATGCTGCCACAGAAAATACAGATGATAACGATGAATGTATTAACGATTCGACAGCTTATTTTGCCAGGTTGAACTTTCATAAATGTTTTAAACTGCAATTTTAAACACAGTCGAGCCAACAACATCAATAACAGGAAGCGAAAGTACAACTTAGGTGAAGCCATACAGGGTCGTGTCCATGTCTGGATTTTTTTTTGCCAGATCTTATTAAAGAACATAGAAATATTTTTGTGTGTTCGTGTGTGTGTGTATGCGCAATGGCCTTTGCAGTGGATTAAAAAATTTAGTGAATCAAAGCAGCATTATGAGTGTGCCCTGTTATATTTGATGAAATTGCATTTCATAATCATGGGTGGTGAGATAGTAAATTTAACCTCAAAGTACCAACGTGAGTCAGCGACCCCTTTTACCTTGGCATTTCATTTCATAGGCGAGAGAGAGAGAGAGAGAGAGAAAGTGACTGTTATTTCTCTTGCTTCTCACACACCCATTTCAGTATTACATAATGAGACAATCTCTTCACTCTCCACACTGAGGACGTCAGTCAGGAGCTGCGGTGAACAAAAGGGTGAGAGCGCGAGTTTTGACTCAATTAAATGTCACACCACGAAGCTGAATTCCTCCCTCAGCGCTGTCTGAATGAGCGTGATAGGAAATGCTTGCCTTTCACACGTGTGCTCTGCCAGGATGCGACATGTCTCCTGCATTGTTCTGCAACAGAGGCACGGTGTCACATTAGCTAAGGCAGTAGCTGTTCCTAGCTTACAGATCTGACGTGCGGGTAATTAGTTTTCCTTGGCATGGCGGAGGCAGGTGGGGAGGGGTGTCTCCGAGTCGACAATGCCAGCTGTCAGGGTGCCAGGCACTTCGGCTTCAACTCTGTCCCTATCCTCTCCGTCCCTACACCTCTCCATTGAGACGCTTTCCCCTTTTCATTGTCTCCTCCATTCTGTTTTCTCTCCTCTTGTCCTTGAGGAACATGATAAGGTGAATTTCACAACTTAGGATGGGTTGAATGTAGAGGTGTCCTGATAAGACAGGGTTGAGTGATATTACGAAATTTCGTCCTTTAGCGGCCTGTGTATTTGCATATTGGGCGATGTCACGATTTACGAGGTCCAAGTGTACTAGTCATTTTCTAGAGGAAAACTGGAAACCGAAATTCTCCTCAAGTCACCTAATATATTTGCCCATCATGTCATCACTTCATCCATTCACGCTGATCCAAATAAAGTGGTTTATATACTCGGTCGCCAGAGTCATTTCCTGTGTGGTTTCCTGGTCAGAAAAGCACACATTACACCATGCAGTTTCCATGCACTGCAGAAAATGTCATCTATCAATATATTCCACTCCTGTTTCATTATGAACCTCCAAGAAAAGAAAAAAGCTAAGGATTGCAATATTCTATAATTTTCCCCTTCTTTGTAAATCCCATAAAAAAGTAAAAGCATGAATGAATCTCAGTACTTCCCAACTTCTCTACCCTTGCTGAAGATGTCTATGAAACATCTCACAAACAAGATTTATTCTGGGTCAAATGTACAGTGCTGTTCCTTTTATCCCCTTCAGTGTTTTCCTGACAGACTGCATTTAATCCCTAGAAGACATAAGATGCTTGTGACCTCTGATACGAATCCACAATGCCACACAATCTCAGTTACAACAGCACTGGCGTAATCTTATTTGATAGCAAAACACCGAGTTGGAGACAGTGAGACAGAGGCATATAGTGAATTCAGAAAACGCTCCTACATCCTTTATTTTTAAAGGGGTCGGAACACTTAATACGATATATTTGCAAAAAGATCTGGGTATTTTAAACTGATGAAGTATTTTTTGTAAAAATTTTAGCATAAGGCAGAAACAAAAAGTGAAAAAAAAAAAACGAAGCCTTCTGAAGACTTTCTAAATGCAGTGTATGGACTAGATAAAAGGGAATGAAGGGGTGATGGGACGGAGAAATACAAAAAGGTTGATCTATTTCAGGACTAGTAATCTGTCTAGAACACAAAACGTCATCAACACCACATGTGTCTTTACATGTCACCATGACACTGAAGGAAATAGCGGTGCACTCAGTGGTGGGGATGAGCTAGAAAGGGAAATAGATCGGAGAAATCAATGGATGCAGGAGCTTTTCTTAGCATGGACTCACTTCACAGACCTGCAGCATAGATCACGGGGAAGCTGAGGTGTGTATATATGTGTGTGTGTGCGTGTGTGTTTGAATTTTGGAAGACAAACACATGCATCCATGCAGTCATACACAGCACAGCTAACCGTGTATACTCTCGGCTATGCTGTGCCTGTGCAACATATACCACTAAACTACCATGCGTTTCTGTTCACTGAGGAATTCTGAGCCGTCTGACATTAAAGGAGAGTTAGGGGATACACGGTGGGTGGTCTGAGGTCGATGCGTGCCACAGATGAACCGTGAACCTTTGATATTCTCACATCAAGAACATCATCAGTGGGGCCTGGAGAGAATAAATGCTAAGAATAAAATGTGGAGCAACTCCCTTGGTAGATGGTCTGTGTAGAAAATAGAGCAAATGAACACAGACAGTGACATTCAACAGAGTGTGACTTTGACAGGGTTACGATGGCCACGGCTCGCCAGTCCACAGAAGCACTTTTGGTGATATTTGCTCTGGGATTAGACTATCAAACTGTTACAGGTGATTGCAGCAGAATGTCTATAACATAAGCAACCAAACTGTATTTAAGAATAATCCTTTGCTACAAACATATAACAGAAAAGAGGTAAAGGTTTTGTCCTTTCACTGCCTTGAGGGTCAGTGGACAAAAGGTAACAAGTCAAGGTCTCTCAATTCAGAGACACTAACCCAGTCATTGAAATGGCAGTGGATGAGAAGCAGCATTGGGGAGACTCTTTATACAGTGCAGACTCCCTATTTATATAGTGCAGGCTTCATTGGGTTGAAAAGACCCGTCCGTATTGGCTCAGCTCAGACATGCAAATTTCAGTGTGAGGATTCTGAAAAATGAGCGACTAAACCTTTAGAGCCCTTAAGCGGCTTTCAAAGATCTGGCTCGAATGCAGGTATATCAACAATAGGCATTTTGAAAGGTGTTAAAGTGCTCAGGTTTTATTTAAGAACTGTAATACCATATTAGAATTGGTTGCCCTGTCCTTACCTTCCTGCCCTGAATAGAAGGAATCATGTCTTTGTTCAGACAGAAGTTTAAGACGGGTGCCAACTCGTGTTGAAAAGGGTGACGAGGATGCAAAGGATCAATTAAAAGACAGGGCTTAAATATGACTTGGCATTTGCCCTTTTATTTGGCTACTGGAATAAACTTTCCATTCTACTACAGCTTCGTTAATGGGTAAAAGTAATACAAGTAACCATAAAGCAAGTAGACTAATTACATTGTGGTTATGACAGTATTAGCTCAGCTAATACCTGACTCTAAAGAAAAATTGCAATCATCAGCATGAGCCAAGCACAACAGCAAGGTGCTTCTCATTTCAGGTTCAGCATCTCATTTCATGATCCTGCCCTCACAGTTTCCCATGGGAAATCTTGATGGGCAATTTCCACTATTTTCCAGTACTTTTATCCCCTAAACAAACACTAACGGAGATTTATAGATGGTGCTGTGCCTTCTGAGCTATTTCTTGAAAGCACAATGAATAAGCATCACACACACACACACACACACACACACACACACACACACACACACACACACACACACACACACACACACACACACCGCATGAAGTGAATGTTTTATATGCTGCAGTGTAGGGACAAAAACAAGAGATA
The DNA here is from genome assembly GCF_045865225.1 of Trachurus japonicus. NCBI lineage: Eukaryota > Metazoa > Chordata > Actinopteri > Carangiformes > Carangidae > Trachurus > Trachurus japonicus. The sequence continues at coordinate 11,153,985 of NC_140929.1, read as the reverse complement.
ATTAGCTTCTAATTGTCAAAAGCCTTGATCATCTTTCACAATAAGTCTGCTTGTGGCATACTGCACCACACCCAGGACTGATTCCGGTACCCAAATCAGTTTAAGCCGATCCAATTCTGACTGGCTCTCACTGATGACAAGTGGAAAAATGATGAAGTCATTCACTGCACTTCTGCTCGGTTGGATCTCTCGAAGTAGCACAAGAAAAATTATCACGCTTATTCAGGACTATAATCCATCTTTTCCAACAATGCTGCTCCTGGACAGGACTCACTGTGTCCCTGAGAACCGCCAGCAAATGAAACACTGAACCCAATCCAAACCAATCTTCCCATACAGCCCAGTCATTAGCCACCCCAGATGTTAATACATGCTGCTCATTTGCATATGGTAATGAGTAAGATGATTAAAAAGTGAAATAAGGGGTAAGCGCTTGTTTCTGTCTGACTGTTTGCATCATTGGTGAGATTTTGTCGCCTCCCTCAGAGCTGAAACTAGTCTCCTTTGTGTTCTTTAATAAGTGTGCATCTCCCTCGAGAGGTGAGCCTCTAGACTACACATGCAATCTCAAAAGATTAATGAAACTACTGTACGTGCGCGTGTGTTTAGTATACTGTATCTGCATACAAGATTGCCTTTGGAGACAAAGTGGGGCTGTTTTCTCAGAGATGCACTTTGTTTCTCACAGATAGCATGGGATATTCAATAGATCACATGACAGCATTAAATTGATTTGATAGGAAGCCGGTGAACAGAACGCTGGTTTTGTTGTAGCATTGGGTTTCATCCCATCAAACACAATGTCCATTGATTTTGCCCTTCCGTGTCACTGTTTCGCCATATCAGCATGCACAAAGGAAAAACACGGCCTAAGTGATGTTTTGTTTTTTTGAAAGGCCTTCAGCAGGGTTGGATGAGTTCAAAATTACATTCCAAAGAGGGGCCAAAAATTTCCTGCAGGAGGAAAAATTAGGCCAAACTGGGCCAATGCACAGAAGGCATTTTGAGCTTTTTAAAAAGCAATATGGGACAGCCGACCGAGCTTGTTGCACTTATTCACAGTGCGCTTTATCATGACCCTGGCATTTAGAGTGAATGAAAAGCCATCTCCCAAATAAAGACAGAGCAGCATATTATTCCCGACTCTCTGGAGGGCATGCTGCTTCTCTGCCTTGATGAAAAGATGCTACCTTGGCAAATAACGAAGTGAGCTTTTTTTTTTTAGATGCTGCTGCCGTCACTCAATTATGCACTGCTTTTTCAATACAGGTCTTTGTAAAGCTTCAGTCCTAATGCAACACATTCATCTTCCTTTGCTCTCAATGGAATGCAGTAATTTTTTGTGTTTGTTGTTTTTTAGTTGTTGTTTTTCACTTGAAGAATCCATCAGGGTGAATCCAGGTGGTTGTCCCTTATGTGAAGACAAAGCAGCACTTCTATCTCTTTCAAGGGCATTTATTCAGCTAGGTTACTGAGTTTCAGCAAACATGTCTCTCCTGGGAAATATTTTTCAAAGTAGCTGTCCTCAACATTGGAAATTCATAAGTGAATTTGCTGAAGGACATGACATGTTATACAAACATGACAGTGTAGAGGGAAATAAAGCCCAAAGCTTTAAGTCAACATTCACTGAAAGACTCAGCTGTTGTGTTACATGATCCATTTTTATTGATGCTTTATTGGTATGTTTACTTACTAGATAAAGACACAGTAAACTGTCATTACCATCAAACAAAACTAACATATTAATATGGTCATGTAAGATTTTATATAACTACTGCTGACACACTTATCTGTTTTACTTGTACAGTATAATAGCACATGTAAAACTAGGCACTCACTGTTGCCTGTAATGTCAATAACAGACTTGCAGATTTAGCTGATGACTTGACTGAAGATTTGCTCACAGTGGAGAGGAAGGTCACAAACAAACATCGTCAGTCTTTGTTAAACAAATTTTCCCTCTCATCCAGTTCCAAGTCAAGTGAGACGGTTGCTTTTCTCAAATCATTACTTGCTGAATTATCTGCGACTATAATGGAAAAACTGACTGAAAGACGATTCGGTGACATCAAAAACTCTGACGCATATTCTGTTAAAAAATTGCAGATGCCAAGCAGCAGCAGCAAAAAAAATAAAAATAGTAATATTGTATTACAAGAAATTGCTGGAATGGGCCATTCAAGTAAGTGTACTGTTTCCATGGCAACGGCACCACTCGCAGCTGCATGCATGGCACTGACTGACAGCTACACATGCCTGGTATGTGACAAAGTATCATTGAAGAAGCTGTATTTTTCTGCCCGTGTCCTACTTTCTAGTAAACACAAATCGATCGGTGATTATATTCTGGTATTGTTTTCCGTCATCAAGGAAACAATGATTCAGACACATACACACACATACACACACAACCTAGAGGTTCGTACAACAGTCTAGTGGGCTCAGTGTGCCTTTACGTGCACTGGTGGTTCCATCAATAGCAAAGCGCACCATGCCTCCACCGCTAAACACTCATTTGGACTTCAGCTCACACAGAGCACTGAGATGGACCATCAGCCCCCTAGTGATGGCCACATAGAGACTTCAGACTGTGAGGAAGGCTTATGACCAAAACATCAGCCTCTCTGTTGTCCCAATAAATGCTGCATTACTACAGAGTGCAGGCTTAAACAAGGGGTCACACTGGACGTGGGTAAAGATTTGTATCTACTTTTTTTATTTTTTATTATTGAACTAAAGTCTGTTTCCTTTACATTTTATGATCACAGGAAAATTATTTGTCATATTAGTTTTATGATCCCTGTAGAAGGTGTTTGTTTTGTTGTCGGAAATTGAGCTATAATGAATAGCAAAGGTATTATTCTACCACTACGGTGCTGTAGCATTAGTTTTTGCTTTGTTCCGAATTAATTCCAAATGAAAGCTGTTATGAAATCATGAATAGCTGCCACTGGCTCATTATTGAAAAGGAAGGGGGGGGAAAAACTCATATTGTACTGCTAAAGATGAAGGTAATGAATGCTTAGAAAAACAGTTCTGACCTAAATGCTTCAATAAAAATATAAAAATGCCTAAATAAAAATGATGCATTTGCTGGTGAGCAGTGTAAAGCTTGTGTGTTCATAATATCATATAAGGATACACATATTAATATAAATATGCTCTAAACCTAAATGAAATACTGTTTGAAAATTGCTGTCTCTGACCTGTGACATTAAGGAAATAATTGTACATTTCCAATCAACACTAAGTAGCTTCTCATCAGTTGGGTAGTAGGAAGCTCTACCTTACCTAAGGCGACCTGAAAATCATAAATTATGTGCACGCTATAAGGCAACTCTGTTTCCTAGGAATTGATTTTATATGCTACTTATTTGTTTTGCCTATTACATTTTGCAGGGAATGTAATTGCAGCCAGGATTAATGTCAGCTGTAACATTTTCTTCCATAACCACAGGCAGGTGGTGGTGGGTGTAGACAGCACAGGACCATGACATCAGAGACTGGTCTTTAGTCCTGACTTCTGCGCAGGGTTATAGCAACATAAGTCTCTTCGTCTAAAATTAGAGAAACTTCGGTTAAAAGTTAACAATGTTAAGTTAGGTCTCATCATTCAAATCACAGTTGACTTTTTAAATTTCTCACCAAGACACTTTTTTCTGTAACTCGATTGCTGGGAGGCAAGAGAAGGTTAAACAAGTGAAAAGGCTGCCAGTGAAAATTTAGCAGATTTTTCATAATTAACATAAGAGCCAAAACTATTTTTGCTGTTGATTATTCTCGTAATTACATTCTTAATTAATTTGTTAACTTGGTTCATTCTTAATTGAATTTCTGTTGACTGATTAATTAATTAATTTCCTAAATTTGTGCTGCTCTACTCAAACATATTGCGACCTGCACCTGCTGCACAACTTTTCCTATGATCAAAATATCTTCATGTATTTATAAACACAGTTTAGAAGACACTAGAATTAGAAAGTAGTGATTAGTTATTAATGGTGTTTGATTGTAAAACTACTATAAGAGATATTATTAATTGACTTTGTTAGCAATTTAATCATAACTGACACTTATTTAACATATAAAACAAATATTTCTTTGTCTACAGATTTTACATATCCATGAATCATGATGATACATAAAAATAACACATTGCAACTAGCTCATGAGCCTGTGAGGGGAATTTTAAATAGTATTTTTCACTGACTGGCTTAATTACAGCCTGCTATTTATAAAGAAGCTATTTTTGTCATTTCGTGATAACCAAACACTGTGAGGTAAGATTATGTGAAATCAACCGAGTGTGGTGGTGGTGTTTATGTCACCGCTGAGATAAGAGAGAGGCATTTCTGTGCAAAACCTGAGAAGTGAAAGAAGCAGTGATGGGAATAAGTCATGGCTGGGATAACAGTAGTGGGACAAGTTTTGCTGGCTTTGCTGAGTGCAGACAAAGAGCTGATCCAGTGTGCTACATCGCCCTTTTGTTGTAACAGAGCTCTCATGTTTATTCATTTTGGCATCATGGCCAAGAGGTCAGCAAAGGTGTGTTTACAGAAAATCCCCAATTCCCATAATGGTATGCAGGCACAAGATACTATCATAATACAAAGAGGCAGCCAAGTTCAAGCCCTTTGACGTCTCTTAATCTAATAGCTAATTTACTTGAATTAGCATAAAATTATATCAACTCAATTTCTGCAGTGCCTTTGAAATGCTTTGTTTGCATAGCTGAAATGCTTGGTTTAAGTGCATTGTTTAAACACTCACACGACCTTTGGCTGACTTCAAACATTCAAGTTTTAACAACTGATGACGTGACCTCTGAGCTTTCGGATGACGAGGGCAGATGTGAATCTACATCAACCTGGTCACACCACCACAGTTACAAGATATATACAGCACGATTATTGGTAACAGTGGTTATTTGAGACACAAGAAAAGACACTGCCTCTCTGCTGTCAACCTTCCCCGGGGCAACCAGGAAGTGCAAGTTCACTGAGAGGTACTTGTTGTAGCCCTTTAATTCTCTTCCTGAGCCCTGCAGCGTCAAACACCTCACGCCTCGCTGCGCGTTTAGCCTCACACTCGCTAAATACAGTAAGCTTTCAATTAACACACACACACAGAACACAATCAGTCCTGTGTAAGTTAATCTACATATCCACCAATATACAGTAGACAAATCAGCGGTGAGACACGCATTCGGACAAAATAACATTTCTCATGTATAGACTGACATCGCCCACCCTCTTGTAGCACCATCCCTCTTCAAATGTCATATGTGAAGTGCTTGCGTCCCAGGGACAATGAGGGGTATAGGGTTTCCTGGCAAGACTTAGCAGCACCCAAACTTAGCACTGACTCCCTAAGGATGTTGGTATGTGTGGGTATGTGTGTGTGTGTATGTGTGTGTGTGCTTGACGGTTGATAGGAGATAGATATACACCAAACAGTAAAATTAGCTTCTTGCCAACAGCCTTTGACAGTATGTTCCAGTAATATCCTTCATGCATTGTGGAGGTTAGAATACCAGAGCAATACACACACACACACACACAAAGATACTTCTTCTAGTTCCTGTAAAATATGTTGCTGTGAGTGAATTATTATCACAATGAGTGAAGGACAGTCTTTCTAGTTCTTCTGCTGACTAATTCCATCCTAAGTGGCGAAAGTCTTTTCTCAAAGTTCGTGGTTGTTCATTCTCCCTCTGGCCTTGAAGTACTCCCAAACTAGTACAACTACACTTGGAGAACTGAGTCAAAGACACAGAAAGGCTGAACATAAATTCATTTCTCAAAGCCCAGTTGAAGCCAATCTCCGACCTCCTGTTAGTACAAAATTCGCTCTATTTATTTCCCCCCCTTGACTTTGTTTGTTTCGCTTTACTTAGGACAGAACATGTATTTTTGATTACTTTGACAGCTAATTCAGAAGGTAATTTGCTGCTTTTCTTTATCTTCTGTTATGTTGAGGTCAATCCTTGTTACAATACAGTCATCAAACCAACTATTTCCTATCCACTGTTATAATGCACAACGTAAGAGGGAGATGGAAAGTATTTTGCTCCGGAAATTGATAAATAAATGATTAACACTGTGGTTCTAAGGGACAAAAAAAATCAAGAGATCCTATTTTCTTGTATGTGGTAATGTTCACTTGGAAGATAATTTAAATGTACAACAAATAATGACAACAAGAGTGGTTGAGTCAGAGTCATGTAACGTTTCTGTGAGCATTTCTAGTTGAGTGAAGATGCTTAAAACATGCAATAGAGTAACACAACAATGGGTGAAGGGGTTAATGTGAGGTCAAGAGGCTGCTTTCTAGAACATGACGCATGTATGCAAGCTCAAATGCACAGCCAAGGGGACATGAGATGTGGTTTACGAACAGCAAGCCAGACTGCAGGACAATATTGACAAAATGAGTAAGCCAACACTAAATTACCTAAAGCAATATATGGTAATGCATCACACAATAAACAAAACACACATCCACAATGGGAAAAAAACAGAGCCACACCAAGATAAAACAAAGCCTGACAGACCACATCCAAATATCTACATCATGTGGCTACCACTTCATTCCTGCACAAAGACAATGAATTTCAGTACTTTTGCTCAAAATAGTTAAGTAATTGATGTGCAAATGTTCAAATGGCCCAGGGGATGAAATACAGTAGCTAGTTTCCACAAGAAAAAAAAGTCTGAAAAGTTTAGGGTAGTATATTTAAATAGTGTCCCACTCTAAAATGGTGAGCTGGGGAAAATTATCATCCAAAAATATTATACCCTATAGCACACATTTTACGGCTTACTGCAGCCCTGCAGGTAAAGTGGCACTCGTGTGATAAAAGCTACTCTTCAAAGTGATGTGGTTTTCCATGAGTAGATGTTAAAAACATATCAGCTTAAATATAGCCCACTTATAACAGCTAAAATACTCACCTGAGACCCATTGCTCCCTCTCATCTGCCTCTGTGTGGTAGCTGGTAACTGCTTTTCTGCACCTGAAGAATTACTATAATAAAGGAGCAGGGCACACAAAGATTGGTTTTGAAGCTACAAATGTGCTTTTTCTGTTTACGTCTCTGCTGAAATGAGTTATTGGGGAAGGGAGAAGGGGGGCGAAAACACAAACAAACACTGACTTAAGACAATGTCAGGCATGAAGCAATAATTATGCCCCGGCCTTTCCAATAATTACACGTCAGCGAAAACACAGCTTATGCATCATTAAGCATTTATGTTTAAATAAGTGCACGTCATGAAAGGGTCAATACCAACTTAGAGGAGGAAAAATCACTTGGATGCCTCACCTGAGGATCTGCAGCTCCACATGGCTCGTCTGCTGCAATGCTCACTTCCGGTGTCTGCTAACGGTAAACAAGCTAACATTAACCTCGAGCTAATGCTAATAATAATATTAACCTGTTGACATTGCTTAGACGTTATTCTGTACTCTTTACTTCCTTGTCTGAGTAAAAAAAACCCAAAAAAAACATTTTTGCTCAGTCATTTTGTGTAGTGTTGTTGAAGCTAAACCTACCTTTATTTGCCATCAGTGGTTGAAAAGTTGGCTGGAAATAGCAAAATAAAACTCGAACTACCATTTTACGGTTATATGCCTGAGACTTGTTTCAAGTAACATCCGTGTTTTTCCAAAATAATATGAAATATGAATAATTTGTGTGAAGTTTTATCATAATTTCCGGAGTCTTCGGGGGAAAACGCACTTCTTGTTGCTAGGAAACATTAAATGAAGCCAGTCAGTGCACAGGTGACAGACAGGAGCCAATTAATTGATTAATTAATTGAGCAGCCTGCTTTACATGAGTATTCCTATTTTACCCTATACATTATATAGGCTACTTTAGCTTTTCCTGCACAATGTTCATTTTACAGCTCTCAGATTTTTACATATTAGTTTAACAAATGTTCCAGAGAAAGTTAAATAGTCAGTTTTCAATAGTAAATCCTCTAAATGCATCAGGCCTATGTGAGGTGATTTATCTGCATTTGTTCTTTTGCATCCTTATGCTGCTGAGATTATCAATCTCCCTGTATGGAATAAATAGCCTACAATTTATTTTATTTTATTGTAGCCTATCTAAGATTAATTTAACTCCCGAATGTCCCTCTGTTTTTACACAGAAAGAGGGATATCTGAAAGCAGGGATATAGTGGGACAGAGTGGCAGTACGTGATAGTACTGCAGTGTGACTGTGGCGAATGGTTTATACGAGTCAGACAGAAGGGAAAGCAGTTTCTGTGTGCCCCAGGGAAGCTGTCATTGGCGCTGCATAACCTAAATGTAGCCTATATCTACTATAGGGCTTTGTGCATGTATCTGACCAAGTGACAAGTGAGACGATTTGTCAATAAAGCTGCAGGACAGGTTAAATTTAGCAATACCGAAACAAAAATCAATAGAAGCACAAGAATATATCGATCAGAGTCGTGCCCGGATACGATCTTATCCACAATCTACATCATGTTACATGAGAAAAGCGAGAGTATGACCAAAGTAGAAATTGACTCATTCACTGTACGGACAGGATCACTCTCCAGGGGATTTTCAAGCAGTCACAGGTTTGCTTTTCAAACTGGTCGATCAATTCTGTGCTAGGAGAAAATATGCAGATATGTTGATTTTAATGAACAGGATACCAACTGAGCTCTAAAATCTGTTACACTAACAGAAGAATCTCCCAGGACACCACATCTGGTGGCTCGGCTGTGAGCTCTGCCACAGGTCTGTGATTGATTATACTGGGACATTAATTGTCACCATTCAATATCCATGTCCACAACAATGAGGACCACTTTGGAAGACACACAAATATGAGTATTATGTGTGTCAGAGGCAGTAGAAATGGAGAAAATGAGACCAAGAAAGATATAATAGATGTAAGAAGACATGGGTGAAGATTGACTTTTGTCCCTCGTCTTGTCCGTCTCACTCTTCTGGTCTTTACAAACTTGCATGTCTGTCCCCTGTTGTCTCTTTCTGTGACTTCTTTCCTATATGGCAATAAGAAAGAAGGGGGAAAAAATGGAGTAAGGATGATATTTGTCCCCCAAAAATCCTGAAAACAATCTGATGAATCGATGTCCTTCTCCTTCGCCGTGGAATGGGGGCGGGGGGTGTCCGTGTGAGAGAGACAGAGCACAGGGGTTGGGCAAAGAGTGCGACAGTGGCTAAAAATAACCCTGTGTGTAGGCTATGTATGTGTGTGTGTGTGTGTGTGTGTGTGTGTTTGTGATGCAGAGTCTAATCAGAGCCAATCTACACTCTTTCTTTTCCAACTACACACACACACACACACATCTGCAATCACATACACAAACACAACCAAATACATTTGAATACCCTTATTAAAATCCCCCCGCCCCTGACAAAAGCATGTGAGTGCTGATCATCACACTGACTTTTCCTTTGGTTGCTGCCCATGCATTTCCTCCACAGGGCATTTCACTGCACTCTCTGGAACTAGAAGAGACAAGCCCCCATGTTCTGACTTGGGGCTGAGGCTTCCAGCTCAGACAGAATTAACCAACTCTCGCTCGCGCTTCTTTCTCTCCCACTCTCTTGATCCATCTACCCCCATTCACTTCCCTCCATCAGGTTGGCTAAACTGAAATGTAATTCATTCCACCCAGAGTTCAAATGAGAAAATTCACCCCGTATGTATTCATATGCTCATGTATACTGATTTTTTTTCTTCTCTCTTTTCTTTTTTTCTTCTTAAAGTCCGTGTGCCTGCCGAGGTGGATAGCGCGGCCAAGCCAGGCCGAGCCACAGTCCATGCCCGGAGCAGCGCTGATAAAACATTCCCCCCTTGTAGACACAGACACAGCAACATGCCATGGCAGATGGTGTGACATTCAGCCTCTGTCAACAGAAGAGGGAAAACAGAGAGGAGCACAAGAGGACACGAGAGATAGTGATGGAGGAGGGAGAAGTGGAGGAGAGGAGGGAATCAGGTGAGAACAGGAGCAAGTGTCAGGGACACTAAAGGGAGATTTGATGTTGAGTCAGAGCGCCACCATGTGGACCACGTGGACAGCCTCTGGGCTCTGCAGAGCCGGGCTGAGAAAGAGACATGTCATTGATTTTCCACACAGTCAACAGAATGATTTTTGCCATGCAGGGTAAATACACAGTCTCCCATAGTAATTTCTCCAAAATACACACATGCATGCACAGTCACACGCTCATAATCAAATCCCCACAGAGCGACTACCTGGCAACGGCATTCAAACAAGATTTTTTCTTTTTCCCCTTTGTGTCCCACAGAACAACATGCATGTGAAACTCAGGACTGAATGGCTGTGTGTCTATTCATACCTGTATTTGCAATATGAAAAATGTAGAAACAAATACCTGTAAAGGTGACATGATATATGATGTTAATGAGAATCATCTTGCTGTTTTTGCAAAAAGCAGGAATCAGGGAGGACTGTGTTTATGAGCCGTGCAGATTAATCAGTACAAATTAAGTCAGCCACCAACCCTGGTCATGTTGAACTGAATTTTTTAGTGTCTCCACATCTGAATTTTTTTTTTTTTTTTTGCAACAATAATCCCTGTGTGGGTGGTTGGACTGGCTAAAGGCGCCTATCATGTGGCTGTGACGTCCTCACTTTGATTCCAGACGAGGACCTTTGTCACATGTAATTTAGCTCTCTCTCTCTCTCTCTCTCTCTCTCTCTCTCTCTCTCTCTGTCTCTAAGCTACCAAAACTGAAACTGCAAGAATTTCAGTAAAAGGAAACAGGTATGATTCATGCCTGCTAACTCACCTATCACAAGCCTCAGGTTGTGTTTAATGACTGATCAGCATCAGTCTCCACGATAAAGTAGAGTTTCGCCATTTAGGATCAATTCATTTATCTATTTTTGTGTTTTCCCGGCATGAAGCAAGAAAGCATTGTGTAAGCATTAAGAGGATTGGATCACTTTCATGTCTCTCTTCTCCACAATACAAGCTATGACAGTTATTTTAATTAATCCTGAAGGGAACATGAGTGTCGGTCCCACGTTTCATAACAATCCATTCATGACAGCATCAAAGAATGTAGAAATTGTTCATCTCACCTGATGAAGAACAGAACAAAACATCATTAATAAAGCATATTAATAAGCAGCAGATTTATAACCAGACACCCATTTACATAAGTCTCCCTGAAGAGCAAAAGCATTGTGCTGATTATTTTTGCCACAGATACCACAAAGCACAGATGTCATGGTTGCACTGGAGGAAAATTCAGGGTCTCACACAAGTGAAAAGGTTGTGTGAAAATGTAGAAACCATGAGTGTCAGCCAGTATGTGATGAGATATTTCACCGAATATGTGAAATTAGTGACCTGCCCATTCATCCTCAAGGCAACATGGATGCCTCGTAAAGATTACCAACCAAAAAGATGTCAGAGTCAGTGTAGGATTCACCTTTTCAGATACGTGAATGTCTTTAATTCATTCAGTAGTTTCTGTCTGGACCTAAGAGGAGGAGAAGTCATCTAAATGGTACAAACCAAAACCAGATATTGCTCTCACCTCTCAGAACCCCCCACCCGCCCCCGCCTCTTTCCTCTGTCTGCTCCCCTCACCCCTTTTGAAGAGCCAAACATAATGGTCTTAATTAGATTTTAATTGGACTAATATAATGCCTTAGATTAATTTAGCTCAGAGTGAAGTTCAGCGCAGGGGGTTGTTATGCCTCCATACCACTGATGGAGAGAGAGAGAGAGAGAGAGAGAGAGGTGTGTGCTTCAGCGTTTGTGTGTGTTTTGTAATTGCAGTGCACGAGCCTCATTAGCATTTTAGCAGCAAGCCTGGCGGGGAGGCAGACTCACAAGATTGGCTAATGACAGAGATGAGATAATTTACAGAGAGGGTGAGAGTGATGAGAGTGAAGGCTTCTCTCCTTCACCGACACGGGCTTATGCAATATGTGTGATCACCATGTTAGTCCCCCCCCCCCCCATTCAAGCACATACACTGTCCACTGAAATTCCAAGGAGACACTGGAAGTAAACACCAAACCAGGAGAATTAATACATACAGCACAGATTGATTTTGATATTAAAAAGCAAGAGATACAGTATTGCCTCTATTGTAAACATAAAACAAACTGAAAAACAGAAAATGTGTGACCGTCTCAGTCATACATTCAAGTTAATTCGATTCGATCCATATTCTCATACCTCTTTCTCCTGTTACTGAAAAACATGCGATTGAGAAGACTGACGACAGTAAAAGGAGAAAGAACAAGGATAGTGGAGAGAGTCTGAGGAGAAAGAGAAAGAGAGCACTGAAAACACTTTCAAGGCTGCTTCTGCAAGCAATGAATAAGGTGTCCTCGCTGCAGCTTAAAAATGCTTTTAGATGATACATTCAATTGACTGAATTTCAGAACCAAAGCTGGGAGAGATGAAAGAGCGAGCCGACTGCTGGACGTAATTAGGAGTGAGTCACAGCTGTCTGCACGGCAGAGAGGACGAAACAACCACTCATTCTCCCAGCCAACAGTGCTGTTTAAGTTGACTGTACTAATCTGTATACCACACAGGGATATAGAGGTATGTGAGCACTCCTTAGTGGTTGTTTTAACGCACTTGAACCGCCACATCCATGGGTGGAGCAGCATGTTGTGTTGTTTTAACAAGACCCAATAATCACATCTTATTATAGCCCTCATCTGTTATTGATTTAAAACACATCTAAAACAGATTACACAGACCTGGCAATGTCAAATTTGAACTTAATGAAATACACTTGCTTTTTCTTTATATAGCCATCTTTCCATTACTTTGGTCCAGACTAAAATATTTTCATCGATATAGGGTGGATTGCCCTGAAAGATTCAATCTGCAAGGTTAACTGCGAATCATATAAAAACTACATTGTATTGTTAAAACAGCTCATCCATAGACTTGAAGATGTAAGGATGTTTAGATCTCTATAAATGAAGCTGTCCTGGACAAATAATCTCTCGTGCATGCAGGAAAGTATGTTGTGTATGAATGATTCAGCGGCTGATTCAGAAAAAAAAAGAAAAAAAAAACATTACTTGGTGGTGAGTTCAGGGACAGAAAAATGAACGTAGGTGACACATCCTAGGTGTGAACAACCCCACAAACTGTTCAGAAACAGGCCAAACTCCACAGTGTTTGAGTGGTCTCTTGAAGGACATTTTAACCACCGGGTCCTTGACAGATTGTGGCAGCTCCTTTCTATTCCTGGAGAGAGTGCAATTACTCTGATGGACGAATGAGGGAAAAATGGAAGGAAAGAAAGGACTGTTTGTTCTGCCTGGAAATGGAAGTTAGAGGGGTAAAAAAAAAAAAAAAAACCCACAGTTTAGGTGGTTGGTTGATATAAAGCATTAGCACTGACGGACTAGAGATGACTTCACAGTGTCGACTCTACAGAAATAGACCCAGGTTCTTCCAAAGTGTGGGAAAGAAAAGTAGAGCAACAAAAAAAGTCAGTCTGTTTGTGAGTGTGTCCATTTCCTGAAGAAACAGGAGGCTTACATTTGAAAAAGGCATTACACAGAATCGCACACCCACACGTCCTTGTGTACAGTTATGTTCATTTAAAAAAACTGACCTTTTGCAAATATGGAAAAAGAAATGAGTTGTCAAATTCAATTAAACTCACGCCTCCACTTCCAAGAGCAATCGTGAGCCACTTCAGATGGACAAACACGGGGATGGTTGAAGGGCTAGGTTGTTTATGAGCATCTATTTGGCTCAGAGATCCATATCATTTGCATAATTATGAGCAGTAGATATGGTTGTCAAGGGAAACAGACTGGTGGGATGTGAGGGAGACAGAGTAGTGTGCTGCTGCAGTGCTGATGTATAATAGGAGCTATGACAATTTATTCCAGCAGAGGTGGGGAAAACCATTCTTTAATCTCCTCTAAATGATCCACATCAATTATAAATTAACCCGAACATGAAGTCAACAATCTGTTAACTATCATCACATTTCTTAATATGTTTAGACTCAATAACAAACATCAGCTGTGGAGTGGAGTTGGGCTGCATGGCGTTTAATGCGAGGGGTTTACAAGTCAATAAATCAGCAATCCATTGCACTCATGACATTCCTGTGCTCACTATTTGGTCTAAACAATGAGCAATATAAACTGTCTGAACCTAATCTGACCGAATGGCAGAGGAAACACAAAATGTAAACAGCTGAAATCCACTCAGCATCACTCAACCTCCCCCCGAAGCCAGAAAACCTGCTCCTGATTAGAACAGGCAACACACCACATCATAAAGCACTTTATGACTCTATTGTACGAGATGTGAGTTTTTCATATCATAAATTATTGTGACAGGGCAGCACAAATTACTGGACATGCTTAAAACCTTACAGAAAACAATTATTACTCATTAGCTTGTACAGTTGTTAAATGAATTTAACAGTGATTCATCTTTAACAGTAATTAAAATGTGTAAAGTTTGGTGTTCCTCAAACTGAACCGTGGTATCCTCTAGTGACTCTGCTTCAAATAGCTGTTGAAAATTAATTACTGGTCAAACCAAAGCAACCCACACATGTGAACAAAAGGGCAGCGTATAGCCAAAGAGACATGAAATGCTTCCCAGGTCTAACACTTTAAAATAGAGTTGTTATGTCATTAATTGGGGGGGCAAGGGTAATGTGAAAGCCTACGCAGATAATAAGGCCTCTTACAGAGCCGTGCATGTTAAAAACCCCAGTGTGTGATTTATTGAACCATAAGCAGTGAGATACATTTTCAAATATGACAGTGTTGTGATTGTTGTGGTTTATGTTACCCATGCTTCATTCTTCTGAAATATCTCATTAACTTTTGAATTGTCCTGAACATTCATGGTTCCCAGAGGATATATCATCCTGACAACGATGATCCCCTGACTATTTAGGCTACTTAATGGCTGGTTGAAGTTATCTTCTGTCTATCAGTTAGCCAATGAAAAATCTCCACATCTGTCTCTTGTCTTATAGCACCACAGTTTATAAAGACATTCATGGCTCCAGGAGGATGAAACCAGATTAGTTTTTGGGTTTTTACTTTTCCTCAAGCGTCCCTAGAAACTAACTAACTTAGGTGATTTCAGTGAAATTGTTATGTAGCACCATCATCAATCCATCCATTGACTACCACTCATTTGTGCAAGGTCATGGGGGAGCTGGACCCAATCCCAGCTGACGTAGGACAAGGGTGGGGTACACCCTGGACATATGGAGATCAACAATGCTCATTCACACCTATGGTCAGTTTAGAGTGTCCATGTCTTTGGATGGTTAAATTGGACAACTTGGAGAGGACCGCCTGTGGGAACATGCGAACTCCACTCGGAAGGCCCCAGGAATCAAACCCAGAACCTCGTCTTTGAGGTGACAGTGCTACCCACTGCACCACTGTGCTGCCTTACCATCACAAGTAATCAATTTGGCCATTAATTTGGTTCATGGAGAAAATGACTGTCAAAATTACCTCAATCAGTACGTGCCATTAAGAAAATGCTGGCAAACGAGGCTGCCTATTGAAATTGGTTTATGGTTTGCCAGTGGTTGGGGATTCAAAAACCTTTACACTTAAATTGACAACCTACAGGACTGAACGTTTTTTTTTTTTTTTTTTGCAATTTGAACTGATGGTTTTTAACAATAGTATAAGATTGGTGATGGGTGAAGGCTTGAAGCACCTTCAGGGGAAGTGGTTTTGATGTTGGAATGACTTTTTGAGCTGAAAGCATGTTTTTTGCCTGAAGACGTACAGGACGTATAATGTGTATGTCGTGCGTGTTCCATGTTCAGGATTGTTGTCCCTAAGCAGTTTCTACGTCGATGATTCTTCAGTATTATTCTTCTGCTTCAGCGGCCTTACAATCTGAATGATATACGTACTGTAAGGTTGCATTTGTGGTGACATATTTTACGGAGGCATTTATGACTGACTTCGATAAAGATCCAGAACGACAAGTTGACACATTTCTTCTGGGAGAGCTCACACATCCACAAAAGTCTCAGGATAAAACAGAACAAATTTAGATCCAGTCATCGAGAGAGGGAGAGAGTGTGGACGGTTTTTGACAGGAACAGCACCGAGGGCGAAAATACCATTGAGGGGTAAGATGTATGGCGTGTCATAAACAGCTGCAGGCCCGCTGACAGACACAGCACAAATATATTTCATTTAATGGCATAAAATCTAACAGGTGATAAAAGTCCATCTTCATCTACAAAGCACAAGAGGATTGTTTGAACGACGCTGCTCTGTCACTTTCCTGTTTTTTCTCACTCATCATCTTAAGGCGATAAGACGGCGTGAGTCATCCTTCACCACAGAGAATTTAGCAAGAATCAATTTTCTTCATTTATTCCTTGGCACTTGTGAGGAAGAGTAAGTGTGATCGATTGCACAGCTTTTGTCCTCCATCTTCTTCTTCCATAAGTGTGCACGGTGTTTCTCTATTTGTTTGGACAGTTTGGACGATTATTTTTCTGTACTTATGAGCCCGTGTGCACATATCGATCGCATGTGACGTGGGTGCTATTTACCGTCCACACATGAGCAGGATCATTTGCTGTTGCAGGCTCATGTTTTACGCATGGACATGTTCCCTGTGCCGTATGCATGCACACACCTTGACACTGCATGTGCTTCGAAACAAAAGGAAGCTGTGTGGAGGGGTTGATGTCTCTTTGTGTGAAGCATGTGTGTGTGTGACACTGCGTCTTTATGATTGCACCTGTACACCGGGTGACAAATAGCTGACAGGCGGCGTGTCCAGCAGCAGGTGATGGGTGGAGGGGTGGAGGGGTGGAGGGGTGGGTGTGGGACTGGCTCATATTGTCCTTGGCTCTCTCATCATATCGATCTCCCTCCATCTTATTTAGCCCCTGCCAAAACTCACAGCTCTGTATTGACTCAAGCTTATTACACTTCATCTTTACCCAGCCAAACAACAAAGTCAGAACAAAGCAGCTGCAGGCAGGTTGAGTCTCCGCACTGAGTGTTTTCATCAAGTTAGTCATCGATCCCTGGGTTTAGCCGGTGAGGTGGTAAAGTGTGAACTGGAGAGCAATCAAATTTAGCAATGTAGATTCATTTCTCCATACCAGCACCTACAAGGAGTCAGTTAACTTAGCATGGAGCTTAGAAGCAAAGGGGGAAAAGCTAAATCAGCAGAAAAACTGAAACAAAATTGTCAAAATGTAGAGCTATACAATATATTTGGCCACTCCTTTATGAAACCCCTTTTATCTTTAAATGTATATTGCCTTTGGCCTCTTTTGATATAGGGGGTGTTATTTTTATAGACTGTGTTAGAGTACAATATGGAAAAATACATTTTATTCCACCCCTATGGGCTGTGGTAAAGGTTATCTGGATTCTATGAGTCTACATATAACTGTCATATGTGCTGTAACTCAGTGGACCTCTAGCGTCATGAGACTGTGATTTCTTTTGCAAATAGGTGGCTCCCGTGGGAATAACACTCCCACAGCGATGTGACCACCCTGTAACTATCGAGCTCCATGGGCTTGTAATTTGAAACACACTGGGAGATCAACGCGGCTCGATAAAGACACGGAGGATATTACTGCCCATAAAGGAAGAGAGGCTATACCTTTACTTTATTGAAGGTGGTCTCAGAAGCCATTTCTGCCTTATTGGATGTCACAGTGAAGGTTGGGAGAGCTAAGAGGTCAAAGGCGCCGCATGAGACACAAACCATAACCCAGAGACACTAAGCCATAAAATCAACATCCCATAGAGAACAGCCCCCAGCCCGCCAAGAAGCAGAGGTTGTTTCATTAACAATCATAGCGGCTCTGATAGCGACTGTACCTACAAAACTGAACGTTGAATGGCTGGAGTTGACATGCTGCTCAGGTAGCGACTCAACCATCTGTTGTTTACACTCTGCTGCCCTCAGCAAGATCTGACAATGACACAGCTGTCAGCGCCCCTGAAGTGACACAGACACCGAGACTCAGAGAGCACAGCTACTGATCTCCACCACCACACTTCCACTCAAGCTGCACCGCTCACACTAAAGCTGGCACTGGTTAAAAGGTGCACAGAGAAATCTGCCCGTCCCTGGTTTCTCTCACTCCCTCTATCACTCTTTTAGGGATTAAATGTGGAGGAAGACATCAAGATCCCAAGACAAAGGGGCAAATGGCACTAAAATATTACCATGACACGAGTAACTAACGTTTACATTATGAAAACAAGACTCTATCATTTGTCACAGTTACAGAACACAGTGGCTCACTTCACACACCTTTTAGGCTGACAAAGGTTAACCCTTTGTTAAATTCATTTCTATGGTCAGATGTGAAAAGCTAAATACAAATAACGTCATTTGACACCTTCAAATTTCAATTTAATTTAGGATTTACAAACTAAGGGGTCATCGTTTCAGGAAATGAAAACATGATTTAGCTGCTATCAATAAAGTACTATTAGTTCCATTACATGCATTTTAAATGCAGCACTTTAACTTGTAGCTTGTAGATTTTTACATTAAATGATATGAATACTTTTCCACAAGATGTGTTTTTTGTATTTGTTGAGTATAAACTGAGAAATGTTATTCATAATTATGGTATAAAAGTGTTGATGAATCTTGATACAGAGCCTAGTGCTCATTACAGAGCTTGGCGAAGGAAGCTATAAATTCATGTCAGGGTCCGTAAGTCACCCAGTCAGAGGATGACAGCAGCTGACAGGGACAAAGGCATGTCTGAACTATATCTAGATACAGTATGTGACCACGCCTCCTCACCTGTATCCACCAATCACAAAGCAAGAGTGACTGTCTGCACCTCTGACCTGGCAGCCTGTTAGGAAACGAGGTCTGAAACCAGCACGCAGGCTACGGAGACTGACAGTTCAATGTGAGTGTGCATGTGTGTGCATGTGTGCTCAAAGTTTGACAAGGGGCTGATGAAATCAAGGGAAGACAACAGATGTGTGTGTCTGTGTGCACCGTCTCTGGGGAAAAACATGGTTGAAAGAGAGCAGAGAAATTGTGTGACTCCATTTCCTCATGTTTTCTCTTCATGTGTGCTCTTTGTCCACAAAGCAGCCTGTTCTCCACTGGAGAAGCAGTGAAAAGCAGCGGGTTAAAAGAGAGCAGATTTCTGCTTGTGCACAGAAGAGCAGCAAAAAAGAAAAAGAAATTATTTACTTCTGAGAATAATGTTTGAGCTTCACTTGAGAATGTTTGCACTTGCTGCTGAGATTGAATCAGGTCTCCTCTCACTCTCCAGGTTTGTCCGTCCATGTCCTTGACACAGTTAGAAGACTTGTCACCACATCCAGCAAATCCCACCCCGCACACGTACATGCACAGTTGCACACACACACTCTCTACACTTCTCTACCTGTAACTGCTGGGTCAACATCCATTAACGTCCTCTGCCCCGTCTCTTTGAAAAGAAGCAAAGCGAAGTGGGGGAAATGAAGACAGAAATAGATGTGGCGCAAATATCCCCCAGTTCCTCGCCTCTTTTGACTAATGAGCAAGTATTGCACAGGGGGTAACTCCCGAAGGAAGCACAGGCAGGGGTAACGTCAATGCCCCCTTCTCCTTGCCCTAATTTCCCCCCTTTTTTTTTTTTTTTTGAGTGAGTCTGGGTGTTTGTGTGGTTGACACCCTGGACTCAGAACAGTCGGTATTTGGGTCACAATAAACCTCCTAATGGACGGCGTATGTGGGTCTCAGACCAGTGCATTGTCTTACATTGGTAACTGTGAAAACCACGAGGAGGAGGAGCCTGGAATCTGAACACACTGGCACATTAAATTGGTCAAAAGTGGCACTTTGTACTTGAAAGGATTTGTACCTGCAATCACGTCACTTTCCATTTCAAATTGCACCTTCCTCCATCCTCATTACCACCTCTGAGGCTCGGCTGAGCGTGACCCTTAACCCCCAACCACTCCGCTACAGCTGCTAAGTGGCTAACCGATCACACTGCGGTTGCACTGGATGTTTTATTTCCAAGTGTGCGAACATATGTTACTGTGTGGA
Source organism: Trachurus japonicus (assembly GCF_045865225.1). Lineage (NCBI taxonomy): Eukaryota > Metazoa > Chordata > Actinopteri > Carangiformes > Carangidae > Trachurus > Trachurus japonicus. The sequence goes on along the minus strand of NC_140929.1, from coordinate 11,133,915 downwards.
AAAGAGCATCCATGCCAAGCCAACACGAAAGAAAAAAAAAAAAAAATACAAAACTCCTAGTTAGAACCATGAAGTTCACTCACTCCAGTATCTTCAAACTGTGGTGTTGCAATGTACGTGCACAAAAAAAGTTGTTTGCCTGTGTTGTGTACCTGTTGTAGGTCAGAGTCTGCTGCCGTGTACCTTCAGGGTATTGCGTCAGCGGGTTGACACGACCACCCGAGTGTCCCCTGGCGATTTTCCTGTCATTTTACAGTGAAGGTCACAGCAAATAAAACGTGACCTCCTGCCCTCACACTCCCCCTCCCCCCTGTTTTCTTCCCCCCATGGGACGCCCCCACAATTTTCTGTTGAATTCCTCGTACACTGGATATCCAACAAGTTGGCTGTATAATAAAAGGAAAAACAAAATAACATGTAACTCGCCAGCCGCTCTCATTATTGTTCAGTATCATAATGTAAATCTACTTGTACTTCCTATAGGTGTGGTTTTTGTGTGTTTTTTGTTATGAGGGCACCTAGAAATTCCTGAAACAACAATCGTACAAATTGTTTTGCATACTCATGGTCGACCCACACACCCACCGATTCTGGTTTTAACCAGAAAAACCAGACAAAGACCCACAATGCTGTTTCCTGTCCTTTTAAGGCCTCACTGTAGAGTTCCCCTTCTAAATAAAAGGCTGGTTTGAGTCACACAAATGCATGAAATGAAACCGAATAAAAAAAATGTAAAATACGGAGACCCACCCCTTCACTTTATTGTTTTAAAGTGACCCTGTTAAATGCAAGATGGCTGCAGTTTCAACCTTTTTTTCAACCTGCAGTTTCAACCTTTTTCTTCCTTTTCTTTTTTTTACTGTACTGAAATAATTTCATCTCATTTTTAATCTCCAAAATCAATGCTAGTTCCTCCTTTGTGAAATTTTGAAAGGATTTAAAATGCTTCTCCAGCAGATAAAACATAAAACACACATATGGTGAAACCCATTATTTGATTTGTGTCAGCGTCTCAGGATGTTGCTGAAACTATCTCTTCCAAAACTAAAGAAATTTAAATCAGGCTGCTTAAGTCGGGGTGCTAAGCCTATTGACGCCCAAGTGTTTACATGACAAGGGTGTGTTTTTAATGCTAATCATTCAGCATACTGATTACTCACCTACAACCCACCCCCAGCTCTCCCCCAGTGCAGTCAGAAGTCGCTTTGAAGCTCCACTCATGAGCGGAAAAATGGCAAAAACATTTTAGCCTTCAGTTAGTCACCTCTCTCAACAAAGGATCTCCACCAGAGTTCCTCCTCGTGGGAGCTCAAATTGCTGCTGCTTCCTTTGTTTTGATTCATGTGAAGAACTTTTCTAATCTGATTTCTCCAGAGTGCGTCCTTAAGTTCACACCAAAGTATACATCAGCGCCGGCAGATACTCATCAGCGGCTGTCAGCTTGGTATTTCTGACTCCGTGTGGGGTGAGGAGAAGGACTTGAGGATGAAGATTACCTCTTAATTCCCTCCACACATACTGCAGTCTGACATTTATCTGTGATGTGTTTTCACACTTTAAGTAGGGCTCAAACACACACACACACACACACACACTCTGAGACACACACACACAAAAACACATTCACTCACACTCCAGATTCTTTTAACAGCTTCAATTAAAAAGCGTCTCTGTCCAAAGTCCCGTCACAGCCAAATCCCGACTCTTGGCCGGTCGCCCCGTCTCGTCATGTGGAGCCAAGTGCCCAAATTTCCTCCCAGCAGTCCTATAGTGAGAATCTGTGCTGAGCTCGGGGACGGACGGTGACTGAAAAATGCCTCTTTCTGGAGACACGTTAATGAGGATCTCTCTACGGGGAGGAAAAGAGGTCAGAGGTCAGCGTGTTCTGGAGCTGCTAGTGATTCGGTGTCACAAGCACTCAGAGGGAGCTACAGCTGAGGGAAGCGTCTGCACCAGGGAGCTGCGACGCCTCACATGGGGGTCAAAAGGTCAGCGTACCTTGTCACCAGGGTTGGACTGGGATTCTTAAAATATTTACATCCTGAGACTTCCCAAGATAATCCACCTCCTCTGCTCAAGATAAGCTCGAGTAGACACCAGATGATTGAATGTCTGTCATTATTTGTTCATTCCCTTGAATTTAATATAATTTACTCATATGTTTTTAGTTTTTTTATTGATTAGATAGAAAATAAGTTTTGCTCCTTGAATATATTTACTGGTATTGTCTTCAGTAGAAGCCACTGTGAAACTGTTGGTCCCTCATGTCCTGGTAATTTCTGTGGAAACTAGTTTGGTGCTAATTGCAGGAATCCGAGACACAAAGATCTGAGACAGTTCTTTTTAACTGGAACTAAATTAGCTGTGTTGCATTTATGAGCGTAGGTTAATTTAGAATTTCTTTAAGAAAAAACAACTCTTTTTTTCATACATTCATCATTAGAAACTTTTTTTCTTGAAGTGTGTGTGTATTTGAGCTGACCTGCTCTGCACCAGCGAAAAGACTCTGGCTTATGTGGGCAATTAAGGGGAATTAATTGGAAGGGAACCAAGTGAAGTCAGTTATAAATCCACTATAAATAAAACCAAGAGTCCTACCATGATTTTAAAGCTGCAGATCAGTGCCTTTCTACGAAACGATAGCATGCCTAAAACAAAATAGATGCATCCAAATTCTACATTATAGATTGATTCCGTAGACAACTAACTTTGGTTTCAAATGACCAGATAGACTGAAGTACACACGACTGCACCAATCACATGTGGATCGATTGCTGCGGCCGCCCACAGGACTGTCCATTAATCACCCAACAGCAATCCAGACTCCTGTCCAACTGTCTCCACACACACACACACACTGTGCACCTTTGGGTGTAATTGCTGACCATCACACTTGGCAGTTGGACCACAGGCTGAGCTTTCTTAGATTGACGGGCACTGAACCCACACGAGGCGAACAGCGGACCAGGGCCCTGCAGCAGTCAAAGAGAGGTTGAAGCCAACGCGCCACTCTACAGCAACAACTGTGGCCATATCTCAGAGCTATCCGCCTCTGAATCAGACAAGGCAGAGATGGAAAGAGAATCAAGATAACTGCACTGCAGCTCTTTACAAGCTCAGTTTTCTCCCTTAAAAAGACACGACTGTTACTGTGGCGCTGTAGCAACCCCCTAAAAGGAGCCGCAATACCGTCGAACATCCTGTATCAGATGTAGATTAAGTTAAGCGTCATAAAGTAAATCACAATAATTAAAACAAGCGACTGGTTTTGAACTATGGTATGTTTTTTTTTTTTTTATCATTCAGTTCCTGTATAAATAACGTGAGTCTGTGCTCCCTGCTGCCACAAGACTTCATCTAGAAGAGTGCTACAGTACAGTACACCCCCGACTGAGACAAATGCCAAGTGACACGATCTAAAAGTGGACCACCAATAAACAACACCTCTCCCTTTGGCATCGACTCAGTGACCTGCAGAAGTTCACCCCTGTCCCCAACATTTGTTGAACACTACTGCCACCATGTGGTAACTCTGAATACTACTGTTTTAATATGGATGGGATCCAGTTTTTTTTTTTTGCAAATGCCATGTCCCCAGAGTGCATTCTGGGAGACTTGCGATTCAAATAGTTTCTCTAATAGGGCCACTATACTGCTGCTGATGGTTTTCAATTCAATCTATTCATTACCAGTGTGAGTTTAAGAGACTTTTGTATGAATATCAGCAGCTTATGAGGAATAATAAGGGCTAAATAGAAATCCAGTTATTGTGTTCAGGGTTTGTCACAGTAAATTGAGTCCTTCTAAATGAAGTTTCCTGAAAGGCCACACCAGATAGCACATACACAATAGATTGACCTTTATGTGCAGGTCCTACATACCACATGGATGATTGATGACAACTTTTACTGGGGGAGGTCTAAGGATGAGAGCCAAATGTCATGTTAACTATAAAGCCCTTAATCAACTTTGTGGTTAAGATAATAAACCTCAAATGTTAACACATAAAATGTCTTCCTAGTATGATGTTTAGAAACGATAAAATGAGTGTTATGTGACTCACAGAGGCGGCCATCAAAAAGATAGACTACTGCTGCTGAATAGATTATAATTAGCTCCTTTATTACAGGATAAATGTTGGATAAAACAGTGCAACCAATAAACTACAACTGTGCGTAGTCTCACATGCAGCTGTGTGCTTCTGATTACACATGTGGCTAAAAATACTTATTATTCACCTCTTTCAAATGTAATATAGGTATAGTGTATCATAGAAAAGTTAATGTTAAAAATAAAACTACACTTAGTACTCAACTGTCTACAAATTGTATCCCCCACCGCTCTGGACTATTGAGATTTATGTCTGTACACCACCACCCTGTCTTTTTTTTGGTGGTTGTTTATCTATTATTTTTTCTTACTTTTTCTTCCTCACTAAATGTTTTTATTGTATATGTAACACATAATTGCTTTTGTATGCACTTTCTTTATGTTATGTTCTTGTTTTCTTCTCACTTCTGCTATATGAACTGAAAAAGTATTGGTAATTAAGATTTATTAATTTGATCATGTTTTTATTATTTTAGACTCTCTGGTTGCCAATAAAAAAAAGCAGCAAAATGTTGAAAAATAAAAAGACAGAAAAAAGGCAAATCACACATGTCAACTGGTTTAAAAACAATTCTTTTACTGAACAGTGTTTTAATAAATCATACTCAGCATAACCAATTTTACACAATAAATGCCATTTCGTTAATTTTTAACATTAAAGTGATACAACTAATTTTAACAGGATAATCACACTTATTTGGACTTTTATCTTCTCAGAAACAGTCAAGATAACCAACGGACACTGAATGTCACCTTGTGTCAGTCACGTGATCACCGACCTCCTTTGGTCTCCTGCTCCTCACGGCACGAGCCACCATGTCCTGGGCAGGGGGGGAGGGTGACCTGGAAAACGCTCAGACAACAGTGACTGTGGAAAGCAATATTTTTTACACCACTATTGCCACCAGTGACAATTGCAGTGCAACATTATACCTGCCCGGATTTTACCTGGATTTCACAATCCGTGGCGAGACCGGAGCTGAGGTGCGTTTGGTTCGTTCCTCTTGGGGTGGGCGGGCGGCAGAGGGGCGGCGCTTACGCAAGGCTCAGGAGCGCTCCCTATCGGGGGGGCAGCGTCCAGTGCGCCGCTGTGAGACAAATAAAGCCCAACCATGAATCATGCGACACATAAATCACATTACATAAGTTGGGCAATGCAGAAGAAACATGATACCATAAAGATACAAACACAGCACTCAAAGTTCACACCTTTCTGTTTGTCCTTATGGGAAGGAAAGTCAGTGCTGGATCGGGATGCCAGATCCAAGTTTTTCACGTAGGCCACGTAGACCAGTTCATCCCGGCTTGGGCTTAACACAGCAGGCCAAACATTTCATCAAAGTCCCTCTGCTGAAACGCCAGGCAGCTTTCATAATCAGAGTCCAAAGCTGTGTACACACTTCTAGGCGACATATGCTCACAATACAGCTGTGCAGATGTTTCACACGGAGCTGGAGCTGCCTGGATGTCGTTAATCTTCATGTCTTCATATACGTTACTCATCAGATACTGCGTGGTGTTTCCCGGCGCCATTGCCCCGGATGGTGGTGGAGGTGGGGGAGGGGGACTGCTCATGCAGGCCGCGGCGGGGCTTTCCTCCTCGTACACCGTCACCTTCCTCCCTTTCTTCGGGGCCTCGCCCAAGGCTTTGGCGAGCTTCACCAGCTGTGCCCGCTTCTGTTCCCGGTGGATGTATTTGCGGATGGTCGCCCTCACCGCCGTGGCCTCGCACGACGATGGCGGCACCGAAGACTCGTTTACATCTGTGGAGACACGGAGGAGCCGCCATCTCACTTTGTTAGATCCGAGTGGTTTCGCGGCTTTACGCAGCATGCATTTGGGTTTTCTGTGTTTAGAGCTGATATCCATCGTTTCTATACACATATCAAACCAAAAAATAGCAATGAAGAGAAAAAAAAAATCGATGACGATTCCGGAAGAGTGACTTGACGGTTTTCGTTTCTTCTCTCAGAACAGCAACTTTACCGAAATTATACAAAAAAAAGAGGTAAAATTGGCAGTGGTTGCCTTTTTAAAGAATGTTAACTATTTGTTTAACTTCAGCAACGATAAAATGCACAAAATACTAACTATATCTTGCGAGCTCAGACGACACGTCCCTCACGAAGTTCCCTCCGAGCAAAAGTACGTTACGACGTCGGAGTCACGTTGCCTTGTATAAGAGAAATCTCCCAGAATCCTTTGGTGCTCCGAAACTGGCGGAAGCGCTGCACGATGGTGCTGCCGTCTGCTGGTGTGGAGGAGACACACACACACAAAATAGTGGTGATAGTAAATAATCAAATAATATATAGTTTAATGGGCTATAAAACAATAAACCAGTACACTCTGAAACAACCCAAAATAAAACCAAATAATTGTAAGAATAAATAATTTCTCATTTAATTTTAAAATGTTTTATTTCACTGGTACATGAATCAAAACTGAGTTCTGTAGAAAACTATAATCTACCATCAGTCATATGATTTATTTATTTTTTACATTATGATTTAACTATTATTGTTTCTGTTTTTTACAGTCAATGTCCAACATCAAATCACTTAATATTCTAGCAAAGCACTCAGCAATGGCAGCCTGTAATTCTACTTTAGCCTACCTATGTACGGTATTTATTTACTCATTCATTTACTGCCTTATAATCATACAACATTCCTATTATCATGAATTACTTGATTTTACAGGGAGACAATGAAATCATGCTAATTTCATGCTACGAATTCACAATCATATTATGGGTTAACTGAAACTAAATAACAACATAAAGTTCATGAAATGGGCTCTTTGCACAGCTCCACTACTTCCTGAACTTAATGCTGCTCCTTTGTTTCCTGTCTTACATTATTGGACAAACTGATTAATCCAGGTGTGTCTGACCATTGTGACTATTCAGACAAACCTGGATTAATCAGGTTGTCCAATAATGTAAGACAGGAAACAAAGGAGCAGCATTAAGTTCAGGAAGTAGTGGAGCTGTGCAAAGAGCTCATTCTTGAATTTCAGCTGTGGTGTCTGTTTTTCTGAGTAAGTCCAGATCATGAAACAGACCACCATGTAACAAACATACTTTCAATCATTCTGTACCAGCCACTTCGTGGAAATATATAAAGTAGTTAACTATAAAATAATAGCATTACGATACAATTCTGTGAAAACAACAAAATCCACAGGTTTTACAGGGACACTACGTCATACTGCCAGGAAACAGACACATCACAATCAAGTTATGAAGGAATATTGAAATAATTTTTCAATAACTGACAGAATTTGAAGGGAAGTAATTTACTTGTGTACCACTAGATGGCAGACGTCAACATAAGATGTCTCTTGAGCAAGTTTTCTATGTTTTTTTCTTATTAACCACCAGAGGGCATACATAGATAACAGACTGCTCATTGTCTATTAAGCATAGACACTTTCTTGTGGAAGTCTGTTTCCCTCATGCTGTCTAGCTCAGAGTGCCTTTGAACAAGTGATGTCCTATACTGTGTGTGTGTGTGTGTGTGTGTGTGTGTGTGTGTGTGTGTGTGTGTGTGTGTGTGTGTGTCTCAGCTTATGCTGTAATGGCATTGATTTTAATGTTACTTAACCCCCTTCAAGCCATAGGTTTATATGTTTTACTCATGGCTACTGCTGGTGAAATGAGGCAGGACACTGTCCCTCAAGTAGTTACTGCTGCTATGCCTGTAACACTACAAATTATAGTTTACACTTGATAATTGTAGCAGATTTACCACACAAAATTCACAGTAATTTATGAAACAATGGGGGTTTGGATTTCACACAGAAGTGAACAAAAGCAGCTTCTTATTTCTGGCCAAATAACTGGGTTTTATGAGATGAATTGAGGGCTATACCTATCAGTTAACAAGTTATTGTTTTATTTGTTTATTTATCGCCCTATCACATTACAAGGAGTACTTTGAACAATGTCCATATGAATAACATTCAATGCAATGCCAACTAGAGAGCTAGCCTATTTGTCAGTGACTGATATTATTCACTGTTAACATGAATTACTCTGTCCAATACATTGACAAGAGAATGGCTGTACCCCAATAATCTGATTAAGGCTGTATTTAAGGATATGTAGTATCATGTCAGCAAAATATAATCTATTATGGACATCTGGAGACGGTGGAAATGTCTAACTACAAATAAAACACATAATATACCCATGCATGTGTATTGCCCCCCCCCCCCCCCCCCACACACACACAGCTATCCTATTTAAACTGTCCTGTCTTTAGAGGCTTGAAGTTTCAAGGGGTTTTTGCGTATGACTAATGGGCAACACAACCTAAGCTACATCAGCTCAAAATTTTTATTTTTTGCTACCTTTCTGTAAGAATGTCATATTTAATAAAGTACATGTAGGATTCATAAATGCAAAAATAATTAAAAGTGCCAAAAAAAACTTCTAGGCTACATGTTGTTAAAAACTCCACCGAAATCTTTAGGGCTTTTGTTATAGGTAGGTATTTTTTTTCCCCACTGGCGCCTAAACCTCTCTAAAAGGAAAACTTGACATGTGCAGTCTTTGATATGAGATAACATTAAACATAGTTTTTGATGCCTGATAAACCTTTTGGCGCCATTCAAAACAGAAGTGGTAGGCTTTTCTCTGATTCAGAGAGCTGTTTTTTTTACTTTTTATTTTTTTTTTACCATTTACAGCTTTCATATCCTCAAAAAGGGCCCACCTTTGCTCTGATTGGTCAGCTGTGGTGTGGGGGTAAAAAAAAAGAAAAAAAAAGAAAAACCAAAACCTGTGTTTTCCGAAAAAAAAAGGACGCCACATTACGTCATATGCACACATATGTAGGCCTACCTGTCTGCCATCTCCCGAGGGACGTCTGCTCTGATCTTTACCTGCAGCCACCATTTTGTTGATTAAAAGCTAATTAGTAAACCCAAGACACCTGCTGAGTCCTGAGCAGATGCAGCAGGAAAGACAACACTCACAATGGATGGATGGATGAATATTTTTATGAAAAACAAAAACGTCAGAGTTTGTGATTTGTGGACCCTTATGAACTAAGGGCTAAAGGAGAACAAACATAGAGGAAAAGTTTGTAGAAGGTAAGGATCAACAACACCGCAATGCTGCTTCTGCTGGTTCGCATTGCTATTGATAAGTAATAAGCGGGCTCTGTGCTAATCATTAGCGCATAAAATGAGCGGGATATTTGAATGTTAGAGAAGATAGCTGCTAATGCTAACACTACTAGCTACACAGTAATGTTCACTCCCATTTGTTGGTCTGGCTTTTGGCTTTGGTTTGCATGCTGTTGCATCACACATAAGATGTCAACCTAAACATCAGAGAAAAATGCCTTTGTTCCTTTGTCTCTGTTTACTTCAAATTATACTGGATATTTGGTTAGCAATACACACATGCTAGCAAACATTTCCTGTATAAACAATGACCATCTGTGTGTTGTGGGACTGAACAACAACTTTTCTAGCCCGTTCTCAGCTCACTTTTGGTTTAGTGTGTGACTTTAGTTGCAGATTTTCAGATTTCCACACTGTTTACTGAATGATAAAAGCTAGGCTATATAAGATTTATCTTATAAGCACCTTTGATTTCACAGAGAAGGTGTATAGAAGCTTTGATTTATGTTATGTCAAACAGAACAAATGATGTGTTTGTTATTTCTGCTTCTGTGTGAAGTAGGCCATCAAGTATTGTTTTTGAAGGTTGTTTTACTTTGTTACGTAAGTAATTCTGCATTGGTTATATTGTTGTCAACAGATCTACCTGCAGCAAGGATACACAACATTTGGCCTCGTTTGAACCCTAATTGTTGTCTCACGTCACGTCCCTTTGAATCCTGCATATTTTACGTAAGTGCCTTTTATCCATTCACCTTTTATCACTAATAATTAATGCTGAAAATTGAGATTCAGCAGAATAGTCTCACATCTTGAGTTCAAGTTATTTAGTACTTTTCCTGTACTTGCTGTAACTTATTCACCAGAACCGATTGTTTCATTACCGTGTTTTGCCGTGTAGTGAGAAGTAGGCTACATGTGATTTCCCTGAGTGGTTGAGTGGTTTTATATGGGCCCCATGCAGATAAAAGCGGTAAGGCCCAGCTATACAGTCAGGCCAAAGTAGATGAAATGCTGAGCAGAACTCTGGAGAAAAATAACATCAATTAAAAATAATCTACAGGGAAATAAATCAGATTAGGAAATGCCACAGCTGTGTCTTAAGTATACATTAGTGGAAACGAAAATAATCTTTCCCATTTACCAAGCTTTTTTTTTTGCAGATAGCGGCATGCAAAGAGTAAGTTTGGCAGGAAACTATCAGCCAGAAGCATATGGGAATTTATAAATACTGCAAATAAGACGGTGCCATCATGCACTATACAACTCTTTCTTTTAGCTTCTCTACATTTGAATAGAAAAACTGAGCACGATTTTAGTGCTAGACATTGTTTGTGGGATGTGTGTAGGTTTTGACTGTGTGTTTGTGTGGGATGGTTTGTGCGCAGGACAAGGACAGTGTTATGTGTGAGTGATATTCACGGGAGCTGGGCACAGTTCAAGTTTCCTCCGCAGTGCAGTGGCTCCATGGGGAGAGAGAGGCAGAGACAGAGAAGGAGAGAGAGAGAGTTGCTGAGTAGCCCAACCACACAGCCTTAAAACAAGTCACTCTCTGCACACACACACACACACACACACACACACACACAAACCACCAGCAGCTCTATCAAGTGCACATTTTTATCATTTGATGTGACTCTGCATGCGTATCTCTGTGAGATGTTGGTCTGGGATGTGGGCTTGTGCTGGTTTCGTTGTTGATGACCTGAATTCCGCTGTACATTTCACAACTTGTTTTGACGTAGGCCTATAGATGCTCCATGATGCTGTGTGACCTTGAGCAGCCGAGGCACAAACAGCAAAAACGCCACAAAACAAATTACAAACAAGTTAATTTAGTCTCTTTTTGCTTCCTGCTACCTCCGTCATGGCCATGCAAATCTCCCTTCCTCCTTTAGAGGTTCTCTCTCTCCTCCCTCACTGGTTTCACGTAGCCTACAGCTATACTGTTTATCTACAGATAGAGGTCAAGGTCATTTTAATATGATAATGAATGATTTATCAGATATGCTAGCCCAGAAGTCTGGTCAGGCATTGTGCTGTGTGTGTGTGTGTGTGTGTGTGTGCATTAGGAAGTAGAAGAATTAAAGCGACTGTTATCATCATGCAGGATAAACTGGCAAATCAATAAGATGATAGTGATGAAAGGTCAGGTGAGGGAGGGAGGAACATAACAGAGTCACCTGAAGCTGCAGAACAATAGGTTATTCAGAGTTACATGCCATCATGCCTTTCAGCTTTCACCTCTCATTTGTTTA